>NW_026870983.1:0-1389911 GCF_033118175.1 Dama dama | reverse complement strand
AATCAATGTTTATACTTTGAGGAATGTTATCATTAGAATCTATTTTCATTTATGGATTTAATTCCTGAGTTGATTGTGCTCTCATCTTTTTACTCTCCCTTTTCTCCTCCTAGAAAACTCTATCTTCCTCCTCACTTTGTTCTGCTCTGTAAAACTCTGTGAATCCCTTCGACTGTTTTTGGCTATGCAGAATTGCTTCACCATCAAAATTTGGTTTTATCTTCTGTTCTGTGGATGCAGAATTCTTTATGCTACTGTAACTCAGGATCCAAACCCAGAGGCCACGAAGTCAATTCCAGATCTTGAGATCATTGTTGAACTCCTGACACCAAGGAACATAAGAAGAGAAGAACATTCAAAAGTTTCTATGCCTACATGGAAATCAAGCCCCAAGCTGAAGCCAGCAATTTCAGTGCAAGACAATCCACATCTATTCTCCAGCAAAGCAGAAACACAAAAATTAATATTATAAAATGCACTTCCTGAAGCCATACCAAACCCACAGACACCACAAAGAATATTACAGGCCAATTCATTGCACTTCATAGAGACATAACCCAGCTCCATCTGACACACCACAGCACAAGATCCAATAAGCATTAAGCTTTGACTACTTAGTGGTGCAACCCCACACACAAAGATCTGGTTCCACAGCAGAGTGGAGCCATAACCCTCCAGCCTGCAGAAAGGTGACCCAAATCACAGCAAACTAAACAAAATGAAAAGGGAGAGAAATGTGCAGCTGGTGAACGTTGATGATAAAAACCCACGAAAACAAAGAAAAGAATAGTAAATAGGAAGTTTCCCTAAACAATTATCCAGAATAATGAGGGTAAAGATGACCAAAATCTTGAAATCCAAGTGGAGTTGCCAGTAAATACACTGGAGGCCCAAACGGAGAAGAAATAAGCATGTTTATCATGGATCTAGAAGAAATAAAGAAGAGTCAAGCCATAATAATCAATGCAATAGCTGAGATTAACAACACCCTGGAAGGAATCCACAGTAGAATAACTGAGAGAGAAAAAGAACTAATTAGGTGGAGGTAGAAAGGAGGAAGGAGAAGGCAATGGGACCCCGCTCCAGTACTCTTGCCTGGAAAATCCCATGGATGGAGGAGTCTGGTAGGCTGCAGTCCATGGGGTCTCTAAGACTCGGACACGACTGAGCGACTTCTCTTTCACTTTTCATTTTCACACATTGGAGAAGGAAATGGCAACCTACTCCAGTGTTCTTGCCTGGAGAATCCAAGGGATGGGGGAGCCTGGTGGGCTGCCGTCTATGGGATCACACAGAGTCAGACATGACTGAAGTGACTTAGCAGCAGCAGCAGAAAGGAAGAAGCAAACAAAATATAGTGGGGTGTGGTTAAAAAAAAAAGAAAAAAGAAAAACAAGAAAAGCTGTGAAAGTTCTCGGACAATATCAAATGCCCTATCATGAGAATACTAGTTGTCCAAATGGAGAAGACTGAAGAAGAAGAAGAGGAAGAAGAAGGGGAAGGGGAAGGAGAAGGAGAAGGGGAAGGAGAAGCGGAAGGAGAAGGAGGGGAAGGGGAAGGGGAAGAAGAAAGATATCAGCTGATCTTCCAATAGAAACTCTTCAGGCCAGTAGAGGATGGTAGCAAATTCTTAAAATGATGAGTGAGCTAAACCTAATGCCAATAAGGATCTCATTCAGATATGAAGGAGAAATCATATGGTTTAAGCAAAAACTGCAAGCATTCATTAACATGAAACTGCTAAATTCGTAATGATGCTGTTAAACTGGGGCACTGAGTTCATATGTCATAAGATTTATAAAACTAGTCAGTGGCCATGAGATAGGAAAAGGTCAGTTTTCATTGCAACACCAAAGGAGGGTAAGATCAAGGAATGTTCAAACTGGTGTGCATTTTTACTCCTTTCACATTCTAGCTAGATAAAACTCACAATTATTCAGCAGTACACAAACCAAGATGTGAAAGCTAGACTTGGAAACAATAGACGAACCAGAGAACAATTAGGAAACAATGGAATTTCAGAAAATCATTTACTTCTGCTTCAGTGACTCCACTAAAGACTTTGGCTGTGTGGATCACAGTAAACTGGGGACAGTTTATTATGTGTCCACAGACCTTCTTACCTACCACCTGAGAAAAGTATATGCATGTCAAGATACAAGAGTTGGAACAAGACATGGAACAACTGACCAGTTTAAACCTGGGATTGGCGAGTGACAAGACTGCACATTATCACTCTGCTTATGTGAAACATATGTAAACTATACTATTCCAAATGCCAGGTTGGATGAATAATAAGCTGGAATGAAGATTTCTGGGATAAATGTCAACAATCTTAGATATGCAGATGGGGACACTGCAAAAATAGAAAGTGAATAGGAACTAAAGAGTGGCCTTATGAGAATGAATGAGGCGAGTAGAAACCTTGCTGAGAACTCAACATTCAAAAGCCCAACAGCAGGGTGTCTGGTCCCATCATGTCTTGGCAAATAGAAGGGGAAAACGTGGAACCAGTGACAGACTTAATATTCTTCAACTCCAAAATCACTGTGAATGTTGACTGCAAGTATGAAATTAACAGACACTTGCTTCTTGGAGGAAAAGCTATGACAAACCTACACCTTGTATTAAAAAGAAGAGACATGAGTCTATTAACAAAGGCCCCCTCCACCACAAACGCCTATGGTTTATCCAGTAGTCATGTATAGATGTGAAAATTGGAATGTCAAGAAGGCCGAGAGCTGAAGAATTTATACCTTCAAACTGTGATGCTGGGGACAACTCTTAGGGGTCGCTTGGACTGTTTGGAGATCAAGCAAATCAATCCTCAAGGAAACCAACCTTAAATATACTGTTGAAGCATGAAAGCTGAAGCTGAAACTTGAGGATTTTTCCAACCAGACGCCAAGAGCCAACTTTAGAAACACCATGATGCTGGGAAAGATTGAGGACAAGAGGAAAAGGAGGTGACAGAGGATGAGACGGTTGGATGATATCACCAATTCAATGGACATGTGTTTGAGCAAACTGTGGGAAACAGTGAAAGAGAGGAAGGCCTAGTGTGGTGCAGTACAGGGAGCCACAAAAGAGTTGGACATGACTGAATGAACAAGAGCAATCAAAATGTCCACAACTACTTCTTAAAATCACTCTAAAATCTATTCAATAAAAGAAATAGCAACAACAAGAACCACAAAACCCAACACATTAAGGTGATATATCAGAAGATGGGATGATGGATTTTTTTTTTTTTTTTTTTTAATCGGCAACTATAAACTGTCAAAGAGGGAAATCTTACAAATGAATAGACTTTCACCATATACTGTAAGGAAGATTTTATGCAAGCAATAAGCAATAGAGTGCCATAGTTACTATACTAATAGTAGACAAAACAGACTTTAAATAAACAATGATATGAAACAAATGACATTAAATATATTCAGTTCAGTCACACAGTCATATCTTATTCTTTGCCACCCCATAGACTTGAAAGGTTGTTGCTGAACCTCAAAAAGAGGCTAGAATACTTGGCCTCTGGAGCAATAGAATCAAATCCGGGGCCAGAGGAGAAGGATGACCACTCAGAGCTTTTATGTAATAAAGTTTTATTAAGCTATAAAGGAGATAGAGAAAGCTTCTGACATAAACATCAGAAGGAGGTAGAAAGAGTACCCCCTTGCAAGTGACAACAGTGGAGTTATATACTCTTCAATGAATCAAAAGAATGTCTGGGCATTGTAAAGACCTCACCAGACCTACTCCCATAATCTACATTTTAAGATAACAGGATTAGCCAGAAGGTTTAATCCAGAGACTCTCTTCAGGCAAGATACAATAGTGTTATACAATCCTAAGGAAAGTAGAGGAAAGAAAAAAAAAGGGGGGTGGGGAGAAAAGTTCATCCTCTACCTCCTTGAGAATTCCGTATCTCTCTCTCCTTGGGGACATCTAAACTACTTATCAGCCTCCCTAGGAAATGACTCTCTCATTCCCCTCTTTTCTTATAGAAGAATTATGTTGCCAAGGGAAAGTGGCATCATTTTCATTCAATGATTACTTCCTGCTGTTTAGGGGCATGACCCCTACATTGTTGAGGCCAAATATTCTCCTAAACCTCATATTGAGGGTCTCTGATTAAAGGGGCCCCAAGTGATAGTTGGAGGAGTCTGTGGCACTTGTAGGGCCTTGGACAACCATTTGTAAATTAAAAGCTTTTAGACGCTTAGAAAACCCCATTATACAGTTACAGGCATAAGGCAAAATAGTCATTAAACCAAGTCAAAATCAAAATGAAAAGTCACATTATGCCCATAGCTACTTCAGTCCATCTGAAGTTTGTTAGATGTCATCAGTTTAACAGGCATTACAGGCAATTGTTGTTGAAAGTGTTTGCAAACTTGGAGAACATCTTTTCCTTGAAATGGAGATGTCCACCATGGGAAGCCTTCCACTTATGGAGAGGGGAGTGCTTCACAGACCCAGCAGTTAGACTGATTGTTGAATTCAGTGTAGGATTGAGCCCAGGACAGGAAGGCATTGTCTTGAAGATCAAAGTGCAGACTCAGGATTTTTGGAGTCAGCAGAAGTAGGCTCACATAGATGATCAGACCCACTGCAAAGTACAAAGTGAGAGCACAGAAAGGAAACACATAAAATGAAGTCATTTCATTCTGGTCAGGGTGCCGACTCTTAACTCGAGTGTGATGTACCCATGAATCAATTTCTGGAACTTTGGCAGCTGTGAGAGAAGAAAGAATAACCTGGTAAGGGCCTTCCCAGAGGGGCTCAAGGGATGACCCTCAAATCCCAATGTTTTTATGAGAACCTTGGTTCCTGGCTCAAATAGAGGCTTGCATGTGTCAGGAGTCATCTCCTGGAGTTCTGTTAATGCCTGTTGAAAAGCTGAGAGCTGAGTTACATAACTAGTTAATCCCAGGGCTTCAGGGTCTATAACAATGTCTTTTCATAAGAAAGACCTCCCATAAAAACATTCAAAGGATGACAGTCCCTCCTTTTTGGGGGTAGTTCGAGCACTCATGAAAGATCTGGGAACGACTTTAATCCAGTCGTCCAGTGTCTCTTCAGTTAATTTGTACAGATGTCTTTTGATAAAATCATTAGCTCTTTCAACCTTTCCTGAGAGTGAGGTCTCTAGGAACAGTGCAAGGGATATTCTATTCCAAGAGCTTTAGACACCCCCTTAGTTGCAGCAGCTGTAAAGGTGGAGCCATTGTTACTCTGAAGGCTCCGGTGGCAGCCCAAACCTGGGGATAATTTCATGGATTAAAATCTCTATTACCTCCGTAGCCTGTTCACTATGATAGGAAAAAGCTTTAATCCATCCAGTAAAAGTATCCATTCAAATTTTATGTAAGAATACCCAAAAGCTTTTGGTATATGAATAAAACAAATTTCCCAGTCCTCTTCAGGATACTTTCCATTTCCTTGTAATCCAGATTTTGCTAGCTTTCAGTCTTTGGGTTATGTTTCTGACAAACTTCACATCTTTTGATAATATTCTTTAAAGTTTTCATTATCTTTTTACCTTCAAAGAAATGAGAAGCCTTCTGGTAAGTACTCTGTGCATCTAATTGTAAACTCTGGTGTAAAGCCTTAAGAAATTTCCATTGTGCATTTTTAGGAATTATTAATCGTCCATCCTTGGACTGTAACCACCCTTTATCAATAATCTTTGCTCCTCTTTTCTCATATATTTCTAATGCTTCCTCAGTATATTGTTTGTTTGTTTTTTCTGTTCCACAGGACCTGTCCAGATCAAAGACATCTGTACTGAAGGGTTTTCATGCATTGCTGCTTTTCTGGTTTGACAGTCAGCCAACTGATTACCTTCGGCTACATTACTCCCATCTCTGTTTTGCCCTTTGCAATTCATCCTGCTAGTTCTGTAGGAAAACATATAGCAGTTAAAAGCCTCTCAATCTCTCTGAAATGTTTAATAGGTTCTCCTATCGCTGTTTCAAACTGTCTTTATTTCCATATTGCAGCATGAGCTGTAAATTGAAATAAGCATACTTAGAATCAATGTATTTATCTGCTGCCCTTTGCTTAACTCAAGAGCTCGGGTCAGAGCCACAAGCTCCTCTAAGTGAGCATTGCTTCTGTGGGGCAGAGATTTTGCTTCTAAAACCTGTTCAGCAGTTACCACATCATAGCCTGCTTTACACTTTCCATCCCAAACAAAAGAACTGCCATCTCTAAATACTTCCATGTCAGGATTATCTAGTGGGGTATCCTTTAGATCTTCCTGAGATGCATAGTTTAAAGTTAGGAATTGGGAACAGCCATGATCAGCTGTTTCATTTTCCTTTTCAGCAAGAAAAGTGGCAGGATTTAACTTTCCACAAACTTTAAGCTTAGTTACTGGTTCTTCTAACAATAATGACTGATATTTAAGAAGCTGCTGCCCGTCATCAAATACTAGCCTTAGAATTTGAGATTCCACTCATATCATGAGAAGTCAGTAGAGTAAGGTTTCATCCATTGACTACTTTTAAAGCTTCAGGTGCTAATAAAATCATTGCCCCAATTACTCTTAGGTAGTGGGGCCACCTACGATAAATTCTATATAATTCTCTGCTTAGATAAACAATAGGTTGCTGCTGAGGCCCTTGCAGTTGTGTCAAAACCCCCAAGGTCATACCTTTTCTTTCAGCGACAAACAAATTAAATTCTGAGCATGTGGGCAAGCTCAGAGCAGGAGCTTGCAGGAGAGCAGTCTGAAGATCCTTAAAAGCCTCTTGAGTATCTGGATATTAAAGCAGTGTGTCTCTTCGGGTCTGCTGAGTTTCAGCTGTAAGTTTATTTAAAGGCCAGGCAAGATCCCCATAACCTGAAATCTAAATGCGACAGTAGCCTGTGATTTCCAAAATCCTCTCAATTGTCTTAAAGTCGTAGGAAGGGGATGATTTAGTGTAGGTTTAATTCTCTTGGACCCTTGCTCCTAGGCCTTTTGATATGATTAGGCCCAGATATCTAACAGATTGTTGACAAACCTGAGCCTGTTCTTTTGATGTCCTGGAACTGAAGCCTGCCAGAAAGTTTAAGAAATCTTCTAAAGCTCAGGAACAAGCTTATTCCATCTCAGCACAGAGCAAAACACTATCTGCATATTTTAACACCCCCGCTTCGGAGCTATTAAAGTTTTGTAGATCCCTTGACAAACTTTGTCCAACTAAGTGATGACTGTCATGAAATCCCTGGGGCAAAACTATACAGTTTAACTGAGAAGCTGGCAGCATTAGGCCCTCAAAGGCAAATAGAAATTGACTTTCCTCCATGAAAGCCACTGAGTAGAAGCATCTTTTAAATCAATTACAGAGAAATATTTGGCTCGTTCAGGAATTTCAGACATTAGAGTGTAAGGATTAGGCAATGCGGGGTGTAAAGGAACTATAGCCTCATTTATTTCTTGTAAATCTTGAACTAGTCTGCATTTTATATTTTATTTCTTTATACTCAAATTAGGAGTGTTGCAGGGACTGTTACAGGGAATTAATAGTCCCTGCTCCTTTAAATTTTTGATGATGGGTTTTAACCCTTCCTTAACCTCAGGTTTCAGTGGATACTGCTTCTTATGTGGAAATAAGTGTGGGTCCTTGAGCTTGACAACTACAGGAATAATATGTTGTGCTCAACCCACAGATTTTCCATCAGCCCATACCCTAGGATTTACTTTTTGTTCAATTAAAGGGAGAGAAAGGGAAGGCTCCATGTTCATGAAAACAGTGGCATGGACCTTGCTCAGTACATCCCTCCCCAAAAGAGGTGAGGGAGATTCTGGCATGATCAGAAACTTGAGTGAAAATTGCACAGGATCCCAGTCACAACTTAGAGGAAAACTGAAGTAACGCTTTTTGGCTCAGCCAGACATTTCCATTATGGAAGGGGATCAGAAAGAAAGTGGATCAGGTGCTTCAGTAAGCACTGATTAAGTTCCCCCAATATCTGAAAGGAAATTGACGGATTGGCCCATCACAGTTATTAATACCTGGGGTTCCTCAGGTGTAATTAGGATGGGAGCTTGTGTGGGGACCCCCAGGCCCTTCCAGTCCTGATTATCTTGAGAGTCTGACCCCTGAAACCTACACCTCTGGGGGCAGTCTCTCTGCCAGTGTGGTCCCTTGCAAACTGGACATGGACCTGGGGGCGGCTTGAAGCCTGAAGAGGTGCCCTTCCTTTCCACAGAAAAAGCAAGCCCATCCTTTTTCACCTGGGTCCCTCAGGGCATTTTTCTCAGGCTGTCGAACAATGGTTTTCATAGCCATTGCGAGGGCTTCCACCTGTTCCTTTATCATTTCCTGCCTTCTTTCTTTTCCTCATATTCCCTACCATAATAGACTGTCTGAGCCAATTGTAACAGATTATCTAAAGGCTGATTTGGTCCATGTGCCTATTTTAATAGCTTACAGCGGATATCTGGAGCCAACTGCGTGAGAAATCTATTCATTAATATCACTTTTCCTTCTTCACTTTCAGGATCAATCTCTACAAATCTGTGAAGGGCTTCTCTCAGTCTATTTGGAATTTACCAGGAGCTTCCTTCTCCTCCTGCTCTATGTTTGCCAATTTGCCATATATTAAAGGCTTAGTACGTGCTTGTCTGAGTCCTTTAGGAATACATCCGAGGAGAAGAGCTAAGATGGTGGAGGAATAGGATAGGGAGACCACTTTCTCCCTTACAAATTCATTGAAAGAACATTTGAACGCTGAGCAAACTTCACAAAAGAACTTCTGACTTCTAGCAGAAGACATCAGGTGCTCAGAAGAGCAGCCCATTGTCTTTGAAAGGAGGTAGGATGAGATATAAAAGATAAAAAGAGAGGCAAAGGAGCTTGGAAAGGAGACCCATCCCAGGAAGTGAGTCGTCATAGAGGAAGTTTCCAAACACCAGGAAACCCCCTCATTGGCGGGTCTGGGGGAAGTTTTTGAATCTCAACCAAACTTGGAGGAAAAATAAATAAAACACACAGATTACATGCCTAAAAGCAACTCCCAGCAGAAAAGTACTCCAGACACCCTGCACCCACCACCCACAATTGGGGACGGAACAGAGAGGATCAGGCGGCATTGCTTAGGGAAAGGACCGGGCCTGAATGCCCTGAGGGCAATTGGAGGGAGTTAACATGAGACAGCAACTTAAACTGTGAGATAGCAAGAGAGATAGAGAAAATTACCCCGAATGGCCCGAACACACAGCTGGCCATTCACAGAACAAAGGGACTGAGCAATTCCAGAGAAGAGCTAACCGGAGGACTGGTCCACCCCCCGCTGGAGGCAGGAGGCAGGGGGGAGGGGAAGGGGCAAACGTGGCCCCAGAAATGGCACCCCCTGCCAAACAGGCTCCCAGTTTCTAACCAAAGACTTCCTGAGATTCTGGATGGTTGACATCTGCCGTGAGGGTCGTGGTTAGAGGCCAGCTCCCGAGAACAGACACAAGGCTCACACACCTGACTGGCACCCATGGAAACTGAGACTGGGACCGCAGAGGGGAGAAGGCACACCACACCCGGGGAGAGTGCACTCGTCACAGCTCCTGGCTGTCTGAGCTGCTCGGGCCTGGGAAGGAACAAAACACAGGCCCAACTGAGTCTGCGCTTTTGTGGAATACCTGAAAACTGGAATTGCATGCAATGGAGGGCCCACTCCATATAGAGCAGCCAGGAGCCTGAGCAGTGTAGACGAGGAAAGCACACACACTTGAGCCGGGGCAAAGCCAATGTGGCCAGAACACTGTGAGTGCTCCGCACACAGGCCGGTGACAATTGTCTGCAGTGCCCCTCCGTCGCTACAGCACAGCTGACCAAACAAACCTAAACAAGAGACCACCCCTGCCCGCTTCTGTCAGGGTGGAAATTAGACACTGAAGAGACCGGCAAAGAGAAGCCAAATAAACAAAGGGAACCGCTTCAGAAGTGACCGGTGCAACAGATTAAAATCCCTGTAGGTAACACCGACTACACAGGAAGGGGCCTATGGATATCAAGAAGTGTAAGCTGGAATGAGGAGCTATCTGAAACTGAACTGAACCCACACTGACCGCAACAGCTCCAGAGAAATTCCTAGATGTAATTTTAATTTTTTTAATTATTTTTTCTTTTTTTTTCTCTTATTTACTTTTAAAGTCGTCTATTACTCCTTATTTTCATTATCATTTCACTATAGCTTTGAGGAAAAAAAAAAAAAAAAAAAAGAGGCCCTATTTTTGAACCAAACTTCACATATATTTCTAATTTTTTGTGTTTTTGTTTTTAATATTATAGTTTAAGGGTCTAACTTCTACTCTAGATTTTTAATCTTTGTTTTTCAGTATTTGATATCAATTTTGGACACTTAAGAATTCAGTATTCAGTACCCATTTTTACTCAGGAGTGTGTTGATTACACTCTCCCACCTTTGACTTTCTGTTTTCTCCCTCAGATCACCTCTATTTCCTCCCTCCCCCTTCTCTTCCCAGTCCAATTCTGTGAATCTCTGTGGGTGTCTGGGCTACAGAGAACACTCTGGGAACAGGGAACTGCATAGATCTGTCTCTCTCCTCGAGTCCCCCCTTTTCTCCTCCTGCTCATCTCTATCTCCATGCTCCTTCTCCTCTTCTTCATGTAACGTGGTGAACCTCTCTGGGTGTCCCTCACAGTGGAGAGTCTTTTCACCATTAACCTAGAAGTTTTATCATCAGTCCTATATAGTTGGAGAAGTCTTGAGACTACTGGAAGAATAAGACTGAAATCCAGAGGCAGGAGACTTAAGCCCAAAACCTGAGAACACCAGAAAACTCCTGACTACAGGGAACATTAAGTAATAAGAGACCATCCTAAGGCCTCCATACCTACACTGAAATCAACCACCACTCAAGAGCCAATAAGTTCCAGAGCAAGTCATACCACACAAATTCTGTAGCAATGTAGGAACGTAGCCCTGAGCGTCAACATACAGGCTGCCCAAAGTCAAACCTCACACATAGACCCATCTCAAAACTCAGTACTGGACACTCCATTGCACTCCAGAGAGAATAAATCCAGTTCCACACAGCAGAACACCAATGCAAGCTTCCCTAACTATGAAACCTTGACAAGCCAATTGTCCAACCCCACCCACTGGGAGAAACCTCAATAAAAAGGAACCAAAGGCCACCAGAATACAGAAAGCCTACTCCAGACACAGCAATCTAAAGAATATGAAAAGGCAGAGGAATACCCAGAAGGTAATGGAACATGAAAAATGCCCACCAAGCCAAACAAAAGAGGAGAAGATAGGGAATCTACCTGAAATAGAATATAGAATAATGATAATAAAAATGATCCACCATCTTGAAAACAAAATGGAGTTACAGATAAATAGCCTGGAGACAAGGATTGAGAAGATGCAAGAAATGTTTAATAAAGACCGAGAAGAAATTAAAAAGTCAATTAAAAATGAATAATGCAATAAATGAGATCAAAAACACTCTGGAGGGTACCAAGTGTAGAATAATGGAGACAGAAGATAGGATAAGTGAGGTAGAAGATAAAATGGTGGAAATAAATGAAGCAGAGAGGAAAAACAGTAAAAAGAATCAAAGGAAATGAGGACACCCTCAGGGACCTCTGGGACAATGTGAAATGCCCCAACATTTGAATCACAGGAGTCCCAGAAGAAGAAGACAAAAAGAAAGACCATGAGGAAATACTTGAGGAGATAATAGCTGAAAACTTCCCTAAAAATGGGGAAGGAAATAGTTACACGGGTCCAAGAAACCCAGAGTCCCAAACAGGATAAACACAAGGCGAAACACCCCATGACACATATTAATCAAATTAACAAAGATCAAACACAAAGAACAAATATTAAAGGCAGCAAGGGAGAAACAACAAATAACACACAGAGGGATTCCCATGAGGATAACAGCTCATCTATTAATAGAAACCCTCCAGGCCAGAAGGGAATGGCAGGACATACTGAAAGTAATGAAAGAGAATAACCTACAACCTAGATTACTGTACCCAGCAAGGATCTCATTCGGATATGAAGGATAATACAAAAGCTTTACAGGCAAGCAAAAGCTGAGAGAATTCAGCACCACCAGCCAGCTCTTCAACAAATGCTAAAGGGTCTTGTGTAGACAGGAAACACAGAAAGGTTGTATAAACATGAACCCAAAACAACAAAGTAAATGGCAACGGGGCCATACCTATCAATAATTACCTTAAATGTAAATGGGTTGAATATCCCAACCAAAAGACAATGACTGGCTGAATGGATACAAAAACAAGAACCCTATATATGCTGTCTACAAGAGACCCAGCTAAACACAAGGGACACATACAGACTAAAAGTGAAGGGCTGGGGGAAGAAAAAAATCACGCAAACGGAGACCAAAAGAAAGCAGGACTTGCAATACTCATATCAGATAAAATAGACTTTCAAATAAAGGCTGTGAAAAGAGACAAAGAAGAACACTACATAATGACCAAAGCATCAATCCAAGAAGAAGATATAACAATTATAAATATATATGCACCCAACATAGGAGTACCACAATATATAAGGCAAAAGCTAACAAGTATGAAAGAGGAAATTAATAGTAACACAATAATACTGGAGACTTGAATACCCTACTCACAACTATGGATAGATCAACTAAACAGAAAATTAACAAGGAAACACAAACTTTAAATGACACAATTGGCCAGCTAGACCTAATTGATATCTATAGGACATTTCACCCCAAAACATTCAATTTCACCTTTTCCTCAACTGCACACGGAACCTTCTCCAGAATAGATCACATCCTGGGCCGTAAATCCAGCTTTGGTAAATTCAAAATAATTTGAAATCATTCCAGTCACCTTTTCTGACCATAGTGCAGTAAGATTATATCTCAATTACAGGAAAACAAAAAGAATTAAAAATTCAAACATATAGAGGTTAAATAACACACTTCTGAATAGCCATTAAATCATAGAAGAAATTTAAAAAGAAATCAAAATATGCCTAGAAACAAATGAAAATGAAAACACAATAACCCAAAACCCATGGGACACTGTAAAAGCAGCACTAAGGGGAAGGTTCATAGCATTACAGGCTTACCTCAAGAAACAAGAAAAAGTCAAATAAATAACCTAACTCTACACCTAAAGCAACTAGAGAAGGAAGAAATGAAGAACCCCAGAGTTAATAGAAGGAAACAGATCTTTAAAATTAGGGCAGAAATAAGTGCAAAAGAAACTAAACAGACTATAGCAAAATTCAACAAAGCAAAAAGCTCTTTTTTTTTTTTTTTTTTTTTGTTAATAAACAAAATTGACAAACCATTAGCAAGACTCATTAAGAAACAAAGGGAGAAGAACCAAATTAACAAAATTAGAAATGAAAATGGAGAAATCATAACAGACAACATTGAAATACAAAGGATCAAAAGAGATTACTACCAGCAGCTCTTTGCCAATAAAATGGACAACTTGGAAGAAATGGACAAATTCTTAGAAAAGTATAACTCTCCAAAACGGAACCAGAAAGAAATAGAAGATCTTAACAGACCCATCACAAGCAAGGAAATCAAAACTGTAATCAGAAATCTTCCAGTAAACAAAAGCCCAGGACCAGATGGCTTCACAGCTGAATTCTACCAAACATTTAGAGAAGAGCTAACACCTATCTTACTCAAACTCTTTCAGAAAATTGCAGAAGAAGGTAAAGCTCCAAACTCATTCCATGAGGCCACCATCACCCTAATTCCAAAACCAGACAAGGATGCCAGGAAAAAAAAAAAAAAAAAGAAAGAAAGAAAGGAAGAAAGAAAAGAAAACTACAGGCCAATATCATTGATGAACATAGATGCAAAAATCCTTAACAAAACTCTAGCAAACAGAATCCAACAACATATTTAAAAAAATCATACATCATGACCAATGTGCTTTATCCCAGAAATTCAAGGATTCTTTGCTATTCACAAATCAATCAATGTAATACACCACATTAACAAATTGAAAGATGAAATCCATATGGCTATCTCAATAGAGACAGGAAAAGCCTTTGACGAAATTCAACATCCATTTATGATTAAACTCTGCATAAAGCAGGAACAGAAGGAACATACCTCAACATAATACAAGCTATATATGACAAACTCACAGCAAGAATTACCCTCAATAGAGAAAAATTGAAAGCATTTCCCCTGAAAGCAGGAACAAGACAAGGGTGCCCACTCTCACCACTGCTATTCAACATAGTTTTGGAAGATTTGGCCACAGAAATCAGAGAAGAAAAAGAAGTAACAGAAATCCAGATAGGAAAAGAAGAAGTGAAACTCTCACTGTTTGCGGATGACCTGATCCTCTACATAGAAAACCCTAAAGACTCTGCCAGAAAATTACTAGAGCTAAACAATGAATAGAGTAAAGTTGCAGGATATAAAATTTACACACAAAAATCCCTTGCATTCCTATACACTAACAATAAGAAAACAGAAATAGAAATTAAGAAAACAATATCATTCACCATTGCAACAAAAATAATAAAATAGTTAGGAGTATATCTCCCTAAAGAAACAAAAGACCTATACATAGAAAACTATAAAACACTGATGAAAGAAATCAAAGAGGAGACAAACAGATGGAGAAATACACCGTGTTCATAGATTGGAAGAATCAATACTGTCAAAATGACTATAATACCCAAAGCAATCTATAGATTCAATGCAGTCCCTATCAAACTACCAATAGTATTTTTCACAGAACTAGAACCACTAATTTCACAATTTGTATGGAAATACAAAAAAAAAAACTCAAATAGCCAAAGTAATCTTGAGAAAGAAGAATGGAACTGGAGGAATCAACCTTCCTGACTTCAGACTGTACTAAAAAGCCACAGTCATCAAGACAGTATGGTACTCCACAAAGACAGAAATATATATCAATGGAACAGAATAGAAAGCCCAGAGATAAATCTATGAACTTATGGACACCTTATCTTCGACAAATGAGGCAAGAATATACAATGGAAAAAAGACAGCATCTTTAACAAGTGGTACTGGGAAAACTGGTTAATCACTTGTAATAGAATTAAACTAGAACACTTTCTAACACCATACACAAAAATAAACTCAAAATGGATAAAAGATCTAAATGTAAGACCAGAAACTATAAAACTCCTAGAGCAGAACATAGGCAAGACACTCTCTGACATAAATCACAGCAGGATCCTCTATGACCCACCTCCCAGAATATTGGAAATAAAAGCAAAAATAAACAAATGGGACCTAACTAAAGCTAAAAGCATTTGCACAACAAAGGAAACTATAAGTAAGGTGAAAGACAGCCCTCAGAATGGGAGAAAATAATAGCAAACGAAGAAACAGACAAAGGATTTATCTCAAAAATATACAAACAACACCTGTAGCTCAATTCTAGAAAAATAAATGACCCAATCAAAAAATGGGTCAAAGAAATAAACAGACATTTCTCCAAAGAAGACATACAGATGGCTAGCAAACACATGAAAAGATGGTCAACATCACTCATTATCAGAGAAATGCAAATCAAAATCACAATGAGGTACCATTACACACCAGTCAGGATGGCTGCTATCCAAAAGCCTACAAGCAATAAATGCTGGAGAGGGTGTGGAGAAAAGGGAGCCCTCTTACACTGTTGGAGGGAATGCAAACTAGTGCAGCTGCTATGGAGAACAGTGTGGAGATTCCTTCAAAAACTGGAAATAGAACTGCCATATGACCCAGAAATCCCACTTTTGGGCATACACAACGAGGAAACCAGATTTGAAAGAGACACGTGCACCGCAATGTTCATCGCAGCACTGTTTATAATAGCCAGGACATGGAAGCAACCTCGATGTCCATCAGCAGACGAATGGATAACGAAGCTGTGGTGCGTATACACCATGGAATATTACTCAGCCGTTAAAAATAATTCATTTGAATCATTTCTCATCTCAGTTCTCATGAGATGGATAAAACTGGAGCCCATTATACAGACTGAAGTAAGCCAGAAAGATAAAGAACATTACAGCATACTAACACATATATATGGAATTTAGAAAGATGGTAATGATAACCCTATATGCAAAACAGAAAAAGAGACACAGATGTACAGAACAGACTTTTGGACTCTGTGAGAGAAGGCGAGGGTGGGATGTTTCGAGAGAACAGCATCAAAACGTGTGTATTATCAAGGGTGAAACAGATCACCTGCCCAGCTTGGATGCATGAGACAAGTGCTTTGGGCTGGTGCACTGGGAAGTCCCAGAGAGATCGGCTGGAGAGGGAGGTGAGAGAGGGAATCAGGATGGGGAAACATGTAAATCCATGGCTGATTCATGTCACTGTATGGCAAAAAACACTACAATTTACAAATATTATAAAGTAATTAGCCTCCAACTAATAAAAATAAATGGAAAAAAAAAGAATACATGTGACAAAATTGTTCTGATTGGATCTTCCTTTAGCTGTGTTGTATTCCCAGTCTGTTTCTGTAGCTGGTAGCGCCTGATTCCCAGTGGGGAGGGTGGTTATCTCGTTCTCCCCCTTCCCTACTGATTCGTTACGAAGACATTCATCTCCATAAGGAACCGCTTTTCCCAGAGCTCGAGATTTTGAGTCAGGTGTCAGTGTTTGTCCCAAGATATACATCACATCCTTCCAAGTAATGTCACAAAGCAGAGTGACACCTTTAAAAGCTCTAATATATTTTTCTGTGTCCTCTAAATAGTCTCTCAAATGCTCCTTGATTCACAGTATTTCTTGATAAGAAAAATGTTTATTAACTCTCATAGGCTGATTATTTCTCCTGGTGGGTGCTCCATGAAGAGGGATCAACTTCTGTGACTGTTCCACAGTTTCCCTGTCTATTCTGTGCTTATGATCTCAGGGATAGATTGGAGAAACCTGCTTTTATTTATCTCTTTGTCTCCTGTCCTCCATCTCATCTAGCAAAGTAGGAGGGCAGGAAGGAGCTGAAGGTGTCACACCCAAATCTATACCCTTAGGACACAAGACTGGCATATTTCTCAGAGAGAAAAAGAGCAACACATATGCTACCTCTCCCCATTTCCCTTGTTTTCTACATAACCAGTCTAATTGTAAAACAGTATTTTATTTAAGAGACCCTCCAAATGGCCATCGTTCACCATCCTCCAGTGGGTACCACGGCCATGCAGTATCACGTAGGAAGACCAGGTGTGTCTGGTCTTCCTGTGTCTGTGTCTTCTTAAGCCCTGGGGATCAAATCTATCCCAGTTTTTCAGGATACAGTTCAAAGGAGAGAGGCTGGAATTGTTAGCTCCCATCTGTAAGAGAGAAAAAAAAAAAATTTAAAAAAAAGAGTGAGAGAGACCAGTGCCTACTTTCTACTGGAAGCATGCCTCCCTGCTCTGGATGGGGGTGTGGACAGACTTTCCACCAAAGCTTTTCTTTCCTGGTCAGACTTAGTCTGTCCCTTAGCCATGCAGGTGACATACTCGTCCCTCCCAGTTCGACCACCGAGAGGGGGTGGAAATGCAGCAGGGGTAGACCTGATGGCATCCCTGACTGACATCCCCTCCTCACCATTAAAATCTTCATTGCCTCTGCTGCCACCTGGGGTGTGATTAGAGTAACCTTCTGGAATGCTTCCCAGGCTAAGATCGCTGGGGGAAACATCCATCACCTGAGTGCCTGTGAATGAACCTGAGTTTATTCCTTACCACAATAAAACTGATACAAACATAGAATAGAAATGTTCCTTCCCAGTGTCACCACACCAGCATAAGAGCCTCCTCTGGTCCACTAAGAGCCAGCATTACCAAAGGGGGGGGAGGGAAATGTGGTTCCAAATGGAGAACCCTTTAACCTCAGAGATGCTCTTGTAGCTAAAGTTCTATCTAACTTCTGAACTGTCTATTCTTAACGAGGCAAGGTGCTTCTGGACTACCAATCCAAGTTTGGGGTTAAGTAACAGTACACAGTAACAGCATAGATCACAAATCCCTTGAAAGTCTATAAGACAACAGATTAGGTTACTACTTCTAATTTCCAAGGAATTATGAAATGGTCAATGAGACTGAAAAGTTTAACCGAGAAAGGAGGGTTCAGCCCACATACTTTCCCCGTTTCTGGTCTGTCAACTCAGGAGATGTTGGGTGCCTCTTGGAATTGGCAGGTCGGTATAAACCCCTGACAGGTTTCTGCCATAAGCTGTATGAGGTCCCCACAGAACCACAGAGCAGGGCTCCTGACTTGCTTCACGCAGGGCATTTCATTCATTCGTGCAAGCACACCGTGGAGTTAGTAAAGTACAGCAGAAAACGTGTTCGCTGAGAGAACAAAGAACTAGAGCTCCAAGTTTCATTACCTTGTCCTAAAGAATCCCAGATGAGCCTCCAAGATGAAAGGTTGTTTCTGAACCTCAAAAAGACGCCAGAATTCTTGGCCTCTGGAGGAGAAGAATACATTCCGGGGCCAGAGATGAGGCTTGATCACTCAGAGTGTTTGTGTAATAAAGTTTTATTAAAGCATAAGGAAGATAGAGAAAGCTTTTGACATTGACATAAGAAGGGGGTAGAAAGATACCCCATTGCTAGTGTTAGCAGTGGAGTTATAAACTCTCCAATGAATCAAAAGGATGTCTGGAGGTTGTAATACCCTAAGCAGACCTACTCCCACAATTTTCATTTTAAGATAACAGGATTATCCAGAAGGCTTAATCCAGAGACTGTCCTCAGGCAGGATACATTACTGTTAAATAATCTTAAGGAATGTATAGGAAAGAACAAAGTTTGTCCTTTCTTTCTCCTTGAGAATTCCAGACCCTTCTCTCCTTGGGGACCCCTAGACTTCTTCTCAACCTTCCTAGCAGATGTTTCTCTCAGACTGCAGCATTCCAGACCCCCTGTCTCCAAAACCAACTCCCGGAGATTTCTCAAACTCCTGTCCATTAAGTTGGTGATGCCATCCAAACACACATCCTCTGTTGTCCCCTTCTCCTCTTGCCTTCAATCTTTCCCAACAACAAAGTCTTCCCAAATTAGTCAGTTCTTCACATCAGGTGACCAAATATTGGAGTTGCAGCTTCAGCACTAGTCATTCCAATCATTATATTAATTATATAGTTTTTCACCTTATCTTTGTATTAATGATATATGGGTATATCACACACACACTCACACACACACACACACACACACACACACACACGATCACATCATGAAAGAGTTAAAGTTACCTAATACTGGAAATGTTTCTCTGCCTTTAGGCTAACATGAAGTTTAAAGACTGCAAAACATGAGCCAGAATTATAGCCCAAGAATTAATATCCAGCAATAAATATTCCAATAAATCAAGAATAATATAAGACAACTAAGGGAAAAGAAAACCTATATACCATACAAACCAGTGGAACAAACACAGATGTGCAGAACATTCCACCCAAAAAGAACAGAAGAATATACGTCTGTCTCAACTTCACATGGAATAATCTCCAGATTATTCCTGAGAATTGAGATTATATTAAGCCATGGAATAACCACCAATAATGCAAATCGTACCAAGTATGGTCTCTGTCATCCAAACCATGTAAATTGAAATAAAAAATGGGAGGAAAATTTGAAAAATGTAATGTGTGAAAAACTAAATAACACATTCTGAAGGGCCTGATGAGGAAAAGAATAACTCACAGGAGAAATGAGAACATACTCTGATGTGAATCAAAATGATATATATATATATATTGATATATATGAATATTTAATATATATATATTCATTCAATATATTTGAATAGAATGAAATATATATGAGAAAGAGGACATCAATAAATGTTAGTATGGGTATAAGATAATATAAATAGTAAAAAAAAATACATAGAAAATTGAACAAAAATCTCAATTAGTAAAAAGAATATTAGGTAAACTAAACAAACACAAAGAGAAGATTTAGTCACTGAATTGAGAATGAATATGATGCCATTGCTATTAAAGATACTAAATAAAGAGGAATTTTAGGTATTTAGGACAGGAATTTTTGTCAACAAAAGTCTCAAGCTATATGAAGCAGTCAAATTGCTAGAATAACAGAGTGACTAAAACAATTTTAAAAACTGGAAAAAAAATCAATCGATTCATAAAAAAGGAAGTTGAATGGTTATCCCATTGTATGTAAATAACCCCATAGAATCAGCTTTTTTTTAATGCTGTACTATATTCAATTTTTTGCTGAACATGCCATTGGTAATATATGAAAGGAACATGTGTACTATATGTGTGTTAAATCACTACACTCCCGTCTGACACTCTGCATCACACAGACTCTCATCCATCATGAATTCTCAATTCATGGTATTCTCAAGATGAAGGAATAGGAGTGGGTTGCCATGTTTTCCTGCCATCTCCAGGAGATCTTCCCAACCCATGGAGTGAACCTGCTGTCTTATGACTTCTGCTTTAGAAGGCAGGTTCCTTAGTATTAGTGCTACCTGGGCAACTATTAGTTTACACACACAAACACACACACACCTACAAATATACATGCACATGTATATGTCAAAAGTTTAGGCATATAATTTTGCTGTTTACAGGTAGCAGTATCTATTTTGCAGGAGGGATATAACTGCAGGTATACACTTTTGCAGGATCTGATGATTTGCTAAAAGTACTTTCACTTACATAAGCCTCATAGAATTATCTTACTTCCCTTGTGACTTACACTTTGAAACACTGGTTCTTCATAAATGTCTTGTTTAATTTTCCACACATTGACAAATTTGCAAACATGTATCTCATTTTTAACTTTTAACTCCACTTCTTGGTGTTCAGAGAACATACTTGGTTATGATTTAAAATCCTGAGACTTGTTTTATGTCTTAAAGTAAAACCTATTTCTGAGAATATTCCAGAGAATGTTCAGATACATACGGACATATATGTTTGTGTGTGTGTATATATACATGTATAGACACGTATATGAGTAGAGATAAATATATACACAGGATGTGTGTATATGCCTATTTGAGCATTTCAGTGTAGGTACATAAATGCAAATATAAATATACAAATGTATGTGCATGCATATGTATATACATGAATTGAAAATGCAACACCCCTTCCTGTTTACCATTCCTTGACCTTGAAGTGTTTCCAGTCGTGTTCTTCAAATTTATGTTTTGTTTTCAGTCTCATGTCTCTTTGGAACTTGTACTAAACCTGTATTAGGCATTTTCACAATCGTTTAGGTCCTCTTTATGTCCTGTTGAGGTAGAAGCCCACAGTCACCTTCTGTTAGAGTATAAGAATCTCTCTACAGATAGTAGCATTTTCTGAGGTTGTAGAGAATAGACCACACTGTGAAGCAAGAAATTTGCCAGCCATATCAGTAAACCAAGGATGCTGAAATCCTCAAGTCATAAGCCATTTCATCCATCCCTAAATGTGAAACTTGAGGGGACTCTTGACGAAATCAAGTTGAAATCAAGTCCTTAGTTATTGCAGCTGCCACCAGTGTTGCCCAAAGAACTGACTTGAGAGAGAACAGATACTCCACCTAGTTAAGGTGCTTATCAAAGGAATTATTTCAAGGAGCCCAGATTCTTGCATCTTCCCATAGATAGAAAATAGCTCAATCCATTCACTTGAGGTGTCCAGTTCTTTTTCATTAACCATAATATTCAGACACTCTCCATACCTGATTGTTGTACCAAAATTCTGTGAAACCTGGCTCCTCCTATCCTTCTTCAGAGCAGTCTTTTTACAATACTTGAGAAGTTTCTCCTCGTGATTAAATCTTTCTTAGGATGAAAGTCCTAATGAAGAATTCTCCACTTTTAGGCTATGCATTTTTTTCCCAGTCAGTAGCACACATTATATCATTACAAAATAAGGGATTCTTGGGCTGCATCTCAGTTTTAAACTATGTTTACTAATTCCTGCTTAGTATAGTTCTGAAAGTCAAAGTTCTGCTATTGCTTATTAAAACTTGAGGGAATTAATGTTTTCATAAACTGGTGACATCGGTTAATGAAAACATATAATCATAAATGTTTAGTTTCCTTTTAGGAATCCCTTCTTTATTTTTAGAAGCAAAAACAAATTAGTGAAGTGAAGGGACACTTAAGTGTAGTGTCTGAAATTTTTCTGGCTAACTTAGCTCTTCTTTTTAAGTTGTTTTTTTTTTTTTTTTCTTCTTTTGTCTATACATACTAAAGCAGTCCTGAGCACACATTTTACTTGAGATGCACTGTGATGCTTCACTTGTCACTTGCACAAGTTGTCCAAGGACTGATTTTCTTTCTTCACTTGAAACAAAATGATTAAAATTTGGAGTATAATTGACTTACAATGTTATGTGAGTTTCTGCTGTCCAGCAAGGTCAATCATTTATTAGTAAATATAGCTGAGCCTCCCTTTTGAGCAGTCCTCCCATCTCCCTCTTGGACCTCCTCTCCTACCCCACAACCAACTCCACTAGAGCCCTCTATAGCTCTAGCTATCTACTACATTCTTCAGTTTTTACATATGTCAGTGCAATTTGTTCAATTTATCCCATTCTCTCCTTCCCACTCTGTGTCCACAAGTCTGTTTTCTATGACTGCATCTCTTCCTACCCTCCAAATGGGTTCTTCAGTACCTGTTTTCTAGATTCCAATTATACGCACTAGTATGCAATATTGGTCTTTCTGTTTTTTTAATTACTTCAGCGTGTAATAGGCTCTAGATTCAGCTGAAACTCTATAGATAATCCAATTTTGTTTATCTTTAAGGGTGAGTCAGTTTCCATCATATATAAAAAACATAGCTTCTTTATCCATTCTCTGCTCAATGGGCACTGAGATCATTTCCCTTTATTAACTACTCTAAATGGTGTTACAATGGATACTGGTGTACATATGTCTTTTTCATTTAAGGTTTCTTTTGAGTATATGCCAAACAGTGGGGTTGTTGGATTGTATGGTAGTTTTATTCCTGGTTATCTAAAGAACTTCTATACTGTTCAGCATCATGGCAGTATTCATTAACATTCCTAACACAGTTCAGAAAGGCAGAAGGATTCCCTTTTCTCCATGCCATCTCCTTCATATAATATAATACTATGTATATATATATAGATAGATATATATCAAATAATATATATATATATATGTACCAAATAATATGTATATGTACCAAATTATATATATACCAAATAATACTATATATATATATATACCAAATAATTATATATATATATATATATTTATTTATTTAAATTGTTATATGTATATATACACAATCACATAAATATTTACTTATTTATTTGTTTGCCACAAACCTCAATCACTGCATGTGGAATCTAATTCAATGACCAGGGATCAAACCTGGGACCCCTGCTTTGGGATCGTGGTGTCATAGCCACTGGACAAGCAGGGAAGCCCCGTTATAGATTTGTTATGATGCTGGCCATTTGGAATGGAGCGAGGTGATACTTCATTGCAATTTTGACTTGTGTGTCTTTGTTAAGTTGAGGTAGTTTGCTATCTGCAGTTTTTGGAGGGTTTCAATTTCAAATGCTTGTCAAATTATGTCAAAGTATTTTCAGGATCTATTGAAGTGATCATATGGTTTTAATGCTTCAGTGTACATTGATATGCAGCTAATGAAGAATGTTTGCATCTCTTAGATAAAGCCCACTTAATAATGGTGTTCAATCCTTTTCAAGTACTGGTGGATTTTTTTTACTCATATTTTGTTAAGGATGTCTGCCTCTGTCCATCTATGTGATATCGGTCTCTAACTTTCTTTTTCTGTGTTATCTTGGTGTTGGTATCAGTGTGACGGTGACCTTGTAGGATGAGTTTGTGGGTTCTCCTTGTACTCTAGAATTTTGGAAGAGATTCAGATGTGCATGTGTTAGCAGTTCTCTGACTGGTTCATAAAATTTCCCTGTGACACCATCTGCCTTTAATTTTATTAACTGGAAAATTTTCATCACAGTTTCAATATATGTGCTTGTAATTGCTATGTTCATATTTTCCGTTTCTTCTTAGATGACCTTCTGTGCATTTGTCTGTGGATTTCAGATTCTAAATTTTGTTGACTTATAGTTGTTTCCTGTAGTCTCTTATGATTCTTTGTTATTTCCATGGTGTCAGTTATATTGTCTTCTTTTTCATGACATGTTTGGTTGATTTAAGTGTTTGCCTTTTTATTTTGTTTTTCTTGATAACTCTAGACCATGATTTAAGTATTTTGTTTATCCTCTCCATGAGACTCCTTTCCGTGAAACTGATTTTGCCTATTTTTTAATCATTTTTTTTTCTTTAATTTCCGCTCTGATTTTTATCACGTTTCCCCTCTTCTATTAACTTTGGGGAATTTCGTCTGCTTTTTCTTCTTTCTCTAAACGTGTTACATTTAAGCTTAGGTTGATTATTTGGTTTTATCAGTAGTCATGTATGGATGTGAGAGTTGGACTGTGAGGAAAGCTGAGCATGGGAGAATTTATGCTTTTGAACTGTAGTGTTGGAGAAGACTCCTGGACTGAAGGAAGACCCAATGAGTCCATCCTAAAGCCGATCAGCCCTGGGTTTTCACTGGAAGGAGTGATGTTGAAACCGAAACTCTAATAATTTGGCCACCTCTCGTGAAGAGTTAACTTTTTGGAAAAGATCCTAATGCTGGGACCGTTTGAGGGCAGGTGGAGGAGGGGATGACAGAGGATGAGACGACTTGATGGGATCACCGACTCGATGGACATGGGTTTTGGTAGACTCCAGGTGTTGGTGTTGGTCAGGGAGGCCTGGTGTGCTGGAATTCACGAGGTTACAAAGAGTTGGACAGGACTGAATGACTGAACTAAACTGATTACTTGAGATATGTAGTAGTTATCTTCACTTTTCCACTGCTTTAGCATGCTCCATAAGTTTCAGACTATCATCTTCTTAATATTATTTGCTTCTAAAATTTTTCTTTTCTTTGCTCTCTGATTTCATCAGTGGTCTCTTGGCCGTGTAGAGGTGTATTTGTTAGCCTACATGGGTTCATGTTCTTTACAGTCCTCACCCCCAAAGACTGGTATGCAAATCATAGCAATGTGTTTATAAAAAATAACAATAATAAATACAATTTCCATTGTCTTAAATTTACCAAGGCTTGACTTGAGATCTAGTTTGTGATTTATCCTGTAGATATTTCATTTTCACTTTAGAAAAATGTATATTCTACTGTGTTTGCATGAAATGTTCTATAAGTTTCAATAACTTTAGAAGGCCTGTTGTGTCATTGAACACTTGTGTTTCTTTTTAAATTTCATTTTAAAATTGGAGGATAATTCCTTTCCAATACTCTGTTAGCTTCAGCACTACCACAGTCTGTACTAGCCTATAGTATACCAATGTCAGTTTTTGTGTTAATTATTCATTGCTGCTTGTTTATTTTTCTAGGCCCTTCAAAACTGTTTCTCGTCTTTTCTCCACTCTATTTCCAGAATGTTTGATAATATTTATTAATATTTATTATCATTACTTCCAAGTCTTTTTCAGGGAGCTTGCCCATATTTTCCTTAATTATGTTTTGAGTTTTTACTATATTCCTTTGCCCACAACATATTTATCTGTCTTCACATTTCCCTACTTATTGTGTTAATGGTCATTTCTTCCCAGACTGCTGGGTTATCGTTACTGCTCCTAGTCTCCACTCCAAGTCAATAATTATGTTGGTCGAGTGGCTAGTGTGGTCTTTGGAGTGGGAGAGACTGGCAACTATGTTCTTGAGTCTGCAGCTGAGTTTTTCCTCTCTAATGGTGGGGCCATGTCTGTTCTGTCACTTGCAGGTGTCTGTGGGATTAGTCTGACATTTAGCAATCTATCTGATGAAGATTTGGTTTGTGTTTATATATTGCTTGTTGTGTGTTGTGAGGCATCAGTCCTGGGCTGTGCAGGCAGATGGGTGGAGTGTATCTTAGATTAAGAAGGAGGCCTTCGTGGAGACTGTCACCGTTAATATTCACTGTAGACAGGAATTCTCTGGTGTCCCACGATCCTGGTCTCAGTGCTGGCACCCAAGAAGATCAGACCCAACTTATACTCAGAGAACCACGATCCCATAGTAAGAGGTTGAGGAGATTAAAAACAGTAACATAGATTAGTGGCAAATAAATAAATAAATAAATTAGCACAAGCAATAAACACAACAGAGAAGACAACTGATTCATAAAGAGAACCAATCAAATAAATCTCAAGGCAAAAAAACAGCACAAGAACAGAGTGTCAATTGAAGAATAAAGAAAGCAAATCTGGCAAGAAGATCAGATACAGCCCCTACAGGATAACAGAAAATCACAGTTAATGTGGAAATGCATATCTATTTAAAAAATGAAGAGACTCAATATCAAAAAAAGGTACAGAAAATAAGAAACCAAAGTGAAAGTAGAAATAGATACATAAAAATTTTAAAATATGGTTGAAATAATCTTAAAAGACCAAATCAATGTGTAGGATCAAAGAAGTCTACAAATGAAAAAACTAGTACTCCAAAAACACAACCATTCAAAGCATCAAAAGAGTCATACATTTTTCCTAGTGTCTCATCTATGAGTGTCCTAGTCCCCGACATGAGCTAAACAACCACAGCTCTTTGGGAAGCTCTACAAAGATGGAGAGAACTGGACTCTGGATGTGTCTAGGACAGCTCAGACTCAAAACTGCTAAAATTCCTATGTGTTCTTACAGCTGCCTGACCCTGGGCATTTTCTTTCGTTTGACTTCTTATCGTCTTTTGATGTATTCCATTGATACAGGGTCTGTGTTATTAATCGTGTGTATTTAACGGCAGCATGCTCAACTTGTTTGATAGATTTCCAATCCTCTCCCTAATGGCTCTGTCCCTGGGCTCTGTCTCAGATGTAATTTTCATGTTTCCTCTACATGTGGTCACCAAAGAAGTCTGCCTTGAGACACATACGCAGCACTGGGGCCTGCCTTGGTGAGCACAGGAGGTTGTACAGCTGCTTGGAGTGCTGTAACCCTGGTGGTGACAATTATGAATAGGAGCCAGCAACCAAGGGCAGAAGAGATTTAGCCTTAATGGGATCATTTTCTAGCCTGTGGTTGTAGGAGCATGAGTGGTACTTCTGGCTGGTGTTTCTCTATTGCCTTGTATTAGGTGTTAACAAGTGGGAAGAGGAGGGGATACAATGGTATCTTTACCTCCTGAGTGTGACACAGCTGTAAGGTCCTGCCTCTTTGGCAGTTTGGGAATTCTCAAAAGGCATTCCCTGCTACACAACTACGCATACATGCTCTGTCAGGCCGTTTCCACATAGTCAACAGCAGTCCTCTCCCAGGATGGCTCTCTAAACCCCGTGTTCCAGCTTCCAGACCCCATGCACACTGGTTGAGCTGCATTGCAGTTTGGGCCATATAGGGCTACAGCACACATTGTCTGGGTGACTCTCATTCTATAGAAATTATGTTTCATCAGCTCTTCGCTTCCTTTCAGTCCAAAGTAATTTACCCTTTAGTGAAAGGGTTTTCCTCATTCTGGAAATCTCTTCCCTGCTTCTCCATCTCCCACCCCAAGCCTCTGGTTTTGTCTTGCTTCCTCATATCCTCCTTCTGCCATCTTAATTCCTTTCCACCTAGGTATGTCTGAAATCCACATGGGACACTCTTGTAACCAGGGTCTTCTGCTAGTATTTATCTGATGCTCTGGGATAACTATTGTCAGTGTAGAAGTATTATTTGTGATCCATTAATTGAGAGAGTTGCATTTCACATCTGTCTACATTTCTTCCTTCTTGGAACTTCTCAATTTTTCCTGGCAAGCTCTATAATTTGTTTATCCTTGACAGCAAAGCATAAATCATTAGTTGATGTGAATTAATCTGTTTGAGTGGAGGTTGCATACACACACATGTAACTGGTGCTACTTTGACTTCCAAAATTCAGTCAAGCACATTTTGTTGTTGTTATTTTTCTTCCTCACTTGGAAATTTCTGTTAATGAGGAATTGTCTTCAGCGTGAAGGAATTCAGAACTTTCACATAAAATATAATAGCATAATTGGGCTCAAAGATCAGCACTTTAATATACCTAGCTATTTTTTTAACATTCCCGACATTTCCCCAGAATACAGATGCTTGATTTTTTAACTCGAAGGTTAACTCCATTCAATGTGTGTCAAAGGTCAGAGACTGCCATGGGCATAATTTAATTCTTGTAGAAGTAAGATAGCAAGTTCACAGGAAATTACCAGTTAGTACTTGACTACTTGAAAGAGAGAGAAAAGAACAACAGCAACAATGACCAAAAAATAAAATAAAAAGAAAATGCATGAATGTATAGTTAGTGATTTAATCATAAGAGGTACACATTAATTGATTTTTGGATCATAGACAAAACAAGGGGATGCCATAAAATTATCCATATCTGCTTAATTGTCTCTGCTAATGACTTGATCACTGTGAGTCACACACAAACCAAAAAAATGAAAGAAAGAAAGAAAATGTAAAAATTCTTAAAGAGATAAGAATACCAGAACTCCTGGGAAATGTGTATGCTAGTCAAGATGCAACAGTTAGTATTGGACATGGGACAATGAACTGGTTCAAACTTGGAAAAGAAATATGTCAAAGCTATATATTTTTACCCTGCTTATTTAACTTCTGTGCAGAGAAGATAATGAAAAATAAAATCCTAGATCAAAGTCAAGCTAGAAACAAAATTTATGTGGGTGATATGAATAACCTTAATTATCCAAATGACAAAAGAATAATTGGAACTAAGGAGCCTCTTGATGAATATATTATCTGTTTCAAGTATAGACAGATGAAACAAGATAGTCTTATATAAAAGATGAAATTCTCAGTTTCACATATGAAAATCTAGGTGCAGATTTCAGGATGTGAAATATAAAATTTTCTATTATTCACACACACAAATCTGGGGAAAGGTATTTCAACTTGAAATATGGAATTCTCTGTACATCACACAGGAAGGTATGGACAAAGAATTTCTGGCATAAAATGTGGAAATTTTCTTGTGAAAGTTATAAAAATCTGGATGCAAATTCTTTTATAGGAAATATGAAAATGTCTACTTAACATATGGTCACAGGTTTCTAACATGAAATAAGGATTATTTTCATATTTCTCATTTGAAAATCTTTGTGTTGTCTTTCCTTCATGAAATACTGGATACTGTTAATTAAACATTTGAAAAACTTGCATTAATTTCCCTAGGGGAAATATAGAATTTACTCACAGGTTTTTATGCTTGAGCATGAAAATTCTCTTTATTTCTATCAAGAAAGTTTGAATGAAGGTCTTCTGATATGAAGTATGGAATTCTGTGTATTTCACATTTCAAAATCCAGCAAGAGAATTTCTCATATGAAATATGAAATCTCAGTTATTCACATATGAAAACTTTTTCCATATTTGTCCTCATAAAATAGAGAATTTTCAATGATTCAGAAATTAAGATCTGAGCTACTAAACAGTCAAATGTCAAACAGCTATATTTTGTGTATTTCCCTAATAATATATAGAGTTATCTGTATTTTTTGATGAAAGTCTGGGTGAAGATGTCCCTACAAAAAATAGGAAATTAATGTAAAATCAAAACCCTTATGATCACACAGTGGAAGTGATAAATAGATTCAGGTGATTATATCTGATAGACAGAGTGCCTGAAGACCTATGGGTGGAGGTTTGTGCCATTGTACAGGAAGCAGTGATCAGGACAATCCCCAAGAAAAAGAAATGCAAAAAGGCAAAATGACAAGGCATTGGCTGAGAAGATTTGAGAAGCTAAATGAAAAGGAAAACTATACATATTTGAATGCAGTCCCAAAGAATAGCAAGGAAAGATAAAACCTTCCTCAGTTATCAATACCAAGAAATAGAGAAAATGAATAGAATAGGAAAGATTACAGATCACTTCAAGAAAATCAGAGATACCGAGGGAAATTTTCATGCAAAGAGGGGCACAATAAAGGACAGAAATGGTACCAATGTAACAGAACTAGAAGAAACTAAGAAGGGGTGCAAGAATATGCAGATGAACTATGCAAAAAAGACCTTCATGATCCAGTTAAGCACGATGGTGTGATCACTCACCTAGAGCCAGATGTCCTGGATTGTGAAGTCAAGGTGAGCTTAGGAAGAATAACTACAAACAAAGCTCGTGGAGGTAGTGGAATTCAGTTGACCTGTTTCAAGTTCTAAAAGATGATGCTGTTAATGTGCTGCCCTCCATACGCCAGCAAATTTGGAATACTCAGCCGTGGCCAGAGGACTGGAAAATGTCAGTTTTCATTCCAACCCCAAAGAAAGGCAATGCAAAGAATGTTCAAACTACCACTTAATTATACACATCTCACACACTTGTAAAGTACTACTCAAAATTCCCCAAGTCAGGCTTCAGCAGAATGTGAACCATGAGCTTCCAGATGTTCAAGCTGGGTTTACAAAGGGCAGAGGAACCCGAGATCAAATTGCCAACACTTGTTGGGTCATGAAAAAAGCAAGAGAACACCAGAAACGTTATCTACTCCTATTTGACTACATCAACGACTTTGTGTAGATCACATCAAAACTTTGAAAGTTCTTCAAAAGATGGGACTACTAGACCATGTTACTGCCTCCCAATAAATCTGTATGCAGGTCAGGAAACAACAGTTAGCCAGGACATGGAACAACAGACTGGTCCCGAGTTGTGAAAGGAGTACATCAAGGCTGTATATTGTCACCCTCTTTATTTAACTTATATGTAGTGTTTATTACACAAAATGCCAGGTTGTATGAAACAGGGTTTTGAGTTAAGGTTGCTGGAAGAAATATCAATAACCTCAGATACACAGATGACAAGATCCATATGGAAGAACTTGAGAAAAAAAATAAAAAACCTAAAGAGTGTCTTGAGGAGAGTGGAAAGGGTAACTTAAAACTCAACACTCAAAATGAGAATCATGGCATCCAGCCCCATCATCTCCTGGCAAAAATGTGGGGAAACAATGGAAACAGTGAGAAATGTTATGTTGGGGGTTCCAAAATCACCGCAGATGGTGACTCTGGTCATGAAATTGAAATATGCTTTCTCCTTAGAAGAAAAGTTATGACCAGGCTAGACAACATATTATAAAGCAGAAAAAGGTCGGTCTAGTCAAAGCTATGTATAGAGTCAAGTACAGAGATGAAAACTGGATTATAAAGACGAACTCCAGAGAATTGATGCTATTGAAATGTGGTGTTGGAGAAAACTCTTGAGAATCCCTTGGACTGCGTGGAGATCAAAGGGGTCAATTCTAAAGGAAATCAGTCCTAAAAATTGGTTGGAAGTGATGATGCTGAAACTCAAACTTAAATACTTTGGCCACCTGATATGAAGAACTGTCTCATTGGAAAGGACCCTGATGCTGAGAAAGATTGAGGGTTGGAGGAGAGGGCGAATACAGAAGATGAAATATTTGGATTGCATCACTGACTCAATGGGCATGGGTTTGAGCAGGCTCCATGAGTTGGTGATGGACAGGGAAGCCTGGCATTCTGTAATCCAAGGGTCCAGCAAGAGTCAGATAGGACTGAGTGACTTAATGGAACTCACTGTACTTCCTTGGGCTCTCAGCAAAAGGAAAGTGCTAAAGAACTCTCTTACACATCAACTGGTAATTCCCACAGATTCTTAATATTCCCTAAGAGTTTTCACTGTTTCCTCAGATTCAGCTGAGATGAATGTTCTTTCTATTATATGGGTAAAGATTCACTAGGAAATAATGGAAGGGACATAACTTACAAAAAGTGATAGAAGATAATCAACACATCAGAAAGGCAGCATGACCTTGTCAAAAAGTTGCAGTACTCTCCTTTAATCCTTCCCACGGATTTTCTTCTAAATCCATAGGATAAAACCTGACCAGTCCTGAGGACTGGTCATTGAAAAGGGCAGTGACCAAGGCATTGCTGCTTATTGCTTTAACAATGACACAAAGCAAGCATGACATGGTAATCCTGCCTCCATAAACCTTCCCTAACCAAGTAAATAGGCTGCAGTGGCCATTGGAGAGCTTAGAGAATCACAAGGTTAGGATCAAAAATGGTTGGAGCCACCTGGGACTTTCCCACAGAGAGTTTTCCAGGTGGGATGAAGTCACCTTTTCCATAGTAAAACTTCTTGTCTATGGCCTCCACTCTTATTGCCAGCCCTACGGATTTGTGAGAACCAGAAAGATCATGATTCTAGCTTTCAAAGTATACATCTGATTAAAAAAAGAATAAAATCCAGTCCAAACTGAAGGGCCTATGGAGAATCACATGGTTCTCAACCCTAAGAAGGGCCATTAAAACAGCAAAACCACAGCTCCTGGCAAGTTACTTATTCACACCTGCAGCCCTTGAAGAGATAGTTCCAAGTATTGTAAACAGTGTAGATTTTAAGTCCTCTCCCACCTTGAGAAATTGTGCCAACAAGACCTCTGAACCTCTTGTCTTAACCAAGCCTAAAAGGCAGACCCTGTACACATCAGGACCAAGGTATGCTCAGCTGGGAATATTTGGAGGTAAAATACCAGGGATAGGACACAATAGAGAAGGTGTATACTCAAAGTGAAGTCATAAAAAAAAAAAAAAAAAGCCTTTTGTGAAAGTTTCAGAGGGAAAATGTTCCTCCCCCAGATGGCCCAGTTGATAGGTTTCAAGTCACTAATAACATTCAGCATAGCCACGAGTCAGTGTGGATTTCTTCTATGTAACTTCAGATGCTTCTGTTCAGGCCTGTCTGCAGCCTCTGACTCCCATTCCTAAATTGTGTTCATTCGGTCAGCAGACAGTTTGAAATATAGGCAATGGGTAAACACCAATGGAAGAGGATGAAGACTGCAAGAACAAAGAATCTGTCCAGGGCAAAGGACAGAACAAGCTACAGCTTGGTGATAAGATGGAGGAAGTTGGAGAGGAGAATGAAGGGCAGATTTCAGAGCTAGCATCTGGCCTTTTGGGATGGTGACAGCTGCTCCAGACCTGGCTGCAGGCCTTGGGGAGATATTTCCAAATGTAATAAAAGAATGTGGTCTCTGTCCACAATGAGCTGATACAATCTTAAAGCCTCAGCCTATAATACTATGCCAAGTACAGGGACTTCACTTAGAAATTCAGGAGAGTTTAATTTAGGGGACAGTGTGTGAGACTTGCAGGAAATATGCTCTATCAGACATTTTCTAACACTTAGCATAATTAATCGGGCTCAAACCAGGACTCACTTATATGCATGTAGACTGTTCTCTTAGGCATATTCCATTTATGAGATCATATAACTTCCTATCTGGGATTTCACTGTCTTGCTGAGTACTTCTCGACTTATGACAAGGGAAGATAACACTAACTTGGAAGTCATATCTTTGTTTTAGGACTCTTCTATCAATTTTCCAACTCTACCAATTGTGCTAGGTAACTTCCTGCCAATTTATAAAGTTGCCATATGGCTAACCTTATAGTGTCTCCTCCTGCCATACCAGAGGTACTACAGTAAGTGTAAAAGCAGATAACATTCAAAAGCACAATTATAGCTCATGATTCTTTGCTAATTTTCTTTCCAGTTGATATAGTCATAGGTGTGAGTGGGGTATTAAGATCCCCCACTATACTTTTGTTATTGTTAATTTCCCCTTTCCTACTTGCTTGCATTAGCCTTACATTTTGAAATACTCCTAAATGATACAATGGATTAGTTGCACCTAATTTTATACATAGACATTACACTCATTGGTAATGGAATCACCCAAGTGTGCACAGAACATCCTCCAGAGAAGATCGAATCCTAGCCCATAAACCTGGCCTTCATAAGTAGAAAAAGAAGAAGAAGAAAGAAAGAATTTCAATTTTGTTTTCCAATCACAATGAAATAAGATTAGGTGTCAACTGAAGAAGAAAAAAAGTTAAAATCCAAACATATTTCACTAAAATGGGCAATGTTGAAGAAATTGAAAAATTCTTAGGAAAGAATAACCATTCATAACTGAACGACAGAGAAATAGAAATTCTTCAAAGACACATCAGAATCATGGAAATTAAACCTGTAATCAAGAATCTTTCAACAATCAAAAGACCATGACCAGATGGTTTCACAGGTGAATCCTGTAATTTCTTTATTTTCTTCTCTTTTTTTTTTCTTCAGAATTTACCAAAAAAATGTTTTATGGAAAAACTAACACCTAACCAACTCAAACTTTTCCAGAAAATTGCAGAGGATGGTAAGCTCCCAGACTCATTTTATGAGGTCACCATCACCCTAATACCAAAACCAGACAAAGATGCAGCAACAAAAGAAAACTACAGGCCAATATCACTAAACAGATTGGGAAGCATAGATGCAGAAATTTCCCGCACCTTCAAGGAAATAAGCAGAACCCGAAAACATATTGAAAAGGTGATACATCATTACCTTATAAGCACGTGGGCTTCATCCCAAGGATGCAAGGAATCTTCAATATTTGCAAATCAACCAATCAATATGATACACTATAATAAACTGAAAGATTAAAAACCATATGATTATCCCAATAGATGCAGAGAAATTTTGACAAAATTCAACATCTACTTATGATAAGTCTCCAGAAAGCAAGTGTAAAAGGAACATATCTCAACACAATAAAAGCCGCGTATGAGAAACCCAGCAAACAGAAACTTCAATGGTGAAAAATTGAAAGCATTTCCTCTAAAATCAGGAACAGGACAAGGTTTCCCACTCTTACCACAACTATTCAACATTGCTTTGGAAGTCCTAGCCACAATAGTCAGAGAAGAAAATAAATAAATAAATAAAAAAAAAGAAATCCAAGTTGGTAAAAATAAAAGAGAGGAAACTCTCACTGTTTGCAGATGACATGGTCCTATACATAGAAAGCCCTAAAGACACCACGAGGATATTACTAGAGCTAATTGAAGAATATGATAATGTTGCAGGTATAAATTATTACACAGAAGCCCCTTACATTGCTCTATGTGAACAGTGAGAAAATAGAAAGAGAAATTAAGGAAACAATCCTGTTCACCATTGCAGTGAAACAAATAGCATACTTAGGTGCAAATATACATATACAGAGAAAAAAAGATGTATATGTGTATATAGAAACCTATAAAACAGTGATGAATGAAATGAAAGATGAGACAAACAGATGGAGAATTATACCAGGTTGATGGACTTAAAGGAGCAATATACATGAGTATATAAAACAAAGCAATCTATACATTTAATGCAACCCTAACTAGTTACCGATGGTATTCTTCAGAGAACTAGAGCAAATAGTTTCACAGCGTGTATAGAAACACAGGAAACCTCTCATAGTAAAAGCAGTCTTGAGAAAGAAGAATGGAGATGGAGGGATCAACCAGCCTGACTTCAGACTATACTACAGAAAAACAGTCATCAAGACAGTAGCACAAAGACAGAAATCTAGATCAATGGAACAAAATAGAAAGTCTAGAGATAAGTCCAAACACCTATGGACATCTTAATTTTGATGAAGGAGGCAAGAATATACAATAGAGAAAAGGCTATCTCTTTAACAAGTGGTGCTGGGAAAAAAATGATCAACCAGCTGTAAAAGAATGAAACTACAACCCTTGCTAACACCATATGAAAAACTAAACTCAAAATAGATTAAAGATCTAAATATAAGACTAGAAACTATAAAATCTTTAGAGGATAATGTAGGCAGAACAAACACTCTGACAAAAATCATAGCAAGATGCTCTATGACCCACCACCCAGGGAAATGGAAAGAAAACAAAAATAAACATTTGGGATCAAATGAAACTTAAAAGCTATTTTACAATGAAGAAAACTATAAGCAATGTAAAAAAAGCACCCTTTGAAATATAACAGCAAGAGAAAATATGTTATGGAGAAATAACAGCAAGCAAAGCCACTGACAAGAATTAATCCCTAGACTATAAAAGCAGATCATGTAGCTCAATGCCCGAAAATAAACGACTGAATAAAGAAATGAGCCAAAAACCTCAGCAGCCATTTATCCAGAGATGACACACAGATGGCTAACGAAGACATGAAAAGGTGCTCAACCTCACGCATTATCAGAGAAATGCAAATCAAACCCACAATGAGGTGCCTACTTGCGCTGGTCAGAATGGTGCCATCAAACAGTCAAGACAATAAATGCTGAAGAGGGTGTGGAGAAAGTGGAAGACTCCTACACTGCAAGTGGGAATCCAAACTAGCATCACCACTATGGAGAAGAGTATGGAGATATTTTAAAGAACTGGAACTAGAACTGCCATATGACCCAGTAGTCCCCTAGTTAGGCACTCACACTGAGGAAAGCAGAATTGAAAGAGACACAAGCATTTCAATGTTCATTGCAGCACAGTTTCAATGGGACAGGAAGGCAACCTAGATGTGTATTGGCAGGCGATTGGATAAGGAAGTCAAGATACACATACACAGTGGGATATTACTCAGCTATTAAAAAGAACATATTTAAGTCAGTTCTAATGAGGTGTATGAAACTGGAGCCTATTATACAGAGTGATGTAAGGCAACAAAGAAACACTGATGAAGTTTATTAATGTGTATATATATATATATATATATATATATATATATATATATATATGACATTTAGATAGATGGTATGATAACCCTAAAGGCAAGAAAGCAAAAGAGGCACAGATATAAAGAACAGAATTAGGGACTATGTGGAAGAAGTTGAGGGTTGAAAATATGAGAGAAGAACATTGAAACCTGTATATTACCATGTAAAGTAGTTGACCAATGCAATTTTGTTGAGTGAAGCAGGGCACTCTGAACAGGTGCTCTGGAACAACCCAGGAAGAAGGGGTGGGGAGGGAGGTTGAAGGGGGATTTAGAATGCTCTTACACATGTGCAGCCATGACTGATTCATGTCAAAGTATGGCAACATCCACCACAATATTGTAATGCAGTTAGCCTCCAATTAAAGTAAATTAATTAATTAAAAATGCAAAAGCACCAAGAAACCAAGCTTCTGAGGCATGTTGGAAATAAAGAGAGACCATGCAAAATGGGCCATTAGATGGCTGATTGATATAGTAGTGTGGAAGGAGCTCTGATGAGAAATCAGCAATCCTTGTACATTTGTCATAGACATCAATGTCTGTTTTTCTCCCACTGAGTTCTCATCAAGTCTCTTCCCCCTCATCTTATACACTGCTTACAGGTGGTGAATGAGCTTCCTCTGATATTTAAACCACACATTTCAACTTCTTCCTTACTCGACTGACAGGGTTACTTATGACCTCATTTGCCATCCCCTCTTTTTTTACTATAGCAATCAGTAGTTTAGATCATTGCTTCTGACACCTTCACATTTGTCGTGGTGGAGACCATCCTTCCATCTTCCTGATACTATCTCCATCTTCCCTTGAGCATCCTGATACCTCTATCACTTCTTTTTATGAGTTTCTCATGGGGACAATTGTGACCACCCCCATGACCTCTTATCAATATTATTAAAGTATGATATTGACAAATATCAAAACATGCAGGGAAGAGTTCACTAATACCTGAGAACTCCTTCAGAAATGGGATTCTCAGCCTTCCTGATGCATTCTTGGTAAAGGATTTGTAGGTTTGTGGGAAAGGATATGATGGAGATTCACATTACCACTGTACAGCCTCTTTCATGTGTGATGTAAAAATTGGCATGAAAGCATTGAAAGGACAGGAAAAACAGCCATATACACCTGGGGGAATGGTTCTTGGGGTTCTCTAGTTCTATGACAGATCTGTTCAAGTGATAAAGTAGCCTGCTCCTAAATAAGGAAGAGATTTATGTGAGTCTCAAAGTTATCATTTCCTCAGTTCCAGAGTTTTCTATGGTGCATCTTACTGCTCCAGACAAGGAAACATTTAAGAAGGAGGTTATTAATCACAAACAGAAAAATAAGATCTAAATGGACCAGACTCTCTGGAGTGAAGACAATATGGGAATCCTTATTTCAGGTAACAGGAAAGAAGTTGCAAATTTTGGATGGAGAGAGGGAAGCTCAACACTTTCCACATAGGAGGCAGTCATCTTTAAAAGAGGAATAAAGAAATTTAAAAAAAAAAATAATAAAGTGTAGGCTTTCAGTGTGAACAACAAGAAGTAATATCATAAAGGAAAAAAACATTTTTCAATCTGACCCTAAGTTAGTTCAATCTGACACTCCATGGAGTGTAGACCACCAGGCATCTTTCTCCATGGTATTTCCTGGGCAAGAAAATTGGAGTGGGTTTCAATTTTTTATTCCATTATATTAGATGTTTAGAGCTGAAGAAAGCATTGCCCATGCATTTTCTTGCATCTCTTTCAAGACAAAGCAACCTATAAAAGCTTCCTGCTCCAGAGAGTCTTTCTGAGATTCCAAAATTGCACTTGTGAAAGAGGCAGGTTTATAATATAGTGGATGGGGAAAATTCAAGTCATAGAGAGACAAATTAAGGGGGAAAAGGTCAACTTCTAGAAATCTGATTTATCTCAAAATTCAGTGAGGCCACTTTTCTTTTTTTTAATAAACCACCTAAAAACAGAAGATTCATTCTTTATTGACTACAGAAATAGTTTATATAGATGGAGGAGAGTACAGAGAAGTGAAATATAAATCTGTTTCTGACCCACAAGATTCTATGTTGTTGGTTTTTTTTTTTTTTTCTTCTTTCTGGACCTCATCTGCCACAAGTTCCTAGTAACTCTAATGATGCTTCAGATCTTCTGTTGCCTTAATGTTAGCAGTAAACAAATCCACAAGCTAGCGGTACTGATTTTCTATGAGATCTCCAGAAATAAGTCAGAATACCCTATATACAACTTATTTGTACCAGATTGAAGAGAAAAGATATTAACCAGTCCTAAATGGACACAGAACCCACTGACATGCAGAACCAGTTGAAGATTAGAAACTTTGAACCAATGATCCCTGCTGGACATGGTTTGCAACAAGATTAATGAGTATTAAGCACAGTGTTAATCTTTGTACCTAACGTTAATGTATGAAGTTATTTTGGTGCTGATTTGAAGAGACCCTTAGTGTGTATCTAGATTCATCAGTGCACATGGTTAGTGTCAAATTAGAATAATGTATAGCTGAAGAAAATTAAATATGTTTTGAATCATGCTGTTAGAACTATGCGGAACTCTGGCTGCTGATGCTGTATTTCAACCATAGTTCCAACATATTTGGTCCTACCATCTATTCCATCCTTCATCCTATGTCTACAAGAAATGCTCAGGGAGGTGAAAATGCCACTCATTTATTTCCCTGAAGATAGAGTTACTGGATGTGCTGGAACAGCAATAGGACAAACATCAGTCTCTTCCACTCATACTACTAATCCCAGGCAAGTTGAAAAAAAAAAAAAAATCCAGGACACTAAGGCAGATGGGGTCCTCAAAAGTCCATTTATTAATATCTTTACTCCACAGAAGAGATATCAGAACTTATCACTCTTTCACGCAAAAATATCCGATGATTTCCCTTACCTATAAAATTGATGTTTTGATCTCTTCTGTCATACCTGCCCACTGCACATGTCCAGACATAATCTGTCATTCAGGAACACTTAAACTTCATGTTTTATTCTGTTCCTATTCTGGGTCTTGTCAGTGTTCCTTTTACCTGAAGTTTCTTTCCTGATGTCTCCTACCGAATCCTAGTCCTTATTGAAGACCTAGATCAGATTTTGATCTTCAAAAACTCCCAGAAACATTGAAAAGCTTCAACAAATATATGAGTATCTGTAGTCTGTCCAAAGTCTAGGCATTAGCGTGCATTAATTATAGTCAATGCCATCATTTTTTGCTCTATATTCTACTTAGACTAAGGTTTAAACAGTGTAAATTGCACTTTAGCATATCTATTTGTATGGCTTATGAACACCTGACATTGTTAAACACTTTCTGATGAAGAGCCACAGATAGGGCAATAAGCATAACAGATAACTTTAATATTGCTCATCATATGTCCTGGGTGTTCATTGGAAGATCTGATGCTGAAGCTGAAACTCCAGTACTTTGGCCACCTCATGCGAAGAGTTGACTCGTTGGAAAACCCTGACGCTGGGAGGGATTGGGGGCAGGATTAGAAGGGGATGACAGAGGATGAGATGGCTGGATGGCATCACCAACTCGACGGGCGTGAATTTGAGTAAACTCCGGGAGTTTGTGACGGACAGCGAGGCCTGGCGTGCTGCGATTCATGGGGTCACAAAGAGTCGGACATGAGTGAGCGACTGAAATGAACTGAACTGAAATGAACTGAAGACATTCATCAAAGAGATTTACAGCTAGATTTTTATAGCTCTAGAATAAGATAAAAAAAAAAAATTCTCTGTCAAACCTGAGTATGATTATAACAATTGTACTACAGACTGCTGCTGCTGCTGCTAAGTCACTTCAGTCGTGCCCCACTCTGTGTGACCACAAAGATGGTAGCCTACCAGGCGCCTCCATCTCTTGGATTCTCCAAGAAACAACACTGGAGTGGGATGACACTTCCTTTTCCAGTACATGAAACTGAAAAGTGAAAATGAAGTCGCTCAGTCCTGTTGACTCTCTGGGAACGCATGGACAGCAGCCTATTTGGTGCCTCTGTCCATAGGATTTTCCAAGCGCGAGTACTGGAGTGGGTTGCCATTGCCTTCCCCTACTGCTGATGAGAGCAATACAATGGAAATATGGGAAATGATGCTATGGATAATTGTGGCTTGCAAAAAGTGTCAGGTTGATTGGTGTAGTCCCTTGTCCAATCTGTTGGAAATGTGAGTCTAACAGTAGCTTGAGAATGTACTACAATTTCATCAATTGGATAGTACCTGAGGAAACATCATACTAATAACTTTCTGGACTTGAACAAGCAACTTCCCTTATATGTCTATGTCTTCTATATACTTAAGATATTTATCAGATTTGCAGCTGCCAAACTCTAAACTTTAACATTTTATCCTTCAGATTACGTTGCATAGAGCAGATAAAATGTATACTGCTTGAGGCGGAACTATGGAATGAATGTGAGTCTGCAAAGCTCTGTTTTCTAATTTTTATTTTTCCCATAATCTTAATCATCAAGTTGTTTCATTGGAACTCCTAAGTCTTTTCATATTTAGACATTTTCAGTACCAACCACTTGGTTATTTTGCTCCTTAGCAAACTTCCTGCCCATATGTGGTGGTCCAAAGATCAGAGGTAGCCTCTATTTCAGGCATATGATAAGTATGAAGACCAAGGGTAAAAGAGAGGTGAAGTGTGCCAAGCTGGGAAGACTGTATCCAGACTATTCCTCTTTTACAGTGCACCACCCAGGTCCTTTTCAACTTCTACAAGCGCTGGCCACTGATCTGTTTAAAAAGGTCCCTAGTCTGAAAAGAATTTCCTTTGGTCACATGAGTCTCTCCTAGTGTGAGAGGTGAAGATCCAATTTCCATGAGTAAAATTTTGACAGTGAGTGACTTGGAAGTAAGTGACTTAATTCAATGTGAGATAAACTTTGAAAAGTTTATCTTCAAAGTGGTGCAATTAGCTCTACACTTGAGATTAGGTTCTGTCTTTCACTGATATATCTTGCTTGCCTCATTCCATTTCACCTTGAAATCCTCACCAATAAGTCCCTTGAAGGGCAATCATGGACCCTGATTTAAGGGATCCTGATCAAAACATTCCCACTACAGAACAGCAACTACCATTCAGCGAGAAAAGGAAAGTGAAAAATATTTTTACTCTAACCACAATTTCTCTAAAGGAGAACTGTCCCTGTGTGATGCTAGTTACTATTCCTGATGCAGACTTCTGAGGTTTTCCTTTTTGTTGTTGTTGTTGTTTTTTGGTTTTTGTTTTTTTTTTTATGTTCTTAGCCTAAATAGTCATTTAAAAATATGCTTTTCAAAGAAGCTGATGATTTTTTTAAGCTGATCTTGGGGTGGATATACAAAGTTGGTGGGTTTAACTTCCAAAAATATACTTATTTTTCAAGGGAAGTTTCTACTCAAGTCTAAAATTTATTAAGGTTTATGTGTTTAATATTGTGTTTCTTATTTGTTCCATTATTCAGGTTGTATTTTTCAAATACAGACCTCTAATTCTGAAGACATGTGAGTAAAGTCACAAGCAAAACTGGACACAAGATATGAATGCTTATTCCAACTGGAGAACACATCATATCAAAGAACATCAAACAGGTCAATCTAGAATAGTAATCACAAAATGATGTGTAAATCAATGGAAAAAAAAGCTTCATTAGGAATTAAAGTAAGATCTCATATATATTAACAGAAAAGAAAAATAAAGGGAAGAAGAAGAATGACATATGCACACACAGTGAGACAGAGATGACCAGAACAGAGTGAAACACTAGTGTGACTGAAAAAAGGGGAGTTAAAGGAACAAGTTGAAGATTGTGATTAGGGTAGAACTGAGGATGCTCATAGTCAGTTCTCAAGAGCCTGCTTTTTATCACACAACTTAGCTGGCAAGTGATCATTTTATCTGACTGCAGCAAGACGAAGACTGTCTGAGGAAAATACGTGGAGGCTGGAGAATGGTTAGGATAGCACTGAATCATGTGCAGTAGAAAAATGACACAAATGCTGGGCCAGGTGGGTGACAATAAAGCCAGCAAACTGTGGCTGAATCTCAACATGATAAGGAGTAGAAGTAACATAACTTAGAATCTAGATAGAATGAGGTGGGATAGAAAATGAAGTAGTCAAAAATAGCTACTCCTGTCAATAACAGAAGGAGAACATTTGTTGTTATACAGCCAACAAGTCAGTTCTGGCTCTGCGCCACCCCATGGACTTTAATATGCAAGAATTCTCTTCACAATCTGCCAGAATTTGTTCAGATTTCCATCCATAGAATTGGTGATGTAGTCTAACCACCCCATCATCTGCTACCCATTTCTCCTTTACCTTCATTCATTCCCAGCATCAGGACATTTTCTAATGGGTCAGCTCTTTGTATCATGTGGCCAAAGGAGGAAAAACAAGCAAACAGAAAGGCACCTAAGTATGCAAAGAGAGGTGTTGAATCTGTTTAGGATATGGATGCAGAAAAAGCTTTTGAGAAAATTTAACACCCACTTATGTTGAAACCTGTAGTGGAAGTGGGAACAGTGGGGATCTTCTTTAACCAATAAAGACCATGCATGGATAAACCCACCAGAAGCAGGGTTCTCAATGGTAAAAATCTGAAACTATGACCCCAAATTCGTGAATAAGTGAAAGATGCCCCTCCTCTCACCACTGTTACTCAAAATAGTCTTGGGACACCTAACTGCTGCAATTGGAGAAGAAGAAGGAAAAAGAAGTTGCAAATAAATGGGAAAATAAGAGGTAAAACTGTCACTGTTTGCAGATGATATGATACTATGCACAGAGAATCCTAAGATGCAACCATAAAATTATGAGAGCTACTCAATGACTTTCAGAGAAGTGTCTAGCTGTAAAGGTAACACACAGAAATCACTTGCATCCCTATACACTGATATCAAAAAGAGAATTTAAGATAGCAATCCCATTCACCACTGCAACAAAAGGAATAAAATTCCTGGGGTTAAACATGGGTAAAGATTTGTGTGCTGAATTGAATAAGGCATGAAGGAAACAAATCAAAGGTGACAAAATAAATGGAGAGATGCACCTTTCTCTTTGACTTGGAGATTCAATACTGTGAAAATGTTTATGATACAAAAAGCAGTTTACAGATTCAAAGCAATTTCTTTGACATTGCCAATGTCAGTCTTCACAGAACTAGACTTTTTTTTTTTTTTTTTAACAACTTGTTGGGAAACATAAAAGACCTTGAATAGCTATGCTATCATGAGAAAGAATAAATAGGCCTGGAGGAATCAGGTTTCCTGATTTCAGTCTGTAATACAAAACTGTAGTAATGCACACAGCATGAAACTGGCAAAAAAAACAAAGAAACAAAAAATGGGGATACAGGCCAATGGAACAGTTAGAAGACCCTGAAAAAAATATGTTGTCCAAATGGTTACCTAATCTATGACAAAGGATGCAATAATATACAATGGAGGGAAGATATTAACCTTTATAGGTGCTGCTGGAAAATCTTGAGAGATAAAGATAAAAGAGTGAAATTAAGACACTCCCTTTTATTGTTTAGTGACCAAGTCATACCTGATTGCTTGTGATGTCATAGAGTGCATCAGGCAAGCCTCACTATGCACCACCATCTCCCAGAGTTTGCCCAAGTTCATATCCATTGCATTGGCAATGATGCCATCAAACACACTCATTCTTGTCACACCCTTCTCCTTCTGCCTTCAATATTTCCCATCATCAGGGTCTTTTCCAATGAGTTGTTTTTTTTCATTAGACGGATAAATTAGAGCTTCAGCTTCAGTAGCAGTTCTTTCAAAGATTATTTTGGGCTGATTTCCTTGAAGATTGACTAGTTTGATCCCCAAGTTGTCCAAGGACCTCTCAAGAGTCTTCTCCAGCACCACAATTCAAAAGCATCAATTCTTCTGCATTCTGCCACCTTTATGGTCCTGCTAAATCAACCATATTTGAATACCACAAAGACCATAGACTTAACTATACGAACTTTTGTTGGTGAAGTTCTGAAAGTCTGAAGTTTGTTGACACATGACTAGATTTCACATAGATTTTCTGCCAAGAAATATTTGTTTTCTAATTTGATGGCCAAAGACACCATCTGGAGTGATTTTAGAGCCCAAGAAGGGAAAATGTGTCACTGCTTTCCATTTTTCCCTTATATCTGCCATGGGGTGATGTTGGGGGCAGGAGGAGAAGGGGACGACAGAAGATGCAATGGCTGGATGGCATCACCGACTCGATAGGCATGAGTTTGAGCAAACTCCTGGAGTTTGTGATGGAGAGGGAGACCTGGTGCTGCAATTCGTGGGGTCACAAAGAGTCGGACATGACTGAGCGACTGAACTGAACTGACTGAACTGATGGGACCTGATGTTGTGATATGAGTTTTTATCATATTGAGTTTCCTACCTGCTATTGCACTCTTCTCCTTCACCCACATCAAGAGGCAATTTAATTCCTCTTCTTTTCCTACCATTAGAGCAGTTGTCACACATGTATATGAGGTTGTTTATATTTCAGCCAACAGTCTTGATTCCAGCATATAACTCACCCAGCATGGCATACCTCAGGATGTGCAGTGCTTAGAAGTTAAGCAAACAAAATATCAATAAACAGCCTCACCATACTCCTGTTCTCAATCCTGAAAGAGTCATTTGTTCTATACATGGTTGTAACTGTTGCTTCTTGACCTGCATACAGGTTTCTCAGAAGACGGGAAAGATAGTCCTGCATTCCCATCTCTTTATGTGTTTCCCACAATATATTATGATCCACAGAATCAACAACTTAAGAGCTCAGTTCAGTTCAGATGCTCAGTCATGTCCAACTCTTCACAACCCCATGAACCACAGCACACCAGGCCTCCCTGTCCATAACCAACTCCCGGAGTCTGCCCAAACCCATATCCACTGAGTTGGTGATACCCTCCAACCATCTAACCCTCTGTCATCTCTTTCTCCTCCTGCTCTCAATCTTTCTCAGCATCAGGGTCTTTTCCAAAGAGCCAGCTCATCTCATCAGGTGACCAAAGTGTTGAAGTTTCAGCTTCAACACCAGTTCTTCCAAGGCACCCAGAACTGATCTCCTTTAGGATGGACTGGTTGGATATCCTTGCAGTCCAAGGGACTCTCAAGAGTCTTCTCCATCACCACTGTTCAAAAGCATCAATTCTTCCGTGCTCACTTTTCTTTATAGTCTAACTCTCACATTCATACATGACCACTGGATAAACCATAGCCTTGACTAGACAGACCTTTCTTGGCAAAATAATGTCTCTGCTTTTTAATATGCTGTTTAGAATGGTCATAACCTTCCTTCCAAGGAGTAAGCATCTTTTAATTTCATGGCTGCAGGCAATATCTGCAGTGATTTTGGAACCCAGAAAAATAAATCCAGCCACTGTTTCCATTGTGTCTCCATCTATTTGCCATGAAGTGATGGGGCTGGATTCCATGTTTTTAGTTTTCTGAATGTTGAGCTTTAAGCCAAATTTTTCACTCTCCTCTTTCACTTTCATCAAAAGACTCTTTAGTTCTTCTTCACTTTTGCCATAAGTGTGGTGTCATCTGCATATCTGAGGTTATTGACATTTCTCCCAGCAATCTTTTTTCCAGCTTGTGCTCCTTCAACCCAGTGTTTCTAATGAGGTATTCTGCATATAAATTAAATAAGTAGTGTGACAATATCCAGCCTTGACATACTCATTTTCCTATTTGAAACCAGTCTGTTGTTTGTCCTGTTCTAACTGTTGCTTCCTAACCTGCATACCAGTTTCTCAAGAGGCAGGTTTTGGCATAGTCAGTAAAGCAGAAATAGATGCTTTTCTGGAACACTCTTGCTTTTTTGATGATCAAGCAGATATTGTCAATTTGATCTCTGATTCCTCCACCTTTTCTAAAACCATCTTGAACATCTGGAAGTTCATCATTCATGTATTCCTGAAGCCTGGCTTGGAGAATATTAAGCATTACTTTACCAGCCTGTGAGATGAGTGCATTTGTGCGATAATTTGACCATTATTTGGCATTGCCTTTCTTTGGGATTGGAATGCAAACTGACCTTTTCCAGTCCTTTGGCCAACACCGAGTCTCCAAATTTGCTGACAGTGGTCAATGGAATTTCCTATTTTCATGACTCTAAGATCCTACATACGGTGACAATTTCAACTCTTGTTCCTCTGATGTGTCTGAACCCAGCTTGAACATCTGGAGTTCCTAAGTTAATGTAATGATGAAGAGAAGCTTAAAGGATTTTTAACATACCTTTACTAGCTTGGAGGATGAGTGAGGTTTTGCAGTTGTTTTAACATTCTTTAGTACTGCCTTTCTTGGGAACTAGGATAAGGATTGCCTTTTTCCAGTCCTATGATCACTGCTAGGTTTTCCACACTCCAAAATGGCTGGTTCTGTGTGAATGATCACAGTCACCTGGTTATCTGGGTCATTAAGATCTGTTGTTGTTGTTGTTCCTACACTCCTTTGCATTCTTTCCATTTCATGTTGATCTCCTCTGCTTTCCTTTGTTTCTTTGTTTGTTTGTTTTTTAGGTCTTTCATGTTTCTGTCCTTTACTGAGCCTATTTTTTGGATGAAATGTATCTATATTTCAAAAATTTTTAAAAGATACCTAGTTTTCCCCCTTCTCCTGTTTTCTTCTATATATTTGTATTCTGCACTGCAGGATTGCTTTACATCTTTCCTTTCTCTTTGCTGGAATCCTGAACTTAACTGGAGTACCTTTGCCTTTTTCACTTGCTTTCTGGTGCTCTTCTTTACTCTGCTATTTGTACATCCTCCTCCATGATTTTCTTTTTCTTGACATTGCTTCTTCCACTGCTTGCTGTTCAATATTTTGGACCTCCTTCCCTGGCTTTTGAGGCACTCTGTTTGCTAGAGATAAACTCTGGAATTTCTTTCCAACCTGCACTGCATATTCATAGGGTATTTGATTTTATTAGTCCCTGGCTGGCCTAGTGGTTATGCACCTGACCTTCTGAATTGTGCAATATGTTGCTGTTGGTCTGATCCACAGTGAGCTCCAGATCCCCCACCCCACCCCCCAATGTTATACACTTTTCCCTCTTCATTGTATAGACAGGACGATTCCATTAGGAACCATTTGGTGATGTCCATGTGTAAAGCCATATCTTGTGTGGTTGACAAAGGATCTTTGGGATGACCAGTGCATTCTCTTGGCAGAATTTGATTATTTTTTTTTTTTTTGTCCTGTTTCATCTTGTATTCCAAGGCCAAACTTGCCTGCTATTCCTCATATCTCTTGACTTTCTCCTTTTGCATTCCAATCCCTTATGGTCATAAGGACATCTTTCACTTGCTGTTAGCTCTAGGAAATCTTCTTGGTCCTCACAGGACTGATCAGTCTGAACTTCTTCAGTATCAGGATTCAGGGCAGAGACTAACATTACTGTGATGATGAATAGTTTGCCTGGAAGATGAACAAAGACCATTCTGTAATTTTTAAATTTGCACCCAATGTAGTGCATAGTGAAGTGATTCTAAAATTATAGCAGACTGGGGAAGTAGAGTCAAAGGAAAAAATAGAACATTGTCTTAGATTATGAAAGCTTAATTTTTGCCTAAAGAAGATACAATGTGGAATTTGGGGAGAATATAAGAATTTCTATGTAAGGAAGGAGATTCAGAGTGTGAGGGTTCAGCAAGATGAGGATGAAGAGCTTCTTTTCCATCCATTTTGGTAAATTCATGGCTGGAAGCACTTTTAGGAGTGTCTCTAAGAAGGCTGTTGGTTGTTATGACATTCAATAAGCAAGGTCCTTTCCATTGTAAACACCAAAAATATTTTGTTGAAGTGTCCGCTGATGAGTTTTCTGAGAGTTGAAGTGGATTCGCTGACCAGATTCAGTGATATCTGTTGATTCCAAAGAAACAAGAATAAATTAATTAAGGTAAGCAATTACCTGTCCTGAATAGGAATCTTGTGTGAATATTAATGATTGTGGCAGCAGTCTAAATCCATAGCAGAAGGGAGCAGAGGGCAGGTGAAATCAATCTGCAAGGGGTGGCCATTAACAGCAGCATAGGAATCTGTGAATGTGTAGATAATTTCAAGACCCCATTTTGCTGTGACCTCCAAAAGGACTAGGTGAACAGATGCAAGTTGAGTCAATTGAATTGAGCCGGGGGTACTATCCTTAAGAAGACAGATGCCTGAGAATGGTAGGTAGAATGGCACAAACCTCCAGTGACATTGCATTGTTTATAATGATGGTGTTTCTACTCATAAGCTACACTGATATTTTTAATTCTAAAGCTGTTGGCCCCTGATGGCTCCACAAAACACACAAAAAAAAGGTGTGTAGTGAGGATACTGGCATCACTGCCTGAAAGCTGTCATGCAAGCTCCTGGTCATGGGTGAAAGCCCATCCTGTTGAAATTTGGAAAGGCTTTGAAAATTAGATGGGTTTTGTGGTTCAGTCACCAAGTCATGTCCTTGGTGTGACTCTGCGACCCCATGGATTGCAGCATGATAGATGTCCCTCTCCTGAACTATCTCTTGGAGTTTGCCCAAAACATCAGTTTAGGCCTCTCCTAAAGTTACCATTTCCATTTTATCAAGAAGGTATTCTAGTTGAGTTGAGCTTTTCCTGACAGACATTTCCAACACCCCACATTGGAGGAACTCTGTAAAGAATGTAGTACTGGGTTTCTGCTAGTTAGGAACTCAATGTCTGGAAAAAAGGAGAAATGAGCAGAAGGCCTCTGTTGCCTTTCCCTGTTCATGGAGCCATTGAATTTCTATTGCAGCACTATTTCACATGTCCAGGTTAAGGATAGACTTGGCACTACACTTTGACTCTGGGTTTACCAGTAGAGATCTCTGTTTTCTTTACCATGGAAGTAGCATCTCCTCACACTTTTAGCCTATAGCCTTTGCTTAGGCAGTGAGGATAGCCTTGGGACACAGCCTACCCACATTAAGATTACTTGGCATTGGTGTTTGGGTTAAGGGTCAATTTATAATCACTAACTGTCAGTTAAAGTCTTTATAATTATCTGTCCGTTCATCTTCTTAGATCAATTATATAGCCTTGATTATGCTACTCTGTGGGAAACGCTGAATTGTTATTGAAGAGTGTCACCCATAGCAGTGACATCAGAACTCCAGTTGCAGTGATCCCCTCCTAGACACTGCTACCCACATGGTTAGCTAGCTAGTAAGAAAATTGCACTTAAAGACATAACCCTGTTATAATTACAAAGGCAATTAACAATAACTCCTAAGGTAAGTGGAGTGAAAAATGTTTTTATCATCATAGTCAAATGGAATACAAAAGTAGGAAGTTAAGAGATACCTGGAGTAACATGTAAGTTTGGTCTTGGAGTACAAAATAAAGCAAGACAAAGAATAATAGAATTCTGTCAACAGTGAGCAGTGGTCATAGCATACATCATTTTACAACAAGAGATAACTTTACACGTGGACATCTTCAAAGGGACCATACTGAAGAAAGTTTAATTATATAATTGGTAGCAATCAAGAGGGAGTTGTAGTATACAGTCAGAGGAAAGAAAGAAAGAAAAAAAAAAAAAAAAACTAGATCTGGGGTTGACTGTGACTTAGATCATTAGTCTCTCATGGCAAAATTCAAGCTTAAACCAAAGAAAGGCACGGTGTCGACACCTAGGAAAGCCAGGTACCCCTTAAATAAAATCCCTTTTGAATATGAAGTTCAGATGAGTTTTGTTCAGTTGCTCAGTCATGTCCAACTATTTGCGACCCCATGAACTGCAGAATGCCAGGCCTCCCTGTCCATCACCAACTCCCACAATCCTCCCAAACCTATGTCCATCGAGTCGATGATATGGTCCAACCATCTTATCCTCTGTTGTCCACTTCTCTTCCTGCCATCAATATTTTCCAGAAGCAGGGTCTTTTCCAATGAATCAGCTCTTCACATCAGGTGGCCAAAGTATTGGAGCCTCGGCTTCAACATCAGTCCTTCCTATTAACATGCAAGACTGATGTCCTTTAGGATGGACTGGTTGGACTCCTTGCAGTCCAAGGTAATCTCAAGAGTCTTCAACACCACAGTCCTAAAGCATCAATTCATCGGCGTTCAGCTTTCTTTGTAGTCCAACTGTCACATCCACACATGACCACTGGAAAAACCATAGCCTGGACTAGATGGACCTCTGTAGGCAAAGTAATTTATCTGCTTTTAAATATGCTGTCTAAGTTAGTCATAACTGTCCTTCCATTGAGTCAGCGTCTTTTAATTTCACAGCTGCAACCACCACCTGCAGTGATTTTGCATCCCAGAAAAATAAATCCAGCCACTGTTTCCATGGTTTCCAAATCTATCTGCCATGAAGTGATGAGACTGGATACCATGATTTTAGTTTTCTGAATGTTGAGCTATAATGCAGTGGAGGTAGCAAAGAGTTTCAAGGCTTTATGTCTAGTAGACAGAGTACATCAAGAGTCATGTGAGGAGTTCAAAATATTCTACAGAAAGCAGTGGAAGAAGCCATACCAAAAAGAAAAAACAAACAACCAAAGCAAAAAAAAAAAAAAAAAAAAAATCAAAGACACAAAGGAAACATGTTTGTTTGAAGTGATTTTACAAATATTTATGAAAGAAGAGAAGGAAAATGTAAGCCAAAAAAGGAAAGGTACCCTCAACTAAGTGCAGATTTCCAGAGAATAGCAAGGTGAGACAAGAAGGATTTCTTCAAAACAATGCAAAGAAATATAAGAAAAGAAGAGGAGGGGAAAAACTAGTGCTCTAGTGAAAAACAACAACTGGGAATATCAATACAACATTTCATCCAAAGATGGGCTCAATAAAGGACAGAAATATGAAAGACCTAAAAGAAGCAGAAGACATCATGAAAAGATGGAAAGAATGCAAAGGGTGGTAGGGGAAAAAAAAAGAAAAGAAAAGAAAAACACAATGACCCAGACAACCAGGATGGAGTGATCAGTCCCACAGAGCCAGTTGTTATGAACTGTAAAGTCACATGGGCCTTAGGAAGCACTTCTATCAGCAAAGCTAATACAGGTGATGGAATTCCATCTGAACTCTTGAAAATTCCAAAAATGACAAATTCAAGGTGTTGCACTCAATATGTCAGCAAATATGGAAAACCTAACAGTGGCCACAGGACTAGACAAGGCCAATCCTTATCCCAGTTTCCAATTCCAATTCCAAGGCACTACTAAAGAATGTTCAAATCACTGCACAATGAGACACATCTCCCATGCTAGTGAAGTTTTGCTCAAAATCTTTTAAGCTTCACTTCATCATTACATGAACTGAGAACTTCTGGATGTTCAAGCTGGGTTTAGACACATCAGAGGAACCAGACTTCAAACTGTCACCATTTGCTGCATAATGGAATTAGCAAAAGGTTTCCAGGAAAACTCTACTTCTTCTTCATTGACCACTCTAAAGTCTCTGACCCTATGGATAATAACAAATTGTGGAAAACACTTAAAGAGATAGGAATACAGGCCATCTTACCCGTCTCCTGAGAAAACTGTATGCAGGTTGAGAACCAACAATTAGAAAAATTATTGACTGTTTCTGGATTGAGGAAAGAGTATGGCAAGACTGTTTACTGTCACCTTGTTTATTTAACTTCTACACATAGCACATGATTAGAAATGAAAGTTTGGATGAGTTACAAGCTCATAGGATGATGTACTAAAGAAACCCTTGATAAGAAAAAACGAAGAGTGCAAAAGCAGGCAGCAAGTTCAATATTATGAAAACTCATATCACAATACCCAGTCCCCAAATGTCATGGCAAATAAAAGGAGTGTATGGGAAAGCAGTGACAGATTTCCTCTTCTTGGGCGCTAAAGTCCCTGCAGATGGTGACTTCAGCCATGAAATTAAAAGCACACGTTTCTTGGCAGGAAAACTCTGGCAAACCTGGATAGTGTGTGAAAAAATAGACATCACTCTATCAGTAAAAGTCCATATAACCAAGACTGCAGAGTCAATCCTCTTCCTGTTATTCACATACAGTTGTGATAGGTGGGCCATCGATGCCTTTGAACTGTGGTGTTGAAGGACGCTTTTAGAGTCACATGGATAGCAAGATCAAACCAGTAAATTTCTTGAAATCAACTTGGAATACTCTTTGGAAGGACTCTTGCTGAAGCTAATGAAAAGGGCCAACTCATTGAAAATACCCCGATCATGGGAAATACCGAAGACAGAAGGAGAAGGTTGCCACAAGGATGAATTTGTTGGATTGCATCACCAGTGCAATGGATATGAACTTGGGCAACCTCTGGGAGATGGTGCAGCATAGGGAGGCTTGCCTGCTGCAGTCGATTGCACCACAAAGAGTCAGAGACAACTTGGACATTGAACAACAGCAAGGAAGTGTCCTAATTTTATTTTTTTATCTTTAGTTGTCCAGATTTTCCAGCATCATATATAAAAGGGATTATCTTTTCTCCATTGTATATTGTTGCCTCCTTTGTCGTAGATTAGGTGTCCGTTTGGGCAAGAGATTTTGTCAGTTTTTCCGTCAGTTCCGTTGGCCCATATTCCTGCTTGTGGGCCAGTTTCATGCTGTGTGGATTACTAGTGCTTTATTTTATAGACTGAAGCCAGAAAATATGATTCCTCTGGATTTTTTTTCTTTCTTTCTAAGATTTCATGACAATTTAAAGTATTTTATGCTTCCATATAAGTTGTATTTTTTTAATCTACTTTGAAAACTGTCATTGACAATTTGACAGGAATTGCATTGAAAGTGTAAGCAGCTTTTTACATTAAGCCATTTCCATAATATTGACTTTTTTCCAGTCAAGGAGAATGGTAATGTCTACATTTGTTTGTGTCACCTTTAATTCATTTCTTTCATATCTTATTCTTTTCTGCACACAATTCTTCTCTATGTCTGGGTAGGTTTGTTCTCCATAATTTTATTTTTCTTGTTGCAGTAGTAAATGGAGATGTTTCCTTCATTTCTATTTTAGATTTTTGTTGTTGTTGTTGTTCTCAGTGTGTAGAAATGAAGAGAACTCTGTCTTAACTTTGTATCTCTGCCAACTTCCCTAAACCCATTGATTAGGTTGAGTGGTTTTCTGGTGGTATCCTTGGCTTACCTGGGCATACTATCATATCATCTGCAAACAGTGACATTTTTACCACTTCTTTTCCTGTTTCTTTCCAATTTTGTTTTTCTTATTCTTTTCTGAATGCTGTAGTAGAAGTCCTAACTCCATGTTGGATAAAAATGGTGAGAGTGGGCAATTTTGTCTTGTTCAGGACCTAGTGGTCATGATTTCAGTTCTTCAACATTGAGCTTCATGTTTGCAGTGGATTTATCCATATGTGGCCTTTATTAGGTTGAAAAGTTTCCCTCTGATCACAATTCCTGTACAGGTTTTATCATAGAGTGTTGACTTTTGTGAAAATGTTTTCTGCATCTACAACCTAAACAGTTCTCCTTGGAGAACTTAGTTGATTTTCAGTGTTCATTCTTCCCTCGGCCCCATGGGTGCCAAGAGCTGACTCACTCAAAAATGCTCCGATGTTGGAAATGATTGAAGGTAAAAGGAGAAGTCGGTAGCAGATGATGTGATGATTATATAACATCATCAACTGATGGACATGAATCTGAACAAATTCTGGGAGATCATGAAGGCAAGTTTGGCAGGCTACCATTCATGGGTTGCCATAGAGTGGAAAATGACTTACTAACTGAAGAAGAACAATAAATTTTTGCCTTCCATGTTTGACACTTGTATTTATTATTGGCTACTTCACTTTCTGCCCCACCTCATCATTTCCATATCTCAGTTATGCTGTTTTACCACTTATTATGCTGAAATTCATCCACATTTTGGTGTCCTTATTGTAACCCACCTGTCCCAACATTTAAGTGATTTCTCAATGGCACATGACTCAGAGGTCTATTAATCATTTTCTAGCATCCAGTTCTCTTCTCTAGACACTCTCTACCTTGCTACAGCCAGAGAAGGATGTCCCTCACCACCTAAGGTGTGTGATAGAGAGCACAATTTTGAGAATAGCCTTTGAGGACTGTGAATTCTATATCATTCTCAATCTTCATACTGTTCCTTTAACTTTACCTTCTTCAGTCACACTGAAGTTTCAGCCTGTGCTCTGTTCTCAGTCTCAGCTGTGTGTGCATATGCCATTCCCCTGTTTCCCTTGATTGTTATTTTTTGGTAGTGCCTATGAGATCTTATTTTAATTTGCTTATAAAGCTTTTTCTGATTTTGCAGATTGTTCTTAGACTACTATTTTCAACTGATCTGTCTGGTGTGTTTTGATGCATTGTGTTCTCCGATTGGAATAAATAATCACAACCCATGTCTATTTTTGCTTGTCATTTTAATCACCTCTATTTAAGAGTAGAAGTCTCTATTTGAAAAAAAGAAATCACCTAAATACTTGAATCAGTAGAAAAAATAATTAATCTTATTAATCTTAAAACAAACAAACAAACAAAAAAAAAGGCGGAGCATGAAGAGACATTATTAGATCCTATCACTCCAAAAAAGAATAATATATTTTTACAAATTGAAACCACCAACTTTAGGTGTCTATCCAAAGGTCAGCTAACAGATATAATAAATTTCTAACAAAAGTATATTTTCAATGACTTATGTGGCAAAAGAACATAAAGAATGAAAAACTATGTCTCAGAGGTCTCTATCAGGAACAGTAAATGGCAGTGGGTAGTGACACGTCTTCTTTACAGAAGCTGAGGCTAGAGTTTGACCATCTATCACTAGCCTTTTCTTGGGGAAGGGTTGTTGCTATTCTGTGTGGGAATGTTTTCATCAGGATCCCTTAAAGTAGGGTCGATGGTTGCTATTCATGGGACTCAATGTGAGGATTTGCAGGAGACATGCAATGAGGGAAACAAGATATATAGCAGAGGGAAAACAAAATCTAATCTCAAGCAGAAACTAGATTGTACCACAGTTTATCTCAGTTTGTATTAAGTCATTTGCTTCCATGTCACTCACTGTCAAAATTTTATGAACGGTAATGGGATCTTCACCTCTAGCATGAGGAGGCTGTCATGTGACCAAAGAGGGGCCTGGTGGGCTGCCGTCTAAGGAGTTGCACAGAGTCGGACACGACTGAAGGGACTTATCACACATGCATTGGAGAAGGAAATGCCAACCTACTCCAGTATTCTTGCCTGGAGAATCCCAGGGACAGAGGATCCTGGTGGACTGCCATCTGTGGGGTCGCCCAGAATCAGAAACGACGGACGCAACTTAGCAGAAGCAGCAGCAGTTCCTACTTACTCTATGCCTGAATCAGAGGTTACCTCTGACCTTTGGACCACTAGAATTTTCCATGAAGCAACTCATACCCACATATTATCTACCAGAGTAGGGAAGTGTTAGTTGCTCAATGGTGTCCAAGGCTTTGTCATCACATGAAATGTGGCTCACCTGGATCCTCTGTCCATGGAATCTTCCAGGCAAGAATGCAGGAGCAGGTAGTCATTTCCTTCTTCAGGTCCTCTTCTGGATCCAGGGATTGAACCCATGTCTTGCACATCGCAGGCAGTTATTTTACCATCTGAGCCGTACACTTCAATGTCAATGAGGATATCACGTACTACACTGACTAACCACCTTGCTCAAATGTCAAAGCCCTGTGGCCAATCGCCCTATTGAGGGGCTCCTTAATGGCTGACACAACTAATCCAGGCAGTAAGGTCAATCTTCTCTAAAATGCATGTCCTATTGCAAAGACAAGTGCACAGAATTAGATACACAGGTATAGAAAGGCTTCTAAGGAGAAAAACAGCCAAGAGCTTGGTCAGGAAAATATCTCAATATGAAAGAACTAGAGGCTGCAGGGAGATGTCTTAATTATGAAGCTTGCAAGAATTAGAATAATTAGAAGACAGAGATTTGCAGGCCCACATTCATTCTATAATTCAACTGGTACAGCTTAAATTTTATCTGTTGTATTCATTGTCATCTGAGGGATAAAATATTAAAGTTTAGAGTTTAGCAGCTGTTAATCTAACTGAATGCTCTACTTATGTAGATCAAGAAATAGACTTATAAAGGAAATTGCTTGTGCAAGTCCACTAGGAGGTTTCCTCAGATTATATCCACCTGAGAAAATTGTAACAAACTCTCAAGCTACTAGTAGGCTTGCATTTCCCTAAGTCTGGACATATGACTACATTAAGCAGCCTGATACTATGGATAAGACACTATTATCATTGTCATCATTATCTGTTCTTCCTTTGCATTCTGCTCAGTAGTAGTAGAAGTAGCATAACCGCTACTGATCAAACTCGTATGTGGAACGAGTTTCTTATATTATACCAAGATCCTAATATTCTGGAGATAGATCTTTGTGATGAATACATTAATGATAAGTCATATATAGTTACTGGTCGGATTTGTGACCCTATCTGTGGTTAGTCATCATAAAGAGTCAATCTATGTTTAAATAATTCTGGAATTTCACAGCACTATTAATAAATATGCTGAAGTGCTTCATATTATTTTAAGCTTTAATCTATACAGAAAAGATGTTGGAACATGAGGGTAATAAAAATGTGGAACACATATGAATTCATAGACACAGACTATAGATGCTGGTACATTTGTTTTAGCATCTAGACATTTCTGGAAGCTTCTGAAGAGGAAAATATATCTAAGTTAGGCATTTAAAAAACGATTAGGGTTTGGCAGGAGATATTGGGAAATAAGGGAAGGACAATTCAGGAAAAATGAAGAACACTGTCAAGGCACAGAATAGGGAAAGTATAAGACATGTAGTTTAAGGATACCTGAATGACAGTTTATGTGTGGACATGTGTAGTTGGTTAGGAGGACAGATTTAAAACATCATATCATTTAGTTCCATCTAGTCAAGGCTATGGTTTTTCCAGTGGTCATGTGTGGGTGTGAGAGTTGGACTGTGAAGAAGCTGAGCACCGAAAAATTGATGCTTTTGAACTGTGGTGTTGGAGAAAACACTTGAGAGTCCCTTGGACTGCAAGGAGATCCAAACAGTCCATCCTAAAAGAGATCAGGCCGGGATTTTCATTGGAAGGACTGAGGCTGAAGCTGAAAGTCCAATACTTTGGCCAACTCATGGGAAGAACTGACTCGTAGGAAAAGACCCTGATGCTGGGAGGGATTTGGGGCAGGAGGAGAAAGGGATGGCAGAGGATGAGATGGCTGGATGGCATCACCGACTCGATGGATATGAGTTTGAGTAATTCCACAAGTTGGTGATGGACAGGGAGGCCTGGCGTGCTGCGATTCACGGGATCGCAAAGAGTCGGACATGACTGAGCGACTGAACGGAACTGAACTGAACATACAAGTAGGGAAAGTAATTAGAAACATTAAGTGGAGGTATGATGGTTTCTGATGTCTCCTCTGTGGAAGAACATTACTAATAAAGAAACCTTAAGGACCCTATCTGCTTTAGAGTCTTGGAATGCCTTATTTGCAAGTTGTCTGGAATTAGCAGTACAAGAGGAAGAAACTGAGGCTTAACCTATTTCCTACTGCTGGATATAACAGTAGCTCTACCTTCAGGGCAGCAAACAATTGGTATTTACTTTGCCACCCGTCCCCCCCAGAATATTTCTTGTAGTGATAGGATAAATAATGGAGTAGGTGATAGGACCTAGTGAGGAAGCCTTCCTTGAAATACAGCATCAGCAGGCAAAGTTTCTCACATATTAGCAGCATGACATAGTATGCTTTTATTTTCTAGAAATTTACATCACTGTAACCTGCCTCTATCAGCCCCTGCATGACTTGCTCATATTTAGTTTTAAGCCAGCTCTAAAACTCTCTTCCTTCACCTATACCAGGCATTCAGTTCAGTTGTTCAGTTTTCTCCTATACGTTAAGGCCCTGTGGACTGCCATATACCAGGCCTCCCTGTACATCACCAATACACAGAGTTTACTCAAACTAATGTCCATTGAGTCAGTGATGCCACCCAACCATCTAATCCTCTGTTGTCCACTTCTCCTCCTGCCTTCAGTCTTTGCCAGCATCACGGTATATTCAAATGAGTCATTTCTTCGCATTAGGAGACCAAAATATTGGAGTTTCAGCTTTAGCATTAGTCTTTCCAATGAATATTCAGGTCTGATCTCCTTTAGGATGGATTGTTTGGATCTCCTTGCAGTCCAAGGGACTCTCAAAAGTCTTCTCCAACACCACAATAGAAAAGAAACAATTTTTGGTGCCCAGCTTTCTTTATAGCCCAACTCACGCATCCACACATGACTACTAGAAAAACCATAGCTTTGTATGCGTGGACCTTTTTTGGCAACACAATGTCTCTGATTTTGAATAGGCTGTCTAGGTTGGTCATGAGTTTTCCTCCAAGAAACAAGGGTCTTTTAATTTCTTGGCTGTAGTCACCATCTGCAGTGAATTTGGAACCTAAGGAAAAATAAAATCTCTTATACTTTCCATGTTTTCCTTTTTTTGTCCTGAAATGATGGGAGAAAATGCCATGAGTGCTGAGTTTTAAGCCAAAAGTTTCACTCCCCTCTTTCACTATCACCAAGAGGCTCTTTAGTTCTTCTTCACATTCTGACTTAAGGGTGGTGTCATCTGCATATCTGAAGTCATTGATATTTCTCCCAGCAATCTCGATTCCAGCTAGTGCTTAATCCAGACCAGAGTTTCTCATGATGCACTCTGCATGAGTCAAATTAGTCAGGTACAGTATACAAAATTTGACATGCACCTTTCCCTATTTGGAACAAGTCTGCTGCTCCACATCCAGGAGAAAGTCATTTCTTAGGCAGGTTGACAAGAATTCAAGGGGTCCTCAAGGAGAGAGGGATCCGGGATTCTCAAGGAGAAAGGAAGAACAGACATTTTTTCCCCCTCTACATTCCTTAAGATTGTATAACTATAATGTATCTTGCTTGAGGGTAGTTTCTGGGGAAAAAAACAAACAAACAAACAAAAACCTTCTGGCTAATTTTGTTATCTTAAAATGTAAATTATGGGAGTAGGTATAGTGAGGTCTTTACAACCTACAGACATTCATTTGGTTCATTGTAATACTAAATGGAGAGTGTATAACTTCATTGCTAACACTAGCAAGAGAGACTCTTCTGCCCGCTTCTGATGTTTATGTCAGAAGCTTTCTCTATCCCTGCTAGATGACTCTCATCTTTGGCTCAAGATTGAATTCTTCTCCTCTGGAGGACTTGAATTTCGGCATCTTTTCATGGTTCAACAACAACCTTTCATCCAGTTCTGTTTTGTCCTGACATGCATACAGATTTCTCAGGAGTCAGGGCAGGTGGTGTGGTATTCCCATCTCTTGAAGAATTTCCCACAGTTTTTTGTGATCCACATAGTCAGAAGCTTTGACATAGTCAATAAAGCAGAAGTGTGTGTTTTATGTCTGGAACGCTCTTGCCTTGTAGATGATCCAGTGGATGTTGACAACTTGATCTCTGGTTCCTCTGCCTTTTCTAAATCCAGCTTGAAAATCTGGAAGTTCACAGTTCATGTACTATTGAAGGCTAGTCTGGAGAATTTTGAACATGACTTTGTTAGGGTGTGAGATGAGGGCAATTGCATGGTAGTTTGAACAGTCTTTGGCTTTGCCTTTACTGGGGAATGGAATAAAAACTGACATTTTCCAGTCCTGTGCCCCCTGATGAGTTTTCCAAATTTGCTGACATACTGAGTGTAACACTGACAGCATCATGTTTCTTTAGGACTTGAAAAACCTCAACTGGAATTTCAACACATCCACTAGCTTTGTTCTTAGCAAATCTCCCCAAGGACCCTTGACTTCAGCAGCCATATTCCTTCATATTTCTAGCAGCAAACTAGAGTATGTATTTATTTTCTTCAACTGTGCATTGCTGTAATTTGACTCCAACCAACCACTGCATGGTTATTTCATGGACATTGATGCTTCTAGATACACACCCAGCCCCTCTTCCAATCAGCACCAACCTGTACTTCGTACTTTAGGGGTAGGTATAATGATGACCAGTGTGGCTAGCTCTTATTGATCTTGCTGCAGACCATGTTCAGGAGGGTTAGGTGGTAAGAATTCCTACTCAGAAATTTGTTCTGCATGCCAGTGCTTTCTGTGCCCATTTGGGACTTTCCAATAAATAATCTCTAGAATGCCTTGTTGATATCATAAACACTGGAATACTTGACTTATTCCTAGAGTCCTGAGGGAAACTCAGTGCCACTAGCTCATGGGCATGTTTACTCCAAACACCAAGGCAACACAGCATCTGGGGCCTCGTTAGAGTTACTAGATATTTCCAGGAGATGAGATGTAGAAAAAAAAAAAAGGAAACAAAACAACAACAGAAATACTGAAAACCTAGAAAATTAAGAGTCTTACACAGAGATTTATGGTCTTCTCTGCACTCTATGCAATCTGCCTACCTATTTCTCCTGTTTAGGTATTGGATGGCGATAAAGAATGGGTCTTCTGTTGTATGGTTTAAAAAAAAAAATGGACTCACTGAACTGTGTGAGGTAGATATTTACATTTTTCTTTAACTTGTCTCTTCTTGAGTCATTCCAGTCCACAATATTATAAACCTTCCTCATTCACAAGCACAACTTTTAAATTTCAAAATGACATTCTGGAGCAAAGAGCTTGTACAGTTTGCTTTGCCTTGAAAAAGATGCAAGAAAATACATGGATTATGTTTTTCTTCAGATGTACACATCTAACTGAATGGAGTATCAAATGGCAAACCACTCCAGTTTCCTTGCCTGAAAACTCCCATGGACAGAGAAGTCAGGCCCTCTATACTCCTTGGGATTGCTTAAAGTCTGACAAGACTTTGAACACATAAACACATCTAACTTTTGTTCAGATTTAAAAATCTTCTCTTTCTTTTCTGATAAGATTGCCTGTGGTTGAAACTAAGGTCTAATCCTTTTTCTAAACTATCTCCATGCCTCCATTTAGAATATTGTATGCTTCTTCCCCTTCAGACAAAAAAATAAAAAAGCTTTTCCTTTGAGGAGAGTGTTGTCATCCTTTTCTCCATTCATGTTTTGAAACTTATTTCCAGTTACCTGAAATAAGGATTTCTATCTTGTCTTGGCTTTAGAGGGTCTGGTCCACTAGGATATTTCCTTTACTATTTGGGAATAATGACCTCTAACTTAACATTTCCCTTGTTTAGAGCAATAAGGAGTGCAGTGGAAAGATCTGCAACTGAGAGGAAATTATACCCCCGAGACACACATGTATCTCTTCCTTATCCACACACACATATACACACATATATATATATATATATTTTATATAAATATATCTATATTTAAAAATAAAAAATATACATATTTAAAATAAAAATATAATATTTTATAATTCTATTAATAACATTAATTATATATTAATATAATAATATATTATATATAATATATAAATAATATAAATAATATAGTATAAATAAAATAAATATAAATAATATAATATAAATAAATATAAATATATATAATATAATATATATATAATTATTATATATAATAATAAAAAGACTTATATATTTTTATAATTTTTATATTTATAAAAATAAAAATATATTTAAATATAAAAAATATATATTTTATATAAATATATATTTATAATATAATATATATATATTATGTATGCATGTATGTCTCTGTCTACCTATTATCTATCTATCTATCTATCTATCTATCAATCATCTATATATCCACATATATATCTTCCTTAGAAGTTTGCTGTTTTATGATAGGATCAGCTCTGGCATGGAACTAGAGAACCCCAAGAATTTTTCTCCTACGTGTTCGTGGCACTTCTATCTATCTTTGAAGTGAGGCCATGCCTGATAAAATGTCACAAGTGAAAGAGATTATGTATTCCATTGGATTCCTCGATTCTTTCCATAGCAAGCCTGTTAATCATCTTCACATTTATTTCTACGAAGGTACTAGTCCTTCCCCAAGAATGTATCAGGAAGAATGAGTATCCCTTTTTTGAAGGCGTTCTAGGGAATTAGTGAAATTTTTCCTGAATTTTTTCCTGGATCCTACCACATTTCCTGAAATTTTTCCAGAATCCTACCACATTTCCTGAAATTTTTCCAGGATCCTACCACATTTGCTTATTTCATACTTTAATGCATTGATAGAAGTCCTAATGGTGACAAAGGTCTTCATGAGAACTGCATAAGATGTACTAATGGAGGCACCTGAATGCTCATGGGAAGATGGAGATGATGTTAGGAAGATGAAAGGGTAGCCTGTACAGTGACATACCTGAAGGTGTCAGAAGCAGTGTGCTAGAATTCTGATCACTATAGTAATACAAAATGGGGTGTCCATAGAAAACATATGTAATCCTATCATGAGACTAAGGAAGAAGCTGAAATGTGTGGTTTTGCTATGATATTAAGCTGGATCATCACCTGGAGGCTGTTGTGTATGCAATGAAGGGAGATGCTTAATTAGAGCTAGCTGGAAGGGAAATGGACTTATTGGTATCATGACAAAAGGAATCATATACAGGCTTTTTTGGTTTCTCATCAAAGCTTCCCCCACACTATTATGTCAGTCATCCATTTCATGGCCTACTTTCCCACGGCCTTTTGTACTTCCCATACTCCTGAAAACTTGGTTTATCTGTGCCTTTGATTTGTATCTTTGCTTACATTTACTGAAGCGTCTCTGGTATTGCAAAGATGTGACTTCTAAGTTAGTGCTACCTTCCTTTTGTATAAGTAGAGAAATATTCTAAGAGTAAGAAAGTAAAACTGCAGATATTTAACCACATATGATCTCATAATTGAAATATGTCTAAGAGTACAGTCTATACATTGCTGAGTCCTGACTCCAGCTCTATTAAGTATGCTAAGTGTTGTAACAAGCTTGAAGGAGCCAATCTCCTGCAAGTCACACAACCCCTCCACGATAATATCTCCTGTATTACAGTGGCACTGCATTTGTTGGTTTTTTTTTTTGTTTGTTTGTTTGTTTCTATTATTTTTCTATTTGCATTTGGTCTCATCTAGTATATCAAGGCATTAAGATTGTAAAAGTTCATTGAGGTCAGAGACCACATTAGCTTATTATATTTTGAACTATGGCCAACCCCTATAGCAAGGTCTGGAGCACTTCCCATGATCCCAGATTTCCAGATTCTATCCCTGAAATATGTCCATCATTCTCCTCACCATCTCCCTCTATCTTACCACCAACCTGTAGCATGCTCTGTCCATTTCCCTGGAAAGATTCTTTGTTCCTACACTCTTCATCACCTTCCACCAAAGCCTGTCCATTGTCCATAGATTTAACTCTCTGCTGATTGAATGGATACATTTGAGAAATGCAATTTAGGGGCTGCAGGCAGCCTTCATTGAAGCTTCTTAAGCGCCATAGAAGGAATCTGCACTGCTTTGTCTCTAAACTGAATTTAAATTGATTTAAATTTAAACTGATTTAAATCCTGTCAACTGGGTTATCTGCAAGATGAGCATTCTCTCTCTGAAACTGCACAAAAGCATTTTAGATGACTTTGCTTTTGTTGTACATTTCCTCAACAGTATCCTCTACCTGGAAGCAACTGATAGTCCAATAGTCCAAATATTCTCAGTTGAACCTGTGTTGAGCCTTTTGTGCTGCAGTTCAGAATTTGTCTGTTAGGCTTGGCTAAGAACAAAGCTTGAACAGTCTTCATGGCACAATTTGTGGAGTTGCAAGAGGACTTAAAGTCTACACTCTATCAATAATTGGGATGTGTCCCTGGTATGTCTGAAAATGTTAACAATGAGATAGCTTGGAGCTGTGATTTTTGTTGGTCATAATGGTCTTTCTTGGAGTTGAGGAACGTGTGCATCTGTTTGGGTCAGAGCCCTTCAGTTTGATAAGGGTTGCATTTTTCCCCCCTGGTTATATAGTTTGGAGGTTAAAATGGTGGTCTCTTGGGCTTCTGAGCAATCCAGAGGACTGGTGATAGGAGTGGTGGCCATAGACTACAAATTCTTCCACTCTTCTTGAGAAGGTGTCACAAATACACCTGGAAAACTTTTTTGGCCCAAGTGGCTCCAACAGTTTGGAGGACTTGTGATGTTGTCCCTAGGTGGCCACATGGCTATTTTAGCCTAGCGTGTTGCTTTGGAATGGTTTATTGAGGCATGCTTGCCCTGACATCCCAACCTTGTAGCATCACTAAAGCAACAGGCAGCAATGCTTTGGTCACTACCCTTTTCCTCCTATGTATTTCAAAAGAGATCTGTGGGAAGGATCAATGGAGAATGCTGTATGTTTTTGATAAGGTCATGCTGCCTTCCTGGTGAGCTTTTTTTCTTCTACCACTTTCTGCAAACTATCCTCTTTATATTTCCTAGGTCAATTTTACCCATGAAATCATGGGTAAATATGTTTTTGTGAGGCTGAATTGCTAAAGAAAGACTGAAAACTCTTAGCAAACTTTAGGAATCTGTGAGGGTTGTCAGTTGACAGGAAAGAGAGTTCTGTATCAGTTTCCTTTCCTTGATAACCTAGGTAAGAAAAGGAGGCCTCTTTTGAAACTGAAAGCCTCTTCAACAGAAAGTGCATATATTTATTTGCTAGGTTTGCCATAACAATATGCCCCATGCCAGGTGACTTCAATAAATGTACTCTCAAACTTCTGGGAATCAGGTATGTAATCAAAGGGTCTGCAGCTTTATGTTCTTCTGAGACCTCTTTTGGATTATGACTGGTCATCACCTGGCTTCACATAGTAATGTCTTCACATAGTAATGTCTCCATGTTGTCTCTTTTGATCTCCTTAAAAAGAACACATTCTATTGACCAAACTTCCTGTTGTGAGGCTCAGTTTTCAAATAGTGTCTGAAACAGATTGTACCTTAGTCACACTTTGACTACATACAAAATTCAGAGGGTTAGGCCTTCCACATACACATTTTAATAGGATGAACTGTATTTTCTTCTTTCCACTTGGTACTGCTATATATTCATCTGTCTTTCAGAGTTCACCCCACTAATCAGGTCTTCCCCATCCAGCAAGTACTGGTTAAGAAAAACAGTGAGTCATTCTAGAGTAATACAGATGTAAAAAAATTCAAAATTTTGCAAAGACATAAAGAAAGTAAATCATTTACATAATTTGGTAAATATTAAAGCATAATGTGAAGCACATGATGAACTATGAAAAGGCTGCAAAGAAAAAAGTTATATTTCATATACACACTATATATATATACATATATATACACACACACACATATAGTATATATATATATATATACTAGCAAATTAGCTCATAACAAATTTTCAAAATAATAAGTGGCCCTCAAATAGACCTGATGACAACACTTGTAACAACAATTTTGTCTTAAACTGAATTGGTAATAAGTATAGCTATTTGTTGGAGAAGGCAATAGCACCCCACTCCAGTACTTGCTTGGAAAATCCCATGGATGGAGGAGCCTGGTAGGCTGTGGCCCATGGGGTCGCGAAGAGTCGAACACGACCGAAGCGACTTAGCAGCAGCAGCAGCAGCAGCAGCAGCAGCATAGCTATTTGTTTATGCTAAATTTATTTTTAAAGAAAATGATAAACTTCTCATATTTGTATGAGAGAATGTAGTTTTTGAATGAGGCATTCTCTCATACACAGAATTGAGAGATCAGATACTACTTTAACGAATACCCATGTATCCAAGATGTTCAGGCCAAGCAACTTGAAAACAGTAGATTTTAAAGCTGAGAGATTTGTATTGCAGGGCCATGCAAGGATGTGTGTGGCTTATGCCTTTTAATATCCCAAACTCCCCCAAAGCTTTCAGTAGAATCATATATGAGTCAGACCCTCTGGTCCTGAGGTAGGGCCATGGTCAGGTCACTGTCTTCCTGTAAACAACTATGGAAATAAATATCATTCCATATTCTGAACTGAAAGGTCTGAATTTGATTTTCACTCTTCAAGGTCCTGGTTGGGAGGAGGTTTTCCTGTACAGGCTGCTTATCCTATCTGGGAGCCTTCTAGTGCCCAACATGCAGTCTTAGTCCTCCAATCAGTGCCCTGTCCTAGCAGGAGAAGCAGGTCTCAGTTCTCAATTCCCTGGTGTTACCAATATCCCTATACCATGCCCAGCCATCTTCAAAGAGGAGCCAGGTGTCCAACACACAGCTGGCTCTCAACCTCCTCAGTCCACCCAAATGGGGGGCTGGGTCCCATAGACTATGACACACGTAGGTCGCTACAACAATTAATTCAAGGATGGTGGGCAGTTTTATAGTTCTCTGAACCTTGGGCCAGGCCGGTGAGTGGAGTGAGTGATTCTAGTAAGGGCTCTTGACCTCTTTAGCCTCCCTCATGCTCTGAAGCTCACTAACAAGCCCAAGGCCAGAGAGAGAGCCTGGAGTGCCCTGGACAAAATTTGCAATATTATTTTAGCTACACTCTGCTGAGAGTCTGACTTTTGATGTAGCTACTTTGTGATGGCTTTTGACATACATCAACATTAATGAGCCATAGGAACACGTGTCCCACCCATCCTCAAGCCCCTCCCACATCTTCCCCTATCTTTTTTCTTCTAGAACATCTGGAATACTCAAGGGCACTCGCTTTTGATACCCTGGTTCATGCATATGAAATCCTGAATGATGACTTTTTACAAGAGTTATGGACTTCTGTAAATTTAACATGTGAAAATATGGGTGCAGATTTTTGTATGTGAAATATGAAATGTTTTATGTTCAATAATCTCCCTGTACATTTTTCTTCATGATATATGGAATCTTGGTTATTTTCCATAGGGATATCTGTGCACACTTTTCCTACATGAATGTGAAAGTCTGTGTATTTTACATATGAAAATTTGGCATACATTTTCCTGCTTGAAGTATAAAATTTATGCAGTTCTTTTTTTAATAATCTCAAAGGAAGAGGGGAGGAGAGGTTGAGATATATGGAGAGAGTAACATGGAAATTTATATTACTATATGTACATGAGATAGCCAATGGGAACTTTCTGTATGCCTCAGGGAACTCAAACAGGGGCTCTCTATCAATCTAGATGGGTGGGATGGGGAAGGAAATGCAGGGAGTTTCAAGAGAAATATGACATATGTATACCTACAGCTGACTCAGGTTGAAGTTTGAGGGAGCACAACAAAATTCTGTAAAGCAATTATCCTTCAATTATAAATGGATAAATTCATAAAAATATTTTCTAACATGAAATATATCTGTTGTTCTTATATGGAAATCTGGGGGCAAATTATTATCCATGAAACATCAAGTCTGTACATTTTGCAGACAAATTTCAAGGTACAGATTATCCTACAGGAAATTTGGTGTTTTTTATATTTCACATACAAAATTCTGGGCACAGATTTCCTTGATTTAAATATGGAATACTCTATATTTCGCACAGGAAAACATGGGTGTCATCATTTCCACATTAAATATGTAATTTTTGATATTTCACACTTGAAACTAGAGGCACAGATTTTCCTGCATGGAATATGGATCACATTGTATGAAATTCTGAGAAAATATCTTCTATATTCACAGCAGAGTTATTTACACTACATCTATGAATATATGTGTGCACATTTTCCTACATGATAGATCAAATGCTTTGTGCTTGACATTTGAAAATATGGATTCATCATCCTATATTAATTATTAAATAATTGATATTTCACATATTAAAATATAAGTGCAGGTTTTATAGGAATACTCTCTCCAATGTGAAATAACATTTTATTATGTTTCACGTGTGCAGATTACCAAAATAAAATATGGAATGATATATATTTTACAGATAATAATTTGAGAGCATATTTTTCTGCCATATTAATGTATGAAACTTTCTATATTTCACATACAAAGATCTTAATGAAGATTTTCTACATAAAATATGTAATTTTCCATGTTTCACATATAGTAATCTGGGAACAGATATTCCTACACAGAACATGAGCTGTGTAAATTTCATATGTGAAAGTACATGAGCAAGTTTTCCAACTTGAAATATTACATACTCTATATGTCACACTTGAAATCTGTCTACTCATTTTCTACATGAAATATGAAATACTTTATACAGTACACTTGAAAATCTCTGCTCAAGTTTTCCTATGTGAAGTAATGAACATCATGTATATCACATATGAAGAATTGGGTGCTAACTTTCCCACATGACATCTGGATATTTTGTATATTTCAGATACCAAAATCTGTGTGCCAGTTTTACTACCTAAAACATGGAATTCTGTATATTTCAAATATCATTATGGGTGATCATCTTATTCAATTAAAAATCAAATGAACATGGCTAGGGCAGGACCCAAGATTTGGAAGAGGCCAAGGTCCTTTGGACAAGGGCACTGTCTTGCAGGCAGAAGCACAGAGAGAGTCTGCTGCCCTAGAGAATTTTTCTACACATGAGTAGGTGATAGGGGAAGGTGCTGGGCTAGTGTTGCCTAGGATCATCCCATCAGCCGACACACACCCTCCCCGAGTGTGGCACTCATTGGCACCATATGAGAGAAATAACTGGCTAAGGTAGAGTCTCGGCATGAGATTCCATGTATCCTGGGAGACGGGGTGTGAGCATCATATCAGTCCGGGCACTTCCAGACCTCATAACAGTGCAGAAAAGTGAGGAAAGCATAGGAGATGGGTATATGTGTGTGTGCCTCTGCCAAAATTTGCCTGTGAGGGAGAGAATCGGGAGGAAGCAAGGGTGGTGGACACTTTGCACACCAGGACACAGGGACAGTTAGAGACAAGAATGTCCCTGGGAGTATTTCAGAGTCTGCTGCTTTTCAGGTTCCAGGGACTAGGGAGTAGCTGTCCTATCTATTAGTCCTCTACATGTGCCAGAAGTTCTGCCATGAATTTCTTCCATTCTCTGAAGCCTTGATCTTCACTGTGGAGGGCAGAGGGGCAAAGATGTGTGTCTAGAACTGACAGAACATTCTGACACTGGAGAAGAATCTCTGAATTTTGTCATGGTGGTCCTGAAGGAAATCGACACTATGAGACTCAGGGTCCCTTGATTTTAAGTGGGCATCTTGGATGTCTCCTGGGCCAACCTTCAACTGGGGTCCATGGACTGTGGGTTCTGTATCCTGGCAGGGATGCCTGAGCTGTAGGCCAAGCTATCACAGTATAGAGACAGCAGCAGAAAGACAGCCTTGGCGTTTAACATATCAGTGAGGTCTGGGCTATAATCAAGCCCTGTTGAAGCATTTGGCAGGGAAATGCTGCTTTCTGCACAAGGGAGGCATGAGCTGTGAGCCCTAGGTAGGCAGGATTATCAGAGTGTCGTCTATGGTGGGACTCCATGTGTATGGGTTAGTAAACTATAAAGCCGATGGGAAGGTAATCTCCCTTCCCTTCTTGACCTCATCATATTCAGTGCCTTCTTTCAGCAGAGACTCTTTGGATCCATGCATATCTTCTCAGGATACTGTATCAAACACAGGCCTGTCACACTCTCTTTGGCCATCTGGCTATCCAGTGTCTATCTGGCCTTTTCTTGATGTAGGAGATAAACCTCAGGGGAAATGGAAACATTTACAAATAGAAAACTTCCCTTAGGATGAGCAAGAGAACATGGGTCAGAAGGTCATGGGCCCAGTATGGGAGTGGGGATGGGTTGCTGAGCCTGTGAAGAGGGCAAAAAACTCACAAGGAATGATCTTGAGAGGTGCAGGCCCAGAAAGTGGTGCTTCAAGTCAACAGAGTCCAAAGCCCCTTGCTATTTCTGTTTGGCTCCTGGAAAGAAAGCACAGTGAATGGAATCGTGACAATATATTTGGCACTATGAACCTGTCCAAGGTGACAGCACAATACAGAACGCAGGTACATATCACTCAGCTATCCTCAGTAAGTACTCCCAACCATTCCCATGTCTTTCCAGGACAGTCCCCATCATGAGCAAACCCCAAGTTTTTCCAACATTCCATGATAATTGTAAAAGTAAAAGACACTGAATTCATCAACAGGGTGACAGGAAATAATGCAATTAAAAAAAAAGAAAAGAAAAAAGAAAGAAAGAAAAGAGAGGTGCTTAACAAAGCCTATTATCCTGGACAAATATGCCTCTAGTTCTGCATATGTACAAAATTTTTTTTTCAGGGTTTCATGTGTATGTGTGTATGTTCATGTGGCAGCACAAATGTGTGTGTGAGCTCTAGGATCTGACCTGGATGGGAATGGAAGAATGGATGTGGAAAATTTGAAAAAGTCTGTGTAAGCCACATACACCATGGGGTAGCAGAAGCACTAACACTAGGATAACAAGCCCAAGGAAGTTACCAAAGGAACAAGGTGTAAGTAAAAGCATGTTGCTCGAACCTGGATCCATGGGCAGAAAGAAGAGGCAGGGAGGAAGCACCTGGGTGTATGCTTGCTTCATTGAAGACTTAAAGGAGCTGGGAATCAGAATGAGCATTATCATCAGGCACATTAGGGAAGGTATGCACAGTCCCTTGGACACCCAGCAATAAAGAACTTTCTGTCCTTCTCAAGTGCAGGAGCATTCTTTCCCCTACATGACCAGCGCATGAACACACATTGCCTCTTCTGTAAGGTTTGGCAGAGATTGATGACACTGTAGTAGCATAAGCAGCTGCTACCTGAAGAGACTGCCAGTTTGAAACATCATTCTTTAAACTCTTCACAGAATGCTTGGATCTGGAAATGATGTCTTCAGTTGATTCCCTTGCTGCTCCTGGACCCACAGGGTTGGGGTTTCAGGGCAGACTGGGATGTGTTCTCACATGGAGGCTGGAAGAAAAGAGAAACACTTTGAAAGGTCCTCTGTACAGTCAATGGCAGTCTTCAATTCTTCTGGTATCAGTGAGTTACAGCCTTTATTGGGATGCTGTCCCTTCATTTATCTCTGTTTAGTGATGCTTCATCTTTGAGAGAAATCCATTTCTTAGAGAGAATTCCATTTCTAAAAAGATTTCTCTGTGTGTCACATACTGGCATGTGGGCAAATTTTTTCTACATGAAACATAGAACTCAATAATTCACATATGAACATATGCATGCAAATTTTCTCTATGAAATGTGAAATTCTCTATAGTTCACCTGTGAAAATGACAGCACAAACTTTCCAAAACAGAATTGGAATTCTCTGTATTTCATATGAAAATTTATGTGCAGGTTTTCCCACATGAGATTGTTAATTTTATGTTTTACACATGTGAAAAACTAGGTGTTACCTTTTCTCCATGAACTGTGTAATTCTGCATATTTCCCTTATAAGCATCTGCCCATTGATCTTAGCAACAAAAGATGGAATTTTTATTTTTTTTTCACATATGTAAATTGGGGCACTGATTTTCCTCTATTAAATACAGAATATCTGATTATTCTGTGCTGATTATAGCCATGAAAAGAAAAGACTCTCACCCCTGGGAAGAAAAGATATGACCAACCTAAACATAATGTGCTGAGAAACAGAGATATCACTTTGTCAAAAGAAGCCCATATAGGCAAAACTATTTTATTGTTTTCCACTGAATATGTATGGATGTCCATCTTGGGTGACCCTACATGGCATGGCTTAGTTTCATTGAATTAGAGAAAGCTATGGTCCATGGGATTCGATTGCTTACTTTTCTGCCATTGTAGTTTCAGTCTGTCTGCCCTCTGATGTTCTTTCTCAGCACCTACCATCTTACTGGGGTTTATCTTACTTTGGATGTGGGTTACCCCTTCTCACCTGCTGGCCACTCCAGCATTGTGCAGCTGCTGCTCACTGCTCCAGTGAATTTACTAAACTCAGCAGTGGCCACAAAACTTGACAAGATCAGTTTTCATTAAAATCCTAATGAAAGGTAATGCCAAAGAATGCCTGAAGTACCACACAAGTGCACTCATCTCACATGCTAGTAAATTAATGCTCAAAATTCTCCATGCCAGGATTCAGCAATACCTGAACCATGAAATTCCAGATATTCAAGCTGGTTTTAGAAAAAAACATAGGGATGAGGGGTCAAATTTCCAGCATCCATTGGATTATTGAAAAACCAGGAGAGTTCCAGGAAAAACAAAACAAAACAAAACTACTTCTGCTTCATTGACAAAGTCAAAGAATTTGACTGTGTGGATCACAATAAACTGTGAAATATTCTTAGATGTGAATACTAGATCACCTGACCCACCTCTTGAGAAATCTGTATGCAGGTCAGGAAGAAACAGTTAGAACAGGACATGGAACAACATACTGGTTCCAAATAGGCAAAGGAGAACATCAAGGCTGTATATTGTCTTCCTCCTTATTTATCTAATATGCAGAGTATATCATGAGCCATGCTATCCTAGGTGATACAAAGCTGGAATCAAGATTGCTCAGAGAATTATCAGTAACCTCAGATATACAGATAACACCAACCTTATGGCAGAAAGTGCAGAACTAGAGAGCCTCTTGATAAAAGTGAAAGAAGGGAGTGAAAATACTAGCTTAAAGCTCAACATTCAGAAAACTAAGATCATCACTTCATGACAAATAGATGGGGAAACTAGAAACAGTGGCAGATTTTATATTTTTGGGCTATAAAATCACTGCATATGGTGTGCAGCCATGAAATTAAAAGACACATACTCCTTGGAAGGAAAGTTATGACCAACCTAGACAGCATATTAAAAAGCAGAGACATTACTTTGCCAGAAAAAACGTCTGTCTAGTAAAGCATATATTTTTTACAGTCATCAGGTATGGATATAAGAGTTGGACTATAAGAAAGCTTAGTGCTGAAGAACTGATGCTTTCAAACTGTGGTGTTGGAGAAGACCCTTGGAATGCAAACGGATCCAACAAGTCCATCCTAAAGGAGATCAATCCTGAGAGTTCATTGGAAGGACTAATGTTGAAGCTGAAACTCCAGTCCTTTGGCCACCTGATGCGAAGAGCTGACTCATTTGAAACCATCCTGATACTGGGAAAGATTGAGGGCAGGGGGAGAAGGGTATAGCAGAGGATGAGATGGTTGGATGGCATCACAGATTCAATGGACATGTCTTTGTAACCTCTGGGAATTGGTGATGGACAGGGAGCCCTGGCATGCTGTGTTCCATGGGTTCCCAAAAAGTCGAACACGACTCAGCGATTGAACTGAATCGATTTATGGATGTGCGAGTCTGACTATAAACAAGGTTGAGTGCCAAAGAACTGAGGGTTTGGAACTGTTTTGCTGAAAGTGAGTCTTGAGAGTCTCTTGTACAGCCAGGAGATCAACCCAGTCAATCCTAAAGTAATTAAACCTAAATATTCATTGGAAGGACTGATGCTGAAGCTCCTATACATTGGCTACCTGATGTAAAGGACTCATGGGAAAAGACTAAGGCTCTGCCTTGTCATAGAATATTGTTGTCTCTGTTATGGGAAAGACTGAGGGCAGGAGAAGAAGTGGGCAATGGAAGTTGAGATGGTTGGACATGCTGGAATCACAAGACTCAACAATCATGAGTCTGAGCAAAGTGTTGGAGACACTTTGGGTGGGGAAGGGTAGGGAAACCTGGAGTGCTGCATCCAAGGTATTGCAAAGAGCTGGGCTTGGCTGAGTAACTGAAAAACAGTAACTTTTTATCACATATGTCAATCAGGGGGAGATATTCCAACTTGAAATACAGAATTCTCTATACCCCCAAAGGAAAATTAGAAGCTACTTTTTGAAATATGGACATCTCTCTATTTCATTTATGAATGTCTGGATGCCAGTTTTACTTCTTAAACTATGAGAGTTTGAATAATTCACTGTTTCAGCTGTTTATATGTAATAAGGAATATTGTATATTTCAAATATGAAAATTTGAAATGTAATAAGGAATATTGTATATTTCAAACATGAAAATTTGAAGTATGTGAAGTATTCCATGTGTGAGAATGGGCACACAGTCGAATTTTCTCTTTCTTGTTTTAAAGTCTGACACCAGATAGTCCTCCAGCTAAGATGAAGTTCTCAATTTCACATATGAAATTCTAGGTGTAGATTTTAGAACATGAAATATGAAATTTTCTGTAATTCACTTATGAAAACCTGGTGACAGATTTTCCAACTTGAGATATGGAATTCATGGTATATCACATATGAAAAGGTTTTATTGCCTGAAATATGCAATTCTTTATAATACAATTATGAAACTCTGAATGCAGATTTGTATGCAGGGAATACGAATATCTCTATCTCACATATCAAAACACAGTCACCAGTTTTCAACGTGAGTAGTGGATTTTTTTTTTTTTTCCTCATTGGAACATCTGTGTGCTGACATTCCTTCAAAGAATATAGAATACTGTGTATTTAACATTTGAAGAACAGGCATCAATTTCCCTACAATAAACATGGAATTTCCTATTTTATATATGAAAATGGCTTCAGCTGTGAAATTCTCTATATGTCAACAAAGAGAATTTGAAGGAAGATCTGATGTAACATGTAAAGTCCTCTATATTTTGCATTTGAAACTCTGAAGACAATTTTCTCATATTGAATTTGAAATCTCAGTTAGTCACATAGGAAAATTTGTGTCAGATTTCATACATAAAGTATGTAAATTTCCATGATTCAGAAATTAAGATCTGGGCCAAATGGGACAATATACATTCACCTATGTTTCTTGTATGAAAATTTGGTCCCAGAGTTCCCTATTGAAATGTAGTATTCTCTATATTGTATTTATGAAAGTCTGGGTGACGATTTCACTACATGTTATATGAGAAACTCTATATTTACATTTGAAACTCTGGGTGCCAATATTTTTACATGAAAAAGGTAAATCATTAGCAACTTTTCAATTTGTAGGTTCTGATGTCCCCACGTGATATAAGGAGATCTGTTTATTTCACATATGAAAATCTGGATGTCATTTTTACCTGCGTGAAATCTGAAGTTCAGTAAAACTGCATGCAGAAAATTTGTGTGCAGGTTTTGATACATGATACTGTGAAATTCTGCAAATATGTCATTAGAAAATCTGGGTATCCATTTTCCTTCATTAAATATGAAATTTTCAGTATTTCCTTGATCTAAATCAGAGCACAGTTTTAGTTACATAAAATAGGTAATTATTTTTATTTCCCACTTGAAAACCTGGGTTCAGACTTCCCAGTGTGATTGATGGAATTTTTCGAATTCATTCTTGAAAATGTGGGTATAGATAACCTTACATGAATTTTGGTATTCTCTTTATTTCAGGTATAAAAATCAAGGCAAATAGTTTCTTGCACGAAATATGATATTCTCAAATGAATATTAAGGTTAGACAGGAAACAAAATTCTGAGAAAAAAATATCCTTCAGTTAAAAATAAATAAATTAGAAAAATGAAATTGCTGAAAAAAATACGGTATTCCATTTATTTCATATTTCACCATCTAGGTGTAGATGTTTCTAGCTGAAAAATGGAACTCTCTGTATTGCTCATATTTAAATCTGTAAGCAGAGTCTACCACAAGCAATAGTGAATTCTCTATATTTGACATAAGAAAACCTGCTAAGGAATTATTCACAATGGAAAATTGGGATTTTATTATTTCACATATGAAAACCAGGGTACAGATTGACTTATAATATATGAACTGTATGTATTTCAGATTAAAAATTTCAGTGCAGCAGCTTTACATGAAAAGTGCCTCCAGTCAAACATGTGGTTTTTCCAGCAGTCATGCATGGATATGAGAGTTGAGCTATAAACAAAGCTGAGTGTTGAAGAATTGATACTTTTGAACTGTGGTGTTGGAGAAGACACTTGAGAGACCCTTGGACTGCAAGGAGATCCAACCAGTCCATCGTAAATGACATCAGTCCTGAATATTCATTGGAAGGACTGATGCTGAAACTCCAATACTTTGGCCACCTCATGTGAAGAATCGACACACTGGAAAAGATCCTGATGCTGTGAAAGGTTGAAGGCAGGAGGAGAAAGTGATGACAGAGAATGAGTTGGTTGTATAGCATCCCTGACTCTATAAACATGAGTTTGAGTAAGCTCTGGGAGTGGTGAATGGATAGGGAGGCCTAGTGTGCTGGAGTCCAGAGTCTCAAAGAGTCAGACATGACTGAGCGAATGAACTGAACTGAACTCATGTTTCAAATTGGAAATCTTACCTCCACTTCCTCCCTGTCCATCATGAACTCCCGAAGTCCACCCAAACCTATGTCCACTGTGTCAGTGATGCCATCCAACCATCTCATCCTCTGTTGTCCCCTTCTCCTGCTGTCCTCAATCCCTCCCAGCATCAGGGTCTTTACAAATGAGTCAGTTCTCCACATCAGGTGGCCAAACTATTGGGGTTTCAGCTTCAACATCAGTCCCTACAATGAACACCCAGGACTGATCTCCTTTAGGAAGAATTGGTCGGATCTCCTTGCAGCCCAAGGGACTCTCAAGAGTCTTCTCCAACACCACAGTTCAAAAGCTTACATTCTTTGACACTCAGCTTTCTTTACAGTCCAACTGTTACTTCCATACATGACCACTGGAGAAACCATAGCTTTGACGAGACGGACCTTTGTTGGAAAAGTAATGTACCTGCTTTTTAATATGCTGTCTAGGTTGGTCATAACTTTCCTTCCAAGGAGCGAGTGTCTTTTAATTTCATGGTGGCAATCACCATTCACAGTGATTTTGGAGCCCAGAAAAATAAAGTTAGCCACTGTTTCCACTGTTTCCCCATCTACTTGCGTTGAGGTGATGGGACCGGAGGCCATGCTCTTAGTTTTCTGAATGTTGAGCATTACCTCAGGTGTTATTAAATGAATTAGCAAAATCCTGTATTCCATATATGAAAACTGGACACTGATTTTGAGCCATCATGCATGCAATTTGCCACATGTCAGCTACGAAGAGCTGGGTGTAGACTGTCCTACATGAAACATGGAATTCTCTATATTTCCCTTATCGAGATAGAAGCACAGGGTGTTCTTTCTGAAATATGGAATTCTTTAGATTTTACACTTGAAAATACAAGTCCTAGTATTTCTACCTTAAACATTTATTGAGATGGAATTCTCTACATTTTTCATTTGAAAGTCTAGCCACAGATTTTTTTTGCATTAAATATGGAATTCAGTGCCTAATGGAATGAAACATTCATTCTGTATATTACACTTATGAATATATGTGTGCACATTTTCCTTCATGATATATGGAATTCTCTGTGTTTAACCTCTCAAAATATGGACATTCATTTTTCCTACATGCATATTAAATTCTCTACATTCTTCATATTAAGGTAATAGCAAGTGTTTTCTAGGCATAGGTTTTTGAATGTCAAATATTGAATATTGTATGTTTCATGTGTGAAATTCAAAGTACAAATTGTCATGGTCAAATATGGAATGATGTTTACTTTACAGATGATAATATACACATATCTTTTTCTGCTTGCTATATGAAATTCTGGATATGTAATATTCAAAATCTGTATTAAGATTTAATGACATAAATATGTAACTTTCTGTCATTTACATGGTGAAATTTGTGAACAGATTTTTCCCGTGTGAATCATGAAAAGTCTACATTTCTCACATAGAAACTTGTGAGCAGATTTTCACACATAAAATATGAAATTTTTCAAGTTTCATATATGGAAAAATGGGCCTAGATATTCCTCATAAATGTATGGAATTTTTTCTGTGTTTCATATATAGATATACTGTTGTCTATTTTACCATATGAAATATGAATTCTCTATATTTCACATTTGAAATCTGGACACCCATTTTCAACATGAAAGAAGAAATACTCCATATATCACATATGAAAATCTCTCTTCATGTTTTACCACATGAAACTGAGTATTATGTATATCACATATGAAAAGTTGTCTCCACCAAGATTTAGAACTTCTATATTTCAGACGACAAAATCTGTGCAGCAATGTGACTAACAAAAGCCTGAAAATCTGTATATTTTACATATGAAATTAAGGGTGATGATGTTAAGAAATTAAATGTAGAATTCTCTACATTTTTCATATGAAAATAATATTGATGAGTTTATCCCATGATATATTGAATGTTCTGTATTTCACTTAACAAAATCTGTATGCTGATTTTTTACATGAAATGTGGAGTTCTTTATTTGCTGTATGTGAAAATCTGGCTGTGATTTTTTTTTACATTAAATACAGAAGTCTCTGTTTTTTACATTGTAAAATGATGGCATTGGTTTGGTTTTCTTAAGATGCAGAGAACTTGGTTGAGTCTTGTAAGACTGAGTATTTCTAAGAATCTGTCCATTTCTCCCAGATTATTTATTTTATTGCCATTTGTTTGTTCACAATAGTCTCTTTTACTCCCTTGTATTCCTGAATTTTCTGTTGTAACCTCTCCGTTTTCATTTCTAAGTTTGTTTATTGTTCTCTCCTTTTTCCTCGATGAGTCTGGCTAAAGGTTTCTCAATTGTGTTAGTCTTCTCAAAGAACCGGCTTTTAGGTTTTTTTTTTTTTTTTTTTTTTTTTAATATTTACTATTATTTCTTTCATTACTTTTTGATTAATTTCTGCCAAGATCTTTATGGTTTGCTTTCTCTTATACTAATATCAGAAGTGTTGTTGTTGTTGTTTTTCTTATTATTATTTTTTCCAGCTGTTTTAGGTGTATAATTAGCTGTCTATTCAATGTTTTTATTTTTTTCTTGAGGTAGGACTGTAGTGCTGTAAACTTTCCTCTTAGAACTGCCTTTGCAGCATCTCATAGATTTTGGGTTGTCATGTTTTCATTGTTGTTTGTTTCCAGAAATTTTTGGGTTTCCTTTTTGAATTCTTCAGTAACCTGATGGTTATTTAGAAATGAGTTGGTTCATCTCCACATGCTTGTGCTTCTCACAATTTTCTTTCTTGTAGTTGACATCCAGTCTCATAGCTTTGTGGTTGGAGAAGATGTTTGATGTGGTCTATCCCAGAGAATGTTCCATTGCAAATGAGCAGAAGACGTATTCTTCTGCATTTGAATAGAATGTCATGAATATATCAATGAGATCCATCGAATCTAACATATCATTGAAGACTTCTGCTTCCTAATTAATTTTCTGTTTTAATGATCCCCCCATTGGTGTGAATGGAGTGTTAAAATCTCCTACTGCTATTGTGTTACTGTCAATTTCTCCTTTTACATCTGTTAGTGTCTGTGATATGTGTAGGGGTGCTCCTGTATAGAGTGTATAGATATGTACAATTGTTATGTCTTCCTCTTGGATTGATCCAGGAAGAAATGGAAATTATGAACAATCCAATTACAAGCAATAAAATCAAAGCTGTGATCAAAAATCTTGAAAAACAAAAACCCAGGAAACAGAAAGTTTCACAGGAGAATTCTATCAAACTTTTAGAGAACAGCTAATGTCTACCATTTGAAACTTCTTTCAAAAATTTCAAGGAAGTAACACTTCCAGACTCATTACACAGGCTGCCATCACCCTCACACCAAAACCAGAAAAAGACAAGGCCACAAAAGGAAGAAGAAAAAACAAAAGTAAGAAAGAAAGAAAAGGAAAACTACAGCCCAATAACACTGAAGAACATAGATGGAAAAGTTTTTAACAAAGCTTTATCAAACAGAATTCAGCAGCACAACAAAAATCTCAAGCACCATGATCAAGTTGGGTTTATTCCAGGGATGCAAGAATTTGTCAATATATGCATATCAAACAATGTGATACACCATTTAAAAATTGAAAGATAAAAAATATATGAGAATCTCAATAGAAGAGGGAATATGCTTTGCCAAAATTCAGCATCCATTTATGATTAAAATTCTTCATAAATGGGAATATAAGGAATCCAACTAAACAATGAAAAGGCCATATATCATAAGCCTACAGCAAACATTCTCAATGGTGAAAAACTGAAAGCTTTCCTCCTAAGATCAGGAACAAGACAAGGATTTTCACTCTCACCCCTATGACTCAGCGCATCTCTGAAAGTTCTACCTACAGTAATCAAAGAAGTTAAAGTAATTAAAGCAATCCAGATCAGAAAAGAAGAAGCAAATGTCTCACTGTGTGCAGATGATCTGATACTGTACATAGAAAACCCTGAAGATAGTATCAGAAAATGACTAGAGGTAATCAGTGAATTTAGCAAAGTTGTAGGACAGAAAATGAATAGAGAGAGATCTCTCTCATTTCTATATCCTAACAATGGCAAATCAGAAAGAAAAATTGGGGAATTGATCCCATTCACCTTTACATAAAAAGAATTAAATATCCAGGAATAAACTTACCTAAGGAGACTAAAGAAGTGAACACAGAAAATTATAAGACTCCAACGAAAGAAATGAAAGATGACAGAAACAGACGTAAATTCCATGTTCCTGAGTAGGAAGAAGCAATATTATGAAAATGATTAGCTATAATAATGGCTATATATAGAAAGTGCAATCTATAGATCCAATGCGATCCCATTAAATTTTCAATGACATTTTCACAGAACTAGAACAACAACAAAATATCACAATTTATATGGAAATCAAAAAGACCCCCAAATAACCAAAGCAGTCTTGAGAAACTACAATGAAGTCAGGTGAAGCAACCTTCCTTACTTCAGCTTAAACTACAAAGCTACAATCTGCAAAAGAGAATGGTACTGGTACAAAACAGAAATATAGATCAATGGAACAACATATAAAGCACAGAAATATACCCATACACCTATGCAACATTATTTTTGACAAAGGTGAAATTAATACACATTGGGGCAAAGACAGCCTCTTCAATAAATGGAGTGGTGAGAAGAGGACAACTACTTATAAAACAATGACATTAGAATACCTCCTAACACCATAAACAAAATAAACTGAAAATGGATTAAAACCTCAAATATAAGACCAGAAACTATAAAACTCTTACAGGAAAATATGGGCTGAACACTTGATGACATAAATCAAGGCAAGAACATATATGACCCACCTCCAAGAGTAAGGTAAATTAAAAACAAAAGTAAACAAGTGGGACCTGATCAAATTTACAAGCTTTTGCACAACAAAGGAAACTATAAGTATGGTGAAAAGAAACCCTGTTATAGGAAATATAACAGCAAATGAAACAACTGGCAAAGGATTAATTTCCAAAATTTACAAGCAGCTCATAAAACTCAGTACCAGAAAAACAAAGAACCCCATCAAAAAGTGGGATAAAGACCTAGACAATTCGCCAAGACTATATACAGATGGCTAACAAACACATGAAAAGCTATTCAACAATGGTCATTACTAGAGAAATGCAAATGAAAATTAACAATGAGATAGCACCTTACACTTCCAATTTTGCTGTGAATGTAAATTGTTACAACTCCCATGGAAGATAGTATGGGGATTCCTAAGAAACTGGTAGTAAACAAGCATATGACACAGCAGCCCCACTCCTAGACATCTACCATGAAGAAATGACAACTGAAGTAGACACATGTATATCATTGTTCCCTGCAGCACTATTTACAAGAGCTAGAACATGGTTACAACCTGGATGTCTATCGACAGATAAATGGATAGAGAAGTTGTGCTGTATATACACAAAGGAATATTACTCAGCCATAAATAGGAACATATTTGAATCAGACCTAATGAGGTGAATGAAGCATGAAGCTATTACACAAACTGAAATGAGTCAAAAATAGAAAGATAAATACTGTATTCTAATGCATATATATGGAAACTTGAAAAATGGTACTGAAGCACTTATTTACAGGGCAACAATAGAGAAAAAGACAGACAATATACTAAAAGACAGGATGGAAGGGGAGGGAGGGTGAGATATATGAAAAGAGTAACATGGAAACTTGCCTTACTATATGTAAAATAGTTAGTCAGTGAGAATTTACTGTATGGATCAGAAAACTCAAACAGGGCCTCTGCATCAACTTTGAGGATGGGATTGGGATGGTAAATGGTGGGAGGTTCAAAAGGGAGTGAATGTACAATAAACCTATGGCCAATTCATGTTGAAGTTTGACAGAAAACAGAAACATTCTGTAGAGCAATTATATCTATTTCAAAAATGAAAATCGGGACACCACAGTTTTTTAATGAAATATGGGATTCTTTGAATATATATATATATATATTGTTATATATGTATACATATGTAAACGTAGTGTACACATGGGTACTGCATTGCCTGTGTTTGTGTGTGAGTTTCTCAAGTGCAGAGATGAAGACGATAGAACATGAGATGTGTTGCAACCAGAAGAGGAGGCAGGACACATCCATAGACTGGGGTAGACCGGTCTATATATCTCCACTCTACCCCTATCCAGGAAAAGAATGGAGACGATGGAAAATGACAGCTCAGGACATTGAGTCTACAATTCTGGAATTGCATCAAGAGACGTAAATAAGCTTACATTTTCTGTTGTGTTGTTGTGTTTATTTGTACCAGGAAGCAGAGGTGAGGGCTTGAAGCATCACCCAGTGTAAATCACGTGGTGTGGGGCTTTTACCAACTGCCGTTGGAACCTTCCATCTGTGGCTGGACCACAGATGTACCTTCCATCTATGAGCTGACCTATGGAAATGGGAAGGACGGGAATCACAATTGTGGCATGACTGGTTCTTTGACCTAAAACAGATCATTAACCACCCCCATATGTCTGACATGACCAAGATGAAGACTTGCTTAGCTCCATGATTCTTTGGGAGTTCAGTAAGGTAGACTGAGGATATCTGGACCAGGAAGTTGTGCAGGCAAGGAGGGAATCATATTACCCAGGTGCATCCGGTGTGAGCCTTTGGAGAGAATAAGAAGAAGCTGTGGATGCCTGCCTGGCATGCATGCTGAGGACCCTAGAAGCTTGCACCTTAACCTTTTCCATCCTAGTTCTGACAGATGCAGGAACTAGGCCATCCACAGTCCCGTTGTAAACTGGCATTTCCCTTTGGGGACAACCCTGTTTCTGGAACAGAGTGATTGTTAAGTAGTATCACCTTGGCATCACAACGAGGCTCCCAGTGCAGTGTGGGTACATGGTAGAGAGAATGAATGCTCCTTCTGTATGATCCTTCCACCCCAGTCTTCCTCCAGGGAACATGACATGAATTTCCTTTCCATTCCAGCAGTTTTACTATTATGAAAAGGGAGCTTCAGCATCAGGATGGACACCAGGGGCCTTCAATTTCTCAACTAATTGCTGGACCAGAACTGCCCAGGTTCAAACAAGATTGTTGAGGTGGTGTCTCTCTCGGCATCCTCAAAACTGGCAATCAATGCTGGAGTTCCTGGCTGCTTGTGGGAGGTTTTGGGTCTCCTCTGAGTCCCAATGTCAACATCCTAGTGTTGCCAGGAGATCATTGGAGAAGTCCTGTGGGTAAATCCCCTGCAGTACTGCCCCTGGGAGGAAGGACCTGCCATGAGATGTCGCTGACATAAACACAGTTTGTGAGGGGATCAGGAAGTGTGTCCTGAAGCACAATCATTGTTAGTCAGGATAAATTCCTTTCCTAAATGGGGAAGATCACCCTCACGTAAGCTGGTTGCAGAGCATGGATTCAGGTCACTCAGGTAGAAGGTGGTTAGCTGAGACTGGAGGCTTGGGGCTTAATGTGTCCAAGTCTCCCTGATAGAGCTATGGTTACAGGATGAGAATCCTCACTGATTCTAAAGGAAGCAGGACAAACTAAGAACTTTGAGGGATTCGTCTTTCCCTGAGTCCTGCCACACCCAGGCATCCTGTTATTTAAGATTGCCTGGGCCCTTCACTTCTGCCAGTCATCTTGGGAAGGCCTACCTGTTGGAATGAGTTTTTCTCTGTTGTCCCATTACCCTTTGAGGCTGAATTTTTGGGCGTTTGAATTTGACATTCACCTTTTGACATTCACCACACAGGCAATGACAAAAGCAACTCAAGGCTCCCTGGGGATAATGGTGCAGAGTTGCAGCGGGGGGCGGAAATGGACAGGTATCCCAAACTGTCAGGACAAGGTACAGGCATCTTCAGCTACTGAATTATTATCTGTGTTCACTCTCTGTGTTTGTGTCCCTGTGTCTTGAACCTCTGTAGGTACATGTGTGGTTGTGTGTCACTTGTGATTGTGTTTCTGTATGTGTGTGTGTGTGTTTCCAGTCCACTGCAGATGTAGAGATGAAGGCAACAGGATATGAGACATGAGGCAACAAGAAGAGGCATCTACAAGGCATCTACAGACTGGGAAAGACCACTCAATGTATCTCTGAAGTGCTCGAATTCAGGACAGAAATGAGGAAGGGATGGGCTGTGATAATTCGGGACAGTTGCCTCACAAATTTGGATTTACATCAAGAGACATAAAAGCTCACAATTTCTGCTCTGTTCATGAGTGTTTATCCCAGGAAGCAGCTATGAAAGGTTTTACAAGTCACGCAGAGTAAACCAAGTGGTGTGGGACATTGAAACCTCTCTTGGAGGACCTCACAGGACCTATTCTCAGCTGAAACACATATTCTTTCAGAGGTGGAAGATCCATCCATCTAGAACACACAAAGCTCCATCATCCTGGGAATCCATGTTTTCTGGGTCAATGTTGTGGCCCTCATGTGCTGCTTGTGGAATTTGTTCCATCTGGGACATTACAAAATGAGTTTACAGGTCTGGCAGTTTGAGTACAAAATGTATTTATTGGATTATGGGTATTGTCCAGAGTCCTGCAAATCTATTCCTTATGTAATGAGTGATGTCTTTGCTGTTCTAATTAGCATGTATTGATACTTGGGCTTTCTTTGCAGTGCTTCTAATCAGAATTGGCTTTAGCTCAAGGGACTCTTCAGAAAAAAGGGTTGATTTCTTCACAGTACTTCTCCAAAATGCTGGGTGAATTTGGGGTTGAGGATGGGAATTCCAAGCGCTTATGTGAGCTGTAGCTCAGAGAGTATTTTTTCCAGAAATAAGCTAATTTTTAGGAGGCTGAGTTAAATGTTAGGACTTTTCTGTTAGGAACAACACCTCCTCATGTTAGTGCATTGATATGTGCTGCCTTGGGACTTGTTGGGACTTCATACATTCTTCACTGATGGACGGTGACTGGTTACTAGTAGAAAACTGAAGTCAGACAATGATGGGCTACACGTCAGGCCAGTGTTTTCTTCCAGCCCTTTCACTTCTAGCATCTAGAGGCTCTGTTACCTAAGACAGTTTGTGAACCACCCTCAGGTATCAGCCATGATGAGTGACCAAGATGAAGTCATTTAGCTACATGACCAAATTCAAGGTTAATCTGGGGACACTGATATTGTGAAGGGGAGGTGACTGTGAAGAGAAGGGGAAATTATTTATCCCTGAAAATATGAAAAATGACTTCTCTGATGAAGAGATTTCCTTCCCCACCTTACCTCTGCTTTGTGCTTGCACATGGTGGAGCTCAGGCATCCCATTGATTGTTGCAAGATCACTTTGTTCTTTGGGAAGAACAGCTATTTGCAAAGATGAAATGATTGTTAAGGAGTGTCTCATTTGCATCACTGGTAAGAGTCAGCTCCCTGAATGTGAAGGGGCAGGGGCAGAAAGGGGTACGTTGAATTTGGAATGTGATTTACATCCTTCTCCCATACTCTTTTTCTTGAAAGAGACTGAGCAACTCATTCCAATCCAATTCACTGATACCAGGGATTTCAACATAAGGCATGCACCTGTAGGCACCACAACAACAGCATTAATTTCTTAACTGTTTCTATGACCACAACTTTGGAGGATCTAGCAGGATTGCTGAGTTGGGGAGCTATTGAGTCTCTGCAAAATGGACAATTGATTTGGGGATTCTAGGCAGGTGCAGTGAGGACTATTCTGACCTTGCTCATTTCCCAGGCAGATCATCATTAGGGATCTGGGTCCCAATCCTTTGCAGTACTTCACGAGGAAGGAAACTTCACTAAAGAAGAAAAAAATGTAACTTGGAGGAAAACAGTGAGGAGACTTGGGACTGGGCACAGACACGAGTTTTTCTAGGGAGCTGGGTCATTTGTTTCAATTTTTGAGAAATTAAGACTTTGTGGAATACAGGTCTACCTGTGAACACCAGGGCATGAGAGCATCAGGATGAGCAAGCAAGTACGGAAAACTAATGAAAAGTAGGTCCTTAATAGGGAAGCTTGAGGTAGATGAAGCTTTGCACAGCCTAATGTGTCCAACGCCACTCAGATTTATATCTTTCTCCATTTCACTGAGTCTCTGAACTGTTGTTCAATGACCAACAACCCCATCCTCTTGTTTATTTTCAGTTAGGGTTCTACTATTCTACTATTTTTCTTCTTGAAGTTGCCTTTCCACAATGTCCAGTGAATCTCTTTTATACAAAGCTGTGTCCCAATATCCATGTTTTGTTTCTGCATTCATCATTATACTTATCTTGTAAACTATTTTATATATCATCCTTCTCCAGCAATCATTTTGATACTACAAGCCATTCTGAAATATTATGGTGACTAGTCATTTTGTCAAAGTATTTATTTTACTTGAAGGATAATTACTTTACAGATGTGTGATGTTTTTGGCCATACATCAAGAAGACTCAGCCCTAGATATACATGTATCACCCCTATCTTAAAACCCACCTCACTCCTATTTCTCCATTCTCTCCCTCTGGGTCATCCCCAAAACATGACTTAGCTTGTCCTGTTCATTTATCAATCTCACCCCTTTCATTTATTTTGCGTATGTTAATGTGAATGTTTCAGTGCTATTTTCTCATCATATGCTACTGTTGCCTTCTCCTACTGAGTCCAAAAGTCTGTTCTTTATGCCTGTCTTATTTGCTGCCCTGCATGTAGGATCATCATTACCATCTTTCTAAAGTTCGTATATGTTAATATTCAGTATTTTTCTTTTGCTGTCTCTTTCTGACTTAGTATTAGAATCTCAAATGGAGAAGGCAATTGCAACTCACTCCAGTACTCTTGCCTGGAAAATCCCATGGGTGGAGGAGCCTGAAAGGCTGCAGCCCATGGGGTCGCAATGATTCGGACATGACTGAGTGGCTTCACTTTCACTTTTCACTTTCATGCATTGGAGAAATGGCAACCCACTGGAGTGGCAACCCACTCCAGTCTTCTTGCCTAGAGAATCCCAGGGATGGTGGAGTCTGGTGGATTACTGTCTATGGGGTCCTACAGAGTCAAACACGACTGAAGTGACTTAGCAGCAGCAGCAGAATCTCAAAGCTCATTCAATCTCATTGGAACTGACTCAAAGGCTATGGTTTTTCCAGTGGTCATGTATGGATGTGAGAGTTGCACTGTGAAGAAAGCTGAGCACTGAAAAATTGATGCTTTTGAACGGTGGTGTTGGGGTAGACTCTTGAGAGTCCCTTGGATTGCAAGTGGATCCAGCCAGTCTATCCTAAAGAAGATCAGTCCTCAGTGTTCATTGGAAGGACTGATTATGAAGCTGAAACTCCAATTCTTTGGCCACCTCATGCAAAGAGTTGACTGATTGGAAAAGACCCTGATGCTGGGAGGGAATGGGGGTGGGATTAGAAGGGGACGACAGAGGATGCAATAGCTGTATGGCATCACCTACTCAATGGACGCGAGTTTGAGTGAACTCCCGATGTTGGTGATGGACAGGGAGGCCTGGTGTGCTGCGATTCATGGGGTTGCAAAGAGTCAGACACGACTGAGTGACTGAACTGAATACACCATTGCATATGTATACTCCACAACGTCCTTATGCATTCATCTACCAGTAGACATCTAGGTTAAGTCCATGTCACAGCTCTTGTAAATAGTATTACAGTGAAGATTGGCATACATACTTTTCAGTATATGCTTAAAAGGTATTTAAAAGATCACAACAACTGACGTGAAAACTAAAAGTCTTTAGTGTTGTGCAGAGAGGATGGATCTTTGTGCCTGTCTGTGTCTATTTTCAAAGGAACCCCCCGATTTTGAGACAATTATGAAGGAGCATCATCTTTTACATAAAATAGACAAGTTAAGAAGCTGTTTCATATGAAGAACAGCGATCAGCATTGTTCTCATGCACAGGAAATTAACGAAGAGTGGTGTGCAGGTGGGAAGTATAGAGGGGAGACACCAGTAAATCTGGCATAATACGGAAAGATAAACAGTAAGAATTCTACGTGTCTGTGTATTGTTTGTGCAGGAATTCAGGAAAAAACTTTCAGCTCCCTCTATGCTTCTCAATCTACCGGGTGCCAATTACAGTCCATGTAGTGTAATAGAGGGCGTTAGATCCTCCTTTTGGATTGGGTCAGAGTATACAGTTCCTTTGGTGGGGTGTATCTTCAGGAGGAAGTAGAAATAAAACAAGTGTTCATTAATTGTTGACTTACCACTTTTACAAGGGAAATGCAGTTGTCCACTGAAAGGGTCTGTTGAACAAGGGTCATACGTTGAAATAATGCATCTCAGTTCTGTTAGACGGTGGTATTCCAAGTGTCCTCTCTGGTGTATATCAATATCATCAGACTGTTTAACAGTATAAAACAATGAAAATTCATTAGCATTCAATGAAGTATGAATCAGATAGCCGTGTTTTGTATAAGAGTGCATGGTCTTTTGCTGAGACAATCAATTTCCCAGAGCTATGGTGACAGAATTCATCCCAGGAAACTTGGTATAATGCATATGGAGGAATTACGGCCTAGGGAGAGACAGATGGGTGGGAATCCTTAAGTACATTAGTTTCTGGCAAAATGAAGAGGTGTAAAGATGAATTGCCAGAGAACAGGTAAGTAAACAGAAAGATATTTCATCATATATGTTTGTGCTCATGTGATCCTCCTTCATTTTCCATGAAATCAGTTGAGGTGCAAGATGTGTTGTAGCAGAAGTGAGTAGAATGGGGATGTAAAACAGACAAGGGCCAGCCTACTCAGACAAGTTATCCGTGTCCCATGATGGCTCAATGACTTAAAACCCTTTTTCCAGAAAGCCTTACACTCTTATACTCTTTTCCCAAGATGATCTAGTAGGTCAAGGTCCAGAAATATCAATATTTTTCTCCTGAGCCCTCTGTTGATGGTGATTCTTCCTTGCTGAATAGCTCAGCACAGACTGTTTTCAATCACAGTGACACTGATGTTTCTTCTGGGGATCTGTCAATATTCTGTCAGGAGCATATGAAACTCACCCATCTATTGCTGAGCACTTAGGGTGGCCCTTGCCAAGCAGATGACTGTTTTCCAGAAACAATGTCCAACTCCTTCTGGACATGCCAAAGTATAGAATACCACAAATGCAGTACGGGGAGTTCATTTGTCCCACTGTATTCTCTTTTTTGCAGATACAAAGACTCCACCTGAGGGAATGCACATTGCCTGAGGGTCATGATTCTGCCCTGCGTGGAGTTCTCACTCCATGTCTTTTGGGAGAAGTCAGCAGAATCTCTTTCCAGGAGAAGGGGTAAATATAAAAATCAAGGGTGTATGGCTGTCCTCTTCAAGGTGCATTGAATTAGATCCCCTGCTTAGTGCCAGCTTTTGCATTTGAATGTGTTCACCCTAGATTGCCCCATCTAAGAAGAGTGTCTAAAACTCTAGAAGTCAAGGTGTGGTTTTTCCGAGTGCTGTTACAACAATCAGCTCAGAAATACTGATAAATGTCTTCTCAGTTTCTTAATGTAAAGGTCAAACTCACTTATGAAGAAAATAGTAAGAATAAAAGTAAATGGGAACATGCATATATCAGTGTATATGGGTTTGTCAGAAGACATAATCCCACCCCCCCACCCCACTGGAAGAAAAATTAATTTAAAGTAGGTGGCACCATACAGCAAAGTGAAATCAACTCTACATGTACCTATATCCCTTCTTTTGGGGGGATTTCCTTCCCACTTAGGTGACCACAGAGCACAGTTCCTTGAGCTATATAGTAGATTTTCATTAATAATACATAGCATCCATATGTATACACGTCAATCCCAATCTCCCAATTCAATCCACCCTCCATCCCTTTTGTTTTGTTTTTTTGTTTGTTTGTTTGTTTGTTTTTGTTTGTTTTTAAATGCATCTTCTTAAAAAATTATATACCTAAGTATTGGGTTAAATATTGTTCCACCAAAACTCACATCCGCTCAGAACCTCAGAACTGGTCACTTTAGAAATAGAATCTTGGCATATGTGGTTAGATAAAATTAGTTAAGATGAAATCTTAGAGGACTAGGGTGGACCTTACTGGAAGGCCTTACAGGATAGTGTACTTAAAGGAAGAAGAGATACATAGAAACCCACCCAGGGGAGAAGTCCATATAAACATGGAAGCAGAAATAATAGGTATGCACATACAAACCAGAGATGGCTAGGAGCCTCTAGAAGCTAAGAAGCAAGACTTCCCCCCTAGAGCCTTCAGAAGAAGTGAGCCTTTCTGACACTTTGAGTTAGTTGCTAGAAAGATGCCTACTATGTAACAATTGGTAACAGTAGCTTTAGGAAACTAATACAGTGAGATATACAAAAGAGTATACACAAGTAAATTGGCAGTTCAAAATCAGTAACAATAGCAGAAACATCCATTTATCCATAGTTTGACCTAAGAAAGAAGGTTACAAGAAATTTGGAAACCCCCTAGAGCGCTCTTCCTCAAGCATATCAGTGACCCTTGTCTTTACAATCTGTATTTTGTATTAAGCATTTTTTTACCCTTTCTTTGTAATTTCTTCATACAGACATATGAATAAATCCCCCCAAAACAACAACAACAAAAATAAAGTAGGTGGCAACAGAACCATCAACGATCCTCTGTGTTTAGTGAATCCATGTTATGTACCTATGTACTGTATATATTCTATTATTTATTTTTTAATATATTTGATTCTATTCAATAGCTTCTTTAATATTCCCTTATTTGGCACACAACATCTACTCACCAGATATGGATGAATGCTAACTAATGTGCTCTTTTAAACCTCTTTGATTTATTCACTTTCAAAATATTGGTTATTCATTCTCAATAATTTAGCTTTTGAAAATCTTTAACCAGTTACATCTATACATTGAATTACACTCCCATGATGGCTGTAGGTACTTGAAATTCTGATTTTGATTAAGACATCCAGTTCAAAAATATCCCACTCATATCAGTTAATTAACTTGGTAAAGAAGCTATTTCATCTCACCTGTAAAGTACCTGGTTGACCTAGATAAGGAACATTTTGAATGGATATTCACTTTTCTCTCCTCACTTTTAACTCCTGCTTCTATTTTTGTTTTTAATTCAGTAACAGAATAGGAACCATGATAATATACGTCCCCCCACCTCAGGACACAGAAAAGGCAGAACCCCTGTTCCATGTTACTTCTTTTCTGTCAACTCTACTTGTGGTCCTGCATGTGCTGTGGTACTCTCCAGGACCTGAGATGAAGAAAGCTTGATTTTCCAGAGTTCCAGGTTGTTTGTTATCAAGGTATGTCCTGAAATCATAGTAAAGATTCCAAGGGTTGGCCCTCTGTCTATGGTTGGAAAAATGTCTGTGGAATCTTAGGGCAGGGAGAAGAGGCCAATGTAAATGCTTCAAATTCGACCCAACGGTACCACTGTGGATGAGCTAAGACTGATCCAAAACAAGTGTCAGTCAGGAATACTGCATGACTGCACTTGCAATTAGCCCAGGGTGATATTCCTAAATGCATATGACTTAGTAGTTAGCTAACCCAGGTGGGTAATGATGTCTAGGAAGTGAGCACTGCTGATGTAGGTCTGATGTTATTGCTATAGGTGGCACTAGGATAATAAGTATTCATTTTTTTTTTCCCCTAGAGTATCATGATCAAGGCCATGTTGTCTAATGAGATAACTGGAAAACTAATTGAAAAGGTCTAAATTGACTATAACTCTGTGTGTGTGTGTGTGTGTGTGTGTGTGTGTGTGTGAGATCCTTCCACACATCCAGGCCAGGGAGATTTGTGGAGGGTGGGTTGAGTCCCAAGGCTATCCTCAATGCCTAAAGAAAAGCTGTAGGCTAAAAATATAAGGAAAATATATTCTCATTGTAAGGAAAGCAGAGACTTCTAATGGTAACCACCAAGTCAATGGGTAGTGACAAGACTGTTCTGTTTGTTTCTCTTTTTTATCCAGACATTAAGTCTCTAACCTGCGTGTGAGGCTGCCAGGGTTAACGCCATGACAGGCAGCCTAGATTAGGAGTAGGCCTGGTTTTCCAGGGTAACATGATTATCAAGCCACCTGGAGCCAGCCAATCAACATGTGCCTAGTAAGAAAAAGGGAACCTATCAGGGGAAAGCTGAAAAGCCCACGAATGCCCAAGTTTGAAAAAAGGCCCGTGAAGGTTTGGGCCAATAAGATTGCTTTGCAAACATGTAACCAATCCGCTTAAGCCAGCTACCAACTGCTCATGCACACCCTATAAATTTGGGTAACAGCTTGGGCTCAGCGCTCTCTGACCCTGCACCACTGCGTTGGTTGCGGCAGGAGCCCTGGCTCAAGTCAGTAATAAACTTCCCTTTTTTTTTGTGAGTTGCATTGTCTTGGAAGCCATCTTTCTTCCCGTTCGGGGATTTGGACATCGGGCAAAACATTTGGGGGCTCGTCCGGGATACTTGACCTGGAGAAGAGAACACTTACAGGACAGAGGGGAAAGATAAATAATAGAACCGGTGCTCAGGCAGGACAGGAAAGTCCAGTGTAAATCCGAGGCCCTGCTGAGAAGCAGGAAGGTATCTGGCATGGAAAAAGCTTTCTATAAAAGGGGGAACAGATTGAACGTTCCACCCAGCACAAGACCGAGGCCAGCGAGTGCACTGAAAGGCAGCCGGCTCTGTGGAAAGGAGAGTTCCTCTCCTGATTCCAAGTCTGGTGAACAGTGGACGCCATTCGGTAAGGTAAACCTTGTACCGGGAGGCAAGAGGACTCAGGGGGCCCAAAAACCCAGTGCTGTGTTGTCGGCTGACATTTGTCTATCCGTGTGTTTGTCTATGACTCTCCATGTTTGTGTGTGTGCCGGCATTGTCTCTGGTCTCTTTCTCTTCTGGTGCATTGTTCTCTTCCCTCTCTTCTGACTTACTCTCCTTTCGTCTTCTTCTCTGATCTGCCCTCAACTCCTTTTATTTTCAGGAGTTTCAGTGAATAGGCAAATGGTTGTCGGGGCAATTGATGAGGGCCGGCCAGGGCTACACTCTGGAGGACTCTGAAGGCCCTACAATAAGTGAGCCTCAGTAACGGGAGCCTGATTGGGTGAAACTCTCCTTTAACATCCCTAACTGAGGACGTGGCCTAAAATTCTTCGTATGGGCATGGGTCAGGCACTTAAAGGCCATTAGGGCGCCTGCCACTTGAAGGCACCCATGAGAGGATAAAGGGGTCCGGAATGGGCTAGAAACCCGTTTCTTGCTGCCCCCAGCAAGAAAACTTCCGTGCAATGACGCAGGCACATAAACAGTTCCAAAAGCATACCATAAGCCCAACCTCTTGGCCACCACCACTCCCGGTAGGAATTTTTGGTGGTAGTTCTCAGTGACTTCTTCTCTCTCTCTCTTCCCTACCATTTATTCTTTGATCATGGGTCAGGGGGAATCTACCCCACTTTCTCTCATGACTGAACATTTTTTGGATGTCAGGGCCAGGGCCCATAACTTGTCTTTGCTAGTCAAGAAAAGTAAATTAATAACCTTTTGCTCTGCAGAGTGGCCCGCCTTCCAGGTTGGATGGCCTCCGGAAGGCACCTTTCAACCGTACATCATACAGGCTGTGAAGGAGAAGACTATGGCTCCTGATCCCTGGGGCCATCCGGGTCAGGTCCCCTATGTCATGGTCTGGCAGGATCTAGTGGAAAATCTGCCTAAGTGGTTAAAATCCTTCCTTCACAAACCTCCTAGTTCTTCCATTTCGCAGGTCCTGGTGGTGGAGACCCCGCCCAGAAGAAACAAAAAAAAAAAAAATGACCCAAAACCAGTCCTTCAGAAATCATCTTATCCAAACCTGATAGATCTAAAAACGGAGATAAGGCCTCCACCATATGTGCCCCCCTTGCAATTCCCTCCAAAGAGAGAAGCTCCCACGGGTGAACCGAGAGGTTTAAGAGGGCCAAAGGGAGCCGACCATGTGGGGGGGGGGGCGGGCAGCATTAGGGACCCGGGGGAGAACTAGGAGTGACAGGGGTGGACAAGACCCTGGGGACCCGGAGTTACCTTCATCCACTATTCAGGTGCTCCCCGTCTGAGTAGGACCAGCTAACCCAGACAGAGAGCGAACCTATCAGTACTGGCCCTTTTCCACGAGTGACCTGTATAATTGGAAAACCCAGAACCCTCCTTTCTCAGAGAAACCCCAAGGCCTCATTGACCTCTTAGATTCCATTTTGTTCACCCACAACCCCACCTGGGACGATTGTCAGCAGCTGTTGCAGGTGCTCTTCACCACAGAAGAATGGGAGCGAATTTTGGCAGAGGCACAGAAACGGGTCCAGGGGGGCGACAGGAGACCAACCGCCCAGCCTCATCTCGTGGACGAGGGGTTTCCTCTGTTGTGGCCTAACTGAGATTTTGAGCGAGCGGAAGGTAGGGAGCGTCTCCGAGTGTACCGCCAGACTCTAATGGCTGGCCTAAGGGCTGCAGCTAGAAAGCCAACAAATTTGGCAAAGGTAAATCTAGTAAAGCAGGAGCCCACTGAGAGCCCGGCAGCCTTCCTAGAGAGGCTGATGGAAGCTTTCAGGCAATATACACCTATGGACCCCCAGGCTGAGGAGTCACACGCTGCAGTTCAGTTAGCATTTGTAAATCAGGCAGCCCCAGATATTAGGAGGAAATTACAAAAGATAGAGGGATTGGGAGAACAGACAATACAAGATTTACTGAAAGCAGCTGAAAAGGTATTTAGTAGTCGAGAGACCCGAGGAGAAAAGAAAGAGCGAATTCAATGGGAGGAAAGGGAATTAGCTGAGAAGATCAGGAAGGAAGATAGAGAACATAGGGTGAGGGAAAACCAGAAGAACCAGAGGGAGCTAGTCCAGACTCTTTTTGCGGGGATGAAGGCCAGAACAGAATTGAGGGAACCTCAAGACCCCCAGACTGGAGAAAAAGAGAGACCAAAAAGGCAGGCCCTAAAGAAAGATCAGTGCACTTACTGCAAAGAAAAGGGGCACTGGAAAAACGAGTGCCCTAAGGGGGACCCGAAGAGAGGAACAACCCAGAGAGAGAGAATCGCCCCTGGAACTCGAGTTCTATATACGGGGGAAGACAGTGACTAGGGGAATCAAGACTCGGCACCCCTCCCCGAGCCCTGGGTGGAGGGGAAACCCATTGGCTTCATGGTAGATACTGGCGCCCAACACTCTGTTTGAAATAAAAAACTGGGACCAATGTCTAAGAAAACCAGCTTGGTGCAGGGAGCCATGGGGACAAAAAGATATTGTTGGACCACAGAATGGAAAGTAAATCTGGGGAGCTACCAGGTGTCCCATTCGTTTTTGGTGATACCAGAATGCCCAGTCCCTCTACTTAGAAGAGACTTGTTGACTAAAGTTAATGCTCAGATCCATTTTGACCCTGGGGGAATGCCAGTCATATATGGATTTGGACAGCCGTTACATGTCTTATCCCTAGCCTTAAGAGATGAATACAGACTTTTTGCAGCTAAGCCCTCAGAGACCATAGCACCAGATGTACAACCGTGGGTCCATAAATACCCATTGGCCTGGGCAGAAACAGCAGGAATGGGACTGGCCAAACAGAGACATCCAGTCATCATCAAGCTAAAGGCTGAGGCAATTCCTGTGAGGGTGAGACAGTACTCTATGAGCCAGGAAGCTCGGTGGCGGATCACTCACCACATTCGATGGCTCATGGAGGCTGGAATTCTCAAGCGGTGCCAATCCCCTTGGAACACCCTCTTACTGCTGGTGAAGAAGCCATGGGGAGACAGATTACAGACCTGTCCAAGACCTGCGAAAAGTCAACAAACGGGTGAGAGACATACACCCTACTGTCCCTAACCCATATACCCTCCTGAGCAGTTTACTGCATGACTACACTTGGTACACTGTGTTAGACTCGAAAGATGCTTTTTTTAGCCTACCCCTGGTGGCCCAGAGCCAGGAGATATTTGCCTTTGAGTGGACTGAGGGGGAAGGCCAACCGGTAGTACAATTAACTTGGACCCGCCTCCCACAGGGGTTCAAAAACTCTCCTACCTTGTTTAATGAGGCTTTGAGTGAGGACCTCTATGAATATCGGACTCACCACCCAGAGGTTATCCTGCTGCAATATGTAGATGACCTTATGTTGGCTGGAACCACAGAGGAGACATGCAGCCGTGCCACTGGGCACCTCTTACAGACTCTAGGCACTTTGGGGTATTGCGCTAGCGCAAAGAAGGCACAAATAGCCCGGCAAGAGGTCACCTATTTGGAGTATAAGATCAGGCAGGGGCAAAGGCTGTTAGCCCAGGCCATAAAAGAAACAATATTGCAGATACCAGAGCCCAAGACCCCCCGCCAGGTGAGAGAGTTTCTGGGGACTGTTGGATATTGCAGACTGTAGATCATGGGGTTTGCTGAGAAGGCACGGCCCTTGTATGAAGGAAGTAAAGAGACCCCAAATTGGACTTGGACTGAGCCAATGAAACAGGCTTTCCAGACCCTCAGACAAGCCCTACTAGAAGCCCCAGGCCTTGACCTGCCTAACCCAAGTAAGCCATTCCAGCTGTTTGTAGATTAAAAAGCAAGGAATAAAAAAGGGGGTCTTGACACAACAATGGGGACCATGGAAGCGGCCAGTGGCATACCTTTCAAAGGGATTAGACCCGGTGGCCACTGGGTGGCCCCCTTGCCTCCGCATCATTGCAGCCATTGCCCTCCTCGTCTGCGACGCTGACAAGTTGACATATGGACAGCAACTCCTGGTTTACATCCCCCACACCATCAAAGGGGTTTTAAAGCAGCCGCCAGGTAAGTGGATCGCCAATGCCCACTTGGCACATTACCAGGCCTTTCTGCTTGATGCCCCACGGGTGTGTTTTCAGACCCCTTGCTTCCTGAATCCAGCCACGCTCCTACCTAACCCAGAGAAAGACCGCCCTCTCCATGATTGCAGTGAGATACTGGCTGAGGCCTTGGTGGCACGAAAAGACTTAGCTGATGTAACCCTAAACAACAGTGAGCTAATATGGTTCACCGATGGAGCAGCTATGTAAAAGACGGGCAAAGGAAGGCGGGAACCACCATAGTTGATGATTCAGGACAGACGATATGGGCTGAGACACTTCCCCCAAACACTTCTGCACAAAAAGCAGAATTTATTGCCCTAATACAGGCTCTGGAGCAAGCCAAAGGGAAGAGAGTCACCATTTTTACTGACAGCTGATATGCCTTCAGCACTGCCCATATTCAAGGTCCAATATACCAAGAAAGGGGATTTTGGACAGCTGAGGAAAAGGAGGTCAAAAATTTGCCTGAGATTCGCAGGCTTCTGGAAGCTGTCCAACTGCCCCGGGCAGTAGCAATAGTACATGTCCCCGGTCACCAGAAAGGAGAAGACCCTAAAGCGCGGGGCAATTGTGCCGCTGATGCGGCCACTCAAGAAGCGGCTAGCTGGGACTACCCCGCCCCCATATTAGCCGTGGGACTTCCACCTCCTGGTATGGGGACTTTGCCACCAGTTCCAGAATATTCCCTCCCTGATCTCGCCTGGATCAACGAGGATACCACCCTCCAGAAGGATGACAAAGATGGATGGTACCGAGATCAAAACAACAACCTGATATTGGCTGCCATCCTGGGTCATTACCTATGTGAACACCTGCACACAACTATACACTTGGGAGAGAAAACGACCTTAACACTTCTCCAGACGGCCTGCCTGAGGTTCCCTCAACAAAATGCAACTATACGAGAGATAATCCAGGCTTGCAAAGCATGCCAGCTGATGAGGACAGGGAAAAAGCACACTGGAACGAGTTACCGAGGGGAAGAGCCCGGGCAACACTGGGAGATAGATTTCACTGAGGTAAGGCCAGGGAAGTACGGGTATCGCTATCTGTTGGTTCTGGTAGATACCTTCTCGGGGTGGGTAGAAGCCTTCCCCACTAAGGGAGAGACAGCAATAGTGGTTGCTAAAAAGATCTTAGAGGAGATAGTGCCTAGGTATGGGCTGCCAGTGACTATGGGCTCTGATAACGGACCTGCCTTTGTGAGCCAGATTGTACAAGGGCTGGCCCAAGCTCTGGGGACAAAATGGAAGTTACATTGTGACTATAATCCTCAGAGCTCAGGACAGGTTGAAAGAATGAATCGGACCCTAAAAGAAACTTTGACAAAGTTGACAATAGAGACTGGTGGGGACTGGGTGACCCTCCTTCCCTTTGCACTCTTTCGGGCATGTAACACCCCTTATAAGCTGAATCTTACCCCTTTTGAGATTCTGTATGTAAGACCCCCTCCTGTGTGTCCTATTTTCGAGGGAAAATGCCTGCCACCCCCTACTTTGGGACAGTTCCAGCAAACTCTGATGACATTAGGTAAGGTGCATAACCATGTTTGGAAATTGATTGGAGAGATACACGAGGGTCAAAGTAAGGGGCCATCCCCGCACATAATATTGGCCCAGGTGATTGGGTTTGGGTAAAACGGCACCAATCTGAAGTATTAAAACCTAGATGAAAAGGCCCTTATGTTGTTCTCCTTACTGCTCCTACCGCTGTCAAGGTCGACAGGATTGAACCCTGGGTTCACTGCAATCACGTGCTGCAAGCCACCCCAGAAGAACAGGAAAAAGCGCGAGCAAAATGGAAGGCGAGTCCTCACCCGTCAAATCCTTTGAAACTGAAACTCGTCCGACGGGAAGCCTCCTAATTCTCCTGCTGATGGCAGCTCTCATCGACCCAGGAACGACAAGTCACAACCCCCATCATCCGGTTAACATGACTTGGGTGGTATACAACCCTGACACCTGAGAACTACTTAATTCGAGTTCCAATGTAGCCCCCAAAGGGATATGGTGTCCTGAATAGACCTTTGACTTATGCGTCCTGGCAGCCAACATTAATGGCCTCCACAGTCCCAGTCAACTGAGTGACTTCATTGGGAGCCCTCAGTTTGGAACCCTCGGCCTTTTTGACTGGGCCTTCCAGGGAGACCACACCATGCACAAAACCAACACCCATATATGTCTGTCCAGGGGGAGGAAGGGATCAAAACCAAATTGCAAAATGTGGGGGAGTTGATTCTTCTTATTGGGCCACTTGGGGATGTGAAACTACAAGAAAGGTCCATTGGCTCACCAATCCCGTCAAAGACCTCATTCAAGTAAAATTACCCCAAGACTTCCCATCATGTAAGATGTTGTCTTCTAAACCTGGACAATGTTTTCCATTACAGATTAAGTTCACTGATGCGGGAAAAAAGTTTACCAGGTGGGACGTAGGCAGAGCCTGGGACCTACGTCTTTATCAGACTGGATTCAATAATGGATTCTGGTTTGAGCTCAAATTACAGCTGGGACCACTCTATTTGGCCCCCAAGGTAGCTTTGGGACCAAACCAGGTGACAGCCCCAAACGTTCTTCCCAGAGGAAAACCCCAAAACCTCCCTCCCAGAACCAAAGTTGGGATACTGGATCTACTCCACACCCATAGCTCCCCCCATAGTTGACATGCAGACCCCCTTATAAAAATGATCTCCTCAGCTTACCTTACCCTTAATTCCTCTTGTTCGGACTTAACAAATGGTTGCTGGCTCTGCTATAATATTAGGCCTCCTTATTATGAGGCAGTTGCTTTTTCTTCAAGATTCAATATGACAGCCGATGTCTCAGCCTGTAGATGGCAGCAACAACCTGGTATGGGCCTCCTGACAGTAAGCTCCATTATGGGTATAGGCACCTGCATAGGAGCTATCCCTGAGACTTATCAACACCTATGTAATCACACAGTCTCTATGACTAAGCTCACTAATTCCACTCACCAGTGGATCATCCCACCAGAAAATGGGTGGTGGGCTTGCTCCACTGGACTAACTCCGTGTGCCCATCAGGCAGCACTAAAAACCTCCCAAGATTTCTGTGTCCTAGTCCATTTAATCCCCCGGCTGAACTATTACTCAGAAGAAGGCCTGCAGCCAAAGTTAGAGACACCAGGTCAGTATAGGGTAAAAAGATAACCCGTCACTGCCCTAACTTTAACTGTCCTGTTGGGATTGGGGGCTATAAGAACTGCAAGTGGAATTGCAGCCTTAACGCTCCAAGATAAACAGTATAACCAGCTAAGGGCTGCAATAGATGAAGATATCGAACAGCTCGAAAAATCCATTTCCCACCTCCAAGAATCCTTAAGTTCTCTGGCTGAGGTAGTGTTACAAAATAGAAGGGGTGTAGATCTGCTGTTCTTACAAGGGAGACTATGTGCAGCCCTAGGAGAAGAATGCTGTTTTTATATTGACCATTCAGGAGTAGTACAGAAATCTCTTCAAAAAGTTAGAGAAGGCCTAAACAGGCGAAAACAAGAGAGAGAAAATGAACAATCATGGTTTGAGTCTTGGTTTCAAGGCTCCCCCTGGCTGACCACCTTAGTTTCCACCCTCCTGGGTCCACTTATAGTACTGTTATTGACACTAACATTTGGCCCTAGTATTTTAAGCCGGCTAATGTCTTTTATTAAAGAACGTCTAAATACCATTCAGATTATGGTATTAAGTCAACAATATCAGATGGTAGCCCAGGACGAAGAGAAATATTCCTCTACAGCAACAACAAGACAGGCGGGAATGTGAGGCTGCCAGGGCTAATGCCATGACAGGCAGCCTAGATTAGGAGTAGGCCTGGTTTTCCAGGGTAACATGATTATCAAGCCACCTGGAGCCAGCCAATCAACATGTGCCTAGTAAGAAAAATGGAACATATCAGGGGAAAGCTGAAAAGCCCGCGAATGCCCAAGTCTGATAAAACAGCCCATGAAGGTTTAGGCCAATAAGATTGCTTTGGAAACATGTAACCAATCCACTTAAGCCAGCTACCAACTGCTCATGCACACCCTATAAATTTGGGTAACAGCTTGGGCTCAGCACTCTCTGATCTGCCCCACTGCGTTGGTTGCGGCAGGAGCCCTGGCTCAAGTCAGTAATAAACTTCCCTTCTTTTGCAAGTTGCATTGTCTTGAAAGCTGTCTCTCTTCCCTCTCGGGGATTTGGACATCGGGCAAAACACTGCGCACACCCAGGACTGTTCTCCATGCACTGTTCCCGCAATGTCTAGTGTTGGAGGTGCCTGCCAGAAAAAGTTCAGTACAAAAATGTCTTGTTGATAAAATGGAAATGGTAGCTTTCTGTTCACTCAGTCATTCCCAACTTTTGTGACCCAATGAACTGCAGTCCTTCAGGCTTCCCTGTCCATCACCTACTCTCAGAGCCTACCCAACTCATGTCCATCGTGTCAGTAATGTCATCCAGGCATCTCATCCTCATCTCCTGTCATGGTAGCTTTAGGAGAGGCCTAATATGAAATTTTGGACAAACTCTAGGAGATCGTGAAGGACATGGAAGTGTAGTGTGCTGCAGTCCACAGGGTTTCAAAGAGTCATGACAAGGACATGACTCAGTGACTGGACCACAACAACCACCTGATGTTATAAGCCTTTCCGAATTTCAGCAGGATGTGTTTTTTTCCATGCTCAGACCCTTGTACAATAACCTATAGGCTTTATGCCAGTACCTCTATCTCCCCTCTTCTTTCAATTTGTCGAGTCATTTGGGACAACAGGTTTGTAATGACAAGTACCAATATCTACTCCATGTAGGAGAACCATGATTATAAGCAATGAAAACTTACCTTAGATTTTCAGTGTTTTACCTGGCCTCAAGCATCTCTTCTGCTTAAGGAGCATACTCCAGGCTCAACCCAGTTGGCTGAAGTTTTAGCTCTTCATGCAATATTTAATGATGTCAAAGAAAGGAATATTCCAATTATCTGTTCATTGACAGATTCCTAGGTTGGAACTTACGGTCCCCCTTGTAGAATAATGTAACCTGTCTCCTGCACCCGTATTCTGGGCCTTCTAGCTCTGCTTGCCATAATCATTGGCATTCACACTAGGTTCCTCTTCAAGACAAGAAATCTCTTTCCTTATTTTATCTTGCTTTCTTGGAAGCAGTAGATATCAATGGCTCTCATCAGAGAAAGTGCTTTAACTCTCAGAAATTCATAGGAGACTCTTCAACAAAATATCCTGTGGTTCTTTAAACACAAAGCACCCAGCTTACTGAATTACATGAAGAAGAGGAGAGGGAGGAGGGAGATAGAGATTAGCAGGAGGAGAAAAAGGGGGACTCAAGAGAGAAAGATCTACACAGTTGTCTGTTCCCAGAGTGTTCTCCGTAGCCCAGACACCCACAAAGATTCACAGAATTGGATTGGGAAGAGAAGGGGGAGGAAGGAAATAGAGGTGATCTGAGGTAGAGAATGGAGAGTCAAAAGTGGGAGAGAGTAATCAACACACTCCTGAGTAAAAATGGGTACTGAATATTGGATTCTTAAATGTCAAAAATTGATATCATATACTGATAAACAAAGATCAAAAATCTAGAGTAGAGGTTAGACTATTAAAAATACAATATTAAAAACAAAAACACACAAAAATTTTAAAATATATATGAAGTTCAGTTTAAAAATAAGGCTTTTCCTTTTTTTTCAAGGTTATAGTGAAATAAAAATGAAAATTAAGGAGTAATAGAAGAGTAATAGAGGACTTTAAAAGAAAATAAGAGAAAAGCAATAAAACAAGAAAAAAAATTCCTACTTAAAAAAATAGTAAAAATATATGAAAATTAAAGTTAAGGAGTAATGGAGGAGTAATAGGGAATTTTAAAACAAAATAAAGGAGAAAAATTAGAAATGTAAAGAAGAAAAAAATTTTTTTAATTAAGAAAAATAAAGTAAAAATATATCTAGGAATTTCTCTGGAGCAGTTGTGGTCAGTGTGGGTTCAGTTCAGTTTCAGATAGCTCCTCGTTCCAGCTTACACTTCTGGATATCTATAGGCCCCTTCTGGTGTAGTTGGTCTTACCTACAGGGATTTAAATCTGTTGCACTGGTCACTTCTGAAGTGCTTCCCTTTGTTTATTTTGGTTTCTGTTTGGCAGTCTCTTGATTGTCTAATTTCCGCCCTGATCCAGGCAGGTGGAGTCGATCTCTTGTTTAGGTTCACTGGTTCAGTTGTGCTGCGGGAGGGAGGAGCGCTGTAAACAAATATCACTGGCCTGTGTGGGAGGACCCACAGTGTTCTGGCCACATTGGATTTGCTCCTGCTCATGGGTGTGTGCTTTCCCCGTCTACACTGCTCAGGCTCCCGGATGCTCTATATGGAGTGGGCCCTGTGTTGCATTGCGGTTCCAATTTATGGGGTATTCTGTAAAAACACGGACTCGGTTGGGCTTGCATTTTGTGCCTTCCCCGGCCCGAGCAGCTCAGGCAGTCATGAGCTTGATGGGCACACTCTCCCTGGGTGTGGTGTCCCTTATCCCCTCCGTGGTCCCAGCCTGTTTCTGCCCATGCCAGTCGGGTGCATGCACCTTGTGTCTGGTCTCTAGAACTGGCCTCTGGCCACAAGCCTCCCGGCGGATGTCAACCATCCAGAATCTCAGGAAGTCTTTGCTTAGAAACTGGAGGCCTGTTTGCAGTTTGGTAACGGGTGCCATCTCTGGGGCTGAGTTTGCCCCTTTCTCCTCCCCCCTGCCTCCTGCCTCTGGTGGGGGATGGGCTGGTCTGCTGCTGGCTAGCTCTTCTCTGGAATTGCTTAGTCCCTTTGTCCTGCAAATGGCCTGCAGTGTGTTTGGGTCGGTTAATTTTCTCTCTCTCTCTCTTGCTACCCCACAGTTTAAGCTGTTTTCTCATGTTAGCTCCCTCCAATTGCCCTCAGGTCATTCGGGCCTGGTCCTTACCGGAAGTAATGCTGCCCGCTCCTCTCTGTTCCGCCCCCACTTGCTGGTGGTGGATGCGGGTGTCTGGGGTACTTTTCTGCTGGGAGTTGCTTTTAGCCATGTAATCTGTGGGTTTTATTCATTTTTCCTCCCAGTTACGTTGCCTTCCGAGATTCAAAAACTTCCCCCAGACCCACCAGTGAGAGGGTTTCCTGGTGTTTGGAAACTTCCTCTATTACAACTCCCTTCCTGGAATGGGTCTCCATCCCTTGCTCTTTTGTCTCTCTTTTTATCTTTTATATTTTCTTCTACCTCCTTTTGAAGATGATGGGCTGATTTTCTGGGCGCCTGATGTCTTCTGCTATTGGCCAGAAGTTGTTTTGTGAAGTTTGCTCAGCGTTCAATTGTTCTTTCGATGAATTTGTAGGAGAGAAAGTGGTCTCCCCATCCTATTCCTCCGCCATCTTAACACATGTAAATCCATGGCTGATTCATGTCAATGTATGGCAAAAACTACTACAATATTGTAAAGTAATTAGCCTCCAACTAATAAAAATAAATGAAAAAAAAAAAAAAATGAAATAGCTCAACTGGAATTCCATCCCTCCACTAGCTTTGTTTGTAGAGATTATTCCTAAGGCCCACTTCACTTCACTTTCCAGGATATTTGGCACTAGATGAGTTTGAATGATCACTCCATCCGGATTATCTTGGTCGTGAAGATATTTTTGTATAGTTCTTCTATGTACTCTTGCCACCTCTTCTTAATAGCTTCTGCTTCTTTTAGGTCCATACGATTTCTATCCTTTCCTGAGCCCACCTTTGCATTAAATGTTCCCTTGTTATCTCTAATTTTCTCGAGGAGATCTCTAGTCACTACCATTCCATTGTTTTCTTCTATTTCTTTGCATTGGTCACTGAGGAGGGCTTTTTTTTTTTTTTTTTTTTTTTCTCCTCTCCTTGTATTCTTTGGAACTCTGCATTCAAATGGGTATATATTTCCTTTTCTACATTGCTTTTCACTTCTCTTCTTTTCACACCTATTTATAAGGCCTCCTCAGACAGGCATTTTGCTTTCTTGCAATTCTTTTTCTTGGGGTGGTCTTAATTCTTGTCTCCTGTACAATGTCACAAACCTCTGACCATAATTCATCAGGCACCCTGTCTATCAGATCTATTCTTAAATACAAATCTATCCTAAATCTATTTCTCCCTCCCACTGTAGAGTCATAAGGGATTGACATAGGTCATACCTGAACGGTCTAGTGGTTTCCTCCTCTTCCTTCTATTAAAGTGTGAATTTGGCAATAAGAAGTTCATGATCTGAGCCACAGTCAGCTCCTGGTCTTTTTTGGCTGATTGTATAGAACTTCTCCATCTTTGGCTGTAAAGAATATAATCAATCTGATTTCGGTGTTGTCCATCTGGAGATGTCCATATGTAGAGTCTTCTCTTGCATTGTTGAAAGAGAGTGTTTGCTATGACCACTGCATTCTCTTGGCAGAACTATATTAGCCTTTCCCCATCTTCATTCTGTACTCCAAGGCCAAATTTACCTATTACTCCAGGTGTTTTTTTGACTACCTGCTTTTGCATTCCAGTGCCCTATAATGAAAAGGACATCTTTTGGAGGTGTTAGTTTCAGAAGGTCTTGTAGGCTTTCAAAGAATCACTCAGCTTCCACTTCTTCAGCATTGCTGGCCAGGGCATAGACTTGGATTACCATGATATTGATTGATTTGTCTTGGAAACGAACAGAGATCACTCTGTCCTGATGCATATTTTCATACATGTAAAAATCTGCACCCAAATTCTCATACATGACATTGGGAAAATTCAATACTGCACATATATGCAATATATGTGTGCAGATATTCATTCATATGAAACATGGAATTTTCTAAATGTAACATAAGAGAATCTGAGTGAATATTTTTCAGTGTTAAATATGAATTTTATTGATGTTATATATGAAACCTGGGTTCAAATTTTTATAATACATTTATATGAAATGAGATTTTCTCTATCATCCAGAGAAATTTAGGTGAAGATTTTCATGTCTAAGAAATATGGAATTTTCTATTTATGATATTTGAGGACATGGGTTTTTACATATTTCACATATAGAATTTTCTCTGTTCTGTATATTAAGGGCAGAATGCAGATTTTCATGTATATCAATTATGGAAATTTATCTATGTCCCATAAGAGAATCAGTGTGCAGCTTTTCATGATTAAAAACATTGAGTTTTCTCTATATAAGAATGTGGGTGCACTGTTTCATGTATACGAAACATGGAATTTTCTTTATATCACATATGAGAATCTGCATCCATATTTTAAGATTTATGGTATAGAGAGCTTTCTTTGTGTAATTATGATATGCAATCTCCTCTATGTCACATTTGAAAATCTGGGGACAGGTTTTTAAAAACACAATTCATACTGTTTATTCCCTCCTGGATACAAGAATCAGGGTGTGGGCTCTTATATAGATGAAATATAGAAATGTCTCTATCTTACATATGAAAATCTATTTTCATACATTTGAAACAGGCAAGTTTCTCTGGGTCGGATATGAGACTGTGAGTGCAGATTCCCAATATATACTATAATAAAATTTTTCTATGTCACAAACAAACTTGAACAAAGATTTTTCAGATGTACAAAATATGAATTTTTCTCGTCATTCAGGTGAATCTTGGCATATGTGTGTGTGTGTGTGTATGTTTATATATAATTTTCTCTATGTCACATATGCAAATCTGAAGGCAGATTTGGAAATATTTGAAAGATGCCGTTCTTTTTATACTATATATGAGAATCTGGATGGAGATTATCTTATATCCAGAGAAAATAAAAGAAAATAAACAATTTTCTTTCTCTAAGTCATATATAATAATCTGACTACAGGTCTTCATATACGTAAAATATGGACTTTTCTCTATGTCATATATGAAAAACTAGACACAGATTATAATATATATATATATGTATATGATCTAGAACTTCAAGTGTGTCATTATTGATATCTGGTTGCATATATTTAATGTATATGAAAAATTAATTTTCCCTATGTTACATATGAGAATCTTGCTGCAGGTAATTAAATATATTAACTATGGTATTTTCCTGATAATTGAAATAGGGATTTTGTACAGATGTAAAAGTTGGACCATAAAGAGGGCTGAGAAATGAAGAACTGATGCTTTCAGATGTGATGCTAGAGAAGACTCAGGAGTCCCTTAGACTGCTAAGCGATTGAGCCAGTCTATTCTAAAGGAAATCGACCCTGAATATTCATTGGAAAGACAGATATATATGCTGGATGGTTGAATGGCATCACTGAGTCAATTAACATAAGTTTGAGCAAACTGTGGGAGGTAGTGAAGGACTGGGAAGCCTGGGGAGCTGAAGACCACAGGGACACTAAGAGTCAAATGTGATTTACTGACTGGATAACAAAAAGTAAATCTTGATGAAGATTTTCATATATGTGAACTATGAACATTTCTATATGTAACATATGTTACATATAAAAACCTGGGCTCACATTTTCATATACATAAAATCAGGAATTTTCTTAGCTTGTATATAGAAATCTCAGTGCTGATACTAGTGTATATGAGATACAGTATTTTCTCCTACCAGGTATGGACATTTGAACACAGATTCTGATATAAATGCAATATATAATTTATTCTATGTCATAGACGAAGATTTGGAAGTAAATCTTTATATATATGAAATATGGATGTTTCTCAGTGTGTCATGTGAAAATCTGGGTGCAGATTTTTTATATATCTTATGTGAGACTCTAGGTGCAGATTTACCAATATATAGTGTATATGGACTATTTTCTGTATCACATACCAATCTGGCCAAAGATTTTCAGGTATATAATATAATTTTTTCTCAAATTCAGGTAAGTAAATCTGTATATATATATATATATATGTATATATATATATATATATGTATATGTGTATGTGTGTGTGTGTGTGTGTGTGTGTGTGTGTGTGTGTGTGTGTGTAATAGGGAATTTTTCTATGTCACAGAATTTTTTCTATGTCACATGTGAAAACTGTTTCAGATTGACATATATATAAAATGAAATTTTCTCTATTTCGCAAGGTATATCTGGTCAAACATATTTCTATATATAAATGTGTTGTTCTCCCCATTACATATATGTCAATCTATATCTGGATTTAAACACATATGAAATATGTAATTTTCTCTAAATGAAATATAAGTATTTGTGTGCATATGAACATTAGAAAAAATACTGAATTTTCTCTATATCATACATAATAACCTGTATGATGACCTTAATATATATGAAATGCAAAATTTTATTAATTCTGATATGAGAATCTGGATGTTAATTTTCATATGTATTAAATATAGATATTCCCTCTGTCAATATGAGAACCTAGGGCCATATCTTCATACATGTGAAATAGGGAACTTTCCCTACGTCTGCTGAGGGTCTTTGTGTTTACTTTCATGACATATGCAATTTTCTCTGTCATATATGAAATTCTGGCAGCATATATTTATACTATAATATTCATGTATATATGCTTGTTTCAAATTTCACATGCATAATTTTTGTATAGATATCACATGTTAGAAAGTTCAGTCATTCAGTTTTGTTCGACTCTTTGCAACACGGTGGAGTGCCGCACGCCAGGCTTTCCCATCCATCACCAACTCCCAGGGGTTGCTCAAACTCAACTCCTTGTAAGTTGATGATGACATCCAATATTCTGGTCCTCCATCATAACCTTCTCTCCCAGTCTCCAACCTTCCCCAGCATCAGGATATTTTCTAAGGAGTCAGTTTCTCTCATCAGGTGGCCAAAGGATTGGAGCTTCAGCTTCAGCATCAGTCCTTGCAGTGAACATTCAGATCTGATTTCCATTAGGATAGACTTGTTGGATCCCCTGGCAGTCCAAGGGACTCTCAAGAATCTTCTCCTACACCACTGTTCAAAAGCATCAACTCTTTGGGGAACAGCCTTCATTATAGTCCAGTTTTCACATCCATACATAACTTCTGGAAAAACAATAGCTATGACTAGATGGACATCTGTCATAAAGTAATGTCACTGCTCTTTAATATGCTGTCTCAGTTCAGTTCAGTTCAGTTGAATCCCTCAGTTATGTCCGACTCTTTGCAACCCCATGGACTGTAGCACGCCAGGCCTCCCTGTCCATCACCAACTCCCAGAGTTTACTAAAACTCATGTCCATTGAGTCAGTGATGCCATCCAACCATCTCATCCTCTATTGCCCCCTTTACCTCCTGCCTTCAATCCCTTCAGTCTAAGGGACTCTCAAGAGTCTTCTCCAACAACACAGTTCAAAAGCATCCCTTCTTCAGCACTCAGCTTTCTTTATACTCTCTCTTTATACTTTATACAACTCTCACATCCATACGTGATTACTAGAAAATACACATCCCTGACGAGACGGACCTTTGTTGACAAAGTAATGTCTCTGCTTTTAAATACTCTGTGAGGTTGGTCATTAACGTTCCTTCCAAGGAGTAAGTGTCTTTTGATTTCATGGCTGCAGTCACCATCTGCCGGGATTTTGCAGCCCCCCAAATATGAAGTCCGCCACTGTTTTCACTGTTTCTCCATCTATTTGCCATGAAGTGATGGGAACGGCTGCCATGATCTTTGTTTTCTGAATGTTGAGCTTTAAGCCAGTTTTTTTCACTCTCCTCTTGTACTTTCATCAAGAGGCTCTAGTTCTTCACTTTCTGCCATAAGGGTAGTGTCATCTGAGGTTGTTGATATTTCTCCAGGCAGTCTTGATTCCAGATTGTGCTTCATCCAGCCCAGTGTTTCTCATGCATATAAGTTAAATAAGCAAGACTTGACATCTATGTTGGTCATAACTTTTCTTTCAAGGAGCGAGCGTTTTTTTAACTTCACTAGTGCAATCACAATCTGCCCTGATTTTGGAGCCCTCCAAAATAAGAGTATGCCACTGTTTCCATTGTTTCACCATCTAGTTCCCATGAAATGATGGAACTGGATGCCATGATCTCAGTTTTCTGAATGTTCAGCTTTAAGCCAGGGTTTTCACTCTCTTTCAGCTTCATCAAGAGGCTATTTAGTTCCTTTTGGCTTTTTGCCATAAGGGCATTGTCATTGCATATCTGAGGTTACTGATATCTTTTCCAACCATCTTGATTTCAGCTTGAGCTTCATCCAGCCTGGCATGTCAGGATGCATTGTATATAAGTTAAATCTACAGAGGGACAATATACATCCTGGTTGTTCTCCCTTCCCAATGCTGACACAGTCCATTTTCCCATGTCCGGTTCTAACCATTGTTGCTTCTTGACCTGCATACAGATTTCTCAGGAGGCAGGTAAGACGGTCTGGTATTCCCACCTCTTTAAGAATTTTCCACTGTTTTCTGTGATATTGCTTATATGAAATGTGAAATTCTATATCATATATGGGATCTGACTGAGGATTTTTGTATATAAAAATGTAAAAGATTTTCTGTGTTATATATGAGGCTCTGGGTGAAGGTTTTCACTTACATTAAATATGGAATTTTCATTTTATCACATGAAAGAATCTGGGTTAGTGTCATATATATGAAACATGGAATTTTATATATTAACATGAGATCAAGGTTCAGATTTTCATTTATAATGCAGCATTAATAACACAGCATTTTCTATTCATTATATGTGAGAATCTGATCTTTATATCATATACAGCCATTGGAGTACAGAATTTAGGAAATAAGAAAAGTGAAACTTTCTCTATGTGATATATAAAAATCTCAGCAGAGTGTTACATATAACATGGAATTTTCCCATGTCATATATTAAATTCTGGATGCAAATTTCCATATGTATGAAATATGGAATCTTCACTATATCATATATGATTGTCTGGATTCAGATATACAAAATCTGGATTTTCTTTTTCTCACATATCAAAATCACTGCCCAAATTTTTGAATGTCTTAAATAAGAAATTTGTTCTATGATAGGTATTAGGACATGTTGTAGATTTTTAAATATATTAACATAATATATTACATATAAATATGTATTTATAAACATATGTTAAAGTATAACATTAAGTTATATTATATTTATATAGTGTAAAAATATATTTTCAAATATAAATATATAAAATGTATATAACAGGTAAAATATATAAATATATGTTTAAATATATGAAATATATGGTATTTTATAAATGTCAAATATGAAAGTCTGGGTACAAATCTGTATATATATATGAATGAAGGATTTCTTTTGTCACACATGTAAATCTCAAATCAGGTTTTAATATAAATGTGTGAAACATGTAACTTTCTCTGTGTCCCAGATGAAAATCTGGGCTCAAATTTTCATATATATGAAATATGTAAATTTCTCTCTGCATATATGAAAATCTAAGTGTACATTTTAATATATATGAGATATGACTTTTTCTCTCTCACATATGGATATCTGAATGCAGATTTTGACATATATGAAATATTGAATTTTCTATTTGACTTGTATGTGTTTCTGGGTTCAGATTTTCTGAATGAAATACAGAGCTTTCTTTATTTCCCTGGGTCACCTGTGAGAATCTACATGCAGATTACCATACATGTGAAATATAAGTTTTTCTATATCATACGCAGCAATCAGAGTGCAGATTTCCATATATATTAAATATAAAATTGTGAGTATGCCACATGATAATATAGGCACAATTTTTCTTTTGTAGTAAAGATGGACTTTTATCTGTGTCACTTATGAGAATCTTTTTCAGGTATATACATGTAAGATATAGAGTGTTCTTCTCTCACCTCTGAGAATTTGGACCAAAATATTCTTTTGTATATAATATGGAATATTCTCCATGTCATATCATGATAGCTTACAGTGAATGTTGTCTGATTTGTGATCTCTGAGAAGAAGATTTAGCTTTGGGAACAGTGACCAGGCTTGATTACTCAAGAGCTTTTGTGTAGCAGAGGTTTATTAAAGAATAAAAAGGGACAGGCAAAGCCATCAGAAGGGGATCAGAGAGTGCACCCTTTGCTAGTCTTAGCGAGAGCTATATATACTTTTTCAGTTTGTTATTACACCATATCAGAAGACTGTCTCAAGGTTGTATAAGTCTTACCAGACTCACTCCCACAATTTACACTTTAAAATAATGAGATTCGAACTAACAATAGAAAGATCTTACCAGACCCATTCCCGTAATATATATTTAAAGATGACAGGAATAGTCAGAAGGTTTTCAAGAAGGAGAAACATGTCCCCAAGAAGGATACATTGTTGTTACATAATCATTGGTTCAGACTTTAAGGAGAAACATTTCCTTGAGCAAGATCAGACGTTCCCTGTGCAACCATCAACTCTCACTTAAAGAAAAACAAGTTTGTTCTTTTCTCTTTCTTGAGAACTCTAAACCCCTCTCTCCTCCTGGAGGGACCCAGATTCCTTTCTCTTCCTGAAGGCTCTGGACCCCTTTCTCTTTGAGAGCACAGACTCCTTATCAACCTACCTATAAATTGACTCTCTCAATAGGATAGCTTTTGTGTAAATTTTCAGAAATATGAATTTTAGATTTGTCATATATGAGATTTTAAGTATCTATGTGCAGATATTCATTCATAGGAAATATGGAAATTTGCCTACGTCACGTATAAGAATCTGGATGTAGAGTCTCAGGTATATTAAATAAGAAATGTTCTCCTTATCATACATTGAAATCTAGGTACAGATCATCATATATGTGAAATAAGGAAATTTCTGTATTTCATACTCAAAAATCTGTGCACAATTTCCTATATTGAAGTATGGAATTTTGTCTATGTCATATTTGAAATTCTGGGCACACATATTACATATGAAATATGTATCTTTGTTTATGTCATAATATTAAAACTACAGAGATATTCATATCAAATGTGAAACTTTTCATGTATCTCAAACTAATATCAAAGCAATTAATGGGTTTTACATGAGATGTGAAATTTTACTATATATTAAATATAAAATTTTCTCTAAATCACATATGCAAAATTAATGCAGATTCATATATCACACACACACACACACACACACATACACACACACACACACACACGTAAAACATGAATTGCTAAGATGATAGAGTTGAAGGATATATGCTCATCTTCCTCTATTAGAACTCCAAAATTTCAACTCGCTGCTGAACGACCATCAACAGGAGAATGTTGGATCCCGCCATATAAAGATACCCCAGGTCCACGAGGAAAGGAAAAACCCCATCGAGGTGGTGGTATGAGGGGCAAAAATCACATTTAGAGTCAAACCATACCCACCAGAGATGTTCAGAGAGCTCAAACAAAACCTTGTGTGCACCAAGACCTAGAAAACCCACAGAGACTGAACCAGAACTGCCTTTGAGTGTCTGTCTCTTGCAAAGGCACAGGTGGCAGTGGCCTGCCATGGAGACCAGAGCTCTGGTTGTAGAACACGTGGGGTCATGCAGTGTGTGGCATAAGCCCTCTTTCAGGAGGTCACTGTTAGCCCAACTACTGAGGCACAGAGCAGACGACCCACAAATTCTAGAGCAATTATACCAAGGAAATTCTCACACCATTAAGAAAGCTCAAGGACCAAAAACAGATTTCCCAACCTGGGGATCCAGGAAAGGGATGGAACACCGCCAGGGAATTTGACTTTGGAGGCCAGTGGAATTTAAAAGATTATGGAACTTTTCTGTAATCACCAGGATTATAGAACTTCCACAGGACAGGGGAAACAATCTCTTGGAGAGCACAAACAAAAGCTTGTGTCCACCAGGAACCACGAGAAAGGAGCAGACAACCCACAAAAAACTGACCCAAACTTGCCTGTGAGTGTCCAGAAGTCTCTGGCAGAGGTGTGAGTTGACAGTGGCCTGCTGCAGGGTCAGGGACACTGAATACAACAATGTATTCAACAATACATATATTCAAGGCTTTCTGAAGGAGGTCACTATTATAGTAGTGATTTCTACCATAGTTCAACCTCACGCCAAACAACAGGAAGAGAGCACAGCCCTGCCCATCAACAGAAAATTGGACTAAAGATTTACTGAGGTTGGCCACACCCATTGGAACAAGACTGTTTCCCCCAAGTCAGTATTTCCCATAAGGAAGCTTCCAGGAGCCTATCCCTACCCATCAGAAGGCAGACAGAATGAAAACCACAATACAGAAAACTAACCAAATGGATCACTTGGACCACAGCCTTGTTTACATCAATTAACGTATGAGCCATGCCATACATGGATATCTTAGATGAACGGGTCACAATAGAGAGATTTGACAAAGTGTTCACTGCAGTAAAGGATGGCAAACCACTTCGGTATTCTTGCCTTGAGAACACCATTAACAGTATGAAAAGGCAAAAAGATATGACACTGAAAGATGAGTGCCCCAGGGCAGTCGGTGCCCAATATACTGCTGGGTAACAGTGGGGAAGTAACTCCATAAAGAATGAAATTAGTTTGGTCACTCAGTCGTGTCTGACTCTTTGAGACCCCATGAACTGCAGCACGCCATGCCTCCCTGTCCATCACCAACTCCTGGAGTTTACCCAAACTCACGTCCATTGAGTTGATGATGCCACCTAACCATCTCATCCTCTGTTGCCCCCTTCTACTCCTGCCTTCAATCTTCCCCAACATCTCGGTCTTTTCAAATGAGTCATCTCTTTGCATCAGGTGAACAAATTATTGGAGTTTAACCCTCAACATCAGTCCTCATCCATGGATCAAGGTAAATTGTAAGTGGTCAAACAAGAGATGTCAAGAGTGAACACTGACATTTTAGGAATCAGTGAACTAAAATGGGCTGGAATGGGCAAATTTAATTCAGATGATCATTAAATCTACTACTGTGGGCAAGAATCCCTTAGAAGAAATGGAGTATCCCTCTTAGTCAACGAAAGGAGTCCAAAATGCAGTACTTGGGTGTAATCTCAAAAATGACAGGATGATCTATCATTACCAAGGCAAACAATTTAATATCACAACAATACAAGTCTATGTCCCAATCCCTAATGCTGAAGAAGCAGAAGATGAATTGTTCTATGATGACTTACAAATCCTTCTTCAACTAACAATGAAAACTGTCCATTTTATCATAGGGGACTAGAATGCAAAAGTAGGAAGGCAAGAGATACCTGGCATAGCTGACAACTTTGGCCTTGGAGTACAAAATGAAGCAGAGCAAATGCTAACAGAGTTTTACCATGAGAAAACACTTGTCATAGCAAATCCCACCTTCCAACAACACAAGAGACGACTTTACACATGGATGTCAGCAGATGACCAATACTGAAATTAGATTAATCACTTCTTTGTAGCCGGAAGAATACACCCTTAAAACACGCTGTTGCTTCTTAGTGAACTTGAATTTTATTTGGGACATCACACCCTCCTTTTTAGCTCTCTAGAAATTAGAATCTTAGAGTGCCCTTTTCAGTCCCTCAAAGTCAGGTCCACATGACATAACCCCCCCACCCCCACCCCCCCAAAGAAAAGTGTGCAAGGTACTCCTCTAGCTTTGTTTGTTCCCCTCGAATCTTGTTCTTTTACAAAGAATTCTATCATGTGCAGTTTGGGTTTCTTCTCTTTTTTTGAGATGTAACTAAAGTTTTTGCTGCTTCCCATCCTACCCAGGCCAACAAGACATTGTAATACTCTCATTTGAGCACTGAAGAATTGATGCTTTCCAGCTGATGTGCTGGAAAAGGCTCTTGAGAGTTCTTTGGACTGCAAGCCAATTGCACCAGTCAATTCTCAAATAAATCAGTCCTGCGTATTCATTGAAATGGCTGATTCTGAAGTTGAAGCTCCATTACTTTGGCCACCTAATGCAAAGAACTGACTCACTGGAAAAAGTCCCTGGTGTTTGGCAAGGTTGAAGGCAGTAGAAGAAGGGGACAGCAGAGGATGAGACGGTTGGATGGCAACATGAACGCAATGAGCATGAGTTGAGCAAGCTTCAGGAATTGATGATAGCAAGGAGGAACGACGTGTGGAGTCCATGGAGTTGCCAAGTGTCAGACACAACTGAGCAACTGAACAGGGTTGAAATTAAAACATGAATCTTCTCAGTGTCTCATATTTAATCATGGTCCAACACTCACATCCATACATGATTACTGGAAAAACCGTAGCCTTGAATAGAAAGACCTTTATTGGCAAACTAATGTCTCTGCTTTTTAATATGCTTCCTCAGTTCAGTTCAGTCACTCAGTCATGTCCGACTCTTTGCCATCCCATGAACTGCAGCACTACAGGCCTCCTTATCCATCACCAACTCCTGGAGTCCACACAAACCCATGTCCATCGAGTCAGTGACGCCATCCAACCATCTCATCCTCTGTCATCCCCTTTTCCACCTGCCCTCATCCCTCCCAGCATTGGGGACTTTTTAATGAGTCAGCTCTTCGCCTCAGGTGACCAAAGCATCAGGGTTTCAACTTCAAAAAAAGTCAGTGAACACCCAGGACTGATCTCCTTTAGGATGGACTGGTTGGATCTCCTTGCAGTCCAAGGGACTCTCGAGTATCTTCTCCAACACCACAGTTCAAAAGCTTCAGTTATTCGGCACTCAACTTTCTTTATAGTCCAACTTTCACATTCATACATGACCACAGGAAAAACGAAACCCTTGACTAGGTGAACCTTTGTGGTCAAAGCAATGTCTCTGCTTTTTAATATGCTGTCTAGATTGGTGATTAAGTCCTTCCCAGGAGTAACTGTCTTTTAATTGCATGGCTGCAATCACCATCCTCAGTGACTTTTGGAGCCCTTGAAAATAAAATCTGCCACTGTTTCCTCTTTCCCCTTATCTATTTGATATAAAATAATGGGATTGGATGTCATGATCTTAGTTTTTGAATGTTGAGATTTAAGCAAGCTTTTCCATCCTCCTTTTTCAATTTCATCAAGAAGCTTTTTAGTTTCTCTTCACAATCTCTTCACTATGGTGATTCCAACTTGTGTTTCATCAAGTCTGACTTTCACATGATGTGCTCTGCATATGTATTAAATAAACAGGGTACCTACATACAGCCTTTACATACTCCTTTCCCTATATTGAATAGGTTATTAATACCTTTTCTTACTATGGTGAATGGGATCTTTTCCTTAATTTCTGTATCTAATTTTTCATTATTTGTGTATAGGAATGAAGGAACATTCTGTACATCAATTTCTTATCCCCAACTTTACTCATTGATTATATTCATTAATTATTGATGGTAATTTTCTGCTGGTAAATACAGGATTTTCTATGTATGGTGTCAAGTCATTTGCAAAGAGTAAAAATTTTACTTCTTTTCCAATCTGGAATCATCTTATTTACTTTTCTTCTTTGGTTGCTGAGGCTAGGATTTGCAAAACTCTGTTGAATAATAGCAGCAAGAGTGGCCCCCCATGTCTTATTCCTGATATTAGAAGAAATGTTTTCAGTTTCTCACCACAGAGAATAATGCTTGCCGTATGTCACATATGGCCTTCATTATGTTGAGGTATGTTCCATCTCTGGCTACTTTCTGGAGAAAGTAACATAAATGGTTTTGTTAAAAACTTTCTCTGCATCTATTGAGATAATGATACGGTTTTTATCTTTCAGTTTGTTAGCATGATGTTATCACATAGTTTGATTTGCATTCATTTAAGAATTCTTTCACTCTCGGTTTAAAGCCCACCTGATCATGATATAAGATCCATTTCCTGTGTTGTTGGATTCTGTTTGCTAGAATTGTGTTGAGGATTTTTGCATCTATGTTAATCAGTGATATTGGCCTTTAGATTTCTTTCTCATGGCACCTTTGGTTTTAGTATCAGTGTGATTGTGGTCTCATAAAATGAGTTTAGGGGTTTTCCTTCCTCAGCAAATTTCTGGAAGAGTTTGAGTAAGATAGGTGCTAGCTGTTCTCTAAGTTTTTGGTAACATTCACTTGTCAAGGCATCTAGACCTGGGATTTTGTTTGTTGGGAAATTTTTATAATTTCCCCCCAGTAGTTGGTATGTAATCTTTTAGCATGGTGGTGATAAAGATGCTTGACATGATTTCAATTTCTCTCAAACTTACCAAGGTTTGATATGTAAATCAAGCTACAACCTATTCTGTAGAATGTCCTATGTGCACTTGAGAAAAAAGTGAGATCTACAATTTTTGATGGAATGCCTTGTAGATATCAGTTAAGCCCAACTGGTGCAGTGAATCATTTAAAGCTTGTATTTCCTTATTAACTTTCTGTCTGGACACGTCCATTGATGTGAGAGGGGGTAATAAAACTCACACTATTATTGTGTCATTGTCAATTTCTCCTTTAATTGTTGTTAGCCTTATGTATTGAGGTGTTCATATTTTGGGTACATATATATTTATCATTGTTAAATCCACTTCTAAGATTGATCCCTTGGTCACTAGGTAGTGTCCTTCCACGTCCCTGTGGCAGTCTTTATTTTAAACTCTAACATAACTGGTATAGGTATTGCTGCTCTTGCCTTCTTTGGATTTTGGTTTGAATGAAATACCTTTCTCTAGACCCTAATTTTCTGTCTGCATGTGTCCCTAGGTCTGAGGCAAGTCTCTTTTAGACAGCATATATAGTAGTCTTGCTTTTGTATCCATTCAACCAATCTGGGTGTTTTGGTTGGAGCATTGAATACATGTATATTTAATGTAACTATTGATATGTATAATTCTATTTTTTACCTTATTGTCTTGTTTTCGTTTTGCTTGTTTCCAGACTTTCTCTTTTGGTTGTGTGTCCTATCTAGAGGAGTTCCTTTAGTTTTTGTTGCAAAGCTTGCTTTGTCATGCTGAATTCACTTAAATTTTACTTATGTGTAAAATTTTTGATTTCTGCAGTAAATCTCTCTGAGATCCTTGCTGAATAGAGTAATCTTAGTTGCATTTTTGAAAATTCTCATTTCATCAATTTCAGTATATTCTGCAATTCCCTTTGGGGTGGCAGTTTCTGTTGAAAGTTCATCTGTTAACCTTAGTAATGTAATCTACTCAGATATTTTCACATACTCTTCTTCTTTTGTTCTTCTGGGATCTCTATAATTTTAAAGTTGGTATAATGTTGGTATATTTAATGTTGTCGCAAAGGTCTTTGAGATTGTTCTGATTTATTTTTTCTTTATTCTGCTTTGCCTCAGTATTTCCACCATTCTATCTTCCAGCTCACTTATTTGTTTTTCTGCCTAAGTATGTTATTGGTCCTTTTAGGGTTTTTTTTTTTTTTTTCTTTTAAATCTCAGTTATTGTGTTTTTCTTTGATTATTGTCTATTCTTTAATTCTTATAGGTCCTTGTTAAATATTTCTTGTATTTTCTAAATCCATGTCTCCAGTCTGTTGATATGTGCCTCTGTTTTATTTCCATGACTTTGGGTCATCTTTACTAACATTACTCTGAAATATTTTTCAGGTAGACTTTTTATTTCCTCTTCATTTGATTCACATTGTTTGTTTCACATTTCACATTTCATTTGTTCCACATTCATTTGTTTCACATTTCACTTTAACCATGTTCCTTCGTCTGCTCTAGGTATCTCAGAATTTCCCCAGTTTAATTTACAGTGTTTGGCTCTCCTATCTACAGGTTGAAATGTCATAGTTACTCTTAATTGTGGAGTCTTCTCCCCCAAATGTGGGGTTGGACTTGTAAAAGTGTCCTGGCTGGTGGATTGCTGCCTGTATTCTAGTGTACAGAGCTAAATTTGCCTCTGAATGGCAGTGCCATGTCCATTATTGTGTTTAGGGGTGTCTATGAGCTTGGCATAACTTTGGACATCACTTCTAGTCAGCAGGGTTGTATTCCTGTTTTCCCAAAGGTTTGGCTTTTGAGTGAGGCTTGGCCTTCATTTTGACATGGGAGCCTTTGGGAGAGCTCTCACTGATTAACGTTTGTTGGGGTTTTAAATTCTCTAGTGGCCCAAAGTTCTGGCCTCAGATTTCCCACTTCAGGGGTTCACGCCCAGCTCCTTACTGTGGCACCAAGTTTTCACAGACTGTGTAGCATAGAAGACAATACTCCAAGATGAGTGGCAAAAGCAATAATGAATAGCTAAGAATACACAAAGGCTGACATACAAATAAAAAAAAAAAAAAAAAAAAAGAAAACCATGGATAAAACAGGAGTTTTTTTTTTTTTTTAATAAAACAATTAATAAAGAAACTGCTAATTGGAAATGAATACCAAAAATTAGACTAGCAAAAATACAAAATCAAAAACATGGGGGAAATGCAGAATAACTATTTCTGTAAAAATAGGGAAAAGAATATGAATTTATTTAAAAATATTTTAGAAATGCAAAAAACTGGTTATGAAAATAAATTTTAAAGGAATAATAAGAAAAGAACAACATGAGAGTGAAAAAGAAAGAAAATTAAAAGAAAGAAAAGATAAGGTAGGTTTAAGAAGTCAAGAACCTAGTCCCTAAGATGGGTCAGATGGTTAAGAATCCACCTGCTAATGCCAGACTCAAGAGATGCAGATTTGATATCTGGGTTGGAAAGACCTTCTGGAGAAAGAAATGGCTATCTTCTTCAGTGCTTCTTAAGTCTTGCCTAAATTCCTTAGACCGAAGAACCTGGTGGGCTACAGTCAGTGGAGTTACAATGAGTCAGACACAGCTGAGCACAAACGCATGCACGCAAATGAAAATGAATACTAAAGACAGAGGATGAGATGGCTGGATGGCATCACCAATTCAATGAACATGCGTCTGAGCAAGCTCCAGGAGTTGGTGATGGAAAACAGAGAAGCGTGGCAAGCTGAAGCCTGTGGGGTCACAAAGAGGCACGACTGGGCACGACTGAGTGACTGAACTGAACTGAAACACTACAAACTACTGTTTCAGCTGAACTGAAACATCAAAACTGCAAAATAAAGAAAACATGGCGAAATGCAATATGACTAACTGTTTAAAAAAAGTTAATTAATTTAAAGTAAGGTGTTTTTAAAATGGAAAAAGTTTGTTATAAAAATAATAAAGAATAGCATGACAGAAGTGGATGGTAGAGGAATAGGTTCACATGGAGTGTGTCTCTCTTCACAGATACTTCAGGAATACATCTCAGACACGGAAGATCTCACAGAAAACCAGCTGAGAGGGGGCAAGAGTTCCCGGCCGCTGGAAAGTATTTACAGATCCACACGAATGTCAGTAGGATGAAGGAAGGAGGGAAAAAAGAGGAAAGTGAGCAGAACTGAAACAAAGGGGTGGGGGAAGAAAAGCAGGGCCCATAAACCCATATCAGTGTAACTGTTTGGGAAAAAAAGGGGTAGTGGTTGGGGAGGTGGGAGAGTGAGACAACTGATCAGTTACAGTCTGAAGAGAGTGAGAAACACACAGACAATTCCTGCCACAGCTATACATATCCTGCACAGGGACGATAGTCCCCCAGAAAGCACAGCAGTTGCAAGCTGGAGCATAGGGACTGGAGAGTAATTCCAGGGCAAGGTCCAGTGCTGACAGCAGGGAGATGGCCCAAGAGGTTGCGAGGGAGGATGTTGTGGTGGGAAATGATGCGGAGGAACCCCAGGTAGTCATGGAGACAAGACAATACTGACAAGTCAGGCATAGGGAGAGGAGCCATCACCTTAGTTTCTCTCTCGCCAAGTGCCAGCACCTGGCAGCTGAACAATAGAGAAGGACCCCAGTCAGGGGAGACTTTTTTAAGTGTCTGATGCACTGAGCAACAGAGAAGGACCCTAGGCAAAGTGACCACTTAAGTACGTGAATGGGTTGAGCAATCAAGAAGGTCCAGCCAAAGAAACCCTGTCATTGCCAGATACCAGAGTCTAGAAAAAGCCCTAAAAGCACAATAGACACTGTAGGCACCCCTGTGTACACTTCATTGCCATGGTCTCTGTGATCCAAACAACCAGATCCCGTGCGTGCTTGATCCTTACTGGGGAGGAACAGCCAGAAAACATTTAGAAATACTTCCCTAGCCACTGGCTCCCTTGAGTACCTGGTGCTGTCGGCACCTGTGTAATCCAAGCAACTGTGACACATCCACACTTGGTCCTCACTGGGTCAGACCTAAGTCTTCCAGGACAACCTTGGGAGCAACCCCTTGTGGACAACTCACATGCAGATGTGGAGAAAAAAGTCACAGTTGAAACACAGGAGCAGAGCATCTAAGGGAAAGGACCCCAAACCTTCCCACCAGCTGTACATGTTGCAGATTAAATCCACACAATCAACTAGGCAAACTCTGTGTCTATGGAATGAATCAAAAAACAATGAGAAATCCCACAAAGGAAAATAAAATATCTCTGGAAACTGTGAACACTGGAGAAAAGAATACACAGATAAGAGAAGATTAGAGTTTGAGATGCCCCCACAGTTGGTCCAGAGACCACCCCAGTGTTGAAGGGAATTCTAGGAAGACCAGGTGTGCTGTGATTCCCAGTAAGGGGGAGGACACTGACAGCAGAGACTCAAGAAAAACACTATTCTCAAATTTTGACTTGTTCAGTAGTTCCTTCTTGACAATTTTTTCTTTTTTTTCCTCTTTGTTCATTTTCCCCATGTTGCTGTATTTGTTGATTTTATTAGTACTATTGGATCTAAAGCTTTTGAAAAATTCTTAATCACACTTTTAATTTCCTTTATATACACCCACCTGTACATTGGCCTTTAGTGGTTATGTGGGTTTTTTTAATTTAAATATATATATATTTATATTTATTCTTTGGTTTGCTGTTCTTATTGTGATTTCCCTGCTGTAGTTATTCTTTAACACATATAGATCTTTTTTTTTTCCTACCTCTGTTTAACATTGTCTTTCTATTCTTTTTTCTCTACCTTTTTCTCATCATGTCTGTTAGTTTCGTTTTTGGCGCTTTATTCCCTGGCTGTCATCTTGCTTTGGGATTTTTTTTTTTCTTCAGTTTTTAGTTAGCTCTGTTTTTGACTGGAATTCATACTATTGTAAGTTTCCTTTGTTCACTGGGTAAATCTATTGTACATTGTTTTTTTCAATCTTTTGGTTTGGTTTATCTGTGTATATGTGTTTTTCTGTGTGTATTTTTTTTATTTTTGCTATTATTTGCCTGATTTTGTATTTATCATTTTCTGGGACTCATCATTTGTTTCTTGTTTTGATCTTTGTGCTTTTCATGTTTTCCTAAATCCCATTTAGTACCATAATAGACCATGGGTGAAACCTCCATTCCCCAGCTAGATATTGGGCCCTGAGCCTTTGGAGTGGGAGCCTTGACTCCAAGACGCTAAACTGCAAGAAAACTTCAAATCCTATGAATATTAATTAGTGATAATTCCCACAAAGGCCTCCACCTGTATACAATGCCTGGCATGACCCAAGTGTCAGCAGCACCCATTGGAGGCTGCCTCAGCCAAACAACAAACAAGACAAAAATACACACTCAATCATCAGAAGAAATGACTACCATTTCAAACAGTACTGACCATCAGAGGGGGAAAAGCTCACTTCCTATCACCAGAACACAAGCACAAGTCACAGCCAGCATGAAGTCTACAGAGGCCATCGGATAAACCTTTCACACTGAAACCAAGGAAAAAATGAATTTGACCTTCAAGTATGAGAAAAAAAGAAACATAATAATTTAAAAGGAATGAAATGCCACAGAAATATTGCACAGTGAAGGAATATGCTAGAATCGCAGAAGACCAAATAACCAAAGAGGAAATAGGCAAACTAACTGAGAAACAATTCAGAGTAATGATAGTAAAGATAATGCAAAACCTCAAAAATGGAAAGGAGAAAATACAAGAATCAATTAACACATTTAACAAGTACCTAGGTGAAATAAAGACAAAAGAGAGATGAACAACATGACTACTGAAATTAAAAATACTCTAGAAGGAATAAACAGCAGAAAATTTGAGGCAGAATGGACAAGTGAGCTGGAAGATAGAATAGTGGAGATAAGTGCAGACCTCTGACACAGTATTAAACACACCAGCATTTGAATTATAAGGGTCCCAAAGAAGAAAAGAACAAGAAAGTGTCTGAGAAATTTTGAAGAGATTTTAGTCAAAATTTCCACAGTATAGGAAAGGAAACAGTCAAACAGGTTCAAGAAGAACAGAGAATCTTATATAGGATAAACACAAGTAGAAACATGTCCAGAGGCCTACTAATCAGACTAAAACAGATTAAGCACAAAGAAATAATACTAAAACCAGCAAGGGAAAACCAGCAAGTAACATACAAGGGAAAACCCATGTGATTAACAGCTGATCTTTCAGCAGAAACTCTGCAGGCCTGAAGGGAATGGCAGGATATATTTAAAGTACTGAAAGGGAAAAATCTACCACCAAGATTATTCTACTCAGCAAGGATCTCATTCAAAATTGATGGAAAATTAAAAACTTTTACAAGCAAAGTTAAGATATTTAGTGCCACTAAACCAGCTTTGCAACACATGTTAAAGGGACTTATATAGACAAGAAACACAAGAGAATGAAAAGACCTATAATGACAAACCCCTGAAAATTAAGGAATATTTATATTAATAATTACGTTAAATGTAAATGGATTAAATGACCCAACCAAATGACCCAAAACCAAGACCCATATTATGCTGTCTGCAGGGATACCCACTTCAGAGCTAAAGACACATATAGACTGAAAGTGTGGATGGAAAATGATATTCCATGCAAAGGAAAATCAAAAGAATTCCAGAGTGGCAATACTCACAGAAGAAAAATCAGACCTTAAAATAAAGATATTAGAAGAGATCAGGAAAGATGCTATATAATTATCAAGGGATCAATTCAAGACTGAGACATAATAATTGTAAATAGTTATGTACCCAACATAGGAACACCTTGATACATCAGAAAAACACTAACAGATCTAAAAGGAGAAATTTACAGAAACACAATAATAGTAGGAGAAACTAACACCCCAGTGACACCAATTGACTGGTCATCAAAACAAAAAATTAATAATGAAGCATAGACCTTAAATGTCACATTAGATAAGATTGGCCTAACTGATATCTTCAGGACACTTCATCAAAATGCAGAAAAAAAAAAATTTTTTTCTCAAGTGTACATGCAATTTTCTCCAGAGTAGACCACATCTTTGATCACAAATCAAACCTCAGTAAATTTAAGAAAACTGAAATCATATCAAACACATTCTCTGACCATACCATGAGACTAGATTTAATTTCAGGAAAATATATACAAACAAACAAACAAACACATGGAAATTAAACAAAACATCCCTAAGTAATAGGGAAGCTACTGAAGAAGTAAGAAGGGCAATCAGAGGATTCCTAGAAACAAATGAAAATGAAAACACAATGTCCCCAGAAGATGTGATGCAGCGGAAACAGCTGGAAGAGAGTTTATAACAATACAATCCTGCCTCAAGAAACAAGAAAAACATCAAATAGGCAACACAACTCTACACCTAAAGAAACTGGAAAAAGAAAAAGAACAACAAACAAAATTAGCAGAATAAAGTAATCAGAAAGAGCCAAACAGAAATAAATGAAGAAGAAATGAAGGAAAGGATAGTAAAGATTAATAAAGCTACAAGCTGGTTATTTGAGAAGATAAACAATATTAACAAACAACTAGTCAGATTCATCAAGGAAAAAAAGAGAGTGAGAAGAATCAAATTAAAAAACAAACAACAATAAAACAAACCTAGGCTTGAAAATGTAGAAGTAACAAAAGACAAAACAGAAATACAAGGGATCATAAGAAACTATTATGGGCAACTATACAGCAAAAAAAAAAAAAAAAAAAGAAAATGGACAAATGAAATGGACACATCCTTAGAAAAGTTAAATTCTCTGACTGAATTGGGAATAAATAAAATACAATCACATCAATTACAAGCACCAAAATAGAAACTGTTATCAAAAATCTCCCCCCAAAACAAAAAGCCCAGGGCCAGATGGCTTCACAGGTGAATTATATCAAACAGAAAGAGAAGAGCTAATACCAATCCTACTAAACTCTTTCCAAAAAATTGCACAAAAGGAACACTTTCAAAGTCACTCTACAAGGCCATCATGACTGTGATACCAAAATTAGACAAACACAACTCAAAAAATAAAAATTATAGGTTCATCACTGATGAACATTGCAGAAAAATTCCTCAACAAAATTCTAGCAAATGGAATTCAACAACACGTAAACAGTTCATACAGTATGATCAAGTCAAATTGGTCTGAGTTATGCAATAATTCTTCAATTTATGCAAATTAACCAATGTAAGACACCACATTAATAAATTGAAGATAAAAACCATTTGATCATATGAGAATCTCAATAGATGCAGAAAAAGCCTTTGGCCAAATTCAGTACGTGTTTATGGTACTCTTCAAAAGAAAATGGGCATAGGAGGAACCTTATCTCAACATCATAAAGGCCATGAATGATAAACCCATAGCAAACGTTATTCTCAAAGGGGAAAAACTGAAAGCATTCTTTTTTTTTTTTTTTTTTTTTTTGGCATTCATTCTTAAGAACAGGAACAAGTAAAGGATTTCCACTTTCATGACTATTATTCAACACAGTAGTGGAAGTCCTAGCTATGGCAATCAGAGAAGAAAAAGAAATTAAAGGAATCCAGATTGGGAAAGAAGAAATAAATTCTCACTGTTTGTAGATGACATGATACGATACATAGAAAACTCTAAAGATACTATCAGAAAATTACTAGAACTAATTAATGAATACAGTAAAGTTGCATGATAAAAAAACCAGTGCACAGAATCACTTGCATTCCTATATACTAACAATGAAAGGCAAGCTAAGGAATCCACCCCATTTACCACTGCAGCAGAAAGAAAACATTTTGCAATAAACCTACCTAAGTAGACAAACAAAAAGAGCTGTATATTGAAAACAATAAGACATTGCTGAAGGAAATAGAAAAATGATATATAAAATGGATGTTTATACAGATGGAGAGGTATTCCATGTTCCTCAGTTGGAAGGATCAATATGGGGAAAATGACTATACTACGAAATGCAATCTACAGATTCATTGAAATTCCTATTGTATTACCAGTGGTATTTTTCACATAATTAGAAGGGGAAAAAAATCTTACATTTCATATGGAAACACAAAAGACCCAGAAAAGCCAAAATCATCTTGAGAAAGAAGAATGGGGCTGGGGGAATCAACCTTCCTGACTTCAGATTATACTACAAAGCTACAGATCTTTAGATAGTATAGTACTTAGACAAAAAGAAACATAGAAACATAGACCAATGGAACAAAATAGAAACCTAGAGACAAACCCACACACCTATTGGTACCTTATTTTTGACAAAGGAGGCAAACATGTACAAAGAGGTAAAGACAGCATCTTCAATAAGTGCTGCTGGGGGAAATGGGTAGCTACTTCTAAGAAGAATGAAATTAGAACACTTTCTAATGCCACACACAAAAATGAATTTAAAGTGGATTGAAGGTGTAAATATAAGGCCAGAAACTATAAAACTCTTAGAGGAAAATGTAGACAAAACCCTTGATGATATAAGTCACAGAAAGATCCTCCATGACCCACCTGCTAAAGTGAAGGAAATAAAAACAAAAATAAATAAGGACATAATTTAACTTAAAAAGGTTTTGCACAGCAAAGGAAACTATAAGCAATGTGAAAAGAAAACCCTTAGAGTGGGAAAAATTGTAGTAATGGAAACAACTGACAAAGGATTAATTTCCAAAATATACAAGCAGCTCATACAACTGAATACTAGATAAACAAACAAACCAATCAAAAGGTGGGCAGAAGACCTACACAGATATTTCTTGAAAACAAAAACAAAAACATGCAGATGGCTAATAAAAACATGATAAGATGCTAAGATCACTCATTATTGTAGTTTTGCAAATCAAAACTAAAATGACATATCACCTCACACCAGTCTGAATGGCCATCAACTGTAAATCTACAAAAAATAAAAAAAAGTGCTGGTGTGGAGAAAAGGGAACCCTCTTGTCCTATTGGTGGAAATGTAAATTGATATTACCATTATGGAAAAGAGTATGGATATTCCTTTAAAAAGTAGGAATAAAACCTCCATACGACTCAGCAATCCCACTGCAAGGCATATACCCTGAGAAAACTAAAATTGAAAAAGACGTCTGTACTGCAATGTACTTTGCAGCACTATTTGCAATAGTTAGGACATGGAAGCACCCTAGCTGTCCATCTACAGATGAATGGATAAAGAAGCTATGGGTACATATATACAATGTAATATTACTCAGTCATAAAAAGGAGCACATTTATTTGAATCTGTTCTAATGATCTGGATGAACCTGGAGCCTGTTATACAGAGTGCAGTAAGTCAGAAAGAAAAAAATACATACTGATGTGTGTGTGTGTGTATATATGGAATCTAGAAAGACAGTACTGATGAATTTATATGCAGGGCAGCAATGGAGACACAGACATCGAGAACAAATTTATGGACTCTGGGGGTGGGGGGGTAAAGGAGAGTGTGGAAGGTATGGAGAGAGTAACATGGAAGCTAATATTACCATATGTAAAATATATAGCCAAGGGGAATTTGCTGTGTGACTCAGGGAACAGAAACCAGGGCTCTGTTACAAGCTGGAGGGATGGGATGGGGAGGGAGTTGGGAGTGAGGTTCAAGAGGGAGGGGACACCGATGGCTAATTCATGTTGATGTTTGGCAGAAACAAATACAATATTGTAACACAATTATCTTTCAATTAAGAAATAAATGCATTTAATTATTAAAATGAACATTCACATATTAATAATCCAAATGAGAGGAGAACAATGCTATAACAGTGAATGATGGAAAACCATCAGTTATAAACTTAAGCTTGAATTAAAATCTGAAGGATGAGTAAAAATCAAGCAACAAAATACAAGAAATTAGTTTCTCCTCTTGAAATAACATATTTTGAGGAAAAAGAGTATGTTGTTACCAAAGTAATCAAGTCAAAGAAGGTAAAGATAACTAGAGTGAGAGAAGCAATGTGCATGTGGAGAAGAGATAACTACTCAAATAACCCTGTGAGAAATGCATAGCACCCACCTCTTCTTTTAACAGTGACCCTGGATTATTGGGTTTTCACTTATTCTAAAAAGTGACTGAGAGAAATACTCAAGGACTGAGGTGATAATTCAAGACAGTAGACTGGGAAGTTTAAGGATCTCATCCTATATTCTGACACCAATTAAACAACAGTATATTGTTTACCGTACATTTGGTGGAGCTCTAGAAATCAGTTAGGATCTAAAACAACCAAACAAGTGCACAGCCAGCAAAATTCAAAGCCAGAATAATTTTAAAAATTCACAACAATTTAAATATTTGCTCTTGTTCCAGCCCCTGCTACTCTCAAGACCCTGTCATTATAAATACATACCCCACTCCTCATTCTTCCTACAGGATGGGAGAGAAAAATGCATGTTGGGGGCCACTTTATGGCCTGAGGGTTGCCAAAAGATTGGTTTCTTTTCTAATTGACTCAGAAAGCTCAGAAAGGTTTGAAAACATAGTTTGGATATATATTGGAGTCCACTGAACAATGACGGGTGCACAATATGTGAAAACTTCAGGAAGAATAGAGACCTGCAAATGCCTGGTTACAAGAGATTATTGGAAGTGGAAAATGGAAAATCTAAGAAAATTAAGGGAAAAACAACTATGTATGAGAAAAATAAGACATGTAAAGCCACATGGGTAGTGTGAACAACTGAATAATTAAAGAAAAAAACTATATGAGGAAGCCTAGAGAAGGCATGTACCCAGAAAAGACCTGAGAATGTCTAACTCTTCTATTTACAATAATTAATGCAAGTCTTATTCTGCACCAAAGCAGACTGCAGTGTTTATCTGAAATGCAATTTTCAACAGAAGAAATAAAAAACAAAGATGAGACAAAACAGAACAGGAATGTATGACCTATTAAAAAGAATAAAATAAGTCTCCAGAAACCTAACCATACTGAAATAAACTTTCAGACTGATTTGGCAAACACTTGCATTTTTCAACATAATTGGGTTTGGTATATAACAACAGGTTCAAGTGTACTGTATGCTGAGTTAATAAACATGTACTGGAGTTGATTTCCACCAAAGTGTTACATAACACGTTCATCATGTGACATTGCTTTTTGTGGTGAGAACAGCTGTGATCTACTGTTTTAGAAAGTTTCAAATACACTATATTAATTACAGTAACCATGCTGCATTGCATCTTAATCCTGCCATAAGTAATTCCTGCTTTTACTAGAAGTTTCCCCTACTCCCTCAACCTAGCAACTGCACCTTTACTACCTGTTACTATGAAATCACCTTTTCTAGTTTCCACATTTAAGTAATTATGTGATTTTCTTTCTCTGCCTGACTTAGTATCACTCTCATGGCTCATTTTTGTTGCCTGACCAAACTGACAGAATGTCTTTCTCCATCATGGCTGAATAGCCCTGGATAGGTTGATAGACAGATAGATGGTACACATATAGATATAGAGAGATAGACAGACACACAGACAGATAGACAGATACAATGGATGGACAGACAGGCACATAGATGGGATAGGAAGACAGACAGATAAACTGATAGATAACAAGGGTGAATGAATACAGACATGACATATCATTCATCCCATAAGCAGGCATAAAGTTGTTTCTGTATCTCTCTTTCTCTTTTCTGGCAGCTCCATGCAACAAGCAAGATCCTAGTTCCCAAAGCAGAGAGAGAACCTGTGCACCATGCATTGGAAATGCAGAGTCCTAGTCCCTGGGCTACCAGGTAAGCCCCTGTTTTCATATATCTACTATTAGTGATGCTGTCTTGTATTTTCTGTTGTATATCCACACAAGCTATTTCTAGATTTTATGGTAGTGTTATTTATATTTTTCTGAGGAACCTCCATATTGTTCTGCATAGTAACTGTACCAATTTACATTCCCACCAAGCATGTAGGCAGATTCTCTGCTATACATCCTCTCTAGCACTTGATATCTTGCCTTTCTATTGGAGGATAATTGTTTTACAGTATTCTGTTGGTTCTGCATATGGTAGCCATCCTAAAATATATGAGATAATAATTATCTTTATTGAGCATTTCTAGTTTCCATTTCTATAATGACTACCAATGTTATCTTGTCATGTTGCTGTTGGCCATTTTCTATCCTCTAGGTAAAATTTCTAGTTAGTTTTTCCACCCAATGTTTAATCACAAAATTTAATTTTTTGATATTGAGTTGTATGAGTTCTTCACATATCTTGTATGCTAACGCCTATTAGACATATGACTGATAAATATCAGCATCTTCTCCCATTTCATAGATGACCATTTCATTTGTTGTGTATTTCTCTTTCTCTTACTTTAATTTAATTATAGTTGATTTACATTGTTGGTTGGTTTCTACATCAATCAGCCATATATATACATTCTCTCCATCCTCTTGAGCCTCTCTCCCATGTCCTCATCTCACTCTCTAGGTCATCACAAGCACTGAGCTGAGTTCTCTGTCCTGTAGAGCAGTTTCCAACTAGCTATCTATTTTGCATGTAATGGTGTATACATGTCAACCCAACTCCCTCAATTCTTCCCACACTTTCCTTCCCCTGTTGGGTTCACAAGTCAGTTCTTTACATATGCATCTCTATTCCTGCCCTGCAGGAACATATGCAAATATGTTCATCCATATCATTTTTCTAGATTCCCTATACATATGTATACATATGGATATGTATGTGTGTGTAGTATTTGTATGTGATGTGTGTGTTAATATATAATGTTTCATTTCTCTTTCTGAGTTTTGTCATCCTAAAAAACAGGCTCTAGGTTCATCCACCTCAGTCCAACTGTCTCACATTAAATCCTTTTAATGGCTGAATAATATTGCATTGTATATTTGTACCATATATTATTTCTTCATCCTCTGTCTAATAACATCTAGGCTGCTTCCATGTACTAGCTATTGTAAACAGTGTTGCAATGAACACGTGTCTTTTTGAGTTATTGTTTTCTTAGGGTATATGTCTAGAAGTGGGGTTGCTGGGTCATATGGTTGTTCTATCTTTAGATTTTTAAAGAATCGCCAAACTGTTTTACATAGTGGCTGCATCAATTTGCATTCCCACCAACAGTGTAAGAGGATTTACTTTACGCCATACCTTCTCCACGTTTATTGCTTATAGGCTTTCAAAAATTTTAACTGATTTACTGGTTTCTTCTATACCATATGAGTCAGCCATAAGTATAAATAAATCCCCACCAGTCCATGCTGGTGTCAGGAAGATTCTGCCTTACATTCACCTAACACAAAAATCTGGATTCCTGATTCTTCAGAGAGAAGGGAACAAAAGATTTCTGATTACAGATTCAATTTCCATGCTTGTGATGGGTCTGTTAAAATTTTCTATTTCTTCCTGATTCAGTTTTGTTAAGTTATATTTCTCTATGAATTGTCCATTTCTTTCAAGTTGTCCACTTTATTGGCATATACTTGCCAATAGTAATCTTTTATGATCCTTTGTATTTCTGTGTTGTCTGTTGTGATTTCTTCATTTTCATTTCTAATTTTATTGATTTGATTCTTCTATCTTTTCTTTCTTTCTGAACCTAGTTCATTATTTTATTTATCTTCTCAAAGAACCAGCTTCTACCTTTGTTGATATTTGCTATGGTCTCCTTTGTTTACTTTTCATTTATTTTTGCCCTAATTTTTATGATTTCTTTCCTTCTGCTCACCCTGAGCTTCATGGTTTTCTTTTCCTAGTTGCTTTCGGTGTAGAGTTAAGTTATTTATTTGATTTTTCTCCTGTTTCTTGCTGTAAACTTGTATTGGTACCAACCTTCCCCATAGTACTGCTTCTACTGAATCCCATAGGTTTTGGGATGTTGTGTTTTCATTTTCATTCATTTCTATGCATATTTTGACTTCTTTTTGAAAAATTTCTTCTGTGATTTTCAGATTCTGTGATTATTCAGAAACGTGCTTTTAAGCCTCGACATATTTGTGTTTTTAATAGTTTTTTTTTTCCTGTAGTTGACATCTTATCTTACCACATTGTGATCAGAAAAGATGATTGGAATGATTAAAAATTGTTATTGTACTAAGGCTAGATTTATGGCCCAGGATGTGATCTATCCTGGAGAGTGTTCCATGTGCACTTGAGAAAAAGGTGAAATTAATTGTTTTGTGGTGAAATATCCTCTAGATATCAATTAGGTCTAGTTAGTCCATTGTATCATTTAAAATTTGTGCTTCCTTGTTAATTTTCTGTTAAGTTGATCTATCCATAGGTGTGAGTGGGGTATTAAAGTACCCCATTATTATTGTATTACTGTTAATTTCCCCTTTCATACTCGTAGCATTTACCTTACATATTGCAGTGCTCCTACGTTAAATGCATATATATTTATAATTGTTATGTCTTCTTCTTGGATTGATCCTTTGGTTATTATGTAGTGTTGGTTTTTGTCTCTTTTCATAGCCTTTATTTCAACGTGTATTTTTTCTGATATGAGTTTTGCTACTCCTGCTTTCTTTTGGTCTTCATTTGCGTGAAATATCTTTTTACAGCCCTTCACTTTCAGTCTATATAGGAGTCTTGTCCTTGTATCTATTCAGCCAGTCTTGTCTTTTGTTTCAGACAAACTTAGATTTAAGGGAATTATTGATACATATGATCCCATTGCCATTTACTTTGTTGTTTTTGGTTCAAGTTTATACACATTTTCTGTGTTTCCTGCCTAGAGAAGACTCTTTAGCATCTGTTGAAGAGTTGGTTTGATGGTGCTGAATTCTCTCAGCCTTTGCTTGTTTGTTAAGATGTTAATTTCTACTTCATATTTGAATGAGATTCTTGCTGGGTATAGTGATCTGGGTTGTAGGTCTTTCCTCTTTCACTGCTTAAGTACATCCTGGCATTCCCTTCTGGCCTGAAGACTTTCTATTGAAAAAGCAGCAGTTATCCTTATGGGAATCCCCTTGGGTGTTATTTGTTGTTTATCCCTTGCTGCTTTTAATAATTGTTTTTGTGTTTGATCCTTGTTAATTTGATTAATACGTGTCTTGGGGTGTTTTGCCTTGGTTTTATCCTGTTTGGTAGGTACTCCCTGGATTTCTTGGACTTGGGTGGTTATTTCTTTCCCCATTTTAGGGAAGTTCTCAACTATTATCTCCTCAAGTGTTTTCTCAGAGCCTTTCTTTTTGTCTTCTGGGACTCTTGTATGTCCAATGTTGGGGCGTTTGACATTGTCCCAGAGGTCTCTGAGGTTGTGGTCATTACTTTTAATTATCTTTTTCTTTTTTCATCTCTGATTCATATATTTCCACTATTCTCTCTTCCACCTCAGTTATGCTATCTTCTGCCTCAGGTATTCATTTTACTGTGGTTTCACTCCAGAGTGCTTCTGTTCTCAGATATTGCATTTTCATTATTGATTGACTCTTTTTATTTCTTCTAGGTCCTTGCTAAACATATCTTGCATCTTCTCAATCCTTGTCACCAGCTATTTATCTATAACTCCATTTTGTTTTCAAGATTTTGGATCATTTTTACTATAATTATTATGAATTCTTTTTCAGGTAGATTTCCCATCTCCTCCTCTATTGTTTGGTTTGGTGGGCACTTGTCATGTTCCTTTATCTGCTGAATATTTCTCTGCCTTTCCATCTTGCTTAGATTGCTGTGTTGAGGGTGACCTTTCTTTTTTCTAGCAGTTTGCGGTTCCTCTTTATTGTGGAGGTTTCTCCCTGTGGGTGGGGTTGGACGAGTGGCTTATCAAGGTTGGTTAGGGAAGCTGGTGTCAGTGTTCTCTTTGGTGGAACTGGATCTCTTCTCTCTGGAGTGCAATGAAGTGTCTTGCAGTGAGTTCTGTGTTCGCCATGGGTTTGGTTTGACCTTTGGCTGCCTGTATTTTAATGTTCAAGTTATGTCCTTGCATTGTTTGAGAATTAGCTTGCTCTGAAACTTGTTGACTCTTGGGTGGAGTTCGGTTTCAGTGTAGGTATGGAGGCTTTTGGATGAGCTCTTGTTGGTTAAAGTTCCCTGCAACCAGGAGTTTACTGGCATTCTCAAGTTTTAGATTTAAAACTCCTGCCTCTGGTTTTCTGTCTTATTCTTACAGTAGCCTCAAGACTTCTCCATCCATACAGCACCAATTATAATACATCTATGTTAATGGTGAAAAGATCCTCCACAATGAATGACACCCAGAGAGGGTCACAGAGTTACACAGAGAAGAGAAGAGGGAGGAAGGAAATAGAGGTGACCAGGAGAAGTGGGGAAATCAAAAGGGAAAGAGAAATCTAGCCAGTAATCAATGCCTGATGTGCTCTGCTGAGTCTGGAACACTCAGAGAGGTTCACAGAGTTACATAGTGAAGAGAAGTGGGAGGATGGAAAATCGAGGTGACCAGGAGGAGAAGAGGAGAAGTCAAAGGATAGAGACAGATCTAGCCAATAATCAGGTTCCTAAGCGTTCTGAACATCCCAGAACGCCCAAAGAGATTCACAGATTTGGATAGAGAACAGAAAGGGGAGGGAGAAGATCGAGGTGACCTGAGGGAGAAAAAAGAGAGTCAAAAGGGGAAGAGAGCAATCAAGTCAGTAATCACACTCCCAAGTAAAAATGGGTACTGAAGATTGTATTCTTAAAGGTTCAAAATTGATAACAAATACCAAAAAGCAAAGAGTAAAAATCTAGAGTAGAGATTAGACTCTCAGAAATACAATATTAAAGAAAAAAAAAAAAAAAAAAAAACCACGCACAAAATCACAAAAATTATTAAAATGTATACATAAAATTTGCTTTATAAATAGGGTCTTTTGGGGTACAAGATAATAGTAGGTTATAAAAGTGAAAATTAAAGTAGTAATAAAGAACTTAATTTTTTTTAAAAAATAAAAATTTAAAAATGATAATTGGAAAATGTATCTAGGAATTTCTCTGGAGTTGTTGAGGGCAGTATGGGGTCAGTTCAGTTTGACGGTTCCTTGTTCCAGCTTATACTTCCTCTTAAGGTCTATAGGCCCATTCCAATGTAGTCCGTGATAACTACAGGGTTTTAATCTGTTGTGCCTGTCACTTCCAAAGTGGCCCCCTCTTGTTTGTTTACTTTGGCTTCCTCTGATTGCAAGTCTCTTCAATATCAGTTTTTTTTCCCCTGACACAAAGGGCCAAAGGTGGTCACTTATTTTGGCTCTCTTGTTCAGATGTGCTGTGGGGAGAGAGGAACATTGCAAACAAACATCACTGGCATGTGTGGGGAATGCTTATAGTGTTTGGACCACACTGGGTTTGCCCCACCTCACAGCACTTATGCTTTCTCAGTCTACAATGCTCAGGAACCCAGTAGCTCTGCAGGGTAACTGTCTAAAGAGGGCCCTGGGCTACATGCACTTCCCAAGTCTAAGCTGCTCAGGTTCAGGTTCTCAGATACTCCATAAAGTCAAAGATTCAGTTGGGCCTGCATTTTTGTGCCCTTCCCTGAGCAGCTGAGGTGACCAGGTTCATGGCAAGCACACTCTCCCAGGGGCCCATTGTGTCTTATCACCACCCTGGCCCCAGCCGCTCAGTTTCCTGCGTCTGCAGTGAGAGCATCATTCCAAATGTTCTGTGTGTCTCCTCTGGGCAAGTAATCTCTGACTGCGACCCTCCTGGCAGATGTCAACCACTCAGGATCCCAGGAAGACTTGGTTAGCAACTGGAGGTCTGCTCACAGTTTGGTGGTGGATGCCGTCTCTGGAGCTGAGATTGCTGCTTGCCTTATGTCTCTGGCTCATCCCCCTCCCTCTCTGTCTCCAGTGGGGGGAGGGGCCAGTCCGCAGCCAACTAGCTCTCCTCTGGTATTTGCTCCATCCTTTGTTCTGTGAGCAGGCCAGGCTGTGCCTCAGAGCTTTTCATGGAAATGTTCTCTCTCTCTCTCTCTCTCTCTTTTTTCCGTCTCTCTGGCTATCCCATAGTTTGGATTGCTATTTCATGTCCCTCCCTCAGATTGTCCTCTGGGCATTCAGGCATGTTTCTTACACTAAGCATGCGGCACGAACCTCTCTGTTCAGCCGCTACTGGCTGCTGGTGGACATGAGTGTTTGGGCCACATCTCTGCTGAGAGTTGTGGTTAGGCATGTAGTCTGTGGAATTTCCCCCCCCCCCCCCCAATCACTACGTGTGAGGAAAGACGAGCACCAAAGAATTGATGCTTTTAAACTGTGGTGTTGGAGAAGACTCTTGAGAGGCCCTTGGGCTGCAAGGAGATCCAAACAGTCCATCCTAACGGAGATCAGTCCTGGGTGTTCATTGGAAGGACTGATGCTGAAGCTGAGACTCCAATACTTTGGCTACCTCATGTGTAGAGTTGACTCATTGGAAAAGACCCTGATGAGAAGGGGATGACAGAGGATGAGATGGTTGGATGACATCACCGACTGGATGGACAGAAGTTTGAATAGACTCCGGGAGTTGGTGATGGACAGAGACGGCTTGTGTGCTGTGGTTCACGGTGGTCACAAAGAATCAGACATGACTGAGTGACTGAACCGAACTGAATTATGGTGCCCTCTGTAATTGTAAAACTCCCCTACAGACCCGCCCCCCCCCCCCTACAGTGCAAGGACTTCCTGGAGTTTGGAAACTTCTTCACGACTCCCTCCCTGAGACGGTTCTCTGTCCCTAACCCTTTTGCCTCCCTTTTTATCTTTTATATTTTATTCTACCTCCTTTTGAATAGAATGGGCTTCCTTTCTGGATGCCTGTTGTACTTCGCCAGCACACTAAAGTTGTTTTCTGTAATCTGCTCAGCATTCAGATGATCTTTCAATGAATTTGTGGGAGAGAAAGTGGTCTCCCTGTCCCATTCTTAAGCCATCTTGAACCACATCCTGGGATATTTAAAGGCATAAGCCAAACATCTCCTTGCATGGCCCCACAATAAGAACCTCTCTGCTTTAAACTCCAATGCTTGGTCTCAGTATACTGGATCCTTGGGTATCTGTTAACACGTGCTCCTTATCTCTCAATTCTGTGGAGGGGAGAATGCCTCATTCTAAAGACACATTCTCTCATGAGTATGAAAGCTTATCCTTCTTCATAAGGCAAATGAACAAACACTGATGGTTCCCCCAATTACCAGGTGAATTGAGGACAAGAATGACTGTGACAAATGTCATCAAGTCTATTTGAGTACTACTTATAATCCTGAAAATTTTGTTATGCACTGATTTTCTTGTTTCTAATCTCCTTTTCTTATAAAGCTCCAGCCCTATTAACCCAGCTACTTATTTAGACACCCTATTTTCAAATGTGGCCAGAAAGAAATTATCCATTACTCACATCTGACTAAATAAAAAGGACAGAGAGTTAGGGCTTCAACATACATATTTTGAGAGGATATAATTCATTCCATAATATTGATTTTCCTCTTTTCACCTAGTACCACTGTATATTCAACTCTCTCCCCGAGTTCACACCACTAACCAGGTCTACCCACCCCAGAAAACCCCTTGTTATGAAAAAAATGGGTTGTGAGGGACTAGTACATATGAAAACAAAATTCAAAATTTCTTACCAGTCTAGAAATTTTCTCTACAAAGACATAAAGGAAGGAAAATATTTCTATTATTGAATAAGTATCAAACAATAATTGGAAGCACATGATAAGCAAACTACTAAAAGACTGCAAAAACTATATATATATATATGGCCTCTAAATAAGTAGCTCTAAATAAGACTGGGGCTTTATAAGGAAAGGAGATCAAACACAGACAACCCAGAGATGTTACTATCTGAAGACGAAGCCAGAAGATGACTGGTAAAAATCCAAAGGAGGCCTCAGAAGAAAACAAATCTACTAATGACAGACTTGATCCCCAGAAGTTTGAGAAAATATTTATTGAAGCTACCTGGTGTGGGGCACATTGTTATCAAAACCCTAGCCAACTAATACACCCTCTTCCTCTTGAGGAAAGGCTTTTAATTTCAAAATTAAAAGAGGCCTCCTTTCTCTTATCAAGGTTCGCTAGGTTAGAAAACTGGTAAACTGCTCTCTTATCCACCAACTGAAAATATTCACAGATTCTTAATGTTCCCTAAGAATTTTCACTGTTTCTTTAGAGATTCAGTGGGCTAGATCTTATTCTTAAAAAAAAAAAAAAAAAAAGAATTATTTTAATTGGGGCTAATTACTTTAAATATTGTAATGTTTTTTGTCATATATTGATATGAATCAGCTGTGGGTTTACATGTTTCCCATCCTGAACCACCGTCCTGCACCCCTCCCCATCCCATCCCTCCGTATCATCCCAGTGCACCAGTGCTGAGCACCCTGTCTCACACATCAAACCTGGACTGGTGATGTTTTTCACATATGTTAATATACATGTTTCAATGCTATTCTCTCAGATAAACTCACCTTCGCCTTCTTCTACAGAATCCAAAAGACTGTTCCATACAGCTGTGTCTTTTTTGCTATCTCACATATAGGGTTATCATTACCATCTTTCTAAATTCCATTTATATGCAGTAGTATACTGTATTGGTGTCTTTATTTCTGACTTATTTCACTCTTTACAATAGGCTCCAGTTTCATCCACCTCATTAGAACTGATTAAAATGTATTCTTGTTAATGGCTGCATAATATTCCATTGTGTGCATGTACCACAGCTTTCTCCTCCATTCGTCTGCGGATGGACATCTAGGTTGCTTCCATGTCCTGGCTATTATAAACAGTGATGTGATGAACATTGGGATACACGTGTCTCTTTCAATTCTGGTTTCTGCAGTGTTTATGGGCAGCAGTGGGATTGCTAGGTCATATGGCAACTCTATTTCCAGTTTTTAAAGGAATCTCCACACTGTTCTCCACAGTGGCTGTACTAATTTGCATTCCCACCGACAGTGTAAGAGGGTTCCCTTTTCTCCACACCCTCTCCAGCATTTTTGCTTGTAGACTTTTAGATAGCAGCCATTCTGACCAGTGTGAGATGGTACCTCATGGCAATTTTGATTTGCATTTCTCTGATAATGAGTGATGTTGAGCATCTTTTCATGAGTTTGGTAGACATCTGTATGTCTTCTTTGGAGAAATGTCTGTTTAGTTCTTTGGCCCATTTTTTGACTGGGTCATTTATTTTTCTGGAATTGAGTTGCAGGAGTTTCTTGTATATTTTTGAGATTAATTCTCTCTCGGTTTCCTCATTTGCTATTATTTTCTCTCATTTTGAATGCTATCTTTTTCACTTTTCTTATTTCTTTCATTGTGTAAAAGCTTGTAAGTTGAATTAGGTCCCATTTGGATATTTTTGATTTTATTCCCAGTACTCTAGGAAGTGGGTCAGAGAGGATCCTGCTGTGATTTATGTCAGAGAAAGTTTTGCCTATGTTTTCCTCTAGGAGTTTTATAGTTTCTGGTCTTATGAGTTATTTATTCCATTTTGAGTTTATTTTTGTATTTGGTGTTAGAAAGTGTTCTAGTTTCATTCTTTTACAAGTGGTTGACCAGTTTTACCAGCATCACTTCTTAAAGAGATTGTCTGTTCTGTATTGTATATTCTTGCCTCCTTTGTTAAAGATAAAGTGTCCTTATCTTTGCCTGTGGATTTATCTCTTGGCTGTCTATTTTGTTCCTCTGATCTATATTTCGGTATTTGTGCCAATGCCCTACTTTCTTGATGACTGTAGCTAAGTAGTAGAGCCTGAAGTCAGGCTGGTTGATTCTTCCTGTTCCATTCTTCTTTCTCAAGATTGTTTTGCTTATTTGAGGTTTTTTGTGTTTTCATACAAATTGTGAAATTATTTCTTCTAGTTCTGTGAAAAATACTGTTGGTAGCTTGATAGGGATTGCAATGACTCTATAGACTGCTTTGGGTAGTATACTCATTTTTACTGTATTGATTCTTTCAATCCATGAACGTGTTATATTTCTCAATCTTTTTATGTCCTGTTTGATTTCTTTCATTAGCTTTTTATAATTTTATATATATAAGTTTTCTGTTTCTTTAGGTGGATATATTCTCAAGTATTTTATTCTTTTGTTTTAATGTTGAATGGAATTGTTTCCTAATTTCTCTTTCTGTTTTCTCATTGTTAGTATATAGGAATGCAAGGGATCTCTGTGTGTTAATTTTATATCCTGCAAATTTACTATATTCGTTGATAAGCTCTAGTAACTTTCTGGTTGAGTCTTTAGGGTTTTCTACGTAGAGAATCATCTCATCTGCAAACAGTGAGAGTTTTACTTCTTCTTCTCCAACTTGGATTACTTTTATTGCTTTTTCTTCTCTGATTGCTGTGCCCAAAACTTCTAAAACTATGTTGAAGAGTAGTGGTGAGAGTGGACACCCTTGTCATGTTCCTGGCCTTAGGGGAAATGCTTTCAGTTTTTCACCTTTGAGGATAATGTTTGCTGTAGAGGTGTCATATATAGCTTTTATTATGTTGAGTTGTGTTCATTCTTTCTGGAGGTTTTTTTTTTTTTTTAATCATAAATGGATGCTGAATTTTGTCAAAGGCTTTCTCTGTATTTATTGATATAGTCATAGGGTTTATCTTTCAGTTTGTTAATTTGTTAATAAATCACAAATAAATGTTGATTTATTTGTGGATATTAAAGAATCCTTGCATTACCAGGATGAAGTCAACTTGTTCATGATGCATGATCTTCTAAATATGTTGTTTGATTCTGTTTGCTATAATTTTTAAGGATTTTTGCATATATGTTCATCAGTGATACTGGCCTGTAGTTTCCTTGTTTTGCGGCATCTTTTTCTCATTTTGGTATTAGGGTGACAGTGGCCTCAAAGAATGGGTTTGGAAGTTAATCTTCCTATGCAATTTTCTAAAAGAGTTTGAGAAGGATAGGTATTAGGTCTTCTGTAAATTTTTGGTGGAATTCAGCTGTGAAGCCATCTGGTCTTGGGCTTTTTTTTTTTTTTTTTTTTGCTGGAAGAGTTTAGATTACGGTTTCAATTTCCATACTTGTGATGGGTATGTTAAAGTTTTCTATTTCTTCCTGGTTCAGTTTTCGAAAGTTATACTTTTCTAATAATTGGTCCATTTCCTCCAAGTTGTCCATTTTATTGGCATATAGTTACTGATAGTAATCTCTTATGATCCTGTTTATTTCTGTGTTGTCTGTTGTGATTTCTCCATTTTCATTTCTAATTATGTTGATTTATTCTTCCCGTTTTGTTTCTAAATGTATCTGGATATTGGTTGGTCAATTTTATTTATCTCCCCAAAAAAACAGCTTTTAGTTTAGTTTAATTTTTTAGTTTTTTTTTTTTTTTTTTTGCTATGGTTTCTTTTGTTCCTTTTGAATTTATTTCTGCCCTAATGTTAAATATTTGTTTTTCCTTCAACTAATCTTGGGATTCATTTCTTTCTTTTCTAGTTGCTTTAGGTTTGAGTTAATTTATTTTACTTTTTTTCTGTTACTTGATGTAAGCCTGTACTGCTACAAAACTTCTTCTTAGGACTGCCTTTACAGTCATCCATAGGATTTTGGTTTTTCTCCTTTAAATTCATTCATTTCTATGCATATTATGATTTCTTTTTTTATTTCTTCTATGATTTGTTGTTTATTTAGAAGCATGTTGTTTAGCTTCCATTCAGTTCAGTGGTTCAGTAATGTCTGACTCTTTGCAACCTCATGAACTGCAGCACGCCAGGCCTCCCTGTCTAACACCAATTTCCAGAGCCTACCCAAAGTCATGTCCATTGACTTGGTGATGCCATACAAACACCTCATCCTCTGTCGTCCCCTTTTCCTCCTGCCCTCAATCTTTCCCAGCATCAGGGTCTTTTTAAATGAGCCAGCCTGCCAAATGAGTCAGCTTTCAAATGAGTCAGGTTATCAAAGTACTGGAGTTTCAGTTTCAACATCAGTCCTAACAATGAATACCCAGGACTGATCTCCTTTAGGATGGATTGGCTTGCTCTCCTTGTAGTACAAGCGACTCTGAAGAGTCTTTTCCAACACCACAGTTCAAAAGCATCACTTTTCGGTGCTCAGCTTTCTTTATAGTCAAACTCGCTCATCCATACCTGAGTACTGGAAAAAACATAGCCTTGCCTAGATGGACCTTTGTTGACAAAGTAATGTACCTGCCTTTTACTATTCTGTCTAGTTTGGTCATAACTTTCCTTCCGAGTAATTAGCATCTTTTAATTTCATGCTTGAAATCACTATCTGGGTGATTTTGGAGCCCCCCCAAAAATAAAGTCACATTGTTTCCACTGTTTCCTCTCATATTTGTCATGAAGTGGTGGGATCAGATGCAATGATCTTAGTTTTCTGAATGTTGAATATTAAGTTAACATTTATTCTCCTCTTGCACTTTCATCAAAAAGCTCTTTATTTCTTCTTCACTTTCTACCATGAGGGCAGTATCATCTGCATATCTGAGGTTATTGATATTTCTCCCAGCAATCTTGATTGCAGCATGTGCTTCCTTCAGCTCAGAATTTTTCATAATAATAAATAATTAACAACAATAAATAATTGAATAACAATTAGTTAATAATATTAACTAGCAATAATTAAAATAAATTATTAACTTATTTAGTTAATTTAATTTAAACAGTTTGTCATTAAACTAACAGATGTTAAATAAGTTAAATAAGCAGGGTGACAGCATACAGCATTGACATGCTTTTTTCCTATTTTTAAAAGTCTGTTGTTTCATTACGAGTTCTAAATGTTGCTTCCTGACCTGCATACAGGTTTCTCAAGAGGGAGGTCAGGTGGTCTGGTATTCCCATCTCTCAGAATCTTCCACAGATTTTTGTGATCAACACATTCAAAAGCTTTGACATAGCCAATAAAGCAGAAATAAATGTTTTTCTGGAACTCCCCAGTGGGAACATTTCGTGCAAAACTGGGTTCAATAAAGGACAGAAACGGTAAGAACATAACAGAAGAAGGAGATATTAAGAGGTGGCAAGAATACACAGAAGAACTGTATGAAAAAGATGACCCAGATAATCACGATGGTGTGATCACTCACCTAGAGCCAGGCATCCTGGAATGTGAAGTCAAGTGGGCCTTAGAAAACATCACTATGAACAAAGCTAGTAGAGGTGATTGAATTCCAGTTGATTTATTTCAAATCCTGAAAGATGATGCTATGAGAGTGCTGCGCTCAATATGCCAGCAAATTTGGAAAACTCAGCAATGGCCAAAGAACTGGAAAAGGTCAGTTTTCATTCCAATCCCAAAGAAAGGCAATCCCAAAGAATGCTCAACTTACTGCACAATTGCAGTCATCTCATGCTAGTAAAGTACTGCTCAAAATTCTCCAAGCCAGATTTCATTAATACTGGTTTTAGAAAAGGCAGAGGAACCATAGATCAGATTGCCAGCATCCGCCAGCTCATTGAAAAAGCAAGACAGTTCCAGAAAAGCATCTATTTCTGCTTTATTGACTTTGCCAAACCTTTTGACTGTGTGTATCACAATCAACTGTGGAAAATTCTGAAAGAGATGGGAATACCAGACCACCTGACCTGCCTCTTGAGAAGCTTATATGCAGTTCAGGAAGAAACAGTAAGAACTGGACATGGAACAACTGACTGGTTCCAAATGGGAAAAGGAGTACGTCAAGGATGTATATTGTTCACCCTGCTTATTAAACATATGCGGAGTGCATCATGAGAAACACTGGGCTGGAAGAAGCACAAGCTGGAATCAAGATTGCCAGGAAAAAATCAATAACCTCAGATATGCAGATGATACCACCCTTATGGCATAAAGCATAGAGGAACTAAAAAGTCTCTTCATGAAAATGCAAGAGTGAAAAAGTTGGCTTAGAGCTCAACAATCAGAAAACTAAGATCTTGACACCTGGTCCCATCACTTCATGGGAAATAGATGGGGAAACAGTGGGAAGAGTGTCAGGCTATTTTTGATGGCTAAAACATCACTCCAGATGGTGATAGTAGCCATGAAATTAAAAGATGCTTACTCCTTGGAAGGAAAGTTATGACCAAACTAGATAGCATATTAAGAAGCAGAGACATTACTTTGCCAACAAAGGTCCGTCTAGTCAAGGCTATGGTCATGTATGGATGTGAGAGTTGGACTGTGAAGACAGCTGAGTACCGAAAAATTGATTCTTTTGAACTGTGGTGTTGGAGAAGACTCTTGAGAGTCCCTTGGACTGCAAGCAGATCCAACCAGACCATCATAAAGGAGCTCACTCCTGAGTGTTCATTGGAAGGACTGATGGTAAAGCTGAAACCCAATATTTTGGCCACCTCATGTGAAGAGCTGACTCATTGTAAAAGACCCTGTTGTTGGGAGTGATTGCTGTCAAGAGGAGAAGGGGACCTCAGAGGATGAGATGGCTGGATGGCATCACCAACTCGATTGACATGAGTTTCCATACATTTTGGCAGTTGATGATGGACAGGAAGGCCTGGCGTGCTGAAATTCATGGGGTCACAAAGAGTCAGACAGAGCAGAGCAACTGAACTGAACTGATGCGGATTTGATTAAGAGAAGACTCTTTTAACCAGTTTTTGCCATCATAGGCTGTCATGGTTATCCCTGCTCCACTCCGTGGAATATCCATAATGGTTTTGAAGACCTTGAAGTCACTTTCTGCACACACTGCAGTCCCTGAGGGAATGTACTAATACACAACCCATCTTCAATTGATTTTAAATACACAGTGATAGCGCAAAGATTGTCAGAGTAAAGAATTAACATAATGTGCTTTTACTTATGTCTAAATCAGTGAAATAAAATATTCACTGCAAGGTTCAAACTTGAACCTTGAAAAGTATAAAATATCAATTTATTTGAACATACAATATCTTGATAAATTTGAATATTACATTTTAAAATGAAATTCATTCTTTTTTTTTTTTTTAAATTAAATCAGCCATAGATTTACACGTATCCCCCATCCTGATCCCACCTCCCACCTCCCTCTCCACCTGATTCCTCTGGGTCTTCCCAGTGCACCAGGTCCGAGCACTTGTCTCATGCATCCCACCTGGGCTGGTGATCTGTTTCACCATAGATAGTATACATGCTGTTCTTTTGAAATATCCCACCCTCACATTCTCCTACAGAGTTCAAAAGTCTGTTCTGTATTTCTGTGCCTCTTTTTCTGTTTTGCATATAGGGTTATCGTTACCATCTTTCTAAATTCCATATATATGTGTTAGTATGCCGTAATGTTCTTGATCTTTCTGGCTTACTTCACTCTGTATAAGTGGCTCCAGTTTCATCCATCTCATTAGGACTGGTTCAAATGAATTGTTTTTAATGGCTGAGTAATATTCCATGGTGTGTATGTACCACAGCTTCCTTATCCATTCATCTGCTGATGGGCATCTAGGTTGCTTCCATGTCCTGGCTATTATAAACAGTGCTGCGATGAACATTGGGGTGCACGTGTCTCTTTCAGATCTGGTTTCCTCAGTGTGTATGCCCAGAAGTGGGATTGCTGGGTCATATGGCAGTTCTATTTCCAGTTGTGTAAGGAATCTCCACACTGTTTTCCATAGCGGCTGTACTAGTTTGCATTCCCACCAACAGTGTAAGAGGGTTCCCTTTTCTCCACACCCTCTCCAGCATTTATTGCTTGTAGACTTTTGGATAGCAGCCATCCTGACTGGCGTGTAATGGTACCTCATTGTGGTTTTGATTTGCATTTCTCTAATAATGAGTGATGTTGAGCATCTTTTCATGTGTTTGTTAGTCATCTGTATGTCTTCTTTGGAGAAATGTCTGTTTAGTTCTTCAGCTCATTTTTTGATTGGGTCATTTATTTTTCTGGAATTGAGCTTCAGGAGTTGCTTGTATATTTTTGAGATTAATCCTTTGTCTGTTTCTTCATTTGCTATTATTTTCTCCCAATCTGAGGGCTGTCTTTTCACCTTACTTATAGTTTCCTTTGTAGTGCAAAAGCTTTTAAGTTTAATTAGGCCCCATTTGTTTAGTTTTGCTTTTATTTCCAATATTCTGGGAGGTGGGTCTTAGAGGATCTTGCTGTGATTTATGTCGGAGAGTGTTTTGCCTATGTTCTCCTCTAGGAGTTTTATAGTTTCTGGTCTTACACTTAGATCTTTAATCCATTTTGAGTTTATTTTTGTGTATGGTGTTGGAAAGTCTTCTAGTTTCTTTCTTTTACAAGTGGTTGACCAGTTTTCCCAGCACCACTTGTTAAAGAGGTTGTCTTTTTTCCATTGTATATCCTTGCCTCCTTTATCAAAGATAAGGTGTCCATAGGTTCCTGGATTTATCTCTGTGCTTTCTATTCTGTTCCATTGATCTATATTTCTGTCTTTGTGCCAGTACCATACTGTCTTGATGACTGTGGCTTTGTAGTAGAGTCTGAAGTCTATATGATTAAAACTCTCCAAAAAGCAGGAATAGAAGGAACATACCTCAACATAATAAAAGCTATATATGACAAACCCACAGGAAGCATCACCCTCAATGGTGAAAAATTGAAAGCATTTCCCCTGAAATCAGAAACAAGACAAGGGTGCCCACTCTCACCACTACTATTCAATATAGTGTTGGAAGTTCTGGCCACAGCAATCAGAGCAGAAAAAGAAGTAAAAGGAATCCAGATAGGAAAAGAAGAAATGAAACTCTCACTGTTTGCAGATGACATGATCCTCTACATAGAAAACCCTAAACACTCTACCAGAAAATTACTAGAGCTAATCAATGAATATAGTAAAGTTGCAGGATATAAAGTTAACACACAGAAATCCCTTGCATTCCTATATACTAACAATGAAAAAACAGAAAGAGAAATTAAAGAAACAATACCATTCACCATTGCAACAAAAAGAATAAAATACTTAGGAGTATATCTACCTAAAGAAACAAAAGACCTATACATAGAAAACTATAAAACACTGATGAAAGAAATCAAAGAGGACACAAACAGATGGAGAAACATACCGTGTTCATGGATTGGAAGAATCAATATTGTCAAAATGGCTATTCTACGCAAAGCAATCTATAGATTCAATGCAATCCCTATCAAGTTACCAACGGTATTTTTCACAGAACTAGACCAAAGAATTTCACAATTTGTATGGAAATACAAAAAACCTCGAATAGCCAAAGTAATCTTGAGAAAGAAGAATGGAACTGGAGGAATCAACCTGCCTGACTTCAGACTCTACTACGAAATTCATTCTTAATAGTCAGTTATTTTGAGACTATGGATAAATGAAAATGAAATTGTGCAGCTAATACTGCAAAGCACATTTTGAAAATGTGTTTTTCTTAAAAGTTCCCTTACAGTTTCACAATCTTAATTAGATATAAAATGATCAATAGATTTTATATCATGTTTAATTTCTGGATTTTTTTCCTCCACATGGTGTGGAGAAAAGGGAACCCTCTTACACTGTTGGTGGGAATGCAAACTAGTACAGCCGCTATGGAAAACAGTGTGGAGATTTCTTAAAAAACTGGAAATAGAACTGCCATATGACCCAGCAATCCCACTTCTGGGCATACACACTGAGGAACCAGATCTGAAAGAGACACGTGCACCCCAATGTTCATCGCAGCACTGTTTATAATAGCCAGGACATGGAAGCAACCTAGATGCCCATCAGCAGATGAATGGATAAGGAAGCTGTGGTACATATACACCATGGAATATTACTCAGCCATGAAAAAGAATTCATTTGAACCAGTCCTAATGAGATGGATGAAGCTGGAGCCCCTTATACAGAGTGAAGTAAGCCAGAAAGATAAAGAACATTACAGCCTACTGACACATGTATATGGAATTTAGAAAGGTGATAACGATAACCCTATATGCAGAACAGAAAAAGAGACACAGAAATACAGAACAGACTTTTGAACTTTGTGGGAGAATGTGAGGGTGGGATATTTCAAAAGAACAGCATGTATACTATCTATGATGAAACAGATCACCAGCCTAGGTGGGATGCACGAGACAAGTGCTCGGGCCTGGTGCACTGGGAAGACCCAGAGGAATCGGGTGGAGAGGGAGGTGGGAGGGGGGTTCGGGATTGGGAATACATGTAAATCCATGGCCGATTCATATCAATGTATGACAAAACCCACTGGAAAAAAAAAAAATAAAAATAAAATTAAAAAAAAAGAATGTAATCAGAAAATTGTTCTATTGAGTAATTATTAAAAAATGTCTCTCTGTATTGTGTGGAACACACTGTTTACACAATTGTTGGGAGATATTTTATTTCCTAAAATCTTTCATAATTCAGATATAGTGTCTAGGTTTTTTATAATTCAGCTCTGCTGTCTAGGCATTTTGTTTTGCTTTGCTTTGGCTGACAATTTTCTCATCTATTTCTAGTATCTTCAGAGTTTCTATTAGGAATGTATATCTGTTGTTATTTAGTTGTTCAGTTGTATACAACTCTTTGCCACCCCATGGATTGTAAGCCCACCAGTCTCTTCTGTCCACAGGGATTCTCCTGGCAAGAATACTGGGTTGCCATGCTCTCCTGCAGGGGATCTTCCTGACCCAGAGATGGAATTCGAGTCTGCTACAGTTCCTGCATTGCAGGTGGATTCTTTACCACTGAGCCAAAATATATTTGTATAGACGAAACCCAGATTAATTATGAAGATTCATAATCAGTGAAAAGTAAAGATGCAGAAGCCCAAACAAGCATTTATCTTTTACCAATTACTAATAAGTAAAATCCTTCATTTCAATTTGCCTTTATTTATTTATTTTTTAATTTTCCACTGAAGGATAACTGCTTTTTAGAATTTTGTGGTTTTCTGTTGAACTTCAACATGACACTCTGTCTTACCTCATAGTTCCTCTTCAATATCATCTCATTCTGTGTAAACAACATCTTTTAACATTTCTTACAGACAAGATATCTGCTGAGAATATCTTCCCTAATTTTTGGTACATAGGAGAATAAACAACTTCTTTACTTTTAAGGATAATATCCTGAACATAGAAGTTATGTTCAGTGGGGAGGAGCCAAGATGCTGGAGGAATAGGACGGGGAGACCACTTTCTCCCCCACAAATTCATTGAAAGAACAATTGAACGCTGAGCAAACTTCACAGAACAACTTATGATCGCTAGCGGAGGACATCAGGCACCCAGAAAAGCAGCCCATTGTCTTCAAAAGGAGGTAGGGCAAAATATAAAAGATAAAAAGAGAGACAAAAGAGCTAGAGATGGAGACCCATTCTGGGAAGGGAGTCTTAATAGAGGAAGTTTCCAAACACCAGGAAACCCTCGCACTGGTGGGTCTGGGGGAAGTTTTTGAATCTCGGAGGGCAACCTAACTGGGAGGAAAAATAAAGAAAACCCACAGATTACATGCCTAAAAGAAACTCCCAGCAGAAAAGTACCCCAGACGCCCGCATCCACCACCAGCAAGTGGGGGTGGAACGGAGAAGAGCAGGTGGCATTGCTTTCGGTAAGGACTGGGCCTGAATGCCCTGAGGGCAATTGGAGGGAGCTTTGTGAGATAGCAGCTTAAACTGTGGGATGGCAAGAGAGAGAGAGAAAAAATTAACCAACCCAAACACACTGCCAGCCGTTCTCAGAACAAAGGAAGTGAGCAACTGCAGAGACGAGCTAGCTGGTGGCAGACCCAGCCCATCCGTGCCAGAGGCAGGAGGCAGGGGGGAGGGGAAAGGGGCAAACTCGGCCCCAGAGACAGTACCCTCTACCACACTGCAAACAGGCCTCCAGTTTCCAACCAAAGACTTCCTGAGATTCTGGGTGGTCAACATCCGCTGGGAGGGTCATGGCTAAACACAAGGTGCATGCACCCGACTGGCGCGGGCATGCTGAGGCTGTGACCGCAGAGGGGAGAAGGTGGACTGCACTTGGGGAGGGTGCACCCATCAAGCTCCTGGCTGCCTGAGCTGCTTGGTCCAGGGAAGGCACAAAACGCAGCCACAACCGAGTCCACGATTTGTGCAATACCCAAAAACTGGAACCGCAAGCACGCAGGGCACGCTCCATACAGAGCAGCCAGGAGCCTGAGCAGTGTAGATGGGGAAAGCACACACACCCATGAGCGCGGTAAACCCAGTGTGGCCGGAACACTGTGTGTGCTATCCACACACAGTGATATCTGTCTGCAGCACCTCTCCCTCCCCACAGCAGGACTGAACTAGCAAACCTGAACAAGGGACCACCTCTACCCGCCTGTGTCAGGGTGGAAATTAGACACTGAAGAGACCAGCAAATAGAAGCGAAATAAACAAAGGGATCCGCTTCAGAAGGGACCGGTGCAACAAATTAAAATCCCTGTAGATAACACCGACTACACAAGAAGAGGCCTATAGATATCAAGAAGTGTAAGCTACAATGAGGAGCTATTTGAAACTGAACTGATCCCACACTGACCTCAACAGCTCCAGAGAAATTCCGAGATCTATATTCACCTTTTTTTTTTTTTTAATTAATTTTTTAATTTTCTTTTCTTTTTTATTTTTTCTTTTATTTTCTTTTAAAATTCCCTGTTACTCCCCCATTACTTCTTAACTTTCATTTTCATATATTTTTATGATGTATTTAATTAGGAAAATTTTTTTTCTTGTTTTTCTTTTCTTGTTTTTTTCTCTTATTTTCTTTTAAAGTCCCCTATTACTCCTCTATTACTCATTAATTTTCATTTTCATTTCACTATAAACTTGCAAGAAAAAAGAGAGAAACCCTATTTTTAAATCTAACTTCATATATATTTCTAAAATATTTTGTTTTGATTTTATTTTTAATATTGTATTTTTATTAGTCTAACCTCTACTCTGGATTTTTAATATTTGTTTTTCAGTATGTGATATAAGTTTTGGACATTTAAGAATCCAATATTCAGTACCCATTTTTATTCAGGAGTGTGTTGATTACTCTCGCCCACTTTTGACTCTCTATTTTCTACCTCAGAACACCTCTATTTCCTCCCTTCCCCTTCTCTTCCCAGTCCAATTCTGTGAACCTTTGTGGGTGTCTGGGCTACGGAGAACACTTTGGGTACAGAGAACTGCGTAGATCTGTCTCTCTCCTCATGAGTCCCCCTTTTTCTCCTCCTGCCCATCTCTATCTCCCTCCTCCCTCTCCTCTTTTTCATGTAACTCTGTGAAGAGTATCCCATAAGGATAACAGCTGATCTGTCAATAGAAACCCTTCAGGCCAGAACGGAATGGCAGGACATACTTAAGGTCATGAAAGAGAATAACCTACAACCTAGATTACTGTACCCAAAAAGGATCTCATTCAGATATGTAGGAGAATTCAATTCTCCCTCATGGTGGAGAATCTTTTCACCATTAACCTAGAAGTTTTATTATCAGTGCTGTATAGTTGGAGAAGTCTTGAGACTACTGGAAGAGTAAAACTGAAATCCAGAGGCAGGAGAGTTAAGCCCAAAACCTGAGAACACCAGAGAACTCCTGACTACACGGAACATTAAGTAATAAGAGACTATCCAAAAGCCTCCATACCTACACTGAAACCAACCACCACCCAAGGGCTAATAAGTTCCAGAGAAAGACATACCACACAAATTCTCCAGCAACACAGGAACATAGCCCTGAGCGGCAACATAAGGCTGCCCAAAATCACACCTAACATAGACCCAACTCAAAACTCATTACTGGACACTCCATTGCACTCCAGAGAGAAGACATCCAGTTCCATGAACCAGAACACCGACACAAGCTTCCCTAACCAGGAAACCTTGGCAAACCAATCGTCCAACCCCACCCACTGGGTGAAACCTCCACAATAAAAAGGAACCACAGACCACCAGAATACAGAAAGCCCACTCCAGACACAGCAATCTAAACAAGATGAAAAGGCAGAGAAATATCCAATAGGTAAAAGAACATGAAAAAGGCCCACCAAGTCAAACAAAAGAGGAAGAGATAGGGAATCTACCTGAAAAAGAATTTAGAATAGTGATAATAAAAATGATCCAAAATCTTGAAAACAAAATGGAGTTACAGACAAATAGCCTGGAGACAAAGATTGAGAAGATGCAAGAAATGTTCAATAAGGACCTAGAAGAAATAAAAAAGAGTCAATTAAAAATGAATAATGCAATAAATGAGATTAAAAACACTCTGGAGGGAACCAAGAGTAGAATAAAGGAGACAGAAGATAGGATAAGTGAGGTAGAAGATAAAATAGTGGAAATAAAAGAAGCAGAGAGAAAAAAAGAAAAAAGAATTAAAAGAAATGAGGACAACCTCAGGGACGTCTGGGACAATGTGAAACACCCCAATATTCAAACCATAGGAGTCCCAGAAGAAGAAGACAAAAAGAAAGACCATAAGAAGACACTCGAGGACATAATAGCTGAAAACCTCCCCCAAATGGGGAAGGAAATAGCCACCGAAGTCCAAGAAACCCAGAGAGTCCCAAACAGGATAAACCCAAGGTGAAACACCCTAAGACAAATATTAGTCAAATTAACAAAGATCAAACAAAAAGAACAAATATTAAAAGCAGCAAGGGAGAAACAACAAATAATACAGAAAGGGATTCCCATAAGGATAGCAGCTGATGTATCAATAGAAACCCTCCAGGCCAGAAGGGAATGGGAGGACGTACTGAAAGTAATGAAAGAGAATACCCTACAACCTAGATTACTGTACCCAGCAAAGATCTCATTCAGATATGAAGGAGAATTCAAAAGCTTTACAGACAAGCAAAAACTGAGAGAATTCAGCACCACCAAACCAGCTTTTCAACAAATGTTGAAAGATCTTCTCTAGACAGGAAACACAGAAAGGTTCTATAAACATGAACCCAAAACAACAAAGTAAATGGCAACAGGACCACACCTATCAATAATTACCTTAAATGTAAATGTGTTGAATGCCCCAACCAAAAGACAAAGACTGGCTGAATGGATACAAAAACTGACCCCTATATATGCTGTCTACAAGAGACCCACCTCAAAACACGAGACACATACAGACTAAAAGTGAAGGGCTGGAAAAAAATATTACATGCAAATGGAGACCAAAAGAAAGCAGGAGTCACAATACTCATATCAGATAAAATAAACTTTCAAATAAAGGCTGTGAAAGAGACAAAGAAGGACACTACACAATGATCAAAGGATCAATCCAAGATGAGGATATAACAATTATAAGTATATGTGCACCCAACATAGGAGAACCACAATATGTAAGGCAAAGGTAAAGAGTATGAAAGAGGAAATTAATCATAACACAATAATAGTGGGAGACTTTAATACCCCACTCACAACTATGGATAGATCAACTAAACAGAAAATTAACAAGGAAACGCAAACCTTAAATGACACAATGGACCAGCTAGACCTAATTTATATCTATAGGACATTTCACCCCAAAACAATCAACTTCACCTTTTTCTCAAGTGCACACAGAACCATCTCCAGAATAGATCACATCCTGGGCCATAAATCTAGTCTTGGTAAATTAAAAAAAAAAAAAAAAAAAAAAAAAAAAATATATATATATATATATATATATATATATATATATATATATGGAAATCATTCCATTCATCTTTTCTGACAATAGTGCAGTAAGATTAGATCTCAACTACAGGAAAAAAATTATTAAAAATTCAAACATATGGAGGCTAAATAACACACTCTTGAATAACCAACAAATCATAGAAGAAATCAGAAAAGAAATCAAAATATGCATAGAAATGAATGAAAATGAAAACACAACAACCCAAAACCCATGGGACACTGTAAAAGCAGTGCTAAGGGGAAGGTTCATAGCATTACAGGCTTACCTCAAGAAACAAGAAAAAAGTCAAATAAATAACCTAACTCTGCACCTAAAGTAACTAGAAAAGGAAGAAATGAAGAACCCCAGGGTTAGTAGAAGGAAAGAAATCTTAAAAATTAGGGCAGAAATAAATGCAAAAGAAACTAAAGAGACCATAGCAAAAATCAACCAAGCTAAAAGCTGGTTTTTTGAAAAAAATAAACAAAATTGACAAACCATTAGCAAGACTCATTAAGAAACAAAGGGAGAAGAACCAAATTAACAAAATTAGATATGAAAATGGAGAGATCACAACAAACACTGAAATACAAAGGATCATAAGAGACTACTACCAGCCAATAAGATGGACAACTTGGAAGAAATGGACAAGTTCTTAGAAAAGTATAACTCTCCAAAACTGAACCAGAAAGAAATAGAAGATCTTAACAGTCCCATCACAAGCACGAAAATCGAAACTGTAATCAGAAGTCTTCCAGGAAACAAAAGCGAAGGACCAGATGGCTTCACAACTGAATTCTACCAAAATTTTAGAGAAGAGCTAAAACCGATCTTACTCAAACGCTTCCAGAAAATTGCAGAAGAAGGTAAAGCTCCAAACTCATTCTATGCGGCCACCATAACCATAATTCCAAAACCAGACAAAGATGCCACAAAAAAAAGAAAACTACAGGCCAATATCACTGATGAACATAAATGCAAAAATCCTTAACAAACTTCTAGCAAACAGAATCCAACAACATATTTTAAAAAATCATACACCATGACCAAGTGGCTTTATCCCAGGATTGCAAGAATTCTTTAACATCCACCAATTAATCAATGTAATACACCACATTAACAAATTGAAAGATAAAAACCATATGATTACCTCAAAAGATGAAGAAAAAAACCTTTGACAAAATTTAACACCCATTTATGATTAAAACTCTCCAGAAAGCAGAAATAGAAGGAACACACCTGAACATAGTAAAAGCTATATATGACAAACCCACAGTAAGCATTTCCCTCAATGGTGAAAAATTGAAAGTATTTCCCCTGAAATCAGGAACAAGACAAGGGTGCCCACTCTCACCACTACTATTCAGCATAGTTTTGGAAGTTTTGGCTCCAGCAATCAGAGCAGAAAAATAAGTAAAACGAATCCATATAAGAAAAGAAGAAATGAAACTCTTGCTGTTTGCAGATGACATGATCCTCTACATAGAAAACCCTAAACACTCTACCATAAAACTACTAGCACTAATCAATGAATATAGTAAATTTACAGGATATAAAATTTACACACAGAAATCCCTTGCATTCCTATACACTAACAATGAGAAAACAGAAAGAGAAATTAAGGAAACAATACCATGCACCATTGCAACAAAAAGAATAAAATACTTAGGAGTATAGCTACCTAAAGAAACTACCTATACATAGAAAACTATAAAACACTGATGAAAGAAATCAAAGAGGACACAAACTGATGGAGAAATATACCATGTTCATGGGTTGGAAGAATCAATATTGTGAAAATGGCCATACTACACAAAGCAATCTATAGATTCAATGCAATCCTTATCAAGCAACCAACGGTATTTTTCACAGAACTAGAACAAATAATTTCACAGTTTGTATAGAAATTAAAAAAAAAAAACCTCAAATAGCCAAATTAATCTTGAGAAAGAAGAATGAACTGGAGGAATCAATCTGCCTGACTTCAGACTCGACTACAAAGCCACAGTCATTAAGACAGTATGGTACTGGCACAAAGACAGAAATATAGATCAATGGAACAGAATAGAAAGCCCAGAGATAAATCCACGAACCTATGGACACCTTATCTTTGATAAAGTAGGCAAGGATATACAATGGAAAAAAGACAACCTCTTTAACAAGTGGTGCTGGGAAAACTGGTCAACCACTTGTAAAAGAATGAAACTAGAACACTTTCTAACACCATACACAGAAATAAACTCAAAGTGGATTAAAGATCTAATGTAAGACCAGAAACTATAAAACTCCTAGAGGAGAACATAGGTAAAACACTCTCCTACATAAATCACAGCAGGATCCCCTATGACCCACCTCACAGAATATTGGAAATAAAAGCAAAACTAAACAAATGGGACCTAATGAAACTTAAAAGCTTTTGCACTACAAAGGAAACTATAAGCAAGGTGAAAAGAGAGCCCTTAGATTGGGAGAAAATAATAGCAAACGCAGCAACAGACAAAGGATTAATCTCAAAAATATACAAGCAACTTCTGCAACTCAATTCCAGAAAAATAAATGACCCAATCAAAAAATGGGATAAAGAACTAAACAGACCTTTCTCCAAAGAAGATATACAGATGGCTAACAAACACATGAAAAGATGCTCAACATCACTCATTATCAGAGAAATGTAAATCAAAACCACAATGAGGTACCATTACACGCCAGTCAGGATGGCTGCTATCCAAAAGTCTATAAGCAATAAATCCTGAAGACAGTGTGGAGAAAAGGGAACCCTCTTACACTGTTGGTGGGAATGCAAACTCGTACAGCCGCTGTGGAGAACAGTGTGGAGATTTCTTAAAAACCTGGAAATAGAACTGCCATATGACCCAGTAATCCCACTTCTGGGCATACACACCAAGGAAACCAGATATGAAAGAGACACATGCACCCCAATGATCATCGCAGCACTGTTTATAATAGCCAGGACATGGAAGCAACCTAGATGCCCATCTGCAGATGAATGGATAAGGAAGCTGTGGTATATATACACGTGAAATATTACTCAGCCATTATAAAGAATTCATTTGAATCAGTTCTAATGAGATGGATGAAACTGGAGCCCATTATACAGAATGAAGTAAGCCAGAAAGATAAAGACCATTACAGTATATTAACACATATGTATGGAACTTTGAAAGATATTAACAATAACCCTATATGCAAAACAGAAAAAGAGACACAGATGTACAGAACAGACTTTTGGACTCTGTGGGAGAAGGCGAGGGTGGATGTTTTGAGAGATAAGTATTGAAACATGTATAATATCTATGGTGAAACAGATCACCAACCCAGGTTGGATACATGAGACAAGTGCTCGGGCCTGTTCAATGGAAAAACCCAGAAGGATTGGGTAGAGAGAGAGGTGCGTGGGGGGATAGGGGTGGGGAATACATGTAAATCCATGGCTGATTCATGTCAATGTTTGACAAAAACCACTACAATATTGTAAAGTAATTAGCCTCCAACTAATGAAAAAAAAAGAAGTTATGTTCAGTTTTGTTTTAAAAGGCACTTTTTAATTTATTGACATGTTGCTCATGTACCATGAATTTACCAGTTTACATGTATAATTCATTGATTGTAATTTATTCCCAGGTTGCATAACCATAACCACTGCCACATTCTAGAATATTTTCATGACTCCAATGGGACATTGGACATTTTCCATTTCCCCCTTCATCTGGGACCTGGCATAGACTTCTCTGTTTTTTGTCTTCAGAGAATTACCTGATCTTGGACATGAATGAAATAATGCAACAGGCAATCTTTTGTTTCTTGCTTCTTTTAATTAACATAATCATTTCAGTGCTATATCATGTTATAACATGTAGCAGAAATCCATTCATTTGATGGCTTATTAATATTGCATTGCCTGTTTTATTTATTTGATCACCAGTTGATGGACATTTGAGTCATTTTATTTTCTCTTTTATAATTAATTTCTTTTTAAATTTTATTTTTAAATTTAATAATTTAAAAAAATTAATGGCTATTAAATAAAATGGAAATATAATTTTAATGTAATGACTTTACAGAATTTTGTTTTCTGTCAAACCTCAATATGAATCAGTCATAGGTATACATATATCCCTTCCCTGTTGATCCTTCCTTGCATCTCCCTGCTTATACCTCCCCTCAATGTTGATACAGAGCCCCTGTTTGTGTTTCCTGAGACATACACCACATTTCTGTTTGCTATCTATGAATAGATAACCGAACTTGACACTTAAAACAACTGGAAAATGAACAACAACAACAAAAAAAACCCAAAATAAGTAGAAGGAAATAAATCATAAAGATCCAAGCAGAAATAGAAGAAAAAGAAACAAAAGAAATAATTGTAAAGACTAATAAAATAAAAGCTGGTTCCTTGAGAAGATAAGAAAAATTGACAAACCTTTAACCAGAGTCATCAAGATAAAAAGAGAGAAGAATCACACCAACAAAATTAGAAACAGAAAGGTAGACGTTACAACAGACGGTTCAAAAATACAAAGGATTTTAAGAGATTATTATGAACAACGTTATGGAAATAAAATGGATAATCTGGAAGAAATGGACAGGTTCTTAGAAAAGCTTGATCTTCCAAGGCTGAACCAGGAAGAAGTAGAAATTAAGAAAAATCCAGTTACAAGCTCTAAATAGATGTTGCGACCAAAAAAAAAAAAAATCTCCCAAAATACAAAAGCTCAGGAGCAGATGATTTCACATATGAATTCTGAAAAACATTTAGAGATGAACTAATGCCTATACTTCTAAAACTCTATCAGAAAATTGAAGAGGAAGAAACACTTCCAAACTCATTCTCCAAGGCCACCATCACCCTGATAACAAAATGTAACAGACAACACCACAAAAGAAAGCTACAGGCCAATATCACTGATGAATGTAGATGCAAAAATCCTCAAAAAATTTTTATCAAGCAGAATTCAACAACACATCTAAAAGCTCACACACCATGATCAAGATGGGTTTATTCCAAGAATGAAAGGATTCTTCAACATAGGCAAATCAATCAATGTGATACACAATATTAACCAATGGAAAGATAAAAACCATATGATCATCTCAATAGATGCAGAAAAAGCCTTTGACAGAATTCAACACCCATTTATGACGAAAACTCTTAAAGAAAGTGGGGGGGGGGGGCTAGAAGGAATCTACCTTCACATAGTAAAGGCTATATGTGAAAAGATCACAACAAGCATTATTCTTAGTGGTGAAACACAGAAAGATTTCCCCCTATAATTGTGAACAAGACAAGGGTGTCTGCTTTCACCACTATTATTCCAGATAGTTTTGGAAGTCCTTCCTCAGCAATCAGAGAAGAAAAAGAAATCAGAGATAGATCGGAAAAGAAGAAGTAAAGCTCTCACTGTTTGTAGATGACACAATACTGGAGATGACACAGAAAGCCCTAAATATACTATCAGAGAATTACTAGAGCTAATCAGTGAATTCTGCAAAGTCACAGGATACAAATTCATAACACAGAAATCACTTGCATTCCCATATGCTAACCATGAAAAATCAGAAATAGAAATTAAGGAATCAATCCCATTCACCATTACAATAAAAAGAATAAAACATCCAGGAAAAACTTACTTAAGAGTTTGGGAGGGGAAAGAACTGCATACAGAAAACTATAAGAAACTGAAGAAAGAAATCAAAGATGACATAAACAGATGGACAGAAATTCCATGTTCCTGTGTAGGAAGAATCAATATCATGAAAACTGACTATACTACAAAATGCAGAGTCACTGCGAACTATACCAAATTACCAATGGTTTTTTAACAGCACCAGAACAAAATATTTCACAATTCATATGGAAACAGAAAACACCCCAAATAACCAAAGCAATCCTGAGACAGAGGAATGGAGCTGGGGGAATCAACCTTCCTGACTTCAGATTGTATTACACAACTGCAGTCATCAAAAAAGTATGTTGCTGGATGCATGAGACAAGTGCTCGGGCCAGGTGCACTGGGAAGACCCAGAGGAATTGGGTGGAGAGGGAGGTGGGAGGGGGGAATCAGGAAGGGGAATACATGTAACTCCTCGGCTGATTCATGTCAATGTATGACATAACCCACTGAAATGTTGTGAAGTAATTAGCCTCCAACTAATAAAAAAAAAAAAAAAAGCACATAAAAAAATAAATAAATAATCAAAAAAGTATGTTACTGGAACAGAAAGAGAAATCTATGGAACAAGATAGAAAGCATAGAAATAAACCCATGCACCTATGGGTACCTTATTTTTGACAAAGGAGGTTAAGAATATACAATGGGGAAAATACAGCCTTTCAATAAGTGGTTCCAGCAAAACTGGACAGCTACATGTAAAAGAATGAAATTAGAACACTTCCTAACACAGTATATGATGATCAACTCAAAATAGGCTAAAGACCTAAATGTAAGACCAGAAACTGTAAAACACTTAGAGGAAAACATAGGAAGAAGAGTCAAAGACATAAATAAAAGCAAGATCTACTATAACCCACCTTCTAAAGTAATGGAAATATAAACAAAAGTAAATAAGTGGGACCTAATTAAACTTAAATCCTGCAAGAGAAACCATAAGCAATGTGAAAAGACAATCCTCAGAATGGGAGAAAATAATAGCAATGAAACAACTGACAAAGGATTAATTTCCAAAATATAAAATCAGCTTATACAACTTAATACCAGAAAAAGAAACAATGCAATCAAATAGTGGGAAAATTAAAAAGTGGGGAAAAAGACATAAAAATACATTTTTCCAAAGAATACATGTGAATGGCTAATAAAAACATGAAAAGATGTTCAATATCACTCATTATTAGAGAAATACAAATCAAAACTACAATGAGATATCATCCAACACCAGTCAGAATATTCATTATCAAAAAGTCTGCAAACAGTAAGTTCTGGAGAGGTTGTGAAGCAAAGGGAAACCTCTTGTACTGTTGGTGTCAATGTAAACTGATACAGCCACTATGGAAGATGTTATAGAGATTCCTTAAAAAGCTAGGAATAAATATATGAGCCAGAAATCCCACTCTTAGGCATATACCCTGAGGAAACCAAACAGAAAAAGGCACAGGTATGTCACTGTTCATTGCAGTACTACTTATAATTGGTAGAACATGGAAACAACCTAGATGTCTATGGACAGATGAATGGATAAAGAAGTTGTGGTATATATATATATACACAATGGAATATTAAGTTCAGGCGCTTAGTCGTGTCTGATTTTGGTGATCCCGTGGACTGCTGTACCTCAGACTTCCCTGTTCCTGTCCCTCACCAACTTCTAGAGCTTGCTAAAACTGATATCCATTGAGCCAATGGTGCTAACCAACCATCTCATCCTCTCGTCCCCTGTTACTCTTGCTTTCAGTCTTTTCCAACATCATCAGACTTTTTACCAGTGAGTCAGTTATTTGCATAAGGTAGCTAAATTACTGGAGTTTCATCTTCAGCATCAGTCCTTTCGATGCATATTCAGATTTTCTATAGGATTGCCTGGTTTACTCTACTTGCAGTCCAAGGTACTATCCAGAGTATATGTGGGTATAAAAAAATATTAATTGTACTTATGCTCCCCTCTCATGGAGAAAGAAAGAATGCTTATGAATGAAATTTATTAAATCCAGATGTAGTCTTTACATGTTGAAAAAGATACTATATAACTTTATTAAAAATTAATATGTGCTCAGAACAGAAAATGTAAATTTGCCAGAAAAATACAAAGAAAAAAATACTACCCATGATTTCATTTTACCTTTAGCTCAGAATTCTTAGTTCCTGAATGGGGAGATAAAAAGATTACAGTGCACTAGTTCTTTTAGTAGAAATCATTTTTTCTGCTGTTAGAATGGTAACAAAGAACTTAGTTTTGATACTTGCTTTGTTTACTTATCTTTAAGCCTCTACTTTTACAAATACCTAGGAGTTTGACACCCTGTTTAGAGACTGCTTGCTTCAAGATGATTTTTTTTTTCCTTTTTGATATTTTCTATGATTAAAAAAAAAAGTTAACATGTCTTGGCTATGGTAAATTGTGCTACAGTGAACACTGGGTTGCATGAATCATTTGGAATTAAGGTTTTCTCCAGAAATATGCCCAGCAGTAGGATTGCTGGGACATATGGTAATTCCAGTTTTAGTTTTCAAAAGAGCTGCCATAGTGTTCACCATAGTGGCTGTACCAATGTAGATGCCCCCAGACAGTACAGAGGGTCCCCTTTTCTCCACACCCTATACAGGAATTATTGTTTATAAAATTTTTGATGATGACTATTTGGACTGGTGTGAAGTGATACATCACTGTAGTTTTGCATTGCATTTCTCTAATAATTAGTGATGTTGAGTTTCTTTTCATGTGTTTGTTGGTGATCATTATGTCATCTTTGGAGAAGAGTCTATTTAGATGTGCCCATGGTTTTATTTATTTATTTATTCATTTTTATATTGGGCTACATGAGCTGTTTGTATATTTTGGAGAATAGCTTGATAACTATGAGAACCATCTGTGTAGCAGAAGGAACTATCCTCAACATTGCAAAAAGGAAAGCTCAGAGATAAATCTATACACCTATGGTCACTTAATCAATAATAAAGAAGGCTAAAATATACAATTGAGAGAAAACTGTCTCTTCAATAAGGTGCCAGGAAAAGTGGACATCTACATGCCAAACAATTAAATTAGAACGCTGCTGCTCCTGCTGCTGCTGCTAAGTCACTTCAGTTGGGTCCGACTCTGTGCGGCCCCATAGACGGCAGCCCACCAGGCTCCCCTCTCCCTGGGATTCTCCAGGCAGGAACACTGGAGTGGCTTACCATGTCCTTCTCCGAAGCATGAAAGTGAAAAGTGAAAGTGAAGTCCCTCAGTCGTGTGCGACTCTTAGAGACTCCATGGACTGCGGCCTAACAAACTCCTCCATAAAATTAGAACACTACCTGGTATCAATACCAAAAAACAAACAAACAAAAAAACCTCGAAAAACAAAAACAAAACCTCAAAATGGATCAAAGACCTAATGTAAGACCAGACACTTTATAAAAGACTTAGGGAAAAACAGGAAAAACGCTATTTGACCTAAACCACAGATCTTTCTTGAGCCATCCCACAGATCTTTTCTGAGCCATCTCATAGAGAAATGAAAATAAAAGCAAACAAATGGGACATAATTAAACTTCAAAGCTTTGCATAAAGAAGCAAACCATAAACAAAATTACAACACAACCCTCAGAATGGAAGAAATTATTTACATAGTAACAAAGGATTCATCTTCAAAGTATACAAAGAGCTCATGTAGCTCAATATCAAAAAACAAACAAACCAACCAATGAAAAAATGGGTAAGGACACAACTGGTGGTCCAATGGTTAAGAATCCCATTGACAATGCAGGAAACAAGGGTTTGATTCCTGCTTTTTGAAGATTCCACATGCCAAGGATCAGTTAAACCAGTGCACCACAACTATTGAGCCCTCACTGTTCAACAACTAAAACCTGCATACCCTAGATCCCTTGCTCTTCAAGAAGAGAAGCCACAACAATGAGAACTCCTCGTACTCAACTAGAAAGTAACCCCCACTCACCACAACTACAGAAAAGCTCATGCATGGCAGGGAGACATAGTGCAGCAAAAAACAAATAAATTTTTTAAATGGGCAGAAGATCTAAATATACATTTCTCCAAAGAAGACATACAGATGGCCAAGAGGTATATGTAAAGATGCTTGGCATCCCTAATTATTAAAGAAATGCAAATCAACACTACAATGAGGTATCATGTCACACCAGTCATAATGGTCACCATCAAAATGTCTGCAAATAACAAAGGCTGGAGAGGATATGGATAAAAGAGAGCCCTCCTACACATTTGGTGGGAACGTAAGTTGGGGCAGCCACTATAGAAAACAGTATGGAAGTTCCTCAGAAAAGTAATACATAGAATTATCATATGATCCATTTGTGGGCATAAACCCTGACAGAACTGTAATCTCAGAGAATACAAGCACTCTGATGTTCCTAGAAACACTAGTCACAAAATCCAAAATATAAACACATCCTAAATATCCACTGACAGATGAATGAATAAAGAAGAAGTGGTGCATATATGAAATGGAATAGTTGTCAGCCATAAAAATTGAAATGATGCCACAAGCAGCAATATGCATGGACTGAGAGCTTATCAAATGAAGTGAAATAAGTCAAGGAAAAATATCAAATTATATTACTTATATGTGAAATCTAAGGATGACACATGAACATATCTATGAATCAGAAACAGATTCATGGAAACAGAAAACAGACCTATGGTTTCCAAGAAGGAGGGGGTTGATGGTTAGGAGGTATAGGAGGTTGGGATTAACAGATGTATACTATTACATATGGAATGCATAAACAACAAGGTCCAACTGTAGAGCACAGAGAATTACATTCAGTATCCTATGATAAACTATATTGGAAGAGAATATTAAAAATTATATATATGGGTCTTCCTTGGTGATCCAGTGATTAAGGCTACAGAGGTTCACTCTCTGGTCAGGGAACCAACTCCACATACTCTTTGCAGAATAGCCAAAAAAAAAAAAAAAAAAATGTAAAGAAAGAAAGAAAATAAAGAAAAAAAAGATTTAAATATATACATATATGTATACATATATATGTGTATATTTATATATGTATATACACACACATACACACCCAAATAATGTATATATACACATATATGTGTATAGATTAATCACTTTGCTGTAAATCAGAAATTACCACAATATTTTATACTTAAATTAAAAATAACATACATGGGAAAAACTGATTAGTATTTTTCATTATATGTAAAGTTTATATCTAAAGAAAAGTGTTGTGAACAAATACAGCTCACTACTTCATGGCAGGCTTGCTGAAATAATTATGGAGATGCATACTGGTATGTTCAATTTACCACAAAATAGACAAAGGAATAAGATAGATTATGGATGGATAGAGGGATTGACAATGGATAGACACATAAGAAAAAAAAAAGTATTGTGAGCTGGTTACAGTAGAATCTAGGTTGTAAGTCTTTGTGTATTAGCTAGAAAAAATTTTCAACTTTGTTCAGTGTTTGAAAAATTTTATCACAAAATGTTCAGAAATGTACAGAGCAAAGAACAATGAAAACTAAAATGCACATGAAATATAATTTCAATTTAAAAACATAAGCTGAAAAAAGATGTGGATCAGATAGGCTAAAATACTGTGTGCTTAGTCAGTCAGGTATGATTCTTTTGCAACCCTATTGACTGTACCCATGAGTCTCCTCTCTCCAGACAAGAATACTGGAGTGGGTTACCAATCCCTTCTCCAAGGTATCTTCCTGACCCCGGGATGTGACCCCTGCATTGGCAGGTGGGTTCTTTACCACTGAGTCACCAAGGAAGCCACAAAATATGAACGGTAGTGAAATTGAACCCAGTTTTTATTTACTTTCTCTCCATGCACTTAGTTCTTTTCACAATATCCAAAGACTACATTTTCCATAATAAGAGTAGCATAATTTTTCCTCTGGCCCAAGGGAGACAGGCCTAATGGGTAGCCTCATCACTCTACTTGTGCTCCCCCCTCCTGGTGATCTTGGTTTTGAGTACCTACTAGGGCTCCCAGAGTCCTCCAATCACAGCTGTAGAGACGTGTCCCCATTGGCTTTCCAGGGCTGACCAAGCCTTTGGCTGACTCCTTTCTTTGGAGTCCCAGGGCAGCTCCACCAGTCTTGGCTTCATCATGTCCCTTTGGGGTGCTACCCAACATCACTTCATTTCTTCTCTCTATATATATATTTCAGGGTATATTAAATAGTTTATTGAAAAGTACATGTGGAAAGGCACACAGATGAATTCAGAGAGAGTTGTGCTCTCCCAACAATCTTTCAACCTACACCCTCTATCTCCCTGGAGTTTTCATGGTTATTTAAATTTCTTAATTTAAGTGATCTTTGTCAAGTAGCTAAAATGAGAAAACTTTTACTTTGTAGAAAAAGTCCTGCATGGATAAATACATAATAAACAAGGAATTATAAAATGACGATTGAGAAATATTTTGAAGATAGCTGACAAAGCACACATTTACATAATTTATGCAGAATTCAAAAGTTAAAATAAGAAAAGAACAAGAAAAACATAAAGGGCGTAAAGGAAACAAAGGGAACAAAGAAATGCAACTTACTCAGAAGAAAAATGACTAGAAAGCAGGAGGGAATGTCAAATGTAATTGGTTATAAAACAAATGCAAACAAAAACAATAAAGGAATATGATTTCTCACAATGCAAATTGCCGAAAGTTCAATGAAACCGTTGAGTGATAAAAAAAAAAAAATATTTCCTCCAAATTGAGGATAAGAGGCTGGAAAATGCGTGCTCATGCATTGTTTTGAAAGAATAAATTGATGCAACTTTCTGAAGGACAGTTTGACTCTTTCTCGTAAATTTATAAATGCATGGATCTACTTAGGATTATTTCCAGTTTACATTGCAGAACTATTTATGCAATTTCACCAAAATTATATATATGATGCTCATTGTAATCTTTCTTTCCTATTATCCTAGAAAATCTCTTGGGTCACTTTCCAACACTGCTCTTCCCCCATGCAAACCCTTTTCTCTGTTTTATCAGTATAGATTAGTTTTGCCTCTCCTAGAACTTTCTATAAATGGAGCATACATTATGTAAACATGTAATTGCTTTAGAATGTTGTGTTATTTCCTGTTCTACAGCAAAGTAATTCGGGTGTGCGTTCTTTTTATGTTTACTTCCATTTAGGTCACCAAAGAGTATTGAGGATAGTTACCTGTGCTATATAGATAGTTCTCATTAGTTATCAAGGCATTCGTCTCCAAAATTTGCAAACAGCACGTGTATCCCAATTTAAGCAAACAAACAAAACACCTCAATCAATAAATGGGATATCTAAGTAGGCATTTTTTTCCCCAAAGAAGTCATACATATGGCCAACAGACACAGGAAAAGATGCTCAACACCACTAGCTATTAGAGAAATGCAAATCAAAACTACAACAAGGTACTACTTCACACCACTCAAAAGAAGCCATCATCAAACATTCTACAAACAATAATTTGGAGACATTGTGGCAAAAAGGGGACCCTCTTGCACTGTCAGTGGGCATGAAAATTGGTACTACCATGATGGTGAACCATATTGAAACTACTTTAAAAAAGTAAAAATGTAGTCACCATATGACCTACTCCTAGGCATATGACCTACTCCATTCAGTTTTACTTATTTTGTTGCTATATATTCCATTAAATATTCTCCATAGATGTCACTGACAAATGAAAACAGTTTAATTCTTCTTTCACAAACTGCATAACTTCTCTATCATTTTCTAAAATTTCATGGAGAGAAATTCAATATAATGAGACTGGACATCTTTTTGTTAATTCTGATCTTAGAAGTAAAATTCTCATTGTTTTTCCCTAAAGTGTGATGTTAACTATATTGTTTATTACCTTCATAAGGTTGAGGAAGTTTTCTGTTTCTAGTTTGTTAAGAGTTTTCTTTTCATTTTTTCCTTTCTTTTCTTTCTTTCTTTTTTTTTTTTTCCTATTTTTACAGAATGTGCTCAGTCACTCAGTTGTGTACAGGTGTTTGTGACCTCATGGAGAATAAGCCTAACAGGCTCCTCTGGCCTTGGGGATTCTCCAGTCAAGAATACTTCAGTGGGATGCCATGCCCTTCTCCAGGGGATATTCCCAACAAAGGAACATAAATTAGATTTCATGAAATTATTTTTTAGCATTTATTGAGATAAGTCTACTGTGTTTCATTTTTAGTTTTTAGTAACTTGAATTATGCTGTTTGAGTTTCAAATGCTTAATCAATGCTGGATTCTTCAGGGGACAAAGATCAATAGATTATGCTGTGTCATACTTTGTGTGTACTGGTGTAGTCTGTGCTTCATTCTGAACACTTTCTCTTGCTGCCTGTGCAAGTGCACAATTTTCTCCTGCTGTCCTGTATAATCTGTTATTTATTATATGCATTGTGTTTGTCATCTGATTCTGTAGTTTTCATATCTACAAAATGAAAGTGTGTCCTTTTGATGATTTTCGTGTCTCTACTTAACTTTACAACATAACAAACTCAGTTATTTGAAGTTGTTTAATGTTCCTGTTTGCAATTTCTGAAATCTATGCCACTTCTGGATCAGTTTGATTTCTCAAGGGAATTTTAATATGATTTTTCTTACCTTAGTGAGATTAAATATATTTTCAATATTGTTAGTGTCTAGTTCCATATCTCTCTTGTCAATTGGCTGATCATGTCTTTTGAACATCGCTTAACAAAGTGAGCAGCCAATTGTGAAGATGTAGCACTGTTGACTCATGTCTTTTTCACATTTTTCTGTCATGTTTTAGGTTCTTTGTTCTAAAAATTTTAAGAGTTATTCTTTGTGTTAATTTATGGTGTGCTTTGTTCTAGTTCATAAACTTTTAAGCAGTGTGATACATCCTGGATGAATAAGCAACCAGTGGACACCAGGATGTAAGCATTTCACAGGAAACCCAGGAAGTCCCACTAAGACAAAAAACTGCTTCCCCAGGGGGCACACCTCAGTCTGGCGGACCCTGCTTATCAATTAGGAACACAAGAACTCTGGTGAAGCAAGCAGCTCGTTCCCTTTTCCTCCAGAGCAAACACAACTATGACAGGATTTGGGAACTACATGGATACGACATGAATACTTATTGTTTCCTCCAAGAAGCAGGAAGTTTGTGGTATTTATTCATGGAAATGAATTCTGTCATGGCCTCCACTTCCAGTTGAGGTGCCAGCAGGAAAACAAGATGAGAAAGGAGGTTTGTAAGGGCACGTGTTGAGAAGACCTTTGCAAATGAGGCTCACACACCTCTGGGCAAATTTCAACTCTTCTTGTGGATAAAAATGTGTTGCAGGTGGTCATTTGCTTCTTGGGATCACCCAGCACAATTTGAATCACGTATTTATCTGCCTCAACCACATCACCGTGTTAAAACACAAGCCTGTGTACTACACCATGAGTCATAGACTTGAACCAAGACAAATCCAAGTGGAGCAAAGGCAAGTGTATTTAGTGCAGCCTCACAGCCTGAAGACAGGGGTTTCACACGGGAAAGTAGAAAACTGAGGAGAGTTATGTGAACACTGAGCAAAGGAGGTGGGATGGAAAAAGTTTTTGGTAGATGGCCCCAAATTAGGTGGTCTTTAAGGTGCTTTAATAGCACCTTACGGGAGAAAAATGGAATGATTCTCATTTCCACAGACACTTCAACACAACCAAATTATCATGGACGTATTCTCAGTTCAGTCACTCAGTCGTGTCTGACTCTGTGACCCCATGAATCGCAGCATGCCAGGCCTCCCTATCCATCACAAACTCCCGGAGTTTCCTCAAACTCATGCCCATTGAGTCGGTGATGCCAACCAGCCATCTCATCCTCTGTCATCCCCTTCTCCTCCTGCTCCTAGTTCCTCCCAGCAACAGGGTCTTTTCCAGTGAGTCAACTCTTCACATGAGGTGGCCAAAGTATTGGAGTTTCAACTTCAGGATCAGTCCTTCCAATGAACACCCAGGACTGATCTCCTTTAGGATGGACTGGTTGGATCTCCTTGCAGTCCAAGGGACGGTCAAGAGTCTTCTCCAACACCACAGTTCAAAAGCATCAATGTTTCAGTGCTCAGCTTTCTTCACAGTCCAACTCTCACATCCACACATGACCTCTGGAAAAACCATAGCCTTGACTAGATGGAAGTTGGCTGGCAAAGTAATGTCTCTGCTTTTTAATGTGCCATCTAGGTTGGTCATAACTTTCCTCCCAAGGAGTAAGTGTCTTATAATTTCATGGCTGCAGCCACCATCTGCAGTGATTTCGGAGCCCCCCAAAATAAAGTCTGACACTGTTTCCAGTGTTTCCCCATCTATTTCCCATGAAGTGATGGGACTAGATGCCATGATCTTACTTTTCTGAATGGCTTTAAGCCAAGTTTTTCACTCTCCTCTTTCACTTTCATCAAGAGGCTTTTTAGTTCCTCTTTACTTTCTGCCATAAGGGTGGTGTCATCTGCATATCTGAAGTTATTGATATTTCTCCTGGTAATCTTGATTCCAGCTTATGCTTCTTCCAGCCCAGCATTTCTCATGAGGTACTCTGCATGTAAGCTAAATAAGCAGGGTGACAATATACAGCCTTGAGTACTCTTTTTCCTATTTGGAACCAGTCTGTTGTTCCATGTCCAGTTCTAACTGTTGCTTCCTGACCTGAATACAGGTTTCTCAAGAGGCAGGTCAGGTATTCTGGTATTCCCATCTCTTTCAGAATGTTCCACAGTTTATTGTGATCCACACAGTTGAAGGCTTTGGCATAGTCAATAAAGCAGAAATAGGTGTTTTCCTGGAACTCTCTTGCTTTTTTGATGATCCAGCAGGTGTTGACAATTTGATCTCCGATTCCTCTGCCTTTTCTAAAACCAGCTTGAACATCTGGAAGTTCTTGGTTCGCGTATTGCTGAAGCCTGTCTTGGAGAATTTTGAGCATTACTTTACTAGCGTGTGAGATGAGTGCAACTGTGCAGTAGTTTGAGCCATGTTTGGGATTGCCTTTCTTAGGGACTGGAATGAAAACTGACCTTTTTCCAGTCCTATGGCCACTGCTGAGGTTTCCAAGTTTACTGGCATATTGAGTGTAGCACTTTCACAGCATCATCTTTTAGGATTTGAAATAGCTCAACTGGAATTACATCACATCCACTATCTTTGTTCATAGTGATGCTTTCTAAGGCCCACCCGACTGCACATTCCAAGCTATCTGGCTCTAGGTGAGTGATCACACCATCATGATTATCTGGGTCATGAAGATCTTTTTTGGAGAGTTCTTTTGTGTATTCTTGCCACCTCTTCTTAATATGTTCTGCTTCTGTTAGGTCCATACCATTTCTCTCCTTTATTGAGCCCATTTTTGCATGAAATATTCCCTTGGTATCTCTAATTTTCCTGAAGAGATCTCTAGTCTTTCCCATTCTACTGTTTTCCTCTCTTTCTTTGCATTGATCACTAAGGAAGTCTTTCTTATATCTCTGTGCTATTCTTTGGGACCTTGCATTCAAATGGGAATATCTTTCTTTTCTCCTTTGTTTTTTTGCTTCTCTTCATTTCAGAGCTATTTGTAAGGGTCTCCTGAGACAACCATTTTGCCTTTTTGCATTTCTTTTCCATGGGGATGGCCTTGATCCCTGTCTCCTGTACAATGTCATGAACCTCCGTCCATAGTTGATCAGGCTCTCTGTCTATCAGATGTAGTCCCTTAAATCTATTTCTCACTTTCACTGTATAGTCATAAGGGATTTGATTTCAGTCACACCTGAACGGTCTAGTGGCATTTTAGGCAAGATATTAAAAACTAGGTAATGGTGAAAGGTGAGATATAACAGAATGCAAGCCTGAATACTGTGAATGTGAGGCTATATATTGTCACCCTGATTATCTAACTTATATGCAGAGTGCATAGCTTTTAGAACTTTCAGACAGAGACATTAAAATACTTGGAAGAGTTGTGTTTTGTATGTTCTTTAATAAAGCAGAGACATAGAAATCATAAAAATAGACTCAATTTCATCTTATAGATATGAAACATATAGTGTCAGATGATGAACACTGCAATATAAATGCCTTATTTCTCTCACCAAATCAAGCGAGCTGCTTCGCATCCTCCCCTATAAGGGTCAGGATGAGGCTTTGTGGTGTCAAGACCCGTTTATAGTTATGTGGATTATCTCTGGGCTTTCTATTTTGTTCCATTGATGTACATTTCTGTCTTTGTGCAAGTACCATACTGTCTTGATGACCGTGGCTTGAAGCCAGGCAGGTTGATTCCTCCACTTCTATTCTTCTTTCTCAAGATCTCTTTGGCTATTTGAGGTTTTTTGTATTTCCATACAAATTGTGAAATTATTTGTTCTAGTTCTGTGAAAAATACTCTTGGTAGCTTGAATGAGATTGCATTGAATCTATAGATTGCTTTGGGTAGTATACTCATTTTAACTATATTGATTCTTTTGATCCATGAGCATGGTATATTTCTCCATCTATTTGTGTCCTCTTTGATTTCTTTCATCAGTGTTTCATAGATTTCTATATATAGGTCTTTTGTTTCTTTAGGTAGATATATTCCTAAGTATTTCACTCTTTCCGCTGCAATGGTGAATGGAATTGTTTCCTTAATTTCTCTTTCTGTTTTCTCATTGTTGGTGTATAGGAATGCAAGGGATTTCTGTGTGTTAATTTGCCTGCATCATTTGAATTAGTTTTATCCTGGAAAATGCCCAGCAGTAGGTCACATGGTGATTTTATTTTTAGGTTTTTAAGGAGCTGCCATACCGTTCACTATAGATATGGTACCGATTTATATGCCCACTGACAGTTCGAGGGTTCCCGTTCCCCACACCGTCTCTCGATTAATGTTTGTAGAGGTTTTGTTGATGGCTATCCATGTTGACATGAAGTGATTGTAGTTTTGATTTGTATTTCCTTAATAATTAGAGATTTTGAGCTTCTTTTCACATTCTTGTTGGTCACCTGTATGTCTTCTTTGAAAATAAATCTATTTAGATCTGCCTGTTTTTACTGACTTTTCTTTTTATTGATAACTGGCTATATATGCTCTTTGTGTATTTTGGAGAATAATGCCTTGATAACTAATGAGAACTATCAGTGTAGCACAGGTAGCTGTCCTCAATGCTTTTCGGTGAGTGAAGTGGGAAGGAAACTTACTCACAATTGATTTACTTTGCTGTACAGAAGAAAGTCACACAACATTTTAAAGCAACAAGAGGTGAACATCCTCTATGATCCAACTATAGAAAACTCTAGATGAGTCAAAACTAATCTATACTGATAGAACTGAAAACTGGTGTTTCGTGGGTGAAGGGCTGTGTGAGGAAGGGGCCCAAGAGATGTTCTAGGATGATGGGAAAAAATATTGCCATGAACATCGTGTATATAATCTTGGTGAAATTGCATATATGCATCTGCAATGAAAATTCCAAACAAGGTCTTGCTAAGTGGCTCCATAAATGTATAAGTTTGCTAGATACTGTCACATTGTCTTTCAGAAAGTTTTATCACTTTATGCTTTCACAACAATGCATGAGCACTCATTTCCTCACCTCTCATCCTCAATTTGTAGGAAAAAGTTGGTATCACTCAATGCTTTATTTGAACTTCTGGCAATTTGCATGGTAAGAAATTGTCTTCCATTATTGTTTTGGTTTCCACTTGTTTTTATTACCAATTAGGTTCAAATTTTCCTCCTGTTTTTTGTTAATTTTGCTTATTTTTCTTCTGAGTAATTTGTATTTCTTTGTTCCTTTTTTTACTGCTTGTTTATCTTCTATCAGGTGTTTCATCTTCTTATTTTTAATTTTGAACTCTGTATAAATTGGGCAAATATGCCCTTTGTCAGCTACCTTCCAAATATTTTTAAATTGTCATTTTATAATTCTTTGTTTATTATTAATTTACCCATGAATGATTTTTTTCTACAAAGTGTAAATTTCCCCTTTTTAGCTACTGGACAAAGATTACTTAAATTAAGAAATTTAAATAACTGAGAAAATCTCCAGGGAACTAGAGGGTATAGGCAAAACGATTGCAAGGAGGGAGGGTCAACTCTCCCAATTGCAAGAGTCAACTCTCTCTGATTTCACCTGTGTGCCTTTTCACATGTACTTTTCAACAAACTATTTACCCTGAAATACATAAAATGAAAACACAGACATAGACTTATGAAAACATTCTTACACTGATGGACACATACAAGCACAGAGACAATCTTATATGCTTGAAATGCAATTAAGGAAAGGAAAAGAAAACGTAGGGACTCACTGAAGAACACCTATGAAGTGCACAGAAGTTCTCTGCTACTTTTCTCTAGGCCTAAAGTTGGAAGTTATTTTGTGGTTGAATGATTTCTCTCTAACGACATTTTAAATCAGAATGCTTTAAAGATATTCCTTTGTTTGGCATCTGAGCAGATCTTATATATTTTGTATGTAAGACTATTCTGTGATTTGCTAAAATAAAAACAATGTTGTAGGGTAACAACATTGAAGTCATATTGACCTCTTTAGGCTCTGCAGTTACACATTTCCTTGTTAAGCTTTAAACATCTAATTCCATCCTCTGACCTTCTCCCATCAATTTTTCTACATTTTACCCCAATCTTCTCCATTTACCTCACTTAAATTTTTGTTTTAACTTTTACTATTTAGGCACCAATTATAAAATAAATAAGTAAAGGAAAGAAAATTGAATTAATGTACAATGATTACTAATGTATTGAGCTATATTCTGTACAATTTTTTGAGAGTTAAAGATATTGATTTATTAAAGCCATATGGGAAATAATCACCAAGGTAATGTATCATGTATCCAGGCTTCCCTTGGTAAGGCAATGAGGTGCAGTTTAATAATTTTTTTTTTTTTTTTTTTGCATTAAAACAGTAGTTTTTCAGCATGATACACTCGATGTCCATAACCATACCTTTTCCCAGATATCTCAAAGGAAAAGGGGATTAATCTTGTTCTCTTTGAGAAGTACCTGCCACTTAAAGCAGAATATGAAAAGAAGTTAAAAGGGAGTGAGAAAGAATAATCAGTACCTGGCACTTTCAATTTTCCCTTTCATGTATTGGAGAAGGAAATGGAAACCCACTCCAGTGTTCTTGCCTGGAGAATCTCAGTGACGGTGGAGCCTGTTGGGCAGCCGTTTATGGGGTCGCACAGAGTCAGACACGACTGAAGCGACTTAGAAGTAGCAGCAGCAGCAGCAGCAGCAGCAATGAAATAGAAGATGTAGTTGCCTTTAAGTTGATATTGCTCAAAGCATGCAAATTTGACTACATAGAAAGTAGCAAATTTGACTACATATAAAATGAGGCCATTGAACTTTGGGTTTGAAATTATAGCTAAGGGCAAAAATTTCTTTTTTTTTTTTCTTCTTCTATTTTTATTTGATTAATTAATTTGTTTTAATTGGAGGCTATTTACTTTACAATATTATGTTTTTTTTTTTCCCATACATTAACATGAATCAGCCATGGGTGTACATGTGTTTCCCATCCTGAACCCGTCTTCCACCTCTCTCCCCATTCCATCCCTCAGCATCATCCCAGTGCACCAGCCCTGAGCACCCTCTTTCATACATGGAACCTGGACTGGTAATCTGTTTCGCATATGATAATATACATGTTTCAATGCTGTTCTCTCAATCATCCCACCCTTGCTTTCTCCCACAGAGCCCGAAAGACTGTTACGCATCTCTGTATCTTTTTCTGTCTCCATATAGGGTCATCATTACCGTCTTTCTAAATTCCATATATATACATGTATTACTCTACTGTATTGGTGTCTTTCTCTCTGACTTACTTCACTCTGTATAATAGGCTCCAGTTTCATCCACCTCATTAGGCTGGATTCAAATGCGTTCTTTTTAATAGCTGAGTAATATTACATTGTGTATATGTACCCAAGTTTTCTTATCCATTTGTCTGTCTATGGACATCTAGTTGCTTCCCTGTCCTGGTTATTGTAAACAGTGCTGTGATGAACATTGGGGTACAGGTGTCTCTTGCAGTTCTGTTTTCCTCTGTGTGTATGTCCTTGGGCATTCCACAAAGGCACAAACTCAGTTGGGCCTGCGTTTTGTGCCCTTCCCAGGTCTGCACATCTCAGGCTACAAGGTGCTTAGCAAACACACTCTTCCCAGCTGGGTAGTGCATCTTATTACCTCCCCCATCCCAGCCACTCAATTTTCTGGGTGTCAGTGGGACTGCCATCTCAGGTGTGCTGTGTGTCTCTCCTGGGGCACTAATCTCTGGCTGAAACCATCTTGATTGATTTCAACCATCCAGGATCCCAGGAGGACTTGGTGAGCAACGGGGAGCCTGCTCATTTTTGGTAGGGGATGCCATCTCTGGGGCTGAGTTTTCCCCTTGCCTTTATGCCCTGGCTGTCGCCTGCCTACCTCCCTGCCTCCAGTGGGGGATGGGCTGGTCCACAGCTGGATAACTCTCCTCTGGTATTCGTTCAGTCCTTTGTTCTGTGAGTGCACCTGGAAGTGACTTAAGTTAGAGGTTTTTGTGGGAAAGTTCTCTCACTCTCTCTTTCCTCCTTTTTAGTTTTTCCTCTCTGGCTATCTCACAGTTTGAGCTAACTCATGTTAGCTCCCTCATATTGCCATCAGGGCATTCAAGCCTGGTCCTTACCATAAGCAATGCAGCCCGTGCTTCCCTGTTCAGCTCCCTCTTGCTGGTAGCAGATGCAAGCGTCTGTGCTACTTCTCCAGTGGGAGTTGCAGTTTAGGCACGTAATCTGTGGGTGTTATTTATTTATTGTTTCCTCCCGTTTATGTTGCCCTCTGAGATTCCAAAACTCCCCACAGACCCGCTGGTGACAAGGTTTCCTGGTGTTTGGAAATTTCTTTTTTAAGACTCCCTTCTCAGGATGGGTCTCCATCCCTACTCGTTGTATCTCTTTTTATCTTATATATTTTGTCCTACTTCCTTTTGAATAAAATGGGCTGCCTTTCTGGGTACATGGTGTTCTCTCCCAGTGTTCAGAAGTCATTTTGTGGTATTTGCTCAGTGTTCAAATGATCTTTTGATAAATTTGTGGGGGAGCAAGTAGCCTCCCTGTCCTATTTCTCTGCTATCTTAGGACCCTAATCATCATTAATTCAATTGACATGCATTTGAGCAAATTCTGGGAGACAGTGAAAGAGAGGGAGGTCTGTGCTGCAGTCCAGGAAGTCACAAGAGTTGAACATCACTAGATGACTGAACTATAACAATCAAAGTCTCTAGAGCTACTTCTTAAAATCACTCCAAAATATATTTACTAAAAGAAATAACAACAACAATAACAAAAGTATTATAGTGGTATTCTAGAATTTGGGATAATGGATTTAAAAAATATATGGCAGGTATAGGCTGTCAAAGAGACAAAGCTTAGATTTGAATAGATTTTCAGAATTAGGTTGTAATGAAAATTTTATGCAAGTAATCAACAGCTATAGTGACTATACGACTAGTAGACAAAATGACTTTAAATAAAAAATGGTATGAAACAAATGACATTAAGTATCATTTAGTTCAGTCTCACAATCTTATCTAATTCTTTGCAACCACAAGGACTGCAGCACACCAGGCCTCCCTATCCATCACCAACTCCTGGAGTTTACTCAAACTCCTCTCCGTTGAGTTGGTGAGGCCATCCAACCATTCATCCTCTGTCTTCCCCTTCTCCTCTTGCCTTCAATCTTTCCCAGCAGCAGAATCTTCCCAAATGAGTCAGTTCTTCACATCACGTGACCAAAATATTGGAGTTGTGGCTTCAGCATCAGTCATTCCAATTGTTATATTAATTACATATTTTGTCATATTATTTTTATATTAATGATATAAGGGTATCTCTCTCTCTCTTTCTCTCTCTCTCTCTCACACACATAAGTTCACATCATCAAAAAGTTACAGTTACCTAATATTTGAATTGTTTCTCTGCCTTCAGGCTAATATGACATGTAAAAACTGCAAAACATGAGCAAGAAGTCTAGTCCAACAATAAATATCGAAATAATTCAAGAAGATAAGACCATTGAGGGAAGAGAAAACCTAAACGACAATAAAAACCAGTGGGCCAAACACAAATGTGCAGAACATTCCACCCAAAAGGAACAGAAGAATACACATTTTTGTCAACTACACTTGGAATATTCCCTAGTATATTCTCACGAATTGGGTTTATATGAAGCCATGAAAAAACCATAGGTAATGTAAATTATACCAAATATGGTCTCTGGCATCCAAGACATGTAAATTGGAACCAACAACAGGAGAAAAATTTGACACATAATAATGTGTGGAAAATTAAACAACATATTCCAAAGGGATCAATGAGTCAAAGAATAACTCACAGGGGAAATGAAAATATATTCCAAGGTGAATCAAAATGGAAACATAATGAATCAGGTCATCAGATACAGCAAAAGCAGAATCCTTTTATATTTAAGCTTACATAAAAAGGAAGCCCTCCAATCCTGTGAAGAAGCTAATGACGTCTTCAAAAGTTGGGGAAAAAAAAATCTAAATTCACAGCAAGGACAAACAGGAAATCAATAAATATTGATATGGGAATAAAATAATATAAATAGTATAAAAATAGAGAAAATTGAACAAAAAAGCAAAAGAATATTGGGTAAACGGAACAAATAAAAAGAGATTCAGTTACAGAAATGAGAATGAATAAGATGTCATTGCTATGAAACATACTAAATAAGGAGGAATGTTAGGTTTTTAGGACAGGAATTTCTCTCAATGAAAGTTTCAATCTATGTGAAACAATCAAATTGGTAGAATAAGAGTGACTAAAACAGTTTTAAAAATCGGAAAAAAATGAGAAGACTCATAAAAAAGAGGTTGAATTGGCAATCAGTTCAGTTCAGTCGCTCAGATGTGTCCGAATCTTTGTGACCCCATGAACAGCATCAATCCATGCTGCCCTGTCCATCACCAACTCCCAGAGTCCACATAAACTGATATTCATTGAATCAGTGATGTTATCCAACCATCTCATCCTCTGTTGTCCCCTTCTCCTCCTGTACTCAATCTTTCCTAACATCAGGGTCTTTTCCAATGAGTCAGTTCTTCACATCAGGTGGCCAAAATATTGGAGTTTCAGCCTTGACATCAGTCCTTCCAATGATCACCCAGGAGTGATCTTCTTTAGGATGGACTGGTTGTATCTCCTTGCAGCCCAAGGGAATCTCAGGAGTCTTCTCCAACACCATAGTTTAAAAGAATTGATTCATCCATGCTCAGCTTTTTTTATAGTCCAAATCTCACATCCATACATGACCACTGAAAAAACTTTAGCCTTGGCTAGAAGGATTTTTGTTGACAAAGTTATGTCTCTGCTTTTTTAATATGCTGTCTACATAGGTCATAACTTTCATTCCAAGGAGTAATCATCTTTTAATTTCATGGCTGCATTCACCATCTGCAGTGATTGTGGAGTCCCTCCAAATAAAGCCATCCACTGTTTCCCCATCTATTTCCCGTGAAGCAATGGGACCATATGCCATGATCTTAGTTTTCTGAATGTTGAGCTTTAAGCCTACTTTCTCACTCTCCTCTTTCACTTACACCAAAAGGCTCTTTAGTTATTCTTCACTTTCTTCTTCACTTTCTTGACATTTCTCCCAGCAACCTTGATTCCAGCTTGTGTTTCCTCCAGTCCAGCATTTCTCATGATGTACTCGGCATTTAAGTTAAATAAGCAGGGTGACAATATACAGTCTTGATGTACTCCTTTTCCTATTTGTAATCAGTCTGTTGTTCCATGTCCAGTTCTAACTGTTGCTTCCTGACCTGCATACAGGTTTCTCAAGAGGCACGACAGGTGATCTGGTATTCCCATCTCTTTCAGAATTTTCTGTAGTTTATTGTGAGCCACACAAAGGCTTTGGCATAGTTAATAAAGCAGAAATTAATGTTTTTCTGTAACTCTCTTGCTTTTTCAATGATCCAATGGATGCTGCCAATTTGATCTCTGGTTCCTCTGCCTTTTCTAAAGCCAGCTTGAACATTTCGAATTTAATGATTTCACGTATTTCTGAACTCTGGCTTGGAGAATTTTGAGCATTACTTTACTAGCACGTGAGATGAGTATAACTGTGCAGTAGTCTGAGTACTCTTTGGCTTTGCCTTTCTTTAGGATTGGAAGTAGAAACTGACCTTTTCCAGCCCTGTGGCCACTGCTGAGTTTTCCACATTTGCAAACAGATTGTGTGCAGCACTTTCACAGCATCATCTTTTAGGATTTGAAATAGCTCAACTGGAATTCCAACACCTCCACTAGCTTTGTTCATAGTGATGCTTCTGAGGCTCATTTGACTTCACATTCCTGAACGCCTGGTTCTAGGTGACTGTGAGCGATCACACCATCATGATTATCTTGGTCGTGAAAATCTTTTATGTATAGTTCTTCTGTGTATTATTGCCACCTCTTCTTAATATGTTCTGCTTTTATTAGGTCCATATCTTTTCTGTCCTTTATTGAGCCCATCTTTGCATGAAATATTACCTTGGTATCATTAATTTTCTTGAAAAGATCTCTAGTCTTTCCCATTCTTATGTTTTCATCTATTTCTTCGCATTGATTGCTGGGGAAGGCTTTCTTATCTCTTCGTGCTATTCTTTGGAACTCTGTATTCAAATGGGAATATCTTTCCTTTTCTCCTTTGCTTTTCACTTCTCTTCTTTTCAGTTATTTGTAAGACCTCCTCAGACAGCCATTTTGCTTATGCATATATATGCATACATCTATATTTATACATGCCTATGTATATGTCTAATGTATAGGTGCATACTTTTCTTTTGTTTGGGTATTGATATACATCTCATAGTGGGTATATAATTGCAGGTATATACTTTTGCAGTATCAGGCTGTTTGCTAAAATATGCTTGCACTTACTTTCACCTCAGAGTATTTTTTTACTCTCCTTGTGACTTACACTTTGATTCATTGGTTCTTTAGAAACATCTTTTTTAATTTTCTGTACATTGACAAATTTGCAAACATGTATCCCATTTTTAACTTCTAGCTCCATTTCTTAGTTTTCAGAGAACTTGGTATGATTTAAAATACTAAGTCTTGTGTTATGTCTTAATCTAAGGTCTATTTTAGAGAATATTTCAGAGAATATTCAGATATATATGGATATATATGTGTTTGTGTACATATATATGTGTGTGTGTGTGTGTAGATAAGTATATACACAGTGTATGTATACATGTCTATTTGAATATATCAATGTAGGTATATAAATATAAATATACGAATGTTGAAAATGCAACACTATCCATCCTCATGTTTACCCTTCCTTGATCTTGAAGTGTTTCTGGTCATGTTTTTCAAATTCATATTTTGCTTCCAGTCTCCTCTCTCTTTGGGAACTGTAGTAAACAGTATCAGGAATCTTCACATTACTTTAGGGCCACTTTAAGTCCTGTTGATGTAGAAGCCTGTCGTCAGTTTCTGTTAGGATACAAGAATCTGTCTATAGACAATAACTTTTTCTGAGGTTTTAGAGAATAGAGCACACTTTGTACCAAGAATGTTACCAGCCATATCAGTAAACAAAAGATGCTAAAGTCATCAAGTCATAAGCCATTGCAGCCATCACTGAAGGCAAATGTTGAGGGGATTCTGGATGAAATCAGGTTGCCCGTTATCAAGTCTTCAGTTAGCACAGCTGCTACCAGTGTTGCCCAAATCTGGCTTGAGAAAGAAAGAAGAGATGATAGCTGCAGTTAATGTTCTTTTCAAAGGTATCATTTCAAGGAATCTAGATTCTTGCATCTTCCCATAGGTAGAACATATCTAAATCCATTCACTTGAGGTATCCAGTTTTTCTTTAATTAATCATAATATTTGAACATTCTGCATATTTGATCATTTTCCCAAAACTTCTGTAAAACCTGGCTCCCCCTATCCTTCTTCACTGCAGTCTTTTTGCAATACTTGAGAAGTTGCTCTGCATGATTAAATCCTTCTTAGGATGAAAACCCTGAAGAATAAATCATAATTCTCCACTTTTAGCCTATGTATTTTTCCCAGTCAGTAGCACACATTCTAGAATTGCAAAATAAGGGATTCTTGTGCAGCATCTCAGTTTTAACCTATACTAATTCCTACTTAGCATAGGTCTGAAAGTGAAAAGTTTGTTTTACTTATTAAAACTTGAGGGAATTAATGTTTTCATAAATTGGTGACATCAATTGTTACAGCTTCTTTACTTTTACGAACAATGAAAAATGAGTGACGTGAAAAAACATTCAAGTCTGAATGTATTCTGGCCAACTCAGCTCTGCATTTTAAGTTGTTGCTTTATCTGTACACACACAAGCAGTCCTTGGTACACATTTTACTGGACACATGCACGGTGATGCTTTTCTTGTCACTTGCACAAGTTGACCATGGACTGGTTTTCTTTCTTCTCTTGGAAAAAATGATTAAAATTTGGAGTATAATTGATTGACAATGTTGTGTTAGTTTCTGCTGCATAGCAAGGTAAATCAGTTATTAGTATATATAGCTGAGCCTCCCTTTTGAGCAGTCCTCCCATTTCCCTCTAGAGTCTCCGCTCCCACCCCACAACCCACTCTGCCAGATCAACCCATAGCACTGACCAGGAACTTCTCACTAGCTATCTACTACATACTTAACATCTTACATATGTCAGTGGATCTTGTTCAATTCTTTCCATCTGTCCTTCCCACTCTATGTCCACAAGTCTGTTTTCTATGCCTTCATCTCTTCCCTGCCTCCAAATGGGTCCTTCAGTACCTGTTTTCTAGATTCCAGTTATACGCATTAATGTGCAACATTGGTCTTTCCCTTGTTTAATTACTTCACTCTGTATATAATAGGCTCTAGAATGATCTGTAACTGTACAAATAATCCAATTGTTTTCCTTTTAATGGGTGAGTAATTGTCCACTTTATATGTGTACCACAGCTTCTTTATCCATTCTTCATTTGATGGACACTGAGATTTCTTCCTTCTATTGGCTACTGTAAATGGTGTTGCAATGGATAATGGGGTACATATGTCCTTTTCAATTATGGTCTCCTTTTTGTACATGCCAAATAGTGGGATTGTTGGGTTATATGGTAGTTTTATTCCTAGTTATCTAAAGAACTTCAATACTGTTCTGTATCATGGCAGTATTCATTTACATTCCTGACAATAGTGCCAGAGGGCAGGAGGATTCCCTTTTCTCTGCACCATCTCCTTCATATATCATTTTATAATGATATGTATGTGTCTATATATATGCATATATATAATATATAGTATATATATATCTTAATGTAATATGTAGTAATAGTATACTATATAGTATAGTTATATATAACTTCTTCATTTGGTTGCCACAGGCCTCAGTTCTTGCATGTTGAATCTAGTTCCATGACCAGGGATAAAACCTGAGACCCCTGCATGGGGATCATGGTGTTAGCCAGTGGACCACCATGGAAGTCCCCTCTTGTAGATGTTTTTTAATAATTGCCATTTGGAATGGGTGAAGTGATACTTCATTGTAGTTTTGATTTGTATGCCTTTGCTAAGTTGAGGTAGTTTTTACTATGCTCAGTATCTGGAAAGTTTTTATCAAAGTAAATGTTGAATTATATCAAAGTGTTTTTTTGGCATCTTTTGATGTGATCACATGGTTTTAACCCTTCAATTTGTTACAGTGTATCTGATGGATTGATTTTCAACTACTGAAGAATGTTTGCATATCTGGGATAAACCCCATGTAATAATGACATTTGATCGTTTTAAGGTATTGATGGATATTTTTGCTTGTATTTTGTTAAGGATGTTTACCTCTGTTCATCTATGTGATATTGGTCTCTACCTTTCATTTTCTCTGTTATCTTGGTGATGGTATCATGGTGATGATGATCTTATAGGATGAGTTTGTGGATTTCCTGTCTACTGTGGTATATTGGAAAAGTTTCAGAACTGAATGTGTTAGCAGTTCTCTGAATGATTCATAAAATTTCCCGATGAAGCCATTTGGCCCTTGAATTCTATTAACTGGAAATTTTTCATCACAGTTACAATATTAGTGCTTGTAATTTCTGTGCTTATATTTTTCTGTTTCTTCTTAGTTGAGTTATGGTGCATTTGTCCTTGGATTTCAAATTTTAAATTTTATTGTCATATAGTTTTTTGTTGTAGTCTCTTATGATTTTTTATTATTGCTATGGTATCAGTTATATTGTCTCCTTTTCATGTCTAGTTTTATTGATGAGTGTTTTCTCTTTTTAAACTAAATCTGGTGCATGATTTATCTCTTGTTTATGCTCTCCAAGAGCTCCCTTTTAGTGTTATTGATGTTGGCTATTGTTTTCATCACTTCTTTTTTCTTTTATTTCTGCTCTGTTCTTTATCATTTTTCCCCCTTATCTTCACCTTGGGGAATTATGTTTGCTTTCTCTTTCTCTAAATGCTTTAGGTTTAAGGTTAGGTTGATTACTTGAGAGTGCAATGGTGAAATCAGATTGGTTATATTCTTTGTAATCAAAGATGGAGAAGCTCTATGCAGTCGGCAAAAACAAGACTGGGACCTGAAACTGTGGTTCAGATCATGAACTCTTTATTGCCAAATTCAGACTGAAATTGAAGAAAGTGGAGAAAACTACTAGACCATTCAGGTATGACCTATATCAAATTCCTTATGATTATGCAGTTGAAATGAGAAATAGCTTTAAGGGACTAGATCTCATAGAGTGTCTGATGATCTATGGAAGAAGGTTCGTGACATTGTACAGGAGACAGGTATCAAGACCATCCCCAAGAAAAGAAATTCAGAAAGCAAAATGGCTGTCTGAGAAGGCCTTACAAATAGCTGTGAAAAGAAGAGAACCAAAAAGCAAGGAGAAAAGGGAAGATATACCCATTTGAAAGCAGAGTTCCACAGAATAGCACAGAGAGATAAGAAAGCCTTCCTCAGAGATAAATGAAAAGAAATAAAGGAAAATAATAGAATGGGAAAGACTAGAGATCTCTTCAAGCCAATTGGAGACAGCAACATTGCATGTAGGAACTTTTCAAGCAATGATGGGCACAATAAAGGACAGAAACAGCATGAATCTAACAGAATCAGAGGATATTAAGATGAGTTGGAAAAGGTGCACAGAAAAACTGTACAAATAGGATTTTCATGATTCACATAATCACGATGGTGTGGTCACTCAACTAGAGCCAGACATTCTGGAATGTGAATTCAAGTGGGCCTTAGGAAGCATCACTATGAACAAAGCTAGTGGATGTGATGGTATACCAGTTGAACTGTTTCAAATCCTAAAAGATGATTTTGTGACAGTGCTGCAGTCAGTATGTCTACAAATATGGAAAATTCAGCAGTGGCCACAGGACTAGAAAACGTCAGTTTTCATTCTAATCCCAAAGAAAGGCAATGCCAAAGAGTGATCAAATTACCTCACAACTGCACTCATTTCACACGCTAGTAAAGTAATGCTCAAAATTCTCCAAGCCAGAGTTCAGAAATATGTGAATCAAGAACTTCCAGATGATCAAATGGTTTTAGAAAAGGCAGAGGAACCAGAGATCAAATTGCCAACAACCGCTGGATCATCAAAAAAGCTCAACACTAGGAAGCCCCAGAGGGATGGGATGGACAGAGAGGCAGGGGAGGGGATCGGGATGGGGAACCCATGTAAATCCATGGCTGATTCAGACCAATGTATGGCAAAAACCACTACAATATTGTAAAGTAATTAGCCTCCAAAACAAAATAAACAAACAAACAAATTGCCAACATCCGCTGGATCATCAAAAAAGCAAAAGCACTCCAGAAAAATGTCCAATTCTGCTTTATTGATTATGCTAAAGCCTTTGACTGTGGGTTCACAATAAACTGTGGAAAATTCTGAAAGAGATGGGGAAACCAGACCGCTTGACCTGCCTCTTGAGAAACGTGTATGCATGTCAGGAAGCAAAAGTTAGAACTGGACACGAAATAGCAGACTGGTTCCAAATAGGAAAAGGAGTATGCCAAGGCTGCATATTGTCACCCTGCTTATTTAACTTATGTTCAGAGGACATCATGAGAAACGCTAGGCTGGAAGAGGCACAAGCTGGGATCAAGATTGCTGGGAGAAATATCAATAACCTCAGATATGCAGATGACACCACACTTCTGGCAAAAAGTGAAGAACTAAAGAGCCTCTTGATGAAAGTGAAAGTGGAGAGTGAAAAAGTTGGCTTAAAGCTCAACATTCAGAAAACTAAGATCATGGCATCCTATCCCATCACTTCATGGCAAATAGATGAGGAAACAGTGGCTGAGTTTATTTCCTTGGTTTCCACAATCACTGCAGATGGTGATTTCTGCCATGAAATTTAAAGATTTTACTTTCCTTGGAAGGAAATTTATGACTAACCTAAACAGCATATTGAAAAGCAGAGACATTACTCTGCCAACAAATATCCATTACTCAAGGCTATGGTTTTTCCAGTTGTCATGCATGACTGTGAGAATTGGACTATAAAGAAAGCTGATCGCTGAAGAATGGATGCTTTTGAACTGTGGTGTTGGAGAAGAATCTTGAGAGTCCCTTGGACTTCAAGGAGATCCAACCAGTCCATCCTGAAGGAGATCAGTCTTGGACGTTCATTGGAAAGACTGATGTTGAAGCTGAAGTTCCAATACTTTGGCCACCTGATGCAAAAAGCTGACTCATTTGAACAGACCCTGATGCTGGAAAAGATTGAGGGCAGGAGAAGGGGACGACAGAGGATGAGACGGTTGGATGGCATCATCTATTCAATGGACATGGGTGGGTTTGGGTGGGCTTTGGGAATTGGTGTTAGACAGGGAGGCCTAGTGCCCTGCAGTTCATGGGGTTGCAAAGAGTCGGACATGACTGAGTGACTGAACTGAACTTGCTCAATTCATTCCATTCTCTATACCTCAGCATCCACAAGTCTGTTTTCTACCTCTGCATTTCTTTTCCCCCTTTCCAAATGCATTTTCAGTACTATTTTTCTAGATTCCGCTTATGTACATTAATGTAGAATATTGACCTTTGTCTTTTTAAATTACTTCCCTGTGTTACAGGGTCTAGGTGTAGCTGTGTCTCTACAAATCATCCAATTTTGTTACTACTATGGGTGGGAAATTTCCCATCTTATGCTGCTGCTGCTGCTAAGTTGTTTCAGTCATGTCCGACTCTGTGCGACCCCATAGATGGCAGCCCATGAGGCTCCCCCATCCCTGGAATTCTTCAGGCAAGAACACCAGAGTGGGTTGCCATTCCCTTCTCCAATGCAAGAATGTGTAAAGTGAAAGTGAAAACGCTTGGTCGTGTCTGACTCTTAGTGACCTCACGAACTGCAGCCTGCCAGGCTCCTCAATCCATGTGATTTTCCAGGCAAGATTACTGGAGTAGGTTGCCATTACCTTCTCCGTTCCTATCCTATACATGTACTACAAATTCTTCATCCATTTCATGGTTGATGGACACCTAGGTTGCCTCCATATCTTTGCTACTAGTAAATGGCATTTCAATGGACCCTGGGGGTACATATGTCTTTCAATTGTGGTTTCCTTTAGCTATATTCCAAATAGTGGTTTTCTTGTGTCATGTGATAGTTTTATTCCTGTTTCCAAAGAACTTGCTTAGTGTTCTGCATCCTGTAGCATTTATTTACATTCCTAACAACAGTGCAGATGATTCCCTTTTCTCCACACCATCTACTTCATTTATGGATGTAAGATTACACATTTCTTTGCCTGGTTGCACCAGGACTCTTTTGTCACATGTGGTATCCAGTTCACTGATTGGGGATCAAACCTGGGATCCATGCATTGGGATCATGGGGTCTTAGACACTGGACCAGCAGGGAAGACACTCTTGTTGATTTTTATAATGGTGGCCATTCAGAAAGGTGTGAGGTGATACTTCATTGTATTTTTGATTTGTGTACCTTTATTACAATGAGGTCGTTTTAGCTATGGTGTTTCAGAGAGTGTTTTTTTTTTTTTTTTTTTTTTTTTTCTCAAAATAAAAAATGCTTGCTGAATTTTATAAAGGGCTTTTTTTTTTTTTTTTTTTGCATCTATTGAGGTGAATATATGGTGGTACTCCTTCAATATGTATTGATTATGCAGCTACTGAAGAATGTTTGTAAATCTGGAATAAACCCAACTTCATAATGATGTTTGATCCTTTTAATGTGTTGTTGAATTGCTCTTGCTAGCATTTTGTTGAGGATTTTTGCATCTATGTTCATTCATGTGATATTGATCTGCAATTTTAATTTTCTCTGCTCTCTGTGGTTTTGGTACCAAGTGATGGTGATGTTGTAGGATGAGTTTAGGTTTTCCCTCCACTGCAGTGTTTTCAAAGTGCTTCAGATGTAGAGGTGTTAACACTTCTTTGATTCCTAAAACTTGCCTGTGAAGCCAGCTGGCCCTTTAGTTTTGTTACCTAAACATTTTCCAACACAGTTTCAGTATTACTGTTTATAATTTCTGTCTTCAAATTTTCTTTCTTCTTAGTTGAGTTTCTAAGAATTTGTCCATGGATTTCAGGTTCTACTTTTTTTTTTGGATTATAGTTTTTGTTTGTTTGTTTTTTTAATCTGCTAAGTTCCTTTGATATTTCTGTGGTATCTGTTATCCATTTTCATATCTAATTTTATTGATAAGGGTGTTCTCCCTTTTTTCTTGATGAGTCTGGCTCATGATTTATCTGTTTTGTTTATGATCTCCAAATGTTCCCCTTTAGTGTTACTGAACTTTGCTGTTGTTTTCATCATTTTTTTCCTTTTATTTCTGCTCTATTCTTTGTGATTTTTTTCTCCTGTGAATATTGGGGAATTTGTTTGTTTTTCTTTCTCTAATTGATTTAGCTCTAAGGTTAGGATGATTACTTCAGACATTTCTTATTTATAAACTTACCTCTTACTGCTTTAGCCCTCTTCCATATGTTTTGGGTAACGTGTTTCAATTGTCATTTGTTTTAAATTTTCTGTCTAATATCTTCAGTGATTTCTTGGCCGTGTAGAAATGTATCCATTATCCTCCACTTCTTCAAGTTTTCCACAGTTTTTTTTTTTTTTTTCTCCCCCAATTATTGCATGGTAATCAGTGGACCATGGTCAGAAAAAACAAAACAAAATAAAACAAAATGTTTTATATATTTTCCATTATCCTAAATTTGCCAACTTGCTTGTGATCCAGATTTATCCTTGAAATATTTCATTTGCCCTTAAGAAGAAAGTGTATTCCCCTGGTTTTGGATGGAAAATCCTAAAAATATCAATTAAGTTCTTCAGGCTTGATGTGTCATTTAAGGCCTGTGCATCCTTTTAAGATTCATTTTAAACTGGAGGGCAATCAAATTTTAATGTTGTTTTGGCTTCTACTGTACATGAACATGAATCAGTCTACAGTATACATATGACAGCTATTGTGTTGTTAATAATTTGTTGTTGTTCCAGGCCCTTCTAAATCATTTCTTGTATTTTCTCCATTCTATTTTTGAGCTATTTGATCATCTTTAGTAAGTATATCTCAATTTTTCTTTTCAGGGGCAGTACCTATTTCCTCTTTCATTTTGTTTTGTGGATTTTTACCTTGTTCCTTTGCCTGAAACATATTGCTCTATCTGAAAAAACAAGCAAACAAACAAACAACAACAACAACAACAAAAACAAAAACAGTGAACTGACAACAGAATAAATCAAAATATCATAAGAATAATTAATGTTTCCTAGGATCTCAGCTGTCAGTTCCCTGGCCCCCGAAATGAGCCACAACACAACTCCACCTCTTCAGATAGTTCATCCATGCTGGGGAGAACTGGCTTCTGGATCTGCTGTAGGGATGGCTAAGATTCTTATCTGGTATAACTCCTCTGTCTTCTTACACATGCCTCCCCAAGGGTATTTTCTTTCATGATAACACTGAATGTGATTTTATATATTCCATAAACACAGAGTCTGCATAGTTGACCATGCAGATTTAATCTTCAGCTTTCTCAGCTGTTGGGAAAGTTTTCCATCCTCTTCATTATTGGTTCTGCTCCTTGACCCAAATGTATTTTTATCACTACCTCTCCAAGTGGTCACAACAGGAGTCTGCCCCAAGACTCTTGTGGAACACTTGGGTCTGCTTTGGTGAACACAAGAGGTGATACCGCTACTTGGACTTTAGGAAACTCAGTGGTTCCAGTTATGTAGAGGAGCCAGCAGCCATGGGTGGAAAAGTTCTGGCCCTAATGGTATCCTTTTCTACCCTGTGGTGGTAGGAGTGTGAATACTAGTTCTGGCAAGTCTTTTTCTATGGCCTGGTATAAGGTGTTAGCATGTGGGAAGAGGGGGGCTGTAATGGTGTCTCCACCTCCTGTGTGTGACTCATTACTAAGGTCCTGATTGTTTTCCAGTTTGGGATACCTCAAAAGGAATTCCCTTCTACACACTCTCTCCTCTCTGCCTCATCAGGCCATCTCCATGGCCATCCCCACATAGCCAATCTCAGTGTTCTCTCAGAATAGCTCTCTAAATGCTATATTCCAGCTTCCAGGCCCCATGCACACTGATTACTCTGAATTGCAGGTAGGGGAATGTAGGGCTACTGACATATTCTCTGTGTGATTCCTACTCTATAAAAACTATATTTAACCAGCTTCTTTCCTTGCTTCCATTCTGTCAAAGTATTTCACACTGTAGTGAGGGGGCTTACCTATATCCTAAATTCTTCCCTGTTTCTCCATCTCCCACCCCAGGGCCCAGTTTTGGCCTTACTTCCTCTTTGCCTTTTTCCCCCATATAACTTCCATTCTACCCAGTTATATCTGTAATCCACATAGGACTCTTTGATGACCAAGATCTTCTGAGAGTTTTCTACTGAAACTCTGGGAGAACTGTTGCCAGTTCTAACTGTTGTAGAAGTATTTGTGATGCATTCATGTAGAGAGATAAACTCCATATACTCCTGCTATTCAGCCATCTCAGAACTTCTGATTTTTTTCAGGCAAGCTCTATATTTCCCTTTTGCATCACAGTGAAGTATCAGGCATTAGCTGATATGAATTAATCTGCTTGTTGGGAGGCTCTATACATACACACATAACTAGTACTTCTTTGACTTCCAACATACAATTAAGCGTATATTGTATTTCACCGAAAATTATGCTAATGAGAAATTATCAACAGCATGAAGTAATGCAGTTCTTTTCAAGATAAGTGCTCATACAGGAATTGGGCTCAAAATGTCATTCTTGAAAATATCTAGATATTTGTAAAACTGTTCTAACATTTTCCCAGAGCACAGATACCTCATTTCAACTCTCAAAAATTGTATCTTTTCAGTGGGTGTCAAAGGTCAAGGAATGGCATGGAAATAACTTAATTCTTTTAGAAGTAGATGGCAAATGCCCAGGAAAGTACCAGTCTGTAGTTGATTACTTGAAAAAGAGAGAAATAGAAAAATAAAGAATATATACAGGTCTGTGTAGTTTGTGAACTAATCTTAGTAGGTAAGCCTTAATTGGTGCTGGGACTCATAGAAGAAGTAAGAGGATTCCATAAAACAAAGCTATATCTGCTTCATTTTGTATGCAAATGTCTTGGACTCTGAGGATCACAAAACAAGTGGAAAGCTCTTAAAGAGATAGGAATACCAGACCACATCACCTGTCTCCTGGGAAACGTATATGCAGGCCAAGATACAGCAGTTAGAACTGGAGACAGAACAATGAAGTGGTTCAAAGTTGTAAACAAATACAATAAGCTATATGTTGTCACCCAGCTTACTTAACTTCTTTGCAAAGTGCATCATGTAACAAAGTAACATGCTGGATTAATGTAAAGTTAGAAAGAAAATTAATGTGAGAAATGCGAAACAACTTAGTTTTACTGATGACACCACAAAATGGCAAAAAGACAATACGAGATAAAGAGCTTATTGATAAAGGTGATAGAGGGGGTAGGAAAAACTGGATTAAATCTTAATATTCAGAAAAAATAAGATCATTAGGCTCCATAATTTCCAAGCATATTGATAGAGATAAAACGGAATCAGTGACAGATTTTACTTCCTTGACCTCTGATAACACTGTGGGTGGTGACTGCAGCCATGAAATTAAAAGACACTTGCTCCTTGGAGAAAAAGCTATGGCCAATCTAGTCACTTTATTCAAAAGCAGGGACATGACTAGTAAAGATACAAATTATTAAAGCTATGGATTTTCCAGGAGTCATGTCTGAATGTGAGAGAGAGACCGTAAGAACTGAGTACCACAGCACTGATGCTTTCCTGAAGGAAATCAATCCTGAATATCCACAAAACTTATCCTGAACCTCAAGACCCAACAATTTGACAAGCTGAGGCCCAAAGACAAATCACTGGAAAGACACTGATGCTGGGAAAGAATTAGTGCAGGAGGAGAAGGGAAGGACTGAGGATGAGACAGTTGCAAAACATCACAGACTCATTTGATATGTGTTTGAGGAAACTCTGGGTGATTTGAAGCACAGTGCTGCCCAGTGAGTCCTGCTCTACATGGAGCTGCAGAGTCAGACAAATGTGAGTGAATGAACATTAGAAATTGGTGTTGGCATGGCTTGGGAGATGGTTCAGATTGCATGTTAAATCTGTTACTGTACATGGGATGATAAGTGAGATTGAGGACAACTTGAAAGCATACAGCTCTTGTCTGTTTCCTTCGTTTCTTCCCCCAAAATGTCAAAATGTCTTTTGAGAGCTTTCCAGTGAGGGAGAACTTCTGAGGAGTCATGTGGTATCCTAAGATATAAACCTTACCCCACATACCACTTGGATCTTAAACCTTGGTCTGATGCAGCAGCAGGCAGGAGCAGTCACTGTCTTTAAATCTCTGCTAGACCTGCCCATCTTCTGAGCTATTAACAAGCCTGGTATGTGATTTTAGGAAGAAGGTGAGAGGTAATACAAAATTAAAGCTTCTCCATCAAGCTCTGTAATCCTGGGAACATCATCTTTGACTTGTGCATCATAGTAGCTCTTAGGAATACTTACAAGGGGTTTAAAATACTGAGTACAAAATGAGGTAGTCTACTGGCTCCATTTTGACTTTGACAATTGCCTTCTCTTTGAATAGGTCATTTTCTCCTGTTAATGTCTTAATGTCACAGTTTTTATCTTCAGATGAAGGTTGATGATTGGGGAAATGTGAGTTAGTGCCCATGAAAATTCTATAAAACTGAAGACATGGTGTACACGTTTTACATTTTAAGTCATGTCTCAAGACTAGTGGACATTTTAGATATGCACTGTCAATGTGTCTCAGAATATTATACTCATAAAGTTCCTATTGGCTGCTTGCCACACAGAGCTAAAGCCAGCTGTCCTGGATAGTCAACAGTAACATTAGCAGTGGAATGAGGCATGGACACTGAAGTTATTAGGTAAGAAGAATGTGGACCATGTTATAACTTCCTTCTATTTTAATTGCCTATCTGATACACTTTCACAAGTCGGAGGTGTATTCCATACATGTGGGAATAAAATTCCTAATTTCATCCTTAGTTTCATTTGGTTCTCAAGATTCTTTTTAACTGTTTTTGTTAGTGCAGCCTCCCTGGTCCCCATTATTTCTTACATGTACCTTACTGTTTAGGATGGTAGGAAGTATCTCATTTCAGGAAGGCCTGGTTGAAACTCCAGGCATCTATGTAGGCTTATCTGGAACTGCCGTATTAGAGGGTAGATGTTTTGTTATTTTTGGATATAATAGAGATCTGAGGTCCCACTTAACTTTTGCTGGGCTGACTGGGAGTGCACCACAGTTTTAAGCTGTGTTTGGCTGAAATAGCTTGGTTAATATCTAAATGATTTCAATCTTTGTAACTCACCACTTTATCTTTCACTTTGAATAGAGAAAGTAGACTTTTGTAAGGACATTTTAATTAGTACCTATTTATATTTGTGCTTAACCATTTCATCAGGCTGAACTCTTTAATATGCAAGGCAAAACAAAAGCCCAGAAATACACTTCACAAGCACATACTTACTCCAATGACACACACAAGCACAGTCACAATCTTACATGCCCAAATCACAAATAACAAAAGGAAAAGATAAGCCAAGAGACTTTTATTAACTCCATAGTAGTACTCTAGTTCTTGTTTCTGGGCCAAATGTTGGAAGCTATTTTTTGCAGTTGAATCATTTCACCCTCGTGACATCCTAAATAAGAATGCTTTAAATGATATACCTTTGACCTACGTCTCAGAGGGTCTTAGAATATTTTGCATGTAAGACTATTCTGTGAATTGTTTAAATTTAAACCATGTTGTAGGGAAACAGTCTTGAAGTCATACTGGCCTCTTCTTGTCCTGCATTTAGCCATTGGCCTGTTACACTTTAAACATCTGATTTCATCCTCTGAACTTCTCCCTTCATTTTTTATATCTTTTTGCTCCAATCTTCTGCATTTTTCTCACTTAAATTTTTTATATCACTTTTACTATCTTAGGCACCAATGTTAAAAAAATGAAATTGAACTCATTAAAAATGTTTAACTATTGTGTTGAGCTACATTCTTCATATAATTTTGAGAATTTAAAGTACTGATATGTTAAAATCATATGGGAATAAATCACCATTGTAACGTGTCATGTAACCAGGGTTCTCTGCACAGAGAAAGTGAGCCATAATTTGATAATATGTTAATAGGAAGGAACAAAAGAGTAGTTTGGCAAAATGAGATATCTGCAAGTCCATATTCACACACTTTACAGGTTATCTTAGAATGAACTGGATTAATTATGTTCTATTTGGGAAAATCTTGCCACTAAAGGCAGAACATGAAAAGGTGTTAAAAGGGAGTCAGAAGGGATAAAAAGCACATGGCAATAAAATAGAAGGTGTAAGCACCTTTAAGGTGTTATTGCTCCAAGCATGAAAAATTGCCTACATAGAAAGACGGCTGAAATCTAGAATGAAGCCATTGAACTTAGTGCTTGAAGTGATAAATAAGGACACCAATTTCAGTAACTCTCAAAATTGCTGCAAATGCTTATCTCTTACTTAAAATACATCCTTTGGCAAGCACTAAGTCTTGGCTGTTGTAAAAGTTACACAAGAAAAAGTGGTTAGACCCAAAACATCTAGAAGACCTGATATCTGTGCTTAAGTCGGCAAACAGAGTTTCGTTTGAACTCTATGAGAGAACTGAGTGAAACTTGTGAGATGGAGCTGACCATGACTGAAAGAAATTTGCCTGGTTGTAGCTCCAGAAGAAGAGTGAAACATGAAGATAATGAAGCTACTATGAGAATTAGATATCATGTCTTTCAAGAGCATGTTAGCCATGCTGAGGTGCTGCGTTCCCCACTAGGATTTATGTCTGTCATGGTTAGAATAGGAAAACAACATCAGAATATGCAAGAGGAAATATAGGATGGAGTCAGGAAGCATTAAACAGGAGGCTTCCTGTGTGCTGTTTTGGATCTGTCAGGAATCCTCTGGTCCTGATTGATTCCTGAATATTCAGGAATTAAGACGAGAGGCACACCTTTCCCCGAGCTGAGGAATCCAGGCATTTTCTTCATTTGTTTTTCAATAGAGTGATACATATCCTCTTCCTTCTTATGAACCATATGGTAAAAAGTGATTATTTACAACTCTCTGTCTTTAATAGGTATCACCTTATGTTTCGTAAGTCTGGAATTTTAATCTTTGTCTTTGTTGAGAATAACTACCTTGTAAGACAGTAAATATGCCCACACCATGCTGATTAAAACACCTTTGCTCCATCAGAGCTTTAGTCCCCATGTCTTTCTTTCTTCTCTCTCTTTATATCTCTATTTCTGGCTGGTTCCCTGGCACGTGAAAGCCGGCTGTGTAACTCAGGGAATATTAGCCTCTTTCCTTCATTCACTTTCTCATCCTCAAATCCGGACCACCAGGTTCCGGCCCATTAAAGGACCAACAGAATGGAATCTGTGTGGGAGGAAATAATGGCATGCCTTAAGAACAGCAGAGCAAAAGTGACCTTTAATAATACCACTTGCAAAATACCTATCTTGTGGTGACTGTGGTACAATGTTTAATTATGTCTTTGATTATATATATTTAATCTTTGACTATATCATGTTACCTATAGTATCCCAGTGATGGTGTGATGATCATCATGATTACTGGGCAGGTTACAACACCTATATTTTCAAGTATGAAACAGTTTTTAATGGAGTTAACCTGCTGTCTAACCTCTTAGATTCTCTCTGATAACTGATTGAATAGGAGGCAAGTGAGAAAGTGCTAAAGTACACATTGTGCATTTGATTTTTTTTTTTTTAATTTGATTTGGGTCTGTTCCTTTTCCCATACCATCCTTATTTAGACATCCATTCAACTCAGCTTTCATGATTTCCGATGTCTATTTACTTCCAACTTTTTTATTTTTGTTCTCAGTTTCTTTTCTTTTAGTTTACCTAGGGTACTTACCAAATGTTTCCTTGAACTGAAGAGTTTTATAAAAGTACAATATAAGATCCAGGAATAGAAAGAAAGCCTCAATTTACTCTTAATTATTTCAGAATAGAAAATGAAACTATGAAGATGAACATGAAATTTTATTGCTCAAATGAGAGAAATATAGGAATTTGTTGACATCAGTCAATATAAATTTTAATCTTCATTATCCTGCATAATCTGGCACCTGTTTGGTACATCAGTTGTAATTAGGATGATTTTCATATAATGAAGATAGCTGATGAGTTAACCTTAAAAGAGAAGTAGCAGATGCATCACTGATCACTTTCACTTATAATCACGTATTGCCTACCTGTTGCCGGTTAGAGAAAGTAACTTCATGGGCTGACATACCGCCGTACCTAACTGGGAAGGTAGAAGACTTGACCATCAGTCTAAAATAACTTCTCTGTAATGGAGATACTATGTGGTACTGAGAAATAGAAGTAGCCATAGTAGCAAAATTCTCAATGTGGCCATTTGCTTGAGTGTAGCTGCTCTGTGAGTGCCAATGAAAAAAGGTCAATTGTTTAAACATAGGGTTGATCTATCACAATTTTCTCTTTCAGTCTAACTGACATTGACAATTAAGAAAAAAATACCCTCGAGTTGGGGTTCATGTATTAGCAACTATGTGGCTAGTAGAAGACTTTCGTATGAAAAGCACACTTAAACTTGTAGAGTGGAAATACACTCTATTCTCTAGATTCAGGAAGAAACCCAGGATTCAGGAAGAAATCCACATTACCCCTTGCTTAACACACTTATTCTTGTAATCTCAGACGAATGAAGATAATAGAAAATTTTAATCCCAACTCTTATTTTCATTCTTGCTCAAAGTAGGGGATAGCATCACTTAAAATTTGGATTATGATAGAACTGCAAGTAAAACCAAGGAAGAAAATTATTTAGTGCCTTTTAAACAAAGGGGAAATAGAAAACCAAAACTCTAAATATTGACTCCTTTAAGCATACAAAGTTAATAGCATTAAATAGTACACCTGCATTAGTAGTTTTAAATATTTACCTATTAGAATAAAGTATGCTCCTCATAGGAAAATCTATTGTATATGTACACTAAATAGCCCTTTAAGGAGATTCAGGACATGTATCTGGTTCAAAGTAGCTAGGAAAATTTGTTAAACCTCAAATGTTTTAATATCCAGCTGTTCTCAACTTGAAAAATAGATTTTTTTTTCAGTAGTGTGTTATCTGAAGTTTAAAGTCAGTTTTAACTACCTATGTTATGATACTTAATGTTCACAGGATTGAAACATATATTCCCTAAAATAAGTGAAAATTTTGGAATACCTTGCTCAAAACAGACACTTCTTTTTCTTCTGTTGGGAAAACAGCTAGTGAAGCAGATCTTTGAAACTTTTGTCACATTTAACTAAACACATAAATGTTAAGCTATCAAACTAAACTTTTTATACTATTAGTTTAAAAAAAATACTAAATGGGGCCTTTTGTCCCAAGACTACTTTCCTGAGGAGTTCTTCCTTAATCACTGTAGAAGTGCCACTTTCATACCACCAAATAGATTTAAGCTGATACTTTCAAATATATTCCTGTTTCTGAGGAAAAGTAAGGGAAAGAAAATCATTCAATTCATCTGGTTTAAAGACAGAAAATGTGTAACATGGTCTTTTGATCACAGATTCTGCATACAAAGCCTGAAAATCATCATCTTGAGTCATATATTTCAAGACTAAGTCCCCAGCAAGTGTGTAATCACACGAAGGAGGTCTAATGGGGGTTTCTGAACCAACTGACTCATCTTTAGGATATACACCTTGAATTTCTGAAGAAATATGTGCCATATCAAATAAATCTTTCTTCAGCGACTTTCCCCATTTGTCAGATTTTACACACTGCAACTTCAACTCCTGCTTGGCTGACCTACACAAATAAACTGTATAGACCATCACAGTGGTTTTCAAACTGAGTGATATCACAAAATCACTGGTTTCATTGAAATTAAATGGTAACATTCAGCCAGTTTTTATTTCTCAATGAAGAAAGCTGTATCGATTTAAAATATAGGTTACTCACTCAATAATAACCAGACATGAAACATGCAAAATCTCATTCTTAAAGAATATTTTACACAAACAAATCACATCAGTAAATATACTTGTTTCCTGAAATAAAAGTGATTTTTCTCCCTTAAATACACACACTTATACACACCCTCTTAGTTGTCAGTACTGATGCCAAACCAAATTTGGGTCTGCTCACTTTTGTGCAATAAAGTCAATCAACTGATTGTGGGTTGTGGTGAAGGCAGGTGAAGTCTTTATTGCAGGACTAAGTAGGGAGTCCAAGCAGCTAGTGCTTAAAAGGCCCAGACACCTCAAAGGCTTTCAGGGAAAGGCTTTTAAAGGTAGAGTGGCGATGGGCCATTGTGTCTGTGTGTGATCAGTTTTAGAACATGCTTCTAATGGGCTGTTACTGAGGAAATTGAGAGACAACATCATCAGCCATCTGGCTCCAACTACCCTGGTGTCTGTGTACTTAATGTTTTCAGCATGGCTGGGGTTTCAACATCTATAAGACTGCTCGCAGGATATGGCTCAGAATATTATCCATAGCCCTTGAGGAGGAACTAAGAGTCCTTGACTTTGCATGATAGCTAAATCATTATTATTTTGCGTTGCTTGACAATTTTCCTTTGTTTCTCTCTTTTTTCCCTTCTCTGATTAAAGCTACTCTTGGAATTTGGTGAAGTCTGAAATCCCACCCCTCTCTTTTCATCTTTGTCAATCTGATGCAGGGACTGCTTCGAACAAGAAAGGGAATGAAGTTTGGAATGAGAGGTTGATAACAAATGTGGCATAAAATCTCACTTGCAGGATTAATTTATGTTTCACATGTCTCTAGGTCCTGGACGGATTGAGTCAACAAAAACTTTGGATATTCCCTGTTGAAAAGAGTTGGAAATAATCCTGTGATCTGAGCTTGGCATCACTATTTTGTGTTAAGCCAACATTATAGCTCTCTTTGTTTTGTCATGAAACCTGGACAAACATTAGAAAGTTAATAGACAGAAGGAGGAGAGTGATACAAAAGAGTCCTCATGTTTTAGATGCAATCAAGAAAATAAAATGTCAAGCATTACCTCTTTTCATATACTCAACAACCAAGCAGGTTTTGAATCATTCTAGTCTGTCTTAAATTTTTCCATTGATGTTAAAGATAATAAGAATTGAAAGCCAGTATACATGCCTCTCTATATATAGCCAACATATAAATTAAGCAACTTTTTTGACTTGGCCAAACAGTTTGCACACTTTCAAGAGACTAAGTGAGCTTTTTGGGCAAACCTATATTGGTTAATAACTTTCCTTCTGAATAATTTAGCTCCTTTTCCTGAAAGGCTAAAATTTAATCTGGCTCATCCTCCACTATTCTTTCTACAACTAGAGATGAGTTTCATCTCTACTTATGATGGGACCTTGAGCCCATAAAGCTGAAACTATCAGTTTAAATGTATTGATCTATGAAAGCTGTTGCTCTCCTGACATTGGATAAATTTTTAACCATTCAATGGATAAGGAAGCTGTGGTACTTATACACAATGGAATATTACTCAGCCATTAAAAATAATTCATTTGAATCAGTTCTAATGAGATGGATGAAACTGGAGCCCATTATACAGAGTGAAGTAAGCCAGGAAGATAAAGAGCAATACAGTATACTAATGCATATATATGGAATTTTAAAAGATGGTAATGATAACCCAATATGCAAAACAGAAAAAGAGACACAGATGTACAGAACAGACTTTGGGACTCTGTGGGAGAAGGCAAGGGTAGGATGTTCTGAGAGAATAGCATTGAAACAAGTATACTATCAAGGGTGAAACAGACCACCAGCCCAGGTTGGATGCATGAGACAAGTGGTCAGGGCTGGTGCACTGGGAAGACCCAGAAGGACGGGATGGGGAGAGAGGTGGGAGGGGTGATCAGGATGGGGTACACATGTAAATCCATGGCTGATTCATGTCAATGTATGGCAAAAACCACTACAATATTGTAAAGTAATTAGCCTCTAACAAATTAAAATAAGTAAATAAATAAAGACTGTAAAAAATAAATAAATAAAAATTAAAAAAAAAATTAACCATTCAAGTTCACAGTAACATAGAGACATACCTCAACCACATCTATAACGGTCACTTAGCTGCAATCACAATAACAGCTACCCCATTTCTCTTTTAAATGTATTCCACTTTAATGGGTGGAATACAGTGCATAGATCTTAATAAGGCTCTTCTAGTTAGCCTACCATTCAAATTAACTGATGTATAAAAAATAATCAGTTCCCCATAACTCAGGAAGTAAAATTTTACTTCATCACTTTAAAGTTTTTGGTTCCAACTATTTCAGTAGAAAGCGCTGATTGTCAATATTCCTATTCCTTCATGCCACGGTGGTTTATCTGTCACCTCCTCTCCACATCGTACCTCTTGATGCTTGTTCAGTTCAGCCCTTCAGTCGTGTCTGACTCTTTGCAGCCCCATGAACCACAGCCTGCCAGGGCCCCCTGTCCATCACCAACTCCTGGAGTCTACCTAAATTCATGTCCACTGAGTTGGTGATGACATCCGACCATCTCATCCTCTGTCGTCCACTTCTCCTCCTGCCCTCAATCTTTCCTCAACATGAGGGCCTTTTCAAATGAGTCAGTGCTTCACATCAGATGGCCAAAGCATTGGAGTTTCAGCTTCAACATCAGTGCTTCCAATGAACACCCAGGACTGATCTCCTTTAGGATAGACTGGTTGGATCACCTTGCAGTCCAAGCTTGTACTCTTTTGTAATTGCCTAGTTTCCACACTAGGGAAGGTTAACTAGATATGCATTGCCTCAATACATTGTGCTAATGGGGAAATGTTTCATAGGCTGGGTATTTTATAAAAATTTCACCCAGTTGTCACAGAAGTACAGCACAAATGCTTCCAGTAGGAAATTTAAAACCAACAGTACTATATATAATGAAGCACTGAAGTCTTTGAAAAAATTGAGAGCATAATTTCTTATGCTAAAGACAGAGAGAAAACAAAGTATAAGAAAACAATAATTGCCAATTATGATATGGAAACATTTGGTAAACAGCATGTTGCATTCTCAAAATTGCAAAAAGTAAGATCATGGAATCTGGTCCCACCACTGCGTGGAAAATAGAAGGGAAAAAGGCAGAAGCAGTGACAGATTTCCTCTTCTGTGTCTCTAAGTTCACTGCAGATGTTGACAAGCAACCATAGATTTTGAATATGATTTCTTCTCAAAAGAAAAGCTGTGACAAATCTAGAAATTGTTTTAGAAAACAAAGACATGACTTGGCCAATAGAAGTCCATAGTGTCTCAGCTATGGTCTTTCCCAAAGACACAGACAGGTGTGGTAAGACCAAATAATTGGTGGGTTTGGATTGCTATGCAGGAGATGACTTGTGAGAGTGCCATGGACTACAGAAAGATAAAACCACTCAATCTTAAGGAAATCAACCCTGAACATTCATTGGAAGGTCTGATGCTGAAGCTGAGGCCCCAAACCTTTGGCCACCTGAGGTTCCAAAGCTATGACCATGATGAGCTGGCTCATTAGAGAAAAACCTGATCCTTAGGAAAACTATAAGAGACATAAAGAGAGATAAAAAATTTAGGGATTGAGAACCATCTTGGAGAGGGAATCATAAAGGAGAAGTTTACACAACATAGGAAACTCTCTCTCATCAGGGTCAGTGGGGACCTCTGGGATTGTTGAGGGCAACATAACTAGGGAATAGGAAAAAAAAAATGCAAAAACAAATATGCCTAACTGGAATTACTAGTAGCAAAGGAGTTCAGATGCTCCTGTCCTCCATGACTGAGTGGAGCCTCGAAGGGAAGCCCAGGCTGTATCATCCACTCTGTGCTAAAGACCAGCCATTAATGCCCTGAGGACCAGGGAAAGCTAAGGTGACAAAGTTGCCTAAAACATGGGAGCATCATAGACAAAAATTTACAAAAGGAACTTGCCTGAGAAATGGCTCTAAGCCTACATAGTGAACCCTGGGATGCTCACAGAACAAAAGATTGCACACTAGAAAATAACAAAGTAGACCAGCCAGCTACCATTTATGGCCCTTTCCTCTATGGAGGCAGAGAGAATGTGTGTGACAGCCTGAGGTAGAAGGGAAGGGGCTACTGTTATCTCAGCAACAGAGATGACATCTCCCACCAAGCTCTAAGCATGCTGCCAGTTTCTAACCATGACATCCTGAGTTCATGAAGAGTTCACATAGGTCAGGAGAGTCACAGCCTGAGATCAACTCTCCTGAGGAGACACAAGGCACACGTGAAACAGTGCCCTCTGGTGCAGCCAGCAAACCAAGTTGCTGGGATAAGAGAGGTACGTAAGATGCGTGGCTCATCTGGGATAGTGCCTTGCCCACTGAGGCAAACGGAGCTGTTATTACCTGGAAAGGGCACAAAGTGATAGCCAATAATTGCCAGTGCTCTTGCAGAGCAGCTGAGATCTTGAGTGGCTTACACATGGGAAGTGCATGAAACACAAGGCCCACTTGGGATTGTTCATCACAGAACAAGCAGCAGGGAGCCTTAACAGGGTGGACCCAGAAAGTACATGCCACTTTTGTCAGTGCCAAGCCCACTGCGGTCCATCCTGCTCAAGAACGCCCATGTTTCCCCACTTTCAGTGTTCCCACCCTTCCAATGGCACCACTAAGCAGTTGAGCTTGAATAAGAGGCTGCCACACACTTACTTCAGAATGAAAACTGGACATGGAAGAAACTTGCATACAGAGAAATTAACAATAAGTCAAGAAGAGTGAACTGCGCCAGAAGTGACATAGGCAGAAAAATAAAACCCTGCAGTTAATGGGGACACTGTGCAATTGATGAACAATATTAGCCTTTGACAACAAGATCAAATTTGAACAAGAGATTATCTGACACTTAACTGACACCACAAAGCACACAACTTCAGAGAAATTCCTAGATCTATTTCCTAATTCTGACTTAAAATATTTAAAAAAAAAAATTGTTCCTTATTAATCCCTTAATTTAATTTCTATACATTACTGTTACCTTTCTGAAAAAAAGAAATGAAAATCTATTTTTAAAACAAATTACTTTATAAGTATATTTGGATTCTATTTTTGTTTGTTTGTTTTATAGTATTGAGAGGCGTCTAAACTCTGTTCTAGGTTTTTAACCCTGGATTTTGGAAACTTGTTTTCAATGATATAGCATTAGGAATCTAATCTTTGGGATGTATTTTCACTTAGCGATTTGATTCCTGTGTTTTTTGTCTCTTCCCTTTTGAACTCTTCTTTTTCTTCTTCTAGGCACCTCTATCTCCTTCCTCCATTTTTTCTACCCTTTATAGCTCTTTGAATATGTGTGGCTGTTTCTGGCTGTGAAGAGTTCTTTAACTATTAATCTTGGGGTTTGATCTTTTATGCTGTGAGGATGTGGAATTCTTGGAGCTACGGTAACAGGGGGCTGAAATCCAGAGTCCAGGAAGCCAACATCAGAACTATGGATCATCCTCATAGTCCTGACTCCAGGGAATATTAAAACACAAGCAAACACCCAAAATGTTAATGTCTACACAGAAACCAAGCTCCACGTGTGAGCCAGCAAGTTCAGTGCAAGACAACCCATACCTATTGTCCAGCAAAAGAGGAACACAATATTGAACATTAAAAACTGCTGCCCAAAGCCAAACCAAATGCATAGACACCCCAGAGTGCATTATGGACACTTCATTGCTCTCCAGAGAGAAGAGATACAGCTCCAGCTGCCAAAACATAGACAAAAGTTCCCCAAATCATTCAATCTTGACAAGTCACTGTTCCAAACCCACCTACAAAAGCAAACCCCACAATGAAGAGAAGCCAAGACCATCCAGCCTGCAGAATAGGGAACATAACCACAGCAAACTAAGCAAAATGAAAGACAGAAAATATGCAGTAGGTGAAAGTACATAAGAGGCACTGAGAGAGGGTATCAGATGGTAGACAGAATGAAACCACAATCACAGACAACTAGTCAATCTGATCACACGGACGACAGCTTGTCTAACGCAATGAAACTAAGCCATGCCGTGTGGGGCCACCCAAGACAGTCGGGTCATGGTGGAGAGGTCTGACAGAATGTGGTCCACTGGAGAAGGGAATGGCAAACCACTTCAGTATTCTTGCCTTGAGAACCCCATGAACAGTATGAGAAGGCAAAAACATAGGACACTGAAAGATGAACTCCCCAGGTCGGTAGGTGCCCAATTATGCTATTGGAGATCAGTGGAGAAATTACTCCAGAAAGAATGAAGGGATGGGGCCAAAGCAAAAACAAAACCTAGTTGTGGATTGTAATGGTGATAGAGGCAAGGTTCAATGTTGTAAGAGCAATATTGCATAGGAACCTGAAATGTTAGATCCATGAATCAAAGCAAATGGGAAGTGGTCAAACAGGAGATGACAAGAGTGAACATCGATGTTATAGGAATCAGTGAACTAAGATGGACTGGAATGTATTAATTTAACTCAGATGACCACTATATCTACTCCTGTGGGCAGGACTCCCTTGGGAGACATCGAGTAGCCATCATGGTCAACAAAAGAGCCTGAAATGCAGTACTTGGATGCAATCTCAAAAACAACAGAATGATCTCTGTCCGTTTCTAAGGTAAACCATTCAATATCACAGTAATCCAAGTTTACGCCCTGACCAGTAACGCTGAAGAAGCTGAAGTTGAACAGTTCTATGAAGACCTACATAACCTTCGAAAATCAACACCCAGAAAAGATGTCCTTTTCATTATAAGGGACTGGAATGCAAAAGTAGGAAGTCAAGAAACACCTGGAGTAAAAGACAAATTTGGTCTTGCGATACAGAATGAAACATGGCAAAGGCTAATAGAGTTCTGCCAAGAGAATGCACTGGTCATAGCAAACACCCTCTTCCAACAACACAAGAGAAAACCCTACACATGGACATCACTAGATGGTCAACACTGAAATTAGATTGATTATATTCTTTGCAGCCAAAGATGGAGAAGCTCTATACAGTCAACAACAACAAAAAAAGACAGGGAGCTGATTGTGGCTCATATCATGAACTCATTGCCACATTGAGACTGAAATTGAAGAAAGTCGAGAAAACCACTAGATCACTCAGGTATGAGCTAAAGCAAATTCCTCATGACTATGCAGTTTAAGTAAGAAATATATTTAAGGAACTAGATCTGATGGACAGAGTGCCTGAGGAACTATGGGTGGAGTTTTGTGACATTGTACATCAGACAGGAATCAAGACCATCCCCAAGAAAAACAAATGCAAAAAACACAATGTCCGTCAGAGGAAGCCTTACAAATAGCTGTGAAAAGAAGGGAAGTGAAGAGCAAAGGAGAAAAGGAAAGATATACCCATTTGAATGCAGAGTTCCAAAGAAGAGCAAGAGATAAGAAAGCCTTCCTCAGTGATCACTGCACAGAAATAAAGGAAAACAATGGAGTGGGAAGGACTAGAGATCTCTTCAAGAAAATTAGAGATATCAAGGGAATATTTCATGCAAAGACGGGCTCAATAAAGGACAGAAATTGTATGGACCTAACAGAAGCAGAAGATAAGAAGAGGTGGCAAGCATACACAGATAAATTGTACAAAAAAGATCTTCACAACCCAGATAATCACAATGGTGTGATCACTCACCTAGAGCCAGGCATCCTGGAATGTGAAGTCAAGTGGGCCTTAGGAGACATCACTATGAACAAAGCTGCTGCTACTGCTGCTGCTAAGTTGCTTCCATTGTGTCCAAATCTGTGCAATCACATAGACTGCAGGCCTCCAGGCTCTGCTGTTCCCAGGACTCCCCAGGCAGGAAAACAGGAGTGGGATGTCATATCCATCTCCAATACATGGAAGTAAAAAATGAAAGTGAAGTTGCTCAGTCATGTCCGACTCTTCACGAGCCCATGGACTGCAGACTACCAGGCTCCTCTGACCATGGGATTTTCCAGGCAAAAGTATTGGAGTGGGTTGCAATTGCCTTCTCCAATGAACAAAACTAGAGAGGTGATGGAATCCCAGTTGAAGTATTTCAAATTCTGAAAGGTGATGCTGTGAAAATGCTGCACTCAAAATGCCAGCAAATTTGGAAAACTCAGCAGTGGCCACAGGACTGGAAAAGGTCAGTTTTCATTCCAATTCCAAAGAAATGCAATGCCAAAGCATGCTCAAACTACTGAACAATTGCACTCATCTCACAAGCTAGTAAAGTACTACTTAAAATTCTCCAAGCCAGGTTTCAGCAACATGTGAACAATAAACTTCCAGATTTTCAAGCTTGTTTAAGAAAAGGCCAGAGGAACCAGAGATCAAATTGCCAACATCTGCTGGATCATTCAAAAAGCAAGAGAGTTCCAGAAAAACATCTATTTCTGCTTTATTGACTATGTCAAAACCATTGACTCTGTGGATCACCATAAACTGTGAAAAATTTTGAAAGAGATGGGCATACCAGACCACCTGATCTGTCTCTTGAGATATCTGTTTGCAGGTCAGAAAACAGCAGTTAGAACTGGACATGGAACAGCAGACTGGTTCCACGTAGCTAAAGGAGTACATCAAGGCTATATATTGTCTTTCTGCTTATTTAGCTTACATGCAGAGTACGTCATGAGAAACAGTGGGCTGGAGGAAGTCCAAGCTGGAATCAAGATTGCTGGGAGAAATATCAATAACCTCAGATAGGCAGATAGATACCACCCTTATGGCAGAAAGTAAAGAACTAAAGAGTCTCAATGAAAGTGAAAGAGAGAGTGAAAAAAATGGCTTAAAGCTCAACATTCAGAAAGCTAAGATCATGGCATCTGGTCCCATCACTTCATGGGAAATAGAAGGGAAAAAGGCAGAAGCAGTGACAGATGTTGATTGCAGCCATGAAATTAAAAGATACACCTTGGAAGGAAAGTTATGATCAAACTAAACAGCATATTAAAAAGCAGAGACATTATTTTGTCAACACAGGTCTTCTAGTGTACCTATGGTTTTTCCAGTGGTCATGTATGGATGTGAGGGTTGGACTATAAAGCAAGCTGATCACCAAAGAATCGATGCTTTTGAACTGTGGTGTTGGAGAAGACTCTTGAGAGTCTCTTGGACTGCAAGGAAATCCAACCAGTCCATCCTAAAGGAGATCTGTCCCGGGTGTTCATTGAAAGGACTGATGTTGAAGCTGAAACTCCAATACCTTGGCCTCCTGATGCCAAAAGCTGACTCATTTGAAAAGACCCTGATGCTGGGAAAGATTGAGGGCAGGAGGAGAAGGGGAAGACAGAGGATGGGATGGTTGGATGGCATCACCAACATGGGTTTGGGTGGACTCCCGGAGTTGGTGATGGACAGGGTGGCCTGGAGTACTGAGATTGAATGACTTAACTGAAATGAACTTTCTTCCTTGCTAAAAGTTTGAGATAGCCTCATTTAAAGTAAGGAATATGATGGAAGTGAAACTAAAATCAAAGGAGAGAATTATATAGTGACATTTTAAAACCAGGTAAATTAGAAAAACAAAGCTAAACCATAAAAAGTTATTCTTTTAGTTATATGATTTTAATAGCATCCAATAATCCATTTCCATTGGAGCTTTAAAAACTTACATATTAATAAAAATTATGCCTTGCAAGTAAAGAAATGAATATAAAAATAAAACAGAATATAATAAAATATAATGAATATGATATTTAACACATTAATACAATATGTTATATTTTATATTATATGCTATGACTAGATAATAAAATAAAATATAATAAAATATAAAATATTGTAATTTTCTTAAAAAAATAAAAAATAATATAGAAGATACTACTTTAAGGGACTTCTGGACTTGCATCGGTATCCAAGTTTTTTTTTTTTTTTTTAATCAAAATATATTTTAAGGAATCTTTAGCATGCTGACCAAACAATCTGCACTCCCCAAGAGCATAAATGAACATTAGGACAACTCAAAATTTGTTAATGGCTTTCTGGCTTAACAATATAGGTACTTTTGCATAAAGTCTATACCATTATCTGGCTCATCTTCCACTATTCTTTCTCTAATAAGAGACAGTTTCCTACTTCTGCAGAGAACTCGAGCACATAAAGTTGCAACCGCCAGTTACTTAAAGATATTCTTCAAAGAAATCTATTCTTACATTGCATATAATTTTAAACATTCAAATTCCACTAACATGGGAACATATCTGATCCACATCCCCAATTGTCACCTAGTTGCATTGGGATAACAACTACACCATTTTTAGAAAATATATTTCCCTTTAATGGGTAAAACAAATGCACAGTGCACAATGCATAGAACATGATCAGGCTCTTATGGATAACCTAACAGTGAAATGAAATGATATATAAATCAGAATCACTTCTCCATATCTCAGTATGTAAAATTTACTTTCATCAATAACTTTTTGTTCCAAATATTACAATAGAAAGCATTGATGAACCAAACCTTTCTATCCCTTCATGCCACAGTGGTTCAGCTGCCTGCCGCCTCTCCACATGTTTTACAAGGTGTTCCTCAAAGCAATACGAAAAACCACAGACACCACAAAGTGCATTACAGGACAATTCATTGCACTCCAGAGAGAAGTGATCCAGCTCCACCCAATAGAGCACAGACACAAGTTCCCTCAAGCATTCAACCTTGACAAGTTATTTGTCAAACCCCACAAACAAAGAGCAAACTCCACAATGAAGAATATCCATATCACTCCAGCCTGCAGAAAGTAGACCCTAACTACAGCAATCTAAATGAAATGAAAAGGAAGACAAACATGCAGCAGGTGAAGGTAGATTGTCAGGGAGTGTTTAACAGGAAGATTCCTACGTGCTGTCTCTCATGATTCCTTTGACCCTCTTCAAGAGGAACAGCACGCTGCTCCTAGGAACTGAGGCCATTGTGTGAGACAGGATTGGGTCTCCTTTAGTAAACATTCTCTTTACGACAAAACTGCTTAGACTCACTCCCCTTTCTTGAGATATGGATTGTCTCCTGATCTTGTGTCCATTATTGTCCCTTGTTCCCTTGGTAACGGTTGCTGTACATTTGGTTTTCTGACCTCTATCATTGTAGAAGGAAATTTCGTGTACCACAGCCTATATATACTCACAGAAAAATCATTAAAGCACCTTTGCTCCATCATAGCTTAGGTCCCCGTGTCTTTTCTGTTTCTCTCTCTCTCTCTCTCTCTCTGGCTGATTCTCTGAAGTGTGGAGACCCGTTGACTCACTTTCCTGCCCTAGCTTCTAAGACCTTCCAGAGAAGGCACTCTGTGACTTCACTCCCTTGAGGGGGTGCCTGGTGCCTTCATGAGCGATGCAAGTCCTGTGTCAGGGGCTTTATTGGTTTTCATCATAAACCAGGGAATATCAGCCTCTTTCTCTCTTTTACTTTCTTATCATTGACTCCAGACCATCATGTTCTGATCCATTAAATGACCCCAAGAGTAAATGATAAAAACCCACCCAACCAAACAAAAGAGGAAATGATAAGAAGTTTTCCTGAAAAAGAATTCAGAGTAATGATGGAAAAGGGGACCCAAAATCTTCCAAACAAATTTGAGTCGCCAATAAATACAGTGAAGACACAGATTAAGAAGGTGCAAAAATGTTAATAAGATCAAGGAGATTAAAGAAGAGTCAATCAGTAATAATCAATATCTGAAAGGAAAAGTTATACTATATATATACTAGCGATCCATTAAAGTGATATTTTGTGTGTTAAGTCACTACACTCCTTTATGACAGTCTGCACCCCACAGACCGTCATCTGCTTGGCTCCTCAGTGCAGGGAATTCTCAAGGCTACAAAATAGGACTAGGTTGCCATGCCTAGCTCCAAGAGATCTTCCTGACCTATAGAACAAAGCCGCATCTCTTATGACTTCTGCATTAGAAGGCGGATTCTTTACTACTAGTGCTACCTGGTAAATCATTATTGAGATTATATAAATCTATATATTGAGATTATATAAATCTATATATTGAGAATATATACACACACATATACATACCTATTCATATGCATGCATATGTTTATGTCTAAAGTATAGGTATATACTTTTCCTGCCTATAGGTATTGGCATATATTCACTGTAGGTATGTAACAAAAGGTTGTAATTTTGCTGTATTCAATGATTTGCTAAAATGTGCTTTCACATTCATTCACTACAGAGTATATTCTAATTTGCCTTGTGGTTTACTCTTTGACTCATTGGTACTTTAGGAATGTCTTGTTTAATTTTCCACACATTGGCAAATTTGCACACATGTATACCATGTTTAATTTTTAACTCCACTTCTTGGTGGTCAGAGAACATACTTGGTATGATTTAAAATATTAAGACTTGTTTTACTATTTAACATAAAGCATATTTTAGGACAATTTAAGAGAATATTCAGATACATGTGGATACATTTATGTGTGTGTTTTTATATATTATATATACATATACATATGTCTCTACACTTATGACATATATACACATATGTGTAGAGATAAATATGTACACAGTATATGTATACATGCCTATGTGTATATAGCAGTGTGGGCACACAAATATATATATATATATATATATATATATATATATATATATATATACAAATATATATACATACATACATATGTTCATACATATGTAACCTCAGATATGCAGATCACACCACCCTTATGGTAGAAAGTGAAGAGGAACTAAGAAACCTCTTGATGAAAGTTAAAGAGGAGAGTGAAAATGTTGGCTTAAAGAAAACTAAGAGAAGCATTCAGAAAACTAAGATCATGGCATTTGGCCCATCTCTTCATGGGAAATAGATGGGGAAACAATGGGGACAGTGTCAGACTAATTTTGGGGGCTCCAAAATCACTGCAGATGGTGATTGCAGCCACGAAATTAAAAGACGCTTACTCCTTGGAAGGAAAGTTATGACCAACCTAGATAGCATATTAAAAGGCAGAAACATGACTTTCCAACAAAGGTCCGTCTAGTCAAGGCTATGGTTTTTCGAGTGGTCATGTGTGGATGTGAGAGTTGGACTGTGAAGAAAGCTGAGCCCCAAAGAATTGATGCTTTTGAACTGTGTTGTTGGAAAATACTCTTGAGAGTCCCTTGGACTGCAAGGAGATCCAACCAGTCCATCCTAAAAGAGATCAGTCTTTGGTGTTCACTGGAAGGACTGACACTGAAGCTGAAACTTCAATACTTTGGCCATCTCATGCGAAGAGTTGACTCATTGGAAAAGACCCTGATGCTGGGAGGGATTGGGGGCAGGAGGAGAAGGGGACGATCGAGGATGAGATGGCTGGAGGGCATCGCTGACCCGATGGACATGGGTTTGAGTAAACTCAGGTATTTGGTGATGGACAGGGAGGCCTGGCGTGCTGTGATTCATGGGGTCGCAAAGACTCAGAAATGACTGAGCGACTGAACTGATGTATACATACGTATATACGTACATATATATCAGTTCAGTTCAGTTCAGTCGCTCAGTCGTGTACATATATATACGTATATACAAATATGTATATATATATATATGACTTGAAAACACCACGTTACCTCCTATGTACCCGTTCTTATTCTTGAAGTGGCCATGTTCATCAAATTTATATTTTGCTTCCAGTCTCTCTCTTTGAGACTTGTAGTAAGTCTGCATTAGGTATTTTCACATTACTTTAGGGCCACTTTATGTCCTGTTGACTCAGTTGTGTCCAACTCTTAGCGCCCCATGGACTGCAGCCTACCAGGCTCCTCCATCCATGGGATTTTTTAGGCAAGAGTACTGGAGTGGGGTCCATTGCATTCTCCCTAGCCTGAGACATTTGTGGAGCACTTGGGTTTGCCTTGATGAGAGCAGGACAAGGTGGTACAGTTTCTTGGACTGCAGGGATCCTGGTGGTACCTATTAGGCAGCCAATCCAGCAGCCATGGGCCTAGCTTGTGTTTGCAAGAGCATGAGTGGTACTTCTTTCTGGTCTTTCTCTATTGCCTGGTAGTAGGTGTTAACATGTGGGAAGAGGGGGATTCCAATGGTGTCTCCACTTCCTGTGTGTGATACAGCAGTAAGGCCCTGCCTCTTTGGCAGTTTGGGAATTCTCAAAAGGAATTCTCTGCTACACAACTACTCCTTCATGCACCATCAGGCCATCTCCACATATCCAATGGCAGTCCTCTCCCAGGAGTGCTCTCTACACCCCATGTTCCAACTTCCAGACCTTATGCACACTGGTTGATCTGCATTGCAGTTTGGGTCATGTATGGCTACACCACACATTGTGTGACTCTCAAGCTATACAAATTATATTTTATCATATCTTTCACTTTGCTTCCTTTCTATCCAAAATACATGACATTTTAGTGAGGGGGCTTGCCTTAATCCGGAAGTCTCTTCTGTGCTTCTCATTCCCTCACCTCAAGGCACAGGTTTTGTCCTGCTTCCTCTCATCCTCCTTCTCCGTTTTTATACCCATTCTACCCAGCTATGTTGGGAATCCACACAGGCCACTCTGATGAACACAGTGTTTGGCTAGTGTTCAGCTGATGCTCTGGGAGAACTGTTAACAGTGTAGAAATATTATTTGTGATCCTTTCATTGAGAGAGATGCACTGCATGTCCTTCTACACTTCATCCTTCTTGGAACTTATGATTTTTTTTCCTGGCAAGCTGTTATTTGTTTGTGCATGACAGTAAAGCAACAAATATTAGTTGATATGAATTAATCTGTTTGAAATTAGATTCTATACATACACACATAACTGGTAATTTTTTGGCTTTCAACATGCAATGAAGCACATATTTGGGTGTGTGGGTGTGTGTTTTCCCAGAAATTTCTGTTAATGAGTGATTGCCCTCAGCATGAAAAAATGCAGTTCTCTTCCTGATAAGAGATGATACAAGAATTGTGCTCAAAAAGTCAGCTCCTGAATATATCTAGCCATTTGTTGAAATATCCTAACCTCTTCCCCGAGCATAGATGCTTCATTTTGGCTCTCAAAGCTTAACTCCATTCAGTGGGTGTCAAAGGTGAGAGACTGCCATGGGCATAATTCAATTCTTGTAGAAGTAGGATGGCAAATTCACTGGAAATTACCAGTTGGTAGTTGACAACTTGAAAAAGAGAGAAACAACAAGAAATAACAATTAAAAAAAAGAGGCATGTGTAGTTCATGATTTAATCTTAATAGGTACATTTTAATTGATGTTTGGATCATAGAAAAGCAAGGGAATTCAATAAAATCATTTACATCTGCTTAATTTTCTCTGCTAATGACTTGGACAGTGTGGATCACAAAAAAAAAAAAAAAAAAAGCTGTGGAAAATTCTTAAAGAGATAAGAACACCAGAACATCTTACCAGTCTCCTGGGAAACATGTATGCAGATCATGTTGTAAGAGTGGGAAAGGAATATGTCAAGGCTATATACTGTTACCCTGCTAATTTAACTTCTGTGCAGAATACATCATGAAAAATAACATCCTAGATGAATCTCAAGCTGGAAAACCTTTATGTAGAAGATATGAATAACCTTAGTTATCCAGATGACATCACCCAAATGGCAGAAAGACGTTAGAAACTAAAAAGTCCCTTGATGAAGGAGAAAGACGAGAGTGGAAAAGCTGGATTAAAACCCAATATTAAAACAACTAAAATGATGGCATTTAATTCCATCGTTTCAAGGCATATCAATGAAGATAAAACGGAATCAGTGACAGACTTTATTTTCTTGACCTCTGACATCACTGTGGGCATTGACTACAGCCATGAAACTAAAAGACTCTTGTTCCTTGGACAAAAAGCTTTGCCTAATCTATTCAATATATTAAAATGTAAAGACATCACTGGCGAAATCCAAAAGACAAAGCTCTTGTTAATCCATTAGTCGTGTATCAAGGTGAGAGAGGGACCATAAGAACTGTCAAAGCATCAGGGCTTCACAACTGTGGAGCTGGAGAAGTATCTTGAGAGTTCTATGAAGAGCAGAGAGATGGAAACAAGTCAACCATGAAGACCCTCAAACTGAGAATTCATGGAAAGACTCTTCAGCCAATAATTGGTTCTTGGCCCAAGACCAACAGCCAAATCGCTGGAAAGAACCTGATGCTGTGAAAGCTTGAGTGCAGGAGAAGGGAACAACAGAAGACGAAATAATTGCAATTCATCAACGCCATGAGATTCAGCGAACTCTGGGCTATTTAAAGGACAGGGAAGCCTGGAGTTCTTGCTGTACACGGAATTGCAAAGTGTTGACAAAACTGAGTGACTTAACTACATAAAAAAATGGTGTTGGCAGGGCCTGGGGGATGGTTCACAAAGCATCTTAATCTGTCCTTATACACGGGATGATAAGTGAGACTGACAGAAAGTACACAGACCTTGTGAGTTTCCTTCCTATCTTTCCTCAAAGTATACTTGCCACAATGTCTCTTGAGAGCTTCATGGGGATGGAGAACTTCTGCAGAGTCAAGTAGAATGTTATGATAGAAACCTTAAACCGCATGCCACTTTAACCCACATGCCACTGTAATGTACAACTTTGGTTTTATGCAACAGTAGGCATTGTCTCTAAATACCTCCTAGACATTCCCATTTTTGATGTATTAGCATGCCTTACATGTGAACTGAGAAAAGAGATGAGAGGTAAAACAAAACTAAGGCTTCTCAATCAAGCTCTGTAATCCTGGGAGAAGCATCTTTGACCTTGCATGCCTAGTAGCTGTTAAACATACTTACATAGGTTACATTACTGAGCATGGAGCGAGGTAGGCTACTCACTCCATTTTTACTTTCCAACTTACCTTCTCTGTGAAAAGCCATTCTTCTCCACTTAATATCTCAGTTTTTGTGTACAGATGAAGGGTGAGGATTTGGGAAGTAGTGAATGCATTTGGAAGCCCTATAAAATGAAGGCTGGAAGCACAAATTTTTCACTTCGTTATCTCCTAAGACATGTGGCCTTTTAAAGGCATGCATTGTCAGTGTATCTCAAAAAAATACACTCATACATTTCTTATTGCCTAGTGGACACAGAGAGCTGAAGCCAGAAGTTATGTATATTTGGCAACTTGGCAGTGGGGTGAGGCTTGGACATTGAAGGTATTATGTAATAAGAATGTGGACCATGTTATATGTTCTGTCTGTTTTAACTGTCTGTCTGATACACTTCGGCAATGGGAAGGCATGTTCCACCATGCGGGAAGAGAATTCCAGATGTCATTCTTTGTTTCATTTCTTTTTTAAAAATTTTTAATTGGAGGCTCACTACTTTACAATATTGTACTGGTTTTTGCCATACATAGACATGAATCAGCCATAGGTGTATATGTGTTTCCCATCCTGACCCTCCCTTCCACATTCCTCTCCATCCCATCCTTCAGGGTCATCCCAGTGCTCCAGTCCTGAGCAACCTGTCTCATGCTTAGATCCTGGGCTGACAATCTGTTTCACAATATGAAAATATACATGTTTCAGTGATATTTTTTCAAATCCCCCACACGCGGCTTCTCCTTCAGAGTCCAAAAGTCTGTTCTTTACATGTATATCTCTTTTGCCATCTCGCATATAGGGTCGTTGTTACCATCTTTTTAATTGAATATAAATGCATTAATAAACTGTATTGGTGTTCTTCTTTCTGACTTATAATAGGCCCCAGTTTCGTCCACCTTACTAGAATTGATTCAAAGGAACTCTTTTTAAAGGCCAGGTAATATTACATTGTGTATGTGTACCACAGCTTTCTTATCAATTCATCTGTCAATGGACATGTAGGTTGCTTCCATATCCTGTCTACTATGAACAATGCTGTGGTGAACATCGGGGTAAATGTGTCTCTTTCAATTCTGGCTTCTTTGGCATGTATGCTCAGCAATGGAATTGCTGGGTCATATGGCAGTTCTATGTCCAGGTTTTTTTTTTTTTTTTTTTAAGGAATCTCCACACTCTTCTCCACAGTGGCTGTACTAGATTGCATTTCCACGAATCGTGTAAGAGGGTTCCCTTTTCTCCACATGCTCTTCAGCATTTATTGTTTGTAGAATTTTGGATAGCAGCCATTCTGACCAACATGAGATGGTACCACTTTGTGGTTTTGATTTGTATTTCTCTGATAATGATTGATTTTGAGCATCTTTTCATGTGTTTGCTACGCTTCTGTATGTCTTCTTTGGAGAAATATCTGTTTAGTTCTTTGGGCCGTTTTTGGATTGGGTCGTTTATTTTTCTGGGATTGAGCTTCAAGTGTGGTTTGTATATTTTTGATATTGAGATTTAGTTCTTTGGCCCACTTTTGGATTGGGCCGTTTATTTTTCTGGAATTGAGCTTCAAGAGTGGTTTGCACATTTTTGAGATTAATTCTTATCAGTTGCTTCATTTGCTATTATTTCCTCCAATTCTGAATGCTGTCTTTCCCTGCTACTTATAGTTTCCTTCATTGTGCAATAGTTTTTAAGGTTAATTAGGTCCCATTTGTTTATTTTTGCTTTTATTTGCATTACTATAGGAGGTGGGTCAAAGAAGAACCTGCTGTGATTTCTGCCAGAGAGCAGTTTGCCTATGTTTTCCTCAAGAGTTCTGTAGTTTCTGCTCTTATGTTTAGACTTTTAATCCATTTTGAATTTATTTTTGTGTATGGTGTTAGAAAGTGTTCTAATTTCATTCTTCAACAAGTGGTTGACCAGTTTTCCCAGCACCACTTATTAAAGAGATTCTCTTTTCTCCATCATATATTCTTGTCTCCTTTGTCAAAGATAAGGTGTCCACAGGTGCGTGGATTTATCTCTAGGCTTTCTATTTTGTTCCATTGAACTATATTTCTGTTTTCTGTGCCAGTACAACACTGTCTTGATGACTGTAGCTTTGTAGTATAACCTGAAGTCAGGCAGGTTGATTCCTTCAGTTCCATTCTTTCTCAAGATTGCTTTTGGCTATTTCTATACAAATTGTGAAACTATTTGTTCTAGTTCTCTGAAAAATACCATTGGTAGCTTGATAGGGATTTCACTGAATTTAACACATTGCTAATATACTCATTTTCTTTATATTGACTCTTCCAATCCAAGAGCATGGTATATTTCTTCCTCTATTTGTTTCCTCTTTGATTTCTTTCATCAATGTTCTATAATTTTCTATATATAGATCTTTTGTTCCTCTCAGTAGAGTTATTCATAAATATTTTATTCTTTTTGTTGCAATGGTGAATGGGATTGTTTCCTTAATTTCAATTTCTGTTTTCTAATTGTTAGTATATGCAAGGGATTTCTGTGTGCTGATTTTATACCCTGCAACTTTACTATATTCATTGATTAGCTCTAGTAATTTTTTGGTGATGTTTTTAAGGTTTTCTATGTCATCTGCACACATGGAGAGCTTTATCACTTTTCAAATCTGGGTTCTTGTTATTTCTTTTTCTTCTCTGATTCCTATGGATAAAACCTCCAAAACTATGTTGAATAGTAGTGGTGAGAGTGAGCACACTTGTTCCTGACTTTATGGGAAATGCTTTCAAATTTTCATGGAAACATTGAGGATTATGTTTGCTGTGAGTTTATCATATATACTTTTTTATTTGTGAGGTATGTTCCTTCTATTCCTGCTTTCTACAGTGTTTTTTTTTTTTTTTTTATCCATTTATCATAAATGGATGTTGAATTTTGTCAAAGGCTTTCTCTGCATCTATTGAGATAATCATATGGCTTTTATCTTTCAATTTGTTACTGTGGAGTATTACATTGATTGATTTGCAGATATTAAAGAATATTTGCATTCCTGCCCACTTGGTCATGATGTATGATCTTTTAAATATGTTGTTGGATTCTGTTTGCTAGGATTTTGCTAAGGATTTTTGCGTCTATACATCAGTGATATTGGCCAGTAGTTTTCCTGTTCTGTGGCATCTTTGTATGGTTTTGATATTAGGGTGAAACTAGTTTAGCCTCATAGAATGAGTTTGGAAATTTACCTTCCTCTGCAATTTTCTGGAAGAGTTTGAGAAGAATAGGTGTTAGCTCTTCTGTAAATTTTTGGTAGAATTCAGCTGTGAAGCCGTTTGGTCCTGGGCTTTTGCTTGCTGGAATATTTCTAATTACAGTCTTGATTTCCTGTTTGTGATAGATCTGTTAAGATTTTCTATTTCTTCCTGGTTCAGTTTTGGAAAGCTGTGCATTTCTAGGAGTTGGTCCATTTCCTCCAAGTTGTCCATTATATTGGCATATATTTGCTGATGATGCTTACGATGCTTTGTATTTCTGTGTTGTCAGTTGCAATTTCTCCATTTTCATTCTAATTTTGTTGATTTGATTCTTCTTTGTTCCTTGATGAGTATTGCTAATGGTTTGTCTATTTTATTTACCTTCTCAAAGAACCAACTTTTAGCTTTGTTGATTTTTGCTATGGTCTCTTTTGTTTCTTTTACATTTATTTCTGCCCTAATTTTTATGATTTCTTCCCTTCTACTAACCATGCTGTTCTTCATTTTCTAGTTGCTTGAGGTATGCAGTTATGTTATTTATTTGATTTCTCTCCTGTTTCTTGAGGTAGGCTTGTATTGCTATGAACTTTCCCTTTAAAAATGCTTTTACTGTGTCCCATAGGTTTGGGGTTGTTGCGCTTTCATTTTCACTCATTTCTATGCATTCTTTGATTTATTTGTTTATTTCTTCTCTTATTTGTTCGTTATCCTGAAACGTGTTGTTTAGCCTCCATATGTTGAAAGTTTTAATAGTTTTTTTTTTTTTTTTTTTCTTCCCTGTAGTTGACATCTAATCTCACTGCATTGACATCAGAAAAGAAGTTTGGAATGGTTTCAAATTTTCTGAATTTACAGAGGCTAGATTTATGGCCCAGGATATGATATGTCCTGGAGAAGGTTCCGTGCACACTGAGAAAAAGATGAAATTCATTGTTTGTGGTGGAATGTCCCATAGATATCAATTAGGTCTAACTGATCCATTGTCAACAAAGGTCCATCTAGTCAAGGCTATGGTTTTTCTAGTAGTCATGTATGGATGTGAGAGTTGGACTATAAGGAAAAGCTGAGCACCGAAGAACTCATGCTTTTGAGCTTTGGTGTTGGAGGAGATTCTTGAGAGTCCCTTGGCCTGAAAGGAGATCCAACCAGTCCATCCTAAAAGAGATCAGTCCTGGGTGTTCATTGGAGGAACTGATGTTGAAGCTGAAACTCCAATAATTTGGCCACCTCATACAAAGAGCTGACTCATTGGAAAAGACCCTGGTGCAGGAGGAGGGGGCCACAGAGAATAAGTTTGTTGGATGGTATCACCGATTAAATGGACGTGAATTTGGGTAAACTCCAGGAGTTGGTGATAGACAGGGAGGCCTAGCATGCTGCGGTTCATAAGGCCACAAAGAATCAAATATGACTGAGTGACTGAACTGACCTGATCCATTGTACCATTTAAAGTTTGAGTTTCCTTGCTAATATTCTGTTGAGTTGATCTATCTATTGCTGTTAGTAGGGTATTAAAGTCTCTCACTATTATTGTGTTACTGTTAATTTCCCATTTCATACTTGTTAGCATTTGCCTAACATATTTGGTGCTAGATATGTTGGTTGCATACTTATTTATAATTGTTATATCTTCTTCTTGGATTGCTCCTTGGATCATTATTTAGTGTCCTTCTTTGTCTCTTTTCACAGCCTTTATTTCAAAGTCTATTTTATTAGATATGAGTATTGCTACTCCTGCTTCCTTTTTTTCTCCATTTGCATGAAATATCTTTTTCCAACTCTTCACGTTTAGTCTGTATGCATCCCTTATTTTGAGGTGGGTCTCTTGTAGACAGCATATATAATGGGCCTTATTTTTATATCCATTCAGCCAGGCTTTGTCTTTTGGCTTGGGGATTCAACCCATTTACCTTTAAGGTAATTATTGATAAGTATGATCCTGTTGCCAGTTACTTTGTTATTTTGGGCTTAAGTTTATATGCCTTTTCTGTGTTTCTTGTATAGAGAGGATTCTTTAGCATTTTTTGAAAAGCTGGTTTGCTGGTGTTGTATTCTCTGAGCTTTTTCTTGTCGATAAAGTTTTGAATTCCCTTTCATTTTTGAATAAGATCATTGCTGGGTACAGTAATCTGGTTTGTAGACTTTTCTGTTTCATCATGTTAAGTCTATCCTTCCATTCCCTTCTGGCCTGGAGTTTCTATTGAAAAGTCAGCTGTTATCCATATGGGCATCCCCTTGGGTGTTATATGTTGTTTTTTTGCTTGCAGCTTTAAATATTTGTTCTTCATGTTTGATTTTCATTAATTGAATAATATGTGTCTTGTTTATTCTGTTTGGGACTCTGGTTTCTTGGACTTAGGTGGCTATTTCTTTCTCAATTTTAGGGAAGTTTTCAGCTATTATCTCAAGTATCCTCTCATGACCTTTCTTTTTGTCTTCTTCTGGGACTCCTATGATTCGAATGTTGGGGCATTTGACATTGTCCCAGAGGTCTCTGAGTTTGTCCTCATTTCTTTTAATTCGTTTTTCTTTTTTCTTCTCTACTTAATTTATTTCCACCATTCTATCTTCCACCTCACTTACCCTATCTTCTGCCTCATTTATTCTACTGTTCATTGCCTTCAGAGTGTTTTTGACCTCAGTTATTGCATTATTCATTATTGATTAGCTCTTTTGTTTCTTCTAGGTCCTTGTTAAACATTTCTTGCATATTCTCAATCCTTGTCTCCAGACTATTTATCTGTTACTCGATTTTCTTATCAGTATTTTGGATCATTCTTACCATCATTATTCTGTATTATTTTTCAGGTAGACTTCCTATATCGTCCTCTTTTGTTTGGTTAGGTGAACATTTGTCATATTCCTTTACCTGCTGAATATTTATCTGCCTTTTAATCTCATTTAGATTGCTGTGTTTGGGGTGGCCTTTCTTTATCCTAAAGCTTGTGGTTCCTCTTTATTGTGGAGTTTCCTCCCCATGGATGCATTTAGAAGAGTTACTTGTTAAGGTTTCCTGGTTAGGGAAGCTTGTGTCTGTGTTCTGACAGGTGGAAGTGGATCTCGTCTCTCTGGAGCACAATGAACAGCCCAGTAGTGAGTTTTGAGTTGTCTATGGGTTTGGTGTGACTTTTGACCACCTGCATGTTAATGCTCAGGTTTATGTCCCTGCATTGTTGGATAATTTTCTTGGTATGTCTTGCTCTGAAACTTGTTGGCTCTTGAGTGGAGCTTGGTTTCAGTGTAGGTATGGAGGCTTTTGGATGAGCTCTTGTTGATTAATGTTCCCCAGAGTCAGGAGTTTTATGGTCTTCTCAAGTTTTGGATTTAAGCCTCCTACCTCTGGCTTTCTGTTTTATTGTTTCTGTAGTCTCAAGACTTCATGCATACAGCACTGATGATAAAACATCTAGGTTCATGGTGAGAAGATACTCCACAAAGAGGAACACCCAGAGAGGTTCACGGAGTTACATAGAGAAGAGAAGAGGGAGGAAGGAGACAGAGGTGACCAGGAGGAGAAAAGGAGAAGTCAAAAATAGAGAGACAGATCTAGCCAGTAATCAGTTCTCTAAGTGTTCTCCACTGCATGGAAAACACAAATAGATTCACAGAGTTGGGTAGAGAAGAACGGGGGAAAAAAGAGATAGAGGTGACCTGGGGGAGAAAAAGGAGAGTCAAAAGGGGGAGAGAGTGATGAAGCCAGCAATCACACTCCTAAGTAAAAATGGATACTGAAGTTTGAATTCTTAAAGGGACAACATTGTTAACAAATACCAAAAAGCATAGTTTAAAAAATCTAGAGGTTAGACTCTCAAAAATGAAGTATTTTTAAAAATCACAGAAATTATAAATAAATAAATATATATATATATAATATATATATATATATATAATATATATATATTTCATATATATATGAAATTTGTTTTAAAATAGGGTTTTTTTTTGCCAGTAATGGCAGTATATAAAAGTGAAAATTAAATCAGTAATAAAGAACTTAAAAAATTAAGAATGTAAAATATATCTAGGAATTTCTCTGGAGTTGTTGATGGCAGTGTGGGGTCAGTTGTTTCAGATAGTGTTTTGTTCCAGCTTTTACTTCTTCTCAAGGTTTATAGGCCCCTTCCAATGTAGTCAGTGCTAACTTCAGGGTTTTAATCTCTTGCACCTGTTACATCCAAAGTGATTCCCTCTTCATTGTTTATTTTTGCATTTGCTGTTTGCAAGGCTCTTCAGTGTCTAATTTCTCTCCTGATACAATGGGGGCAAAGGTAGTCACTTATTTAGGCTCACTTGTTCAGTTGTGCTGTGGGGAGGGAGGGCCACTGCAAATAAATAGCATTGGCATTTGTGAGGAGTGCTTACAGTGTCTGGGCCACACTGGATTTGCCCCCACTCACGACATGTGTGCCTTTCCGGTCTACACTGCTCAGACTCCAGGTTGCTCTGCTGGGGAACTGTCTAATGAGGGTCCTGCATTGCATGCACTTCCTGGACTGAGCTGCTCAGACTTAGGTTTTCAGGTACTCCACAAAAGCAAAGACTCAGTTGGCCTGCCTTTTGTGCCCTTCTCAGTCCCAAGCAGCTCAGGCGACCGTATGCTTGGCAAGCACACTCTCCCTGGTGTATGGTGCATCTTATCACCTCCCCAGTCCCATCCGCTCAGTTTCTGGATTTACAGTGAGAACGCTATCTCAGGTGTGCTGTGTGTCTCCTCTGGGGAGCTGATCTCTGACTGTGACCCTCCTGGCAGATGTCAAGTACCCAGGATCCCAGGAAGACTTGGTTAGCAACTGGGATCCTGCTTACAGTTTGGTAAAGGATGCCTTCTCTGGGGCCAAGATTGTCCCTTGCCATCTGGCTCTTGCTGTCACCGCCTGCGTCTCTGCCTCTGTTGGGGGAGGGGCCGGTTCACAATCGGCTAGCTCTCCTCTGATATTCACTCAATCCTTTGCTCTGTGAGCAGTCCAGGCTGTGCCTTAGAGCTTTTCATGGGAAAGTTCTCTCTCTCTCTCTCTCTCTGGCTATCCCACAGTGTGGGATGCTATCCCAAGTTAGCTCCCTCAGACTTTCCTCAGGGCATTCAGGCCCGGTCCATACCTTAAGCATGAAACCCATGACTTCCTGTTCAACCCTGACTCACTGGTGGTGTTCGTGATGTTCCGCACTACTTCTCCACTGAGGGCTGTTGTTTGGTGCGTATTCGGTGGGGTTTTTTGTTTCTGTTTTTCCTCCTTTCTGTTCCCCTCTGAAATTCCAAAACTCCCCATAGACCCACCAGTGAGAAGATTTCCTGGTGTTTGGAAACTTCTCCTCCTTCATGACTCCCTCCCCAGGATGGGTCTCTTTCCCTAACTCTTTTGTCTCTCTTTTTATCTTTTATATTTTGTCATACCTCCTTTCAGAGAGAATGGGCTGCCTTTCTGGGTGTCTGGTGTCCTCTGACAGTGTTCAGAAGTTGTTTTGTGGAATTCTCTCAGTGTGCAAATGATCTTTCAATGAATTCCTAGGGGAGAAGGTGGTCTTCCTGTCCTATTCCTCCACCAACTTAGGACCGCCCCTTACCCTTGGTTTTTATCTTCTGTGCTGTATGCATGTGGAATTCTTGATAATACTGTAACAAAGGAATCAAAGCCCAGCGGCCAGGAAGTCAATTCCAGAACTTTGAATCGTCATCAAACTCGTGACACCAGGAACATTAAAAGAGAAGTACACAGACAAATTGTCCATACCTACAAGGAAATAAAGCTCCACACAAAATCCAGCAAGTTCAGTGCAAGATAACCCACAACTCTTCTCCAGCAAAATAGGAAAACAACAATGAATACCATAAAAAATGGACTGCCCACAGCCATACCAAACCCACAATCAAAAATGCATAACTGGACACTTCATTGCACTCCAGAGTGAAGAGATCCAGATCCACCTGCAGAGCCCAGACAGAAGTTCCCCAAAGAACTAAACATTGACAAGTCACTGCTCCAACCCCATCCACAAAGAGCAGACTCTACAACAAAATGAAGCCATAACTGTCCAGCCTGCAGAAAGGGGACCCAAACCACAGCAATGTAAACAAAAAAAAAAAAAAAAAAGAAAGAAAGAAAAATATGCAACTGGTGAAGGTACATGATAAAATCCACCAAACCAAACAAAGATGAAATAGGGTGACAGCCTGAAAAATAATTCAGTATAAAGACAGTGATGGTGATCTATAATCTTAAAAATAATGTGGAGTCCCTGATAAACACACTGGAGACATGGATGGAGAAGATGGAAAAAAAAAAAATTAACAAGATCTAGAAGAACTAAAAAAGAGTCTATCAGTAATAATGTGATAACTGAGATTAAAATCACTCTGGAGGGAACGAACAGTAGCGTAACCAAGGCAGCAGAAAGGACAAATTATATGGACACATATTAAAGAGAATTGGAAAAAAGGAAAGCAGTGTGGAAAACCCCTGAGAGTTTTGGGGACAACGTTAAATGCCATGCCACACCAGAAAGAAAAAAACAAACAAAAAAACAAACAAAAAAACAAACAACAACAACAAAAAAAAAACAGAGAGAGAGAGAAAAAAGAAAGAAAGAAAACGGGATCATGAGAAAATTCTTGAGGAGATAAATGTTGAAAATCTCCATTAAATGTGGAAGGAAATATTTCTCCAAGGCCCAGAGCCCCAGAAAGTCTCAAAGATGATAAATTCAGAATGAAACATTACACAACACATATTAATCAGATAAAGAAATGTTAAACACAAAAATCAAACATTAGGAGCAGCAAGGGGAAAGAGATATATAACAAACAAGTGAATCCCCATAAGGATAGCAGTTGGTCTTTCAATAGAAATTTTTCAGGTCAGAAGAGAATGATAGCATATACTCGAAGTGATGAATGAGTCAAATCTACAACCAACAAGGAACTTATAGAGATATAAAGGAGAAACCAAAATTTTAAGCAATAACCGAGAGAATTCATCACCATGAATATGTTATACTGTTAACAACACTTTAAAACTGTGGCACTTCGTATGTTATCATAATTGAAAAACACATCAGTGGCCAAGAGTTTGGAAAAGGTCAATTTTCATTTCTGATATCAAAAAAGATGGATGCCAAAGAACACTTAACTGGGCAATTGTGCTCCTTTCATATGCTAGCAAGATAATAATCAAAATTTTTCAGCAATATGTGAACAAAAAATTTGAAGATGTGCAGCCTAGTTTTGGAAAAGATAGAGGAATCAGAGAACAATTGCCAATAAAATTTGGATCCCAAGAAAACAAGGAATTCCAGGAAAAAAAAAAATTACACCTGCTTTCTTGATTCCACTAAAGCCATTTACTGTTATGGATAACAATAACTGTGGGCAATTCAAAAAGAGATGGAAGTATCAGACTTTCTAATCTGTCTCCTGAGAAATAGGTATGCAGGTCAAGATACAAGAGTTGAAAGTAGACATAGAAATGTTGACTAGTTCAAAACATGGAAAGGAGTGTGACAAGGCTATATACTGTCACTTTGTTTATATGAAATATGTTCAGGATATAGTAAGCAAAATGCCAAGGTGGATGACAAGCCTGATTCCAATGACAGCTGGAATGTGTTTGCAGGAGGAACATCAACAACTTCAGAATATGGATGGTAATACTCTAAAAAAAGATAAAATGAAACAGAACTAAAGAGCCTCTTGATGAGGGCAAATGAGGAAAGAGAAAAATCTTGCTGAAAGCACAAGTTTTAAAAAACAAAAATCATGGCATCTAGTCTCATCACTACTTGGCAAATTAAACGAGAAAACTTGGAATCACTGAAAGACTTAATTTTCTTGGGCTCCAAACTCACTGTAAATGATGACTGCAGTCATGGAACAAAAGAAAAAAAAAAATCTTTGTAGAAAAAGCTATGGCAATCCTACACATTGTATTAAAAAGAAGAGACATCACTTTACTACAAAGCCCCCCACAGTCACAAGCACATACAGTTTATCCAGAAGTCTCGTACAGATGTTCAGATGTACAGTTCAGTTCAGTTCAGTTCAGTTCAGCTGCTCAGTTGTGTCTGACTCTGCAGCCCCATGAACTGCAGCACACCAGACCTCCCTGTCCATCACCAACTCCGGGAGTCCACCTAAACCCATGTCCATTGACTCGGTGATGCCATCCAACCATCTCATCCTCTGTCGTCCCCTTGTCCCCTGCCCTCAATCTTTCCCAGCATCAGAGTCTTTTCAAATGAGTCAGTTCTTCACATCAGGTGGCCAAAATATTGGAGTTTCAGCTTCAACATCAATCCTTCCAATGAACAACCAGGACTGATCTCCTTTAGGATGGACTGGTTGGATCTCCTTGCAGTGCAAGGGATTCTCAAGAGTCTTCTCCAACACCACAGTTCAAAAGCACCAATTCTTCTGCACTCAGCTTTCTTCATAGTCCAACTCTCACATCCATACATGATCACTGGGAAAAACCATAGCTAAAGTAGACTGACCTGTGTTGACAAAGTAATGTCTCTCTTTTTTAATATGCTGTCTAGGTTGGTCATAAATTTCCTTTCAAGGCGTAAGCATCTTTTAATTTCATGGCTGCTATCACCATCAGCAGTTATTTTGGAACCCAGAAAAATAAAGTCAGCCACTCTTTCCCCACCTATTTCCCAAGAAGTGGCAACTGTGTGGTCGCAGGAGGGTCAAGAGGGCTACTCCACATTGAAGGTCAGGAGGGGAGCCGTGAGGAGATACCATCTGTCCAAGGTAAGGAGCAGTGGCTGCACTTTCCTGGAGCAGACATAAAGAAATACCCCACATCTAAGGTAAGAGAAACCTAAGTAAGACGGTAGGTGTGGCTAGAGGGCATCAGAGGGCAGACACAGAAACCATTATCACAGAAAACTAGTCAATCTGGTCACACGGACCACAGCCTTGTCTAACTCAGTGAAACTAAGCCGTGCCATGTGGGGGCATCCAAGATGTCGGGTCATGGTGGAGAGATCTGAACAGAATGTGGCCCACTGGAGAAGGGAATGGCAAACCACTTCCGAGTTCTTGCCTTGAGGTCCCCAGGTCAGTAGGTGCCCAATATGCTACCAGTGATCAGCGGAGAAATAACCCCAGAAAGAATGATGGGATGGAGCCAAAGCAAAAACAATATGCAGTTGTGGATGTGACTGGTGAAAGAAGCAAGTTCAGATGCTATAAAGAGCAATATTGCATAGGAATATGGAATATTAGGTCCATGAATCAAGGCAAAAGGGAACTGGTCAAACAGGAGATGACAAGTGTGAATTTCGACATTCTAGGAATCAGCGAACTAAATAATGGACTGGAAAGGGTGAATTTAACTCAGATGACCATTATATCTACTACTGGCGGCAGGAATCCCTTGGAAGAAATGGAGTAGCCATCATGGTCAACAAAAGAGTCCGAAATGCAGTTCTTGGATGCAATTTCAAAAGAGACAGAATGATCTCTGTTCATTTCCAAGGCAAACATTCAATATCATGGTAATCCAAGCCTATGCCCCAACCAGTAATGCTGAAGAAGCTGAAGTTGAATGGTTCTATGAAGACCTACAAGACCTTTTAGAACTAACATCCCCAAAAGGTGTCCTTTTCATTAGAGGGGCCTGGAATTCAAAAGTGCGAAGTCAAGAAACACCTGGAGTAACAGGCAAATTTGGCCTTGGAGTACGGAATGAAGCATGGAAAATGCTAATAGAGTTTTGCCAAGAGAACACAACTCAGCTAACACCCTCTTCCAACAACACAAGAGAAGATTTTACACATGGACATCACCAAATGGTCAACACCGAAATCAGATTGACTATATTCTTTGCAGCCAAAAAGGGAGAGGCTCTATACAGTCAGCAAAAACAAGACTGGGAGTTGACTGTAGCTCAGATCAACTCGTTATTGCCAAATTCAGACTTAAATTGAAGAAAGTAGGGAAAAACACTAGACTATTCAGGGATGACCTAAATCAAATCCCCTATGACTATACAGTGGAAACGAGAAATAGATTTAAGGGACTAGATCTGATAGACAGAGTGCATGATGAACTATGGATGGAGGTTCATGACATTGTACAGGAGACAGGGATTAAGATCATCCCCATGGGAAAGAAATGCCAAAAGGCAAAATAGCTGTCAGAGGAGACCTTACAAATAGCTGAAAACAAGAGAAGCGAAAAGCAAAGGAATTAAAAGAAAGCTATTCCCATTTGAATGCAGGGTCCCAAGGAAAAGCACGGAGAGATAAGAAAGACTTCCTTAGTGATCAATGCAAAGAAATAGAGGAAAACAACAAAATGGGAAAGACTAGAGATCTCTTCAAGAAAATTAGAGATACCAAGGGAACATTTCATGAAGAGAAGTATTCGATAAAGGACAGAAATGGTATGGACCTAAAAGAAGCAGAAGATATTTAGAAGAGGTGGCAAAAGTACACAGAAGGTCAGTACAAAAGAAGATCTTCACGACCCAGACAATCACGATGGTGTGATCACTAACCTAGAGCCAGACATCCTGGAATGTGAAGTGAAGAGGGCCTTAGAAAGCATCCGTATGAACAAGACTAGTGGGTGTGATGGAATTCCACTTGAGCAAATTCCACAAATCCTGAAAGATGATGCTGTCAAAGTGCTGCACTCAAAATGCCAGCAAATTTGGAAAACTCAGCAGTGGTCACAGGACTGGAAAAGGTCAGTTTTCATTCCAATTTCAAAGAAAGGCAATCACAAAAAATGCTCAAACTACCACACAATTGCCCTCATCTCATGCTAGTAAAGTAATGCTCAAAATTCTCCAAGCCAGACTTCAGCAACACATGAAATGTAAACTTCCAGATGTTCAAACTGGTTTTAGAAAAGACAGAGGAACCAGAGATCAAATTGCCAACATCCTCTGGATCATGAAAAAGCAAGAGCATTCCAGAAAAACATTTATTTCTGCTTTATTGACGATGCCAAAGCCTTTGACTGAGTGGATCATGACAAACTGTGGAAAATTCTGAAAGATAGGAGAACCAGACAACCTGACCTACCTCTTGAGAGACCTAAATGCAGGCCAGGAGGCAACAGTTAGAACTGGACATGGAACAACAGGTTGGTTCCAAATAGGAAAAGGAGTACATCAAAGCTGTATATTGTCACCCTGCTATTTAGCTTACATGCAGAGTACATTATGAGAAACGCTGGGCTGGACGCACAAGCTGGAATCAAGATTGCTGGTAGAAATATCAATAACCTCAGATATGCAGATGACACCACCCTTATGGTAGAAAGTGAAGAGGAACTAAAAAGCCCCTTGATGAAGGTGAAAGAGGAGAGTGAAAAAGTTGGCTTAAAGCTCAGCATTCAGAAAACTAAGATCATGGCATCTGGTCCCATCACTTCATGGGAAATAGATGGGGAAACAGTGGGGACAGTGTCAGACTTTATTTTTTGGGGGGCTCTAAAATCACTGCAGATGTTGACTGCAGCCATGAAATTAAAAGACGCTTACTCCTTGGAAGGAAGGTTATGAGCAAACTGGGTAGCATACTAAAAAACAGAGACATTACTTTATCAACAAAGGTAATCTTGTCAAGGCTATAGTTTTTCAAGTGGTCATGTATGAATGTGAGCGTTGGACTGTGAAGAAACCTGAGCGCCGAAAATTTGATGCTTTTGAACTGTGTTGTTGGAAAATACTCTTGAGAGTCCCTTGGACTGCAAGGAGATCCAACCAGTCCATCCTAAAGGAGATCATCCCTGGGTGTCCATTGGAAGGACTGATGCTGAAGCTGAAATTCCAGTACTTTGGCCACCTGATGTGAAGAGTTGACTCATTGGAAAAGACCCTGATGCTGGGAGGGATTGGGGGCAGGAGGAGAAGGGGAAGACAGAGGATGAGATGGCTGGGTTGGCTTCACCAACCCAATGGACATGGGTTTGAGTAAACTCCAGGAGTTGGTGATGGACAGGGAGGCCTGGCCTGCTGCAATTCATGGGGTCACAAAGAGTCAGTCATGACTGAACATGAACTGTACTGTACTGAACTGATGGATCCAGATGCCACCATCTTAGTCTTCTGAATGTTGACCTTTAAGCCCACATTTTCAGTCTCCTCTTTCACTTTCATCAAGAGGTTTTTTAGTTCTTCTTCACTTTCTGCCATAAGGGTGGTGTCGTCTACATATCTGAGGTTATTGATATTTCTCCTGGCAATCTTGATCCAGGTTGTGCAACCTCCAGTCCAGCATTTCTTATGATGTACTCTGCATATAAGTTAAATAAGTAGGGTGACAATATACAGCCTTGATGTATTCCTTTTCCTATTTGGAACCAATCGATTGTTTCTTGTCCAGTTCTAACTCTTGCTTCCTGACCTGCATACATTTTTCTCAAGAGGGAGATCAGGTATTCCAGACCTTTCAAGATTTTCCACAGTTCATTTTGATCCACACAGTCAAAGGCTTGACATAGTCAATATAGCAGAAATAGATGATTTTTCTGGAACTCTCTTGCTTTTTTGATGATTCAATGGATGTTGGCAATTTGATATCTGGTTGCTTTTTGGACCATAAGGAAGGCTGAGTTGAAGAATTGATGCCTCCAACTGTGATGTTGCAGAAGATTCTTAAGGGTCCCTTGGACTGCAAAGAGATCAATTCATCAGTCCTAAATGAAATCAACCCTAAATATTCACTTGAAGCACTAATTCTGAAGCTGAAACTCCAGCATTTTGGCCACCCAATACCAAGAGTGAAATCATTGGAAAAAACCAAGATGCTGTGAATGATTGAGGACTGGAGGAGAAGGGCATGACAGAGGTTGAGACGGTTGGATGGCATCACAAATTCAGTGGATATGAATTTGAGCAAACTCTCGGAGAGTATGAAGTAGAGGGAGACCTGTCCTGTTGCAGTCCATGAAGTCACAAAAGAGTTGCACACAACTGACCGACTGACAGCTATATTCAAAGTCTCTAGAGCTACTTCTTAAAATCATACTAAAATATATTGACTAAAAAGATAACAAATAACAAGTAATGCAGTACACTAAAAGATGCCATCATGTCAAAGAGACAAATCTTAGAATTGAATAGATTTTAAGAATTAGGTTGCAAGGAAATTTTTATGTAAACAATAAAAAAAAGTCATAGTGACTATACTTCTGGGATACAAAAGAGATATGAAATTTAAAAATATATTAGAGAAATGACAGTCAGTTCAGGTCATTTCAGTCACTCAGTCATGTCTGACTCTTTGCGACCCCATGAACTGCAACACACCAGGCCTCTCTTTCCAACACCAACTCCCAGCAAACCCATGTCCATTGAGTCAGTGATACCAATCAACCATCTCATCCTCTGCCTTCTCCTACCAATCAACCTACTCCTCCTGCCTTCAATCTTTCCCAAAATCATGGTCTTTTCAGATGAGTCACCTCTTTGCATCAGGTGGCCAAAGTATTGTAGTTTCATCTTCAACATCAGACCTTCCAATGAACACCCAGGACATTATATATTATTATATTATGTTAGTTATATATTTTGTCATATTATTTTACATATTAGTGATAAAATCACAAAGAGTTCCAGGTACCTGAATCCAAAACTCAAAAATGTTGAATTGTTTCTCAGCCTTTTGACAAACATGAAGTATAAAAACTACAAAACTTGAACATGAAGTATGGCCCAATAATCAATATCCAAATGATGCTAGAAGAAAATAAGTCCTCTGAATTAAAAGAAAACATAAATAACAATACAAACCAAGTGGACTTAACACACATGGACAGAATATTCCGTATAGCAAGTGCACTAGGTATTGTCTGAGTTTCCTGAGCTATACAGCAAATTCCTTTTGGCTATCTATTTGACATATGGTAATGGGAGTTTCCCGGAGAAGGCAATGGCACCCCACTCCAGTACTCTTGCCTGGAAAATCCCATGGATGGAGGAGCCTGACCGAATGACTTCACTTTCGCTTTTCACTTTTCAGCTTTGGAGAAGGAAATGGCAACCCACTCCAGTGTTCTTGCCTGGAGAATCCCAGGGATGGTGTCACACAGAGTCGGACATGACTGAAGTGTCTTAGCAGTAGCAATAGCAGCAATGGAAGTTTCCATGTTACTCTTTCCATACAATTCACCTTCTTCTTCCCTCTCCCCAGGACCACAGTCTATTCTCTATGTCTGTTGCTCTGCAAATAAATTCTTCACTATCACTTTTCTAGATTCCATATATATGTGTCCTGTTCAGTCGCTCAGTCATGCCCGACTCTGTGACCCCATGAATCACCAGGGTTCCCTGTCCATCACCAACTCCCGGAGTTTGCTCAAACCCATGTCCATCAGGTCAGTGATGCCATCCAACCATCTCATCCTCTGTCATCCCCTTCTCCTCCTGCCCCCAATCCCTCCCAGCATCAGGGTCTTTTCCAATGAGTCAACTCTTCACATCAGGTGGCCAAAGTATTGGAGTTTCAGCTTCAGGATCAGTCCTTCCAGTGAACACCCAGGACTAATCTCCTCTAGGATGGACTAGTTGGATCTCCTTGCAGGGACTCTCAAGAGTCTTCTGCAGCACCATAGTTCAAAAGCATCAATTTTTTGGCACTCAGCTTTCTTCACAGTCCAACTGTCACATCCATACACGACCACTGAAAAAACCATAGCCTTGACTAGATGGGCCTTTGTTGGCAAAGTAATGTCTTTGATTTTTAATATGCTATCTATGTGTTAGAACACCATATTTATCTTTCTCTTTCTGACTCACTTCACTCTGTATAATATGTTCTAGGTCCATCCACTTTGTTAGAACTGACTCAAATGCTTTCCTTTTTATGGCTGAGTAATATTAATATTCCATTGTGTGTATAATTAATATTCCATTGTGTGTATATACATCAACTACTTTATCCATTCATCTGTCAATGGACATCTAGGTTGCTTCCATACAATGGGATACATGCGTCTCTTTCAATTTTGGTTTCCTTGGGATATTTGCCTAGGAGAGGGATTGCTGGGTCAAGTGGTGGTTTTTACTCCTAGTTTTTTTTTAAGGAATCTCCATACCATCTTCAATAGTGGTTGTATCAATTTACATTCTCATCAAGAGTGCAGGAAGATTCACTTTTTTTCCACACCCTTTCCAGCATTTATTATTTGTAAACATTTTGATGAGGTTCATTCTGACCAGTGTGAGGTGATATGTCGGCGTAGGTTTGATGTACATTTCTCAAATAAATGAGGGATGTTGATCATCTTATCATGTGTGGTTAGCCATCTGTATGTCTTCTTTGAGATATGTCTTTTTAGGTCTTTTCCCCACTTTTTGATTGGGCTGTTTGTTTTTCTGGGATTGATTGTATTTGTATACTTCGGGAATTAATCCTTAGTCAGTTGTATCAGTTGCTATTAATTTCTCCCATTCTGTGGGGTGCATTTTCATCTTACTTATAGTTTTCTTTGCTGCACAAAAGTTTTTTTTTTTTTTTTTTTTGTTTGTTTTGTTTTGTTTAATCAGGTCTCACTGGTTTACTTTTGTTTTTATTTCCATTACTCTATGAAGTGGTTCATAGAGTATCTTGTTTTGATTTATGCCAAGTGTTCTGCCTACATTTTCCTTTAAGATATTGATGGTTTCTGGTCTTACATTTAGGTCTTTCATCCACTTTGGGTGTATCTTTGTGTATGGTGTTAGGAAATGTTCTAATTTTATTATTTTATATGTAACTGTCCAGTTTTCCCAGTACCATTTATTGAATAGGCTGTCTTTCCTGCATTGTATATTTTTGCCTCCTTTGTCAAAAATAAAGTGCCCATAGGTGCATGGGTTTATTTTTGGACTTTCTATCTTGTTCCACTGGTCTATATTTCTGTTTTTGTGCCAGTTTCCATACTGTCTTGATGACTATAGCTTTGTAGTTATAACTGGAAATCAGGAAGCTTGATTTCTGCAGCTCCATTCTTCTCTCAAAACTGCTTTGTCTGTTAGGGGTCTTTTGTGTTTCCATATGAATTGTGAATTTTTCTTCTTGCTCTCTGAAAAATGTCACTGGTAATACGATAGGGATTGCATTGATCTGTAGATGGCATTTGATTTTATAGTCGTTTTCAAAATATTGTTTCTTCCTATCCAGCAACATGGAATATCTCTCCATCTGTTTATGTCACTTTTTATTTCTTTCATAGTGTCTTGTAATATTCTGTGTACAGCTGTTTCATCTCCTTAGTTTATTCCTAGATGCTTAATTATTTTTTGTTGCCATAGTGAACGGGATTGGTTTCTTAATTGCTCTTTCTGATTTTTCATTGTTAGTATGTAGAAATGCAAGTGATTTCTGTGTATTGATGTTCTATCCTGCAACTTTGCTAAATGCACTGTCTAGCTCTAGTAATTTTCTGATACTATCTTTGGGGTTTTCTATGTACAGTATTATGCCATTTGCAAATAGTGACAGTGTTATTTCTTCTTTTCTAATCTGGATTACTTTAATTTCTTTTTCTTCTCCAATTAATACAGCTAGGACTTCCATAACTATGTTGAGTAATAGTGGTGAAAGTGGATACCCTTATCTTGTGCCTGATCTTAGGGGCAAACATTTCAGTTTTTCACCATTGAGAGTAATGTTTGCTGTAGGTTTATCATATATGGCCTTTACTATGTTGAGGCAAGTTTCTTCTATGCCCAGTTTTCAAAGAGTTTTAATCATAAATAGGTACTGAATTTTGTCAAAGCCTTTTCCTGCATCTATTGAGATGGTCATATGGATTTTATCTTTCAATTTGTTAATATGGGCACCATATTGCTTGATTTCCATATATTGAAGAATCATTGCATCCCTGAAATGAAGTTCATTTGATCATGGTGTATGAGCATTTTGATGTGTTGCTGAATTCTGTTTGCTAAAACAGAGGATTTTTGCTTCTATGTTCATTAGTGATATTGGACTGTAGTTTTCTGTTTTTAGGTTGTCTTTGGCTCCTTTTGGTATGAGGTTGATGGTGGCCTCGTAGAATGAATTTAGAAGTGTTCTTTCCTCTCCAAATTTTTGAAAGAGCTTTAGAAGGATAGGCATTACCCTTTCTCTAAATTTTTGAAAGAATTCACCTGTGAAGTCATCTGGTCCTGGGCTTTTCTTTTTTGGGGAGATTTTTTATCACAACTTCAATTTTAAGTGTTTGTAATTGGGCTGTTCATAATTTCTATTTCTTTCTGGTTCAGTCTTGGAAGATTGAAATTTTCTAAGAATCTGCCCATTCCTTCTAGGTTATCTATTTTATTGCCATAGAGTTATTCATAATAGTTTCTTATAATCATTTGCATTTCTGCATTGTCTGTTGTAACCTCTAATTTTTCATTTCTAATTTTCTTGAGTTGATTCTTCTCTCTCTCTCTTTTTTTTTTTTTCTTTTTCTCAATGAGTCTGGCTAAGGGTTTGCCAATGTTGTTTATCTCCTCAAAGAACCAGCTTTTAGTTTTATTCATCTTTATTATTGCTTCTTTCTTTTCCATTTATTTCTGCTCAGAACTTTATAAATTAATTCCTTCTAGAACTTTTTTTTAATTTATTTTTCTTTTTCCAATTGCTTTAGGTGTAAAATTAGGTTGTCTATTCAACGTTTTTCTTATTTCTTGAGGTAGGATTGTATTGCTATAAACTTCTCTCTTAGAACAGCTTTTGCTGCATCCCGCTGGTTTTGAGTTGTCATGTTTTTATTGTCAGTTGTTTCTAGACATCTTTTGCTCTCCCTTTTGATTTCTTCTGTAACTTTTCAGGTATTTAGAAGCATGTTATTTAATCTCCACATGTTTGTGTTGCTTACAGCTTTTGTTTTTTGTAAGTGATATCTATTCTCATACCATTGTGGTTGGAGAAGATGCTTGATATGATTTCAATTTTCTTAAATTCACTGAGGATTTATTTGTGACACAAGATGTGATCTATCATGGATAGTGTTCCATGTGCCCTTGAGAAGAAGGTGTATTCTTCTGTATTTGGATGGGATGTCCTGAAGATATCAAAGAAATCCATCTCATCTAATGTGTCATTTAAGACTTGCACTTCCTTATTTCTTTTCTGTTTTGATGATTTGCCCATTTGTGTGAATGGGGTTTTAAAGTCTCCTACTATTAGTGGGTTACTGTAAATTTCTCCTTTTATGTCTGTTAGTGTTTGCCTTATGTATTGTGGTGCTCCTATCTTGGTTGCGTAGATATTAACAATTGTTATATCCTCTTGTTGAATTGATCCCTTGATCATGATGCAGAATTCTTCCATATTTCTTGTAATCTTCTTTATTTTAAGGTCTATTTTGTTTTGTATGAGGACAGCTACTCCAGCTTTCTTTTGCTTCCCATTTGTGTGAAACGTATTTTTCTTTCACCTCACTTTTAGTCACATGTGTCTTGAGGCTTGAAGTGGGTTTCTTGTAGACAACATATATATTGGTCTTGTTTTTGTACCCAATCAGCAGTCTGTGTCCTTTGGTTGGACCATTTAATCCGTTTATATTTAAAGTAATTATTGATACATACATACATACATATATGTTCCTATTGCCATTTGCTAACATTTGGGGTAGATTCCTTATTTTTTTCTTCTGTTGTATTTCTTGACAATAAAACTCCATTATTCATTTGCTATAGAGCTGGTTTGGTGGTACTGAATTCTCTTACCTTGTTCTCATCTGAAAAGTGTTTGAATTCTTCGTCAATTTTGAGTGACATCCTTGCTGGGTACAGTAATCTTGGTTGTATATTTTTCCCTTTTAGTACTTGAAATAAATCTTTCCCTTCTGGCCTGCAGATTTTCTGCTGAATGATCAGCTGTTAAGCGTTTGGGCTTTCCCTTGTATGTTACTTGTTGCTTCTCCCTTCCGGCTATTAATATCCTCTCTTTGGGTTTAGCCTTTGTTAGTTTGATTAATATGTGTCTTGATGTGTTTCTCCTTGGATTCATCATGAATGGTCTCTTGGTGCCTCTTGGACTTGATTGGCTACTTCCTTTTCCATGCTGGGAATTTTTTTTGCTATAATCTTTTAAAAAAAATGTTCTCATACAGTTTCTTTATCTCATCTTCTTCTGGGACACCTATAATTCTAATGTTGGTGCATATCATACATTCCCAAAGGACTCTGAGATTGTCCACAGTTCTTTTCTTTATTCTGCTCTTCAGAATTTATTTTCAACTTTTTAATCTTCCAGCTCACTAATTCGTAATTCTGCTTCAGATATTCTGTTACTGATTCTTTCTAGAGTATTATTTTTTATTTCAGTGATTATGTGTTTGTCTTTGTATGCTTATTCTTTAATTCTTCTAGGTCTCTGTAAACTGATTCTTACTTTTTCTCCATTTTCTTTTCAAGGTTTTTTTTTTTTTTTATCATCTTTTCTATCATTTTTCTGAATTATTTTTCAGGTTACTTTTTGATTTCATATTCATTTATTTGGACTTCTGAGTTTCTAATTTTTTTTTCTCTTTTATTTTTGCATTATTCCTCTGTTTTTTTTTTTTGTTTGTTTGTTTGTTTGTTTGTTTGTTTGAGTTATTGTGTTTGAGGTCCCCATTTCCCAGGAAGGCTGAATTCTTTCTTCCATTTGATTTTTGCCCTCCTGAAGTTGGCACAGCTGTTTCTGATGAGCATTGTATAAAGTGAGACACATGCTGAGTTTTTGTGTGTGTGTTTGTTTGTTTGTTTTCCTTCGATGGGCAAGGCTGAATGAGGTAGTACTCCTATCTGCTGATGATTGGCTTGTTGTTTTTTTTTGTTTGTTTGCTCTTTAAATGAGGTGTCCTGCACAGGGTGTTATTGATGGTTGAGTTATGCCAGGTCTTATATTCAAGTGGTTTCCTTTGTGTGAGTTCTCACTACCTGATACCCACTAGAGTCACTTCTCTGGTATTCTAGGTTCTTGGAGTCAGTGCTCTCATTCCAAAGGCTCAGGGTATGATCTCTGGTCAGGAACGAGGATTCCACAAATTGTTTGTTATGACATTAAGGGAGAGTAAAACACATATCCAAAAATGAGAAACCAATGATGAACCTCAGAGAAATGGCAGCTACAAAATCAGACAAATAATAATTAAAATAATAAAACGTACACATATACATATACAGATATGAACACAGTGAAAGCATTCCAACAAAAATAAAGTAGATCTGGGGAACAAAGGAAATAAAAAGTTATATTTACCAGTTAAGAACAAAATGTAGCTAAGCATAAAATGGAAAACAAAACTAAATAAAGGTGCCAAGTGAGGAATAAAGAAATGCAAACCAAAGTAACAAATATGTTGAGAGAAACAAAAAGAAAGGAAGAAATAATAAACATTCAAAAATTTCAAGATGTAGATGGAGATTTATATACATTACAGTTTATCTGAAAAGGGAAAAGAAAAATAGGAAAGGGCAATGAAGGAATAAATGTAGAATAATAAAATATGTCTTACAATTTTAAATTAGAAAAGAGATTTAAAAAAATCAAGGAAAAAGAAAGAAAAAAAGGTGGAGGGGGGATAGTTTCACAGAACAGCAAAACACCAATGTAGAGGCATAGGTTTATAACAATGATATGAAGTGTGATTCAATATACACATATACATATTCACCCATAGTGAAAGAGGTGGGAGGGGTTTCAGGATGGGGAACACATGTACATTCATGGCTGATTCATGTCAATGTATGGCAAAATAAACTACAGTATTATAAAGTGTTTAGCCTCCAGCTAATAAAAATAATTGGGGAAAAAGGGACTGAGAGAAAGAGCAAGACATCAAAGAAGAAGAAGACTGAAGGGACCAGAAGAAATGCTGAAAACTATAATTCAGGAAATTAAAAAAAAAAGGATTTGAAGTTACTTATTATGTACTTAAAAATATTGATCCACAATGACTAACACCAAGGTATTTTAGTGTACTGGGTTTAAAGAAAAATAAAATATTTGACTATCTAGAAAGAAGAAAGGAACACATGATTTGCAAGTCATTTTAATTAGATTATTATCAGACTTCAAGATCAACACTTTATGCTCAAAGAAAATAAGCTTATCTTAGTTATACTCTCAAGGAAAGAAAATGAGTCAAGCATTTTGTACCTAACAAAACTGACTTACAAGTAAAAAGGGCACAGGTACTCATTAGCCCTTTCTGAAGAAATCTACTAAAGAATCAGCTTCAGGTAATCATATGACCAGAAAGACATACAGTTTGTAAAATTGAGACTGGAAAACTATGCAGAAAAACCCTTAGGTTTTCAACAGATAACTTGTAGCAAAAATAAGCTTTGGATTAAAAGAGGCTTAAAAGACATACAAAAAATATATACAGGAGCAAGACTAGCATTATACGGTGCATATTTGACTGGTGAAACTGGAAAATGCAAGGAAATAATTACTGTAAACAAATAATGATTCCTTATAGAAGGAAGAATGGGATTGCAATCAGGGTGGAGTATTTAGAAGTGTTTTGCCTTGTGGAGGGGAAGTTCTGGGACACATTTACTTCTTGTAAAAGTGGTTAGATTGTTCACCTTTGAGTAATTCATTAAGCTGTGCATTTGTTTTCTGTACTTTTATATATTTGTACTTTCTTTCACAATAAAAATATTATTTTGAAAAAAAAAATCAAAATAGTCCAAAAAATTTAAGATTTGATTGACCTGGTGAACAAAGAAACAAAAAATTATACCTACCAGAACAAAACTAATTAAAGCACACATTGGATAACTAAAGTAAAGCAGCTTATACAGCTTGTACAGCTTTGGTCAATTGGGAATAAAACAGTGAAAATAAAACTAACAAATATGTTGAGACAAAAGGAGAAAGAGTAAAGAAAGAAAGAATATATATGTGAAATAAAATAAAGGTAAATAAGGATGATTTATATACAATAAAAAAGAACAGTAGGGAAAGACAACAAAGTGTAGATATTAAAAAAAAAATAGATTTAAAAAACTAAAATTTAAAAAGAAAAAAGAAAACAAAGAACAAAAAACTCCACGGTACTGCAAAAGCTCAATGTGGATGAAAATGTGGACAACAATAAAATGTGGGGCTGAGCAAAAAAAAAAAAAAAAAAAAAAAAACAAAACAAAAAAATAACTCTAAAGCTTAATTTGATTTCCTAGTGCCAATAAGATCAAAACCTACAACAGGGGGCAGGGGAAGGAAAAAAAAAATCAAAAGAAGCTACAGAACAAGTTAGAAATTAGAACAATAAATGTTTTTCTTGAGGTATTACTCTCAGAAACCTTTCCCCTTCTGGGAATGTTACCTCCCTAGGATGATTTCCAACACTATATTGATCTCAGAACCTGCTGTGGGGGCTGCTCAGATCTAATCTGGTCCCATTCCTGTGCATTCTTGCCTCCAATGTCCCCAGTTATCAGAACCAGTGCACTTTCTTTTGTGGGTGCTCTCAATTGCCTTTTATATATTCCATAGACATAGAGTCTGCTTAGTTGATCATTTGGATTTAATCTATCACTTTTACAGCTTGTGGGGAGGTTCTGGGTCTTCTTAGCCACACTGCCCTGGGTTTAATTTGTGATTTTATTTCCCCCTTTACATGTGGGTTGTCCACTGGAGTTTAGCTCCTGAGGTTGCTCTGGAGGGCTTGAGTTTGCCCCTATGAGAGCCAGGTGTGGAAGTGGTGCAGTGGCTTGTGTCTCAGGAGTTCTGTCAGCACCAGGTATTCAGGAGCGTTATTGGTTAGGGCAAGAGGAAATACAGTTATCCAGAAGGGTATGGCCACCAGTATTGGCCAATATGCTCCAGTGTTCTTGCCTGGAAAATCCCCTTTCTGACAGAGAAGACTGACAGCCTATAGTCTACAGGGTCGCAAAGAGTCAGACGGGTCCAAAGTAACCCTGCACACATAAACACAAGACTTCTTTTTGGTGACAGCTCTGATCCAGTAAGAGTTGAGCATGAAGGTGGTTCAGCTGCTTGTCTTGTGGGGATCCTGGCGGCACCAGTTGTTTAGGTACACCAGTGCCTCCACAGAAGAAGTTATGGCCCTATTAGAGTCTTTTTTTGAGCCTCATGTAGCTGGAGATCAGAAAGCCTTTGTCCAGTTTTTCTCCATTACTCCTTGATTCAGGTACTTAGAGGGATCCCTTGCCTGGGGTCCTCTCTGTTTCATGTGTCAGGCACACAGACAGGCCCCCCTGACTAGGGTCGTACTCTGTACATCAGCATATCAGGCACATCCCACTTTATGTGGGATCTTACGCTGTAGCTCAGTGTGTCAGGGGGTTGATGGGTCAAGCTATCTATTGTTAAGCTGCCGATGCTAGTGTGTGGAGACAGAAAGGCTATGGCGATGGCTCCATATATATATATATATATATATGACTCAGCCGTATTGCCTTGCTTCCATGGCTTCTTGGCTTTCCTCCACAGGCGTTTCCCACCACAATCTTCTCCCTCTCATCCCCTCAATCTGTCTCCCTGCAGTCAACAGCAGCCCTCACAGTGGGCTCCACAATTGCTCCACAATCTTTAAACTTCAGCTTCCAGGTGCTACCCCTTCCAGGAGACCTATATCTCTGCCCGGCTTATGTATGGCTGCAGCAAAGACTGTCTGAGTCTCATTCCATTTAGGTTGCTCTAGATCAGCTATTCCACTCTCAGCCTTTAATAGTTCTCCTCTGACTCAGAAAATTGTCCTGCTGTGGGGATCATGCCCCTGCTTCATTTCCCCCACCCCCCAAGGGCAGGTCCAGTCATACTAACACTCCTGGTTAACACTTATTTCCTTCATCCTACCAAGTTTTGTGTGGTTCTCTATATTGTTCTGCACCTGTCAGGTGCAGCTGACAGTCTCTTTGCTCTCAGCTGGTGTTCTGCATTCACTCATGTGTCGGAAGGTGTATTCCTAATGTATTCATGGACAAAGATATACTGAACATCCACCTACTCCTCCATCATCTTGTTCTCTACCATGTCTCTACTTTTTAATATGGTGTGTAGATTAGTCATATATTTTCATCCAAGAAACAAGGGCCTTTTATTATCATGTCTACAGTCAGAGGCACAGTGATGTTGGAGGTTAAGAAAATATAACCTGTCAGTGATTCCATTTTATCTCCATTGATATGCCTTGAAATGATGGTACCAAATGGCATGATCTTAGCTTTGGAGTACTGAGTTTTAATCCAGCTTTTCAACTCTGCTCTTTCACCTTCATAAAATGGCTCTTCAGATCATGTTTTCTTTTTGCCTTTTGGGTGGTGTCATCTGGATAAATAAAACTATTGATGTTTCCCACAGAAATTTTGTTTCCAGCCTTCAAATAAGCAGGGTGAAAATATATAGTCTTGATATAACCCTTTGCCGATTTATCAAACAATTTACTGTTCCATGTTTGAGTCTAACTGTGTTGAACTGCACACACATATCTCAGGAGACAGGTAAGGTGGTCTGATTTTCATATCATTATTATTATTTTTTTTTTATGATCCACAATATCAAAACTATTAGCAGAGACAATGAGGCAGACATAGATTATTTTAATTAATTTCCTTTCTCTTCTATCCAAACACCCATTAGTGCTAAGTCGCTTCAGTCATATCCAACTCTTTGTGACCCTATGGGCTGTAGCCCGCCAGGATCCTCATCCATGGGATTTTCAGGGCAAGAATACTAGAGTGGGTTGCCATTTCCTTCTCCAGGGGATGTTCCCAACCTAGGGATCAATCATGCTTCTTCTACATTGGCAGGTAGGTTCTTTACCACTAGCGCCATCTGGGAAGCCCAAACATCCATTCAGTCTAGTACAGTTCAGTCCTCAGTCATGTGCAACTCTTTGCGACCCCATGAATGGCAGCACGCCAGGCCTCCCTGTCCATCACACACTCCCGGAGTTTACTCAATCCCATGTCCATCAAGTTGGTGTTGCCATCCAGGCATCTCATCCTCTGTCGTCCGCTTCTCCTCCTGCCCCCATCTCATCCCAGCATCAGGGTCTTTTCCAATGAGTCAACTCTTCACATGAGGTGACAAAATTATTGGAGTTTCAGCTTCAGCATCAGTCCTTCTGATGAACACCCAGGGCTGATCTCCCTTAGGATGCACTGGTTGGATCTCCTTGCAATCCAAGAGACTCTCAGAGCCTTCTCCAACATCACAGTTCAAAAGCATCAATTCTTTGGCCCTCAGCTTTCTTCCCTGTCCAACTCTCACATCCATACATGACCCCTGGAAAAACCATAGCCTTGACTAGACGGACCTTTGTTGACAAAGCAATGTCTCTGCTTTTTAATATGCTCTCTAGGTTGGTCATAACTTCCCTTCCAAGTGTAAGCATCTTTTAGTTGCATCACTGCAAGCACCATCTGCAATGATTTTGGAGCCCAGAAAAACAGTCTGACAGTTTCCACTGTTTCCCCATCTATGTCTTATGAAGTGATGGGACCAGATGCCATGATCTTAGTTTTCTGAAATTTGAGCTGTAAGCCAACTTTTTCACTCTCCACTTTCACTTTCATCAAGAGGCCTTTTAGTTCCTCTTCACTTTCTGACATAAGGTTGGTGTCATCTGCATATCTGAAGTTATTGATATTTCTCTCAGCAATCTTGTGCTTCTTCAAGCCCAACATTGTTCATGATGTACTCTGCATATAAGTTAAATAAGTAAGGTGACAATATACAGCCTTGACATACACCTTTTCCTATTTAAAACCAGTCTGTTGTTCCATGTCCAGTTCTAACTGTTGCTTCCTGACCTGCTTACAGGTTTCTCAAGAGGGAGGTCAGGTGGTCTGGTATTTCCATCTCTTTCAGAATTTTCCACAGTTTACTGTAATCCACACAGTTGAAGGCTGCAGAAGCACGCCAGCTGCAAAGGACCACACAGAAGTGTGGCTGTGAGGAGATACCCCTCGCCCAAGGTCAGAGGCAGCGACTGAGAGTGCCAGGCTGTGACAGCACAGGAGCAGCCCAGAGGAGCTACCTCACGTTGGATGTCAGGGGCCGCCACCGAGAGGAGAAACCCAACCTCCAAGGAGCAGCAGCTGTGCTGGCCCAGGAGGGTCGAGAGGAGCAACTCCCTGTTCAAGGTCAGGAAGGGTGGCTGTGAGGAGATACCCCTCGTACAAGGTAAGAAGAAGCCATAAAGAGATATCCCACCTCCAAGGTAAGAGAAACCCAAGTAAGATGGTAGGTGTTGCGAGAGGGCATCAGAGGGCAGACACACTAAAACCATAATCACAGAGAACTAGCCAATCTGATCACACAGATCACAGTCTTGTCTAACTCAATGAAATTAAGCCACGTCATGTGGGGCCACCCAAGATGGAAGGGTCATGGTGGAGAGGTCTGACAGAATGTGTTTCACTGGAGAAGGGACTGGCAAACCACTTTGGTATTCTTGCCTTGAGAACCCCATGAACAGTACGAAACACCCATTAACATGCACCTATTAAGATTAAATCATTATGTACACATGCCTAGTCTTTTTGGCTGTTGTTTTGTTTCATTTTTCTATTTCAAGTAGTCAGCTATCAACTTTGTACTTTCCTTGGAACTTGCCCCAGAAATGGAAAATCATTTTGTTCTCATTTTCTTTTTTTCAAACAATTAGGTGTAATTTACCTAGTATGCATATAGAAAGTTTCCTTGACCTGAAGTTTATCTTGAAGCACTATGAAATAGCCATTCATTGAAAGAAAGCCGCTTCTACTCTTAATTATTTCAAAATAGAAATAATCATCTTCATAGATGACATGTAACTGTATTGTTCAAATTAGACAATTGTAGGAATTTTTTGACATTAGCCAACATAAATTTATCTTTGTTATCCTACATAGTCTAACACTTATTTGGTAGATCAGTTGCAACTAGGATTATTTTCATATGATGAAGATGGTTGGTGAGTTGACCTTTAAGGAGAGGCAGAGTAAATATCAGGCACCATTGGCCCTGGGAACCATGAATTACCTGCCTGTTGCAGGTTAGGAAAAGAACCATGATGGAGTGACATATGGCCATACCTAAATGGAAAGGTAGAAATCTCTACCATCAGTCCCAAATAACTATTCTGTACTGGAGACACGATATGGTATGAAGAAGTAGTCAGCAGGAAAATTTTCAATGCAGCCATTTGCTTGAATGTAGCTGCAAGAGGAGAGTGGAATAGCTGCATAAAAGCTCAGTATTCAAAAAACTAAGGTCATAGCATGTGTTCCATTATTTCAAGGCATATCAATGGAGAGAGAATGGAATCATTGACAGATTTTATTTTCTTGACCTCCTATATCTTTGCAAGCAGTGAGTGCAGCCACGAAACTAAAAGACATTTGCTCCTTGGACAAATAGCTCTGACAAATCTTGACACCATATTAGAAAGCAGAGAGATTGCTGACAAATATGCAATAGTCAAAGATATGACTTTTCCAGTAGTCATGTTTGAAGGTTAGAGCTGGAAAGGACCCCAAGACCTGAATAAAAAGTGTTACTGTTTTTCAACTATGGGCCTGGAGAAGACTCTTGAGTGTCCCGTGGACAGAAAGGAGATTAAACCAGTCAATCCTGAAGGAAATCAGCCGTGACTAATCGGGGAAAGAGTGATGATGAGACTGAAGTGCAAACACTCTGGCCAACTGAGGCCAAGAGCTAAATAATTGGGAAAGAACCCTGATACCTGGAAAGATTGGGGGCAGGCTTAGGGTTAGGGTTAGGAGAAGGGAATGACAGAGGATGAGATATCTGCAAAGCATCACCAACTCAAAGGATATGAGTTTGAGCAAACTCTGGGCGATTTGAAGGACAAGGGAGCATGGCGTGCTGCAGTACATGGAGTCCGAAAAAAGAGTCCGAAAAAAATGAGCAACTGAAAAACATCAAAAAATTCGTATTGACAGGGATTGGGGGATGGATCATAAAGCATGTTAACTCTATCATTGTACATGGGATGGTAAGTGAAATTGAGGACTATTAGAAATCGCAAAGCTCTTATCAGCTTACTTCCTTTTCTCCCTCAAAATGTACTGTCAGAAGGTGATTTGAGAGCTTTCCAGTGAGAGAGAACCTCTATGGAGTCGTGCTGTATCCTGAGGTGAAAACCTTACCCCACATGCCGCTTGGATCTACAAGCTTGGTCTTATGCAGTGGCAGGATTGCCTCTAAATGTCTGTTAGACTGTTCCATCTTCTGAGGTGTTAACTGATCTGGTATGTGATCTTAGAAAGGGGATTGAAGGTTAAGAAAAAGAAAAAAAAAAAAAAAAAAAAAACACATGAAAGCTTCTTAATCAAGCTTTGTAGTACTGGGAGCAGCTTCTTTGACTTGGGCATCCTAGTAACCTTAAGAAATACTTAGGTGGAATTACATTACTGAGCATGGAAGGAGGTCGGCCACTGGCTCCATTTTGACTTTCCACTTGCATTCTCTGTGAATAGGCCATTCTTCTCTTAATGCTGCAGTTTTGTCTTCAGATGATGACTGAGAATTGGGAAAATGAGTGAATGCATATGAAAGCCCCATAATACTGAGGACAGTGATTACAATGTTCTCCACTTCAATAGAGTCAACTCTCAAGATTTGTAGCATTTTAATATAAGGAGTATCAATAAGTCTGCAAAAAATTATACTCATAAAACTCTTATTGGCTGCTGCCCACATAGAATTGAATTGAAGCCAGCAGTCCTGTATAGTCAGCATATTATCAGTGGGTTGACATGTCGACATTGAAGGTATTAGGTAAGAAGTATGTGGACCACGTTATAACTCCTTCTATTTTAACTGTCTTTCTGATACTCTTGGGCAAGGTTAAGCATGTTTCACTTGTGGGAACAGAATTCCTGATTTCATCCTTAGTTTCATTTGATTCTCGAGTGTTCTTCATTATTGGTGAGTGTCAGCTTCCCTGTTCCCTATTATGTCTTAACAGTACCTTGTTATCCAGGAAGAGAGAGAGTATCCCATTACAGGTGGCCTGGTTGAAACTCCAGATGTCTACTTAGCCTTCCCTGGTACTGCCATAGTAGATGATGGGTATTTGGTTATTGCCAGATATAATAAAGTCTAAGGTCGTCTACTCAACTTTTGCTGAGCTGACTGGGAGAGTACCACAGTTTTTACCTGTGCGTGGATGAAATGTCTTGGTTATTATCTAAATGTTTTGCATTTTGTAACTCATCCTTTTGTCTTGAACTTTGAATACAGACTTTTGTAAGAGAATTTTAAATTGTGCCTATTTGTATTTGTGTTAACCATTTCTACATGCATAAATCTATAATTTTTCAAGGCAAAAATAAATTCCAGATAGACATTAACAAACACATTCTTACTCCAATATACACATAAGCCACGGTCACAATTTTATATGCCAGAATAACAAATAAAAAAAGAAAATAAAAGCCAGGATACAAACTAGGGATCACTGTGGATCCCACAGAATTTCTCTGGTACTTGTTTCTAGACAAAGTGATGGAAATTATTTTTGTAGTTGAATGATTTCACACTAGTGACACCCTAAATAAGAATACTTTAAAAGATAATCCTTTGTTTGGAATCTCAGGCTATCTTATAATAGCTTGTACGTAAGATTATTCTCTGACTTGGTTAAATTAAAACCATGCTGTAGGGAATCAAAGTTGAAGTCATACGGATCGCTCTTGCATACCAGAGTCCAAACATGAAAAGCCCAAAGTGAAACACCCTACAACATATATTAATGAAACACTGAAAAATTAAACACAAAAAGAAAATATTAAGATTCAGCAAGGGAAAAGACACAAATAACATATAGGTGGATTCCCCCTAAGGATAGCAGCTGATTTTTCAGTAGAAACTCTTCAGGCAAAAAGAGAATATTTGCACATTTCCAACTGATGGAAGAGTCAAATCGGCAACCGGTAATCTCATTCATATATGAAGGAGAAATTAAAAGCTTTAGGAAAACTGAGAGAATCCATCACATCGAAACTGTTGAACTGTTAACATACTGTTAAACTGAGGCTGTGAGCTCATATGCCATTAGATGTGGAAAACTCATCAGTAGCTATGAAATTGGAAAGGACAATTTTCATTCCAACACCAAAGAAGGACAATGCCAAAGAATGTTCAAACTAGCATGCAATTGTGCTCCTTTCACATGCTATCAAGGTAATCTTCAAAATCCTTCAGCTGTATATGAACCAAGAACTTCCAGATGTGCAAGCTAGACTTGGAAAAGACAGAGGAAACAGAGGATAAATTGCCAACATTCGTTGGATCCTAGAGAAAAAAGGGAATTCCGGGGGAAAAAAAATAATTCTGCTCATTGACTCCACTAAAGCCATTGACTAAAGATCATGAAAAGCTGTGGGCAATTCCTAAACAAGACAGGAGTATCAGACCTGTCTCCTGGTAAATGTGTATGTGGGTCAAGATGCAGTACTTAGAACCAGACATGGAACAATTGACTAGTTCAAAACTGGAAAGCGAAGTGACAAAGCTATATATGGTCACTATTCTTATGCTCCATATATACAGAATTTATTAGGCAAAATACCAGGCTGGATAAATCACAAAGCTGGAATGAAAGTTGCTGGGAAAACCACGGAACAGTCTCAGATAAACAGATGGTATCTCTCTAAAAATAGAAAATGAAGAGGAACTAAAAAACCTTTTGATAAGGGTGAATAAAGAGAATAAAAAACCTTGCTGAAAACTCAACATTCAAAAAACAAAGATTTTGGAATCTGGTCCCATCACTACTTGGCAAATAGAAAACATGGGAAATATAGAAGCAGTGCCAGAGTTAATTTTCTTGGTCTCCAAAATCCCAGCGAATGGTGACTGCAGTCATCAAATTAAAAGACACTTGTTTCTTGGAGGAAAATCTATGACAAATCTAGACATTGTATAAATAAGAAGACACATCTCCTTACAACAAAGGTTCCCACAGTCACAAACCCCTATGGTTTATCCAGTAATCATGTACAGATGTGAGAGTTGAAACATAAAGAAGGCTGAGAGCTGAAGAATTGGTGTCTTCGAACTGTGATCCTAGAGAGGATACTCAAGGGTCGCTTTACTGTAAGGAGATCAAAGCAGTCATTCCTAAATGAAATCAAGGCTGAATAATCATTCGTAGGACTGATGATGTTTAGCCCACCTGATGTAAAGGCCAACTCATTGGTAAATGCTGGGGAAGATTGAGAACAGTCAGGGAAAGGAGTAAGAAAAGATGAGCTGGATGGATGTCATCACCAATTCAATGGACATGCATTGGAGAAAACACTGGGAGAGGAAGAAGAGGGAGTCCCGTCATGCTGCAGTCCATGGAGTCACAAAACAGTTGGACAAAACTGAGTGAATAAACAACAAAACCAGAGTCTCTAGAGCTATTTAAAATCACTCTAAAATGCATTTAGTAAAAGAAATAACAAATAACCATTAATGTGTTATATTAAAAGGTGGCAAATGGATTTTTTTTATATATATGGCAACTAGAGTCTGTCAAGGAGATAATACTTAGAATTGAATAGATTTTAAGAATTAGGTTGCAAGCAAAATTTTATGGAGTCAATAAGCAATATAGTGACATGGTTACCATATAAAGTAGACAAAGCAGACTTTAAATCCAAAATGATATGAGGCATAAGACATAATATTTCACTATGTTTTATCAGTTATATATTTTGCCATATTATTTTTACCTTGATACAAGGGCATATTAACTGAAATATGCATATAGGATTTATAAACATATATTCACCTCCCCAAAGAGTTACAGGTACCTGAATCAAAAATTGAAAACTTTTCAATTATTTCTCTGCCTTTTGGCTAATATGAAGTGTAAAAACTGAAAAAAAAAAAAAAAAAAAAAAATTGAGCGAGAAGTACAGCCCAAAATTACATATCCAAATAATGGTGCAATAATCTAAGACCACAGTGGGAAGAGAAAACTTAAGTGATAAGATTAACTTTGTGGACTTAACACACATAGACAGAATATTCCACCCAACAAGGACAGATTATCCATCCCTCTCGAGTGTACTTGGAATATTCTCCAGAATATTCTTGAGGGTTGAGTTTATATTAAGCCATAAAACAAGCCTTTTAAAGTAAATCATAACAAATATGTTTCTGACATCCTAGAAATGTACATTTAAATCACTAATTGGAGGACTATTTGGAAAATGTAATCTGTGGAAAATTAAACAACACATTCCTAAGGAACCAATGAGTCAAAAAAGAAGTCACAGGGGAAATTAGAAAATATTCTGAGGTGAATGAAAATGAAAACACAACATACCCAAATCATCACATACAGGAAAAGCAGAACTCATATGTATTTAAGTTTACATTAAAGGGAAGCTCTCCAATCCTGAGGATAAGCTTGTGTCTTCTACAGAAAAGGGAAAAAGAAGAAAAAAAAAATCTAACCTCATAGCAAGAAAACAGAGGGAAACAATAAAGTTTAACATGGGAATAAAATAATATAAATACTAAAATACTATAAATACTTGACCATCTTGTCAAGGCTATGGTTTTTCCAGTAGTCATGTATGGATGTGAGAGTTGGACTCTAAAGAAAGCTGAGCATGGAAGAATTGATGCTTTTGAATTGTCATGTTGGAGAAGACTCTTGAGAATCCCCTGGACTTCGAGGAGACCCAACCAGTCCATCCTAAAGGAGATCAGTCCTGAATGTTCATTGGAAGGACTAATGTTGAAGCTGAAACTCCAATACTTTGGCCACCTGATGCAAAAAACTGACTCTTTTGAAAAGACCCTGATGCTGGGAAAGATCAAGGGCAGGAGGAGAAAGGGACAACAGAAGATGAGATGGTAGGATGGCATGACTGACTTAATGAGCATGAGTTTGGTTGGGCTCCGCGAGTTGGTGATGTACAGGGAGGCCTGTTGTGCTGCATTTCATGGGGTCACAAAGAGTCAGACACAACTGAGCTACTGAACTGAACTGATCTGAAATACTAATCGAATAGAGAAACAACAAAAAGTAGCAACAACAACAATAATATAAGTGGAAAATATTAGGTAAACTGAACAAACAAGATGAGAGAAGATTTAGTTACAGAAATGAGAATGAATTAGATGCTATTGCTATGAAATCATACTAAACAAAGAGGACTGTTGGGTACTTGGATAAGGCTTTATGCTAGCAAAAGACTTAAGTTATGTGAAACAGTAAAATTGCTGGGAGAACAGAGTGACTAAAGCAATTTTAAAAACTGGAAAATCTGAAAAGATTCATAATAAAGCATTGTAACAAAAGTTCTATCCATCCTGATTCCTCCTTTCACTCTTCAGAGTGGTCTTACAGAAATACTTGGGAAGTTGATCCTCAGGATTAAATCCTCCTCAGGATAAAACTCTTGCTGAATAAAACACAATTTCTCAACCTTTAGGCTATGAATTTTTCCCAGTCAGTAGCACACATTTTAGAATTTCCAAATAAATGATTCTTGTGTTGAACCGCAGCTTTCAATGTACGTTTACAAATTCCTACTTAACATGGTTTTTATTGTCGAAGTTTACCATTATTTATTAAAACTTGAATGAATTCATGTTTCCATAAACTGGTGACATCAATTGGCAGCACTTTTAGAAACAATGACAAACAAATCAAATGAAGGTACCCTTATGTCTACAGTTTAAATTTATTCTGGCTAATTTAACTCTGCATTTAAATTTTTTGCTTTTTGTTTTGTCGATACTTAATAAAGAGGTCTTTGGTATATATTTTACGTGACATGTACACTGTGATGCCTTTCTTGTCAGTTGCTCAAGTTGGCCAAGGACTGATTTTCTTTTTCAATTTAAAAAATAATTTCAAATTGGAATATAATTGATTTACAATATTGTGTTAGTTTCTGCTATTCTACAATGTAGGTCAGCTATTGGTATATAGAGATGAGCCCCCCATTTGATCACCCACATCCTTCTTGAACTTCCTCTCCTACCCCACAACCAACTTCTCTAGGGCATCCCAGAGCACTGAACATCTTTTCACTAGCTGTCTACTTCATACTTGATATTATACATTTGTCAGTGCATCTTGCTCAATTCATTCACTCTCTCCTTTGCCCTCTGTGTCCAGAAGTTTGTTCTCTACCTCTGCATTTCTTTCCCACCCTCCAAATGGGTTCTTCCTTGTCATTTTCCTAGATTTCACTTATGTGCATTAATAAAGAATACTGATCCTTCTCTTTCTGAATTACTTCATTCTGTATAATAGGCTCTAGTTCTATCCATATCTCTACAAGTCATCCAGCTGTGCTCCTTTTATGAATGAGTAACTTCCTATCCAATATATGTGCCCCAAATTCTTTATCCATTCCATGATATTTGAACACCTAGCTTGCCTCCCTATCTCGGCTACTGTTAAAGTTGTTGAAATGGATACTGGGGTACATATGTCTTTTTCAATTGTGGTTTCGTCTGGGTATATTCCAAATAGTGGGTTTGTTGGGTCGTATGGTAATTTTATTTCTAAGTTTCTAAAGAATTTGCTATGGTTATGCATCACAGTGCTATTTATTTACACTGCTAACAACAGTGGATTCCCATTTCTCCACACCATCTCTTTCATTTATTATTTTAAGATTATATACTTTTTTTATTTCTTTACTTGGTTGCATCAGGCCTTATTTGTCACATGTGGTGTCTGGTTCCCTGACCAGACAGAACCCAGAACCCAGGGTTCAAACCTGGGACCCCTGCATTGGGACCATTCTGTCTCAGTCACTGGACCTCCAGGGAAATCCTCTCTTGTAGAATTTTATACTGATGGCCATTCAGAATGATATGTATTGTAATTTTGACTTGGGTGCCTTTATTACTTTGAAGTAGCTATTGCTCTGCTCAGTTTCTGGGAAGATTTTTTTTTTTAATCACAAATGCATGTTGAATTATATAAAAGGGTTTTTCAACATCTTTTGAGGTGATCCTATGGTGTTAATCCTTCAATATATATTGATATCCAGCTCCTGAAAAATGTTGGCATTTCTGGGATAAACACCAGTTAATAATGGTGTTTAATAATTTTAAAGTGTTGTTGGGTTCTTTTACTAGTATTTTGTTGAGGAGTTTTGCATCTATTTTCATCCATGTGATATCGGTCAGTAATTGTAATTTTCTGTATTAATTTTGATTTTATTATCAGGATGATGGTGACCTTGTAGGATGAGTTTGGGGGTTTTACTTCCACTGCAGTATCTCAGAAGAGTTTCAGAAATGCAGGTGTTAACACTTCTCTGAATGGTTCATAAATCTTACCTCTGAAGCCATCTGGCCCTTATAGTTAACTATAAAATTTTCAACACAATTTCACTATTAGTGTTTGTAATCACTGTGTTCATATTTTCTGTTTCATCTTAGTTGATTTTCCAAGAAGTTTCTGTGGCTTTCTGGTTCTACATTTTATTGGCTTATAGTTGTTTGTCATAGTCTATAAGATTCTTTGTTACTTCTGTGGAATCAGTTATAGCCTCTCATTTTTCACATCTAATTTTATTGATTTGTGTGTTCTCCCTTTTTTCCTTCATGAGTCTGACTCGTGATTTATCTATTTTGTTTGTGCTCTTCTACTGCCCCTTTTTACTGTGGAAAATTCTAAGAGAGATGGGAATACCAGACCACCTGACTTGCCTCTTGAGAAACCTATACACAGGTCAGGAAGCAACAGTTAGAACTGGAAATGGAACAACAGACTGTTTCCAAATAGGAGAGGGAGTATGTCAAGGATGTATATTGTCACCCTGCTTATTTAATTTATATGTAGAATACATAATGAGAAATGCTGGATTGGAAGAAACACAAGCTGGAATCAAGATTGCTGGGAGAAATATCAATAACCTCAGATATGCAGATGACACCACCGTTATGGCAGAAAGTGAAAAGAAACTAAAGAGCCTCTTGATGAAAGTGAAAGAGGACAGTGAAAAAGTTGGCTTAAATTTCAACATTCAGAAAACTAAGATCATGGCATCTGGTCCCATTTCTTCACAGGACATAGATAGGGAAACAGTGGAAACTGTCAGACTTTACTTTTTGGGGGCTCCAAAATCACTGCAGATGGTGATTGCAGTGATGCAATTAAAAGACGCTTACTCTTGGAAGGAAAGTTATGGCCAACCTAGAGAGCATATTAAAAAGCAGAGACATTACTTTGCCAACAAAGATTCATCTAGTCAAGACTATGGTTTTTCCAGTGGTCATGTATGGATATGAGAGTTGCATTCCTTCCAAGGAGTAAGCGTCTTTTAATTTCATGGCTGCAGTCAACATCTTCAGTGATTTTGGAACCCCAAACAATAAAGTCTGACACTGTCCCCACTGTTTCCCCATCTATTTCCCATGAAGTGATGGGACCAGATGCCATGATCTTAGTTTTCTGAATGTTGAGCTTTAAGCCAACTTTTTCGCTCTCCTCTTTCACCTTCATCAAGAGGCTTTTTAGTTCCTCTTCACTTTCTACCATAAGGGTGGTGTCATCTGCAAATCTGAGATTACTGATATTTCTCCCAGCAACCTTGATTTCAGCTTGTGCGTCCAGCCCAGCGTTTCTCATGATGTACTCTGCATGTAAGCTAAATAGCAGGGTGACAATATACAGCTTTGATGTACTCCTTTTCCTATTTGGAACCAACCTGTTGTTCCATGTCCAGTTCTAACTGTTGCCTCCTGACCTGCATATAGGTCTCTCAAGAGGTGGGTCAGGTGGTCTGGTTTACCCATCTTTCAGAATTTTCCACAGTTTATTGTGATCCACTCAGTCAAAGGCTCTGGGATCGTCAATAAAGCAGAACTAGATATTTTTCTGGAACACTCTTGCTTTTTCGTGATCCAGAGGATGTTGGCAATTTGATCTCTGGTTCCTCTGTCTTTTCTAAAACCAGCTTGAACATCTGGAATTTCACAGTGCACATATTGCTGAAGCCTGGCTTCCAGAATTTTGAGCGTTACTTTACTAGCGTGTGAGATGAGGGCAATTGTGCTATAGTTTGAACATTATTTGGGATTGCCTTTCTTAGGGATTGGAATGAAAACTGACCTTTTCCAGCCCTGTGGCCACTGCTGAGTTTTCCAAATTTGCTGGCATTTTGAGTGCAGCACTTTGACAGCATCATCTTTCAGGATTTGTAATAGCTCAACTGGAATTCCATCACCTCCACTAGTTTTGTTCATAGTGATGCTTTCTAAGGCTTACCTGACTTCACATTCCAGGATGTCTGACTCTAAGATAATCACACCATCGTGATTATCTGGGTTGTGAAGATAATTTTTGTACAGTTCTTCTGTGTATTCTTGCCACCTTTCTTAATATCTTCTGCTTCTGTTAGGTCCATACCATTTCTGTCCTTTATCAAACCCATCCTTGCCTGAAATGTTCCCTTGGTATCTCTAATTTTCTTGAGGAGATCTCTAGTCTTTCCCATTCGGTTGTTTTCCTCTATTTCTTTGTATTGATCGCTGAGGAAGGCTTTCTTATCTCTCCTGGCTATTCTTTGGAACTCTGCATTCATATGGAAATATCTTTCCTTTTCTCCTTTGCTTTTCATTTCTCTTCTTTTCACAGCTATTTGTAAGGCCTTCTCAGGCAATCATTTTGCCTTTTTGCATGTCTTCTCCATGGGGATGGTCTTGATCCCTTTCTCCTGTACAATGTCAGGAACCTCTGTCCACAGTTCATGAGGCTCTCTGTCTATCAGATCTAGTCTCTTAACTCTATTTCTCGCTTCCACTGTATATTCATAAGGGATTTGATTTAGGTCATACCTGAATGGTCTAGTGTTTTTTGCTACTTTCCCCAGTTTGAGTCTGAATTTGGTAATAAACAGTTCATGATCTGAGCCACAGTCAGCTCCCAGTCTTGTTTTTGCTGTTAGGTCCATCTAATTTATGTCATTTATTGAGCCCTTCTTTGTTTGAACTATTCCCTTGGTATCTCTAATTTTCTTGAAGAGATCTCTAGTCTTTCCCATTCTATTTTCCTTATTTTTATTTTATTTATTTATTTATTTTTCTTTTTGTACTGATCACCGAGGAAGTCTTTCTTATCTCTCCTTACTGTTCTTTGGAACTCTGTATTCAAATGGGTATATCTTCCCTTTTCTCCTTTTTTTCACTCCTCCCCTCCCCCCTGGCTATTTGTAAGGCCTCCTCAGACAGCCATTTTACTTTTTTGCATTTTCTCTTGTGGGGATGTTCTTGATCCCTGTCTCTGTAAAATGTCATGAATCTTCGTCCATAGTCCATCAGGGACTCTAAGATCTAGTCCCTTAAATCTGTTTCTCCCTTCCACTGTATAATCATAAGGGATTTTATTTAGGTCCTATCTTAATGGTCTAATGGTTTTCCCCACTTTCTTCAATTTCAGTCTGAATTTGCCAATAAAGAGTTCATGATCTGAGCCATAGTCAGGTGCCATTCTTGTTTTTGTTTATGGTATAGAGCTTCTCCATCTTTGACTGCTAAGAATATAATCGATCTAATTTTGGTGTTGGCCATCTGGTGATGGCCATGTGTAGACTCTTCTCTTCTGTTATTGAAAGAGAGTGTTTGCTATGATCAGTGCATCTGTTGGTGAAATTCTATTAGCATTTGCCCTGCTCCATTATGTACTCCAAGGGCAAATTTTCCTATTACCCAAGGTGTTTCTTGACTTCCTACTTTGCATTCCAGTCCCCTATAAAGAAAAGGACATCTTTTATGTGTGTTAGTTCTAAAAAAGATCTTGTAAAACTTTTCAATTTCAGTTTTTTTCTGCATTATTTGTCAGGGCATAAACCTGGATTATGGTTATAGTGAATGGTTTGCCTTCAAAAGGAATAGAGACCATTCTGTGATTTTTGAGATCACATCCAACTAGTGAAAGGTTGTTGCTGAATCATGAAAAGATACCAGGATTCTTGGCCTCCAGAGGAGAAGAATTCAATCCAGGGCCAGAGATGAGGCTTGATTGCTCAGAGCTTCTGCGTAATAAAGTTTTGTTAAAGTATAAAGGAGATAGAGAAAGCTTCTGACATAAGCATCAGAAGGGGGCAGAAAGAGTATGCCCTTCCTAATGTTTGCAATGGAGTTATATACTCTCTAATTAGTTATTACAAAATCAAAAGAATCAAAAGATTGTCTGGGGGTTATAAAGATCTCACTAGACCTACTCCCATAATTTACATTTTAAGATAACAGAATTAGCCAGAAGATTTTTTTCCAGAGACTGTTCTCAATCATGATACATTATTGCTATATAATCCTAAGCAATGTAGAGGCGAAAATGTTTGTCCTTTCTTCCTCCTTGAGAATTCCAGACCCCTCTCTCCTTGGGGACCCCTGGACTTTTTATCAATCTGCCTTGGAATTGACTCTATCACTACTGCATTTTGGACTCTCTTGTTGACTATGATGGCTACTCCATTTCTTCTAAGGGATTCTTGCCCACAGTAGTAGAAATAATGGTCATCTGAGTTAAATTCACCCATTCCAGTACATTTTAATTCACTGATTCCTAAAATATAGAGGGCCATCTCCTTTTGACCACTTCCAATTTGCCTTGGTTCATGGACCTAACTTTCCAGATTCCTATGCAATATTGCTCTTTACAGCATCAGACCCTGCTTCTATCACCAGTAACATCCACAACTGGGTATTGTTTTTTCTTTGGGTCCTTTTCTTCATTCTTTCTGCAGTTATTTCTCCGCTGATCTCCAGTAGCATAATGGGGACCTCCTGATCTGAAGAGTTCATCTTTAAGTGTCATATCTTTTTGCCTTTTCAGGCTATTCATGGGGTTTTCCAGCGAAGAATACTGAAGTGGTTTGCCATTCCTTTCTCCAGTGGACCACATTTTGTCAGAACTCTCCACCAAGATTTGTCTCTCTTGGGTGACCGTTCACTTCATGGCTTAGTTTCACTGAGTTCTAAAAAGCTGTGGCCCATGTGATTAGATTGGTTAGGCCACAGTGATTGTGGTTTCAGTCTACTTGTCCTCTGATGCCCTCTCTCAGAACCTACTTAATGCAGTTTCTTAACTGCAGTCTTAATGCAGTTTCTCTTAACTTGGATGTAGAGTATCTTCACAGCTACTCCAGCAAAGTGTAGTCGCTGATCCTTACCTTGGACATAAGGTATCTCCTCATGGCTGCAACTACTGACCTTGGCCGTAGAAATCGCCTCTCGGTTGCTCACCACTCCAGTTCCATGCAGCCACTGCTCACCACTCAAGCACAATGCAGCCACCACTCGCTGCTAAATCTCTATCCAGATCAGGAAGCAACAGTTAGAACTGGATAGGGAACAACAGACTCATTCCAAGTAGGAAAAGGAGTACAGTCAAGGCTGTACATTGTCACCCTGCTTACATAACTTATATGCAAGGTGCATCATGAGAAACGTTGGGCTGGATGTACTAAGGCAATTTCCAGTCTCCGTTAAACTGCAGGAAAGCATTTAATTGTTATTTTATTGTATGACATTATAATCTAGGGACGATTGTTACCAAACAAATTTATCCTCCTTTTTTTGTGTTTTAAAATTAGAGCTGCTATTAAAGCAGTGTCGTCAGCCACTATCTTTGTGTCTGTAGCTGGAAGATGTATCCATTCTAGGGGTCCTGATTTCATTAATACACCAGTCGGAGCTGTAGGAGTAGGCAAGCACAAAAGCTGCCACACTTTACTTGTATCAATCCTATTTACATGACTATAGATACGGAAGCTGTTTCTTTATCAAGGGCTTGTCGAGCTTCAGGGGTCAGGCTCCTTTCAAAAGCTGGGTCAGAGTTACTGTGTAAGACATTAAACAAGGGCTTTAATTCAGCAGTAATGAATTTTACCTAAGGCCTAATCCAGTTAATATCTCCCAGCAAATTTTGATAATCAGTTAATATCACCAAATGAACTATTTTTTTAACTGTAAGGGAACATGAGTCACCATTTTAGAGTACAGAACTTGCCCTAAATAAGTAACTGGTGGGTTTATTTGGGGGCAATTTGAAGGCTACCATATTGTAAAGCCTCTGTTAGATCATGCAACACTGATTGTAAGCAGTCCTGATCAGGATGTGCTATTAGGATATCATCCATATAATGAATTAAATATATCTGTCTATCTTTTATATGAAACCATGTACAAAAGACTTGAAAAGATTTAGAAGTGTATGCAGGGGCATTGTCAGGTATTAGACATTAGGATAACACAAGTCTAACAGTGAGGGGTTATTTTGGATAGAAGCAGAATGAGCTTTTACATGTACATAATTTTAAATAGCACTTATTTATTTTACTAAAATAACAAAGTTAAAACAAATATAAACCACTTAAAGGCAAAGAAATGCATAATCTGTTGTTGATAGATTTATTCTAAGAAAACTTTGTTCGCTTCACAGAGAGAGTAGACTAAATTTCAGTCTGTTACCAATTTAGCAGACAGCAAACATAGAACATTTTTTTTTTTTTTTAGTTAATCTTAGAGATTTTTTTTTTTTTTTCTTATAAATCTTGAACTAGAGGTATTTTTCTAAAGCTATGAGTCAAACCACACAGGACAATTGACAAGGTAGCCTGGTCATTGTTGTGACCTGTAACACTTGAACATGATAATTAAAACTATAACTGACAACATGTTACCAGGACATATCAATTTTCATGAATTTTCCATAATTTTTAGGATATCTACATAAGTAACAACAACTGTACAGTACAAACTGAGAAGATTTAGCACCATTCCAACAATGATTGCCATGCCATTTAACATGTCAAATGAACTCAGATAGTATAATAGCCCTTTGGGAGACCTCAGTGGCCCTCTGAAGCATCCCAAGCTTAGCTAGACGTCTAAAGAATTTTAAAAGAATGTGTTTAAAGATGTTTTAGCATACGGATCAATTAAAAGCCTTTCAAACATTGGGTCAGATTTAGTCAATGTTGATGGCTGTATCCTTCAGCTTGTTGATATGTCACAATGCACATAAATGCCAAGGCTCAAGTTGTAGTGAAAGTGAGCTCCACCCCCTTTGGTCCAAATGGACTCTACCCAGTTTTTTGTTTTGGCCATGTCCTTCCTAAAAAAGTCTATTTATCTAAGTAATTTTAATGCAATTTTAGAAAATCCTGATCATGCCAAACTCTTTTTTAATATTTCTAATAACTTTGGTAATTTACTGAAAGTATACTTCCTGCTTTTCATTTGCAACTAAGAGCTAACATTTATATGAGCATTTTATAGACTGGTGAGCATAAATACCACTGATAATGTTTAAAACACTTGGTTTTTCTTTGTTTTTCTTTTTTTAATTTATTTTGTAACATTTTAGGATGGCATCAAGCACTATTTACTTGTAGTCCCACATCTCTTTAGTTATTCTGTAAAAGGAAATCAGTGTTTAGTAGGAAATGTTTTAAACATTTAATATATTTGGAAATGACCTAATTATTTAATAGACTTAATACTTAGTTTAGCACATCCTTAGAAACTTAAGTTACGTCAATCTGGAGAGGCAATTGTAGACGGGTATTCCTAAAGAAAAATGATTTGTTAGAGTTTATATAACAACTCATATCTCTTTTCCATTTTTAAGAAAAATTTCTCACTCCAGATAATCGCCTTTTGACAAAGTGGTAACAGATATAATATTTAAATTATATTAAACCTAGGTACAAAAAATATTTTACTTGATGTTAATTACTCTAAGACATGTCTATATCAGAAAGTTCTCCTTAAAAGGAGTTTCTGCATTGAATAGTGTGCCAAAATAATTTTAACTTGTTCAATAAAGTACATTCTAAGTGAACCTAAAAAGCACAGTTTATAAGCATGCAAATGATTTTCATTTTTGGTGTAATACATCAATCACATCTGCAAGGAGAAAACCAAAACTCTATATAAAGTAGTAGAGCTCACCTAGCCACAAGAAGCACTCATGTATTTATTTTTCAAAAAGGTCAGAAAACCTAATTATAAACCTGCTAAGATTAACTTATAACTTAAGCTACCATACTGAAGCTAGTCAGTGATTCACTAATACTGCAAAAGATGCTTTCTGTTAGCCAGAGTGGTTTCTTCCTGTTAACTGGGCAAGAATCAGACTTTGAACAACAGGGAACAATCAATTGATATTTCAGCATGAATCTGAGGCATATTTTATTTTGGGGTATGTCCATCAGTGGGTGTTTAGCCAGAAGTACTCATCCTAAAAGATAAGTCTTCCATTAGATTTAGAATTTTCTATCTCTGAGGCTTTGGACCTTTTAGAGATAAGGCACATCTCAGATCTTTCCATATTCCGATTTGCAGCAGGGATGGCGAGGCTTGCTATCACCCCTTTCTTTTCTCTTAGAAGGAAAAGAAAAAGATAAACACACATTGTTTCAGACTTTTCTGACACCTAATCCTAGAAAATATCTTTATATATACACATTCCTAGCCGAAGATGACAAGAATGAGAGCCTCAAGGAGCAGGCCAGAGCTCACCATTATACTTTTATACTCGTGTGTATTAAGTATAAACCAATGACGTTTCAACAAAGGAGTTTTGTAGTTATTTATTTTACAGCTACATTACCTCAGAACTCCTTGGCAAAAAATAGCTTGTCTGTCTCAAGTCCTGCTTCCCAGAGGGAGCTCGGTAGGAGCCTGGCCCAGGCCGTGAGGTCCGGCACCATGCACCCTGGTGAGGTCGGGCGGCTGGACAGTCAGAAACCGTCTATCTTGCTCTTCAGGTACTTGAGCATGGAGTCGATGCCCTGCGCGGAGCCCCATATCTTCTTGAGCACCTCACACTCCCGCTCATTGGCCCGCTCTAGCTTCAGCCTCATGTTGCAGTGCACAAGGGCCTTGGATTCCTCCAGCACGACACGGTTGCAAGAGGTGAGCTCCTTGATGCGAACCATGACTTCCTGGGTGAAGGTCCCAAGCCAGAACACCTGGGAGACCAGCCCTTTGCTGCACGCCTCCTGTGCTGTTAGCTTCCGCCCTCTGAACAGCATTTCGTTGGTAGATGCTCCTCCCATAATCTTGGGGAACATGACGGTGGAACAGCCGTCTGGACTCTGTCCGAAGGTGGTATAGGGCGTCTAGAACCATGCCTTTTCGTTGGCCCAGACCACATCACAGAGAGGCAGGATGGATGCCCCTAGCCCAATGGCTGGGCCATTCACAGCTACGACAATAGGCTTCTTGAACTGGATGAAGGTGTTCACGAAGTTTCTGATGGCCTCGGCCATTGTGGCGCTCTCCCTCTTGCGGTCATCTGGCAGGCGCTGGATGAAGTAGAGGAAGTCCAGGCTGCAGCAGAAGACACTGCCCACGGCGCTGAGCAACACCAGCTTGCTGTCGTAGGCGTTGGCCATGCTCAGCGCGCTCTGCAGCTCCTCCACCACCTCCGGGTTCAGCGAGTTGTTCTCGGATGACTTGGTGGATAGCAGGATGTGGGTGAAGCCGTCCTGCTTCTGGACCACAATGTCCTGGTACCTGTAGGCGCTCTCCCTCTGCCGCACACTGAAGCACAGCTGCTTGTTAAAGGGCTGGTCTCGCCTGTCCTTCATGAACTTCTTCCCAGCTTTCATGCCCATGACTGACGTCTGCAGCAGCCTCGTGCAGTTGACTGGCAGTGCGTCCACCAAATCGGACGTGCCATTTCCTTTCATGGCCAGCCCTGTGGCCATGGCGGCCTTCACGGGGCCCGACGCCTGTGGCAACAATGGGTGTATCCAGGGCCGGCTCCTCATCATCACCTGCTCCGCCCCCAGGCTCAGTAGGGCCCCGATCCACTTCTCGGCCGCCGCCTCTGGGGCCACTGTGTCTTCCGGCCCCTGCTCCATGGGGTCCGGATTCTCGGGGCTCTCGTCCTGAAAGCTGTCCAGCACAGTCCCACTCTTTATGGGGCTCTTGGGCACGAGAATCCTGTTGCCCAACCGGGCCAGGTCCATGTTCTTGTAGGTGGCCAGGCCCCGTGCAGAGCTCTCCTGGAACTTCTGGCTGGCAGTAAACAGCGGGCTGCTCTTGGCCTCGTGCTCCTTGCCCACCACTAGGGCCTTGGGGGCGGCCTTGGAGAAGCTGCTGTTGGTGGATCTGGAGATCTGATTCTGGCCATTGTTTGGGGAGGTCCACTTGGCTCTAGTGAGGGTGCCCTCCTTCTGCTTCCCGGTGTGCTGCCAGTTAAAGTCGTGGATGCACTCCTCACAGTTCACCAGGTGCTGCTCTGGCTCCCATGTGGCATCCTCCCTGCCATAGCCTTTCCACTGAACCACATACTCCGTCTTCCCTTTCTTGTTTTGCCTCTTGTCAATGATCCTTTCAACCTCATACAGCTCCTCGGAGGCCATGGCTGCCCCATCTGGGCTGGGCCAGTGAGGCAACCCTGGTCATTTTGAAGACTCCCAGTGGCCTGCTCCAGAGCCCCTGAACACCCATATATGTAGGGGACCACACCCTTATGATTATGACATCAGTAAGTCCGTTCCCCAGCCAATGGCAGCCTTCCCCCAGCCATAGCATCACAAAGCCTCATCCTGAAACCTTTGATGTTGGATGCAGAGCAGCTCTGTTGATTTGCTGGCAGAAATGAGGCATTTTTCATCATCCCAAAGAGCCCGCTGAACTCATCTGCCATCCTCATCTCTCTACACCAACACAGATGGGCCACATGACAGGGAGAGTGTGTCTCCTCCAAACCTTGCCCCACAGCCGGGTTTCAGCCTTTCCTTCGAGTCTGTCTCATGTTACATTATTAACTACTTTTCGTTTTCTTGCCTCAAATCCATCCATGATAATTAGGCTGTGGAACTGAGAATAATTTCCCTTTCGTCCTACAACTGGTAGCAGGAAATGCACCTTGAAAGCCATTCAATTCTGGGCCACTTATGAGAAACCTTTTCGATCCCACCTCCTTTTCTCAATCTTCATCTAGCTCTCCTCAGTTTTCTAGTCTCCAGTCTAAAAGCCCCGTCCTCAACTGTGAGAATGCGCTGAATACATACAATTGCTCTGGCGCTACTTGGCACTGTCTTGTTTCAATTCGAGGACTAATTGACACCTCCCCAGATGTAATACCCAGGCTTCAGTTTTAACATGGTGATGTGGATGAGGCAGACAAATGCACGCTTTGGGTTGTGCTGGATGACCCCAAGAAGGAAATGACCACCTGCGACTGACTAGTATTCCCAGGAAGGAAGGGGTGCAGCTTGCCCAGTGGTGTGTGAGCCTCATGTGCACAGGGCTTCTCAACATGCACCCTCACAAATTTCTTCTCATCCTGTTTTCCTGGCAGAAGCTCCTTTGGGTGTCTCCTCACAGTTGAGACCATGGTGGAATTCATTTCCATGAATAGCTGCCACAAGCTTCCAGCCTCTTGGAGGAAACCCTGTGTAATCATGCCTACCCATCTAGTTCCCAAGGTCTCTCATTGAGGTTGTTGGTGCTGGAGGATAGGGGAAAGCGTTGTGTGCTTCAGCACAGTCCCTTTGTTCCTAATGGGGTAGCAGGGTCAGCCAGCATTAGATGTACCCTTGGGGGGCAGTCTTTGTTGACATAGTGGGATTCCCTGTGGTTTCCATGAGGTGCTGTCTTCCTGGTGTGCACTGGCTGCTTAGTCACCTAGGACAAGCCTCAGTGTTCAGAGCAGTCTTATTTCTACCAGTCAAAAAGTTGAGAAGCACAAGATGGTGGAGGGGGAGGGGTACAGGGAGTACATCTCTCTCCACGGATCCATCAGGAATACACTTTCAGACACAAGTGCTTGCAGAACCTCAGCTGAGAGCAGACAGGACTGCCTGAACAGAGGAAAATAGTAGATGGAACCACAAACAATCAGGAGGATGCAATAACTAGGGGGTGGGGGGTGGAGACATGCGTGTTAGTAGGATTGGGCCTGCCCTCAGGGGGTGGGAGACCTGAAGTAGGTGTCCGATCTCCACATGGGAGCAACTGTCTGCATCAGAGGAGAAACACTTAAGGCTGAGAGTGAAACAGCACATCTGTGGCAGCCTAGAAGGGATGAGAATGAGACAGTCCTTTCCACAGTCATTCACACCCCAGAGAGGGACACAGGTCCTGTAGAAGGTGCAGCAGGAAGCAGATGGTTCCTAGAGATTGTGGAGAAATCCCTGGCCATGGTCTGCTGCCTACTGGTTAGAGACAAATTGATGGGATGCTCAAATGAGGAAATCGTGCGGGAAAAGCCTGTGCAGGTAAGTCAGGCGGCCACGGGAGGAAGGTGACACTGCTGAGTCATGTGTAGGGGGTGGAGCCATCGGGACAGCCTCTGTTTCCCCACACGCCTGCATCACAGCTGAATAAAAGAGAGGTTGGTCCCATGAAGCACTTGAATCACTGAACTACAGAGTAAAACTCCACCCAGGGAGCGCCTTTAAGTACCTGATCCTCCAAACGACAGAGTAGGACCCCAGCCTGGGGGGTCCCGCTATGTGCCTGACACGCTGAATAACAGGGAAGGGCCCCAGACAGGAAAGCCCTCGAACGGCCTGAATGTATGGGTCTACGGAGAAAGACTAGCCAAAGAGGCCTTCAGATTGCCAGCTACAATAGGCTCAAAGAAAAATTCGGACAGGGCCTTATTCCTGCAGTAGAGGCAGTCCAAGTCTCTGTACACTTGGCACTGCCAAGGTTCCTGCAAGCCAAGCAACTGTGTCGCCTTCATGCTCAACTCTCACTCGGGCAGAGCTGCCACGGTCCAAGTACTCGTCCGTCTTTGCTCTCAGTTTCGCTTCAGGATTGTCAGATTCCTTTCTACCCTGGAGTCTGTGGCAGGATTCTCTGTCAGGAGGGGATTCTCCATGCAAGAATCCTGGAGCGTATTGGCCAATACGGATTGCCATGCCCTTCTAGAGCGCTATATTAGCTGCTGTCCTTATTGCCAAGCCCCTGAGCGCGTGGTGCTTGCCAGAACCTCTGTGACCCAATCTGCTGCACCACCTCCACCCCTGGCCCTCAAAGGGGCAAACCCAAGGACTCCAAGGCAACCTCAGGAGCAAATCCCAGTGGACAAACCACATGCAGAAATGGACGTGAAACCCCCATGAAACTCAGCAGCAGTGTAGCTAAGGAAGAAGGCCCAGAACCTCCCTACCAGGTGTACAAACTGCAGATTAAACCCACACGATCACCTAGGAATACTCTGTGTCTAAGCAATAGATAAACAAGTCATTGAGAGATCCCTCCTGCAAACCAACCAATCAACCAACAACAACCACAACGAAACAAAACGCACTAGTTCTGATGGCTGTGGACTTTGCAGGCAAGAACACATAGGAGTGGGACCAGATTAGAATGTAAGTTGCCCCCACACCAGGTCCAGAGATCAGCACACCGATGACGGGTAGCCGAGGGAGGTGAGGTGGCCTGTGAATACAAGTGAAGGAAAGGACTCTGACAGCAGTGACTCAAGATAAACGTATGTTCTTCCTCTCTTTTGATTTGCTCTGTAGATTCTTTGGGATTTATTTGTTTTCTTTCTTTCCGCCCTCACCACAACTGCAGTAGCTGTCATTGTTAATTTCACTACAGAATCAAATGAAGCTTTGGAGCTCTTTTCCTGTGTGTGTGTGTGACATCTTCTTCACTCCTTCTATACAACGTTTCTTGTACGTTCAGCTTTTGCAGTTCTGTAGAACTTTTTTTCTTTTATTTTCCTCAGTCTTCTTCTAAGTTTAACTTGACAATTTTTAATCCTCCTAATTTTGTTACCTACATTTACTCCTTTGTTTGTTTTTCGTACTGTATTTCCCGCCCCTTTGTAGTTAAACTTTACTTGTATAAATGATTTTATCTCCCACTGTTTAAGACTGTATATCTGTTCATTTTTTTCCTCTCAACATATTTGTTAGATTTATTTTAACTGCCTTACTGCCCACCTAGAACCTAGGTCTAGTTTTGTTTTCCGGTTAGTACTTTAGTTAATTTTATACTTGTAGATAAACACTTGGGTTCCTTTGTTCACTGTGCCAATTTAATGACGTTTATTTCACTTTATTCTTGTTTTAGAACTTTGTCTCTAAGTTGGACTTTTGCTGCTCTGTAGAGTTTTATTTTCTACTTTTTATTGTCTTCTTCCATTTCCCCCACTTATTATACATTTATTTACTTATTTATTAAAACTAGTGCATTTTTTCTATATCGATTCTTTTCTTTGCCTTTCCTACACTTATTTTCCCCTTAGGGTGAATCTTTAATATATATAAATGTTCATCTTCCTCTTTACCATTGCATATCTATGCTTTGTTTTCTGTATTTCCTTTCTTATCAGCTTCGGGGACGCAGGCCTGGTGAAGTCCAGGTGTTCCTTTAGGATAAGCAGTGTCTGCAAAGTATAGAAAACTGATTCGAGTCTTGGTTGAGTGCAGAATCAAGACTATTTTATTCTTTTACATCAGTGCTTATGTACCCTAAAATCAATAATCCTTTAAAGACCTTTAAGGAAGGGGCAATGATAAGATTGTACCAGGTGCATAATCCTGGGTGACATCAGAAATAACTTTCCAGATCAGTCCATACCTACACATAGCTTTTCAACAATTCAAGGGCAGCAGCTAGTCAACTGTGAAAAGCCATCTACAAACATTATCTTGCGAAGATGATCCCCAGGTTGACTTAGCTCTGGTATGTAATGCTAAAGGTCAAAGTTCTCATGAATTCCCTCCTGATCACACCCTAAGCCATCTTCCCAATCTCGTAATGGACTCTATTGACTTTTGCTTATGGGGTAGATAGACCTGTTTATTAGAACCTGTGGGCCCCCATGGACTGTGTTGCTGCCATGCAAAGGTTTCGAAGAGGGATTTTAGGTAAGAGTCAGACTCATGTTTTGGGATCCTCAAAGAACGCCAAGCATCAGAAGATGAAAGGTCGAAGGCCTGGGCATGGGTTGCGGGGCAATCCCGAGAAACCGCCAGAGGTCGGGATGATTTGCGTGTGGAGTGGTCCTGGAGGTCCCCACAACTTTGCGTGCCAGCTCATTGAACCCAGACCGTGTCACGGGCCGTGTTTCTCTCGCCGGCTCCCGACATCTCCCCGTTTATTTCCTAGGACAGCAAGATGAAGTTCAGTCGCAACACTTTGAATGCAGTGCAGTAGACTTTGAACAAGGCAAGGAAGAAAAAGTATTACTAGTAAGCCCATGGCATCCATATCAACACAGCTTATTAGGCCAGAGACAAAGTTTTGCCTATCACCAAGCTTGAGAGGATATTGAAATGATTAGTTGCTGTTCCGGCAGCGGTGAAGTCTAGTCTGGAATGCTCTAGGGCTTGGATTTGTCTACATACGTTTTCTAAATCTAAGCTTATGCTGGAGCTATTCCAAATTCCTGTGATATGACTTTTAATCCATTCCCAGTTATAGTCTGTTTCATTAACTTGCTAGGGAGTGATACAGATCCATCGACAATCAGCGTGGCAAGACAGAGCTAATTTTACTATTAATGCTTGCAATTCAGCTCCTATGTGCATTACAGCTTCTTCCAAAGTATCTACTTCCATCTCTAGTTTACTATCTATGATTTCTTGAGATGCTAAAGTCAGGGACACATTTCTGCAGATGTTATTAACAAATTGAGCTGTATGCACTTGTTGGGTTAGAGCTACTGCTGCCACTGTAATGGAGGCAATTGCGGCTATCAAGGCAGAGGTTGCCAAGATAAGTACATCTACTAAATGCTTAGCCCTCATAAGATCTTGTCATTGTTGAAGCACAGCTAAACCAGAATTGTCACACCAAGGAATAGTAACATTACCAGCAACCATAAGATATGGAGGGTGTTGCAAAACCACAAACAAGCCAACCTTAAATCGGGGGCTGAGGCAAGAGGATAGCATACATTCTTTACAAGTAACTATGGTTGGACCTCCAGTATAATCAGCAAATATCTGTGCGTCATTAGAATTATTAGTGAAAAGGAAAACAGGGAGAGAGCAAACAAGCTAATGCAGAAAAGGTACTAGCAATTTTAGGTCTAATTACTGTGATCTCGGAGGTGGCGGCAAGTGCTTTCCATAGTTCAGGCTGCCAATGTGTCTGGTTGTTTAAAGGAAAAGATAACATGGCAGGGACAAACTGATTGTGATGCCATCTGTTGGCAGGCAGTGGCCAGGGAACAGTCTTGTCTGACCAATTAGCGTATTTTGTTGTGCTGTTATTAGATTCTTTAGGGTGATACCCTGGGTTTGGGTTCCTCCCATCTTGTATAAGATAATTAATGTTTCCTGGAATTGTATAACTGAAGTGAGAATCATAAGTACATGATTTCCATATAGGATAGCCTAATTGTTCGTCAATGGTTTTCCATATATCATCTGACGGGACAGTCTCATTACATTTGGGGTATCTCTTTGGAGCTTGGACAAAAGTTGAATAGTATGGATCAAGAGTTCCAGGCAGTCAAGCTTGAAGGGCCCAGACTAGTCGTTTTGAATTTTGTTTGGTAAGTTTTAGTGGCGACTCAGTGATAATTCCCTTTTTAGAAGCTCCTAAAGGATGTACCTTCCTTTAGGGGCATGATTAGACTTCTATTATATGGGAAATGAAAACATAAAGGGAGACCATCAGTGAGTCCCCAGAAAGTGTAATTGAGGTTGATAGGATACTTATCCTAAAAATATGAAGTGTACCATCCGCCCAAAGGATGGGGTCGAGTTGTGTGGATCTGCATGGCCTATTGGTGCAAGTAACGACCTGGAATGGAAGGGGGTTAGTGAAGTTGGCCTAATATACCCCAGGTGTGGCTGAAGAGGCATTTACCTGACAAGCAAGCAGAGCAAGGATAGCTATGAAAACCTTTTCAGGAGTAGGAGCATGTCTTGTCGACACAGCTATGTCTTGAGCTGGGTGACAGACGTCCATGATTTGTCCCCAGGTCGGGAGAGCAACCTGTCGGGTGGCTCGTGTTGGGCATTTTCTATGGGACACAGGGATAGATTGTGTGTGGTCTCTCAAGGACAGCCGTGATATCTGCATAGTGGGAGATTCATGTGGATATTCATCTGGAGCTTCTGGTGCTGTCTGTGCTTGATTTTTTGGAGTTTCCATGCTGGAGGAGGGGGAGGCCCCCTTTTTCCTTTTTGGCCGAGAAAGCAGAGGCATCGGGTCCTCGGGGAATTGAGACACGCCGGATCAGCCTGTCAGAAATTGAAATGGTTGACTCTGCATCTTGAGGAATGATACAAGCATACCATCGGCGGCTAGTTATCAGTGGGTCAGGCCCCTTCCATTGTCCTGAAAGGAGATCCTTCCACCTGACTAAAGGTTTCATGACCTTTTGTTCTGGGGTCCAATGCCAAAACATGGCAGTGTGACCCAACAAATCAGCATTAAGATTACGTAGTACAAAGACGGCATGCTCTAACACCTGGTGAGGGGAAATCTACTTGTATAGTTATATCTTGAAAGACTTCACCCGTCCTGGCCATAGTTACAGTCACATGAGTGAAAGTGTCCACGGTTACATGAACAAAGGATCACCTCCAAAGGCGATCAAAGAATGGAACATTGGCTACATGCTCTACCTGCCAGAGCATATTTGGCAATAGTCCTGGAGAATTTATTCTGAATGCTAAGGTAGGTAGAAAAGTAGGGCAGTGTGTACAGGAGTGAACAATTTCTCGAGCTGACTCTCGGGGAATGTGAAACTGATATTTGAAAGCAGTTGCGTTTTGATGATGAAGGGCGTGTGAGGCTCGATCATCGGTAACAGTGTCATTTGCAATCGATTTAGTAAGAGCATCAGCTAAATCCTTTACACGACTTAAGGGCCCCTGTAGACTCAATTGAGCTCAAATATGCCCAATATCAAAGGTTTTATTTGGAATCTATACTGGTTGTCACAACTTAGACAGTAAGTGAAAGATGGTGGTTTTATTTTTAGGCAGCACAGCTGTCTCAATATGAGAAAATAGTCTGATAACATACTGTGAGTCAGAGTAGATGATAAACTCTTCTTTGGGGAACATAACAAAGGCCACTACGACGGCAGTCAGTTGAGGCTTTGGGGCTGAGGTTTCTTGGGCATATAACACTTAAAGTTTGAGTTTCTGTAACTATGGAAGCTTTTCCATTGGAAGACTCATCTGTAAAATTATTGACAGCCTTTGGTATAGGAGAGGCTTGACATCTTTTTTTTTTTTTTTTTTTCTTTTGGAAAAAGACTGGGTCATCAGCCGTGAAATTAAATGAAGAGTGAGAGGGCAAATGATGTGGGCAAGGAAACTTGCCCTACATAATGTCCTAAGGCAATTTGCCAGTCTTCGTTAAACTGCAGCAAAGCATTTAATTGTTATTTTATTGTATGAAATTATAATCTCAGGAGGATTGTTACCAAACGAATGTATCCTCCTTTTTCTGCATTTTACAATTAGTGTTGCTATTAAAGCTGGGTTATCAGCCACTATCTTTTTGTCTATAGCTGGAAGATGTATCCGTTCTAGGGGTCCTGATTGCATTAATACACCAGTCGGAGCTGTAGGAGTAGGCAAGCACAAAAGCTGCCACACTTTACTTGTATCAATCATATTTACATGACTATAGACACAGCAGCTGTTAGTTTATCAAGGGCTTTTCCAGCTTCAGGGATCAGGCTCTTTTCGGAAGCTGGGTCAGAGGTACCTTGTAAGACATTAAACAAGGGCTTTAATTCAGCACTAATGAATTTTACCTAAGGCCTAATCCAGTTAATATCTCCTAGCAAATTTTGATAATCACTTAATGTCACCACATGAACTTTTTTTTTTTGATTGTAAGGGAACATGAGTCGCCATTTTAGAGTATAGACTTTGCCCTAGATAAGTAACCGGGGGGTTTATTTGGGGGCAATTTGTAGGCCTCTATATTGTAACGCCTCTGTTAGATCATGCAGCACTGATTGTAGGTATGCCTGATTGGGATGTGCTATTTGGATATCATCCATACAATGAATTAAATATAGCTGTCTATGTTTTATATGAAACCATGTGCAAAAGACTTGAAAAGATTTAGAAGTGTATGCAGGGGCACTGTCAGGTTTAAGACATTAGGATAACACAGTCTAACCGTGGGGGTTTACTTTGGATAGAAGAAGAATGAGCTTTGACATGTACAATAACCTTAAATAACACTTATTTATTTTACTAAAATAACAAAGTTAAAAACCAATATAAACCACTTAAAGACAAAGAAATGTATAATCTGTTATTGATAGATTTATTCTAAGAAAACTTTTTTCGCTTCACAAAGAGAGCAGACTAAATTTCAGTCTGTTACCAATTTAGCCGAGAGCAAACAAAGAGCATTTTATTTAGTTAATCTTAGATAAGTTTTTTTTTCCTTTTTTTTCTTATAAATCTTGAACTAGAGGTATTTTTCTAAAGGTATGAGTCAAACCATACAGGGTAATTGACAAAGTAGCCTGGTCATTGTTGTGAGCTGTAGCACTTGAACATGATAATTAAAACTGTAACTGACAGCATGTTACCAGGACATATCAATTTTCATGAATTTTCCATAATTTTTAGGTTATCTATATAAGTAACAACAACCTTACAGTACAAACTGAGAAGATTTAGCACCCTTCCAACAATCATTCCCATGCCATTTAACATGTCAAATGAACTCAGATAGTATAATAGCCTTTTGAGAGTCTTCAGGGGCCCTCTGAAGCATCCCAAAGTTAGCTAGCGGTCCAAAGAATTTTAAAAGAATATGTTTTAAGATGTTTTATCATAAGGGTCAATTAAAAGCATTTCGAACGTTGGGTCAGATTTAGTCAATGTTGATGGGTGTATCCTTTAGCTTGTTGATATATCACAATGCACATAAATACCAACGGTCAAGTTCTAGTGAAGTGAGCTCCGCCCCCTTTGGTCCAAATGGACTCTACCCAGTTTTTTGTTTTGGCCATGTTCTTCCTAATAAAATCTATTTATCTGACTAGTTTTAATCCAATTTTAGAAAATCCTGATCATGCCAAACTCTTTTTTAATATTCTTGATACCTTTGTTAAATTTACTGAAAGTATACTTCCTGCTTTCCTTTAGCAACAAAGAGCTAACATTTATATGAGCATTTGAGAGACTGGTGAGCATAAATACCAGTGATAATGTTTAAATCCCTTGTTTTTTCTTTGTTTTATTTATTCACTTTGTAACATTTTAGGATGGCATCAAGCAGTATTTACTTGTAGTCCCACATCTCTTTAGTTGTTCTGTAAAAGGAAACCAGTGTTTAGTAGGAAATGTTTTAAGCATTTAATATATTTGGAAATGACCTAATTATTTAATAGACTTTTCATACTTAGTTTAGCACATCCCTTAGAAATCTGATTTATGTCAATCTGGAGAGAAAATTGTAGATGGGTATTCCTAAAGAAAAATGATTTGTTACAGTTTATATAAAAACTCATATCTCTTTTCCAATTTTTAGAAAATTTTTTCACTCAAGGTAATTGCCTTGTTGACAAAGTGGTAACATATATAATATTTAACTTATATTAAACCTAGGTACAAAAAATATTTTACTTGATGTTAATTACTCTAAGTCATGTCTATATCAGATAGGTGACTGAACAAACATTCTTATCAGGTATTTCATACTGAATATATCTCAGTTCACCTGAACCTGGAATTTATTGTTTCATTTAGAATTATTTGATTTGTAAGCACTTATCCCTCTTTAAAGCAAATAAATAGAGCTCATTTACAAATTAACCTAAACAATATTATGCAGAGACAAGGACATACCAACACATCTTTAGACAAACGCAGTGCAAAATCTAGCTTCATGTTTTAAGCTGGGTCACGAATTAGATATTACACAATAAAACTTACTAGCTTCTACAAATAGAAGAAATACAATAAAATTTTTTTAAAGGCTTTTTTTCTTTCCTTTTTGTCTCAGTGTCAGGAGTTAGAGATTGTCTAGGGGCAAATACTTTGGTGCTTTTTCGATAACAGCATTGCATACCATGCCCACCCCCTCCTGCCCAACCGTCCTTGACACAGCTCCCCAGCTAAATTCCCAGCCTTGCACTCACATACAGAAACACCACATCCTCCTCCTCTTCCCCCATGGGAAGGGTGTCATTGGGGCTCAGTCTGAGCACAGGACAGCCCCATGCTTTCAAGCTAACTGGACCTTCTCTTCCCATCTCCAACTGCACAGGAACCATGCCCCTCCCTCTGCACATACTTTTCCTTTCTCTGCCCTTTCTGCCCCACACAGAAAGCTCAGAGAGCTCAGAGACACACATAATTTCACACCAGGTTGATTTTATTTAAATGTCATTATTAATGTTAGTGGGTGCTATTGGTAGAAGACTCAATGACTGTACTGTTGGCCACTTTGAAGCAGTGAGACCCTGGAAGAATTCTCATGTCTCTAGCCATGTTCTGAAGTCACTGGCTATGCGGTTGTCCAGCAGGAATGGCAGGGGTCTCCATGATCTCTTGGGCCTCTTCCAGTTGGTTCTGATTCAGCTCTTGATTCACCTTGGAACACTGGCTCCAGAGGTTTGAACCTCTGATATTGTTAGGATTCTCTGAGGTGGGAGGTATTTGAAAAGCCTTCTTGCTCAGCTTTGGTTAAATGTGCTTATTTGCCCTCACAGGTACCCTGGCGACCTGGAGAAAACAAGAGAAGGAGCAAAGAATGGCATTAACTTGGGGAAGAGTGTATTGCTGTTTGGGACTGATGGTTTCAGTAGAAGGAGTGTGACCAAGAGGTGGCATGTGCAAGACAAGGAAAGGGGAAGGTGTCTTAGGGGCCCTGTCAATGGGCAGGGTGAGCTTGGGTGGGTTCACTCACCTTGACACTTCTTTTCGACCTCAGTTGATAAGACGTCTTCATCTTGTCGTACTGCATAAGGAGCCGGTTGTTTCTGAATTGTGCTAGAGTCTTTTAGCTTCCCAGTCACTTTAGTCATTTGGTCTTGTGTGTGTGTGTGTGTTTGTGTGTGTGTGTGTGTGTGTGTGTGTGTGTGTGTTAAGAAATATTCAATTTATTTAACTAGTTTTCACAGGTGAATGTGTATTCTATAGAAACTTGATTGATTGTATAGTTTATATATAGTTCAAACTACAGAACGCAAAAAGTAGGTCATATGGATGCAAAACTACTGCACCAACCCGTCCAAGTAAAGGCAGATTTACATCTGTAAGCTCTCCGCAAGGCCAGGAGGTGGTCGGTTCCAAGTAGAAACTTCAAAACTGTACTGAAATAAGGTTTTGATTTTATTTCACTCTTCATCCATTCCATATGATTGCAAGCTCAGAAGCCTGCCAGGAGACAGTCTTCTGGAAACGTCCCCAGCACTGGCAGGAATGCAGACATCTATGTCCACAAGGCACTCTCACACAGCATCCTCTCCTTGTTATGGTGTGTAGATGTGAAAGCAGAGACTGAGAACATGAAATGTCGAAATAATAAGGTAGTTCTCTTTAAAAGGAGTTTCTGAATTGAATAGTGTGCCAAAAGAATTTTAACTTGTTCAATAAAGTACATTCTAAGTGAACCTAAAAAGCACAGTTTATAAGCATGCAAATGCTTTTCATTTTTGGTGTATTACATCAATCACATCTGCAAAGAGAAAACCAAAACTCTGTATAAAGTAGTAGAGCTCACCTAGCCACAAGAAGCACTCATGTATTTATTTTTCAAAAGGGTCAGAAAACCTAACTATAAACCTGCTAAGATTAACTTATAACTTAAGCTACCATACTGAAGCTAGTCAGTGATTCACTAATACTGCAAAAGATGTTTTCTGTTAGCGAGAGTGGTTTCTTCCTGTTAACTGGACAAGAATCAGACTTTGAACAACAGGGAACAATCAATTGATATTTCAGCATGAATCTGAGGCATATTTTACTTTTGGGTATGTCCATCAGAGGGTGTTTAGCCAGAAGTACTCATCCTAAAAGATAAGTCTTCCATTAGATTTAGAATTTTCTATCTCTGAGGCTTTGGACCTTTTAGAGATAAGGCACATCTCAGATCTTTCCATATTCCGATTTGCAGCAGGGATGGCGAGGCTTGCTATCACCCCTTTCTTTTCTTTCAGAAGGAAAAGAAAAAGATAAACACACATTGTTTCAGACTTTTCTGACACCTAATCCTGGAAAATATTTTTATATATACACATTCCTAGCCGAAGATGACAAGAATGAGAGCCTCAAGGAGCAGGCCAGAGCTCACCATTATACTTTTATACTCGTGTGTATTAAGTATAAACCAATGACGTTTCAACAAAGGAGTTTTGTAGTTATTTATTTTAAAGCTACAGTACCTCAGAACTCCTTGGCAATAAATAGCTTGTCTGTCTCAAGTCCTGCTTCCCAGAGGGAGCTCGGTAGGAGCCTGGCCCAGGCCGTGAGGTCCAGTACGGCGCGCCCTGGTGAGGTCGGGCGGCCGGACAGTCAGAAATCGTCGACCTTGCTTTTCCTGTACTTGAGCACGTAGTCCATGCCCTGCGCGGAGTCGCATATCTTCTTCTTCTTCTTTTTTTTTTAACTTATTTTTTATTTTCATTATTATTTGGAGGCTAATTACTTCACAACATTTCAGTGGGTTTTGTCATACATTGATATGAATCAGCCATAGATTTACACATATTCCCCATCCCGATCCCCCCTCCCACCTCCCTTTCCACCCGATTCCTCTGGGTCTTCCCAGTGCACCCGGCCCGAGCACTTGTCTCATGCATCCCACCTGGGCTGGTGATCTGTTTCACCATAGACAGTATACATGCTGTTCTTTTGAAAGATCCCACCCTCACATTCTCCCACAGAGTTCAAAAGTCCCATAGCTTCTTGAGCACCTCACACTCCCGCTCATTGGCCCACTCCAGCTCCAGCCTCATGTTGCAGCGCACAAGGGCCTTGGATTCCTCCAGCACGATGTGGTTGCAAGAGGCGAGCTCCTTGATGCGAACCATGACTTCCTGGGTGAAGGTCCCAGGCCAGAACACCTGGGAGACCAGCCCTTTGCCGCATGCCTCCTGTGCTGTTAGCTTCCACCCTCTGAACAGCATTTCGTTGGCAGATGCTCCTCCCGTAATCTTGGGGAACATGACGGTGGAACAGCCGTCTGGACTCTGTCCGAAGGTGGTATAGGGTGTCTGGAACCATGCCTTCGTTGGCCCAGACCACATCACAGAGAGGCAGGACGGATGCTCCTAGCCCAATGGCTGGGCCATTCACAGCTACGACAATAGGCTTCTTGAACTGGATGAAGGTGTTCACGAAGTTTCTGATGGCCTCGGCCATTGTGGCGCTCTCCCTTTTGCGGTCATCTGGCAGGCGCTGGATGAAGTAGAGGAAGCCCAGGCCGCAGCAGAAGACACTGCCCACGGCGCTGAGCAACACCAGGTTGCTGTCGTCCGCGTTGGCCATGCTCAGCGCGCTCTGCAGCTCCTTCATCACCTCCGGGTTCAGCGAGTTGTTCTCGGATTACTTGGTGGACAGCAGGATGTGGGTGAAGCCATCCTGCTTCTGAACCACGATGTCCTGGTACCAGTAGGCGCTCTCCCTCTGCCGCACACTGAAGCGCAGCTGCTTGTTAAAGGGCTGGTCTCGCCTGTCCTTCATGAACTTCTTCTTCCCAGCTTTCACGCCCATGACTTAACGTCTGCAGGGGGCTCATGCAATTGGCCATCAGCACGTCCCCCAAATGGGATGTGCCATTCCCTTTCATGCCCAGCCCTGTGGCCATGGTGGCCTTCACGGGGCCCAACGCCCGTGGCAACAATTGGTGTATCCAGGCTGGCTCCCCATCATCACTGGCTCCCCCCCGGGCTCAATACGGCCCTGATCCACTTCTCGGCTGCCGCCTCTGGGGCCGCTGTGTCTTCCGGCCCCTGCTCCATGGGCTCTGGATTCTTGGTGCTCTCGTCCTGAAAGCTGTCCAGCACAGTCCCACTCTTTATGGGGCTCTTGGGCACGAGAATCCTGTTGCCCAACCAGGACAGTTCCATGTTCTTGTAAGTGGCCTGGCCCTGCGTGGAGCTCTTCTGGAACTTCTGGCTGGTGGTAAACAGTGGTGTGCTCTTGGCCTCATGCTCCTTGTCCACCACTAGGGCCTTGGGGGTGGCCTTGGAGAAGCTGCTGTTGGTGGATCTGGAGATCTGATTCTGGCCGTTGTTTGGGGAGGTCCGCTTGACTCTAGTGAGGTTGCCCTCCTTCTAATTCCCGGTATGGTGCTGATTGAAGTCTTGGATGCACTCCTCGCAGCTCACTAGGTGCTGATCTGGCTCCCATGTGGCATCCTCCCTGCCGTAGCCTTTCCACCGAACCAAATACTCCGTCTTCCTTTTCTTGTTTTACCTCTTGTCAATGATCCTTTCAACCTCATACATATCCACGGAGACCATGGCTCCCCGCTCTGGGCAGGGCCAGTGAGGCAACCCTGGTCATTTTGAAGACTCCCAGTGGTCTGCTCCAGAGTCCCTGAACACCTCTATATGTAGGGGACCACACCCTTATGATTATGAGGTCAGTAAGTCCATTCCCCAGCATTTATTGTTTGTAGACTTTTGGATAGCAGCCATTCTGACTGGCATGGTTTTGATTTGCATTTCTCTGATAATGAGGGAGGTTGAGCATCTTTTCATGTGTTTGTTAGCCATCTGTATGTCTTCTTTGGACAAATGTCTGTTTAGTTCTTTGGCTCAGTTTTTGATTGGGTCTTTTATGTTTCTAAAATTGAGCTGGAGGCGTTCCTAGTATATTTTTAAGATTAATTCTTTGTTGATTCATTTGCTATTATTTTCTCCCATTCTGAAGTCTTTCTTTCACCTTGCTTATAGTTTCCTTTGTTGTGCAAAAGCTTTTAGCTTTAATTAGGTCTCATTTGTTTATTTTTGCTTTCATTTCCAATATGCTGGGAGGTGGGTCATAGAGGATCCTGCTGTGGTTATGACGGAGAGTGATTTGCCTATGTTTTCCTCTAGGAGGTTTATAGTTTCTAGTCTTACATTTAGCTCTTTAATCCGTTTTGAGTTTATCTTTGTGTATGGTGTTAGAAAGTGTTCTAGTTTCATTCTTTTCTAAGTGGTTGACCAATTTTCCCAGCACCACTTCTTAAAGAGGTTGTCTTTTCTCCATTGTATATTATTTCCTCCTTTGTCAAAGATAAGGTGTCCATAGGTGTGTGGATTTATCTCTGGGCTTTCTATTTTGTTCCATTGATCTATATTTCTGTGTTTGTGCCAGTACCACACTCTCTTGATGACTATGGCATTGTAGTAGAGACTGAAGTCAGGCAGGTTGATTCACCCAGTTCCATTCTTCTTTCTCAAGATTGCTTTGGCTATTCAAAGTTTTTTGTATTTCCATACGAATTGTGAACTTATTTGTTCTAGTTCCATTTGTGTCATCTTTCATTTGTTTTATCCATACCTGGCTCTTTTCTGTGCACAAGTTTTTTCTCTGCTTAGGCAGGTTCATTCACAGAGATTGCATTTTTCTTGTTACAATGGTGAATTAAATTGTTTCCTTAATTTTTGTTTTTGGTTTACTGTTGTTATGTGTAGGAGATTTCTTTGTGTTTATTTTGTATCCAGAAACTTCCCTAAAGTCATTGACTGTGTCTTTTAATTTTCTGGTCGCATCTTATGATCCTCTGGCATAGTAATCTATGTTTGCAAACAGTAACAGTTTTGCCCCTTCTTTTCCAGTTTTCCGGTAGTTATTTTCTTCTTCTTATTCACTGATTGCTGTAGCTAGAAGTCACAAGATTATGTTGATTAACAGAGGTAAGAGTTGGCAACTTTGTTTTTTTCATGAACTTAGGCAGCATGTTTAAGTTTTTACCTATGAGAAGCATGAAAACAGTGGTTTTATCCATACATGGCCTTTATTAAGTTGAAGAAGATTCTCTCTGTTCCCACTTCTTCTACACCTTTTATCATAAACGGGTGCTGAATTTTGCCAAAGGTGCTTTCTGCACCTATATCTTAGATGGTTTTGAGAGATTTCCTTGGAAACACCATTGTTATCTTTCAGTGTTCTTTCCTCCTTTGGCCACCTGATGCAAAGTGCTGTCTCATTAGAGAATGCCCTGATATTGGGAAAGATTAAAGGTAAAAGGAGAAGTGGGTAGCAGATACTCAAAGGGTTATAGTATCACCAAATCTATGGACATGAGTCTGAACAAATTCTGGGAGATAGGGAAGCTAAGACTGATGGGACACAGGCCATGGGGTGGCAAAGGGATGGACATGAATAAGTGACTGAACAACATTAGCAACACATTCTCTCCTGTTATTGACAGTAGTAGTCATTCTTGACTACTTCATTTTCTATCCCACCATACCCTATCTACATCTCAGTTACACTAATTTTACCAGTTACATGCATAGATTCAGCCACATTTGTTGTCATAATTGCCCCCCACTGGCCAAAAATCTATGTGATTTCTCAACTACACATGAGCCAGTATTCTAAACTTTCTCCAGCAGTCATTTATATTCCTCATGCACCTTCTACTTTGCTCTAGCCAGAGAAAATTGTCATTCACCAGCTAAGCCATGCAACAGGAAGCAAGTTCTTGAGGATAAATAAACTTTTAGGATTCTGTATTCTATCTTTTTCTCAATCTTCACATTGTTCCTTTAAGTTTCATTTCTCCAATCACACTGAAATTTCAGTCTGTGCTCTGTTCATCTCAGTCTCACTGTCTGTGAAGACACTGTTCTTCTGTTTTCCTTGATTTTTCTTTTTTAGAAATGTCTATGAGAGTTTATTTTAAATTCTTCTCGAAGGTTTTTTTTTTTTTTTTTTTTTTTTTCAGTTTACAAATCATTTTGAGATTTTAATTTTAGATTGACCTGTTTGATGAGCTTTGATAGATGCTCTTTTCCAAATGGAAAAAATTATGACAATTCACATCTACTTTAGCTTCTGATTCTACTCACTTGCATTCAGGAGTAAAGGATTGTTTCTGAATAATACAACCTGCATGGGTGTACATCTTAGTCACTGAATCATGCTTGACTCTTTGCAACCTCATGGACTGCAGCCCACCAGGCTCTTCTGTCCATGGGCTTTTCTAGGCTAGGATATTGGGTTGGGTAGCCATTTCCTTCTCCAGGACAACCTGAATAGTGGAACCAAGAAGAAACAGAATTTTTAAGGTTTTAAATCTTAATAAATTCTGGACTTGCAGAAACAATTCCATCAAAAAAAAAAAAAAAAGAAAAAAGAAAAAAGAAAATCTTGATTGCAAGTTAAAGTCAACATCTTTGGTTTCCTATTCCAAGATCATCTAAAAATAAAATAACCATTGGCTTCTATGAAATGCATATTTTTCAGTTACTCATATAGCTAAGGAATATGAAAAAGCAAAATGAAATCTCAGAGATCTATATCATAAATAAAGGAAAATAATGGAATATCTCCTTAAGAGAAATTGAAGCTAAGTTATGAATGTTTCTGATTTTTTTCTTGGTGAGTAGTAGTTGGCATTCTTGCTGGTAATTTTTTTCCCATCAGGATTCTTTAAATCAGGGTCCATACTTGCTATTCAACCCAAGCAAGATGGTAGGCGCTGAGAGGGCGTCAGAAGGCAGACAGACTGAAACCGCAATCACAGACAACTAGCCAATCAGATCACATGAACCACAGAATTGTCTAATTCAATGAAAGTAAGCCATGCCGTCTGGGGCCACCCAAGATGCTTGGGTCATAGTGGAAAGGTCTGACAGAACGTGGCCCACTGGAAAAGGGAATGGCAAACCATTTCAGTTTTTTTTTTTGTTTGTTTGTTTGTTTGTTTTTTGCCTTGAGAACTCCATGAACAGTTTGAAAAGGCAAAAGTTAGGACTCTGAGAGGTGAACTCCCCAGGTCGGTAGGTGCCCAACACACTACTGGAGATCAGTGGAGAAATAACTCCAGAAAGAATGAAGGGATGGTGCCAAAGCAAAACCAACATCCAGTTTTTGATGGGACTGGAGATAGAAGCAAGGTCCAACACTGTAAAGAGCAATATTGCATAGGAACCTGGAATGTTAGGTTCATGAATCAAGGCAAATGGGAAGTGGTCAAAGAACAGATGGCAAGAGTGAACAGTAGAGTCTGAAGTCAGGCAGGTTGATTCCTCCAGTTCCATTTTTTCTTTCTCAAGATCAATCTGGCTATTCGAGGTTTCTGTATTTCCATACAAATTATGAAATTATTTGTTTTAGTTTTGTGAAAAATACCGTTGGTAGTTTGATAGGGATTGCATTGAATCTATAGGTTGCTTTGGGTAGTATAGTCATTTTGACACTGTTGATTCTTCCAATCCATGAACACGGTTTATTTCTCCATCTGTTTATGTCCTCTTTGATTTCTTTCTTCAGTGTTTTGCAGTTTTCTATATATAGGTCTTTCGTTTCTTTATGTAGATAGATTCCTAAGTATTTTATTCTTTTTTTGCCATGGTGAGTGATATTGTTTCCTTAATTTCTCTTTCTGTTTTCTCATTGTTAGTGTATAGGAGTGCAAGGGATTTCTTTGTGTTAATTTTATATCCTGCAACTTTACTATATTCGTTGATTAGCTCTAGTAATTTTCTAGTACAGTCTTTAGGGTTTTCTATGTAGACATCATGTTATCTGCAAACAGTGAGAGATTCACTTCTTCTTTTCCTATCTGGATTCCTTTTACTTCTTTTTCTGCTCTGATTGCTGTGCCCAACACTTCCAAAACTATGTTGAATAGTAGTGGTGAGAATGGGCTCCCTTGTCTTGTTCCTGATTTTAGGGGAAATGCTTTCATTATTTCACCATTGAGGGTAATGCTTGCTGTGGGTTTGTCATATATACCTTTTATTATGTTGAGGTGTGTTCCTTCTATTCCTGCTTTCTGGAGAGTTTTTATCATAAACAGATGTTGAATTTTGTCAAAGGCTTTTTCTGTCTCTCTTGAGATAGTCATATTATTTTTTTATCTTTCAATTTGTTAATGTGGTGTATTACAGTGATTGATTTGCAGATGTTAAAGAATCCTTGCATTCCTGGGATAAAGCCCGCTTGTTCATGATGTATGATTTTTTTGATATGTTGATGGATTCTGTTTGCTAGAATTTTGTAAAGGATTTTTCAATCTATGTTCACCAGTGATATTGGTCTATAGTTTTCTTTTTTTGGTGGCATCTTTTTCTCGTTTTGGAATTAGGGTGATTTTGGCCTCATGGAATGAGTTTGGAAGTTTACCTTCTTCTGCAATTTTCCGGAAGAGTTTGAGTAAGATCGGTATTAGCTCTTCTCTAAATTTCTGGTAGAATTCAGCTGTGAAGCCATCTGGTCCTGGGCTTTTGTTTGTTGGAAGATTTCTGATTACAGTTTCGATTTTCGTGCTTGTGATGGGACGGTTAAGATCTTCTATTTCTTTCTGGTTCAGTTTTGGAAAGTTATACTTTTCTAAGAATTTGTCTGTTTCTTCCAAGTTGCCCATTTTATTGGCATATAGCTGCTGGCAGTAGTCTCTTATGATCCGTTGTATTTCAGTGTTGTCTGTTGTGGTCTCTCCATTTTCATTTCTAATTTTGTTATTTGGTTCTTCTCCCTTTGTTTCTTAATGAGTCTTGCTAATGGTTTGTCAATTTTGTTTATTTTTTTTAAGAAACCAGCTTTTACCTTTGTTGATTTTTTCTATGGTCTCTTTAGTTAGTTTTTTTTTTTTTTTTTCTGCCCTATTTTTAAGATTTCTTTCCTTCTACTAACCCTGGGGTTCTTCATTTCTTCCTTCTCTAGTTGCTTTAGGTGTAGAGTTAGGTTATTTATTTGACTTTTTTCTTGTTTCTTCAGGTAAGCCTGTAATGCTATGAACTTTCCTGTTAGCATTGCTTTTACAGGGTCCCATAGGTTTTGGATTGTTGTGTTTTCATTTTCGTTCATCTCTATGCACATTTTGATCTCTTTTTTGATTCCTTCTATGATTTGTTGGTTATTCAGAAGTGTGTTATTTAGCCTCCATATGTTTGAATTTTTAATAATTTTTTTCCTGTAATTGAGATCTAAGCTTACTGCACTGTGGTCAGAAGAGATGAATGGAATGATTTCAATTTTCTTTTAATTTACCCAGGCTAGATTTATGGTCAATGATTTGATCTATTCTGGAGAAGGTTCCGTGTGCACTTGAGTAAAAATGTGAAGCTGATTGTTTTGGGGTGAAATGTCCTATAGATATCAATTAGGTCTAGCTGGTCCATTGTGTCATTTAAAGTTTGTGTTTCCTTGTTAATTTTCTGTTTAATTGATCTATCCATAGTTGTGAGTGGGGTATTAAATTCTCCCTCTATTACTGTGTTACTATTAATTTCCTCTTTCATACTCATTAGCACTTGCCTTACATATTGTAGTGCTCCTATGTTGGGTGCATATATATTTATAATTGTTATATATTGTTCTCAGATTGATCCTTTGATCATTATGTAGTGTCTGTCTCTGTCTTTTTTCACAGCCTTTATTTTAAAGTCTATTCTATCTGATATGAGTATTGTGACTCCTGCTTTCTTTTGGTCTCCATTTGCATGAAATATTTTTTTCCAGCCCTTCACTTTCAGTCTGTGTGGGTCCCTTGTTTTGATGTGGGTCTCTTGCAGATGGCATATATATATATATAATATATATATATATATATATATAATTTTTCCATTTATTTTTATTAGTTGGAGGCTAATTACTGTATAATATTGTTGTTAGGGGCTTTGTTTTGTATCCATTCAGCCAGTCTTTGTCTTTTGTTTATGGCATTCAACCCATTTACATTTAAGGTAATTATTGATAGGTATGGTCCCATTGCCATTTACTTTGTTGTTTTGGGTTCATGTTTATACAACCTTTCTGTGTTTCTTGTCTAGAGAAGATCCGTTAGCATTTGTTGAAGAGCTGGTTTGGTGGTGCTGAATTCTCTCATCATTTGCTTGCCTGTAAAACTTTTGAATTCTCTGTCATATCTGAACGAGATCATTGCTGGGTACAGTAATCTAGGTTGTAGGTTATTCTCTTTCATTACTTTAAGTATGTCCTGCAATTCCCTTCTGGCCTGAAGGGTTTCTACTGATACATCAGCTGTTATCCTTATGGGAATCCCTTTGTGTTCTATTTGTTGTTTCTCCCTTGCTGCTTTTAATATTTGTTCTTTATGTTTGATCTTTGTTAGTTTGTTTAATATGTGTCTTGAGGTGTTTCACCTTGGGTTTATCCTGTTTGCAACTCTCTGGGTTTCTTGGACCTGTGTAATTATTTCCTTCCCCGTTTTAGGAAAGTTTTCAGCTATTATCTCCTCGAGTATTTTCTCATGGCCTTTCTTTTTGTCTTTTTCTTCTGAGACTCCTATGATTCGAATGTTGGGGGCATTTCACATTGTGCCAGAGGCCCCTGAGGTTATCCTCATTTCTTTTGATTCTTTTCTTTTTTTTTTCTTTTTTCTTCTCTGCTTCATTTATTTCCACCATTTTTTCTTCTACCTCACTTAGCCTTTCTTCTGTCTCTGTTATTCTACTGTTGGTTCCCTTCAGAGTGTTTTTTATCTCATTTATTGCATTATTCATTTTCAGCTGACTCTTTGTTCTTTCTTCTAGGTTCTTATTAAACATTTCTTGCATCTTCTCAATCTTTGTCTCCAGGCTATTTATCTGTAACTCCATTTTGTTTTCAAGATTTTGGATCATTTTTATTATCACTATTCTAAATTATTTTTCAGGTAGATTCCCTACCTCCTCCTCTTTTGTTTGACTTGGTGGGCCTTTTTCATGTTTTTTTACCTATTGGGTATTTCTCTGCCTTTTCATCTTGTTTAGATTGCTGTGTCTGGAGTGGGCTTTCTGTATTCTGGTGGTCTGTGGTTCCTTTGTATTGTGGAGGTTTCACCCAGTGGGTGGGGTTGGACGATTGGTTTGCCAAGGTTTCTCATTAGGAAGCTTGTGTCAGTGTTCTAGTTCGTGGAACTGGATTTCTTCTCTCTGGAGTGCAATGGAGTGCCCAGTAATGAGTTTTGAGATGGGTCTATGTGTTAGGTGTGACTTTGGGCAGCCTGTATGTTGACGCTCAGGGATGTTCCTGTGTTACTGGAGAATTTGCATGGTATGTCTTGCTCTGGGATTTATTGGCTCTTGGGTGGTGTTTGGTTTCAGTGTAGGTATGGAGACTTTTGGATGTTCTCTTATTACTTAATGTTCTGTGTAGTCAGAGTTTTCTGGTGTTCTCAGGTTTTCGGCTTAAGTCTCCTGCCTCTGGGTTTCAGTCTTATTCTGGCAGTAGTCTCAAGACTTCTCCAACTATACAGCACTGATAATAAAACTTCTAGGTTAATGGTGAAAAGATTTTCCTCTGTGAGGGACACACAGAGAGGTTCACAGAGTTACATGAAGAAGATGAGAGGGAGAAGGGAGATAGAGATGAGCAGGAAGAGACAAAAGGGGGACTCAAGAGGAGAGAGACAGATCTATGCAGTAGATTTCTGTTCCCAAAGTGTTCTCCATAGCCCAGACACCCACAGAGATTCACAGATTTGGATTGGGAAGAGAAGGGGAGGGAGGAAATAGAGGTGTTCTGAGGTAGAAAACGGAGAGTCAAAAGTGGGAGAGAGTAATCAACACACTCCTGAGTAAAAATGGGTACTGAATATTGGATTCTTAAATGTCCGAAATGGATATTAGATACTCCTTTCAAAGATGATGGGCTGCTTTTCTGGGCATCTGATGTCTTCTGCTAGCGGTCAGAAGTTGTTTTGTGAAGTTTGCTCAGCATTCACATGTTCTTTCAATGAATTTGTAGGGGAGAGAGTGGTCTCCCCATCCTATTCCTCTGCCATCTTGGCTCCTTCCCCTAGCATGTTTTAAGTGGAGACATGCTGCTGCACCATGTATCCCTAAGCAGAAAGAAGCAGCGGGAAGAAATAACTTGGGGCCATTCAGGGAGATACAAAGCAGACAAGAAACAGAATGGGACAGATTACCAGGTAAAGAGATGGGGTATGTACAGCCCCTACAAAGAGCTTTCTGTCTTCTCAAGTGCAGTAGAATTATTTCCCCATAGGACCAGGCACATCTCACTTTTTTATGTAACGTTTGGGAGGCTGATGGCACTGTAGCATAAACAGTTGCTACCTGCAGAGTAACATTGCCCAAAGAAAGCCAATGCCAAAGAATGCTCAAACTACCACGCAATTGCACTCATCTCACATGCTAGTAAAGTAATGCTAAAAATTCTCCAAGCCAGGCTTCAGCAATACATGAACCATGAGCTTCCAGATGTTCAAGCTGCTTTTGGAAAAGGCAGAGGAACCAGAGATCAAATTGCCAACATCCTCTGGATCATCAAAGAAGCAAGAGAGCTCAAGAAAACCATCTATTTCTGCTTTATTGACTATACCAAAACCTTTGACTGTGTGGATCAATATACTGTAGGACATTCTGAAAAAGATGGGAATACCAAGCCACCTGACCTGTCTCCTGAGAAATCTCCCTGCAGGTCAGGAAGCAACAGTGAAAACTGGACATGGAACAACAGACTGGTTCCAAATAGGAAATGGAGTCTGTCAAGGCTGTATATTCTCACCCTGCTTATTTAACTTATATGCAGAATACATCTTGAGAATCACTGGGCTGGATGAACCACAAGCTGGAAACAAGATTGCCGGGAGAAAGAGCGATAACCTCAGATATGAAGATGGCACCACACTTATAGCAGAAAGTGAAAAAGAACTAAACAGGCTTTTGATGAAATTGAAAGAGGAGAGTGAAAAACTTGGCTTAAAGCTCAACATTCAGAAAACAGATCATGGCATCTGGTCCTATCATTTCATGACAAATAGATGGGGAAACAGTGGCTGCTGCTTCATTTGTTTTGCTCCAAGGGCATTGCAGATGGTGACTGCTGTCATGTAGTTAAAAGACACTCACTCCTTGGAAGGAAAGTTATGACCAACCTAGACAGGATATTAAAAATCAGAGACATTATTTTGCCAAAGAGATTCCAACTCACCAATGCTATGGTTTTTTCTAGTAGTCATGTATGGATGTGAGAGTTGGACTATAAAGAAAACTGACCACTGAAGAATTGATGCTTTTGAACTGTGGTGTTGACAAAGACTCCTGAGAGTCCCTTGGACTGCAATGAGATCCAACCAGTCCACCCTAAAGGACATCAGTCCTGGACTCATGTTGAAGCTGCAACTCCTGTACTCTGGTCACCTGAGGTGAAGAACTGACTCACTGTAAAAGACCCTGATGCTGGAAAGATTTAAGGCAGGAGGAGGAGGGGACAACAGAGGATGAGATTGTTTGATGTCATCACTGACTCAATGGAGATGAGTTTGAGGACACTCCAGTAGCTCGTGATGGACAGAGAGGCCTGGTGTAATGAAGACCATGGCGTCCTGGACATTAGAACTTGAGTGAGCAACTGAACTGAACTGAACTGAACCTGCAGAGTTTGCCAGTTTCAAACATCACTCTTTGAAGTCTTCACAGAATGCTTAAGCATCAGCGTTCTGCAGTGGATTGCTTAGGATCATCCTCTAGCTGCTCCTAGCCCCACAGGACTGGGGTGATGGGGTAAGCTGGCATGTGCTCTCTCCTGGAGGCGGGATGAGAACAGAACCACTTGGAAAGGGCCTTTGTACAGTAAATGAGCAAACTTCAATTCCCCTGGCACTGATGAGTATGTCCCTTAGTGGAATGCTGACCTTAATATCTCTTACCTAGAGATGTTTCACCTATAAATCTCTATATATAGAGAGAATTCCATCTCTAAATATGGTATTCTCTTTATGTCGTAAATTGACATATGGACAAAATGTTTCTATGTGAAGCACAGAACTTGTTTCACATATGAATGCATGCATGTAGGTTCCTGTATGAAATATGGAATTCTCTATATTGCATATGTGAATTTCTCAACACTCAACTTCCAGAATGAAAATGCATTTTCTATATTTCATGTGAAAATCTGTATGCACATTTTTCTACATGAAAATGGGAATTTAATGTATTTCACCTATGCATAACTGGGTGGTAGATTTACTGCATGGTATCTGAAATTTTGTGTATTTCACTTATGAACAAGTAGCCACTGATTTTCGTACACAAAATATGGAATTTTGATTCTACACATAAATAAATCAGGGCACTAATTTCCTCCCTTAAATGTGGAATTCTTTATAATTCACATATGAAACTCCTATCGCAGATTGAATCCATGAAAAAATGACTTTTCTATATTGATTTAGCAAAATATGGGTCATGATTTTCAATTCTCTATATTTCACAAATGAAAATCTGGCCCTCATTTTCCTAAATGGCGTATGAATTTCTTTATTTTCAATACTTGTAACTTTAGGCACGGCACTTTTTCCATGAAGTATGGAATTCTTTGGTTTCACATCATCTATGGTGCCAAATTTACTACTTGAAATAAGAAATTCCTATATTTTTCATAGGCAAATCAATACCAATATTCTTATATGAAATATCAATACTCTACAGTTGACTATGAATATTTGATGAAGATTCTTTTCCTACATAACATATAGAATTCTCTGCATTTCACAGCTGAAAATCAGAATGATTATTTTTCCTGCAAGGAATGCAGAGTTCTCTTTCTTAAACATGAACATCTAGGTGCAGATTTTCCTACATGAAAAATGAAAGGCTCTGCTTCTCAATTCTTTATCATCTATGCCACCAGGGAACTTGAGCGGTTTTAGGAAGACCTCCAAGACTTTCTAGAACTAATACTGAGAAAAGATGTCCATTTCACCATAGGGTTCTGGCATGTATAAGCAGGACGTCAAGAGACATCTGGTGTAATGGGCAAGTTTTCATGGTGTAGGAAATGAGGCAGGACAAAGTCTAGTAATGTTTTGTCAGAGAGAAAGGGTAAAAATTAAAATAGTGACACAGTTTTCTTGAGCTCCAAAATCATTGGGGACAGTGATTACAAGCATGAAAATAAAAGACCTGTGCTCTTGGAAAGAAAAGCTATCACAACCCCAGACACAATGTATTGAAAAGCACAGACATCGCTTTGGCAAAAATTGTCCATATAGCCAGAGCTATGGTTTTACCAGTAGACATGTACCGGTGTGATAATTTGTCTATAAAGAAGGCTGAGTGCCAAAGAGTTGAGACTTTGTAACTGTGGTGCTGGAGGTGGCTCTTGAGATATCCTTGGACAGTAGGGAGATCAACCCCATCAATCCTAAAGGAAACTAACACTAAATATCCACTGGAAGGTCTGATGCTGAAGCTGAAGTTTCAATATTTTGTGAAATCTCTATATTTCACATAAAAAAACTTTGGATGTCATTTTCCCTGCAGGAAATATAGAATCATCCCTATTTCTCATTTTTAAAATCCGACTGAAAATTTTCCCACATGAAAAATGGAATCTCAATAATTCATTCATGAAAATATGGGTGTAGATATTCTCACGTGTGTTTTGGAATCCTCTAAATGTCACATATAAAATCAAGGCACACACATTCTTACATGAAATATGGTAATATTTACATGTCATATTTCACCATCAAGGTGTAGCTGTTTCTAGCTGAAATATGGAATTCTCTGTATCTCACTATTTATATCTGCAGGCAGATTTACCTGCATGCAATATGGAATTCTCTATATTTCACATATAATATCTGATGATGAAGTTTTGACATGGAAATACAGATTTTTGTCCATTTCACTTGTGTAAAACCAGGGTGACGATTTTCTGACAAGACATATGAGCTTTATATAATTCAGATATGAAAAGTTGAGTGCAGCTTTTGTACATGTATGGGATTTTCTATGTTTCAAATATGGAAATCTTAGCTCAGCTATTCTTATATGAAATATAAAGTCCCTAAATTTTATTTATAAAACCTGGACACTGATTTATCTTGACAATTTGCTACATGACACATATGAAAAGATGGGTGTAGATTTTCCTACATGAGAAAAGGAACTATATGTACTACCCTTAGCAAAATATGAGCACAGGTTTACTTTCTAAAATATGTGGTTCTTTATAGTTCACATCTGCAAGTATGAGTGCTGTTATTTCTATGCTAAATATGTAACGAGATGGAATTCTCTAAACATCTCATTTGAAAATCCAGGCACAGATTTTCCTGCATGAAATATGGAATTAGGTATATAGTGGAAAGAAACACTGAATTCTTTACATTACATTTATGAATATCTGTGTGTATATTTTCTTACATGATATATGGAATTCTTTGTGTTTAACCATTGGAAATATGGGCTTTCATATTTCTTGCATTCAACATTGAATTCTCTATACTTCACATAATTAAATATTAGCAAGTGTTTTCTTAGCAGATATTTTCAAATGTTAAATATGGAATGTGATATGTTTCACATGTGGAAATCAAAGTTCAGGTTTTCCTAAAGGAAACATGGAATGAGGTATATTTTACAGATGACAGTCAGAATATATATACATATATTTGCTTGCTATATGAAATTCTGAATATTTCATAATAAAAAATATGTATTAAGGTTTTCTGACATAAATATGTGATTTTCTATGATTCACATAGAGAAATCTGGGAACAGATTTTCCTAATGAAATATAAAAAGTCTCCATGTCTCATATAGAAATCTGTGAATTTATTTTCAGATGAAATGTGAAAATTTTCATGTATCATATATGGAAATCATGGACCAGATATTACCAAAAAATTTGGAAATTTTTCTCTATGTTTTATATATGTGAAATATCCACCTGAAATATGGAATTCTCTATATTTCTCATTTGAAATCTGTCCACACGTTATCACATGAGATATAACATACTCTCTATATCACATACAAAATCCCTGCTGAAATTTGCCTACATGAAGGACTGAAATTTATGTACATCACACATGAAAAACCATCCCCACACGAAATCTGTGATTCTGTATATTTCAGACACCAAGATCTGTGCAGTGATATTACTACATAAAATATAGAATTCTGTATATTTCACATCTGAAAAATCATGGTGACTATTTTTCTCAAATAAATATCAAATCTGTATATGTTACAAATGAAAATATCAATGCTGATTTTAGTCCACGATACATTGAATTTTTTCGTATTTCACGTTATAAGAATCTGGATGCTATTATTCTTACCTGAAATGTGAAATTCTCTATACATCATATGTGAAAATCTAGGTGGAGATTTTCCTAGATGAAATATGGAATTCTCTATATTCCACATATGAAAACCTTGGCATTGGTTTTCTTAAGATACAGAGAATCATTATGGAACTGAAATCATCTCTATTTTACAAATGAAAATCTGGCCACAACTCTTTCAAGAAATATGGAATTCTTTGTATTTCTCAAACATATATCAAAAGAAACAATCTCCACCATAAAATATGGAATTTTCTATACTTCCTGAATGAAATCTTGGTCCTAATCCTCCTTCATGGAAGTAGCTGCTGCTGCTGCTGCTCCTGCTGCTGCTGCTGCTAAGTCACTTCAGTCATGTCCGATTCTGTGCGACCCCATAGACGACAGCCCACCAGTTTCTGCCGTCCCTGGAATTCTCCAGGCAAGAACTCTGCAGTGGGTTGCCATTTCCTTCTCCAATGCATGAAAGTGAAAAGAGAAAGTGAAGTCCCTCAGTAGTGTCTTCGCTACCCCCATGAATTGCAGCCTACCAGGCTCCTCCGTCCATGAGATTTTCCAAGCAAAAGTACTGGAGTTGGCTCCCATTGCCTTCTCCACATGGAAGTAGAGCTTCTCTCTATATTTTACATTTGAAGATCAGAATGGAGATTTTTCCTGTAAGAAATATGGAAATCACTTATATTTCATAAGAACCACTGGTTCTTCAGTTACTGAAACACCTGTCTCCCCTATTTGCCCTTTGGCACTGTTGCTCATGAAAATAGTTTCCATTCAGGGCATGCTTTGCTTTGATCAGAAATTGGCAGCTACTGCCAGAGTGCCCAAATCCCAAGGGGCATGCCTCTGAGGAAATGCTTTTAGCCTACACTTGATTGGTTCCTGATGTGTTCTGAAGGTCAGCATGTAAAGGTCTGGCCCCACCCACCAATGTACTACTCATGTGTGGTGACCCACAGATCCACATGCATGTCTACCTTTCCCTCTGCTAGACTATAGGCAAGTAACCAATTGGTGGGGAGTGACTGAAACCTGTGGGTCTGCTGAGCCAGGCAGCTGCTGCACTTTGGGGTCCACATCCTTCACAACCTGGGCCATGGCCAGGGCCACAAGGATAGAGAAATCGGAGGAAGGCTAGACTGCCCCTGGCACCCTGAATCCCCTTCATTGTGATACTGGTCTTCAGGACACAGGGACCCTGCAACCTGCCAGCACGCTGGGGCGATCAGGGACGTTACAGACAGCGGGGTGAGGGGGGGGGGGGCAGGGGGGCGGGAGGAGGGCACCAGGCAAGGAGGGCACCCTCTTCAGGATGGAGGCAGTGGAGGAAGGCGTGGCTCTGCAGGAAGGAGAAGTGGCGGGGTTCTGGCAAGACCTCCAGCCGCTGGTGGAAGACATCATGAAGGAGGTGGAGGTGGTGATGGTGGTGGAGTAGCTGCAGGCACAGGTATCCGCAAGAGTGGGAGGAGAACTCAGAGGAACAGGACCAGGGACACCCAAAGCCGGGAGCCCCGAGTGAATGGTCCCCACTTCGGGCGCTGGAGGCATTGGCTGTCCTGCTGGTAGACCTGACTTGTGCCAGTGAAAAATACCACAGGGCCTACTTTCAGCTCAGGTGGAAGAACCATCAGAGGGGAAAGTGTCTCTTGTCTCGGTGAAGCCCAATGATCCAGGGCATTCCTGGCTTCTGGGACAAAATCGTATCCTTACTAACACTTCCTGGGGTCGGTTGTTTAGAAGGAGAGAAGGAGCAGGAACAGGAGGAGGGGTGTGGATGAGGGCACAGGCAAGCCAAGTGGGCCGAGGGAAGTGGGGGCTGGGAGGAGGGGCGAGCTCCAAAGGAAGCTCCTGGGCATGGCTCCATTTGTGTGTGTCTGAGCCATGACTCTTCGTGACACCTTTTGGCCTGCATCTGAACAGAAGCCGTATCCTGGGGCTGGAGTTCTATGTGACCAGAGACAGTAGGCCAGAATAGCATTCTCAAAGAGTTATTATTGCAATTGTGGATTATCTGGGAAAGCAACAGAGACATTGGGAGTCCCAGAGCCCATACCAGTCAGTCAGAGTCCCAGTAGTTGTTCTCACTAGTGCAGTGGAGAAGCAGGACGTTGTCCTCTCACCTAGGTAGAGCTTGAAGGGGCGGTTCTTTTTGCCCAGAGTTAGGGCCAGACCACTTCACCCTTTGGTGAAGACAGGGAGCAGATCAGAGTCCCGGGGATTTGCTAAACACACAAGCACACACACACACATAGCGACACACAGCAGACATTTGCCTACAGAGAAGACATGCCACTGGGACTTCAGATCATGACGTTTTAAGCAGTGACATGCCACTACCCTGCACACACAGATGAGGCAGAAATCAGGAGCTGGAAGAAACTGACACTCCCTCAGTGGATGCAGAGAGGGAACCTAGGGGACCATTGGAGACCAAGAGCCATGAGCATGTTTGATGGTATAGCAGGGGCTGGGGATGTCAGTGCGGCGCCCAGCAAGCAGGAATGCAACGTACCTTGAAGATGCCTGTTCCAGGGTACTTATTCTTGTCCTTGACCTAAAGTAGATAATGAACCACCCCAAAAATGTGTTTCATGATCAGTGATGAAGGTAAAGTCTTGCTTATGTACATGATTGATTTGGAGGTGAGTGAGGAGGACTAAGGACAAGTGGATGGGGGAAATGGGCAGGGAATTTTTTTTTTTGGGGGGTGGGGGAGGGCATGTATTATATCCATGCATGTGCAGTGTAAGTGTTTGGAGAAGAGAAAGGTGTTGATGCCTGCCTAGCATGCAAGCTGAGGACCCTAAAAGCTTGTACCTTTTCCCTCCTCCTGGTTCTGGCAGGTGCAGGAACTAGGCCATCCCCAGTCCAAATGCAAGCTGATGTTTTCCTTTTGTGACAACCCCTACTTCTGGAATACAGTCATCATGGAGGAGTACTACCATGCCATAACTGGTGTGATGTGGCTCCCAGTCACTGTGGGTGGATGATGGAGGGAGTGGATGCTCCTCCTGTGTGATCCTTCCCTATCCCCCTTGTCTTCCTCAAGGGTATAGGGCATATTGTTCCACTCCAGTCTACTGGTTCTGGGATTATGGATGGGGAGCTCCCAGCCTCAGTCTGGACACCAGCAGCCTTAACTTCCTCAACTGGTTGCCAACCCACAACTTCCCAGCATCAATCAGGACTGCAGTGGTAGTGCCATTCTGAGCCTACCCCAGAATTGGAGATGGATGCTGGAGTTCTTGGCTACACATGGGAAGTTTTGGGGCCTCATCAGGCATGTTCTGACCTTCCTCATGTTGCCAGCAGATCATCTCCAAAGACCTGTGGTTCGATCCTCTGCAGTACTACCCCTGGGAGGAAGGTCCTGCCCTGAGAGGTACCTACAGGAAGACAGCTTTTGAGGGGAACAGGAGGTGGGCCCTGAAGTCACCAGTGTGGAGAGTCTGGGGCACTCTTCTTTCCCAAATGGGGAAGCTAGGCTCATGTAGGATGGCTGCAGAGCCTGGATTCAGATCATGAAGGTAGATAGTGACAGTTAGGGAGCTTGGGGAATTCATGTGTCAAAATCTCACTCAGAGCAGCTATAGTTACAGCATAAGAGTCCTCGGTGATTCTGATGCAGGCAGAGTGAATTAAGCACCGATTGCAGAATCAGGATTCCCTGCCTTCTGCCAACCTATGGCCTCTTGCTACTCTTTGTGATTGAGATTACCATGGCCCTTCTCTCCCACCCATCCTCCTGGGAAAGCCGACCTGTCAGAAGGGGTTCATCACTGGTATCCTATTAATTTTTTTTTTTTTTTGTAAATTAATTTATTTACTTTAAGTGGAAGCTAATTAGTTGACAATATTGTAGTGGTTTTTGCCATGCATTCACATGAATCAGCCATGGGTGTATATGTGTCGCAATCCGGACACCAATCCTGTCCCAACACCCCCCCCCCCCATCTCCCTCCTTAGTCCTTCCCACAGGGTTGTCCCAGTGCCACCCTGTCTCATACATCAAACCTGTACTGGTGTTCTGTTCCATATTTCAGTGTACATGTTTCAATGTTATCCTCTCAAATCACCCCACCCTTGACTTCTCCCACAGAGTCCAAAAGTCCGTTCTTTAAATCTGTGTCTCTTTTGCTGCCTCTCTTATAGAGTCATCATTACCATCTTCCTCAATTCCATATATATGTGTTATTATACTGTATTGGTGTTTGTCTTTCTGACTTACTTCACTCTGTATAATAGGCTCCAGTTTCATTCACTTCATTAGACCTGATTTAAATGCATTGTTTTAATAGCTGTGTAATGTTCCATTGTGTATATGTACCACAGCTTTCTTATCCATTCATCTGCTGAGGGACATCTAGGTTGCTTCCGTGTCCCAGCTATCGTAAACAATGCAGTGATGAACATCAGGGTACAAGTGTCTCTTTCAATTCTGGTTTCTTCACTGTGTCTGTGCAGCAGTGGGATTGCTGGGTCATATGGCAGTTCTATTTCCAGTTTTTTTAAGGAATCTCCACACCATTCTCCATAGTGTCTGCACTAGTTTGCATTCCCACCAACAGTGTAAGAGGGTTCCCTGTTCTCTGCACTGACTCCAGTGTTTCCTGTGTGTAGGCTTTTTGAGAGCCGCTATTCTGAATGGTATGAGATGGTACCTCATTGTGGTTTTGATTTGCATTTCTCTGATAATGAGTGATGTTGAGCATCTTTTCATGTGTTTGTTAGTTATTGTATGTCTTCTTTGGCTCAATATGCCAGCAAATTTGGAAAACTCAACACTGGCCACAGGACTGGAAAAGGCCAGTTTTCATTCCAATCCCAAAGAAAGGTAATGCCAAAGCATGCTGAAACTACTGCACAATTTCACTCATCTCACACGCTGGTGAAGTAATATGCAAAATTCTCCAAGCCTGGCTTCAGCAACACATGAACCATGAACTTCCAGATGTTCAAGCTGGTTTTAGAAAAGGCAGAGGAACCAGAGACCAAATTGCCAACATCCAATGGATCATTGAAAAAGCAAGAGACTTCCAGAAAAACATCTATTTCTGCTTTATTGACTACACCAAAGCCTTCAACTGTGTGTATCATAATAAACTGTGGAAAATTCTGAAAGAGATGGGAATACCAGACTACCTGACCTGCCTCTTGAGAAACCTGTATGCAGGTCAGGAAGCAACAGTGAGAACTGGACATGGAAAAACAGACTGGTTCCAAATAGGAAAAGGAGTATGTCAAGGCTGTATATTGTCACCCTGCTTATTTAACTTGTTTGCAGAGTACTTCATGAGAAACGCTGGGCTGAGAAGAGTACAAACGGGAATCAACATTGCCAGGAGAAATATCAATAACCTTAGATATGCAGATGACACTACCCTATTGGCAGAAAGTGAAGAGGAACCAGAAAGCCTCTTGACGAAAGTGAAACAGGAGAGTGAAAAAGTTAGTTTAAAGCTTAACATTCAGAAAACTAAGATCATGGCACCTGGTCCCATCACTTCCTGGCAAATAGATGGGGAGACAGTGGAAACAGTGGCTGAATTTATTTTGGGGGGCTCCAAAATCACTGCAGATGGTGATTGCAGCCGTGAAATTAAAAGATGCTTAGTCCTTGGAGGGAAAGTGATGACCAACCTATATAGCATATTTAAAAAGAGAGACATGGATTTAGCTCCCAACTAATAAAAATAAATTGAAAACAAACAAACAAACAGAGACATTACTTTGCCAACAAAGGTCCGTCTAGTTAAGGCTATGGTTTTTCCAGTGATCATGTATGGATGTGAGAGTTGAAATGTGAAGAAAGCTGAGCCCCGAAAAACTGATGCTTTTGAACTGTGGTGTTGGAGAAGACTCTTGGGAGTCCCTTGACTGCAAGAAGATCCCACCAGTCCATCCTAAAGGCGATCAGTCCTGGGTGTACATTGGAAGGGCAGATGCTGAAGCTGAAACTCCAATACTTTGGCCACCTCATGTGAAGAGTTGACTCATTAGAAAAGACCCTGATGCTGGGAGGGACTGGGGGTAGAGGAGAAGGGGAGGACAGAGGATGAGATGGCTGGATGGCATCACTGACTCGATGGACATGAGTTTGAGTAAACTCTGGGAGTGGTGATGGACAGGGAGGTCTGGAGTGCTGCGATTCATGGGTTCACAAAGAGTCAGACACAACTGAGTGACTGAACTGAACTGACTTGGAGAAATGTCTGTTTAGTTCTTTGGCCCAATTTTTGATTGGGCTGTTTCTTTTTCTAGAATTGAGCTGCATGAGCTTCTTGTATATTTTTTAGATTAATTCTTTGTCAGTTGTTTCATTTGTTATTATTTTCTTCCACTCTGACAGATGACTTTGCACATTTCTGATCGTTTCTGTCATTGTGCAAAAGCTTTTAAGTTTAATTAGGTCCATTTGTTTATTTTTGCTTTTATTTCAATTACTCTGTAGGGTGGGTTATAGGTGATCCTGCTGTGATATTTGTCAGACAATGTTTTGCCTATGTTTTCCTCTAGGGGTTTTGTAGTTTCTGGCCTTACATTTAGGTCTTTAATCCATTTTGAGTTCACTTTTGTGTATGGTTTTAGAAAGTGTTCGAGTTTCATTCTTATCCAAGTCGTTGACCAGGTTTCCCAGGTTTGTTAAAGAGATTGTCTCTTCATCATCGTATATTCTTGCCTCCTTTGGCAATGATAAGGTGCCCATATGTGTGTGGATTTATCTCCAGGCTTTTGATCTTGTCCCATTGATTTATATTTCTTTCTTTGTGTCAGTACCATACTGTCTTGATGGCTGTAGCTTTGTAGTATACTCTGAAGTCAGGCAGGTTTCTACCTGCATTTTGACTTCTCTTTCTGAAGATTACTTTGGCTATTTGAGGTTTTTTGTATTACCATACAAATTTTGAAATAATTTGTCCCAGTTCTCTGAAAAATACCGTTGGTAGCTTGATACAGATTTCATTGAATCCATAGATTGCTTTGTGTAGTATATTTATTTTCACTATATTGATTCTTCTGATGCAGGAACAAACATCCGTTTGTGTCATCTTTGATTTCTTTTATCAGGGTTTTACAGTTTTCTATATATGGGCCTTTTGTTTCTTTCGGTAGATACATTCCAAAGTATTTTATTCTTTTTGTTGCAACGATGAATGTAATTGTTTCCTTAATTTCTCTTCATATTTTCTCATTGCTGGTGTATAGGAATCCAAGGGACTTCTTTCTGGGTGTTAATTTTATATCCTGCAGCTTTGCAATATTCATTGATTAATTCTAGTAATTTTTTGGTGATGTCTTTATGGTTTTCTATGTAGAGGATCATGTCATCTGCAAAGAGTGAGACTTTGACCTCTTCTTTCCAATCTGGATTCCTTTTTTCTTCTGTGGCTGCAGTGGCTAAGACTTCCAAAATTATGTTGACGAGTAGTGGTGAGAGTTGACACCCTTGCTTGCTCCTGACTTTTTGGGAAATGTTTTCAATTTTTCACCATTAAGGATAATGTTTGCTGTAGGTTTATCATATATGGCTTTTCTTATGTTCGGGTATGTGCTTTCTATGCCTGCCTTCTGTGTTGTTTATATCATAAATGGATGTTGAATTTTGTCAAAGGCTTCCTTTGCATCTATTGAGAAAATCATACAGTTTTTATATTTCAATTTGTTAATGTGGTGTATCCCATCGATTAATTTGTGAATTTTGAAGAATTCTTGCAGTACTGGGATAAAGCCCAATTGGTCATGATGTGTATTTTTACAATGTTGTTGAGTTCTTTTTGCTAGAATTTTATTGAGGATTTTTGTATCTATGCTCGTCAATGATATTGGCCTGTAGTTTTCTTTTTTGTGGCATCTTTGTCTGGTTTTAGTATTAAGGTGTACCATTGAATTTTTGTGCTAATGTTGGGGTCTTCTCTGAATTTCCACACTCACCACGTGGCCTTTCACCACCACTGCACAGACAAAGCTGGAAATGATTTAAGGCTGGCTCAGGATAATACTGAAGGGCTGGGGGCAGAAATGGAAAGGAATACCAAAAGGGCAGAATGTGGTGCCTAGGGATTCCATCTCCCACATAGCTGGGCACAGGCATTTTCAACTACTGAAGCACCTGTTCCATGTTTGTGTTGTGCCCCCTGTGTCTTGCATGTGTGCATGTCCATGCACGTGATTATGTTGCCCGTGTCTGTGTGTGTGTTTCTTCACCATTATAGGTGCTGACATGAAGGCAGCAGGATGAGATTTGGAGCAACCAGAAGAGGAGGCAAAAGGCATCCACAGACAGAGGGAGACTGGTCAATATATTTCTGCAGTGCCCCTTTCCAGGACTGTAAATTAGAAAGAATGGCCGATGATAACTCAGGATACTTGTTCCACGAACCTGGAATGACCTTAAGATACATAAACAAGCTCAAAATTTCTGCTGTGTTGTTTTGTGTGTTTGTACTGGGAAGAAGGTGTGGAGGATCTGAGGTCTCACCCAAAACAAATCAAGTGGCATGGGGCTTTTTAGCTACAGCCTGTGGGCCCGGTAAAGGGCCTACTGTGAACTGAAACATAAGATCTTTCAGAAGCGGAATCTCCAACTGGACAAAGAAGCTCCGTCATCTGGGGAATCCCTAGCTTTCGGGTAAAATTTGGAACCCTTGGGTGTTGCTTGTGGAATTCACGTTATCTGGGCAGTTATGAAAGCAGTGTACAGATCTGGCAGATAGGGTAGAAAATGTGTTTATTGGATTATGACTATTCTCTGCTGCTGCTGCTAAGTCGCTTCAGTTGTGTCCGAATCTGTGCGACCCCATAGACCTCCTGCAAATCATTTTCTGAGACTATGGGTGCTTCTTGATGTTCTAATTGGCACAAATTGACACTTGATGTTTAGGTGCAGCAGATCAACTCGTAACTGCCATTAACGCAAGAGACTCTTCAAGGAAAGAGTTGTCTGCTACACAGGTCTTCTTCAAAAAACTGAATGAACTTGGGGTTAAATTGGGATTTGTAAGTGCCCATGCTAGTTTGTAGCTAGGAGTGTTTGTTTTCCAGAAATTAGCTATGCTTTAGGAGGCTGAGATGGAGTTTGGTGCCTTGCTGTTAGAAACAAAAGGAAGGATTTTTGGGCCTTCAACCTGTCTGTGTTGAAGGAAGGTGACTAGTTACTAGTAACAAGTTGAACTGAGATACTGCTGGGCTACCTTTTAGGCTAGGTTTCTTCTTCCAGCACTTTCACGTCTAGCCTCTAGAAACTCCTTGACATAAAGAGGTTTGTGAACCACCCTCAGATGTCAGCCGAATGACCAAGATGAAGACACGCTTAGCTACCTGTCCAAGTTGAATATCAGGCTGGGGACACTGATATTGTGCAGGGGAGGTGACCACAGAGGAGAGGGAAAATGATTTATCCTGGACAAGCAGGAAGTACAGCTCTTCTGTAGAGAGATTTTGTACCTCACCTTCCCGGTAGATGGAATAAATCAGATATCCCAGTCAATGCTGTATGAATGAATCTGTGACCTTGGCATTATTAATCAAGGTGGCTAAACAGCCACCTGAATTCACCTAAGCTAACCTAACTTTACATTTTCTGATTCTTCTGTGGGCTCAAACCTTCCTTTGAAACGTCCCTTTGTGGATTCAGTCCACATGGTGCAGTTTACTTAAGTAATTGATTTTCTTATTGAAGGATGATTGCTTTACAAAATTTTGCTGTTTTCTGTCAAATCACAACATGAATCAGACATAGGTATACATATATCCCCTCCCTTTTGAAACCCCCTCCCATCTCCCTCCTGAACTCACCCTTCTAGGTTGATACAGATACCCTGTTTGAGTTTCCTGAGCCATAGACAAAATTCCCAATGACTATTTTACCCATGGTAATGTAAGTTTCCATGTTAGTCTTTCTGTGCACCTCTCCTTCTCCTCCCCTCTTCCCATATCCATAGGTCTATTCTTCATGTCTGTTTGTCCATTTGCCCTGTAAAATAAATTCTTCAGTATCATTTTTCTAGAGTCTATATGTGACAGACTATGGTATTTATCTTTCTCTTGAAGTCCCATAAACTTAATTGTATATATAAATATACATCTTTCTATTTGGTTACACCTTGTTGTCCTGGTTCTTGTAGTTGCTGGTCTAAGACTTCCTTTGTCATGTTAGCATAAGGATGACCTTTGATTTAACATTTGCCTGCAAAGTTAATATAATTGGTTTCCTCATGCAAAGCTTCTATTAATTTGCTTATCTAACCTGCAAATGGCAAATTCACAATTGTTTCACTTCATGCCCTTTAATTTTCGTTGAAAATTAGAGGTTTTGAATTTTGGAATTCAGTAAATGGAGAGGAAGCTTCTACCCTCATATTCATTTGTGACTGCTGGTTTTACTGGATTATTTTGGTTACTTTGCCCAAACAATTTTTGTATAGACTATTTTCTTTGTAATGTAGTGTGTAGTCAGTGACATCTCTGTTCCAGTACATAGGTGGCAAAAAGATATTCTTCTTAATCTTTGGGATGGAGAGACAAGGAGTAGAGGAGAACAGTAAAAGATGAGGTTTGTTTGCTCATTTTTTTGTTTATTTTAAACCACAGTCCTAGTCTTTGCAGATAATATAGGGGTTTGGGTACACGCCAACATTACTGTATACACATTCATTTTCCCAAATTTTCCCATCCAGTTCTCTTGGAGAGTACAGATTAACCAGAGGTAGAACCTTAGGACCTTCTCAACTCCTTTCTGAGTCTGTGAATGTGTGAGACCTTGTCTATCTAGAGGCAGAATGGGCAAGTTCCTCTCTTACCCTCTCTGAGGTCGTGTTGGGTCTCCTGATAATTATGTGAGCTCAAGAGAGATTAAGAAAAATAAACTAATTTAGTTCATGCACACAGAGGTCTCACAGAAATAGGATGTCTGAAGTGACTGAAGTAGGCTGAATGAATGTGATTTTGGACAAATATTTATTTATAGGTTTAGTCCAACAAAGAAATCTATGTTTGGAAAAGTATGTTAATAAAGAACAGTCAGTTATTTTATATTGCTTTCTTACCCTTCAACTCCCTAATTCTGGGACCAAGGATTATTTCTAGCCTCCTGTCATAGGGAGAGTAACATCACATGAATTTATTTTTCACTTTCAGAGAGAGAGGAGGGGAGTGTAATATTGTAGTTTTTTAATCATTTCCCCTCACTGACCATTTGCCAGGCTAGCTTAAACAGCCAACATGCCATCAAGTTATGTTTTGAGAATCCTGATCTGGGTTCCAAGAGTTCCCACCTCTGCAACTTCCCTGGAAGCTTTGCAAATTCAAAGCTAAGTTGGTGGCTTAAGAGAGCACACGTGGGTCACTAGCTCAGTGTTAAGAAATCTACAAGAGAGAAAAGAACATAGGTTAGAATGAAGATGAAGGAACTAAACAGAACAAATCAAAGTACATTTCCAGTCTATTTGGTCTTTTCCTTCTACAGGAAGATAATCCTTGGGAGAACAGGCAAACAGTTGCAAAGAGAAAAGTACCCAGTTAGGTAGAGCAGGGGTACCTTGCTCTGGAGGTTTTGGGTCTCAAGGCAGTGCTGGACCTGTGATGAGGGCAGGAGATTGACAAAGAATGATCATGAGAGGTGAAGGCTGAGAAGGAGATGCTCCAAGTCAGCTCAGCCCGAGGCCCTGTGCCATGTGTGTGTGGCTCCTGGAAGGGAAACTCAAGGAATGGAGTTATGCTAAAATGATTGATACTGTGAACCTGTCCAAGGTGATGCAAGAACAAAGAGCACACAGTGCATAGCACTCAGCTGTCCATGGAAAGCACTTGCAGACCCTCAAATCTCTTTGCAGATCAGTCCCACACACAAGAAAACCTCAAGATTTTGTAACCTTCCAGGAAAACATGCGAAGGTGAAATAAGGCACTGACTTGATCGACATGGGAATGAAAGCAATCAACTGGTACCAAAAAACAACAACCACAACAAGGGAGTGATTACATGAACAAGTGAACTTTGTATAATTCACATATGAAAATCTGGGGGAAATATTTTCCTCTATTAATATGAAACCTCTGTATTTCACATATGAAAATGAGGATGAAGCTCTTCACACATGAAATAAAGAAACTTATGTTTTCCATATGAAGATCAGTTCCTGATATTTTGCATGAAATATAGAATTTTCTACACAAAATATAAATCTGTATATTTCATGTATGAAAATATTCTTGATTTTTTCAATCAAATATGGATTTTTTTTTCCATTTATTTTTATTAGTTGGAGGCTAATTACTTTACAATATTGTAGTGGCTTTTGCCATACATTGACATGAATCAGCCATGGATTTATATGTATTCCCCATCACGATCCACCCTCCCACCTCCCTGTCCCCCACCCCCGATCCCTCTGGGTCTTCCTAGTACACCAGGCCTGAGCACTTGTTTCATGCATCCAACCTGGGCTGGTGATCTGTTTCACCCTTGATAATATAAATATAATGCTGTTCTCTCAAAACATCCCACCCTCGCCTTCTCCCACAGAGTCCCTAAGACTATTCTGTACATCTGTGTCTCTTTTTCTGTTTTGCATATAGGGATATTGTTGCCATCTTTCTAAATACCATATATATGCATTAGTGTACTGTATTGGTCTTTATCTTTCTGGCTTAATGGGTTCTGATTGAAATGAATTATTTTCAACGGCTGAGTAATATTCCACGGTGTATATGTACCACATTTTCCTTATCCATTCGTCTGTTGATGGACATATAGTTTGCTTCCATGTCCTGGCAATAGTAAACAGTGCTGCGATGAACATTGGGGTTCATGTGTCTCTTTCAGATCTGGTTTCCTTGGTGTGTATACCCAGAAGTGGGTATATGCTGGGTCATATGGCAGTTCTATTTCCAGGTTTTTAAGAAATCTCCACAATGTTCTCCGTAGCGGTTGTACTAGTTTTCATTCCCACCAACAGTGTAAGAGGCTTCACTTTTCTCCACACCCTCTCCAGCATTTATTGCTTATAAACTTTTGGATAGCAGCCATCCTGACTGGCGTGTAATGGTACCTCATTGTGGTTTTGATTAGCATTTCTCTGATAATGAGTGATGTTGAGCATCTTTTCATGTGTTTGTTAGTCATCTGTATGTCTTCTTTGGACAAATGCCTGTTTAGTTCTTTGATCCATTTTTTGATTGGGTCATTTATTTTTTCTGGAATCGAGCTGCAGGAGTTGCTTGTATATTTTTGGAATCCAGATAGGAAAAGAAGAAGTGACACTCTCACTGTTTGCAGATGGCATGATCCTCTACATGGAAAACCCTAAAGACTCTACCAGAAAATTACTAGAGCTAATCAACGAATATAGTAAAGTTGCAGGATATAAAATTAACGCACAGAAATCTCTGTGCGTTTTACACTAACAATGAGAAAACAGAAAGAGAAATTAAGGAAACAATACCATGCACCATTGCAACAAAAATAATAAAATACTTAGGAGTACATCTACCTAAAGAAACGAAAGACCTATACATAGAAAACTATAAAACACTGATGAAAGAAATCAAAGAGGACACAAACAGATGGAGAAACATACCGTGTTCATAGATTGGAAGAATCAATGTTGTCAAAATGACTATACTACCCAAAGCAATCTATAGATTCAATGCAATCTCTATCAAGCTACCAATGGTATTTTCCACAGAAATATGGATTTCTTTTATGTTTCAGACAAAATAGAAATCAGCATCAGGATATTTCTCCATGAAACGTGGAACTCTTTTTTTTTTTTTTTTTTTTTAATTAGTTGGAGGCTAATTACTTCACAACATTTCAGTGAGTTTTGTCATACATTGATATAAATCAGCCATAGATGTACACATATTCCCCATCCCGATCCCCACTCCCACCTCCCTCTCCACCCGATTCCTCTGGGTCTTTCCAGTGCACCAGGCCCAAGCACTTGTCTCATGCATCCCACCTGGGCTGGTGATCTTGTTTCACCATAGATAATATACATGCTGTTCTTTCAAAACATCCCACCCTCACCTTCTCCCACAGAGTTCCAGAGTCTGTTCTGTATTTCTGTGTCTCTTTTTCTGTTTTGCATATAGAGTTATTGTTACCATATTTCTAAATTCCATATATATGTGTTAGTATGCTGTAATGTTCTTTATCTTTCTGGCTTATTTCACTCTGTATAAGGGGCTCCAGTTTCTTCCATCTCATTAGGACTGATACAAATGAATTCTTTTTTAACGGCTGAGTAATATTCCATGGTGTATATGTACCACGGCTTCCTTATCCATTCATCGGCTGATGGGCATCTAGGTTGCTTCCATGTTCTGGCTATTATAAACAGTGCTGCGATGAACATTGGGGTGCACGTGTCTCTTTCAGATCTGATTTCCTCAGTGTTTATGCCCAGAAGGGGGATTGCTGGGTCACATGGCAGTTCTATTTCCAGTTTTTTAAGAAATCTCCGCACTGTTTTCCATAGCGGCTGTATTAGTTTGCATTCGTGGAACTCTTTTGCACACATGAAGATCTGTGCTCCTATTTTCCTACCCGAAAATAAACAGTTCCCTATATTTCCTATGTGAGAGTCTTATGCTGATTTGAAACATCGAATTTTCAAGTGAAATATAGAATTTCCTTTATTGTATATTTTAAAATCTGGATGGATGTATTTCTACATAGCAATTGGAATTTTCATGAATTTTTGATAAAATCTGTGCAGTGACTTTCCTCAAAGAATAAGGAAAAATCATCTGTAAAATTTGATTTTTGATCATCAAGCCTGAAACAGGAAATGTCATCTACTTTTCATATGAAAAGATGAACACAGCTTCTCCTATGTGGATATTGGATTTCTCTCTTTATTTCATGTAATAATATGTGTGCAGGTTTCCTACATAAAATATTCTCCACTTTTTATGTGAATATCAGTCTTCTGGATGTCTTCCATACAATATAGACTTCCTAATAAATATGTATCTAACATTTGCACCAATTTTACTACATTAAAATATGAAATCTCCATGTTTCACATATGAAAATCTATGTGCAGATTTCTAACGTGGAATCTTGAGTTCTCTGGAATTTACATATGGAAATTCACTTGATGATTTTTCCTACATGGACAATAGGATGATCTATTTTTTCCATTATCCTGTAGGTGCTGATATATGGATTTCTGCATACTGTACATATCAAGTTTTGAGTGTGGAATTTTCTATTTGAAAATATGAGCCCAGATTTTCATAAACACAATAGATTAGTCCATACTCTGTTCAGTGAATCTGAGATTATTTTTATTTGTGAAATACAGAAAATTCTGAATTTCATGTAGGGAAATCTGTATCTACTTCTTTATGTGAAATATGGAGAATTTCATGTAGAATATCATATAGAATTCCATATAGAAAATCCTCCTGTGCACAAATTTGCATTGAAATGTCGAGAATATCATATTTCATCGAGGAACACATTGCTTAGGTTTTCAGATGTTAAATAGAGAGAACTCCATAATTCATTTAGTTTCATCAGCACCCGAATCTGATCAAGTTCAGTAGAGAGTGTTTCATATTTTAGATAATAAAATAGACACCAATATTTACTTATGACAACTATAGAGGATTTTGTGTTTCATTTAGAAAATTAGTACCTTCTGTTTAGATATGAAATATAGGAAACTCCAATTTCAAGTGGGAACGACTACATGTCCATTTCAAAAATTGACATTCAGAGTCTTCCACGTATTTCCTAAGTAATAACATTGTTCAGATTTTCATATACAAATTATCTTTTAGTTCCATATTTCATGTTTAAAATCTGAAGCCATCTTCACATATGAAATGTCAGAGATTTTATGTTTCATCTATGAAGAGATGTAAGTAGAATTTTTCACATAAAGTTAAGAAAATTACAAATATTATATATGAAAATCTCTGACCAGAGGACTATTAAACAAAGAAAGAAAGGGATGTCCATATTCTTTTTTATTTAGAATTACCCACAAATTCTCAATAAGACCAAAATAAAATTTCAAATTTCTTCTCAGTAAAGTGCTCTTGGATTGTCCCATGTATAATATTGAGAAATCCACCTTGTACCCAGGACAGTTTTCACCCATATATTTTAATATAGAAGATTCCAAATTTCTCTAAGAAAATCTGCACACTGATTTTCAATTATGAAATGCAGTGTAGTCCATATTCTTGGATTTTCACACATGTAGTAATGCAAAACCCATATTTCACGTTGGAAAATCAGTACCAAGATGTTTGCATATGAAATATAGAGAATTCCACATTACATGTTGGAATATCAGCAAACAGATGTGCATATGTGAAATACAGAGGATTCCATGCTTCATTATGGATATTGTGGGAATACATTTTCAATGCAAAATGAAAATGATTCCCAATTTCATTTAAGAAAATCTGTGATTACATTGTCATATGTGATGTGTAGAGAAATCCATATTTCATAACATTCGGCACCAAGGATTTTCATTTGTGTAGCAGAGAGAATCGTGTTTCATGTAGGAATTCCTGGACCTAGATTAACGCATGAAAACATGGAAGATTCCATTATTCAGGGACCACTAGTCACACCCAGGTTTCCAACTGTGAAATATAGGGATTCAACCATTCATGTTGGATTTTCTTTTTTATGTGGAATGAACAAAATTATGTGGAATTACAAAGTTCCACATTTCATGACGGAACATCTTCACATAGACGTTCATCTGTGAATTACAAAGAATTCAATATTCTATGTAGGTAATCTGCATCCAGGTTTTTATATAAGAAATACATAGAAGACCAACTTTCATACAGGAAAACCAGTTACTTGCTTTTCTTATATGAATACCTGCATCCCATTTTGCATGTAAAAATATAGAAAAAATTCATAATATAAATAAAGTATCCAAAGTTGCATTTTGGATGACTGATTTCAGAATTTAGTCTATGAAATGAGAATTCCAAATTTCCTGTAAAAAATTTTTGCCTAAATTTTCATATGTGAAATGCAGAGAATTTTATAGGTCATCGAGGAAAAAAGAATATCTAACCCAGTTTTTAATTGAGAAAGAATATTTCATTTTTCTTGTAGGATAAGGTATGTCCAGATTCTCACATGTTATACAGACGGCTATATTTCTTGTTCACCAAAAACACTATGCCCAGATTTTCATAAATCGTATGTAGAAAGTGTCATGTTTCAGTAGAGAATCTGTGCCCAGATTTTCTAATGCAAAACATATAGAAGTCAATATTTCTTATAAGATAATTTGTCTCCAGGTTTCCCTATGCTAAACACAGAGAATTCCATATTCATGTAGGAAAATCAGAGTGCAGCTTTTCATGTGTGATGTTGAAAGCTTTGAATATTTCATACTGGATAAGATGTGTCCAAAATGTCATATGTGAAATATACAGTATTCCACACTTCAGGGAGTATGGTTGATATCCTCTTATTCATATATGAAATGTAGAGAATTCAATATTCCTAACATTGCAACTCATATGTTCATATGTCATATATAAAAAATTTCAAATTTCTTGTATAAAGTGTTGTGTTCAGATTTTCTTTTTTTAAATATAAATATATTTATTTTAACTGGAGGCTAATTATTTTACAATATTGTAGTAGTCTTGCCATACATTGACATGAATCTGCCACAGGTGTATATGTGTTCCCCATCCTGAACCCCCCTTGCACCTCCCTCCCTATCCCATCCCTCTGGGTCATCCCAGTGCACCATCACTTGAGCCGTGAGCTGTGAGCTTTATGATTCTTTTCACATATGATAATATGCATGTTTCAATGCCATTCTCCGAAATCATCCCACCCTCTCCCTCTCACACAGAGACCAAAAGACTGTTCTATAGATCTGTGTCTCTTTTTTGCTGTCTCCCTTATAGGGTTACCATAACCATCTTTCTAAATTCCATACATATATGCATTAGTGTACTGTACTGGTGTTTTTATTTCTGGCTTACTTCACTCTGTATAGTAGGCTCCAGTTGTATCCACCTCATTAGAACTGATTCAAATGTATATTTTTTTAATGGCTGAGTAATATTCCATTGTGTATATGTACCACAGCTTTCTTATCCATTCCCCTGCTGATGGACATCTAGGTTGTTTCCATGGCCTTCCTATTATAAACAATGCCACAATGTACATTGGGGTGCACGTGTCTCTTTTAATACTGATTTCCTCAGTGTGTATGCCCAGTAGTGGGATTGCTGAGTCAAATGGCAGTTATATTTTCAGTTTTTTTAAGAGATGTTCTTCACAATGTTCTCCACAGTGGCTGTACTAGTTTGCATTCCCACCAACAGTGTAAGACTGTTCCCTTTTCTCCACACCCTCTCCAGCATTTATTGCTTATAGACTTTTGGATAGCAGCCATTCTGCCTGATGTGAAATGACTTTTCAAATGTGAAATAGAGTTTACTTCATAGTTAATTAGGATAACATGAACTCTGCACAGATTAGCATATTAAAATATAGGAAATATCATACTGCTTATTTGAAAAGCTAAGGTGATATTTTCATATACAAAGTATCAGAAGTCCATATCTCATGTATGGATTACTTTATGCAGTCCTGCTTATCAATATTCAGATTTTCTAATTACATGCACAAAAATGCATCCACATGTTTTCATATTAAAATATGTATATATGTATATTTCATCTGTCAAAACTGAACCCATATTTATATATGTGAAAAACAGAGTTCATATTTCAGGTTTAAAGAAACCTTTACCAGGCTTTTCTTATTCCAAACATGCAAAGTTTCAAGTGTCAGAAAACATTCATTCAGATTTTAACATATGATAAATCGAGAATTCCATATATGAGATGGAAATCTGAATGAGGATCTTCATATGAAAAATATACACAATTACATATTTGATGTAGAAAATTCTACACCCAGTGCAATATCATCTCCACTTGAGATTAGATTTAGCTTCACTCTGCTCTATGTGGGTTTCTTCATTCCATTTCTTCTGAAAATCCTCACAAATAACTCACTTTAACAGCAAGTTCACTTCAGTTCAGCTCAACTGCTCAGGGGTGTTCACCTCTTTGTGATCCCATGTGCCGCATCATGGCAGGGCTCTCTGTCCATCAGCAACTGCCAGAGTCCAACCAAACCATGTTCATTGAGTCAGTGATGCCATCCAACCACCTCATCCTCTGCCGTCTCCTTCTCCTCCTGCCATACATCTTTCCCAGCATCAAGGTCTTATCAAATGAGTCAGCTCTTCTCTCAGATGGCCAAAGTATTGGACTTTCAGCATCAACATCAGTCCTTCCAATGAACACCCAGGACTGATCTCCTTTAGGATGGACTGACTGGACCTCCTTGCAGTCCAAGGCACTCTCAAGAGCCTTCTCCAACACCACAGTTCAAAAGCATGAATTCTCCTGCACTCAGCTTCCTTTATACTCCAAATCTCATATCCATACCCAACTACTGGAAAAACAGTAGCCTTGAGTACATGGACCTTTGTTAACAAAGTAATGTCTCTGCTTTTAAATATGCTGTCTAGGTTGGTCATAAATTTCCTTTCAAAGAGGAAGAGTTTCACTTTTTCTTTTTTCCTTTCTTTCTTTCCTTTTTTTTTTTTTTTTTTTTTTAAATTCCATGGCTGCAATCACCACCTGTAGTGATTTTGGAGCCCAGAAAAATAAAGTCAGCCACTGTTTCCACTGTTTCCCCATCTATTTGCCATGAAGTGATGGGACCAGATGCCATGATCCTAGTATTATGAATGTTGAGCTTTCAGCCAACTTTTTCACTCTCTTCTTTCACTTTTATCAAGAAGCTCTTTAGTTCTTTTTCACTTTCTCCCTTATGGGCGGTGGATTCTTCATATCTGAGGTTATTGATATTTCCCCCAGCAATCTTCAGTCCAGCTTGTGCATCTGACAGCCTAGTATTCCTCATGATGTACTCTGCATATAAGTGTGATAAGCAGTGTGACAATACACAGGCTTGATGTACTCCTTTCCCTACTTGGAACCAGTCTGTTGCTCCATGTCCAGTTCTAACTGTTGCTTCCTGACCTGCATACACATTTCTCAAGAGGCAGGTCAGGTGGCCTGGTATTCCCATCTCCTTTAGAATTTCCCACAGTTTATTGTGATCCACACAGTGAAATGTTTCAGCACAGTCAATAAAGCAGAAATATATGTTTTTTCTTCTTTGTTTGGTTGCAAAACAGTCTTGCATTTTCAATGATCCATTGGATGTTGGCAATTTGATCTCTGGTTCCTCTGCTTTTTCTAAAACCAACTTGAACTTTTGGAAGTTCACTGTTCACATATTGCTGAAGCCTGGCTTGGACAATTTTGAGCATTACTTTACTAGCGTGTAAGATGAGTGCAATTGTGTGGTAGTTTGAGCATTCCATGGCATTGTCTTTCTTTGGGATTGGAATGAAAACTGATTTTTTCCAGTCCTGTGGACACTGCTGGGTTTTCCAAATTTGCTAACATATTGCGTGCAGCACTTTCACAGCATCATCTTTTAGGATTTATAATGGCTCAACTAGGAGCAAACTAAGAAGCCTCTTGGCCTGAGGGTGAGTGGCTAGAAGAGCCCCACTGGCAGACCCCTTAAGGAAACTGATTAAAAGGTAGAGATCAGCTGTCTCAGACTGAGCCACGAGGCAGTGAGGCAACACATCAGGACTCAGTCTCCTGCTTTCCTTTGTGGAAGTCCTCCTTTACTTTGGAATTCCTGGAATCCCTTAGAATTTTCTTTTAAACTGGCTCCAAAGAGGGCAGAGGAATAGGATGAGGAGACCACTTTCACCCCCGCAAATTAATTGAAAGAGCATTTGAACACTGAGCAAACTCCACAAAACAACTTCTCATCGCTATTAGAGGACATCAGACACCCAGAAAAGCAGCCCATCATCTTCAAAAGGAGGTAGGACAAAATACAAAAGATAAAAAGAGAGACAATAGGTTTAGGGACAGAGATCCGTCCCAGGAAGGGAGTCTTAATAGAGGAAGCTTCCAAACACCAGGAAACCCTTTCACTGGCGGGTCTGGGGGAAGTTTTTGAATCTCGGAGGGCAACCTAACTCGGAGGGAAAATAAATAAAACCCACAGATTACATGCCTAAAATCAACTCCCAGCAGAAAACTACCCCAGACGCTCTCATCTGCCACCAGCAAGTGGGGGCTAAACGGAGAGCCACCAGCATTGCTTAGGGTAAGGACGGGGCCTGAATGCCCTGAGGGCAATCAGAGGGAGCTAACGCGAGATAGCAACTTAAACTGTGGGATAGAAAGAGAGAGATAATTAACTTGGGAAAAGCCTTAAATTTATGCACTACTCCCCATTCCCAGAACGAAGGACCGTGCCATTACCAGACAAGAGCCAGCTGTCTACTGACTGGCCCATCCCCCACTGGAGGCAGGAGGCAGGTGGGAGGGGAAAGGGGCAAACTTGGCCCCAGAGACAGCACCCCCTACCAAACGGCAAACAGGCCTCCACCTTCTAACCAAAGACTTCCTGAGATTCTGGATGGTTAACATCTGCCGCGAGGGTCACAGCCAGAAATCAGCTTCCCAGAAGGGGCACAAGGCTCACCCGACCATCATGTGCAGAAACTGAGGCTGGGGCCTCGGAGGGGATAAGGTGCACTGCACCAGGGGAGAGTGTGTTAGTCAAGCTCCTGGCTGCGTGGGCTGCTCCGACCAGGGAAGGCACAAAACGCAGGCCCGACTGAGTCTGCATCTTTCTGGACTACCGGAAAACCAGAATCTGAGCGGCTTAGGCCTGGGGAGTGCACACAGCTCAGAGCCCGCTCCCTGTAAAGCAGCCTGGAGCCTGAGCAGTGTAGATGGGGAAAGCATATGCGCTGTGAGCAGGGGCAAACCCAGTATGGCTGGAAAACTGTGCGTGCTCTCCACACATGCCAGTGATATTTGTCTGCAGTGCCCCTCCCTCCCCACAGCACGACTGAACAAGTGAGCCTAAGCAAGAGACCACCACCACCCGCTTGTGTCAGGGTGGAAATTAGACACTGAAGAGACCTGCAAACAGAAGCCAAATAAACAAACTGCTTTAGGAGTGACAGGTGCAACAGATTAAAATCCCTGTAGTAAACACCAGCTACACTGGAAGGGGTCTATAGATATTGAGAAGTAAGCTGGAACAAGGAGCTATCTGAAACTGAACCAAACCCACACTGCCCGCAACAGCTCCAGAGAAATTCCTAGATATAATTTTTACTATTATATTTATTTTTATAATTAATTTTTTTTCTTTCTTTTTTTAAAAACTCCTCTGTTACTCGTTAATTTTCATTTTTAAAACCCACTATAACCTGGCAAAAAAAAAAAGTATCCTATTTTTAAAGAGAACTTCATATATATGTCTTAAAATTTTTCTGTTTTTGTGATATTTTTCACATTGTATTTTTAAGAGTCCAACCTCTACTCTAGATTTTTAATCTTTGTTTTTCAGTATTTGATATCAAGTTTGGACATTCCTTTAGGAATCCAACTTTCAGTACCCATTTTTACTCAGGAGTGTGATTACTGGTTTGATCACTCTCTCCCCCTTTTGACTCTCCTTTTTCTCCCCCAGATCACTTCTATTTCCTCCCTCCATCTTCTCTTCTCAATCCAAATCTGTGAATCTCTGTGGGTGTTCTGGGCTGCAGAGAACACTTCGTGAGCAGGGTACAAACTAGATCTGTCTCTCCTCTATTGAATCCCCCTTTTCCTCCTCCTGCTCACCTCTATCTCCTTCCTCCCTCTGCTCTTCTTAATGCAACTCTGTGAACCTCTCTGGAGGTCCCCCACTGTAGAGAGTCCTTTCAGCATTAATCTAGACGTTTTATTATTAGTGCTGTATGGATGGAGAAGTCTTGAGGCTACTGGAAGAATAAGACTGAAATCCAGAGGCAAGAGGTTTAAGCCCCCAAACTGAGAACACTGGAGAACTCCTAACGACAGGGAACATTAATTAATAAGAGATCATCCAAAAGCCTCCATACCTACACTGAAACCAACCACCACCCAAGAGCCAACAAGTTCCAGAGCAAGACATACCATGCAAATTCTCCAGCAATGCAGGAACATAGCACTGAGCATCAATATACAGGCTGCCCAAAGACACAACAAACCTATAGACCCATCTCAAAACTCACTACTGGACATTCGATTGCACTCCAGAGAGAAGAAATCCAGCTCCACCCAACAGAACACCAACACAAGCTTCCCTAACCAGCAAACCTCAACAAGCCAAACATCCAGCCCCACCCACTCGGAGAAATCTCCACAATAAAATGGAACCAAAGACTACCAGAATACAAAAAGGTCACTCCAAACACAGCAACCTAAATGAGATGAAAAGGCAGAGGAATACCCAGCAGGAAAAGGAACATGAAAAATGTCCACCAAGCCAAACAAAAGAGGAGGAGATAGGGAATATACCTGAAAAGGAATTTAGAATAATGATAATAAAAATGATCCAAAATCTTGAACACAAAATAGCATTACAGATAAATAACCTGGAGACAAGGATTGAGATGAGGCAAATGATGCTTAACAAAGACCTAGTAGAAATAAAAAAGAGTCAATTAAAAATGAATAATGCAGTAAATGAGATCAAAAACACTCTGGAGGGAACCAACAGTAGAATAATGGAGGCAGGAGATGGGATAAGTGAGGTAGAAGATAAAATGGTGGAAATAAATGAAGCAGAGAGGAAGAAAGAAAAAAGAATTAAAAGAAATGAGGACCCCAGAGGGACCTCTGGAACAATGTGAAGTGCCCCAACATTCGAATCATAGGAGTCCCAGAAGAAGAAGACAAAAAGAAAGGCCATGAGAAGATACTCGAGGAGACAATAGTTGAAAACTTCCCCAAAATGGGGAAAGAAATAGTGACACAAGTCCAAGAAACCCAGAGAGTCTCAAACAGGATAAACCCAAGGCAAAACACCCCAAGACAAATATTAGTCAAATTAACAAAGATCAAACACAAAGAACAAATATTAAAAGCAGCAAGGAAGAAACAACAAATAACACACAAGGGGATTCCCATAAGGATAACAGTTGATCTTTCAATAGAAACTCTTCAGTGTCGGGCCTGCCGGCAAACGAACAGGTCGAGGACGCGATCATCAGAGCACCTGAGAAATAAGACTCGGAAAGATGGGGTTGAGAGGGATGGAGTCAGCCTGTGACTGATTCTGACGACTTTATTGAGGGGTAACATCCATATATATGCTAGGAAGACTCACTACATTTTAGATCAAAGACATGCATACGTGCAGAACTGCAGACACTAGTTTTAGCTCAGGAATTTTATCTCAACTCTTTAAGACTAGCAGAGCATGGCACTGGCATCTTACAATCAGTTAAAGATTGCCTAGACATAAACCATTCACAGGAGCCTGACAACCTTATCAGAGTCAGGAGAATGAGCAAAAGGTGGCTGCACCAATTTCCTTGAGGGAGGAGAGAAAGGCCAATTTGCACTTTAAGAAATCAAGGGTGGCAGGGCAGAGAGGGACCTCTTGATCTCTCTCAGGGCCAAGAAAGAGCCTGAGCAGTCAGGCTGGCTCCCCGCATCTCCCCCTTTCCTTTTGACTAATGGCCATTATATCTCTCTCAAGGGAAATGGCCACGTTTGCAAACAGGAAAATATCAGCAACCTTTTATTTATCATCTCAGATATGCATTGACAAATACAAGGGCCAAAACACAGCAAGAATAATATGCATATAATGATAAAAATTATAGATTTCCACCAACCACCATGAAATCAGGCAGATATCTGACTCCAAATGCTGGAGTCAGAAAAATATAGCGGCTCCTTGTTGTTTCATATCTTCTAAAGCATCAGAAACATTTCAGGAATAATCAGGAATATATACACAACACTCCATTTTTGTTAAAGCACATGTTCCCCCTTGAGAGGCTGTTGGAATATCCAGAGCCATATGATTCTGTAGAACAGTTTTTCTCATCTGTTTCTGTTCTTCATTAAGAGCCTCTAAAGCTCTTCCAGTATCTGTCAAAGCTTGTTTTATAAAATTGTTCAAAGCCTCTACCCTGAGCATAATATCAGTGGCTCCTAAAGAGGGCACAAAAATTGAGGCTAAATAATCATACCAATGAAAAACAGAGCATGACCACCAGGCTTTAACATAAGGTAAATTAACAGGATGACTAATTTTTTTTGGCTTATGAATTCTCCCAGGGGCAAACACAAATCCTAGGGTACATCTCCCCACCCATTCTACAGGGAGCCAGGGCTAAAGGTTGTATCCACAAATCCATCGAGTGTTATTTAGGGCTACCCATCTTATACCGGGGCTATTTTCCCAATCTGTCCCTGGCCATATAACAGACTTGTTGACAATAAACGTTACATCCATTACAGTCTTACATTTGTGGGTAGGCAATAGTCTCATATGTTTCATGTGATATCCTGGAAATTCCCGGCCTCCAAATGTTGGTACATGAGTCTTTTGCTCTCAGTAAATGTTGGCAGGGGTCAGTAGCTGTCCTTTTTCAGGGATCATGCAGAAATATTAATCCCAAACTTGGTAGTAGTCACCCTCAAATCGACTAAAATCATTAGGAGAAGAGACAGATCTAGTTTTGTAATATAAGTACGTATTAACAATTTCCTGATAACTTTGTGTTACATTAAAATAAAAAGAAGAAGCGTGTAAAGGATCAGAGCATCGAGAATCTATATCAAAATTAACTGTAATTAAGCTTCAATGTTTCTTCTGATATTCTTTTAAACAATCACGTAAAGCCAAAGTTTCATTTTTTGGAAAGGGAAGCACCCACCAAGGCAATCCTTCGGTAACCGATAATGGCAGGATTGTGCAGACCCAACAGGCTGTTTCACTGTAAAAATCAGCATAAGAATGAGCCCAGGAAACGAAAGCATTGGCTTCAGCCTGAGGGCAGGCTTGATTCATTACCGCACATGCCAAAGCGAGGGCAATGTAAGCCAGCGCATATTGAGGTTGAGTAGTGTCGGCAGCCATCCTTCGTGCTTGTAAGATGAACTCATGCATCTGCTGTGCCGTTGGGAATGTAGTTCTCTGCTGTAAAGTCAGCCGACCTAATTGCTGGTTCAGTGATCTCCTCTGTCTGGCGTGCCAGGCTTTCTGGGAGCCAGCGCGGTGCTTCAGAATCCTGTGGAAAAACTCATACATGACCCCTCCCCCAAATTAACATGGGATCTGGGCCATGCCAGTTATTATCCAGCGGGTCCTTCCACAAGACCATCGGCCTTTTGCTGGAAATCTGAGGGCCCCAAAATCTCTGTGAGGCTGAATGTCCTTCTTTTTCTAAAATTAAAAAAATTAAAATATATAAAGCGTGATTAAGGTAATTTCTGGATAGAAGGGGGTAGAGCTCCCCCCTCTGTATTTTTTGAAGCTGTAGTTTCAAAGTTTGATTAGCACGTTCCACGATGCCTTGACCCTGTGGATTATAATGAATGCCTGTTTTTAAGGTGATAGAAGAAGAGGAACAAAAATTTTTGAAGGCAGAGGAAACATAGCCGGGGCCATTATCAGTTTTATAATCTCTGGCGTGCCTAAAATGGAAAAAGCATAAAGACAATGCTGGATAGAATGTTTTGCGGCTTCACCAGTCTGTAAGGATGCCACAATGTATCCTGAAAAGGTGTCAATAGATACAGGAACGTACTTTAAATGACCAAAGGAAGGGACATGAGTGACATCCATTTGCCAAAGATGACTCGGTAGAAGCCCGCGAGGATTAATGCCAAGGTATGGAACTGGGAGAAACTTAGGGCAAGCAGAACAAGATTTAACAATTTGTCGTGCAGCCTCTCAAGGGATTTGAAATTGCAAACGAAGAGTATTACTATTTTGGTGATGTAGCGCATGTGATTGTTGTGCTGCTTCCACCTGTGAAAGAAAACCTCTAGTGTGAGAATCAGCCATTTGATTTCCCATAGATAGAGGTCCAGGAAGTCCAGTGTGGGCACATAAATGCCCAAAGAAGCAGGGTAAGGTGCGCTGTTGCAGCAGAGACTGAATTGAATGTAACAAATGTTGAATGTTAGAATTCACAGTAGAAATAAAGGGAACGGTTTCTATATATTGCAAAGCATGAGCAATGTATTTGCTATCAGTAAACAAATTAAAAGACTGTGAGGGATATCGTGAGCATACTTTATGAACGGCTGAAAACTCTACTTCTTGAGCCGATGCATAGTTTGTCTGACAGGAGAAAGGGGTATCATTAACCACAAAGGCAGCGGTTCTGTTGGAGGATCCGTCAGTAAAGATCGTAAGAGCATCTTGAATAGGAACATTAGAAACATTCTTGGGAAAAATAAATGAATGCTGGCTGGCAAAATGCAAAAATTTATCAGAAGGTAAATGATTAATAATTTCACCTGTAAAGGAGGAAAAGGCCAAAGCCCAAGAGTCATTAAACTGAAAAAGCCATCCCTGCTGTTCTTTGGTATCGGGCACATAAATGTAAGCAGGATCGGCTCCCAATATTTCTCTGGAAAGACGCCTTCCTTTGGCAACGAGGAGGCTAATGTAATCAAAAAAGGAGTAAGAACTTTTGAAGGTGATACAGGTAAATGGATCCACTGTAAGGGAGCATTTTGGTATAACACTGCCGTCGGGGTATGTTTAGAGGGAAACACATATAGTCCCCACGGTTGAGAAAAATCACAGTAGGTAGCAAAATGGTGAGAGAGGGCCTGTTCAACTAGGGCCAGAGCAGCTCTCCCCTCATCGTTTAGTATTCTAGGAGAGGAAGGGTCAGTGGATCCTTTCAAAATATCAAACAAAGGCTTCAATTCTCAAGTAGTCGATTTTAGATAGGGACGGATCCAATTTATGTCCCCTAATAATTTCTGAAAGTCATTTAAAGTCTTCAGATTGTTCTTTCGAATCTGAAGTTTCTGCACTTGAAAGGTCTCTCTCTCTAGCCTAAACCCCAAATAAGAAAACGGCGGGCATCGTTGTATTTTTTCAGAAGCAATTTGCAATACAAATTTAGTTAATTGAAGCAATAGCAGTTCATACGCTTGCAAAAGAATACCCTCTATACAATGAGCGAGTAAAATGTCGTCCATATAATAAACTAAATAAACTTCAGGATAAGCCTTTTGAATGGGGTCAATCGCCTGATCAACAAGTTTTTGACAAAGTGTGGGGCTGTTAGCCATACCCTGCGGAAGAAGTTTCCAGTGATATCTTCATGCGGGCTGTTTAAAATTTGTGGAGGGGATGCTAAAAGCAAAGTGATGACAATCACTAGGTTGCAGGGGTATGGTGTAAAAACAATCTTTTAAATCTATAATTATTTTATAGGTTGCACGTGGTATCCCAGCAGGTGAGGGCAAACCAGGCTGGGGTTGTCCCATAACCACCATGGTCTCATTAACTTTTCGAAGATCTTGAAGCAATCTCCACCTGCCAGATTTCTTTTTAATAACAAATATAGGGGAATTCCAAGGTGAATTAGAAGGCTCAATATGTCCTAAATGCAATTGCTCCTGTACCAACTGCTCGGCTGCAGCAATCTTTTGTTTGGTCAGGGGCCACTGATCAACCCAGACAGGCTCATCAGTTTTCCAACTGTTTGAGTCTGCATGGATTACAGGAGAATCAGTAACCCCCATTAAAAACATCCTAGTCCAGATCTGAACGGTTTTGAGTCGGGCAATATGGGTTGAGTAATTACCTTGATTATCTTTTCCTTGCCCCTGTTGAGGGAGGAGTCCTTGGTTTAACATCATGTTAGAAACAGCTTTATTTTGGGGCAAACATATAAACTCCCATTTGTTGCATAACATCTCTTCCCCATAAATTGACTGGGAGATGAGGGAGAATAAAGGGCTGAAAATCTCCTTCATGTCCTTCAGAGTCTCTCCAGTGCAGGATGCGGCTGCTCTGCTGTGGACTTTGAGACTGTCCTATCCCCCTCAAAGTGGAGTAAGCTTCTTGTTTGAGCCTGAGTATAGCTGAGGCCAATGCTCCTCAGCTATAACTGATACATCTGCACCAGTATCTAAAATTCCTGAAAATGTTTTATTTTCAATAAAAAGGCCTAATTTAGGCTGTTCAGCAGAAATAGACTGCACCCAATATAAATCAGATGAACCAAAACCATCAGTATTGTGCTCTCATTTAGAGGGAACTTTCCCTTCCATGTGAAGAGGCAACAGAACTAACTGGGCTATTTGTTGATTTATGGGAATACTGATTATCTTTAAAGGTGCGTGGGCCATAATTTTGAGTTCTCCTGTATAATCTGCATCAACTACTCCAGGGGATATTGATAAGCCTTTCATGGTCCTACTACTTCTGCCAATAATTACGCCTACAGTTCCTTTTGGTAAAGGCCCAAAAACTCCAGTGGGAATGGCTTGCATCCCCATATCAGGTGTTAGTACTGTGTGGGTGGCGGCACACAAGTCCAATCCTGTGCTGCCTGAGGTAGCTCGGAGGAGGCTCTTAATATCGGGCCGGTTGGGTTGGGCTGAAGTTCTTTCTGAAGTGCCCCATAACACTGTTTCGGGGCCTGGGGCTGGCCCCTCACTCAGTTTCCCGACTGCGGCAGAAGAGGTTTGCCATCCACATCTGTCTTAGATCTGCAGTCTCTAGCCCAGTGTTTTCCTTTCTTACATCTAAGGCATACATTAGGATTTTTGGTGCTATCTACGTTGTTTTTCTTAGAGCATTGTGCCATGCGGTGTCCCAATTGTCCGCATGAGAAACAACTGCCAGGAGGCCCTCCCTTCTTTACACTACCCTTGTTCTTAGTTTGTTGATATAAAACTTCCTTGATAGTTTTTCCCTGGATAGCAGCAGCCATAGACAATCCCTAAAGATAGGAAGGGCCAATGTCAGCACAAATTCTTACATAATCCGCTAAACCTCCCTTTTTCCTATAAGGTCTTAAAGCAGCCTGACAAGCAGTTGGCATTCTCATATGCCATCTCTTTAGTTACAATAGTGCCGGCTTCTTCATCTCCTATACTTTTTGGCACTGCCTCGAGAAGTCGAGTGACAAAGTCCTGATAAGGCTCGTCAGGCCCCTGTCGAAACTTTGATAAGTCTCCAGCCTTTCTATTTGAGGCAGGGAGCCTTTTCCATGCTTTTAAGGCTGCCTCATTAATTTGTGGATAAGCTAGTTCAGGGTAGGTCAGTTGTTGATTAAGGTCTCAAAATTGTCCTTCTCCCATTAGCATGTCAAAAGTAACCTACAGCCCGTTACGGTGGTTACATCTTCAGTGATGCCACAGACCTCGGTGTATTCTGAGTGCCACAAGAAATAATCACCTCCTGAGAGAAAGGCTCATGCAACACCCTTCCAATCATTAGGAGGCAAGTATTGAGATGAAAGACTTTCAATTATGGCTAGAGTAAATGGCACAGTAGGCCCGTATTGGGTGCAAGCCCGTTTTAGGTCTTTCAGCTGTTTAAAAGGCAGGGGCTCATGATACCTGCAATGATTAGCATCTTGAAAGACAGGGGAAATCATAGAATATCCCTCAAGATTTTCAACCTGTTCTCGGGCTGTTTTCACAGCCATTTGAAGTGGTGAAAAGACTGGCTTTTTTAGGCTAGATGGGACGTATACAGGCGCTGTTGGAATCAAAGGCGCTTCTGCGAGAGGAGGGGGAGGGAGCGGGACGGGCGGCGGCAGTGGGTCAGGATCTAAACCGGCTACAACAGATGGCATTTTAGAGTGCAACGGCTTAGTTGTATTCATGGGCAATAAGTCTAGTTGTTCCATTCTCTGAGATATGGATGTTAGCATCTCTCTAAGTTCAGAAAAAGGGGGGCCTTGGTCTTTATTCTTTTGTTGAGTTACTATAAAGGCAGCCCATCCTTCTTTGTTATGCTCAAAAGCCTGCTCTTTTAAATCGTCTTCCTCATCAGGAGAAAGGTCCGAATCTGAGTCTTCTTCGAGAGCAGTAGTCTCATTATCGTTTTTTCTGGAACCTGGAACAATTGGGGAGTCATATACGTGCTCTGCTACCTGTTGTGGGGCACCTGAACACTTGGGTGTTATAAGTTTCAAGGCTGTTTCAAGTTTCCTACTCTCGTGTTCTGAGTTTAAACAATCCCTTATTAGAGTCCATAGAGAATAAGCATCAAGAGAAACTTTGTCCAGTCCACGGAGGGTATAGACCATTTGAATTTGTTCTCCTAACTTTGCCCAAGTTTCAAGGCTAACAGTTCCTTCCTCCGGGAACCAGGGACAAGTTTCCTCCACAAAGGCAAGAAATCTTTCTAGTTTCTGTTTAGACACAGAAATTTCTCTAGCTTTTAGCATAGTTTTTAACATAGAAACAAAGAACTGCCTACTATTACTTTGCCCCATAAATTTTACTCTCAACTATACCCTCTCCACCCACAGTTTTCCAACGAAACCTGAATAGGTGAGGTTTCCTTCCAGGATCACTTTCAATATTTCGGGTGGCTGTGCACTGGGATCCGCTCATGTCCCTAAGTTCAGGCGCCACTTGCCGGGCCTGCCGGCAAATGAACAGGTCGAGGACGCAATCACCAGATCACCTGAGAAAGAAAAGACTCGGAAAGATGGGGTTGAGAGGGGCGGAGTCAGCTTGTGACTGATTCCGACGACTTTATTGAGGGGTAACATCCATATATACGCTAACAGGACTCACTAAATTTTAGATCAAAGACATGCATACGTGCAGAACAGCAGGCAGGAATTTTATCTCGACTCTAAGACTAGCAGAGCATGGCACTGGTGTCTTACAATCAGTTAAAGATTGCCTAGACATAAAGAAGCCTGACAACCTTATCAGAGTCAGGAGAATGGGCAAAAGGTGGCTGCACCAATTTCCTTGAGGGAGGTGAGAAAGGCCAGTTTGCACTTTAATAAATCAGGGGCAGCAGGACAGAGAAGGACTTCTTGCTCTCTCTCTGGGCCAAGAAAGAGCCTGAGCAGTCAGGCTGGCTCCCCGCACTTCAGGCCACAAGGGAATGGCAGGACATACTTAAAGTAATGAAAGAGAATAACCTACAACCCAGATTACTGTACCGATCAAGGATCTCGTTCAGATATGAAGGAGAAGTCAAAAGCTTTACAGACAAGCAAAAGTTGAAAGAATTCAGCAACACCAAACCAGCTCTTCAGCAAATGCTAAAGGATCTTCTCTAGACAGGAAACACAGAAAGTTTGTATGAAAGTGAACCCAAAACAACAAAGCAAATGGCAATGGGCCCATTCTTATCAATAGTTACCTTAAATCTAAAGAGGTTGAATGCCCCAACAAAAAGACAAAGACTGACTGGATGGATACGAAACCAAGACCCCTATATATGCTGTCTACAAGAGACCCACCTCAAAGCAAGGGACACATACGGACTGAAAGTGAAGGTCTGGAAAAAAATATTTCACGCAAACGGAGACCGAAAGAAAGCAGGAGTCGCAATATTTATATCAGATAAATTGACTTCAAAATAAAGGCTGTGAAAAGAGACAAAGAAAGACACTGCATAATGATCAAAGGATCAATCCAAGAAGAATATATAACAATTATAAATATTGTGCTGTTATATTATCTATTTAATATAGACATTATATATTGTACATTTATAATATATTATTTTCAAAAATTATCAAATTTTAAAATTAAATATATTAAAAATTCCAACATATGGAGGCTAAATAACATGCTTCTGAATAACCAACAAATCATAGAAGAAATAAAAATATAAATCAAAACATGCCTAGAAACGAATGAAAATGAAAACACAACCCAAAACCTATGTGACACTGGAAAAGCAGTGCTAAGGGGAAGGTTCTTAACAATACAGGCTTACCTCAAGGAACAAGATGAAAGTCAAACAAATAACCTCACTTTACACCTAAAGCAACCAGAGGAGGAAGAAATGAAGAACCCCAGGTAAGTGGAAGGAAAAAAAGTCTTTAAAATTAGCTCAGAAAAAAATGCAAAAGAAATAAAAGAGACCATAGCAAAAATCAACAAATCTAAAATCTGTTTTTTGAAAAGGCAGGTAATTGACAAACCGTTAGCCAGACTCATCAAGAAACAAAGGGAGAAGAACCAAATCTACAAAATTAGAATTGAAATTGGAGAGATCACGACAGACAACTCTGAAATACAAAGGATCATAAGAGACTACTACCAGCAGCTGTATGCCAATAAAATGGACAACTTGGAAGAAATAGACAAATTCTTAGAAAAGTATAACTTTCCAAAACTGAACCAGGAAGAATTCAAAGATCATAATAGACCCATCACAAGCACGGAAATCGAAACTGTACTCAGAAATCTTCCAGCAAACAAAAGCCCAGGAACAGATGGCTTCACAGTTGAATTCTACCAAAAATTTAGAGAAGAGCTAACACCTATCTAAGAATGCTCAAACTACCATACAATTACACTCATCTCACATGCTAGTAAGGTAATGCTCAACATTCTCCAAGCCAGGCTTCAGCAATACATGAATCGAGAACTTCCAGATGTTCAAGCTGGTTTTAGAAAAGGCCAAGGAACCAGAGATCAAATTGCCAATATCCGGTGGATCATCAAAAAAACAGGAGAGTTCCAGAAAAACATCTATTTCTGCATTACTGACTACACAAAAGCCTTCAACTGTGTGGATCACAATAAACTGTGGGAAACTCTGAAGGAGATGGGAATACTGACCACCTGACCTGCCTCTTGAGAAAGCTGTATGCAGATCAGGACACAACAGTGAGAACTGGACATGGAACAACAGACTGGTTCCAAATAGGAAAAGGAGGACATCAAGGCTGTATATTGTCACACTGATTATCACACTTATATGCAGAGTACATCATGAGAAATGCTGGGCTGGAAGAAGCACAAGCTGGAATCAAGATTGCCGGGGGAAATATCAATAACCTCAGATATGCAGATGACACCACCATTATGGCAGAGAGTGAAGAGGAACTAAAAAGCCTCTTGATGAAAGTGAAAGAGGAGAGTAAAAATTTTGGCTTAAAGCTTCACATTCAGAAAACTAAGATCATGGCATCTGGTCCCATCACCTCATGGGAAATAGATGGGGAGACAGTGGAAACAGCATCAGACTTTGTTCTTTGGGGCTCCAAATTCACTGCAGATGGTGACTGCAGCCATGAAATTAAAAGACGCTTACTACTTGGGAGGAAAGTTATGACCAACCTAGATAGCATATTACAAAGCAGAGACATTACTTTGCCGACAAAGTTCCATCTGGTCAAGGCTACGGTTTTTCCAGTGGTCATGTATGGATGTAAGAGTTGGACTGTGAAGAAAGCTGAGTGCCGAAAAATTGATGCTTTTGAACTATGGTTTTGGAGAAGACTCTTGAGAGTCCCTTGGCCTGCAAGGAGGTCCGGTCAGGCCATCTTAAAGGAGATCAGTCCTGGGTGTTCATTGGAAGGACTGACACTGAAGCTGAAACTCCAATACTTTGGCCACGTCATGCGAACAGTTGACTCGTTGGATAAGACCCTGATGCTGGGAGGGATTGGGGGCAGGAGGTAAAGGGGACGACAGAGGATGAGATGGCTGGATGGCATCACCGACTTGATGGGCGTGATTTTGAGTGAACTCCGGTAGTTTGTGATGGCCAGGGAGGCCTGGAGTGCTGCGATTCATGGAGTCTCAAAGAGTCAGACATGCCTGAGTGACTGAACTAAACTGAGCTGAACACCTATCTTACTCAAACTCTTCCAGAAAATTGCAGAAGAAGACTAAATTCCAAACTCATTCTATGAGGCCACCATCACCCCAATACCTAAACCAGGCAAAGATGCCACACACAAAAAGGAAACTACAGGCCAATAGCACTGATGAACATAGATGCAAAAATCCTTAGCACAATACTAGCAAACAGAATCCAACAACATATTAAAAAGATCATACATCATGACCAGGTGGGCTTTATCTCAGGAATGCAAGGATTCTTTAATATCCACAAATCAATCAATGTAATACACCACATTAACAAATTGAAAAATAAAAACCATATGATTATCTCAATAGAGGCAGAAAAAGCCTTTGGCAAAATTCAACATCTGTTTATAATAAAAACTCTCCAGAAAGCAGGCATAGAAGGAACATGCCTCAACATCATAAAAGCTATATATGACAAACCCACAGCAAACATTTTCCTCAATGGTGAAATATTGAAAGCATTTCCCTTAATGTCAGGAAAAAGACAAGGGTGCCCACTCTCACCACTACTATTCAACATAGTTTTGGAAATGGTGGCCGCAGCAATCACAGCAGAAAAAGAAATAAAAGGAATCCAGATAGGAGAAGAAGAAGTAAAACTCTCACTGTTTGCAGATGACATGATCCTCTACATGGAAAATACTAAAGACTCTACTAGAAAATTACTAGAGCTAATCAGTAATGTTGCAGGATATAAAATTAACACACAGAAATCCCTTGCATTCCTATACACTAACAATGAGAAAACAGAAAGAGAAATTAAGGAAACAATACCATTCACCATGGCAACAGAAAGAATGCAATACTTAGGAGTATATCTACCTAAAGAAACGAAAGATCTATATATAGAAAACTATAATACACTGATGAAAGAAATCAAAGAGGACACAAATAGACGGAGAAATATAACGTGTTTGAGGAATGGAAGAATCAATATTGTGATCTATAGATTAGATTCAGTGCAATCCCTATCAAGCTATCAATGGTATTTTTCACAGAACTAGAAGAAATGATTTCACAGTTTGCATGGAAATACAAAAAAACTCAAATAGACAAAGCAATCTTGAGAAAGAAGAATGGAACTGGAGGAGTCAACCTGCCTGACTTCAGGCTCTACTACAAATCCACTGGCATCAGGACAGTATGGTACTGGCACAAAGACACAAATGTAGATCAATGGAACAGAATAGAAAGCCCGGAGATAAGTCCACAAACCTATGGACAACTTATTTTAGACAAAGGAGGCAAGGATATGCAATGGGAAAAAGACAACCTCTTTAACAAGTGGTGCTGGGAAAGCTGGTCAACCACTTGTAAGAAAATGAAACTGGAACACTTTCTAACGCCATACACAAAAATAAACTCAAAATGGGTCATAGATCTAAATGTAAGACCAGAAACTATAAAACTTCTATAGGAGAACATAGGCAAACCACTCTCTAACATAAATCACAGCAGGCTCCTCTATGACCCACCTCCCAGAATATTGGAAATAAAAGCAGAAATAAATGGGACCTAATGAAACTTAAAAGCTTTTGCACAACAAAGGAAACTATAAGCAAGGTGAAAAGACAGCCCTCAAAATGGGAGGAAATAATAGCAAATGAAGCAACAGACAAAGGATTACTATCAAAAATATACAAGCAAGTCCTGCAGCTCAATTCCAAAAAAATAAATGACCCATTCAAAAAATGGGCCAAAGAACTAAACAGACATTTCTCCAAAGAAGACATACAGATGACCAACAAACACATGAAAAGATGCTCAACATTACTCATTATCAGAGAAATGCAAATCAAAACCACAGTGAGGTACCATTACACACCAGTCAGGATGGCTGCTATCCAAAAGTCTACAAGCAATAAATGCTGGAGAGGGTGTAGAGAAGAGGGAACGCTCTTACACTGTTGGTGGGAGTGCAAACTAGTACAACCGCTATGGAGAACAGTGTGGAGATTCCTTACACAACTGGAAATAGAACTGCCATATGACCCAGCAATCCCACTCCTGGGCATACACACCGAGGAATTTAGATCTGAAAGAGACACGTGCACCCCAATGTTCATCGCAGCAGTGTTTGCAATTGCCAGGACATGGAAGCAACCTAGATGCCCATCAGCAGACGAATGGATAAGGAAACAAGTGGTACATATACACCATGGAATATTACTCTGCCATTAAAAAGAATTTATTTTAATCAGTTCTAATGAGATGGGTGAAACTGGAGCCCATTATACAGAGTGAAAAGCCAGAAAGATAAAGACCAATACAGTATACTAATGCATATATATTATATTTAGAAAGATGGTACTGATAACCCTATATGCAAAACAGAAAAAGAGACACAGATGTACAGAACAGACTTTGGGACTCTGTGGGAAAAGGCGAGGGTGGGATGTTCTGAGAGAATAGCATTGAAACAGCTATACTATTAAGGGTGAAACAGATCTCCAGCTCAAGTTGGATGCATGAGACAAGTGCTCAGGGCTGGTGCACTGGGAAGACCTAAAGGGATGTGATGGGGAGGGAGGTGGGAGGGGAGATCGGGATGGGGAACACATGTAAATCCATGGCTGATTCATGTCAATGTATGGCACAAACCACTATAATATTGTAAAGTATTTAGCCTTCACCTAATAAAAATAAATGAAAAAAAAAAAAAAATAGCTCAACTGGAGGGAATGCTATACCTCCACTAGGTTTGTTTGCAGTAATTATTCCTAAGGCCCACTTGACTTCGCTCTTCAGAATGTTTGGCACTAGGTGAGTTTGAGTGATCTGTCCATCGGATTATCTTGGTCGTGAAGATATTTTTTGTATAGTTCTTCTATGTACTCTTGCCACCTCTGCCTAATAGCTTCTGCTTCTCAAAAGAAAGCAAGGTCCATATGATTTCTATCCTTTCCTGAACCCATCTTTGCATTAAATGTTCCCTTGTTATCTCTAATTTTCTCGAGGAGATCTCTAGTCTTTACCATTCTATTGTTTTCTTCTATTTCTGAGGAAGGCTTTCTTTGCTCTCCTTGTATTCTTTGGAACTCTGCATTCAAACGGGTATATCTTTCCGTATCTACATTGCTTTTCACTTCTCTTCTTTTTACACCTATTTAAAAGGTCACCTCAGACAGGCATTTTGCTTTCTTGCATTTCTTTTTCTTGGGGTGGTCTTGAGTCCTGTCTCCTGTACAATGTCATGAACCTCCGACCATAGTTCATCAGGCACCCTGTCTATCAGATCTATTCTTAAATCTAAATCTATCTTAAATCTATTTCTCCCTCCCACTGGTGAGTCATAAGGGATTGACATAGGTCACACCTGAATGGTTTCCCCCTCTTTCTTCTATTAAAGTGTGAATTTGGCAATAAGTAGTTCATGATCTGAGCCACAGTGAGCTGCTGGTTGTGTTCCTTTTTTTTTTTTTTTTTTTTTTTTTTTGCTGATTGCATAGAGCTTCTCCATCTTTGGCTGTAAAGAATATAATCAATCTGATTTTGATGTTGTCCATCTGGAGATGTCCATGTGTAGAGTCTTTTCGTGTTGTTGAAAGAGGGTGTTTGCTATGACCACTGCATTCTCTTGGCAGAACTATATTAGCCTTTTCCCAGCTTCATTCTCTACTCCAAGGCCAAAGTTACCTATTACTCCTGGTGTTTTTTGACTTCCTACTTTTGCATTCCAGTGCCCTATAACGAAAAGGACATCTTTTGGGGGTGTTAGTTCGAGAAGGTCTGGTAGGCTTTCATAGAATCACTCAGCTTCCATTTCTTCAGCATTACTGGCCAGGGCATAGATTTGGATTACCATGATAGTGATTGATTCCAGTCCATCTTAGTTCGTGGATTACCGTGATATTGATTGATTTGTCTTGGAAATGAACAGAGATCACTTTGTCGCTTTTGAGATTGCATTCAAGTATTTCATTTCAGACTCTTCTGTTGACTCTGATGGCTATTCCATTTCTTCTAAGGGATTCTTTCCCACAGTCATTGATATAATGGTCATCTGAGTTAAATTCACCCATTCCAGTCCATCTTAGTTCACTGATTCCTAGAATATCGATGTTCACTCTTGCCATCTGTTATTTGACCACTTCCAATTTGCCTTGATTCATGGACCTAACATTCCAGGTTCCTATGCAATATTGCTCTTTACAGTGTTGGACCTTGCTTCTATCTCCAGTCCCATCAAAAACTGGATGTTGGTTTTGCTTTGGCACCATCCCTTCATTCTTTCTGGAGTTATTTCTCCACTGATCTCCAGTAGCATGCTAGGCACCTACAGACCGGGGGAGTTCACCTCTCAGTGTCCTATCTTTTCGCATTTTCAAACTGTTCATGGAGTTCTCAAGGCAAAAAACAAAAAACAAACAAACAAACAAAAAATGAAATGGTTTGCCATTCCCTTCTCCAGTGAACCACGTTCTGTCAGACCTTTCCACTATGACCCAAGCATCTTGGGTGGCCCCAGATGGTATGGCTTACTTTCATTGAGTTAGACAATTCTGTGGTTCACGTGATCTGATTGGCTAGTTGTCTGTGATTGTGGTTTCACTCTGTCTGCCTTCTGATGCCTTCTCAGCGCTTACCATCTTGCTTGGGTTGAATAGCAAATTCCCTGATTTAAGGAATCCTGATGGGAAAAAAAATTAACAGCAAGAATGCCAACTACCACTCACCAAGAAAAAAATCAGAAAGATTCATACCTTAGCTTCAATTTCTCTTTCAATTTCAAATTCCATTATTTTCCTCTATTTATGATATAGATCTCTGAGATTTCATTTTGCTTTTTTATATTCCTCAGCTATATGAGTAACTGAAAATTATGCTTTTCATAGAAGCCAATGATTATTTTATTTTTAGATGATCTTGGGATAGGCAACCAAAGTTGTTGACTTTAACTTGCAATCATTTTTTTTTTTTTTTTTTGAGGGAATTGTTTCTGCAAATCCAGAATTTATTAAGATTTAAAACCTTAAAAATTCTGTTTCTTCTTGGTTCCACTATTCAGGTTGTCCTGGAGAAGGAAATGGCTACCCAACCCAATATCCTTGCCTAGAAAAGCCCATAGACAGAGGAGCCTGGTGGGCTGCAGCCCATGAGGTTGCAAAGAGTCAGGCATGATTCAGTGACTAAGATGTACACCCATGCAGGTTGTATTATTCAGAAACAATCCTTTACTCCTGAATGCAGGTGAGTAGAATCAGAAGGTAAAATAGATGTGAGGTGTTATGATTTTTTTCCATTTGGAAAGGAGAATCCATCAAAGCTCATCAAGCAGGTCAATCTAAAATTAAAATCTCAAAAACGACTTGTAAACTGAAAAAAAAAAAAAAAAAACCCTTCCAGAAGAATTTAAAATAAACTCTCATAGACATTTCTAAAAAAGAACAATCAAGGAAAACAGAAGAACAGTGTCTTCACAGACAGTGAGACTGAGATGAATAGAGCACAGACTGAAATTTCAGTGTGATTGGAGAAATGAAACTTAAAGGAACAATGTGAAGATTGAGAAAATGATAGAATACAGGACCCTAAAAGTTTATTTATCCTCAAGAACTTGCTTCCTGTCGCATGGCTTAGCTGGTGAATGACAATTTTCTCTGGCTAGAGCAAAGTAGAGGGTGCCTGAGGAACATAAATGGCTGCTGGAAAAAGGTTAGAACACTGGGTCATGTGTAGTTGGGAAATCACATACATTTTTGGCCAGTGGGGGACAATTATGACAACAAATGTGGCTGAATCTATGCATGTAACTGATAAAATTAGTGTAACTGAGATGTAGATAGGGTATGGTGGGATAGAAAATGAAGTAGTCAAGAATGACTACTACTGTCAATAACAGGAGAGAATGTGTTGCTAATGTTGTTCAGTCACTTATTCATGTCCATCCCTTTGCCACCCCATGGCCTGTGTCCCATCATTCTTAGCGTCCTTATCTCCCAGAATTTGTTCAGACTCATGTCCATAGAGTTGGTGATACTATAACCCTTTCAGCATCTGCTACCCACTTCTCCTTTTACCTTCAATCTTTCCCAGTATCAGGGCATTCTCTAATGAGACAGCACTTTGCATCAGGTGGCCAAAGGAGGAAAGAACACTGAAAGATAACAACGGTATTTCCAAGGAAATCTCTCGAAACCATCTAAGATATAGATGTAGAAAACGCCTTTGGCAAAATTCAGCACCCGTTTATGATAAAAGGTGTAGAAGAAGTGGGAACAGAGAGAATCTTCTTCAACTTAATAAAGGCCATGTATGGATAAAACCACTGTTTGCATGCTTCTCATAGGTAAAATCTTAAACATGCTGCCTAAGTTCATGAAAAAAGAAAGTTGCCAACTCTTACCTCTGTTAATCAACATAATCTTGTGACTTCTAGCTACAGCAATCAGCGAAGAAGGAGAAGAAAATAATTACCAGAAAACTGGAAAAGAAGGGGTAAAACTGTTACTGTTTGCAAACATGTATTACTATGCCAGAGGATCATAAGATGCGACCAGAAAATTAGTAAACATAGTCAATGACTTTAGGGAAGTTTCTGGATACAAAATAAACACAAAGAAATCTACACATAACAACAGTAAACCAAAAACAAAAATTAAGGAAACAATTTAATTCACCATTGTAACAAGAAAAATACAATCTCTGGGAATGAACCTGCCTAAACAGAGAAAAAACTTGTGCACAGAAAAGAACCAGGTATGGATAAAACAAATGAAAGATGACACAAATGGAATGAGAGATATACTATTCTTTGGACTGGAAGAATCAATGCTGTGGAAATGGCTACACTACAAAAAGGAGCTTACAGATTCAGTGCAACCCCTATTAATTTATGAATGACATTTTTTCACAGAATTGGAACAAAAAATCTTTACAACTTGATGGAAACACGAAGGCTTTGAATAACGAAACAAACTGGAGAAAGAAAAACTGAGCTGGAGGAGGCAGGTTTCCCCACTTCAGTCTATGCAAAAAAAAAAAAAAACAAAACCCATAGTAATCAGCATGGCATACAATTGGCACAAAATTGGGGTTAAAGCCAATGGAACAGACAGAAAACCCTAAGCTAATCTCTTGCCCACATGATCACCTGACCTATGATAAAGGAGGCAACAATATGCAATGTATAGAAGATAATATAATTGATAAGATATGCTGGAAAATCTGGACATGTTCCCCTGCAATACTTTTCTTTACATCACTTGATTTTACTTTCATCACCAGACACATCTACAATGAGGTTTATTTCCACTTTGGGGCAACCAGCTAATGCTTTTTGTAACCATTAGTTATTACCCTCTGCTTCTCCCCAGTAGTATGTTATACTCCTACCATTCTGGAAGACACATCTTTTGGTGTCATACCTTCTTGCCTTTTTGTACAGTTCATTGAGGTCCCATAGCAAGTGTAATGGGGTGGTTTGCCATTCCCTCCTCTAGTGTATCACAGTTAGTCACTCCTTACCACCATAGAAAAAGACAAATTCAAGATGGTATTTAGACCTACATATAAGGCCAGAAATGTAAATCAATAATATTTGAGGAAAGCATAGGTAGAACACAATGTGACATGAAATGCAGTAGCAACTTTAGTTTTTCTTCTATCTACCTCCTTGGGAAATGAAAATAAAACCAAAAATAAATAATGAGACCAAAAGCAAATTAAAAATTTTGCCCAACAAACCCATAAGCAAGACAGAAATGTAGTCTCATTATGGGAAAAATATTTGCAACTGAAGATGACAATAACAGAGCAATCTCCAAAATATGGAAGCAGCTTATGTGGCCCAATATCAGAAAAATGAGCAACCCAATTAAAACAAATGAACAGATGATGAAATAGACATTTCTCCTAAGAAATTATATGGATTTCCAATAATATATGAAAAGATACTCAGGATCGCTAACTGTGGGAGAAAAGGAAATAAAACTTTCAGTGGGGTATCAACTCACATTTGTCCCATTATCAAAAATATCTACACAAAATAAAGACCAGAGAGGGTTTGGAGTAAAGGGGACAATCGTGTACTGTAGCTGGGACTGTACATTGATAGACTACAATGGAGAATAGTACGGGTGAATCCTTTAAAAGTAAGAATGAAGCTACAATAGTATCAAAAAGTCCCAATACTTGTCATTTAACTGAGAAAAACAATAATTCCAAAAGATGCACAACCCCAATATTGATGGCAGCAAATGTTCACAATAGCAGGACATGGAAGCAACAGAAATATCCATCTGCAGAGGAATGGATAAAACGAGTTGGTACATTCATGCAACAATCTTAAGATGGAATGAAATCAGGTAAACTGGATAGATGTAGGTGTACTGGAACAGTGTCATATATAATGAAGCTAAGTCGAAAGAAGAAAAGAAATATCACATTTTTAACACAAATATATGAGATCTAGGTAAAACTGGTATATATGATTGTCTATGATAAACATAGGTAGGGGCACAGCCAAGGAGAAAGAATATATGGTTATCAAGGATGAAAAGCCGAGTTGTGATAGAAATTGGGAGATTACAACTGATGCATATATACTTTTGATGAATGTGTACAACACAGGGAAGTCTACTTAATACACTGTGGTGACTAGAATCAGAAAGAAGTCAAAAAGTTAAGGGATAGATGTATGGTTGCTGCTAACCTCGTATACTAGTTTTTGTGACCCAAAGGTCTGCAGCATTCCATAATTTTGCTTTAGGGGAGAAACTAACCAAATAATATAAAGCAAGTATACTCCAAATGGACAAAGGGACCTGGTGGGCTGCAGTTCATGGGGTCGCATAGAGTTGGACATGACTGGAGCAACTTAACACACACACGTGGAAAGAAATTCAAGTTTTAAGACAGAAATAATACTGTGTCTGAGAGAAGTCTATCATATAAAGAAAAGAATATCATATTCCCAAAATTTCAGACATATATGAAGCTCTGAGTATAGTATTTGACATTATTTTTACTGTTTTAAATTAAAGTATAATTGCTTTACAAAAAAAAAAAAAAAAAAGGATTTACGTTTTAAAAGTATATTAACTTTTTTATAAGCATTGTTATTTTTAATGAATCTCACATTAACTTCGAAGTAAAAAGTGGAACTCGAAATATGAACACCTTAATGACAAATGCAATGCAAATCCTGGAAAAGTGCATCCAATTTCATAACACACTTATTAAGAAAACAGCAATAAAAATAATAGTGAGTGTGTATCATAAACTGGTGTATAAGTGCATGTAGAAAGATTGAAAGTTTTTCCCCAAAAGAAAAATCACTTTTAAAAAGTGGGACAGAACCATAAAGAATCAACTCTGTCTAATTTACCCATGCTATGTACCTGTGTATTTTATACATTCTAGTGTCTCAATTTTTTATGTATTTATTCTATTCCACTTTTTCTTTAAAACGCCCATTGTATTTGCCACACAATGTCTTTTACCTATTTGTTATGGATGAATGGCAATCTGTGTGCTCTCTTAAATCTTTATTTATTCATTTTAAAAACATTAGTTCATTCACAGAAATTTTAGCTTTCCAAAATCTTTAACCGGTTATACAGATATGCTGAATTATATTCCCAAGATGGCTATAGGTACAAGGAAATCTGAATTTTATTAAGGCATCCTGTTCAAAGGTATCCTGAAATCAACTATACAATTTGGTAAAACAGCCATGTCACCTCACCCATAATGTACCCATTTTAGAAATTCCTGACTGATCTAGATAAGTAACATTTTGAAGGAATGTGCTCCTTTCCCCCCTCACTTTAATTCCTGCTTTTATTTTATTATGATTATTTTGAGTTCAGTAACAGAATGGGAACCATCGTAACCTGAGGTACCCCACGTCAGGACACAGAAAATGCAGACTCCATGGCCATATTATTTCTTTTCTGTCAACTTTTTTCATGCTTATAGATGTGCTGTGGTACTCTTCGGGACCTGAGAGTAAGATTTTGAAGTGGTTCTGAATGTTTGACCGTAAGGAATGTCCTGAAATCATAATAAAAATTACAAGGGCTGGCCCACCATTTCTGGTTGGGAAAACGTCTGTGAAATCTGAGGGCAAGGAGTAGAGGCAAGGTAAATGTTTCAGAATTTGAGCCAATAGTATTCTGTGGATGGGCTAAGGCTAATCAAAAATAATTGATAATCAATAAGACTGCATGGTTGCCCTTGAAATTAACCCAGGAGAATTTCCTTTAAGTGAAGTTGCCTAAGTCCTTAGCCTGCCCATGTGGGTAGAAACGACCAGGAAGTGAGCATGGTGCTTGAGGTCTGGTGTCACTGCTATGTGTGACACTAGGGCAATAACAAGTCGATGTGTCCCACACAGTAGCAGATTGAAGGCCATTATCTTCTAATAAGATAGTTTTGCAGATAGTTATAAAGGCCTGAAGGGCCTATTAGTGTGTGTGTGCTTGATGTCTCTCCACACTTCAAGGTGAAGTAGATGTAAGGAGAGTGGGTTGGGTCCCAATGCTAACACTACTGCCTACAGAAAGGCTATCAGTTCCATTCAGTTCAGTTCAGTCACTCAGTTATGTCTGACTTTTTGTGATCCCATGGACTTCAGTGCACCAGGATTCCCTGGCCCTCACCAACTCCCGGAGGTTACTCCAATTCATGTCCATTGACTCTGTGATGCCATCCAACCATTTCATCCTCTGTCATCCCCTTCTTCTCCTGCCTTAAATCATTTTCAGAATCAGGGTCTTTTCAAAAGAGTCAGTTCTTCGCATCAGGTGCCCAAAGTAATGAAATTTCAGCTTCACCATTAGTCCTTCCAATGTACACTCAGGACTAATGGAGTGTTTGGATCTCGTTGCAGTCCAAAGGACTCTGAAATCTTTGTGAACACCACAGTTCAAAAGCATCAATTCTTCTGCACTCAGCTTTCTTTATTCCGCAACTCTCACATCCATACATGACTACTGGAAAAACCATAGCGTTGACTAGACAGACTTTGTTGGCAAAGTAATATCTCTGCTTTGTAATATGCTGTCTATGTTGGTCATAACCTTCCTCCCAAAGAGCGTCTTTTAATCTCATGGCTTCACACTTCTTATAATGGCCGGGACATGGAAGAAACCTAGATGGCAATCAGCAGATGAATGGATAAGACAGCAGTGGTACATATACATAATGGGGTATTACTCAGTCATTAAAAAGAATACATTTGAATCCAGTCTAATGAGGTGGATAAATTTGGTGTCTATTTTACAGACTGAAGTAAGTCAGAAAGAAAAACCCCAATACAGTATACTAGAGCATATATATGGAATTTAGAAAGATGGTAATGATGACCCTATGTGTGAGACAGCAGAAGAGACACAGATGTATAGAACAGTCCTTTGAAATTTGTGGGAGGAGGAGAGGGTGGGATGATTTGAGAGAATAGCACTGAAACACGTATATTATCATATGTTGAACAGATCGCCAGTCCAGGTTTGATTCATGAGACAGTATGCTCCAGGCTGGTGCACTGGGATGACCCTGAGGGATGGGCTGAGGAGGGAGGTAGGAGGGGGCTTCAGGATATGGAACACATGTACACCCATGGTGGATTCATGTCAATGTATGGCAAGAAAAAAACAAAAAACACTATGGTATCATAAAGTAATTAGCCTCCAATTAGAATAAATAAACTGAAAAAAAGTGAATAAATAATTTCATTATGGCAGTCACAATCTGCAGTGAATTTGGAGCCCCCCCCCCCCCCCCCGCCAAACCAAAGTCAGCTACTGTTTCCAATGTCTCCACATCTATTTGCCATTAAGATATGGAATTGTATGCTACGGTCTTAGTTTTCTGAATGTTGAGCTTTAAGCCAGATTTCTACTCTCCTCTATCATTTTCATCAAGAAACTCTTTAGATCTTCTTCACTTTCTGCCATAAGGGTGGTGTCATCTGCATCTCTGAGGTTATTGATATTTCTCTCAGCAATCTTGATTCCAGCTTGTTCTTCATCCAGCCTAGGGTATTTCTTGATGCATTCTGCATATAAGTTAAATAATCAGGGTGGCAATATATAGCCTTGATGTACTCCTTTCCCTATTTGGAACCAGCCTGTTGTTCCATGTCCAGTTCTAACTTGCTTCTCCTGACCTGCATACAGGTTTCTCAAGAAGCAGGTCAGGTGGTCTGGTATTCCCATCTCTTGAAAGATTTTCCACAATTCCTTGTGATCCACACATCAAAGCCTTTGGCATAGTCAATACAACAGAAATAGGTGTTTTTTCTGAATGATCCAGAGGATGTTGGAAATTTTATTTCGGGTTCTTCTGCCTTTTCTAAAATCAGCCTGAACATCTAGAAGTTCACAGCTCATGTATTGCTGAAGCCTGACTTGGAGAATTTTGAGCATTACTTTACTAGCATGTGAGATGAGTGCAATTGTGTGGTAGTTTGAGCATTATTTGACATTGCCTTTCTTTGGGATTGGAATGAAAACTGGCCTTTTCCAGTCCTGTGGCCCCTGTTGAGTTTTCCTAATTTGCTTTCATATTCAGTGCAGCACTTTCTCAGCATCATCCTTTAGAATTTGAAATAGCTCAACTGGAATTCCATCATGTCCACTAGCTTTGTAACTACAGTGGCTTCCTGAGGCCCATTTGATTTCACATTGCAGAACATCAGTCTCTAGGTCAGTGATCACACTGTCGTGATTATCTGGGTCACAATGGTCTTTTTTGTACAGTTCTCCTGTGTATTCTTGCAACCTCTTCTTAATATCTTCTGCAAGGCTATAAGCTGTAAATATGAAGAAAATATATTCTCATGGTAAGGAAAACTGAGATCTCTACTGTTAAAGACAGTGTCAATGTGTAGTGCCATGACTTAAACAAGACATGATAAATAGCATTGAATTAGGAATACGAGGGATCCATGCAAAGAGAAAGGCAGCAGAGGCATGCTGTTTGTTTCTCCTTTTTATCCAGACTACAAGTCCCTAACCAGTCCACATCCAGTACTACTTCTCTGTACACAGTTCCTACAATGTCAAGTGGTATAGATGCCCAGACCAACTAGAATACTTTGCTGATAAAATGGAAATGGTAGCTTTAGGAAAGGCCTAAGACTGATATTTTGGACAAACTCCAGGAGATAGGGAAGGAAAGAGAAATGTATAATGCTGCAGTCCCTAGGGATGCAAAGTGTGATGACACGGACATGACTTTGCAACTGAGGCACAACAACCACCTGATGGTATAGGCCTTGGAAAAATTCAGCTGACATGTTTTCCTGCATGCTCAGATTGTTGCAAGAGGGCCTTTAGGTTCCCCCACTTAGGAAGGAAGATCAACCTACTTCCCCTTTTCTTGTGCTTTGTGTAGGCATTTGGTGCCAACAGTTTCAGAATGGTAAGTGCCAGTGTCATTTGCAAGTAGCAACATCATCATGATAAACAATGCAATCTTGCTGGAGATTTGTGGTATTCTTCCTGTCCTCAGGCATCTCTGTAGTAAAGGATAGTACAACCCAATTAGTTAGGTTTGTAGTTGTTCACCTTAAGAAGTCCTTAGTCCTTAAGAAGGTCACAAAAAGGGGTCTTGCAAATATCTGCACATTGACAGATTCCTAGGCTGTTGCTAATGGTCCCCCATGTAGAATGATTTCATCTGCCACTCCTCCCTTTTGCTGGGCCTTTCGGCTCTGATGCCATAATCATTGACATTTACAATTCCTCTTCAAGACACATAAACACATTCTTTACTAAATTTATTCTGGTTTCCCTGCAATCAATAGATATACATGACTCTGATCAAAGAAAGCACTTTAACTCTCAGAAAATGCAACAATGGACTCTTTAACAAAATGTTCTTTGGAGATTTCAACCCAACACAGCTAGATTACATGAGTATTTCGACAAGATTCTTATAGAGACACTGCTTAAAGTGCTTTCATCCAAGGAGTCTGCAAAATGGATGGAAAAAAATAGTGCCATACCCTCACCTGGCTAAACTCTCACACACTGAGTCTTCATCCTCATATAAAAAGTATTCTCTCCCAAACATCCTTGTTGGATTTCTTTGGCAGTCCTCAAGCTTATACACTCTAAGACAGTGTTCTTTCTATTTTCTCTTATGAATCATTTCATTACTTCCACCTGCTCACCTAATCAAGAAATGACAGTCCAATATGATTCCCTCATTTCATTTGACCTAGCAAACACATAGAATGATTGGCCAAAAGCTTACCATTTTAATGCGAGATCATTCTTTCAAAACCCTAAGAAAGAGTGAGGCATTATAATGGGCAAACCTCTACAATGGCTGCTCTCCCTGAATATAATTCTTAGAAGTGCTGGCTAGTACAACCACATTTCTGAGAAAGTAGAAGCTGGTGGAGTATGAGAAGGCCCCAATCAACATCATTAAAAATGTCTCTACATTTAGAGCAACTCACTGAAAACTAACAGTACATAACTAGCGTTATGGGCAAAAGACAGCATACAGCCAATGCTGTAATAAAGATGTGCATAGAGTCAGGAAACAAGGGAGGATAAGTAATCAGGTTGGGAGCTGGGCCCCAAGAAAAGGACACACATGAGGAGATGTATATTACAGCCTTGGAAAATTACCACAGCATGGCAGGTTCAGGGTGTATGATGTGATCCTAGACCTGGGATCTGACATCAGGAAGGTGAGCCCACTAGCTGGCTTGGAAGCCAGTACAATGAACAGTAAGGCTCCTAAAAGCTTGGACTCCACTAGTGAAGAGCATGTACACATGTATTTATCTCTGAAACAATGCAGAAAAATCGGACGGAATCTGTGCAGAATGCTGGCCAGCTTCCCAGGACCACCACACTGTGTACCGCATATCCCAAACCACATTCAACACCTACTCTAGCTCTTCTTGCTCCATAGCTGCTTCCATCTGGGGTGAATTTGCCATTCCTGAGACAGGAAAGAGAATGAACTCAGGAGAAGCAGAATCAGTTCAGACTCAACCCTCAAGAGTTCTGTTCCTGAAAACTGGGAGAAATTCCCAACCTCAAGCCATGTTATTGGACACTGAGCAGAGCAACAGCCCCGTGATACCTGTCAGTGGCATTAAGCCCTCTGTCTCCAACACCATCTCCTGCCAGTGTGAACACTGCCAGGACACACTGATGTGTCACAAGACGCACACTATTGTCATGTGCAGCTCTCCAAGCAAAACCACTGGGCAAATGTAGACTACACAGGACTGTTCCCACATAAGACCACCCCTTTACCATGACAGTCATTGTTTCATTTCACCTTATTTCACAATCAAACAGAAAGATTAAAAAAAAATGAGAAGGCATGTGTATTTGTTTCCAATGAAAGAGAAAGGAAAAAAGGAACATAAATAAAAATTGTAATAGAGAAATCACTTATCAGATTGAATTGAAGAATAACAATAAGAAGAATGCAAAATCAGATAGGGAAAAACATAGATGGGCACACTAAATATTTTAACAAGAAATGAGAAGAAAAAAATCCACTCAGATGAAGAATAAAATAATGAAATAGAAACCACTCTACAAAGAAATAACAGAGATGAGGTGATGAAAACTACCCAATCAGAATATCAAATGGATGAACAAATTTCAAAATAAAGGCCAATTTAAAGACTCTCTGGGATAGCATCAAGAGTAGCAGCACCCAAATATTTGGGGTCTCAGAGAGGAAGACATAGAAAGCTGTTGAAATTATATAGATAAATAAACAGTTCTAATACCTAAAGAAAGAAAGAAACTTAGAAATTCAGGAAGAGAAAGAGCAGAGAGTTCTAGAAATATGAACGCAGACCCACATGAAAACACATCAAAGTTAAATGATCAGTTAACAAGAAAGAGAAATGTAACAATGGAAAAGAAAGTACACGAGATATATGCAAGGTTATAAGCTGACTTGCTATTTGTGCGGTGGCGTTGCACTGGGCCTCCTCAGAACTGGCAATTTCTTGGAGTTCTTGACTGCTCACAGGAGGTTTTGGGGCCTGATTAGGCCCATGATCGCCTTGTTTGTGTTGCCAACAGATCATTCATGAAGATCTGTGGTTCAATCCCCTGCAGTACTACCTCAAGATAAGTGACAGAAACACGGGTTTTGTGGGGATCAGGTGGTAGGACCTGAAGTGTGGAGGTCAGGACTCTCTCCTTTCCTAAATGGGGAAACACAGGCTCATTCAAGCTGACTACAAAGCCTGGAGTTGGGTCATGCAGGTTGCAGCTGACAGGCTGTGACAGGAGGCTTGGGGGTTTAATATGACCAAATTTCACTTAAAGAAACTCTGGTTACAGCATGAGAGTCCTAGGTGCCTATGATGGAGGCAGGGTGAATGAAGAATCACTGTCAGAATGATCCATCCCAATGGGTCCTGCCACCCGCAAACATCCTGCTGCTCAATGAGTTTGAAATTGCATGAGCTCTTCAATCCTGCCCCTCACCCTGGGAAGGCCTATCAGTTGGAAGGGATTTACCTCTGCTTCCCACTTCACTTTTATGCTGACTTTGGCATATTCTGTGAGTTTCCACATCCACTCTTTAGCCATTCTCCACCACCATACAGACAATGTTGGAAGTGGCTTTGGGCTGGTTGGGGACATAACTGAAGAACTGTTGGAGGAAATGAACAGGTATCCCAAAATGGCAAGACGCGGTGCCTGCTGAAGTTATCTCCCGCATTGTTGGACACAGCATCTTCAGCTACTGAAACACATGTTCCCTGTTTGCATCCGGGTCCCTGGGCCTTGCATATACGTGTATATGCATTGCATGTGTTTGTGTCAACTGTATTTGTGTATGCTTCTGTGTGTGTGTGTGTCCAGTCTACTGCAGACACAGAGGTGAAGCACAAAGACGTGAGATGGGGAGCAACTAGAAAAGGATGCACACAGCGTGTACAGACTGGTGGAGAATAGTCGATGTATATCTGTATCTCACAGTCCAGGAGAAGAATGAGGAAATGATGGTCATTGACAATTCAGGAAGGTGGCTCCACAAATGTGGAATTACCTCAAGAGACATAAAAAACCTCAAAATCTCTGCTCTGTTGTTGTTTGTGTTTGTACCGGGAAATGGTAGTGTAGTTTAAGTAGTCACCCGGAGTAAGACAAGTAGAGTAGGGCTTTCAAAACACTGTCTGTAGACCTTTAAGTCTGTGGGATATGAACTGCCCCGTGGAAATGGATGACATGGTAGGGTAGAACCCCGTATTTAGAAGAGACCTAGGTCCTTTGGAAAAGTGCAGAGCCTGGGAGGAGGAGGCCCAGAAAGTGAGCGTACAACACTGGAGACACATTCTACACAAGTGAGAAGGAGAACACCCTGCGCTAGTGTTGCCTAGTATCAGCCAGGACCCTTGCAGAGTGTGTCATACGTTGGCACCATGTGAGAGAAATGACCGCCTAAAATATTTGCTGTAGTTAACCACTGGAGCTTGCTTATGCTCAGGTGGACTGATTTTTTTTTTTTTTTTTCTTTTCTCCTTGATGACCCAATGTGCCAGAAATCAGTTTTACTCAGTATATGTTACTTGCCTAACATCATGTATAAATTTGAAATATACATTATTTTCTTCCTTTTTTTGATTTAATTAATTTTATTTAATTGGAGGCTTCCTACTTTACAATTGTGTGGGGTTTTTTGAAATACATTGACATGGATCAACCTTGGATGTACATATGTCTGAAACCCCTTTAACCTACTCTCACCTCCATCATCAACCCATTCCTCTGGTCTTTTGCAAAGCTTTGAGTACCCTGCTTATTGCAATGAATTTGCACTTGTCATCTACTTGAGATAGGGTAACATACCTGTTTCAATGTAGTTCCCTAATATTGGCTCACCTTCCCCCTTAGATTCCAAAAGACTGTTTTAACATCCATGTCTCCTTCACTGTCTTGCATATAGGGTCGTCAATCAGTTCAGTTCAATCCAGTCCAGTCACTCAGTCGTGTCCAACTCTTTGCAACCCCATGAATCTCACAAGCAAGGGCTCCCTATCCATCATCAACATCCGGAGTCCACTCAAACACATATCCATTGAGTCGATGATGCCATCCAATCATCTCATCCTCTGCCGTCCCCTTCTCCTCCCGCTCTCAACCTTTCCGAACAACAGGGTCTTTTCCAAAGAGTCAGGTCTTCTCATCGGGAGGCCAAAGTATTGGAGTTTCAGCTTCAACATAAGTCCAATGAACAGCCAGGACTGGTCTCCTTTAGGATGGACTCCTTTAAAGGAGTCCCCCTTTAGGTTGGGTCTCCTTGCATTCAAGGGACTCACAAGAGTCTTCTCCAACACCATAGTTCAAAAGCATCAATTCTTCTGCACTCAGCTTTCTCTATAGTTCAACTTTCACATCCATACATGACTACTGGAAAAACCATAGCCTTGAGTAAATGCACATTTGTTTACAAAGTAATGTCTCTGCATTTTAATGTGTTGTCTAGGTTTGTCACAACTTTCCTTCCAAGGAGCAAGCGTCTTTTATTTCATGGCCAAGGTCACCATCTGCAGTGATTTTGGAGCCCCCCAAAATAAAGAAAGCCACTGTTTCCACTGTTTTACCATATATTTGCCATGATATCTGCCATATTAGTTTACAGGCCCACAAAAAGTGGGCAAGAGTGTTCCCTTTTCTCCACACCCTCTCCAAAAAATCCTTTACTGCTTTTAGACATTTTGATAATGGCATTCTGACTGCTGTGAGGTGGTATGTCATTGTAGTTTTAATTTCTATTTCTCTAATAATTTAGAATGGGTTCCACTGGAAAAGGTAATGGCAAACCACTTCAATATTCTTGCCTTGAGAACTCCATGAAACCACTTCGATATTCTTGCCTCAAGAACCCCATGAACAGTATGAAAAGGCAAGAAGCTAGGACACTGAAAGATTAATTCCTCAGGTCGGTAGGTGCCCTATATGTTGCTAGAGGGCAGTGGAGAAATAACTCCAGAAAGAATGAAGGGATGGAGCCAAAGAAAAAAACAACACCTAATTGTGGATGGGTCTGGTGATAGAAACAAGGTTTGATGTTGTAGAGAGCAATATTGCGTAGGAACTTGAAATGTTAGTTCCATGAATCAAGGCAAATTGGACCTGCTGAAACAGGAGATAGGAAGAGTTAACGTCGACATTTTAGGAATCAGTGAACTAAAATGGAATTGAATGGATGAGTTTAACTCAGATATCTACTACTGTGGACAGGAATCCCTTAGAAGAAATGGAGTAGCTATTATAGTCAACAAAAGGGTCCAAAGCGCATTACTCGGATACAATCTCAAAAATGACAGAATGATTTCCGTTCATTTCCAAGGCAAAACATTCAATATCTCAGTAATCCAACTCTATGGCCCGTCCAGTAATGCTGAAAAAACTGAAGTAGAACTCTTCTATGAAGACATATAAGACTTTTTTGAACTAACACCAAAAAGAAAAAAAAAAAAGAAAGAAAGAAAGAAAGAAAAAGTAAAAATCCTTTTCATTAAAGGGGACTGGAATGCAAAAGTAGGAACTTAAGTTGGAGTAACAGGCCAATTTGACCTTGGAGTACAGAATGAAGCAGGGTAAATGTTAACAGAGAGAGAGGGTAAATGTTGCCAAGAGAATGCACTGGTCATAGCATACACTCTCTTCCAACAACAGAAGAGAAGACTCTACAAATAGACATCACCAGACAGCCAACACCAAAATCAGACTGATTACATTCTTTGCAACCAAAGGTGGAGAAGCTCTATACAGTCAGCAAATACAAGACCAGGATCTGATTGTGGCTAAGATCATGAACTCCTTATTGCCAAATTCAGACTAAAATTGAAGAAACTGTAGAAAACCACTAGAGCATTGAGGTATGACCTAAATCAAATCCCTTATGTCTATACACTGTAAGTGAGAAATAGATTTAGGAGATTAGATCTGATAGACAGAGTGCCTGATGAACAATGGATGGAGGTCCGTGACACTGTACAGGAGATAGGGTGCAAGACCGCCCCCAAGAAAAAGATATGCAAAAAAGCAAAATGGCTGCCTGAGGATGTTATAAATAGCTGTGAAAAGAAAAGAGGCAGAAAGGAGAAATATACCCATTTGAATGCAGAAATCCAAAGAATAGCAAGGAGAGATAAGAAAGCCTTCCTCAGCGATCAATGCAAAGAAATAGAGGGAAACAACAGAATGAGAAAGACTAGAGATATCTTCCAGAAAATTAGAGATACCAAGGGAGTATTTCATGGAAATATGGGCTCAATAAAGGATAGAAATTATATGGACCTAGCAGAAGCAGAAGATATTAAGAAGAAGTGGCAAAAATACACAGAATAAATGTACAAAAGGGATCTTCATGACCCAGAAAATCATGAAGATACGATCACTCACACTCACCTAGAGCTGGCATCCTGGAATGTGAAGTCAAGTGGGCCTTGGGAAGCATCACTGTGAATAAAGCTAGTGAAAGTGATAGAGTACAAATGAGCTATTTCAAATCCTAAAAGATGATGCGGTGAAAGTGCTACACTCAATATGTCAGCAAATTGGGAAAACTTATCAGTGGCTACAGGACTGGAAAAGATCAGTTTTCATTCCAGTCCCAAAGAAAGGCAATGCCAAAGAATGTTCAAAATTGCACTCATCTCACACACTAGTAAATAATGCTCAAAATTCCCCAAGCTAGGTTTCAGCAATACGTGAATTGTGAACTTCCAGATATTCAACCTGGATTTAGAAAAGGCAGAGGAACCAGGGATCAAATTGCCAACATTCACTGGATCATCGAAAAAGCAAGACAGTTTCAGAAAAAAGACATCTATTTTTACTTTGTTGACTATGCCAAAGCCTTTGGTGTGTGGATCACAATAAACTGTGGAAAATTCTGAAAGAGATGGGAATACCAGCTAACCTGACCTGCCTCTTCAGAAACCTGCATGCAGGTCAGGAAGCAACAGTTAGAACTGAACATGGAACAACAGACTGTTCCAAATAGGTAAAGGAGTGTGTCAAAACTGTATATTGTCACTCTGCTTATTTAACTTACATGCAGAGTACATCATGAGAAACTCTGGGCTGGATGAATCACAAGCTGGAATCAAGATTGCCAGGAGTAATATCAATAACCTCAGATATGAAGATGACACTACACTTCTGGCAGAAATTGAAAGAGAAGAGTGAAAAAGTTGGCTGAAATCTCAAAATTCAGAAAACTAAGAAGATGGAATCTGGTCCCATCACTTCATGTCAAATAGATGAAGAAACAGTGGACACAGGGGCTGACTGTATTTTCCTAGTCTCCAAAATCAGTGCAGATGGTGATTGCAGCCCTGAAATTAAAAGTTGTTTACTCCTTGGAAGGAAAGTTATGACTAACCTGACAGCATATTAAAAAGCAGAGACATTACTTTGCCAACAAAGGTTGATCTAGTCAAGGCTATGGTTTTTCCAGTAGTCATGTATGGATGTGATAGTTGGGAGTATAAAGAAAGCTGAGTGCCGAAGAATTGATGCTTCTGAACTGTGGTTTTGGAGAAGACTCTTGAGAATCCCCTGGACTGCAAGGAGATCCAATGAGTCCTTCCTAAAAGAGATCAGTCCTGGGTATTCATTTAGGGACTGATGCTGAAGCTGAAACTCCAATACTTTGGCCACCTGATCCGGTTAGCTGACTCATTTGAGAAGACCCTAATGTTGGGACAGATTGAGGGCACAGAAGATGAGATGGCTGGATTACATCACCAACACAATAGACATAGGTTTGGGTGGACTGTGGGAGTTGGTGATTGAGATGGAGGCCCCAAGTACTGTGATTCATTGGGTAGCAAAGACTCAGGCATGACTGAGCAACTGAACTGGAACTGGAGCTGAATAATTTAGTGATGTTGAGTGACGTTAAATGATGTTGAACATCTTTTCATGTGTTTGTCAGTTATCTGTATGTTTCCTATGGAAAAATATCTATTTGAATCTTTTCCCCACTTTTTGTTTGGGTTGTTTGTTTTACTGGCATTGAATTGGATGAGTTGCTTCTCTTTTTGAAATTAATCCTCTGTTAGATGTTTCAGTTGTTCTTATTTTCTCACATTCTGAAGGTTGTCTTTCCACCTTACTTATAGTTTTCTTTATTGTCTGAAAACTTATGCTTAATCAGTTTACACTTTAGTTTTTGTGTTTTTTTTTTTTTTTCCCCATTTCTTTAGGAATTGGTTCATAGAGAATTTATGTTATCTAGGGCTTGGCCTATGTTTTCCTCTAAGAGTTCTATAGTTTTTGGTCTTACCTTAGGTCTTTAATCCATTTGGAGTTTATCTTTGTGTATGGTTTTAGGAGTATTCTAACTTCATTCTTTTACGTATAGCTCTCCAGTTTTTCCAGCACCATTTATTGAAGAGGCTGTCTTTGCCCCATTGCATATTCTTCCCTCCTCTGTCAAAACAAGGTGGCCATAGATGCACAGGTTTATTTCTGGGCTTTCTATCCTGTACCATTGGACTAAATTTCTGGTTTTGTGCCAGTAGCATATTGTCTTGATGACTGTAACTTTGTAGTATTATCTGAAGTCAGGAAGGTTGATTCCTCCAGTTGTATTCTTCTTTCTCAAGACTGTTTTGGCTATTTGGGATCCTTTGAATTTCCATGAGAATTGTCAAATGTGTTTGCTCTAGTTCTGTGAAAAATGCATTGGTAATTTGGAACAGATCATATTGAATCTGTAAATCACATTTGATAGTATTGGCATTTTAGCAATATTGATTTTTTCCTTCCCAAGAACATGAAATATCTCATCATCTATTCATGTCGCCTTTGATTTCTTTCTTTAAGGCTAGTTACTCTGTTACTCAGTTCTGACTCTTTGTTACTCTATAGACTGTAGCCCTCCAGGCTCCTCTGTCCATAGAATTCTCCAGGCAAGGGTAGCATAGTGGGTTGCCATTTCCTTCTCTAGGGGATCTTCCCAACCCAGGGGCCAATCTCAGGTCTCTCACATTGCAGGTACACTTTTTACAGACTGAGCCACCAGTGAAGCCTTTTATTTCATTTGTTCCTTATGATTTTCTGTGTACAGTTATTTTGACTCCTTAGGTAAGTTTATTCCTAGATATTTAATTATTTTTACTGCAATGGTGGCTGGGATGTATGTCTTAATTTTCCTCTCTGATTTTTCATTGTTAGTATATAGAAATGGAAGTGATTTCCATGCATTAAAATTGCATGCTGCATCTTTTCCATATCGAATGGTTACCTCTAGTAATTCCCTCTGATACTATCTTTAGGGTTTTCTATGTACACTTATTATGTCGTCTGCAACCAGTGAGAACTATATTTCTCATTTTCTCATCAAGATTATGTTCATTTGTTTTTCATCTCTGATTGTTGCAGCTAAGGCTTTCAGAAATATGTTGAATAGTAGTGGTGAGAGTAGACACCTGTGCCTTGTTCCTGATCTTAGGGTGAATGCTTTCAATTTTTCACCACCAAGAATGTTTGTGGTAAGCCTATCATATGTGGCCTATAATATGTTGAAGTAGGCTCATTCTAGGCCCATTTTTTGAAGAGTTTCAATCATAAATGGGTGCTGAATTTTGTTAAAGCTTTTTCTGCATCTATTGAGGTGATCTTGTGGTTTTCATCTTTCAGTTTGTTAATATAGTGTATCACATTGTTTGATTTGTGTGTAGTGAAGAATCCTTGCATTTCTGGAATAAACCAGATTTGGTCATGGTGTATGTGTTTTTTGATGTGTTGTTGACTTTTGTTCGCTAAAATTTTGTTGAGGATTGTTGCATCTGTGTTCATCAGTGATATTGGCCCATACTGTTCCTCTTTTGTGTTTTCTTTCTCTTGTTGGTATCATGGTGATGTTCGCCTTCTAGAATAAGTTTGGAAGTGTTCCTTCCCTGCTATATTTTGAAAGAGTTTTACAAGGATTGATATTAACTCTTCTCTAAATGTTTGATAGAATTCTCCTGTGAACCCATTTTGGCCTGGACTTTTGTTTTTCTTGGGGATTCTTGATCACAGCTTCAATTTCAGTGCTTGTAATTTCTATTTCTTCCTGGTTCAGTCTTGGATGTTTGAACTTTTCTAAAAGTGTCTATTTCTTCCAGTTTATTCAATTTATGGCCATAGAGTTGTTCATAATAGTCTTTTATAATACTTTATGTTTCTGCATTCTCTGTTTTAACCTCCCCTTTTTCATTTCCAGTTTTCTTGACTTTATTTTCTCATTTCTCCTGATGAGTTTGGTTAAAGGTATGTCTTTATCTTTAGAAAGAAGCAGTTTTCAGTTTTATTAATCTTTACTATTGTTTCTTTCATTTGTTTTTCATTTGTTTCTGCTGAAATTTATGGTATCTTTACTTCTACTAATTTTTTCGGTTTTTTGTTCTTCTTTTTCCAGCAGTTGTAGGTGTAAAGTTAGATTTTCTGTTCAATGGTTTTCCTGTTTCTTGAAGTAGAATTTTATTGCTATAAACTTCGCTCTTAGACCTGCTTTTCTGCATCCCATAGATTTTGACTTGTCGTGTGTTCATTGTTATTTGTTTCTAGAAGTTTTTTTTTTTTTTAATTTCTCTTTTGATTTCCTCAGTAACCTTTTGGTTATTTAAAAGCATGTTTAATCTCCATGTGTTAGTGCTTCTTAAAGTTTTGTTTTTGTTTTGTATATGATATCTAATCTCATAAACATAGTTGTAGAAGAGGATACTTGATATGATTTCAATTTTCTTAAATTTACTGAGTTTTGATTTGTGACCCAAGATGTGATCTATCCTGGAGAATGTTCCATGTGCACTTGGGAAGAAGGTATATTCTTCTGCATTTGGATGGAATGTCCTGAAGGTACAAATGAAACCCATGCCATCTTCTTAATCATTTAAACCTTGTGTGTTCTTACTAATTTTCTGTTTTGATAATCTGTCTATTGTGAGTGGGGTAATAAAGTTTCCTACTATTGTGCTCCTGTCAATTTCTCCTTTATATCTGTTAGTGTTTGTGTTATGTTTTGAGGTGCTCCTATGTGTGTGTGTGTTGGGGGGGGCGTAGATATTTACAGGTGCTTTGTCTTCCTCTTTGATTGATTCTTTGATCATTATATAATGTCCTTCCTATCTCTTGTAATCTTTATATTCAGGGCTATTTTTACTGATATGCAGTTTGCTACTCCAGAACACTTTGGTTCCAATTTACAAGGAATATTTTTTTTTTTCCTCCATTCACTTTCAGTCTCTATGTGTTTTGAGGTCTCGAGGGGGTTTCTTGCTGAGAGCAAAAATAGGGGTCTTCTTTTTGTATCCATTCAGCCAGGCTGTGTCTTTTGAGTATGTAATCTATTTACTTTTAAAGTAATTATTGATATATATATATATGTTCCTATTGATATTTTCTCAATCGTTTGGGGTTGATTTTGTAGATCTTTTTTTCTTCTCTTGTATTTCTTGACTATATAAGACCCTTTAACGTTTGTTGTAAAGCTGCTTTGGTGGCACTGAGTTCTCTTAAATTTTGCTTGTCTGAAAAGCTTTTTGCTTCTTCATCAATTTTGAATGAGATCCTTGCTGGGGACTAAAATCTTGGTTGTAGATTTTTCTCTTTCAATACTTTAGATATAACCTGCCATCCCCTTCTGTCCTGCAGAGTTTCTGCTGAAAGTTCAGTGGTTATTCATTTGTGGTTTCCCTTGTATGTTACTTGTGTCCTCTTCCTTGATGCTTTTAACTTTCCTTCTCTGTGTTTAATATGTGTTACTTTGATTACTATGTGTCTTGCCATGTTTCTCCTTGGGCTTATCCTGTATGGAACTCTTTGTGCCTCTTGGTCGTGATTGACTATTTCCTTTTCCATGTTAGGGAAATTTCCAACAATAATCCCTTGAAAAATATTCTCATACACTTTCTTTCAATCTTGTTATCTGGGACCTGTATAATTCAAATGCTGGTGAATTTGCTATTGTCCCTGAGGCCGCTGAGATTATCCCCAGTTCTTTTCCTTCTTTTTACTTTATTCTGCTCTTCAGAGGTTACTTCCACAATTTTACATTCCAGATCATTGATGCCTTCATCTATTTCAGATATGCTGTCATTGATTCCTTCTAGAGTATTCTTCATTTCAGTAATTGTGTTGTTTGTTGCCGTGTGTTTCTTTTTTAATTCTTATTGGTCTTTGTTATAGGATCTTTACATGTTCTCTATTTAGTTTACAAGGTTTCTGATCATCTTTACTATTTTTCCCCCCAGGCCATTTGTCAATTTCCACTTCATTTATTTGAACTCCTGTGTTTATAGTTTGTTCCTCCATTCGTGGAGTACGTCTCTGCATTTTCTTTCTTTCTTTTTTTTAGTAAACTTTCTGTGTCTGCGTTCTCCTTTGCCTAGGCTTCAAGTTTGAATTCTTTCTTTCATTTGATTTCCACACTCTGAAGATTGTTTTAGTGGCTTCTGTGAGCTTCCTATAGGGTGAGATTTGTGCTGAGTTCTTGTTTTTTTGTTTGTTTTTCCTCTTAAGGGCTAGCTTAAATGAGTTAGTAATCCTGTCTGCTGATGATTGGGTTTGTATTTTTGTTTTTTTGTTGTTAAATGAGGCGTCCTGCACAGGGTGCTACCATTGGTTGCTCTCAGGTGATGCTGGGTCTTGTATTCACGTGGTTTAGTTTATGTAAGTTCTCTCTATTTGATACTCAGTAGGGTGAATTATCTGACCATATAGGGTTTTGGAATCAGTGCTCCCATTCCAATGGCTCAGGGCTTGATCTCTGGTCAGAAATAAAGATTCCACCACTGGTTTTTTATGACATTATGTGAGATCAAACAAGTGTCCAAAAGTGAGAAACCAAAGATGAATCCCAGACAAAAGACAGTTATAAGATAAGACACATAATAACTAAATAAAATGGAATATCCACATTTACTTACGCACGTAAAGGCAAAGTCAAAACAGCTCAAGAAAATGAAGTACAGTAGATTGAACTGGTAAAACTGTAAAACAAAATTTATGTCAAAATGTTAAGAAGAAAACTAATTAAAGCCAAACTGAAAATAAACTAAAGCAAGGTGTTGAGTGGGTATAAAGCAATGAAATAAAATTTTACATATGTTTAGAGGAAAGAAAAAAAAAGTGAAGAAAGAAAAAATATAAAGAAGTTATGTAGCATTAGAGGAAGCAATTTTATATACACTGAAGATTAAATGCATGCGGCAAAGAGCTATAGAAAAGAAAACAACTGAACCAACGTGAGAAAATATGATAGGTTTTAAAAAATTAAAATTATAATTAGAAAAAATGAAAACAAGAAGAAGATGAAAGAAAAGAGGAAAACTCCACAGAACTGCCAAAGTCCAATGTAGAGGCAGAGGTTTATAGTAACAATTAAAAATGTGACTAAATATATACATATACATATGGACCCATAAACAAAATCAAAACATTCCAACAAAAATAAAAGGAAAGAAAAAATTATATACACTGGTACAAAATTAACCAAATACAGCACAAACTGGAAAACAAAGCTAAAGCAAAGGGCCAATTAAGGAATAACGTAATGAAAATGAAGCTAACAGATACATTGAGAGGAAAGAGAAGTAAAGAATGAAAGAATAGTTTTGCGAAGCTAAATAGAGGCTGATAAGGAAGATTTATACACATTAAAGATTAACTGCAAGGGGGAAAGAACAGTAGGAAAAGCAAGTAAAGGAATAAATGTAGAAAATGATAATAGGGTTAAAAATTAAAATTTAATGAGAGAGGGAGAGAAAGCAAACTCTACAAAACTACAAAGGCACACGTAGAGGAAGCGGTATATAACAACAACAGCAACAAAGAGTGACTGGGAAAAAAAACTCAAAAGCTTAATTAGATTCCATATTGCCAAAAAAAGGTGACAACTACAACACAGGGGGTGGGCTGGGGAAGGGGGAGAAGAAAGAAAGAAATTCTGAAAGATCTACAGAACAAGTCAAAATGTAAGAAAGATAAATGTTTCTCTTGAGTGAATGCTGTCAGAGTCCTTTCCCTCACTGGGAGTCATAGGTCACCTCCCCTCCCTAGGATGCCCTCCAACACTCTGCTGATCTCTGGATCTGCTGTGGAGGCAGCTCAGATTCCAAAGTGGACCTACTCCTGTGTGTTCTTGGCTCAAACGCCCACAGCTATCAGAACCAGTATGATTTCTTTTGTGGGAGATATCAATTACCTTTTATATATTCCATAGACACAGAGTCTGACTAGTTGATCATGTGGATTTAACCTGCAGCTTGTACAGCTGGTGGGAGGTTTTTGTCTATTCTTCCAAAGACTCTTCCCATGGGTTTCAATTGTGATTTATTTTTTCCAACTCAGCATGTGGGTTGGCCATTAGGGTTTGCTTCTGGGGCTGACCTGGAGGACTTGTGTTTGTCCCATTAGGGCTAGGTGTGGAGGTGGTACAGCTGCTTGAGTTGCAGGGATCCTGGTAGTGCCAGTTTCTCACGGGGGGGGGGGGGTTATCAGTTAGAGCAGAAGGAAATAAAGTGCTCTAGAAAGGTATGGCAACCATTATTGATAAATATGCTCCAGATTTCTTGCCTGGAGACCACTCCCCCATCTGACAGAAAAAGCCTGACACGGCACAGTCTACTGGGCCTAAAAGAGTGGGAAACTGCCCGAATGATCCTGACTGCATAGATGCAAGATATGTGTTGCCCATGGCAACTTTGTCCTAGTGAGTATTGAGAATGAAGGTGACATAGCTGATTGGCTTGAGGACACTCTGGTGGTTACAAGTGGTGCAGGGACATGGACTGCCTCCACCACAGGAATTATGGCCCTATCAAGTGTGTCTTTGAGCTTCTTGTAGCTGGCAATCAGAGGGCCTCTTTGACCAGTCTTTTTCTGGGACTCTACCCACTCAGGCAAGTAGAGGGCTCCCTTGCCTGGGTATCACTCTGCTACACCATGTGGTTAGGCACATAGAGGGGCCTCCACTGGGATACTAGTCAGTAGATCTGTGGATCAGACACATAAAAAGACATCCTGAGTGGGGTGCTCCTCTGTAGTTTAGTGTGTCAGGCTGTTGATGTGCCAGCCTCTCTATTGTTTAGTAACCAATGCTGGTATGCCCAAAGTGGAAATAAACTTCATTGTAGATGTGTCTGCTGATTAAAGTAAAATCAAATGATGTAAAGAACAGTATTGCAGGGGAACATGTCCAGATTTTCCAGCATAACTTATCAAATATATTATCTTCTTTTCATTGCATATTGTTCCCTCCTTTATCATAGATCAGGTGATCATATGGGCAAGAGATTAGCTTAGGGTTTTCTGTCTGTTCCATTGGCTTTAATCCCGACTTTGTGCCAATTGCATGCCATGCTGATTACTATGTTTTTTTTTTTTTTTTTTGCATAGCCTGAAGTGGGGAAACCTGCCTCCTCCAGCTCAGTTTTTCTTTCTCCAGTTTGTTTCGTTATTCAAAGTCTTCGTGTTTCCATCAAGTTGTAAAGATTTTTTGTTCCAATTCTGTGAGAAAATGTCATTCATAAATTAATAGGGGTTGCACTGAATCTGTAAGCTCCTTTTTGTAGTGTAGCGATTTCCACAGCATTGATTCTTCCAGTCCAAAGAATAGTATATCTCTCATTCCATTTGTGTCATCTTTCATTTGTTTTATCCATACCTGGTTCTTTTCTGTGCACAAGTTTTTTCTCTGCTTAGGCAGGTTCATTCCCAGAGATTGTATTTTTCTTGTTACAATGGTAAATTAAATTATTCCCTTAATTTTTGTTTTTGGTTTAGTGTTGTTATGTGTAGATTTCTTTGTGTTTATTTTGCATTCAGAAACTTCCCTAAAGTCATTGACTATGTTTACTAATTTTCTGATCCTCTGGCATAGTAATATATGTTTGCAAACAGTAACAGTTTTACCCCTTCTTTTCCAGTTTTCTGGTAATTATTTTCTTCTCCTTCTTCGCTGATTGCTGTAGCTAGAAGTCACAAGATTATGTTGATTAACAGAGGTAAGAGTTGGCAACTATGCTTTTTTCATGAACTTAGGCAGCATGTTTAAGATTTTACCTATGAGAAGCATGCAAACAGTGGTTTTATCCATACATGGCCTTTATTAAGTTGAAGAAGATTCTCTCTGTTCCCACTTCTTCTACAGCTTTTATCATAAACGGGTGCTGAATTTTGCCAAAGGCGTTTTCTGCATCTATATCTTAGATGGTTTTGAGAGATTTCCTTGGAAACACCATTGTTATCTTTCAGTGTTCTTTCCTCCTTTGGCCACCTGATGCAAAGTGCTGTCTCATTAGAGAATGCCCTGATACTGGGAAAGATTGAAGGTAAAAGAAGTGGGTAGCAGATACTCAAAGGGTTATAGTATCACCAACTCTATGGACATGAGTCTGAACAAATTCTGGGAGATAGGGAAGCTAAGACTGATGGGACACAGGCCATGGGGTGGCAAAGGGATGGACATGAATAAGTGACTGAACAACATTAGCAACACATTCTCTCCTGTTATTGACAGTAGTAGTCATTCTTGACTACTTCATTTTCTATCCCACCATACCCTATCTACATCTCAGTTACACTGATTTTACCACTTACATGCATAGATTCAGCCACATTTGTTGTCATAATTGCCCCCCACTGGCCAAAAATCCATGTGATTTCCCAACTACACATGACCCAGTGTTCTAACCTTTTTCCAGCAGCCATTTATGTTCCTCAGGCACCCTCTACTTTGCTCTAGCCAGAGAAAATTGTCATTCACCAGCTAAGCCATGCGACAGGAAGCAAGTTCTTGAGGATAAATAAAGTTTTAGGATTCTGTATTCTATCATTTTCTCAATCTTCACATTGTTCCTTTAAGTTTCATTTCTCCAATCACACTGAAATTTCAGTCTGTGCTCTGTTCATCCCAGTCTCACTATCTGTGAAGACACTGTTCTTCTGTTTTCCTCGATTTTTCTTTTTTAGAAATGTCTATGAGAGTTTATTTTATTTTTATTTATTTATTTATTTATTTTTAAAGCCACACATTTATCATCTCACTTGATTCTACTGGTTGATTCTAAGTCTGCTTAGATCTTTCCCCTACTCAGAGTCTCTATTTTTTTTTATTTTTTTATTTTTATTTTTTTATTTTTTTATTACTTGGAGGCTAATTACTTCACAACATTTCAGTGGGTGTTGTCATACATTGATATGAATCAGCCATGGATTTACACGTCTTCCCCATCCCAATCCCTGTTCCCACCTCCCTCTCCACCCGATTCCTCTGGAAACATCCCACCCTCGCCTTCTCCCACAGAGTTCAAAAGTCTGTTCTGTATTTCTGTGTCTCTTTTTCTGTTTTGCATATAGGGTTATCATTACCATATTTCTAAATTCCATATATATGTGTTAGTATGCTGTAATGTTCTTTGTCATTCTGGCTTACTTCACTCTGTATAAGGGGCTCCAGCTTCATCCATCTCATTAGGACTGGTTCAAATGAATTCTTTTTAACGGCTGAGTAATATTCCATGGTGTATATGTACCACAGCTTCCTTATCCATTCATCTGCTGATGGGCATCTAGGTTGCTTCCATGTCCTGGCTATTATAAACAGTGCTGCAATGAACATTGGGGTGCACGTATCTCTTTCAGATCTGGTTTCCTCAGTGTGTATGCCCAGAAGTGGGATTGCTGGGTCATGTGGCAGTTCTATTTCCAGTTTTTTAAGAAATCTCCACACTGTTTTCCATAGCGGCTATACTAGTTTGCATTCCCACCAACAGTGTAAGAGGGTTCCCTTTTCTCCACACCCTCTCCAGCATTTATTGCTTGTAGACTTTTGGATAGCAGCCATCCTGACTGGCGGGTAATGGTACCTCATTGTGGTTTTGACTTGCATTTCTCTAATAATGAGTGATGTTGAGCATCTTTTCATGTGTTTGTTAGCCATCTGTATGTCTTCTTTGGAGAAATGTCTGTTTAGTTCTTTGGCCCATTTTTTGATTGGGTCATTTATTTTTCTGGAATTGAGCTGCAGGAGTTGCTTGTATATTTTTGAGATTAATCATTTGTCTGTTTCTTCATTTGCTATTATTTTCTCCCAATCTGAGGGCTGTCTTTTCACCTTACTTATAGTTTCCTTTGTAGTGCAAAAGCTTTTAAGTTTCATTAGGTCCCATTTGTTTAGTTTTGCTTTTATTTTGAATATTCTGGGAGCGATAGTTAATTTTAAATTCTTCTGGAAGGTTTTTTTTTTTTTTTTTTTTCAGTTTACAAGTCGTTTTGAGATTTTAATTTTAGATTGACCTGCTTGATGAGCTTTGATAGATTCTCTTTTCCAAATGGAAAAAAAATATGACAACTCACATCTATTTTAGCTTCTGATTCTACTCGCCCGCATTCAAGAGTAAAGGATTGTTTCTGAATAATACAACCTACATGGGTGTACATCTTAGTCACTGAATCATGCCCGACTCTTTGCAACCTCATGGACTGCAGCCCACCAGGCTCTTCTGTCCATGGGCTTTTCTAGGCAAGGATATTGGGGTGGGTAGCCATTTCCTACTCCAGGACAACCTGAATAGTGGAACCAAGGAGAAACAGAATTTTTAAGGTTTTAAATCTTAATAAATTCTGGATTTGCAGAAACCATTCCGTCAAAAAAAAAAAAAAAATGATTGCAAGTTAAAGTCAACAACTTTGTTTGCCTATCCCAAGATCATCTAAAAATAAAATAATCATTGGCTTCTATGAAAAGCATAATTTTCAGTTACTCATATAGCTGAGGAATATAAAAAAGCAAAATGAAATCTCAGAGATCTATATCATAAATAGAGGAAAATAATGGAATTTGAAATTGAAAGAGAAATTGAAGCTAAGGTATGAATCTTTCTGATTTTTTTCTTGGTGAATGGTAGTTGGCATTCTTGCTGTTAATTTTTTTTCCCATCAGGATTCCTTAAATCAGGGTCCATACTTGCTATTCAACCCAAGCAAGATGGTAGGCGCTGAGAGGGCGTCAGAAGGCAGACAGACTGAAACCGCAATCACAGACAACTAGCCAATCAGATCACATGAACCACAGAATTGTCTAACTCAATGAAAGTAAGCCATGCCGTCTGGGGCCACCCAAGATGCTTGGGTCATAGTGGAAAGGTCTGACAGAACGTGGTCCACTGGAGAAGGAAATGGCAAACCATTTCGCTTTTTTTTTTTTTTTTTTTTTTGCCTTGAGAACTCCATGAACAGTTTGAAAAGGTGAAAAGATAGGACACTGAGAGGTGAACTCCCCTGGTCTGTAGGTGCCCAACAGGCTACTGGAGATCAGTGGAGAAATAACTCCAGAAAGAATGAAGGGATGGTGCCAAAGCAAAACCAACATCCAGTTTTTGATGGGACTGGAGATAGAAGCAAAGTCCAACACTGTAAAGAGCAATATTGCATAGGAACCTGGAATGTTAGGTCCATGAATCAAGGCAAATTGGAAGTGGTCAAATAACAGATGGCAAGAGTGAACATTGATATTCTAGGAATCAGCGAACTAAGATGGACTGGAATGGGTGAATTTAACTCAGATGACTGTGGGAAAGAATCCCTTAGAAGAAATGGAGTAGCCATCAGAGTCAAAAGAAGAGTCTGAAATGAAATACTTGAATGCAATCTCAAAAGCGACAGAGTGATCTCTGTTCATTTCCAAGACAAATCAATCAATATCACGGTAATCCACGAACTAAGATGGACTGGAATCAATCACTATCACGGTAATCCAAATCTATGCCCTGGCCAGTAATGCTGAAGAAATGGAAGCTGAGTGATTCTATGAAAGCCTACCAGACCTTCTCGAACTAACACCCCCAAAAGATGTCCTTTTCGTTATAGGGCACTGGAATGCAAAAGTAGGAAGTCAAAAAACACCAGGAGTAATAGGTAACTTTGGCCTTGGAGTAGAGAATGAAGCTGGGAAAAGGCTAATATAGTTCTGCCAAGAGAATGCAGTGGTCATAGCAAACACCCTCTTTCAACAACACGAGAAGACTCTACACATGGACATCTCCAGATGGACAACATCAAAATCAGATTGATTATATTCTTTACAGCCAAAGATGGAGAAGCTCTATGCAATCAGCAAAAAAAAAAAAAAAAAAAAAAAAAAGGAACACAACCAGCAGCTCACTGTGGCTCAGATCATGAACTACTTATTGTCAAATTCACACTTTAATAGAAGAAAGAGGGGGAAACCTTTCAGGTGTGACCTATGTCAATCCCTTATGACTCTCCAGTGGGAGGGAGAAATAGATTTAAGATAGATCTAGATTTAAGAATAGATCTGATAGACAGGGTGCCTGATGAGCTATGGTCGGATGTTCGTGACATTGTACAGAAGACAGGACTCAAGACCACCCCAAGAAAAAGAAATGCAAGAAAGCAAAATGCCTGTCTGAGGTGACCTTTTAAATAGGTGTAAAAAGAAGAGAAGTGAAAAGCAATGTAGATACGGAAAGATATACCCGTTTGAATGCAGAGTTCCAAAGAATACAAGGAGAGCAAAGAAAGCCTTCCTCAGAAATAGAAGAAAACAATAGAATGGTAAAGACTAGAGATCTCCTCGAGAAAATTAGAGATAACAAGGGAACATTTAATGCAAAGATGGGTTCACGAAAGGATAGAAATCATATAGACCTTGCTTTCTTTTGAGAAGCAGAAGCTATTAGGAAGAGGTGGCAAGAGTACATAGAAGAACTATACAAAAATATCTTCACGACCAAGATAATCCGATGGAGAGATCACTCAAACTCACCTAGTGCCAAACATTCTGGAGAGCGTAGTCAAGTGGGCCTTAGGAATAATTACTGCAAACAAACCTAGTGGAGGGATAGCATTCCCTCCAGTTGAGCTATTTTATTTTATTTTATTTTTCATTTATTTTTATTAGGTGGAGGCTAATTACTTTACAATATTATAGTGGTTTGTGCCATACATTGACATGAATCAGCCATGGATTTACATGTGTTCCCCATCCCAGTCTCCCCTCCCACCTCCCTCCCCATCACATCCCTTTAGGTCTTCCCAGTGCACCAGCCCAGAGCACTTGTCTCATGCATCCAACTTGAGCTGGAGATCTGTTTCACCCTTAATTGTATAGTTGTTTCAATGCTATTCTCGCAGAACATCCCACCCTCGCCTTTTCCTACAGAGTCCCAAAGTCTGTTCTGTACATCTGTGTCTCTTTTTCTGTTTTGCATATAGGGTTATCAGTACCATCTTTCTAAATACAATATATATGCATTAGTATACTGTATTGGTCTTTATCTTTCTGGCTTTTCACTCTGTATAATGGGCTCCAGTTTCACCCATCTCATTAGAACTGATTAAAATAAATTCTTTTTAATGGCAGAGTAATATTCCATGGTGTATATGTACCACTTGTTTCCTTATCCATTCGTCTGCTGATGGGCATCTAGGTTGCTTCCATGTCCTGGCAATTGCAAACACTGCTGCGATGAACATTGGGGTGCACGTGTCTCTTTCAGATCTAAATTCCTCGGTGTGTATGCCCAGGAGTGGGATTGCTGGGTCATATGGCAGTTCTATTTCCAGTTGTGTAAGGAATCTCCACACTGTTCTCCATAGCGGTTGTACTAGTTTGCACTCCCACCAACAGTGTAAGAGCGTTCCCTCTTCTCTACACCCTCTCCAGCATTTATTGCTTGTAGACTTTTGGATAGCAGCCATCCTGACTGGTGTGTAATGGTACCTCACTGTGGTTTTGATTTGCATTTCTCTGATAATGAGTAATGTTGAGCATCTTTTCATGTGTTTGTTGGTCATCTGTATGTCTTCTTTGGAGAAATGTCTGTTTAGTTCTTTGGCCCATTTTTTGAATGGGTCATTTATTTTTTTGGAATTGAGCTGCAGGACTTGCTTGTATATTTTTGATAGTAATCCTTTGTCTGTTGCTTCATTTGCTATTATTTCCTCCCATTTTGAGGGCTGTCTTTTCACCTTGCTTATAGTTTCCTTTGTTGTGCAAAAGCTTTTAAGTTTCATTAGGTCCCATTTATTTCTGCTTTTATTTCCAATATTCTGGGAGGTGGGTCATAGAGGAGCCTGCTGTGATTTATGTTAGAGAGTGGTTTGCCTATGTTCTCCTATAGAAGTTTTATAGTTTCTGGTCTTACATTTAGATCTATGACCCATTTTGAGTTTATTTTTGTGTATGGCGTTAGAAAGTGTTCCAGTTTCATTTTCTTACAAGTGGTTGACCAGCTTTCCCAGCACCACTTGTTAAAGAGGTTGTCTTTTTCCCATTGCATATCCTTGCCTCCTTTGTCTAAAATAAGTTGTCCATAGGTTTGTGGACTTATCTCCGGGCTTTCTATTCTGTTCCATTGATCTACATTTGTGTCTTTGTGCCAGTACCATACTGTCCTGATGCCAGTGGATTTGTAGTAGAGCCTGAAGTCAGGCAGGTTGACTCCTCCAGTTCCATTCTTCTTTCTCAAGATTGCTTTGTCTATTTGAGTTTTTTTGTATTTCCATGCAAACTGTGAAATCATTTCTTCTAGTTCTGTGAAAAATACCATTGATAGCTTGATAGGGATTGCACTGAATCTAATCTATAGATCACAATATTGATTCTTCCATTCCTCAAACACGTTATATTTCTCCGTCTATTTGTGTCCTCTTTGATTTCTTTCATCAGTGTATTATAGTTTTCTATATATAGATCTTTCGTTTCTTTAGGTAGATATACTCCTAAGTATTGCATTCTTTCTGTTGCCATGGTGAATGGTATTGTTTCCTTAATTTCTCTTTCTGTTTTCTCATTGTTAGTGTATAGGAATGCAAGGGATTTCTGTGTGTTAATTTTATATCCTGCAACATTACTGATTAGCTCTAGTAATTTTCTAGTAGAGTCTTTAGTATTTTCCATGTAGAGGATCATGTCATCTGCAAACAGTGAGAGTTTTACTTCTTCTTCTCCTATCTGGATTCCTTTTATTTCTTTTTCTGCTGTGATTGCTGCGGCCACCATTTCCAAAACTATGTTGAATAGTAGTGGTGAGAGTGGGCACCCTTGTCTTTTTCCTGACATTAAGGGAAATGCTTTCAATATTTCACCATTGAGGAAAATGTTTGCTGTGGGTTTGTCATATATAGCTTTTATGATGTTGAGGCATGTTCCTTCTATGCCTGCTTTCTGGAGAGTTTTTATTATAAACAGATGTTGAATTTTGCCAAAGGCTTTTTCTGCCTCTATTGAGATAATCATATGGTTTTTATTTTTCAATTTGTTAATGTGGTGTATTACATTGATTGATTTGTGGATATTAAAGAATCCTTGCATTCCTGAGATAAAGCCCACCTGGTCATGATGTATGATCTTTTTAATATGTTGTTGGATTCTGTTTGCTAGTATTGTGCTAAGGATTTTTGCATCTATGTTCATCAGTGCTATTGGCCTGTAGTTTCCTTTTTGTGTGTGGCATCTTTGCCTGGTTTAGGTATTGGGGTGATGGTGGCCTCATAGAATGAGTTTGGAATTTAGTCTTCTTCTGCAATTTTCTGGAAGAGTTTGAGTAAGATAAGTGTTCAGCTCAGTTTAGTTCAGTCACTCAGGCATGTCTGACTCTTTGAGACTCCATGAATCGCAGCACTCCAGGCCTCCCTGGCCATCACAAACTACCGGAGTTCACTCAAAATCACGCCCATCGAGTCGGTGATGCCATCCAGCCATCTCATCCTCTGTCGTCCCCTTTACCTCCTGCCCCCAATCCCTCCCAGCATCAGGGTCTTATCCAACGAGTCAACTGTTCGCATGAGGTGGCCAAAGTATTGGAGTTTCAGCTTCAGTGTCAGTCCTTCCAATGAACACCCAGGACTGATCTCCTTTAAGATGGCCTGACCGGACCTCCTTGCAGGCCAAGGGACTCTCAAGAGTCTTCTCCAAAACCATAGTTCAAAAGCATCAATTTTTCGGCACTCAGCTTTCTTCACAGTCCAACTCTTACATCCATACATGACCACTGGAAAAACCGTAGCCTTGACCAGATGGAACTTTGTCGGCAAAGTAATGTCTCTGCTTTGTAATATGCTATCTAGGTTGGTCATAACTTTCCTCCCAAGTAGTAAGCGTCTTTTAATTTCATGGCTGCAGTCACCATCTGCAGTGAATTTGGAGCCCCAAAGAACAAAGTCTGATGCTGTTTCCACTGTCTCCCCATCTATTTCCCATGAGGTGATGGGACCAGATGCCATGATCTTAGTTTTCTGAATGTGAAGCTTTAAGCCAAAATTTTTACTCTCCTCTTTCACTTTCATCAAGAGGCTTTTTAGTTCCTCTTCACTCTCTGCCATAATGGTGGTGTCATCTGCATATCTGAGGTTATTGATATTTCCCCCGGCAATCTTGATTCCAGCTTGTGCTTCTTCCAGCCCAGCATTTCTCATGATGTACTCTGCATATAAGTGTGATAATCAGTGTGACAATATACAGCCTTGATGTCCTCCTTTTCCTATTTGGAACCAGTCTGTTGTTCCATGTCCAGTTCTCACTGTTGTGTCCTGATCTGCATACAGCTTTCTCAAGAGGCAGGTCAGGTGGTCAGTATTCCCATCTCCTTCAGAGTTTCCCACAGTTTATTGTGATCCACACAGTTGAAGGCTTTTGTGTAGTCAGTAATGCAGAAATAGATGTTTTTCTGGAACTCTCCTGTTTTTTTGATGATCCACCGGATATTGGCAATTTGATCTCTGGTTCCTTGGCCTTTTCTAAAACCAGCTTGAACATCTGGAAGTTCTCGATTCATGTATTGCTGAAGCCTGGCTTGGAGAATGTTGAGCATTACCTTACTAGCATGTGAGATGAGTGTAATTGTATGGTAGTTTGAGCATTCTTAGATAGGTGTTAGCTCTTCTCTAAATTTTTGGTAGAATTCAACTGTGAAGCCATCTGTTCCTGGGCTTTTGTTTGCTGGAAGATTTCTGAGTACAGTTTCGATTTCCGTGCTTGTGATGGGTCTATTATGATCTTTGAATTCTTCCTGGTTCAGTTTTGGAAAGTTATACTTTTCTAAGAATTTGTCTATTTCTTCCAAGTTGTCCATTTTATTGGCATACAGCTGCTGGTAGTAGTCTCTTATGATCCTTTGTATTTCAGAGTTGTCTGTCGTGATCTCTCCAATTTCAATTCTAATTTTGTAGATTTGGTTCTTCTCCCTTTGTTTCTTGATGAGTCTGGCTAACGGTTTGTCAATTACCTGCCTTTTCAAAAAACAGATTTTAGATTTGTTGATTTTTGCTATGGTCTCTTTTATTTCTTTTGCATTTTTTTCTGAGCTAATTTTAAAGACTTTTTTTCCTTCCACTTACCTGGGGTTCTTCATTTCTTCCTCCTCTGGTTGCTTTAGGTGTAAAGTGAGGTTATTTGTTTGACTTTCATCTTGTTCCTTGAGGTAAGCCTGTATTGTTAAGAACCTTCCCCTTAGCACTGCTTTTCCAGTGTCACATAGGTTTTGGGTTGTGTTTTCATTTTCATTCGTTTCTAGGCATGTTTTGATTTATATTTTTATTTCTTCTATGATTTGTTGGTTATTCAGAAGCATGTTATTTAGCCTCCATATGTTGGAATTTTTAATATATTTAATTTTAAAATTTGATAATTTTTGAAAATAATATATTATAAATGTACAATATATAATGTCTATATTAAATAGATAATATAACAGCACAATATTTATAATTGTTATATATTCTTCTTGGATTGATCCTTTGATCATTATGCAGTGTCTTTCTTTGTCTCTTTTCACAGCCTTTATTTTGAAGTCAATTTATCTGATATAAATATTGCGACTCCTGCTTTCTTTCGGTCTCCGTTTGCGTGAAATATTTTTTTCCAGACCTTCACTTTCAGTCCGTATGTGTCCCTTGCTTTGAGGTGGGTCTCTTGTAGACAGCATATATAGGGGTCTTGGTTTCGTATCCATCCAGTCAGTCTTTGTCTTTTTGTTGGGGCATTCAACCTCTTTAGATTTAAGGTAACTATTGATAAGAATGGGCCCATTGCCATTTGCTTTGTTGTTTTGGGTTCACTTTCATACAAACTTTCTGTGTTTCCTGTCTAGAGAAGATCCTTTAGCATTTGCTGAAGAGCTGGTTTGGTGTTGCTGAATTCTTTCAACTTTTGCTTGTCTGTAAAGCTTTTGACTTCTCCTTCATATCTGAACGAGATCCTTGATCGGTACAGTAATCTGGGTTGTAGGTTATTCTCTTTCATTACTTTAAGTATGTCCTGCCATTCCCTTGTGGCCTGAAGTGCGGGGAGCCAGCCTGACTGCTCAGGCTCTTTCTTGGCCCAGAGAGAGAGCAAGAAGTCCTTCTCTGTCCTGCTGCCCCTGATTTATTAAAGTGCAAACTGGCCTTTCTCACCTCCCTCAAGGAAATTGGTGCAGCCACCTTTTGCCCATTCTCCTGACTCTGATAAGGTTGTCAGGCTTCTTTATGTCTAGGCAATCTTTAACTGATTGTAAGACACCAGTGCCATGCTCTGCTAGTCTTAGAGTCGAGATAAAATTCCTGCCTGCTGTTCTGCACGTATGCATGTCTTTGATCTAAAATTTAGTGAGTCCTGTTAGCGTATATATGGATGTTACCCCTCAATAAAGTCGTCGGAATCAGTCACAAGCTGACTCCGCCCCTCTCAACCCCATCTTTCCGAGTCTTTTCTTTCTCAGGTGATCTGGTGATTGCGTCCTCGACCTGTTCATTTGCCGGCAGGCCCGGCAAGTGGCGCCTGAACTTAGGGACATGAGCGGATCCCAGTGCACAGCCACCCGAAATATTGAAAGTGATCCTGGAAGGAAACCTCACCTATTCAGGTTTCGTTGGAAAACTGTGGGTGGAGAGGGTATAGTTGAGAGTAAAATTTATGGGGCAAAGTAATAGTAGGCAGTTCTTTGTTTCTATGTTAAAAACTATGCTAAAAGCTAGAGAAATTTCTGTGTCTAAACAGAAACTAGAAAGATTTCTTGCCTTTGTGGAGGAAACTTGTCCCTGGTTCCCGGAGGAAGGAACTGTTAGCCTTGAAACTTGGGCAAAGTTAGGAGAACAAATTCAAATGGTCTATACCCTCCGTGGACTGGACAAAGTTTCTCTTGATGCTTATTCTCTATGGACTCTAATAAGGGATTGTTTAAACTCAGAACACGAGAGTAGGAAACTTGAAACAGCCTTGAAACTTATAACACCCAAGTGTTCAGGTGTCCCCCAACAGGTAGCAGAACATGTATATGACCCCCCAATTGTTCCAGGTTCCAGAAAAAATGATAATGAGACTACTTCTCTCGAAGAAGACTCAGATTCGGACCTTTCTCCTGATGAGGAAGACGATTTAAAAGAGCAAGCTTTTGAGCATAACAAAGAAGGATGGGCTGCCTTTATAGTAACTCAACAAAAGAATAAAGACCAAGGCCCCCCTTTTTCTGAACTTAGAGAGATGCTAACATCCATATCTCAGAGAATGGAACAACTAGACTTATTGCCCATGAATACAACTAAGCCGTTGCACTCTAAAATGCCATCTGTTGTAGCCGGTTTAGATCCTGACCCGCTGCTGCCGTCCTTCCCGCTCCCTCCCCCTCCTCTCGCAGAAGCGCCTTTGATTCCAACAGCGCCTGTATACGTCCCATCTAGCCTAAAAAAGCCAGTCTTTTCACCACTTCAAATGGCTGTGAAAACAGCCCGAGAACAGGTTGAAAATCTTGAGGGATATTCTATGATTTCCCCTGTCTTTCAAGATGCTAATCATTGCAGGTATCATGAGCCCCTGCCTTTTAAACAGCTGAAAGACCTAAAACGGGCTTGCACCCAATACGGGCCTACTGTGCCATTTACTCTAGCCATAATTGAAAGTCTTTCATCTCAATACTTGCCTCCTAATGATTGGAAGGGTGTTGCATGAGCCTTTCTCTCAGGAGGTGATTATTTCTTGTGGCACTCAGAATACACCGAGGTCTGTGGCATCACTGAAGATGTAACCACCGTAACGGGCTGTAGGTTACTTTTGACATGCTAATGGGAGAAGGACAATTTTGAGACCTTAATCAACAACTGACCTACCCTGAACTAGCTTATCCACAAATTAATGAGGCAGCCTTAAAAGCATGGAAAAGGCTCCCTGCCTCAAATAGAAAGGCTGGAGACTTATCAAAGTTTCGACAGGGGCCTGACGAGCCTTATCAGGACTTTGTCACTCGACTTCTCGAGGCAGTGCCAAAAAGTATAGGAGATGAAGAAGCCGGCACTATTGTAACTAAAGAGATGGCATATGAGAATGCCAACTGCTTGTCAGGCTGCTTTAAGACCTTATAGGAAAAAGGGAGGTTTAGCGGATTATGTAAGAATTTGTGCTGACATTGGCCCTTCCTATCTTTAGGGATTGTCTATGGCTGCTGCTATCCAGGGAAAAACTATCAAGGAAGTTTTATATCAACAAACTAAGAACAAGGGTAGTGTAAAGAAGGGAGGGCCTCCTGGCAGTTGTTTCTCATGCGGACAATTGGGACACCGCATGGCACAATGCTCTAAGAAAAACAACGTAGATAGCACCAAAAATCCTAATGTATGCCTTAGATGTAAGAAAGGAAAACACTGGGCTAGAGACTGCAGATCTAAGACAGATGTGGATGGCAAACCTCTTCTGCCGCAGTCGGGAAACTGAGTGAGGGGCCAGCCCCAGGCCCCGAAACAGTGTTATGGGGCACTTCAGAAAGAACTTCAGCCCAACCCAACCGGCCCGATATTAAGAGCCTCCTCCGAGCTACCTCAGGCAGCACAGGATTGGACTTGTGTGCCGCCACCCACACAGTACTAACACCTGATATGGGGATGCAAGCCATTCCCACTGGAGTTTTTGGGCCTTTACCAAAAGGAACTGTAGGCGTAATTATTGGCAGAAGTAGTAGGACCATGAAAGGCTTATCAATATCCCCTGGAGTAGTTGATGCAGATTATACAGGAGAACTCAAAATTATGGCCCACGCACCTTTAAAGATAATCAGTATTCCCATAAATCAACAAATAGCCCAGTTAGTTCTGTTGCCTCTTCACATGGAAGGGAAAGTTCCCTCTAAATGAGAGCACAATACTGATGGTTTTGGTTCATCTGATTTATATTGGGTGCAGTCTATTTCTGCTGAACAGCCTAAATTAGGCCTTTTTATTGAAAATAAAACATTTTCAGGAATTTTAGATACTGGTGCAGATGTATCAGTTATAGCTGAGGAGCATTGGCCTCAGCTATACTCAGGCTCAAACAAGAAGCTTACTCCACTTTGAGGGGGATAGGACAGTCTCAAAGTCCACAGCAGAGCAGCCGCATCCTGCACTGGAGAGACTCTGAAGGACATGAAGGAGATTTTCAGCCCTTTATTCTCCCTCATCTCCCAGTCAATTTATGGGGAAGAGATGTTATGCAACAAATGGGAGTTTATATGTTTGCCCCAAAATAAAGCTGTTTCTAACATGATGTTAAACCAAGGACTCCTCCCTCAACAGGGGCAAGGAAAAGATAATCAAGGTAATTACTCAACCCATATTGCCCGACTCAAAACCGTTCAGATCTGGACTAGGATGTTTTTAATGGGGGTTACTGATTCTCCTGTAATCCATGCAGACTCAAACAGTTGGAAAACTGATGAGCCTGTCTGGGTTGATCAGTGGCCCCTGACCAAACAAAAGATTGCTGCAGCCGAGCAGTTGGTACAGGAGCAATTGCATTTAGGACATATTGAGCCTTCTAATTCACCTTGGAATTCCCCTATATTTGTTATTAAAAAGAAATCTGGCAGGTGGAGATTGCTTCAAGATCTTCGAAAAGTTAATGAGACCATGGTGGTTATGGGACAACCCCAGCCTGGTTTGCCCTCACCTGCTGGGATACCACGTGCAACCTATAAAATAATTATAGATTTAAAAGATTGTTTTTACACCATACCCCTGCAACCTAGTGATTGTCATCGCTTTGCTTTTAGCATCCCCTCCACAAATTTTAAACAGCCTGCACGAAGATATCATTGGAAAGTTCTTCCGCAGGGTATGGCTAACAGCCCCACACTTTGTCAAAAACTTGTTGATCAGGCGATTGACCCCATTCAAAAGGCTTATCCTGAAGTTTATTTAGTTTATTATATGGACGACATTTTACTCGCTCATTGTATAGAGGGTATTCTTTTGCAAGCGTATGAACTGCTATTGCTTCAATTAACTAAATTTGCATTGCAAATTGCTTCTGAAAAAATACAACGATGCCCGCCGTTTTCTTATTTAGGGCTTAGGCTAGAGAGAGAGACCTTTTGAGTGCAGAAACTTCAGATTCAAAAAGACAATCTGAAGACTTTAAATGACTTTCAGAAATTATTAGGGGACATAAATTGGATCCGTCCCTATCTAAAATCGACTACTTGAGAATTGAAGCCTTTGTTTGATATTTTGAAAGGATCCACTGACCCTTCCTCTCCTAGAATACTAAACGATGAGGGGAGAGCTGCTCTGGCCCTAGTTGAACAGGCCCTCTCTCACCATTTTGCTACCTACTGTGATTTTTCTCAACCGTGGGGACTATATGTGTTTCCCTCTAAACATACCCCGATGGCAGTGTTATACCAAAATGCTCCCTTACAGTGGATCCATTTACCTGTATCGCCTTCAAAAGTTCTTACTCCTTTTTTGATTTCATTAGCCTCCTCGTTGCCAAAGGAAGGCGTCTTTCCAGAGAAATGTTGGGAGTCGATCCTGCTTACATTTATGTGCCCTATACCAAAGAACAGCAGGGATGGCTTTTTCAGTTTAATGACTCGTGGGCTTTGGCTTTTTCCTCCTTTACAGGTCAAATTATTAATCATTTACCTTCTGATAAATTTTTGCATTTTGCCAGCCAGCATTCATTTATTTTTCCCAAGAATGTTTCTAATGTTCCTATTCAAGATGCTCTTACGATCTTTACTGACGGATCCTCCAATGGAACTGCTGCCTTTGTGGTTAATGATACCCCTTTCTCCTGTCAGACAAACTATGCATCGGCTCAAGAAGTAGAGCTTTCAGCCGTTCATAAAGTATGTTCACGATATCCCTCACAGTCTTTTAATTTGTTTACTGATAGCAAATACATTGCTCATGCTTTGCAATATATAGAAACCGTTCCCTTTATTTCTACTGTGAATTCTAACATTCAACATTTGTTACGTTCAATTCAGTCTCTGCTGCAACAGCGCACCTTACCCTGCTTCTTTGGGCATTTATGTGCCCACACTGGACTTCCTGGACCTCTATCTATGGGAAATCAAATGGCTGATTCTCACACTAGAGGTTTTCTTTCATAGGTGGAAGCAGCACAACGATCACATGCGCTACATCACCAAAATAGTAATACTCTTCATTTGCAATGTCAAATCCCTCGAGAGACTGAACGACAAATTGTTAAATCTTGTTCTGTTTGCCCTAAGTTTCTCCCAGTTCCATACCTTGGCGTTAATCCTCGTGGGCTTCTACCGAATCATCTTTGGCAAATGGATGTCACTCATGTCCCTTCCTTTGGTCATTTAAAGTACACTTCTGGGCATACACACTGAGGAAACCAGATCTTAAAGAGACACGTGCACCCCAATGTTCATCGCAGCACTGTTTATAATAGCCAGGACATGGAAGCAACCTAGATGCCCATCAGCAGATGAATGGATAAGGAAGCTGTGGTACATATACACCATGGAATATTACTCAGCCATTAAAAAGAATTCATTTGAACCAGTCCTAATGAGATGGATGAAGCTGGAGCCCCTTATACAGAGTGAAGTAAGCCAGAAAGATAAAGAACATTACAGCATACTAACACATATATATGGAATTTAGAAAGGTGATAGTGATAACCCTATATGCAAAACAGAAAAAGAGACACAGAAATACAGAACAGACTTTTGAACTTTGTGGGAGAATGTGAGGGTGGGATATTTCAAAAGAACAGCATGTATACTATCTATGGTGAAACAGATCACCAGCCCAGGTGGGATGCATGAGACAAGTGCTCCGGCCTGGTGCACTGGGAAGACCCAGAGGAATCGGGTGGAGAGGGAGGTGGGAGGGGGGATCGGGATTGGGAATACATGTAAATCCATGGCTGATTCATATCAATGTATGATGAAACCCACTGGAAAAAAATAATTAAAAAAAATAACATCTCAAAAAATAATAATAATAAAGTACGTTCCTGTATCTATTGACACCTTTTCAGGATATATTGTGGCATCCTTACAGACTGGTGAAGCCGCAAAACATTCTATCTCGCATTGTCTTTATGCTTTTTCCATTTTAGGCACGCCAAAGATTATAAAACTGATAATGGCCCCGGCTATGTTTCCTCTGCCTTCAAAAATTTTTGTTCCTCTTCTTCTATCACCTTAAAAACAGGCATTCATTATAATCCACAGGGTCAAGGCATCGTGGAACGTGCTAATCAAACTTTGAAACTACAGCTTCACAAAATACAGAGGGGGGAGCTCTACCCCCTTCTCTCCAGAAATTACCTTAATCACGCTTTATATATTTTAATTTTTTTAATTTTAGAAAAAGAAGGACATTCAGCCGTGCAGAGATTTTGGGACCCTCAGATTTCCAGCAAAAGGCCGATGGTCTTGTGGAAGGACCCGCTAGATAATAACTGGCATGGCCCAGATCCCATGTTAATTTGGGGGAGGTGTCATGTATGTGTTTTCCCACAGGATTCTGAAGCACCGCGCTGGCTCCCGGAAAGGCTGGTACGCCAGACAGAGGAGATCACTGAACCAGCAATTAGGTCGGCTGACTTTACAGCAGAGAACTACATTCCCAACGGCACAGCAGATGCATGAGTTCATCTTACAAGCACGAAGGATGGCTGCCGACACTACTCAACCTCAATATGCGCTGGCTTACATTGCCCTCGCTTTGGCATGCGCGGTAATGAATCAAGCCTTCCCTCAGGCTGAAGCCAATGCTTTCGTTTCCTGGGCTCATTCTTATGCTGATTTTTACAATGAAACAGCCTGTTGGGTCTGCACAAACCTGCCATTATCGGTTACCGAAGGATTGCCTTGGTGGGTGCTTCCCTTTCCAAAAAATGAAACTTTGGCTTTATGTGATTTTTTAAAAGAATATCAGAAGAAACATTGAAGCTTAATTACAGTTAATTTTGATATAGATTCTCGATGCTCTGATCCTTTACACGCTTCTTCTTTTTATTTTAATGTAACACAAAGTTATCAGGAAATTGTTAATGCGTACTTATATTACAAAAATAGATCTGTCTCTTCTCCTAATGATTTTAATCGATTTGAGGGTGACTACTACCAAGTTTGGGATTAATATGTCTGGATGACCCCTGAAAAAAAGGACAGCTACTGACCCCTGCCGACATTTGCTGAGAGCAAAAGACTCATGTACCAACATTTGGAGGCCGGGAATTTCCAGGATATCACATGAAACATATGGGACTATTGCCTACCCACAAATGTAAGACTGTAATGGAAGTAACGTTTATTGTCAACAAGTCTGTTATATGGCCAGGGACAGATTGGGAAAATAGCCCTGGTATAAGAAGGGTAGCCCCAAATAACACTCGATGGATTTGTGGATACAACCTTTAGCCCTGGCTCCCTCTAGAATGGGTGGGGAGATGTACCCTAGGATTTGTGTTTGCCCCTGGGAGAATTCATAAGCAAAAAATTAGTCATCCTGTTAATTTACCTTATATTAAAGCCTGGTGGTCACGCTCTGTTTTTCATTGGTATGATTATTTAGCCTCAATTTTTGTGCCCTCTTTAGGAGCCACTGATATTATGCTCAGGGTAGAGGCTTTGAACAATTTTATAAAACAAGCTTTGACAGATACTAGAAGAGCTTTAGAGACTCTTAATGAAGAACAAAAACAGATGAGAAAAGCCGTTCTACAGAATCGTATGGCTCTGGATATTCCAACAGCCTCTCAAGGGGGAACATGTGCCTTAACAAAAATGGAGTGTTGTGTATATATTCCTGATTATTCCTGAAATGTTTCTGATGCTTTAGAAGATATGAAACAACAAGGGGCCGCTATATTTTTCTGACTCCAGCATTTGGAGTCAGATATCTGCCTGATTTCATGGTGGTTGGTGGAAATCTATAATTTTTATCATTATATGCATATTATTCTTGCTGTGTTTTGGCCCTTGTATTTGTCAATGCATATCTGAGATGATAAATAAAAGATTGCTGATATTTTCCTGTTTGCAAACGTGGCCATTTCCCTTGAGAGAGATATAATGGCCATTAGTCAAAAGGAAAAGGGGAGATGCGGGGAGCCAGCCTGACTGCTCAGGCTCTTTCTTGGCCCTGAGAGAGATCAAGAGGTCCCTCTCTGCCCCGCCACCCCTGATTTATTAAAGTGCAAATTGGCCTTTCTCACCTCCCTCAAGGAAATTGGTGCAGCCACCTTTTGCCCATTCTCCTGACTCTGATAAGGTTGTCAGGCTCCTGTGAATGGTTTATGTCTAGGCAATCTTTAACTGATTGTAAGACGCCAGTGCCATGCTCTGCTAGTCTTAAAGAGTTGAGATAAAATTCCTGAGCTAAAACTAGTGTCTGCAGTTCTGCACGTATGCCTGTCTTTGATCTAAAATTTAGTGAGTCTTGTTAGCATATATATGGATGCTACCCCTCAATAAAGTCGTCAGAATCAGTCACAAGCTGACTCCGTCCCTCTCAACCCCATCTTTCCGAGTCTTTTATTTCTCAGGTGCTCTGGTGATCGCGTCCTCGACCTGTTCGTTTGCCGGCAGGCCCGACACTGAAGAGTTTCTATTGAAAGATCAACTGTTGTCCTTATGGGAATCCCCTTGTGTGTTATTTGTTGTTTCTTCCTTGCTGCTTTTAATATTTGTTCTTTGTGTTTGATCTTTGTTAATTTGACTAATATTTGTCTTGGGGTGTTTTGCCTTGGGTTTATCCTGTTTGAGACTCTCTGGGTTTCTCGGACTTGTGTCACTATTTCTTTCCCCATTTTGGGGAAGTTTTCAACTATTGTCTCCTCGAGTATCTTCTCATGGCCTTTCTTTTTGTCTTCTTCTTCTGGGACTCCTATGATTCGAATGTTGGGGAACTTCACATTGTTCCAGAGGTCCCTCTGGGGTCCTCATTTCTTTTAATTCTTTTTTCTTTCTTCCTCTCTGCTTCATTTATTTCCACCATTTTATCTTCTACCTCACTTATCCCATCTCCTGCCTCCATTATTCTACTGTTGGTTCCCTCCAGAGTGTTTTTGATCTCATTTACTGCATTATTCATTTTTAATTGACTCTTTTTTATTTTTCTAGGTCTTTGTTAAACGTCATTTGCATCATCTTAATCCTTGTCTCCAGGTTATTTATCTGTAATGCTATTTTGTGTTCAAGATTTTGGATCATTTTTATTATCATTATTCTAAATTCCTTTTCAGGTATATTCCCTATCTCCTCCTCTTTTGTTTGGCTTGGTGGACATTTTTCATGTTCCTTTTCCTGCTGGGTATTCCTCTGCCTTTTCATCTCATTTAGGTTGCTGTGTTTGGGGTGACCTTTTTGTATTCTGGTAGTCTTTGGTTCCGTTTTATTGTGGAGGTTTCTCTGAGTGGGTGGGGCTGGATGTTTGGCTTGTTGAGGTTTGCTGGTTAGGGAAGCTTGTGTTGGTGTTCTGTTGGGTGGAGCTGGATTTCTTCTCTCTGGAGTGCAATGGACTGTCCAGTAGTGAGTTTTGAGACGGGTCTATAGGTTTGTTGTGTCTTTGGGCAGCCTGTATATTGATGCTCAGTGCTATGTTCCTGCATTGCTGGAGAATTTGCATGGTATGTCTTGCTCTGGAACTTGTTGGCTCTTGGGTGGTGGTTGGTTTCAGTGTAGGTATGGAGGCTTTTGGATGATCTCTTATTAATTAATGTTCCCTGTCGTTAGGAGTTCTCCAGTGTTCTCAGTTTGGGGGCTTAAACCTCTTGCCTCTGGATTTCAGTCTTATTCTTCCAGTAGCCTCAAGACTTCTCCATCCATACAGCACTAATAATAAAACGTCTAGATTAATGCTGAAAGGACTCTCTACAGTGAGGGACCTCCAGAGAGGTTCACAGAGTTACATGAAGAAGAGCAGAGGGAGGAAGGAGATAGAGGTGAGCAGGAGGAGGAAAAGGGGGATTCAATAGAGGAGAGACAGATCTAGGTTGTACTCTGCTCACGAAGTGTTCTCTGCAGCCCAGAACACCCACAGAGATTCACAGAATTGGATTGAGAAGAGAAGATGGAGGGAGGAAATAGAAGAGATCTGGGGGAGAAAAAGGAGAGTCAAAGGGGGAGAGAGTGATCAAACCAGTAATCACACTCCTGAGTAAAAATGGGTACTGAAAGTTGGATTCCTAAATGAATGTCCAAACTTAATATCAAATACTGAAAAACAAAGATTAAAAATCTAGAGTAGAGGTTGGACTCTTAAAAATACAATGTGAAAAATATCACAAAAACAAAAAAACTTTAAGACATATATATGAAGTTCTCTTTAAAAATAGGATACTTTTTTTTTTTTTTTTTTGCCAGGTTATAGTGGGTTATAAAAATGAAAATTAACGAGTAATAGAGGAATTTTTAAAAAAAAGGAAGAGAAAAAAATTTAATTACAAAATAAAAATAATAGTAAAAATTATATCTAGGAATTTCTCTGGAGCTGTTGCGGGCAGTGTGGGTTTGATTCAGTTTCAGATAGCTCCTTGTTCCAGCTTACTTCTCAATATCTATAGACCCCTTCCAGTGTAGTTGGTGTTTCCTATAGGGATTTTAATCTGTTGCACCTGTCACTTCTAAAGCAGTTTGTTTATTTGGCTTCTGTTTGCAGGTCTCTTCAGTGTCTAATTTCCACCCTGACACAAGCGGGTGGAGGTGGTCTCTTGCTTAGGCTCACTTGTTCAGTCGTGCTGTGGGGAGGGAGGGGCACTGCAGACAAATATCACTGGCATGTGTGGGGAGCACTCACAGTGTTCCAGCCATCCTGGGTTTGCCCCTGCTCACAGTGCATGTGCTTTCCCCATCTACACTGCTCAGGCTCCAGGCTGCTTTACAGGGAGCGGGCCCTGAGCTGTGTGCACTCCCCAGGCCTAAGCCGCTCAGATTCTGGTTTTCGGGTATTCCAGAACGACACAGACTCAGTCGGGCCTGCGTTTTGTGCCTTCCCTGGTCGGAGCAGCCCAGGCAGCAGGAGCTTGACTAGCACACTCTCCCCTGGTGTGGTGCACCTTATCCCCTCCATGGCCCCAGCCTCAGTTTCTGCACACGATGAACGGGTGAGCCTTGTGCCCCTTCTGGGAAGCTGATTTCTGGCTGTGACCCTCCTAGCAAATGTTAACCATCCAGAATCTCAGGAAGTCTTTGGTTAGAAGGTGGAGGCCTGTTTGCCGTTTGGTAGGGGGTGCTGTCTCTGGGGCCAAATTTGCCCCTTTCCCCTCCCACCTGCCTCCTGCCTCCAGTGAGGGATGGGCCAGTCAGTAGCCAGCTAGCTCTTGTCTGGTATTTGCACAGTCCTTCGTTCTGGGAATGGGGAGTAGTGTGTAAATTTAAGGGTTTTCCCAAGTTAATTATCTCTCTCTTTCTATCCCACAGTTTAAGCTCCTATCTCGCGTTAGCTCCCTCTGATTGCCCTCAGGGTATTCAGGCCCCGTCCTTATCCTAAGCAATGCTGGTGGCTCTCCGTTTAGCCCCCACTTGCTGGTGGCAGATGAGAGAGTCTGGGGTAGTTTTCTGCTGGGAGTTGATTTTAGGCATGTAATCTGTGGGTTTTATTTATTTTCCCTCTGAGTTAGGTTGCCCTCCAAGATTCAAAAACTTCCCCCAGACCCGCCAGTGAAAGGGTTTCCTGGTGTTTGGAAGCTTCCTCTATTAAGACTCCCTTCCTGGGACGGATCTCTGTCCCTAAACCTATTGTCTCTCTTTTTATCTTTTGTATTTTGTCCTACCTCCTTTTGAAGATGATGGGCTGCTTTTCTGGGTGTCTGATGTCCTCTAATAGCGATGAGAAGTTGTTTTGTGGAGTTTGCTCAGTGTTCAAATGCTCTTTCAATTAATTTGCGGGGGTGAAAGTGGTCTCCTCATCCTATTCCTCTGCCCTCTTTGGAGCCAGTTTAAAAGAAAATTCTAAGGGATTCCAGGAATTCCAAAGTAAAGGAGGACTTCCACAAAGGAAAGCAGGAGACTGAGTCCTGATGTGTTGCCTCACTGCCTCGTGGCTCAGTCTGAGACAGCTGATCTCTACCTTTTAATCAGTTTCCTTAAGGGGTCTGCCAGTGGGGCTCTTCTAGCCACTCACCCTCAGGCCAAGAGGCTTCTTAGTTTACTCCTAGTTGAGCCATTATAAATCCTAAAAGATGATCCTGTGAAAGTGCTGCACTCAATATGTTAGCAAATTTGGAAAACTCAGCAGTGTCCACAGGACTGGAAAAAATCAGTTTTCATTCCAATCCCAAAGAAAGACAATGCCATGGAATGCTCAAACTACCACACAATTGCACTCATCTTACACGCTAGTAAAGTAATGCTCAAAATTGTCCAAGCCAGGCTTCAGCAATATGTGAACAGTGAACTTCCAAAAGTTCAAGTTGGTTTTAGAAAAAGCAGAGGAACCAGAGATCAAATTGCCAACATCCAATGGATCATTGAAAATGCAAGACTCTTTTGCAACCAAACAAAGAAGAAAAAACATATATTTCTGCTTTATTGACTGTGCTGAAACATTTCACTGTGTGGATCACAATAAACTGTGGGAAATTCTAAAGGAGATGGGAATACCAGGCCACCTGACCTGCCTCTTGAGAAATGTGTATGCAGGTCAGGAAGCAACAGTTAGAACTGGACATGGAGCAACAGACTGGTTCCAAGTAGGGAAAGGAGTACATTAAGCCTGTGTATTGTCACACTGCTTATCACACTTATATGCAGAGTACATCATGAGGAATGCTAGGCTGTCAGATGCACAAGCTGGACTGAAGATTGCTGGGGGAAATATCAATAACCTCAGATATGAAGAATCCGCCGCCCATAAGGGAGAAAGTGAAAAAGAACTAAAGAGCTTCTTGATAAAAGTGAAAGAAGAGAGTGAAAAAGTTGGCTGAAAGCTCAACATTCATAATACTAGGATCATGGCATCTGGTCCCATCACTTCATGGCAAATAGATGGGGAAACAGTGGAAACAGTGGCTGACTTTATTTTTCTGGGCTCCAAAATCACCACAGGTGGTGATTGCAGCCATGGAATTTAAAAAAAAAAAAAAAGGAAAGAAAGAAAGGAAAAAAGAAAAAGAAAAACTCTTCCTCTTTGAAAGGAAATTTATGACCAACCTAGACAGCATATTTAAAAGCAGAGACATTACTTTGTTAACAAAGGTCCATGTACTCAAGGCTACTGTTTTTCCAGTAGTTGGGTATGGATATGAGATTTGGAGTATAAAGGAAGCTGAGTGCAGGAGAATTCATGCTTTTGAACTGTGGTGTTGGAGAAGGCTCTTGAGAGTGCCTTGGACTGCAAGGAGGTCCAGTCAGTCCATCCTAAAGGAGATCAGTCCTGGGTGTTCATTGGAAGGACTGATGTTGATGCTGAAAGTCCAATACTTTGGCCATCTGAGAGAAGAGCTGACTCATTTGATAAGACCTTGATGCTGGGAAAGATGTATGGCAGGAGGAGAAGGAGACGGCAGAGGATGAGGTGGTTGGATGGCATCACTGACTCAATGAACATGGTTTGGTTGGACTCTGGCAGTTGCTGATGGACAGAGAGCCCTGCCATGATGCGGCACATGGGATCACAAAGAGGTGAACACCCCTGAGCAGTTGAGCTGAACTGAAGTGAACTTGCTGTTAAAGTGAGTTATTTGTGAGGATTTTCAGAAGAAATGGAATGAAGAAACCCACATAGAGCAGAGTGAAGCTAAATCTAATCTCAAGTGGAGATGATATTGCACTGGGTGTAGAATTTTCTACATCAAATATGTAATTGTGTATATTTTTCATATGAAGATCCTCATTCAGATTTCCATCTCATATATGGAATTCTCGATTTATCATATGTTAAAATCTGAATGAATGTTTTCTGACACTTGAAACTTTGCATGTTTGGAATAAGAAAAGCCTGGTATTAAAGAATCCTTGCTTTCCTGGGATAAAGCCCACTTGGTCATGTTGTATGATTTTTTTAATATGTTGTTGGATTCTGTTTGCTAGAATTTTGTTAAGGATTTTTGCATCTATGTTCATCAGTGATATTGGCCTGTAGTTTTCTTTTTTTGTGGCATCTTTGGTTTTGAAATTAGGGTGATGGTAGCCTCATAGAATGAGTTTGGAAGCTTACCTTTTTCTGCAATTTTCTGGAAGAGTTTGAGTAAGATAGATGTTAGCTCTTCTCTAAATTTTTGGTAGAATTCAGCTGTGAAGCCATCTGGTCCTGGGCTTTTGTTTGCTGGAAGATTTTTGATGACATTTTCGATTTCCTTGCTTGTGATGGGTCTGTTAAGATCTTCTATTTCTTCCTGGTTCAGTTTTGGAAAGTTATACTTTTCTAAGAATTTGTCCATTTCATCCAAGTTTTCCATTTTATTGGCATAGAGCTGCTGGTAGTAGTCTCTTATGATCCTTTGTATTTCAGTGTTGTCTGTCCTATATACTAACAATGAAAAAACAGACAGAGAAATTAAGGAAACAATACCATTCACCATTGCAACAAAAAGAATAAAATACTTAGGAGTATATCTACCTAAAGAAACAAAGGACCTATACATAGAAAACTATAAAACACTGATGAAAGAAATCAAAGAGGACACAAACAGATGGAGAAACATACCGTGTTCATGGATTGGAAGAATTAATATTGTCAAAATGGCTATTCTTCCCAAAGCAGTCTATAGATTCAATGCAATCCCTATCAAGCTTCCAACGGTATTTTTCACAGAACTAGACCAAAGAATTTCACAATTTGTATGGAAATACAAAAAACCTCGAATAGCCAAAGTAATCTTGAGAAAGAAGAATGGAGCTCGAGGAATCAACCTGCCTGACTTCAGACTCTACTACAAAGCCACAGTCATCAAGACAGTATGGTACTGGCACAAAGACAGAAATATAGATCAATGGAACAGAATAGAAAGCCCAGAGATAAATCCACGAACCTATGGACACCTTATCTTTGACAAAGGAGGCAAGGATATACAATGGAAGAAAGACAACCTCTTTAACAAGTGGTGCTGGGAAAACTGGTCAACCACTTGTAAAAGAATGAAACTAGAACACTTTCTAACACCATACACAAAAATAAACTCAAAATGGATTAAAGATCTAAATGTAAGACCAGAAACTATAAAACTCCTAGAGGAGAACATAGGCAAAACACTCTCCGACATAAATCAAAGCAAGATCCTCTATGACCCACCTCTCAGAATATTGGAAATAAAAGCAAAACTAAACAAATGGGACCTAATGAAACTTAAAAGCTTTTGCACTACAAAGGAAACTATAAGTAAGGTGAAAAGACAGCCCTCAGATTGGGAGAAAATAATAGCAAATGAAGAAACAGACAAAGGATTAATCTCAAAAATATACAAGCAACTCCTGCAGCTCAATTCCAGAAAAATAAATGACCCAATCAAAAAATGGGCCAAAGAACTAAACAGACATTTCTCCAAAGAAGACATACAGATGGCTAACAAACACATGAAAAGATGCTCAACATCACTCATTATTAGAGAAATGCAAGTCAAAACCACAATGAGGTACCATTACCCGCCAGTCAGGATGGCTGCTATCCAAAAGTCTACAAGCAATAAATGCTGGAGAGGGTGTGGAGAAAAGGGAACCCTCTTACACTGTTGGTGGGAATGCAGACGAGTACAGCCGCTATGGAAAACAGTGTGGAGATTTCTTAAAAAACTGGAAATAGAACTGCCATATGACCCAGCAATCCCACTTCTGGGCATACACACTGAGGAAACCAGATCTGAAAGAGACACGTGCACCCCAATGTTCATCGCAGCACTGTTTATAATAGCCAGAACATGGAAGCAACCTAGATGCCCATCAGCAGATGAATGGATAAGGAAGCTGTGGTACATATACACCATGGAATATTACTCAGCCATTAAAAAGAATTCATTTGAACCAGTCCTAATGAGATGGATGAAGCTGGAGCCCCTTATACAGAGTGAAGTAAGCCAGAAAGATAAAGAACATTACAGCCTACTGACACATGTATATGGAATTTAGAAAGGTGATAACGATAATCCTATATGCAGAACAGAAAAAGAGACACAGAAATACAGAACAGACTTTTGAACTTTGTGGGAGAATGTGAGGGTGGGATATTTCAAAAGAACAGCATGTATACTATCTATGGCGAAACAGATCACCAGCCCAGGTGGGATGCACGAGACAAGTGCTCCAGCCTGGTGCACTGGGAAGACCCTGAGGAATCGGGTGGAGAGGGAGGTGGGAGGGGGGATCGGGATTGGGAATACATGTAAATCCATGGCTGATTCATATCAATGTATGACAAAACCCACTGGAAAAAAAATAATAATAATAATAAAAATTAAAAATAATAAAAAAAAAAGAAAAAAGAAAAGCCTGGTAAAGGTTTCTTTAAACCTGAAATATGAACTCTGTATGTCACATATAAAAATATGGGTTCAGTTTTGACAGATGAAATATACATATATACATATTTTAATATGAAAACATGTGGATGCATTTTTGTGCATGTAATTAGAAAATCTGAATATTGATAAGCAGGACTGCATAATGTAATCCATACATGAGATATGGACTTCTGATACTTTGTATATGAAAATATCACCTTAGCTTTTCAAACAAGCAGTATGATATTTCCTATATTTTAATATGCTAATCTGTGCAGAGTTCATGTTATACTAATTAACTATGAAGTAAACTCTATTTCACATTTGAAAAGTCATTTCACATCAGGCAGAATGGCTGCTATCCAAAAGTCTATAAGCAATAAATGCTGGAGAGGGTGTGGAGAAAAGGGAACAGTCTTACACTGTTGGGAATGCAAACTAGTACAGCCACTGTGGAGAACATTGTGAAGAACATCCCTTACAAAAACTGAAAATATAACTGCCATTTGACTCAGCAATCCCACTACTGGGCATACACACTGAGGAAACCAGTATTAAAAGAGACACGTGCACCCCAATGTACATTGTGGCATTGTTTATAATAGGAAGGCCATGGAAACAACCTAGATGTCCATCAGCAGGGGAATGGATAAGAAAGCTGTGGTACATATACACAATGGAATATTACTCAGCCATTAAAAAAAATATACATTTGAATCAGTTCTAATGAGGTGGATACAACTGGAGCCTATTATACAGAGTGAAGTAAGCCAGAAATAAAAACACCAGTACAGTACACTAATGCAGATATATGTGGAATTTAGAAAGATGGTTATGGTAACCCTATAAGGGAGACAGCAGAAAAGAGACACAGATGTATAGAACAGTCTTTTGGTCTCTGTGTGAGAGGGAGAGGGTGGGATGATTTCGGAGAATGGCATTGAAACATGCATATTATCATATGTGAAAAGAATCATAAAGCTCACAGCTCACGGCTCAAGTGATGGTGCACTGGGATGACCCAGAGGGATGGGATAGGGAGGGAGGTGCAAGGGGGGTTCAGGATGGGGAACACATATACACCTGTGACAGATTCATGTCAATGTATGGCAAGACTACTACATTATTGTAAAATAATTAGCCTCCAGTTAAAATAAATATATTTATATTTAAAAAAGAGAAAATCTGAACACAACACTTTATACAAGAAATTTGAAATTTTCTATATATGACATATGAACATATGAGTTGCAATGTTAGGAATATTGAATTCTCTACTTTTCATATATGAATAACAGGATATCAACCATACTCCCTGAAGTGTGGAATACTGTATATTTCACATATGACATTTTGGACACATCTTATCCAGTATGAAATATTCAAAGCTTTCAACATCACACATGAAAAGCTGCACTCTGATTTTCCTACATGAATATGGAATTCTCTGTGTTTAGCATAGGAAAACCTGGAGACAAATTATCTTATAAGAAATATTGACTTCTATATGTTTTGCATTAGAAAATTTGGGCACAGATTCTCTTCTGAAACAAGACACTTTCTACATACAATTTATGAAAATCTGGGCATAGTGTTTTTGGTGAACAAGAAATATAGCCGTCTGTATAACATGTGAGAATCTGGACATACCTTATCCTACATGAAAAATGAAATATTCTTTCTCAATTAAAAACTGGGTTAGATATTCTTTTTTCCTCGATGACCTATAAAATTCTCTGCATTTCACATATGAAAATTTAGGCAAAAATTTTTTTACAGGAAATTTGGAATTCTCATTTCACAGACTAAATTCTGAAATCAGTCATCCAAAATGCAACTTTGGATACTTTACTCATATTATGAAATTTTTCTATATTTTTACATGCAAAATGGGATGCAGGTATTCATATAAGAAAAGCAAGTAACCGGTTTTCCTGTATGAAAGTTGGTCTTCTATGTATTTCTTATATAAAAACCTGGATGCAGATTACCTACATAGAATATTGAATTCTTTGTAATTCACAGATGAACGTCTATGTGAAGATGTTCCGTCATGAAATGTGGAACTTTGTAATTCCACATAATTTTGTTCATTCCACATAAAAATGAAAATCCAACATGAATGGTTGAATCCCTATATTTCACAGTTGGAAACCTGGGTGTGACTAGTGGTCCCTGAATAATGGAATCTTCCATGTTTTCATGCGTTAATCTAGGTCCAGGAATTCCTACATGAAACACGATTCTCTCTGCTACACATATGAAAATCCTTGGTGCCGAATGTTATGAAATATGGATTTCTCTACACATCACATATGACAATGTAATCACAGATTTTCTTAAATGAAATGGGGAATCATTTTCATTTTGCATTGAAAATGTATTCCCACAATATCCATAATGAAGCATGGAATCCTCTGTATTTCACATATGCACATCTGTTCGCTGATATTCCAACATGTAATGTGGAATTCTCTATATTTCATATGCAAACATCTTGGCACTGATTTTCCAACGTGAAATATGGGTTTTGCATTACTACATGTGTGAAAATCCAAGAATATGGACTACACTGCATTTCATAATTGAAAATCAGTGTGCAGATTTTCTTAGAGAAATTTGGAATCTTCTATATTAAAATATATGGGTGAAAACTGTCCTGGGTACAAGGTGGATTTCTCAATATTATACATGGGACAATCCAAGAGCACTTTACTGAGAAGAAATTTGAAATTTTATTTTGGTCTTATTGAGAATTTGTGGGTAATTCTAAATAAAAAAGAATATGGACATCCCTTTCTTTCTTTGTTTAATAGTCCTATCTGGTCAGAGATTTTCAAATATAATATTTGTAATTTTCTTAACTTTATGTGAAAAATTCTACTTACATCTCTTCATAGATGAAACATAAAATCTCTGACATTTCATATGTGATGATGGCTTCAGATTTCAAACATGAAATATGGAACTAAAAGATAATTTGTATATGAAAATCTGAACAATGTTATTACTTAGGAAATACGTGGAAGACTCTGAATGTCAATTTTTGAAATGGACATGCAGTCGTTCCCACTTGAAATTGGAGTTTCCTATATTTCATATCCAAACAGAAGGTACTAATTTTCTAAATGAAACACAAAATCCTCTATAGTTGTCATAAGTAAATATTGGTGTCTATTTTATTATCTAAAATATGAAACACTCTCTACTGAACTTGATCAGATTCGGGTGCTGATGAAACTAAATGAATTATGGAGTTCTCTCTATTTAACATCTGAAAACCTAAGCAATGTGTTCCTCGATGAAATATGATATTCTCGATATTTCAATGCAAATTTGTGCACAGGAGGATTTTCTATATGGAATTCTATATGATATTCTACATGAAATTCTCCATATTTCACATAAGGAAGTAGATACAGATTTCCCTACATGAAATTCAGAATTTTCTGTATTTCACAAATAAAAATAATCTCAGATTCACTGAACAGAGTATGGACTAATCTATTGTGCTTATGAAAATCTGGGCTCATATTTTCAAATAGAAAATTCCACACTCAAAACTTGATATGTACAGTATGCAGAAATCCATATATCAGCACCTACAGGATAATGGAAAAAATAGATCATCCTATTGTCCATGTAGGAAAAATCATCAAGTGAATTTCCATATGTAAATTCCAGAGAACTCAAGATTCCACGTTAGAAATCTGCACATAGATTTTCATATGTGAAACATGGAGATTTCATATTTTAATGTAGTAAAATTGGTGCAAATGTTAGATACATATTTATTAGGAAGTCTATATTGTATGGAAGACATCCAGAAGACTGATATTCACATAAAAAGTGGAGAATATTTTATGTAGGAAACCTGCACACATATTATTACATGAAATAAAGAGAGAAATCCAATATCCACATAGGAGAAGCTGTGTTCATCTTTTCATATGAAAAGTAGATGACATTTCCTGTTTCAGGCTTGATGATCAAAAATCAAATTTTACAGATGATTTTTCCTTATTCTTTGAGGAAAGTCACTGCACAGATTTTATCAAAAATTCATGAAAATTCCAATTGCTATGTAGAAATACATCCATCCAGATTTTAAAATATACAATAAAGGAAATTCTATATTTCACTTGAAAATTCGATGTTTCAAATCAGCATAAGACTCTCACATAGGAAATATAGGGAACTGTTTATTTTCGGGTAGGAAAATAGGAGCACAGATCTTCATGTGTGCAAAAGAGTTCCACGAATGCAAACTAATACAGCCGCTATGGAAAACAGTGCGGAGATTTCTTAAAAAACTGGAAATAGAACTGCCATGTGACCCAGCAATCCCCCTTCTGGGCATAAACACTGAGGAAATCAGATCTGAAAGAGACACGTGCACCCCAATGTTCATCGCAGCACTGTTTATAATAGCCAGAACATGGAAGCAACCTAGATGCCCATCAGCCGATGAATGGATAAGGAAGCCGTGGTACATATACACCATGGAATATTACTCAGCCGTTAAAAAAGAATTCATTTGAATCAGTCCTAATGAGATGGAAGAAACTGGAGCCCCTTATACAGAGTGAAATAAGCCAGAAAGATAAAGAACATTACAGCATACTAACACATATATATGGAATTTAGAAATATGGTAACAATAACTCTATATGCAAAACAGAAAAAGAGACACAGAAATACAGAACAGACTCTGGAACTCTGTGGGAGAAGGTGAGGGTGGGATGTTTTGAAAGAACAGCATGTATATTATCTATGGTGAAACAAGATCACCAGCCCAGGTGGGATGCATGAGACAAGTGCTTGGGCCTGGTGCACTGGAAAGACCCAGAGGAATCGGGTGGAGAGGGAGGTGGGAGTGGGGATCGGGATGGGGAATATGTGTACATCTATGGCTGATTTATATCAATGTATGACAAAACTCACTGAAATGTTGTGAAGTAATTAGCCTCCAACTAATTAAAAAAAAAAAAAAAAAAGAGTTCCACGTTTCATGGAGAAATATCCTGATGCTGATTTCTATTTTGTCTGAAACATAAAAGAAATCCATATTTCTGTGGAAAATACCATTGGTAGCTTGATAGAGATTGCATTGAATCTATAGATTGCTTTGGGTAGTATAGTCATTTTGACAACATTGATTCTTCCAATCTATGAACACGGTATGTTTCTCCATCTGTTTGTGTCCTCTTTGATTTCTTTCATCAGTGTTTTATAGTTTTCTATGTATAGGTCTTTCGTTTCTTTAGGTAGATGTACTCCTAAGTATTTTATTATTTTTGTTGCAATGGTGCATGGTATTGTTTCCTTAATTTCTCTTTCTGTTTTCTCATTGTTAGTGTAAAACGCACAGAGATTTCTGTGCGTTAATTTTATATCCTGCAACTTTACTATATTCGTTGATTAGCTCTAGTAATTTTCTGGTAGAGTCTTTAGGGTTTTCCATGTAGAGGATCATGCCATCTGCAAATAGTGAGAGTGTCACTTCTTCTTTTCCTATCTGGATTCCAAAAATATACAAGCAACTCCTGCAGCTCGATTCCAGAAAAAATAAATGACCCAATCAAAAAATGGATCAAAGAACTAAACAGGCATTTGTCCAAAGAAGACATACAGATGACTAACAAACACATGAAAAGATGCTCAACATCACTCATTATCAGAGAAATGCTAATCAAAACCACAATGAGGTACCATTACACGCCAGTCAGGATGGCTGCTATCCAAAAGTTTATAAGCAATAAATGCTGGAGAGGGTGTGGAGAAAAGTGAAGCCTCTTACACTGTTGGTGGGAATGAAAACTAGTACAACCGCTACGGAGAACATTGTGGAGATTTCTTAAAAACCTGGAAATAGAACTGCCATATGACCCAGCATATACCCACTTCTGGGTATACACACCAAGGAAACCAGATCTGAAAGAGACACATGAACCCCAATGTTCATCGCAGCACTGTTTACTATTGCCAGGACATGGAAGCAAACTATATGTCCATCAACAGACGAATGGATAAGGAAAATGTGGTACATATACACCGTGGAATATTACTCAGCCGTTGAAAATAATTCATTTCAATCAGAACCCATTAAGCCAGAAAGATAAAGACCAATACAGTACACTAATGCATATATATGGTATTTAGAAAGATGGCAACAATATCCCTATATGCAAAACAGAAAAAGAGACACAGATGTACAGAATAGTCTTAGGGACTCTGTGGGAGAAGGCGAGGGTGGGATGTTTTGAGAGAACAGCATTATATTTATATTATCAAGGGTGAAACAGATCACCAGCCCAGGTTGGATGCATGAAACAAGTGCTCAGGCCTGGTGTACTAGGAAGACCCAGAGGGATCGGGGGTGGGGGACAGGGAGGTGGGAGGGTGGATCGTGATGGGGAATACATATAAATCCATGGCTGATTCATGTCAATGTATGGCAAAAGCCACTACAATATTGTAAAGTAATTAGCCTCCAACTAATAAAAATAAATGGAAAAAAAATCCATATTTGATTGAAAAAATCAAGAATATTTTCATACATGAAATATACAGATTTATATTTTGTGTAGAAAATTCTATATTTCATGCAAAATATCAGGAACTGATCTTCATATGGAAAACATAAGTTTCTTTATTTCATGTGTGAAGAGCTTCATCCTCATTTTCATATGTGAAATACAGAGGTTTCATATTAATAGAGGAAAATATTTCCCCCAGATTTTCATATGTGAATTATACAAAGTTCACTTGTTCATGTAATCACTCCCTTGTTGTGGTTGTTGTTTTTTGGTACCAGTTGATTGCTTTCATTCCCATGTCGATCAAGTCAGTGCCTTATTTCACCTTCGCATGTTTTCCTGGAAGGTTACAAAATCTTGAGGTTTTCTTGTGTGTGGGACTGATCTGCAAAGAGATTTGAGGGTCTGCAAGTGCTTTCCATGGACAGCTGAGTGCTATGCACTGTGTGCTCTTTGTTCTTGCATCACCTTGGACAGGTTCACAGTATCAATCATTTTAGCATAACTCCATTCCTTGAGTTTCCCTTCCAGGAGCCACACACACATGGCACAGGGCCTCGGGCTGAGCTGACTTGGAGCATCTCCTTCTCAGCCTTCACCTCTCATGATCATTCTTTGTCAATCTCCTGCCCTCATCACAGGTCCAGCACTGCCTTGAGACCCAAAACCTCCAGAGCAAGGTACCCCTGCTCTACCTAACTGGGTACTTTTCTCTTTGCAACTGTTTGCCTGTTCTCCCAAGGATTATCTTCCTGTAGAAGGAAAAGACCAAATAGACTGGAAATGTACTTTGATTTGTTCTGTTTAGTTCCTTCATCTTCATTCTAACCTATGTTCTTTTCTCTCTTGTAGATTTCTTAACACTGAGCTAGTGACCCACGTGTGCTCTCTTAAGCCACCAACTTAGCTTTGAATTTGCAAAGCTTCCAGGGAAGTTGCAGAGGTGGGAACTCTTGGAACCCAGATCAGGATTCTCAAAACATAACTTGATGGCATGTTGGCTGTTTAAGCTAGCCTGGCAAATGGTCAGTGAGGGGAAATGATTAAAAAACTACAATATTACACTCCCCTCCTCTCTCTCTGAAAGTGAAAAATAAATTCATGTGATGTTACTCTCCCTATGACAGGAGGCTAGAAATAATCCTTGGTCCCAGAATTAGGGAGTTGAAGGGTAAGAAAGCAATATAAAATAACTGACTGTTCTTTATTAACATACTTTTCCAAACATAGATTTCTTTGTTGGACTAAACCTATAAATAAATATTTGTCCAAAATCACATTCATTCAGCCTACTTCAGTCACTTCAGACATCCTATTTCTGTGAGACCTCTGTGTGCATGAACTAAATTAGTTTATTTTTCTTAATCTCTCTTGAGCTCACATAATTATCAGGAGACCCAACACGACCTCAGAGAGGGTAAGAGAGGAACTTGCCCATTCTGCCTCTAGATAGACAAGGTCTCACACATTCACAGACTCAGAAAGGAGTTGAGAAGGTCCTAAGGTTCTACCTCTGGTTAATCTGTACTCTCCAAGAGAACTGGATGGGAAAATTTGGGAAAATGAATGTGTATACAGTAATGTTGGCGTGTACCCAAACCCCTATATTATCTGCAAAGACTAGGACTGTGGTTTAAAATAAACAAAAAAATGAGCAAACAAACCTCATCTTTTACTGTTCTCCTCTACTCCTTGTCTCTCCATCCCAAAGATTAAGAAGAATATCTTTTTGCCACCTATGTACTGGAACAGAGATGTCACTGACTACACACTACATTACAAAGAAAATAGTCTATACAAAAATTGTTTGGGCAAAGTAACCAAAATAATCCAGTAAAACCAGCAGTCACAAATGAATATGAGGGTAGAAGCTTCCTCTCCATTTACTGAATTCCAAAATTCAAAACCTCTAATTTTCAACGAAAATTAAAGGGCATGAAGTGAAACAATTGTGAATTTGCCATTTGCAGGTTAGATAAGCAAATTAATAGAAGCTTTGCATGAGGAAACCAATTATATTAACTTTGCAGGCAAATGTTAAATCAAAGGTCATCCTTATGCTAACATGACAAAGGAAGTCTTAGACCAGCAACTACAAGAACCAGGACAACAAGGTGTAACCAAATAGAAAGATGTATATTTATATATACAATTAAGTTTATGGGACTTCAAGAGAAAGATAAATACCATAGTTTGTCACATATAGACTCTAGAAAAATGATACTGAAGAATTTATTTTACAGGGCAAATGGACAAACAGACATGAAGAATAGACCTATGGATATGGGAAGAGGGGAGGAGAAGGAGAGGTGCACAGAAAGACTAACATGGAAACTTACATTACCATGGGTAAAATAGTCATTGGGAATTTTGTCTATGGCTCAGGAAACTCAAACAGGGTATCTGTATCAACCTAGAAGGGTGAGTTCAGGAGGGAGATGGGAGGGGGTTTCAAAAGGGAGGGGATATATGTATACCTATGTCTGATTCATGTTGTGATTTGACAGAAAACAGCAAAATTTTGTAAAGCAATCATCCTTCAATAAGAAAATCAATTACTTAAGTAAACTGCACCATGTGGACTGAATCCACAAAGGGACGTTTCAAAGGAAGGTTTGAGCCCACAGAAGAATCAGAAAATGTAAAGTTAGGTTAGCTTAGGTGAATTCAGGTGGCTGTTTAGCCACCTTGATTAATAATGCCAAGGTCACAGATTCATTCATACAGCATTGACTGGGATATCTGATTTATTCCATCTACCGGGAAGGTGAGGTACAAAATCTCTCTACAGAAGAGCTGTACTTCCTGCTTGTCCAGGATAAATCATTTTCCCTCTCCTCTGTGGTCACCTCCCCTGCACAATATCAGTGTCCCCAGCCTGATATTCAACTTGGACAGGTAGCTAAGCGTGTCTTCATCTTGGTCATTCGGCTGACATCTGAGGGTGGTTCACAAACCTCTTTATGTCAAGGAGTTTCTAGAGGCTAGACGTGAAAGTGCTGGAAGAAGAAACCTAGCCTAAAAGGTAGCCCAGCAGTATCTCAGTTCAACTTGTTACTAGTAACTAGTCACCTTCCTTCAACACAGACAGGTTGAAGGCCCAAAAATCCTTCCTTTTGTTTCTAACAGCAAGGCACCAAACTCCATCTCAGCCTCCTAAAGCATAGCTAATTTCTGGAAAACAAACACTCCTAGCTACAAACTAGCATGGGCACTTACAAATCCCAATTTAACCCCAAGTTCATTCAGTTTTTTGAAGAAGACCTGTGTAGCAGACAACTCTTTCCTTGAAGAGTCTCTTGCGTTAATGGCAGTTACGAGTTGATCTGCTGCACCTAAACATCAAGTGTCAATTTGTGCCAATTAGAACATCAAGAAGCACCCATAGTCTCAGAAAATGATTTGCAGGAGGTCTATGGGGTCGCACAGATTCGGACACAACTGAAGCGACTTAGCAGCAGCAGCAGAGAATAGTCATAATCCAATAAACACATTTTCTACCCTATCTGCCAGATCTGTACACTGCTTTCATAACTGCCCAGATAACGTGAATTCCACAAGCAACACCCAAGGGTTCCAAATTTTACCCGAAAGCTAGGGATTCCCCAGATGACGGAGCTTCTTTGTCCAGTTGGAGATTCCGCTTCTGAAAGATCTTATGTTTCAGTTCACAGTAGGCCCTTTACCGGGCCCACAGGCTGTAGCTAAAAAGCCCCATGCCACTTGATTTGTTTTGGGTGAGACCTCAGATCCTCCACACCTTCTTCCCAGTACAAACACACAAAACAACACAGCAGAAATTTTGAGCTTGTTTATGTATCTTAAGGTCATTCCAGGTTCGTGGAACAAGTATCCTGAGTTATCATCGGCCATTCTTTCTAATTTACAGTCCTGGAAAGGGGCACTGCAGAAATATATTGACCAGTCTCCCTCTGTCTGTGGATGCCTTTTGCCTCCTCTTCTGGTTGCTCCAAATCTCATCCTGCTGCCTTCATGTCAGCACCTATAATGGTGAAGAAACACACACACAGACACGGGCAACATAATCACGTGCATGGACATGCACACATGCAAGACACAGGGGGCACAACACAAACATGGAACAGGTGCTTCAGTAGTTGAAAATGCCTGTGCCCAGCTATGTGGGAGATGGAATCCCTAGGCACCACATTCTGCCCTTTTGGTATTCCTTTCCATTTCTGCCCCCAGCCCTTCAGTATTATCCTGAGCCAGCCTTAAATCATTTCCAGCTTTGTCTGTGCAGTGGTGGTGAAAGGCCACGTGGTGAGTGTGGAAATTCAGAGAAGACCCCAACATTAGCACAAAAATTCAATGGTACACCTTAATACTAAAACCAGACAAAGATGCCACAAAAAAGAAAACTACAGGCCAATATCATTGACGAGCATAGATACAAAAATCCTCAATAAAATTCTAGCAAAAAGAACTCAACAACATTGTAAAAATACACATCATGACCAATTGGGCTTTATCCCAGTACTGCAAGAATTCTTCAAAATTCACAAATTAATCGATGGGATACACCACATTAACAAATTGAAATATAAAAACTGTATGATTTTCTCAATAGATGCAAAGGAAGCCTTTGACAAAATTCAACATCCATTTATGATATAAACAACACAGAAGGCAGGCATAGAAAGCACATACCCGAACATAAGAAAAGCCATATATGATAAACCTACAGCAAACATTATCCTTAATGGTGAAAAATTGAAAACATTTCCCAAAAAGTCAGGAGCAAGCAAGGGTGTCAACTCTCACCACTACTCGTCAACATAATTTTGGAAGTCTTAGCCACTGCAGCCACAGAAGAAAAAAGGAATCCAGATTGGAAAGAAGAGGTCAAAGTCTCACTCTTTGCAGATGACATGATCCTCTACATAGAAAACCATAAAGACATCACCAAAAAATTACTAGAATTAATCAATGAATATTGCAAAGCTGCAGGATATAAAATTAACACCCAGAAAGAAGTCCCTTGGATTCCTATACACCAGCAATGAGAAAATATGAAGAGAAATTAAGGAAACAATTACATTCATCGTTGCAACAAAAAGAATAAAATACTTTGGAATGTATCTACCGAAAGAAACAAAAGGCCCATATATAGAAAACTGTAAAACCCTGATAAAAGAAATCAAAGATGACACAAACGGATGTTTGTTCCTGCATCAGAAGAATCAATATAGTGAAAATAAATATACTACACAAAGCAATCTATGGATTCAATGAAATCTGTATCAAGCTACCAACGGTATTTTTCAGAGAACTGGGACAAATTATTTCAAAATTTGTATGGTAATACAAAAAACCTCAAATAGCCAAAGTAATCTTCAGAAAGAGAAGTCAAAATGCAGGTAGAAACCTGCCTGACTTCAGAGTATACTACAAAGCTACAGCCATCAAGACAGTATGGTACTGACACAAAGAAAGAAATATAAATCAATGGGACAAGATCAAAAGCCTGGAGATAAATCCACACACATATGGGCACCTTATCATTGCCAAAGGAGGCAAGAATATACGATGATGAAGAGACAATCTCTTTAACAAACCTGGGAAACCTGGTCAACGACTTGGATAAGAATGAAACTCGAACACTTTCTAAAACCATACACAAAAGTGAACTCAAAATGGATTAAAGACCTAAATGTAAGGCCAGAAACTACAAAACCCCTAGAGGAAAACATAGGCAAAACATTGTCTGACAAATATCACAGCAGGATCACCTATAACCCACCCTACAGAGTAATTGAAATAAAAGCAAAAATAAACAAATGGACCTAATTAAACTTAAAAGCTTTTGCACAATGACAGAAACGATCAGAAATGTGCAAAGTCATCTGTCAGAGTGGAAGAAAATAATAACAAATGAAACAACTGACAAAGAATTAATCTAAAAAATATACAAGAAGCTCATGCAGCTCAATTCTAGAAAAAGAAACAGCCCAATCAAAAATTGGGCCAAAGAACTAAACAGACATTTCTCCAAGTCAGTTCAGTTCAGTCACTCAGTTGTGTCTGACTCTTTGTGAACCCATGAATCGCAGCACTCCAGACCTCCCTGTCCATCACCACTCCCAGAGTTTACTCAAACTCATGTCCATCGAGTCAGTGATGCCATCCAGCCATCTCATCCTCTGTCCTCCCCTTCTCCTCTACCCCCAGTCCCTCCCAGCATCAGGGTCTTTTCTAATGAGTCAACTCTTCACATGAGGTGGCCAAAGTATTGGAGTTTCAGCTTCAGCATCTGCCCTTCCAATGTACACCCAGGACTGATCGCCTTTAGGATGGACTGGTGGGATCTTCTTGCAGTCAAGGGACTCCCAAGAGTCTTCTCCAACACCACAGTTCAAAAGCATCAGTTTTTCGGGGCTCAGCTTTCTTCACATTTCAACTCTCACATCCATACATGATCACTGGAAAAACCATAGCCTTAACTAGACGGACCTTTGTTGGCAAAGTAATGTCTCTGTTTGTTTGTTTGTTTTCAATTTATTTTTATTAGTTGGGAGCTAAATCCATGTCTCTCTTTTTAAATATGCTATATAGGTTGGTCATCACTTTCCCTCCAAGGACTAAGCATCTTTTAATTTCACGGCTGCAATCACCATCTGCAGTGATTTTGGAGCCCCCCAAAATAAATTCAGCCACTGTTTCCACTGTCTCCCCATCTATTTGCCAGGAAGTGATGGGACCAGGTGCCATGATCTTAGTTTTCTGAATGTTAAGCTTTAAACTAACTTTTTCACTCTCCTGTTTCACTTTCGTCAAGAGGCTTTCTGGTTCCTCTTCACTTTCTGCCAATAGGGTAGTGTCATCTGCATATCTAAGGTTATTGATATTTCTCCTGGCAATGTTGATTCCCGTTTGTACTCTTCTCAGCCCAGCGTTTCTCATGAAGTACTCTGCAAACAAGTTAAATAAGCAGGGTGACAATATACAGCCTTGACATACTCCTTTTCCTATTTGGAACCAGTCTGTTTTTCCATGTCCAGTTCTCACTGTTGCTTCCTGACCTGCATACAGGTTTCTCAAGAGGCAGGTCAGGTAGTCTGGTATTCCCATCTCTTTCAGAATTTTCCACAGTTTATTATGATACACACAGTTGAAGGCTTTGGTGTAGTCAATAAAGCAGAAATAGATGTTTTTCTGGAAGTCTCTTGCTTTTTCAATGATCCATTGGATGTTGGCAATTTGGTCTCTGGTTCCTCTGCCTTTTCTAAAACCAGCTTGAACATCTGGAAGTTCATGGTTCATGTGTTGCTGAAGCCAGGCTTGGAGAATTTTGCATATTACTTCACCAGCGTGTGAGATGAGTGAAATTGTGCAGTAGTTTCAGCATGCTTTGGCATTACCTTTCTTTGGGATTGGAATGAAAACTGGCCTTTTCCAGTCCTGTGGCCAGTGTTGAGTTTTCCAAATTTGCTGGCATATTGAGCCAAAGAAGACATACAATAACTAACAAACACATGAAAAGATGCTCAACATCACTCATTATCAGAGAAATGCAAATCAAAACCACAATGAGGTACCATCTCATACCATTCAGAATAGCGGCTCTCAAAAAGCCTACACACAGGAAACACTGGAGTCAGTGCAGAGAACAGGGAACCCTCTTACACTGTTGGTGGGAATGCAAACTAGTGCAGACACTATGGAGAATGGTGTGGAGATTCCTTAAAAAAACTGGAAATAGAACTGCCATATGACCCAGCAATCCCACTGCTGCACAGACACAGTGAAGAAACCAGAATTGAAAGAGACACTTGTACCCTGATGTTCATCACTGCATTGTTTACGATAGCTGGGACACGGAAGCAACCTAGATGTCCCTCAGCAGATGAATGGATAAGAAAGCTGTGGTACATATACACAATGGAACATTACACAGCTATTAAAACAATGCATTTAAATCAGGTCTAATGAAGTGAATGAAACTGGAGCCTATTATACAGAGTGAAGTAAGTCAGAAAGACAAACACCAATACAGTATAATAACACATATATATGGAATTGAGGAAGATGGTAATGATGACTCTATAAGAGAGGCAGCAAAAGAGACACAGATTTAAAGAACGGACTTTTGGACTCTGTGGGAGAAGTCAAGGGTGGGGTGATTTGAGAGGATAACATTGAAACATGTACACTGAAATATGGAACAGAACACCAGTACAGGTTTGATGTATGAGACAGGGTGGCACTGGGACAACCCTGTGGGAAGGACTAAGGAGGGAGATGGGGGGGGGGGTGTTGGGACAGGATTGGTGTCCGGATTGCGACACATATACACCCATGGCTGATTCATGTGAATGCATGGCAAAAACCACTACAATATTGTCAACTAATTAGCTTCCACTTAAAGTAAATAAATTAATTTACAAAAAAAAAAAAAAAATTAATAGGATACCAGTGATGAACCCCTTCTGACAGGTCGGCTTTCCCAGGAGGATGGGTGGGAGAGAAGGGCCATGGTAATCTCAATCACAAAGAGTAGCAAGAGGCCATAGGTTGGCAGAAGGCAGGGAATCCTGATTCTGCAATCGGTGCTTAATTCACTCTGCCTGCATCAGAATCACCGAGGACTCTTATGCTGTAACTATAGCTGCTCTGAGTGAGATTTTGACACATGAATTCCCCAAGCTCCCTAACTGTCACTATCTACCTTCATGATCTGAATCCAGGCTCTGCAGCCATCCTACATGAGCCTAGCTTCCCCATTTGGGAAAGAAGAGTGCCCCAGACTCTCCACACTGGTGACTTCAGGGCCCACCTCCTGTTCCCCTCAAAAGCTGTCTTCCTGTAGGTACCTCTCAGGGCAGGACCTTCCTCCCAGGGGTAGTACTGCAGAGGATCGAACCACAGGTCTTTGGAGATGATCTGCTGGCAACATGAGGAAGGTCAGAACATGCCTGATGAGGCCCCAAAACTTCCCATGTGTAGCCAAGAACTCCAGCATCCATCTCCAATTCTGGGGTAGGCTCAGAATGGCACTACCACTGCAGTCCTGATTGATGCTGGGAAGTTGTGGGTTGGCAACCAGTTGAGGAAGTTAAGGCTGCTGGTGTCCAGACTGAGGCTGGGAGCTCCCCATCCATAATCCCAGAACCAGTAGACTGGAGTGGAACAATATGCCCTATACCCTTGAGGAAGACAAGGGGGATAGGGAAGGATCACACAGGAGGAGCATCCACTCCCTCCATCATCCACCCACAGTGACTGGGAGCCACATCACACCAGTTATGGCATGGTAGTACTCCTCCATGATGACTGTATTCCAGAAGTAGGGGTTGTCACAAAAGGAAAACATCAGCTTGCATTTGGACTGGGGATGGCCTAGTTCCTGCACCTGCCAGAACCAGGAGGAGGGAAAAGGTACAAGCTTTTAGGGTCCTCAGCTTGCATGCTAGGCAGGCATCAACACCTTTCTCTTCTCCAAACACTTACACTGCACATGCATGGATATAATACATGCCCTCCCCCACCCCCCAAAAAAAAAAATTCCCTGCCCATTTCCCCCATCCACTTGTCCTTAGTCCTCCTCACTCACCTCCAAATCAATCATGTACATAAGCAAGACTTTACCTTCATCACTGATCATGAAACACATTTTTGGGGTGGTTCATTATCTACTTTAGGTCAAGGACAAGAATAAGTACCCTGGAACAGGCATCTTCAAGGTACGTTGCATTCCTGCTTGCTGGGCGCCGCACTGACATCCCCAGCCCCTGCTATACCATCAAACATGCTCATGGCTCTTGGTCTCCAATGGTCCCCTAGGTTCCCTCTCTGCATCCACTGAGGGAGTGTCAGTTTCTTCCAGCTCCTGATTTCTGCCTCATCTGTGTGTGCAGGGTAGTGGCATGTCACTGCTTAAAACGTCATGATCTGAAGTCCCAGTGGCATGTCTTCTCTGTAGGCAAATGTCTGCTGTGTGTCGCTATGTGTGTGTGTGTGCTTGTGTGTTTAGCAAATCCCCGGGACTCTGATCTGCTCCCTGTCTTCACCAAAGGGTGAAGTGGTCTGGCCCTAACTCTGGGCAAAAAGAACCGCCCCTTCAAGCTCTACCTAGGTGAGAGGACAACGTCCTGCTTCTCCACTGCACTAGTGAGAACAACTACTGGGACTCTGACTGACTGGTATGGGCTCTGGGACTCCCAATGTCTCTGTTGCTTTCCCAGATAATCCACAATTGCAATAATAACTCTTTGAGAATGCTATTCTGGCCTACTGTCTCTGGTCACATAGAACTCCAGCCCCAGGATACGGCTTCTGTTCAGATGCAGGCCAAAAGGTGTCACGAAGAGTCATGGCTCAGACACACACAAATGGAGCCATGCCCAGGAGCTTCCTTTGGAGCTCGCCCCTCCTCCCAGCCCCCACTTCCCTCGGCCCACTTGGCTTGCCTGTGCCCTCATCCACACCCCTCCTCCTGTTCCTGATCCTTCTCTCCTTCTAAACAACCGACCCCAGGAAGTGTTAGTAAGGATACGATTTTGTCCCAGAAGCCAGGAATGCCCTGGATCATTGGGCTTCACCGAGACAAGAGACACTTTCCCCTCTGATGGTTCTTCCACCTGAGCTGAAAGTAGGCCCTGTGGTATTTTTCACTGGCACAAGTCAGGTCTACCAGCAGGACAGCCAATGCCTCCAGCGCCCGAAGTGGGGACCATTCACTCGGGGCTCCCGGCTTTGGGTGTCCCTGGTCCTGTTCCTCTGAGTTCTCCTCCCACTCTTGCGGATACCTGTGCCTGCAGCTACTCCACCACCATCACCACCTCCACCTCCTTCATGATGTCTTCCACCAGCGGCTGGAGGTCTTGCCAGAACCCCGTCACTTCTCCTTCCTGCAGAGCCACGCCTTCCTCCACTGCCTCCATCCTGAAGAGGGTGCCCTCCTTGCCTGGTGCCCTCCTCCCGCCCCCCTGCCCCCCCCCCCTCACCCCGCTGTCTGTAACGTCCCTGATCGCCCCAGCGTGCTGGCAGGTTGCAGGGTCCCTGTGTCCTGAAGACCAGTATCACAATGAAGGGGATTCAGGGTGCCAGGGGCAGTCTAGCCTTCCTCCGATTTCTCTATCCTTGTGGCCCTGGCCATGGCCCAGGTTGTGAAGGATGTGGACCCCAAAGTGCAGCAGCTGCCTGGCTCAGCAGACCCACAGGTTTCAGTCACTCCCCACCAATTGGTTACTTGCCTATAGTCTAGCAGAGGGAAAGGTAGACATGCATGTGGATCTGTGGGTCACCACACATGAGTAGTACATTGGTGGGTGGGGCCAGACCTTTACATGCTGACCTTCAGAACACATCAGGAACCAATCAAGTGTAGGCTAAAAGCATTTCCTCAGAGGCATGCCCCTTGGGATTTGGGCACTCTGGCAGTAGCTGCCAATTTCTGATCAAAGCAAAGCATGCCCTGAATGGAAACTATTTTCATGAGCAACAGTGCCAAAGGGCAAATAGGGGAGACAGGTGTTTCAGTAACTGAAGAACCAGTGGTTCTTATGAAATATAAGTGATTTCCATATTTCTTACAGGAAAAATCTCCATTCTGATCTTCAAATGTAAAATATAGAGAGAAGCTCTACTTCCATGTGGAGAAGGCAATGGGAGCCAACTCCAGTACTTTTGCTTGGAAAATCTCATGGACGGAGGAGCCTGGTAGGCTGCAATTCATGGGGGTAGCGAAGACACTACTGAGGGACTTCACTTTCTCTTTTCACTTTCATGCATTGGAGAAGGAAATGGCAACCCACTGCAGAGTTCTTGCCTGGAGAATTCCAGGGACGGCAGAAACTGGTGGGCTGTCGTCTATGGGGTCGCACAGAATCGGACATGACTGAAGTGACTTAGCAGCAGCAGCAGCAGGAGCAGCAGCAGCAGCAGCTACTTCCATGAAGGAGGATTAGGACCAAGATTTCATTCAGGAAGTATAGAAAATTCCATATTTTATGGTGGAGATTGTTTCTTTTGATATATGTTTGAGAAATACAAAGAATTCCATATTTCTTGAAAGAGTTGTGGCCAGATTTTCATTTGTAAAATAGAGATGATTTCAGTTCCATAATGATTCTCTGTATCTTAAGAAAACCAATGCCAAGGTTTTCATATGTGGAATATAGAGAATTCCATATTTCATCTAGGAAAATCTCCACCTAGATTTTCACATATGATGTATAGAGAATTTCACATTTCAGGTAAGAATAATAGCATCCAGATTCTTATAACGTGAAATACGAAAAAATTCAATGTATCGTGGACTAAAATCAGCATTGATATTTTCATTTGTAACATATACAGATTTGATATTTATTTGAGAAAAATAGTCACCATGATTTTTCAGATGTGAAATATACAGAATTCTATATTTTATGTAGTAATATCACTGCACAGATCTTGGTGTCTGAAATATACAGAATCACAGATTTCGTGTGGGGATGGTTTTTCATGTGTGATGTACATAAATTTCAGTCCTTCATGTAGGCAAATTTCAGCAGGGATTTTGTATGTGATATAGAGAGTATGTTATATCTCATGTGATAACGTGTGGACAGATTTCAAATGAGAAATATAGAGAATTCCATATTTCAGGTGGATATTTCACATATATAAAACATAGAGAAAAATTTCCAAATTTTTTGGTAATATCTGGTCCATGATTTCCATATATGATACATGAAAATTTTCACATTTCATCTGAAAATAAATTCACAGATTTCTATATGAGACATGGAGACTTTTTATATTTCATTAGGAAAATCTGTTCCCAGATTTCTCTATGTGAATCATAGAAAATCACATATTTATGTCAGAAAACCTTAATACATATTTTTTATTATGAAATATTCAGAATTTCATATAGCAAGCAAATATATGTATATATATTCTGACTGTCATCTGTAAAATATACCTCATTCCATGTTTCCTTTAGGAAAACCTGAACTTTGATTTCCACATGTGAAACATATCACATTCCATATTTAACATTTGAAAATATCTGCTAAGAAAACACTTGCTAATATTTAATTATGTGAAGTATAGAGAATTCAATGTTGAATGCAAGAAATATGAAAGCCCATATTTCCAATGGTTAAACACAAAGAATTCCATATATCATGTAAGAAAATATACACACAGATATTCATAAATGTAATGTAAAGAATTCAGTGTTTCTTTCCACTATATACCTAATTCCATATTTCATGCAGGAAAATCTGTGCCTGGATTTTCAAATGAGATGTTTAGAGAATTCCATCTCGTTACATATTTAGCATAGAAATAACAGCACTCATACTTGCAGATGTGAACTATAAAGAACCACATATTTTAGAAAGTAAACCTGTGCTCATATTTTGCTAAGGGTAGTACATATAGTTCCTTTTCTCATGTAGGAAAATCTACACCCATCTTTTCATATGTGTCATGTAGCAAATTGTCAAGATAAATCAGTGTCCAGGTTTTATAAATAAAATTTAGGGACTTTATATTTCATATAAGAATAGCTGAGCTAAGATTTCCATATTTGAAACATAGAAAATCCCATACATGTACAAAAGCTGCACTCAACTTTTCATATCTGAATTATATAAAGCTCATATGTCTTGTCAGAAAATCGTCACCCTGGTTTTACACAAGTGAAATGGACAAAAATCTGTATTTCCATGTCAAAACTTCATCATCAGATATTATATGTGAAATATAGAGAATTCCATATTGCATGCAGGTAAATCTGCCTGCAGATATAAATAGTGAGATACAGAGAATTCCATATTTCAGCTAGAAACAGCTACACCTTGATGGTGAAATATGACATGTAAATATTACCATATTTCATGTAAGAATGTGTGTGCCTTGATTTTATATGTGACATTTAGAGGATTCCAAAACACACGTGAGAATATCTACACCCATATTTTCATGAATGAATTATTGAGATTCCATTTTTCATGTGGGAAAATTTTCAGTCGGATTTTAAAAATGAGAAATAGGGATGATTCTATATTTCCTGCAGGGAAAATGACATCCAAAGTTTTTTTATGTGAAATATAGAGATTTCACAAAATATTGAAACTTCAGCTTCAGCATCAGACCTTCCAGTGGATATTTAGTGTTAGTTTCCTTTAGGATTGATGGGGTTGATCTCCCTACTGTCCAAGGATATCTCAAGAGCCACCTCCAGCACCACAGTTACAAAGTCTCAACTCTTTGGCACTCAGCCTTCTTTATAGACAAATTATCACACCGGTACATGTCTACTGGTAAAACCATAGCTCTGGCTATATGGACAATTTTTGCCAAAGCGATGTCTGTGCTTTTCAATACATTGTGTCTGGGGTTGTGATAGCTTTTCTTTCCAAGAGCACAGGTCTTTTATTTTCATGCTTGTAATCACTGTCCCCAATGATTTTGGAGCTCAAGAAAACTGTGTCACTATTTTAATTTTTACCCTTTCTCTCTGACAAAACATTACTAGACTTTGTCCTGCCTCATTTCCTACACCATGAAAACTTTCCCATTACACCAGATGTCTCTTGACGTCCTGCTTATACATGCCAGAACCCTATGGTGAAATGGACATCTTTTCTCAGTATTAGTTCTAGAAAGTCTTGGAGGTCTTCCTAAAACCGCTCAAGTTCCCTGGTGGCATAGATGATAAAGAATTGAGAAGCAGAGCCTTTCATTTTTCATGTAGGAAAATCTGCACCTAGATGTTCATGTTTAAGAAAGAGAACTCTGCATTCCTTGCAGGAAAAATAATCATTCTGATTTTCAGCTGTGAAATGCAGAGAATTCTATATGTTATGTAGGAAAAGAATCTTCATCAAATATTCATAGTCAACTGTAGAGTATTGATATTTCATATAAGAATATTGGTATTGATTTGCCTATGAAAAATATAGGAATTTCTTATTTCAAGTAGTAAATTTGGCACCATAGATGATGTGAAACCAAAGAATTCCATACTTCATGGAAAAAGTGCCGTGCCTAAAGTTACAAGTATTGAAAATAAAGAAATTCATACGCCATTTAGGAAAATGAGGGCCAGATTTTCATTTGTGAAATATAGAGAATTGAAAATCATGACCCATATTTTGCTAAATCAATATAGAAAAGTCATTTTTTCATGGATTCAATCTGCGATAGGAGTTTCATATGTGAATTATAAAGAATTCCACATTTAAGGGAGGAAATTAGTGCCCTGATTTATTTATGTGTAGAATCAAAATTCCATATTTTGTGTACGAAAATCAGTGGCTACTTGTTCATAAGTGAAATACACAAAATTTCAGATACCATGCAGTAAATCTACCACCCAGTTATGCATAGGTGAAATACATTAAATTCCCATTTTCATGTAGAAAAATGTGCATACAGATTTTCACATGAAATATAGAAAATGCATTTTCATTCTGGAAGTTGAGTGTTGAGAAATTCACATATGCAATATAGAGAATTCCATATTTCATACAGGAACCTACATGCATGCATTCATATGTGAAACAAGTTCTGTGCTTCACATAGAAACATTTTGTCCATATGTCAATTTACGACATAAAGAGAATACCATATTTAGAGATGGAATTCTCTCTATATATAGAGATTTATAGGTGAAACATCTCTAGGTAAGAGATATTAAGGTCAGCATTCCACTAAGGGACATACTCATCAGTGCCAGGGGAATTGAAGTTTGCTCATTTACTGTACAAAGGCCCTTTCCAAGTGGTTCTGTTCTCATCCCGCCTCCAGGAGAGAGCACATGCCAGCTTACCCCATCACCCCAGTCCTGTGGGGCTAGGAGCAGCTAGAGGATGATCCTAAGCAATCCACTGCAGAACGCTGATGCTTAAGCATTCTGTGAAGACTTCAAAGAGTGATGTTTGAAACTGGCAAACTCTGCAGGTTCAGTTCAGTTCAGTTCAGTTGCTCACTCAAGTTCTAATGTCCAGGACGCCATGGTCTTCATTACACCAGGCCTCTCTGTCCATCACGAGCTACTGGAGTGTCCTCAAACTCATCTCCATTGAGTCAGTGATGACATCAAACAATCTCATCCTCTGTTGTCCCCTCCTCCTCCTGCCTTAAATCTTTCCAGCATCAGGGTCTTTTACAGTGAGTCAGTTCTTCACCTCAGGTGACCAGAGTACAGGAGTTGCAGCTTCAACATGAGTCCAGGACTGATGTCCTTTAGGGTGGACTGGTTGGATCTCATTGCAGTCCAAGGGACTCTCAGGAGTCTTTGTCAACACCACAGTTCAAAAGCATCAATTCTTCAGTGGTCAGTTTTCTTTATAGTCCAACTCTCACATCCATACATGACTACTAGAAAAAACCATAGCATTGGTGAGTTGGAATCTCTTTGGCAAAATAATGTCTCTGATTTTTAATATCCTGTCTAGGTTGGTCATAACTTTCCTTCCAAGGAGTGAGTGTCTTTTAACTACATGACAGCAGTCACCATCTGCAATGCCCTTGGAGCAAAACAAATGAAGCAGCAGCCACTGTTTCCCCATCTATTTGTCATGAAATGATAGGACCAGATGCCATGATCTGTTTTCTGAATGTTGAGCTTTAAGCCAAGTTTTTCACTCTCCTCTTTCAATTTCATCAAAAGCCTGTTTAGTTCTTTTTCACTTTCTGCTATAAGTGTGGTGCCATCTTCATATCTGAGGTTATCGCTCTTTCTCCCGGCAATCTTGTTTCCAGCTTGTGGTTCATCCAGCCCAGTGATTCTCAAGATGTATTCTGCATATAAGTTAAATAAGCAGGGTGAGAATATACAGCCTTGACAGACTCCATTTCCTATTTGGAACCAGTCTGTTGTTCCATGTCCAGTTTTCACTGTTGCTTCCTGACCTGCAGGGAGATTTCTCAGGAGACAGGTCAGGTGGCTTGGTATTCCCATCTTTTTCAGAATGTCCTACAGTATATTGATCCACACAGTCAAAGGTTTTGGTATAGTCAATAAAGCAGAAATAGATGGTTTTCTTGAGCTCTCTTGCTTCTTTGATGATCCAGAGGATGTTGGCAATTTGATCTCTGGTTCCTCTGCCTTTTCCAAAAGCAGCTTGAACATCTGGAAGCTCATGGTTCATGTATTGCTGAAGCCTGGCTTGGAGAATTTTTAGCATTACTTTACTAGCATGTGAGATGAGTGCAATTGCGTGGTAGTTTGAGCATTCTTTGGCATTGGCTTTCTTTGGGCAATGTTACTCTGCAGGTAGCAACTGTTTATGCTACAGTGCCATCAGCCTCCCAAACGTTACATAAAAAAGTGAGATGTGCCTGGTCCTATGGGGAAATAATTCTACTGCACTTGAGAAGACAGAAAGCTCTTTGTAGGGGCTGTACATACCCCATCTCTTTACCTGGTAATCTGTCCCATTCTGTTTCTTGTCTGCTTTGTATCTCCCTGAATGGCCCCAAGTTATTTCTTCCCGCTGCTTCTTTCTGCTTAGGGATACATGGTGCAGCAGCATGTCTCCACTTAAAACATGCTAGGGGAAGGAGCCAAGATGGCAGAGGAATAGGATGGGGAGACCACTCTCTCCCCTACAAATTCATTGAAAGAACATGTGAATGCTGAGCAAACTTCACAAAACAACTTCTGACCGCTAGCAGAAGACATCAGATGCCCAGAAAAGCAGCCCATCATCTTTGAAAGGAGTATCTAATATCCATTTCGGACATTTAAGAATCCAATATTCAGTACCCATTTTTACTCAGGAGTGTGTTGATTACTCTCTCCCACTTTTGACTCTCCGTTTTCTACCTCAGAACACCTCTATTTACTCCCTCCCCTTCTCTTCCCAATCCAAATCTGTGAATCTCTGTGGGTGTCTGGGCTATGGAGAACACTTTGGGAACAGAAATCTACTGCATAGATCTGTCTCTCTCCTCTTGAGTCCCCCTTTTGTCTCTTCCTGCTCATCTCTATCTCCCTTCTCCCTCTCATCTTCTTCATGTAACTCTGTGAACCTCTCTGTGTGTCCCTCACAGAGGAAAATCTTTTCACCATTAACCTAGAAGTTTTATTATCAGTGCTGTATAGTTGGAGAAGTCTTGAGACTACTGCCAGAATAAGACTGAAACCCAGAGGCAGGAGACTTAAGCCGAAAACCTGAGAACACCAGAAAACTCTGACTACACAGAACATTAAGTAATAAGAGAACATCCAAAAGTCTCCATACCTACACTGAAACCAAACACCACCCAAGAGCCAATAAATCCCAGAGCAAGACATACCATGCAAATTCTCCAGTAACACAGGAACATCCCTGAGCGTCAACATACAGGCTGCCCAAAGTCACACCTAACACATAGACCCATCTCAAAACTCATTACTGGGCACTCCATTGCACTCCAGAGAGAAGAAATCCAGTTCCACGAACTAGAACACTGACACAAGCTTCCTAATGAGAAACCTTGGCAAACCAATCGTCCAACCCCACCCACTGGGTGAAACCTCCACAATACAAAGGAACCACAGACCACCAGAATACAGAAAGCCCACTCCAGACACAGCAATCTAAACAAGATGAAAAGGCAGAGAAATACCCAATAGGTAAAAAAACATGAAAAAGGCCCACCAAGTCAAACAAAAGAGGAGGAGGTAGGGAATCTACCTGAAAAATAATTTAGAATAGTGATAATAAAAATGATCCAAAATCTTGAAAACAAAATGGAGTTACAGATAAATAGCCTGGAGACAAAGATTGAGAAGATGCAAGAAATGTTTAATAAGAACCTAGAAGAAAGAACAAAGAGTCAGCTGAAAATGAATAATGCAATAAATGAGATAAAAAACACTCTGAAGGGAACCAACAGTAGAATAACAGAGACAGAAGAAAGGCTAAGTGAGGTAGAAGAAAAAATGGTGGAAATAAATGAAGCAGAGAAGAAAAAAGAAAAAAAAAAGAAAAGAATCAAAAGAAATGAGGATAACCTCAGGGGCCTCTGGCACAATGTGAAATGCCCCCAACATTCGAATCATAGGAGTCTCAGAAGAAAAAGACAAAAAGAAAGGCCATGAGAAAATACTCGAGGAGATAATAGCTGAAAACTTTCCTAAAACGGGGAAGGAAATAATTACACAGGTCCAAGAAACCCAGAGAGTTGCAAACAGGATAAACCCAAGGTGAAACACCTCAAGACACATATTAAACAAACTAACAAAGATCAAACATAAAGAACAAATATTAAAAGCAGCAAGGGAGAAACAACAAATAGAACACAAAGGGATTCCCATAAGGATAACAGCTGATGTATCAGTAGAAACCCTTCAGGCCAGAAGGGAATTGCAGGACATACTTAAAGTAATGAAAGAGAATAACCTACAACCTAGATTACTGTACCCAGCAATGATCTCGTTCAGATATGACAGAGAATTCAAAAGTTTTACAGGCAAGCAAATGATGAGAGAATTCAGCACCACCAAACCAGCTCTTCAACAAATGCTAACGGATCTTCTCTAGACAAGAAACACAGAAAGGTTGTATAAACATGAACCCAAAACAACAAAGTAAATGGCAATGGGACCATACTTATCAATAATTACCTTAAATGTAAATGGGTTGAATGCCATAAACAAAAGACAAAGACTGGCTGAATGGATACAAAACAAAGCCCCTAACAACAATATTATACAGTAATTAGCCTCCAACTAATAAAAATAAATGGAAAAATTATATATATATATATATATTTTATATATATATATGCCATCTGCAAGAGACCCACATCAAAACAAGGGACCCACACAGACTGAAAGTGAAGGGCTGGAAAAAAATATTTCATGCAAATGGAGACCAAAAGAAAGCAGGAGTCACAATACTCATATCAGATAGAATAGACTTTAAAATAAAGGCTGTGAAAAAAGACAGAGACAGACACTACATAATGATCAAAGGATCAATCTGAGAACAAGATATAACAATTATAAATATATATGCACCCAACATAGGAGCACTACAATATGTAAGGCAAGTGCTAATGAGTATGAAAGAGGAAATTAATAGTAACACAGTAATAGAGGGAGAATTTAATACCCCACTCACAACTATGGATAGATCAATTAAACAGAAAATTAACAAGGAAACACAAACTTTAAATGACACAATGGACCAGCTAGACCTAATTGATATCTATAGGACATTTCACCCCAAAACAATCAGCTTCACATTTTTACTCAAGTGCACACGGAACCTTCTCCAGAATAGATCAAATCATTGACCATAAATCTAGCCTGGGTAAATTAAAAGAAAATTGAAATCATTCCATTCATCTCTTCTGACCACAGTGCAGTAAGCTTAGATCTCAATTACAGGAAAAAAATTATTAAAAATTCAAACATATGGAGGCTAAATAACACACTTCTGAATAACCAACAAATCATAGAAGGAATCAAAAAAGAGATCAAAATGTGCATAGAGATGAACGAAAATGAAAACACAACAATCCAAAACCTATGGGACCCTGTAAAAGCAATGCTAACAGGAAAGTTCATAGCATTACAGGCTTACCTGAAGAAACAAGAAAAAAGTCAAATAAATAACCTAACTCTACACCTAAAGCAACTAGAGAAGGAAGAAATGAAGAACCCCAGGGTTAGTAGAAGGAAAGAAATCTTAAAAATAGGGCAGAAAAAAAAAAAAAAAAACTAACTAAAGAGACCATAGAAAAAATCAACAAAGGTAAAAGCTGGTTTCTTAAAAAAAATAAACAAAATTGACAAACCATTAGCAAGACTCATTAAGAAACAAAGGGAGAAGAACCAAATAACAAAATTAGAAATGAAAATGGAGAGACCACAACAGACAACACTGAAATACAACGGATCATAAGAGACTACTGCCAGCAGCTATATGCCAATAAAATGGGCAACTTGGAAGAAACAGACAAATTCTTAGAAAAGTATAACTTTCCAAAACTGAACCAGAAAGAAATAGAAGATCTTAACCGTCCCATCACAAGCACGAAAATCGAAACTGTAATCAGAAATCTTCCAACAAACAAAAGCCCAGGACCAGATGGCTTCACAGCTGAATTCTACCAGAAATTTAGAGAAGAGCTAATACCGATCTTACTCAAACTCTTCCGGAAAATTGCAGAAGAAGGTAAACTTCCAAACTCATTCCATGAGGCCAAAATCACCCTAATTCCAAAACGAGAAAAAGATGCCACCAAAAAAAGAAAACTATAGACCAATATCACTGGTGAACATAGATTGAAAAATCCTTTACAAAATTCTAGCAAACAGAATCCATCAACATATCAAAAAAATCATACATCATGAACAAGCGGGCTTTATCCCAGGAATGCAAGGATTCTTTAACATCTGCAAATCAATCACTGTAATACACCACATTAACAAATTGAAAGATAAAAAAATAATATGACTATCTCAAGAGAGACAGAAAAAGCCTTTGACAAAATTCAACATCTGTTTATGATAAAAACTCTCCAGAAAGCAGGAATAGAAGGAACACACCTCAACATAATAAAAGGTATATATGACAAACCCACAGCAAGCATTACCCTCAATGGTGAAATAATGAAAGCATTTCCCCTAAAATCAGGAACAAGACAAGGGAGCCCATTCTCACCACTACTATTCAACATAGTTTTGGAAGTGTTGGGCACAGCAATCAGAGCAGAAAAAGAAGTAAAAGGAATCCAGATAGGAAAAGAAGAAGTGAATCTCTCACTGTTTGCAGATAACATGATGTCTACATAGAAAACCCTAAAGACTGTACTAGAAAATTACTAGAGCTAATCAACGAATATAGTAAAGTTGCAGGATATAAAATTAACACAAAGAAATCCCTTGCACTCCTATACACTAACAATGAGAAAACAGAAAGAGAAATTAAGGAAACAATATCACTCACCATGGCAAAAAAAGAATAAAATACTTAGGAATCTATCTACATAAAGAAACGAAAGACCTATATATAGAAAACTGCAAAACACTGAAGAAAGAAATCAAAGAGGACATAAACAGATGGAGAAATAAACCGTGTTCATGGATTGGAAGAATCAACAGTGTCAAAATGACTATACTACCCAAAGCAACCTATAGATTCAATGCAATCCCTATCAAACTACCAACGGTATTTTTCACAAAACTAAAACAAATAATTTCATAATTTGTATGGAAATACAGAAACCTCGAATAGCCAGATTGATCTTGAGAAAGAAAAAATGGAACTGGAGGAATCAACCTGCCTGACTTCAGACTCTACTCTTCACTCTTGCCATCTGTTCTTTGACCACTTCCCATTTGCCTTGATTCATGAACCTAACATTCCAGGTTCCTATGCAATATTGCTCTTTACAGTGTTGGACCTTGCTTCTATCTCCAGTCCCATCAAAAACTGGATGTTGGTTTTGCTTTGGCACCATCCCTTCATTCTTTCTGGAGTTATTTCTCCACTGATCTCCAGTAGTGTGTTGGGCACCTACCGACCTGGGGAGTTCACCTCTCAGAGTCCTAACTTTTGCCTTTTCAAACTGTTCATGGAGTTCTCAAGGCAAAAAACAAACAAACAAACAAACAAAAAAAAAACTGAAATGGTTTGCCATTCCCTTTTCCAGTGGGCCACGTTCTGTCAGACCTTTCCACTATGACCCAAGCATCTTGGGTGGCCCCAGACGGCATGGCTTACTTTCATTGAATTAGACAATTCTGTGGTTCATGTGATCTGATTGGCTAGTTGTCTGTGATTGCGGTTTCAGTCTGTCTGCCTTCTGACGCCCTCTCAGCGCCTACCATCTTGCTTGGGTTGAATAGCAAGTATGGACCCTGATTTAAAGAATCCTGATGGGAAAAAAATTACCAGCAAGAATGCCAACTACTACTCACCAAGAAAAAAATCAGAAACATTCATAACTTAGCTTCAATTTCTCTTAAGGAGATATTCCATTATTTTCCTTTATTTATGATATAGATCTCTGAGATTTCATTTTGCTTTTTCATATTCCTTAGCTATATGAGTAACTGAAAAATATGCATTTCATAGAAGCCAATGGTTATTTTATTTTTAGATGATCTTGGAATAGGAAACCAAAGATGTTGACTTTAACTTGCAATCAAGATTTTCTTTTTTCTTTTTTCTTTTTTTTTTTTTTTTTTGATGGAATTGTTTCTGCAAGTCCAGAATTTATTAAGATTTAAAACCTTAAAAATTCTGTTTCTTCTTGGTTCCACTATTCAGGTTGTCCTGGAGAAGGAAATGGCTACCCAACCCAATATCCTAGCCTAGAAAAGCCCATGGACAGAAGAGCCTGGTGGGCTGCAGTCCATGAGGTTGCAAAGAGTCAAGCATGATTCAGTGACTAAGATGTACACCCATGCAGGTTGTATTATTCAGAAACAATCCTTTACTCCTGAATGCAAGTGAGTAGAATCAGAAGCTAAAGTAGATGTGAGTTGTCATAATTTTTTCCATTTGGAAAAGAGCATCTATCAAAGCTCATCAAACAGGTCAATCTAAAATTAAAATCTCAAAATGATTTGTAAACTGAAAAAAAACAAACAAAAAAAAAAACCTTCGAGAAGAATTTAAAATAAACTCTCATAGACATTTCTAAAAAAGAAAAATCAAGGAAAACAGAAGAACAGTGTCTTCACAGACAGTGAGACTGAGATGAACAGAGCACAGACTGAAATTTCAGTGTGATTGGAGAAATGAAACTTAAAGGAACAATGTGAAGATTGAGAAAAAGATAGAATACAGAATCCTAAAAGTTTATTTATCCTCAAGAACTTGCTTCCTGTTGCATGGCTTAGCTGGTGAATGACAATTTTCTCTGGCTAGAGCAAAGTAGAAGGTGCATGAGGAATATAAATGACTGCTGGAGAAAGTTTAGAATACTGGCTCATGTGTAGTTGAGAAATCACATAGATTTTTGGCCAGTGGGGGGCAATTATGACAACAAATGTGGCTGAATCTATGCATGTAACTGGTAAAATTAGTGTAACTGAGATGTAGATAGGGTATGGTGGGATAGAAAATGAAGTAGTCAAGAATGACTACTACTGTCAATAACAGGAGAGAATGTGTTGCTAATGTTGTTCAGTCACTTATTCATGTCCATCCCTTTGCCACCCCATGGCCTGTGTCCCATCAGTCTTAGCTTCCCTATCTCCCAGAATTTGTTCAGACTCATGTCCATAGAGTTGGTGATACTATAACCCTTTGAGTATCTGCTACCCACTTCTCCTTTTACCTTTAATCTTTCCCAATATCAGGGCATTCTCTAATGAGACAGCACTTTGCATCAGGTGGCCAAAGGAGGAAAGAACACTGAAAGATAACAATGGTGTTTCCAAGGAAATCTCTCAAAACCATCTAAGATATAGGTGCAGAAAGCACCTTTGGCAAAATTCAGCACCCGTTTATGATAAAAGGTGTAGAAGAAGTGGGAACAGAGAGAATCTTCTTCAACTTAATAAAGGCCATGTATGGATAAAACCACTGTTTTCATGCTTCTCATAGGTAAAAACTTAAACATGCTGCCTAAGTTCATGAAAAAAACAAAGTTGCCAACTCTTACCTCTGTTAATCAACATAATCTTGTGACTTCTAGCTACAGCAATCAGTGAATAAGAAGAAGAAAATAACTACCGGAAAACTGGAAAAGAAGGGGCAAAACTGTTACTGTTTGCAAACATAGATTACTATGCCAGAGGATCATAAGATGCGACCAGAAAATTAAAAGACACAGTCAATGACTTTAGGGAAGTTTCTGGATACAAAATAAACACAAAGAAATCTCCTACACATAACAACAGTAAACCAAAAACAAAAATTAAGGAAACAATTTAATTCACCATTGTAACAAGAAAAATGCAATCTCTGTGAATGAACCTGCCTAAGCAGAGAAAAAACTTGTGCACAGAAAAGAGCCAGGTATGGATAAAACAAATGAAAGATGACACAAATGGAACTAGAACAAATAAGTTCACAATTCGTATGGAAATACAAAAAACTTTGAATAGCCAAAGCAATCTTGAGAAAGAAGAATGGAACTGGGTGAATCAACCTGCCTGACTTCAGTCTCTACTACAATGCCATAGTCATCAAGAGAGTGTGGTACTGGCACAAACACAGAAATATAGATCAATGGAACAAAATAGAAAGCCCAGAAATAAATCCACACACCTATGGACACCTTATCTTTGACAAAGGAGGAAATAATATACAATGGAGAAAAGACAACCTCTTTAAGAAGTGGTGCTGGGAAAATTGGTCAACCACTTAGAAAAGAATGAAACTAGAACACTTTCTAACACCATACACAAAGATAAACTCAAAACGGATTAAAGAGCTAAATGTAAGACTAGAAACTATAAACCTCCTAGAGGAAAACATAGGCAAATCACTCTCCGTCATAACCACAGCAGGATCCTCTATGACCCACCTCCCAGCATATTGGAAATGAAAGCAAAAATAAACAAATGAGACCTAATTAAAGCTAAAAGCTTTTGCACAACAAAGGAAACTATAAGCAAGGTGAAAGAAAGACTTCAGAATGGGAGAAAATAATAGCAAATGAATCAACAAAGAATTAATCTTAAAAATATACTAGGAACGCCTCCAGCTCAATTTTAGAAACATAAAAGACCCAATCAAAAACTGAGCCAAAGAACTAAACAGACATTTGTCCAAAGAAGACATACAGATGGCTAACAAACACATGAAAAGATGCTCAACCTCCCTCATTATCAGAGAAATGCAAATCAAAACCATGCCAGTCAGAATGGCTGCTATCCAAAAGTCTACAAACAATAAATGCTGGGGAATGGACTTACTGACCTCATAATCATAAGGGTGTGGTCCCCTACATATAGAGGTGTTCAGGGACTCTGGAGCAGACCACTGGGAGTCTTCAAAATGACCAGGGTTGCCTCACTGGCCCTGCCCAGAGCGGGGAGCCATGGTCTCCGTGGATATGTATGAGGTTGAAAGGATCATTGACAAGAGGTAAAACAAGAAAAGGAAGACGGAGTATTTGGTTCGGTGGAAAGGCTACGGCAGGGAGGATGCCACATGGGAGCCAGATCAGCACCTAGTGAGCTGCGAGGAGTGCATCCAAGACTTCAATCAGCACCATACCGGGAATTAGAAGGAGGGCAACCTCACTAGAGTCAAGCGGACCTCCCCAAACAACGGCCAGAATCAGATCTCCAGATCCACCAACAGCAGCTTCTCCAAGGCCACCCCCAAGGCCCTAGTGGTGGACAAGGAGCATGAGGCCAAGAGCACACCACTGTTTACCACCAGCCAGAAGTTCCAGAAGAGCTCCACGCAGGGCCAGGCCACTTACAAGAACATGGAACTGTCCTGGTTGGGCAACAGGATTCTCGTGCCCAAGAGCCCCATAAAGAGTGGGACTGTGCTGGACAGCTTTCAGGACGAGAGCACCAAGAATCCAGAGCCCATGGAGCAGGGGCCGGAAGACACAGCGGCCCCAGAGGCGGCAGCCGAGAAGTGGATCAGGGCCGTATTGAGCCCGGGGGGGAGCCAGTGATGATGGGGAGCCGGCCTGGATACACCAATTGTTGCCACGGGCGTTGGGCCCCGTGAAGGCCACCATGGCCACAGGGCTGGGCATGAAAGGGAATGGCACATCCCATTTGGGGGACGTGCTGATGGCCAATTGCATGAGCCCCCTGCAGACGTTAAGTCATGGGCGTGAAAGCTGGGAAGAAGAAGTTCATGAAGGACAGGCGAGACCAGCCCTTTAACAAGCAGCTGCGCTTCAGTGTGCGGCAGAGGGAGAGCGCCTACTGGTACCAGGACATCGTGGTTCAGAAGCAGGATGGCTTCACCCACATCCTGCTGTCCACCAAGTAATCCGAGAACAACTCGCTGAACCCGGAGGTGATGAAGGAGCTGCAGAGCGTGCTGAGCATGGCCAACGCGGACGACAGCAACCTGGTGTTGCTCAGCGCCGTGGGCAGTGTCTTCTGCTGCGGCCTGGGCTTCCTCTACTTCATCCAGCGCCTGCCAGATGACCGCAAAAGGGAGAGCGCCACAATGGCCGAGGCCATCAGAAACTTCGTGAACACCTTCATCCAGTTCAAGAAGCCTATTGTCGTAGCTGTGAATGGCCCAGCCATTGGGCTAGGAGCATCCGTCCTGCCTCTCTGTGATGTGGTCTGGGCCAACGAAGGCATGGTTCCAGACACCCTATACCACCTTCGGACAGAGTCCAGACGGCTGTTCCACCGTCATGTTCCCCAAGATTACGGGAGGAGCATCTGCCAACGAAATGCTGTTCAGAGGGTGGAAGCTAACAGCACAGGAGGCATGCGGCAAAGGGCTGGTCTCCCAGGTGTTCTGGCCTGGGACCTTCACCCAGGAAGTCATGGTTCGCATCAAGGAGCTCGCCTCTTGCAACCACATCGTGCTGGAGGAATCCAAGGCCCTTGTGCGCTGCAACATGAGGCTGGAGCTGGAGTGGGCCAATGAGCGGGAGTGTGAGGTGCTCAAGAAGCTATGGGACTTTTGAACCCTGTGGGAGAATGTGAGGGTGGGATCTTTCAAAAGAACAGCATGTATACTGTCTATGGTGAAACAGATCACCAGCCCAGGTGGGATGCATGAGACAAGTGCTCGGGCCGGGTGCACTGGGAAGACCCAGAGGAATCGGGTGGAAAGGGAGGTGGGAGGGGGGATCGGGATGGGGAATATGTGTAAATCTATGGCTGATTCATATCAATGTATGACAAAACCCACTGAAATGTTGTGAAGTAATTAGCCTCCAAATAATAATGAAAATAAAAAATAAGTTAAAAAAAAAAGAAGAAGAAGAAGATATGCGACTCCGCGCAGGGCATGGACTACGTGCTCAAGTACAGGAAAAGCAAGGTCGACGATTTCTGACTGTCCGGCCGCCCGACCTCACCAGGGCGCGCCGTACTGGACCTCACGGCCTGGGCCAGGCTCCTACCGAGCTCCCTCTGGGAAGCAGGACTTGAGACAGACAAGCTATTTATTGCCAAGGAGTTCTGAGGTACTGTAGCTTTAAAATAAATAACTACAAAACTCCTTTGTTGAAACGTCATTGGTTTATACTTAATACACACGAGTATAAAAGTATAATGGTGAGCTCTGGCCTGCTCCTTGAGGCTCTCATTCTTGTCATCTTCGGCTAGGAATGTGTATATATAAAAATATTTTCCAGGATTAGGTGTCAGAAAAGTCTGAAACAATGTGTGTTTATCTTTTTCTTTTCCTTCTGAAAGAAAAGAAAGGGGTGATAGCAAGCCTCGCCATCCCTGCTGCAAATCGGAATATGGAAAGATCTGAGATGTGCCTTATCTCTAAAAGGTCCAAAGCCTCAGAGATAGAAAATTCTAAATCTAATGGAAGACTTATCTTTTAGGATGAGTACTTCTGGCTAAACACCCTCTGATGGACATACCCAAAAGTAAAATATGCCTCAGATTCATGCTGAAATATCAATTGATTGTTCCCTGTTGTTCAAAGTCTGATTCTTGTCCAGTTAACAGGAAGAAACCACTCTCGCTAACAGAAAACATCTTTTGCAGTATTAGTGAATCACTGACTAGCTTCAGTATGGTAGCTTAAGTTATAAGTTAATCTTAGCAGGTTTATAGTTAGGTTTTCTGACCCTTTTGAAAAATAAATACATGAGTGCTTCTTGTGGCTAGGTGAGCTCTACTACTTTATACAGAGTTTTGGTTTTCTCTTTGCAGATGTGATTGATGTAATACACCAAAAATGAAAAGCATTTGCATGCTTATAAACTGTGCTTTTTAGGTTCACTTAGAATGTACTTTATTGAACAAGTTAAAATTCTTTTGGCACACTATTCAATTCAGAAACTCCTTTTAAAGAGAACTACCTTATTATTTCGACATTTCATGTTCTCAGTCTCTGCTTTCACATCTACACACCATAACAAGGAGAGGATGCTGTGTGAGAGTGCCTTGTGGACATAGATGTCTGCATTCCTGCCAGTGCTGGGGACGTTTCCAGAAGACTGTCTCCTGGCAGGCTTCTGAGCTTGCAATCATATGGAATGGATGAAGAGTGAAATAAAATCAAAACCTTATTTCAGTACAGTTTTGAAGTTTCTACTTGGAACCGACCACCTCCTGGCCTTGCGGAGAGCTTACAGATGTAAATCTGCCTTTACTTGGACGGGTTGGTGCAGTAGTTTTGCATCCATATGACCTACTTTTTGCGTTCTGTAGTTTGAACTATATATAAACTATACAATCAATCAAGTTTCTATAGAATACACATTCACCTGTGAAAACTAGTTAAATAAATTGAATATTTCTTAACACACACACACACACACACACACACACACACACAAACACACACACACACACAAGACCAAATGACTAAAGTGACTGGGAAGCTAAAAGACTCTAGCACAATTCAGAAACAACCGGCTCCTTATGCAGTACGACAAGATGAAGACGTCTTATCAACTGAGGTCGAAAAGAAGTGTCAAGGTGAGTGAACCCACCCAAGCTCACCCTGCCCATTGACAGGGCCCCTAAGACACCTTCCCCTTTCCTTGTCTTGCACATGCCACCTCTTGGTCACACTCCTTCTACTGAAACCATCAGTCCCAAACAGCAATACACTCTTCCCCAAGTTAATGCCATTCTTTGCTCCTTCTCTTGTTTTCTCCAGGTCGCCAGGGTACCTGTGAGGGCAAATAAGCACATTTAACCAAAGCTGAGCAAGAAGGCTTTTCAAATAGCTCCCACCTCAGAGAATCCTAACAATATCAGAGGTTCAAACCTCTGGAGCCAGTGTTCCAAGGTGAATCAAGAGCTGAATCAGAACCAACTGGAAGAGGCCCAAGAGATCATGGAGACCCCTGCCATTCCTGCTGGACAACCGCATAGCCAGTGACTTCAGAACATGGCTAGAGACATGAGAATTCTTCCAGGGTCTCACTGCTTCAAAGTGGCCAACAGTACAGTCATTGAGTCTTCTACCAATAGCACCCACTAACATTAATAATGACATTTAAATAAAATCAACCTGGTGTGAAATTATGTGTGTCTCTGAGCTCTCTGAGCTTTCTGTGTGGGGCAGAAAGGGCAGAGAAAGGAAAAGTATGTGCAGAGGGAGGGGCATGGTTCCTGTGCAGTTGGAGATGGGAAGAGAAGGTCCAGTTAGCTTGAAAGCATGGGGCTGTCCTGTGCTCAGACTGAGCCCCAATGACACCCTTCCCATGGGGGAAGAGGAGGAGGATGTGGTGTTTCTGTATGTGAGTGCAAGGCTGGGAATTTAGCTGGGGAGCTGTGTCAAGGATGGTTGGGCAGGAAGGGGTGGGCATGGTATGCAATGCTGTTATCGAAAAAGCACCAAAGTATTTGCCCCTAGACAATCTCTAACTCCTGACACTGAGACAAAAAGGAAAGAAAAAAAGCCTTTAAAAAAATTTTATTGTATTTCTTCTATTTGTAGAAGCTAGTAAGTTTTATTGTGTAATATCTAATTCGTGACCCAGCTTAAAACATGAAGCTAGATTTTGCACTGCGTTTGTCTAAAGATGTGTTGGTATGTCCTTGTCTCTGCATAATATTGTTTAGGTTAATTTGTAAATGAGCTCTATTTATTTGCTTTAAAGAGGGATAAGTGCTTACAAATCAAATAATTCTAAATGAAACAATAAATTCCAGGTTCAGGTGAACTGAGATATATTCAGTATGAAATACCTGATAAGAATGTTTGTTCAGTCACCTATCTGATATAGACATGACTTAGAGTAATTAACATCAAGTAAAATATTTTTTGTACCTAGGTTTAATATAAGTTAAATATTATATATGTTACCACTTTGTCAACAAGGCAATTACCTTGAGTGAAAAAATTTTCTAAAAATTGGAAAAGAGATATGAGTTTTTATATAAACTGTAACAAATCATTTTTCTTTAGGAATACCCATCTACAATTTTCTCTCCAGATTGACATAAATCAGATTTCTAAGGGATGTGCTAAACTAAGTATGAAAAGTCTATTAAATAATTAGGTCATTTCCAAATATATTAAATGCTTAAAACATTTCCTACTAAACACTGGTTTCCTTTTACAGAACAACTAAAGAGATGTGGGACTACAAGTAAATACTGCTTGATGCCATCCTAAAATGTTACAAAGTGAATAAATAAAACAAAGAAAAAACAAGGGATTTAAACATTATCACTGGTATTTATGCTCACCAGTCTCTCAAATGCTCATATAAATGTTAGCTCTTTGTTGCTAAAGGAAAGCAGGAAGTATACTTTCAGTAAATTTAACAAAGGTATCAAGAATATTAAAAAAGAGTTTGGCATGATCAGGATTTTCTAAAATTGGATTAAAACTAGTCAGATAAATAGATTTTATTAGGAAGAACATGGCCAAAACAAAAAACTGGGTAGAGTCCATTTGGACCAAAGGGGGCGGAGCTCACTTCACTAGAACTTGACCGTTGGTATTTATGTGCATTGTGATATATCAACAAGCTAAAGGATACACCCATCAACATTGACTAAATCTGACCCAACGTTCGAAATGCTTTTAATTGACCCTTATGATAAAACATCTTAAAACATATTCTTTTAAAATTCTTTGGACCGCTAGCTAACTTTGGGATGCTTCAGAGGGCCCCTGAAGACTCTCAAAAGGCTATTATACTATCTGAGTTCATTTGACATGTTAAATGGCATGGGAATGATTGTTGGAAGGGTGCTAAATCTTCTCAGTTTGTACTGTAAGGTTGTTGTTACTTATATAGATAACCTAAAAATTATGGAAAATTCATGAAAATTGATATGTCCTGGTAACATGCTGTCAGTTACAGTTTTAATTATCATGTTCAAGTGCTACAGCTCACAACAATGACCAGGCTACTTTGTCAATTACCCTGTATGGTTTGACTCATACCTTTAGAAAAATACCTCTAGTTCAAGATTTATAAGAAAAAAAAGGAAAAAAAAACTTATCTAAGATTAACTAAATAAAATGCTCTTTGTTTGCTCTCGGCTAAATTGGTAACAGACTGAAATTTAGTCTGCTCTCTTTGTGAAGCGAAAAAAGTTTTCTTAGAATAAATCTATCAATAACAGATTATACATTTCTTTGTCTTTAAGTGGTTTATATTGGTTTTTAACTTTGTTATTTTAGTAAAATAAATAAGTGTTATTTAAGGTTATTGTACATGTCAAAGCTCATTCTTCTTCTATCCAAAGTAAACCCCCACGGTTAGACTGTGTTATCCTAATGTCTTAAACCTGACAGTGCCCCTGCATACACTTCTAAATCTTTTCAAGTCTTTTGCACATGGTTTCATATAAAACATAGACAGCTATATTTAATTCATTGTATGGATGATATCCAAATAGCACATCCCAATCAGGCATACCTACAATCAGTGCTGCATGATCTAACAGAGGCGTTACAATATAGAGGCCTACAAATTGCCCCCAAATAAACCCCCCGGTTACTTATCTAGGGCAAAGTCTATACTCTAAAATGGCGACTCATGTTCCCTTACAATCAAAAAAAAAAAGTTCATGTGGTGACATTAAGTGATTATCAAAATTTGCTAGGAGATATTAACTGGATTAGGCCTTAGGTAAAATTCATTAGTGCTGAATTAAAGCCCTTGTTTAATGTCTTACAAGGTACCTCTGACCCAGCTTCCGAAAAGAGCCTGATCCCTGAAGCTGGAAAAGCCCTTGATAAACTAACAGCTGCTGTGTCTATAGTCATGTAAATATGATTGATACAAGTAAAGTGTGGCAGCTTTTGTGCTTGCCTACTCCTACAGCTCCGACTGGTGTATTAATGCAATCAGGACCCCTAGAACGGATACATCTTCCAGCTATAGACAAAAAGATAGTGGCTGATAACCCAGCTTTAATAGCAACACTAATTGTAAAATGCAGAAAAAGGAGGATACATTCGTTTGGTAACAATCCTCCTGAGATTATAATTTCATACAATAAAATAACAATTAAATGCTTTGCTGCAGTTTAACGAAGACTGGCAAATTGCCTTAGGACATTATGTAGGGCAAGTTTCCTTGCCCACATCATTTGCCCTCTCACTCTTCATTTAATTTCACGGCTGATGACCCAGTCTTTTTCCAAAAGAAAAAAAAAAAAAAAAAAAAAGATGTCAAGCCTCTCCTATACCAAAGGCTGTCAATAATTTTACAGATGAGTCTTCCAATGGAAAAGCTTCCATAGTTACAGAAACTCAAACTTTAAGTGTTATATGCCCAAGAAACCTCAGCCCCAAAGCCTCAACTGACTGCCGTCGTAGTGGCCTTTGTTATGTTCCCCAAAGAAGAGTTTATCATCTACTCTGACTCACAGTATGTTATCAGACTATTTTCTCATATTGAGACAGCTGTGCTGCCTAAAAATAAAACCACCATCTTTCACTTACTGTCTAAGTTGTGACAACCAGTATAGATTCCAAATAAAACCTTTGATATTGGGCATATTTGAGCTCAATTGAGTCTACAGGGGCCCTTAAGTCGTGTAAAGGATTTAGCTGATGCTCTTACTAAATCGATTGCAAATGACACTGTTACCGATGATCGAGCCTCACACGCCCTTCATCATCAAAACGCAACTGCTTTCAAATATCAGTTTCACATTCCCCGAGAGTCAGCTCGAGAAATTGTTCACTCCTGTACACACTGCCCTACTTTTCTACCTACCTTAGCATTCAGAGTAAATTCTCCAGGACTATTGCCAAATATGCTCTGGCAGGTAGAGCATGTAGCCAATGTTCCATTCTTTGATCGCCTTTGGAGGTGATCCTTTGTTCATGTAACCGTGGACACTTTCACTCATGTGACTGTAACTATGGCCAGGACGGGTGAAGTCTTTCAAGATATAACTATACAAGTAGATTTCCCCTCACCAGGTGTTAGAGCATGCCGTCTTTGTACTACGTAATCTTAATGCTGATTTGTTGGGTCACACTGCCATGTTTTGGCATTGGACCCCAGAACAAAAGGTCATGAAACCTTTAGTCAGGTGGAAGGATCTCCTTTCAGGACAATGGAAGGGGCCTGACCCACTGATAACTAGCCGCCGATGGTATGCTTGTATCATTCCTCAAGATGCAGAGTCAACCATTTCAATTTCTGACAGGCTGATCCGGCGTGTCTCAATTCCCCGAGGACCCGATGCCTCTGCTTTCTCGGCCAAAAAGGAAAAAGGGGGCCTCCCCCTCCTCCAGCATGGAAACTCCAAAAAATCAAGCACAGACAGCACCAGAAGCTCCAGATGAATATCCACATGAATCTCCCACTATGCAGATATCACGGCTGTCCTTGAGAGACCACACACAATCTATCCCTGTGTCCCATAGAAAATGCCCAACACGAGCCACCCGACAGGTTGCTCTCCCGACCTGGGGACAAATCATGGACGTCTGTCACCCAGCTCAAGACATAGCTGTGTCGACAAGACATGCTCCTACTCCTGAAAAGGTTTTCATAGCTATCCTTGCTCTGCTTGCTTGTCAGGTAAATGCCTCTTCAGCCACACCTGGGGTATATTAGGCCAACTTCACTAACCCCCTTCCATTCCAGGTCGTTACTTGCACCAATAGGCCATGCAGATCCACACAACTCGACCCCATCCTTTGGGCGGATGGTACACTTCATATTTTTAGGATAAGTATCCTATCAACCTCAATTACACTTTCTGGGGACTCACTGATGGTCTCCCTTTATGTTTTCATTTCCCATATAATAGAAGTCTAATCATGCCCCTAAAGGAAGGTACATCCTTTAGGAGCTTCTAAAAAGGGAATTATCACTGAGTCGCCACTAAAACTTACCAAACAAAATTCAAAACGACTAGTCTGGGCCCTTCAAGCTTGACTGCCTGGAACTCTTGATCCATACTATTCAACTTTTGTCCAAGCTCCAAAGAGATACCCCAAATGTAATGAGACTGTCCCGTCAGATGATATATGGAAAACCATTGACGAACAATTAGGCTATCCTATATGGAAATCATGTACTTATGATTCTCACTTCAGTTATACAATTCCAGGAAACATTAATTATCTTATACAAGATGGGAGGAACCCAAACCCAGGGTATCACCCTAAAGAATCTAATAACAGCACAACAAAATACGCTAATTGGTCAGACAAGACTGTTCCCTGGCCACTGCCTGCCAACAGATGGCATCACAATCAGTTTGTCCCTGCCATGTTATCTTTTCCTTTAAACAACCAGACACATTGGCAGCCTGAACTATGGAAAGCACTTGCCGCCACCTCCGAGATCACAGTAATTAGACCTAAAATTGCTAGTACCTTTTCTGCATTAGCTTGTTTGCTCTCTCCCTGTTTTCCTTTTCACTAATAATTCTAATGACGCACAGATATTTGCTGATTATACTGGAGGTCCAACCATAGTTACTTGTAAAGAATGTATGCTATCCTCTTGCCTCAGCCCCCGATTTAAGGTTGGCTTGTTTGTGGTTTTGCAACACCCTCCATATCTTATGGTTGCTGGTAATGTTACTATTCCTTGGTGTGACAATTCTGGTTTAGCTGTGCTTCAACAATGACAAGATCTTATGAGGGCTAAGCGTTTAGTAGATGTACTTATCTTGGCAACCTCTGCCTTGATAGCCGCAATTGCCTCCATTACAGTGGCAGCAGTAGCTCTAACCCAACAAGTGTATACAGCTCAATTTGTTAATAACATCTGCAGAAATGTGTCCCTGACTTTAGCATCTCAAGAAATCATAGATAGTAAACTAGAGATGGAAGTAGATACTTTGGAAGAAGCTGTAATGCACATAGGAGCTGAATTGCAAGCATTAATAGTAAAATTAGCTCTGTCTTGCCACGCTGATTGTCGATGGATCTGTATCACTCCCTAGCAAGTTAATGAAACAGACTATAACTGGGAATGGATTAAAAGTCATATCACAGGAATTTGGAATAGCTCCAGCATAAGCTTAGATTTAGAAAACGTATGTAGACAAATCCAAGCCCTAGAGCATTCCAGACTAGACTTCACCGCTGCCGGAACAGCAACTAATCATTTCAATATCCTCTCAAGCTTGGTGATAGGCAAAACTTTGTCTCTGGCCTAATAAGCTGTGTTGATATGGATGCCATGGGCTTACTAGTAATACTTTTTCTTCCTTGCCTTGTTCAAAGTCTACTGCACTGCATTCAAAGTGTTGCGACTGAACTTCATCTTGCTGTCCTAGGAAATAAACGGGGAGATGTCGGGAGCCGGCGAGAGAAACACGGCCCGTGACACGGTCTGGGTTCAATGAGCTGGCACGCAAAGTTGTGGGGACCTCCAGGACCACTCCACACGCAAATCATCCCGACCTCTGGCGGTTTCTCGGGATTGCCCCGCAACCCATGCCCAGGCCTTCGACCTTTCATCTTCTGATGCTTGGCGTTCTTTGAGGATCCCAAAACATGAGTCTGACTCTTACCTAAAATCCCTCTTCGAAACCTTTGCATGGCAGCAACACAGTCCATGGGGGCCCACAGGTTCTAATAAACAGGTCTATCTACCCCATAAGCAAAAGTCAATAGAGTCCATTACGAGATTGGGAAGATGGCTTAGGGTGTGATCAGGAGGGAATTCATGAGAACTTTGACCTTTAGCATTACATACCAGAGCTAAGTCAGCCTGGGGATCATCTTCGCAAGATAATGTTTGTAGATGGCTTTTCACAGTTGACTAGCTGCTGCCCTTGAATTGTTGAAAAGCTATGTGTAGGTATGGACTGATCTGGAAAGTTATTTCTGATGTCACCCAGGATTATGCACCTGGTACAATCTTATCATTGCCCCTTCCTTAAAGGTCTTTAAAGGATTATTGATTTTAGGGTACATAAGCACTGATGTAAAAGAATAAAATAGTCTTGATTCTGCACTCAACCAAGACTCGAATCAGTTTTCTATACTTTGCAGACACTGCTTATCCTAAAGGAACACCTGGACTTCACCAGGCCTGCGTCCCCGAAGCTGATAAGAAAGGAAATACAGAAAACAAAGCATAGATATGCAATGGTAAAGAGGAAGATGAACATTTATATATATTAAAGATTCACCCTAAGGGGAAAATAAGTGTAGGAAAGGCAAAGAAAAGAATCGATATAGAAAAAATGCACTAGTTTTAATAAATAAGTAAATAAATGTATAATAAGTGGGGGAAATGGAAGAAGACAATAAAAAGTAGAAAATAAAACTCTACAGAGCAGCAAAAGTCCAACTTAGAGACAAAGTTCTAAAACAAGAATAAAGTGAAATAAACGTCATTAAATTGGCACAGTGAACAAAGGAACCCAAGTGTTTATCTACAAGTATAAAATTAACTAAAGTACTAACCGGAAAACAAAACTAGACCTAGGTTCTAGGTGGGCAGTAAGGCAGTTAAAATAAATCTAACAAATATGTTGAGAGGAAAAAAATGAACAGATATACAGTCTTAAACAGTGGGAGATAAAATCATTTATACAAGTAAAGTTTAACTACAAAGGGGCGGGAAATACAGTACGAAAAACAAACAAAGGAGTAAATGTAGGTAACAAAATTAGGAGGATTAAAAATTGTCAAGTTAAACTTAGAAGAAGACTGAGGAAAATAAAAGAAAAAAAGTTCTACAGAACTGCAAAAGCTGAACGTACAAGAAACGTTGTATAGAAGGAGTGAAGAAGATGTCACACACACACACAGGAAAAGAGCTCCAAAGCTTCATTTGATTCTGTAGTGAAATTAACAATGACAGCTACTGCAGTTGTGGTGAGGGCGGAAAGAAAGAAAACAAATAAATCCCAAAGAATCTACAGAGCAAATCAAAAGAGAGGAAGAACATACGTTTATCTTGAGTCACTGCTGTCAGAGTCCTTTCCTTCACTTGTATTCACAGGCCACCTCACCTCCCTCGGCTACCCGTCATCGGTGTGCTGATCTCTGGACCTGGTGTGGGGGCAACTTACATTCTAATCTGGTCCCACTCCTATGTGTTCTTGCCTGCAAAGTCCACAGCCATCAGAACTAGTGCGTTTTGTTTCGTTGTGGTTGTTGTTGGTTGATTGGTTGGTTTGCAGGAGGGATCTCTCAATGACTTGTTTATCTATTGCTTAGACACAGAGTATTCCTAGGTGATCGTGTGGGTTTAATCTGCAGTTTGTACACCTGGTAGGGAGGTTCTGGGCCTTCTTCCTTAGCTACACTGCTGCTGAGTTTCATGGGGGTTTCACGTCCATTTCTGCATGTGGTTTGTCCACTGGGATTTGCTCCTGAGGTTGCCTTGGAGTCCTTGGGTTTGCCCCTTTGAGGGCCAGGGGTGGAGGTGGTGCAGCAGATTGGGTCACAGAGGTTCTGGCAAGCACCACGCGCTCAGGGGCTTGGCAATAAGGACAGCAGCTAATATAGCGCTCTAGAAGGGCATGGCAATCCGTATTGGCCAATACGCTCCAGGATTCTTGCATGGAGAATCCCCTCCTGACAGAGAATCCTGCCACAGACTCCAGGGTAGAAAGGAATCTGACAATCCTGAAGCGAAACTGAGAGCAAAGACGGACGAGTACTTGGACCGTGGCAGCTCTGCCCGAGTGAGAGTTGAGCATGAAGGCGACACAGTTGCTTGGCTTGCAGGAACCTTGGCAGTGCCAAGTGTACAGAGACTTGGACTGCCTCTACTGCAGGAATAAGGCCCTGTCCGAATTTTTCTTTGAGCCTATTGTAGCTGGCAATCTGAAGGCCTCTTTGGCTAGTCTTTCTCCGTAGACCCATACATTCAGGCCGTTCGAGGGCTTTCCTGTCTGGGGCCCTTCCCTGTTATTCAGCGTGTCAGGCACATAGCGGGACCCCCCAGGCTGGGGTCCTACTCTGTCGTTTGGAGGATCAGGTACTTAAAGGCGCTCCCTGGGTGGAGTTTTACTCTGTAGTTCAGTGATTCAAGTGCTTCATGGGACCAACCTCTCTTTTATTCAGCTGTGATGCAGGCGTGTGGGGAAACAGAGGCTGTCCCGATGGCTCCACCCCCTACACATGACTCAGCAGTGTCACCTTCCTCCCGTGGCCGCCTGACTTACCTGCACAGGCTTTTCCCGCACGATTTCCTCATTTGAGCATCCCATCAATTTGTCTCTAACCAGTAGGCAGCAGACCATGGCCAGGGATTTCTCCACAATCTCTAGTAACCATCTGCTTTCTGCTGCACCTTCTACAGGACCTGTGTCCCTCTCTGGGGTGTGAATGACTGTGGAAAGGACTGCCTCATTCTCATCCCATCTAGGCTGCCACAGATGTGCTGTTTCACTCTCAGCCTTAAGTGTTTCTCCTCTGATGCAGACAGTTGCTCCCATGTGGAGATCGGACACCTACTTCAGGTCTCCCACCCCCTGAGGGCAGGCCCAATCCTACTAACACGCATGTCTCCACCCCCCACCCCCTAGTTATTGCATCCTCCTGATTGTTTGTGGTTCCATCTACTATTTTCCTCTGTTCAGGCAGTCCTGTCTGCTCTCAGCTGAGGTTCTGCAAGCACTTGTGTCTGAAAGTGTATTCCTGATGGATCCGTGGAGAGAGATGTACTCCCTGTACCCCTCCCCCTCCACCATCTTGTGCTTCTCAACTTTTTGACTGGTAGAAATAAGACTGCTCTGAACATTGAGGCTTGTCCTAGGTGACTAAGCAGCCAGTGCACACCAGGAAGACAGCACCTCATGGAAACCACAGGGAATCCCACTATGTCAACAAAGACTGCCCCCCAAGGGTACATCTAATGCTGGCTGACCCTGCTACCCCATTAGGAACAAAGGGACTGTGCTGAAGCACACAACGCTTTCCCCTATCCTCCAGCACCAACAACCTCAATGAGAGACCTTGGGAACTAGATGGGTAGGCATGATTACACAGGGTTTCCTCCAAGAGGCTGGAAGCTTGTGGCAGCTATTCATGGAAATGAATTCCACCATGGTCTCAACTGTGAGGAGACACCCAAAGGAGCTTCTGCCAGGAAAACAGGATGAGAAGAAATTTGTGAGGGCACATGTTGAGAAGCCGTGTGCACATGAGGCTCACACACCACTGGGCAAGCTGCACCCCTTCCTTCCTGGGAATACTAGTCAGTCGCAGGTGGTCATTTCCTTCTTGGGGTCATCCAGCACAACCCAAAGCGTGCATTTGTCTGCCTCATCCACATCACCATGTTAAAACTGAAGCCTGGGTATTACATCTGGGGAGGTGTCAATTAGTCCTCGAATTGAAACAAGACAGTGCCAAGTAGCGCCAGAGCAATTGTATGTATTCAGCGCATTCTCACAGTTGAGGACGGGGCTTTTAGACTGGAGACTAGAAAACTGAGGAGAGCTAGATGAAGATTGAGAAAAGGAGGTGGGATCGAAAAGGTTTCTCATAAGTGGCCCAGAATTGAATGGCTTTCAAGGTGCATTTCCTGCTACCAGTTGTAGGACGAAAGGGAAATTATTCTCAGTTCCACAGCCTAATTATCATGGATGGATTTGAGGCAAGAAAACGAAAAGTAGTTAATAATGTAACATGAGACAGACTCGAAGGAAAGGCTGAAACCCGGCTGTGGGGCAAGGTTTGGAGGAGACACACTCTCCCTGTCATGTGGCCCATCTGTGTTGGTGTAGAGAGATGAGGATGGCAGATGAGTTCAGCGGGCTCTTTGGGATGATGAAAAATGCCTCATTTCTGCCAGCAAATCAACAGAGCTGCTCTGCATCCAACATCAAAGGTTTCAGGATGAGGCTTTGTGATGCTATGGCTGGGGGAAGGCTGCCATTGGCTGGGGAACGGACTTACTGATGTCATAATCATAAGGGTGTGGTCCCCTACATATATGGGTGTTCAGGGGCTCTGGAGCAGGCCACTGGGAGTCTTCAAAATGACCAGGGTTGCCTCACTGGCCCAGCCCAGATGGGGCAGCCATGGCCTCCGAGGAGCTGTATGAGGTTGAAAGGATCATTGACAAGAGGCAAAACAAGAAAGGGAAGACGGAGTATGTGGTTCAGTGGAAAGGCTATGGCAGGGAGGATGCCACATGGGAGCCAGAGCAGCACCTGGTGAACTGTGAGGAGTGCATCCACGACTTTAACTGGCAGCACACCGGGAAGCAGAAGGAGGGCACCCTCACTAGAGCCAAGTGGACCTCCCCAAACAATGGCCAGAATCAGATCTCCAGATCCACCAACAGCAGCTTCTCCAAGGCCGCCCCCAAGGCCCTAGTGGTGGGCAAGGAGCACGAGGCCAAGAGCAGCCCGCTGTTTACTGCCAGCCAGAAGTTCCAGGAGAGCTCTGCACGGGGCCTGGCCACCTACAAGAACATGGACCTGGCCCGGTTGGGCAACAGGATTCTCGTGCCCAAGAGCCCCATAAAGAGTGGGACTGTGCTGGACAGCTTTCAGGACGAGAGCCCCGAGAATCCGGACCCCATGGAGCAGGGGCCGGAAGACACAGTGGCCCCAGAGGCGGCGGCCGAGAAGTGGATCGGGGCCCTACTGAGCCTGGGGGCGGAGCAGGTGATGATGAGGAGCCGGCCCTGGATACACCCATTGTTGCCACAGGCGTCGGGCCCCGTGAAGGCCGCCATGGCCACAGGGCTGGCCATGAAAGGAAATGGCACGTCCGATTTGGTGGACGCACTGCCAGTCAACTGCACGAGGCTGCTGCAGACGTCAGTCATGGGCATGAAAGCTGGGAAGAAGTTCATGAAGGACAGGCGAGACCAGCCCTTTAACAAGCAGCTGCGCTTCAGTGTGCGGCAGAGGGAGAGCGCCTACAGGTACCGGGACATTGTGGTCCAGAAGCAGGACGGCTTCACCCACATCCTGCTATCCACCAAGTCATCCGAGAACAACTCGCTGAACCCGGAGGTGGTGGAGGAGCTGCAGAGCGCGCTGAGCATGGCCAACGCCTACGACAGCAAGCTGGTGTTGCTCAGCGCCGTGGGCAGTGTCTTCTGCTGCAGCCTGGACTTCCTCTACTTCATCCAGCGCCTGCCAGATGACCGCAAGAGGGAGAGCGCCACAATGGCCGAGGCCATCAGAAACTTCGTGAACACCTTCATCCAGTTCAAGAAGCCTATTGTCGTAGCTGTGAATGGCCCAGCCATTGGGCTAGGGGCATCCATCCTGCCTCTCTGTGATGTGGTCTGGGCCAACGAAAAGGCATGGTTCTAGACGCCCTATACCACCTTCGGACAGAGTCCAGACGGCTGTTCCACCGTCATGTTCCCCAAGATTATGGGAGGAGCATCTACCAACGAAATGCTGTTCAGAGGGCGGAAGCTAACAGCACAGGAGGCGTGCAGCAAAGGGCTGGTCTCCCAGGTGTTCTGGCTTGGGACCTTCACCCAGGAAGTCATGGTTCGCATCAAGGAGCTCACCTCTTGCAACCGTGTCGTGCTGGAGGAATCCAAGGCCCTTGTGCACTGCAACATGAGGCTGAAGCTAGAGCGGGCCAATGAGCGGGAGTGTGAGGTGCTCAAGAAGATATGGGGCTCCGCGCAGGGCATCGACTCCATGCTCAAGTACCTGAAGAGCAAGATGGACGGTTTCTGACTGTCCAGCCGCCCGACCTCACCAGGGTGCATGGTGCCGGACCTCACGGCCTGGGCCAGGCTCCTACCGAGCTCCCTCTGGGAAGCAGGACTTGAGACAGACAAGCTATTTTTTGCCAAGGAGTTCTGAGGTAATGTAGCTGTAAAATAAATAACTACAAAACTCCTTTGTTGAAACGTCATTGGTTTATACTTAATACACACGAGTATAAAAGTATAATGGTGAGCTCTGGCCTGCTCCTTGAGGCTCTCATTCTTGTCATCTTCGGCTAGGAATGTGTATATATAAAGATATTTTCTAGGATTAGGTGTCAGAAAAGTCTGAAACAATGTGTGTTTATCTTTTTCTTTTCCTTCTAAGAGAAAAGAAAGGGGTGATAGCAAGCCTCGCCATCCCTGCTGCAAATCGGAATATGGAAAGATCTGAGATGTGCCTTATCTCTAAAAGGTCCAAAGCCTCAGAGATAGAAAATTCTAAATCTAATGGAAGACTTATCTTTTAGGATGAGTACTTCTGGCTAAACACCCACTGATGGACATACCCCAAAATAAAATATGCCTCAGATTCATGCTGAAATATCAATTGATTGTTCCCTGTTGTTCAAAGTCTGATTCTTGCCCAGTTAACAGGAAGAAACCACTCTGGCTAACAGAAAGCATCTTTTGCAGTATTAGTGAATCACTGACTAGCTTCAGTATGGTAGCTTAAGTTATAAGTTAATCTTAGCAGGTTTATAATTAGGTTTTCTGACCTTTTTGAAAAATAAATACATGAGTGCTTCTTGTGGCTAGGTGAGCTCTACTACTTTATATAGAGTTTTGGTTTTCTCCTTGCAGATGTGATTGATGTATTACACCAAAAATGAAAATCATTTGCATGCTTATAAACTGTGCTTTTTAGGTTCACTTAGAATGTACTTTATTGAACAAGTTAAAATTATTTTGGCACACTATTCAATGCAGAAACTCCTTTTAAGGAGAACTTTCTGATATAGACATGTCTTAGAGTAATTAACATCAAGTAAAATATTTTTTGTACCTAGGTTTAATATAATTTAAATATTATATCTGTTACCACTTTGTCAAAAGGCGATTATCTGGAGTGAGAAATTTTTCTTAAAAATGGAAAAGAGATATGAGTTGTTATATAAACTCTAACAAATCATTTTTCTTTAGGAATACCCGTCTACAATTGCCTCTCCAGATTGACGTAACTTAAGTTTCTAAGGATGTGCTAAACTAAGTATTAAGTCTATTAAATAATTAGGTCATTTCCAAATATATTAAATGTTTAAAACATTTCCTACTAAACACTGATTTCCTTTTACAGAATAACTAAAGAGATGTGGGACTACAAGTAAATAGTGCTTGATGCCATCCTAAAATGTTACAAAATAAATTAAAAAAAGAAAAACAAAGAAAAACCAAGTGTTTTAAACATTATCAGTGGTATTTATGCTCACCAGTCTATAAAATGCTCATATAAATGTTAGCTCTTAGTTGCAAATGGAAAGCAGGAAGTATACTTTCAGTAAATTACCAAAGTTATTAGAAATATTAAAAAAGAGTTTGGCATGATCAGGATTTTCTAAAATTGCATTAAAATTACTTAGATAAATAGACTTTTTTAGGAAGGACATGGCCAAAACAAAAAACTGGGTAGAGTCCATTTGGTCCAAAGGGGGTGGAGCTCACTTTCACTACAACTTGAGCCTTGGCATTTATGTGCATTGTGACATATCAACAAGCTGAAGGATACAGCCATCAACATTGACTAAATCTGACCCAATGTTTGAAAGGCTTTTAATTGATCCGTATGCTAAAACATCTTTAAACACATTCTTTTAAAATTCTTTAGACGTCTAGCTAAGCTTGGGATGCTTCAGAGGGCCACTGAGGTCTCCCAAAGGGCTATTATACTATCTGAGTTCATTTGACATGTTAAATGGCATGGCAATCATTGTTGGAATGGTGCTAAATCTTCTCAGTTTGTACTGTACAGTTGTTGTTACTTATGTAGATATCCTAAAAATTATGGAAAATTCATGAAAATTGATATGTCCTGGTAACATGTTGTCAGTTATAGTTTTAATTATCATGTTCAAGTGTTACAGGTCACAACAATGACCAGGCTACCTTGTCAATTGTCCTGTGTGGTTTGACTCATAGCTTTAGAAAAATACCTCTAGTTCAAGATTTATAAGAAAAAAAAAAAAAATCTCTAAGATTAACTAAAAAAAAAAAAAATGTTCTATGTTTGCTGTCTGCTAAATTGGTAACAGACTGAAATTTAGTCTACTCTCTCTGTGAAGCGAACAAAGTTTTCTTAGAATAAATCTATCAACAACAGATTATGCATTTCTTTGCCTTTAAGTGGTTTATATTTGTTTTAACTTTGTTATTTTAGTAAAATAAATAAGTGCTATTTAAAATTATGTACATGTAAAAGCTCATTCTGCTTCTATCCAAAATAACCCCTCACTGTTAGACTTGTGTTATCCTAATGTCTAATACCTGACAATGCCCCTGCATACACTTCTAAATCTTTTCAAGTCTTTTGTACATGGTTTCATATAAAAGATAGACAGATATATTTAATTCATTATATGGATGATATCCTAATAGCACATCCTGATCAGGACTGCTTACAATCAGTGTTGCATGATCTAACAGAGGCTTTACAATATGGTAGCCTTCAAATTGCCCCCAAATAAACCCACCAGTTACTTATTTAGGGCAAGTTCTGTACTCTAAAATGGTGACTCATGTTCCCTTACAGTTAAAAAAATAGTTCATTTGGTGATATTAACTGATTATCAAAATTTGCTGGGAGATATTAACTGGATTAGGCCTTAGGTAAAATTCATTACTGCTGAATTAAAGCCCTTGTTTAATGTCTTACACAGTAACTCTGACCCAGCTTTTGAAAGGAGCCTGACCCCTGAAGCTCGACAAGCCCTTGATAAAGAAACAGCTTCCGTATCTATAGTCATGTAAATAGGATTGATACAAGTAAAGTGTGGCAGCTTTTGTGCTTGCCTACTCCTACAGCTCCGACTGGTGTATTAATGAAATCAGGACCCCTAGAATGGATACATCTTCCAGCTACAGACACAAAGATAGTGGCTGACGACACTGCTTTAATAGCAGCTCTAATTTTAAAACACAAAAAAAGGAGGATAAATTTGTTTGGTAACAATCGTCCCTAGATTATAATGTCATACAATAAAATAACAATTAAATGCTTTCCTGCAGTTTAACGGAGACTGGAAATTGCCTTAGTACATCCAGCCCAACGTTTCTCATGATGCACCTTGCATATAAGTTATGTAAGCAGGGTGACAATGTACAGCCTTGACTGTACTCCTTTTCCTACTTGGAATGAGTCTGTTGTTCCCTATCCAGTTCTAACTGTTGCTTCCTGATCTGGATAGAGATTTAGCAGCGAGTGGTGGCTGCATTGTGCTTGAGTGGTGAGCAGTGGCTGCATGGAACTGGAGTGGTGAGCAACCGAGAGGCGATTTCTACGGCCAAGGTCAGTAGTTGCAGCCATGAGGAGATACCTTATGTCCAAGGTAAGGATCAGCGACTACACTTTGCTGGAGTAGCTGTGAAGATACTCTACATCCAAGTTAAGAGAAACTGCATTAAGACTGCAGTTAAGAAACTGCATTAAGTAGGTTCTGAGAGAGGGCATCAGAGGACAAGTAGACTGAAACCACAATCACTGTGGCCTAACCAATCTAATCACATGGGCCACAGCTTTTTAGAACTCAGTGAAACTAAGCCATGAAGTGAACGGTCACCCAAGAGAGACAAATCTTGGTGGAGAGTTCTGACAAAATGTGGTCCACTGGAGAAAGGAATGGCAAACCACTTCAGTATTCTTCGCTGGAAAACCCCATGAATAGCCTGAAAAGGCAAAAAGATATGACACTTAAAGATGAACTCTTCAGATCAGGAGGTCCCCATTATGCTACTGGAGATCAGCGGAGAAATAACTGCAGAAAGAATGAAGAAAAGGACCCAAAGAAAAAACAATACCCAGTTGTGGATGTTACTGGTGATAGAAGCAGGGTCTGATGCTGTAAAGAGCAATATTGCATAGGAATCTGGAAAGTTAGGTCCATGAACCAAGGCAAATTGGAAGTGGTCAAAAGGAGATGGCCCTCTATATTTTAGGAATCAGTGAATTAAAATGTACTGGAATGGGTGAATTTAACTCAGATGACCATTATTTCTACTACTGTGGGCAAGAATCCCTTAGAAGAAATGGAGTAGCCATCATAGTCAACAAGAGAGTCCAAAATGCAGTAGTGATAGAGTCAATTCCAAGGCAGATTGATAAAAAGTCCAGGGGTCCCCAAGGAGAGAGGGGTCTGGAATTCTCAAGGAGGAAGAAAGGACAAACATTTTCGCCTCTACATTGCTTAGGATTATATAGCAATAATGTATCATGATTGAGGACAGTCTCTGGAAAAAAATCTTCTGGCTAATTCTGTTATCTTAAAATGTAAATTATGGGAGTAGGTCTAGTGAGATCTTTATAACCCCCAGACAATCTTTTGATTCTTTTGATTTTGTAATAACTAATTAGAGAGTATATAACTCCATTGCAAACATTAGGAAGGGCATACTCTTTCTGCCCCCTTCTGATGCTTATGTCAGAAGCTTTCTCTATCTCCTTTATACTTTAACAAAACTTTATTACGCAGAAGCTCTGAGCAATCAAGCCTCATCTCTGGCCCTGGATTGAATTCTTCTCCTCTGGAGGCCAAGAATCCTGGTATCTTTTCATGATTCAGCAACAACCTTTCACTAGTTGGATGTGATCTCAAAAATCACAGAATGGTCTCTATTCCTTTTGAAGGCAAACCATTCACTATAACCATAATCCAGGTTTATGCCCTGACAAATAATGCAGAAAAAAACTGAAATTGAAAAGTTTTACAAGATCTTTTTTAGAACTAACACACATAAAAGATGTCCTTTTCTTTATAGGGGACTGGAATGCAAAGTAGGAAGTCAAGAAACACCTTGGGTAATAGGAAAATTTGCCCTTGGAGTACATAATGGAGCAGGGCAAATGCTAATAGAATTTCACCAACAGATGCACTGATCATAGCAAACACTCTCTTTCAATAACAGAAGAGAAGAGTCTACACATGGCCATCACCAGATGGCCAACACCAAAATTAGATCGATTATATTCTTAGCAGTCAAAGATGGAGAAGCTCTATACCATAAACAAAAACAAGAATGGCACCTGACTATGGCTCAGATCATGAACTCTTTATTGGCAAATTCAGACTGAAATTGAAGAAAGTGGGGAAAACCATTAGACCATTAAGATAGGACCTAAATAAAATCCCTTATGATTATACAGTGGAAGGGAGAAACAGATTTAAGGGACTAGATCTTAGAGTCCCTGATGGACTATGGACGAAGATTCATGACATTTTACAGAGACAGGGATCAAGAACATCCCCACAAGAGAAAATGCAAAAAAGTAAAATGGCTGTCTGAGGAGGCCTTACAAATAGCCAGGGGGGAGGGGAGGAGTGAAAAAAAGGAGAAAAGGGAAGATATACCCATTTGAATACAGAGTTCCAAAGAACAGTAAGGAGAGATAAGAAAGACTTCCTCGGTGATCAGTACAAAAAGAAAAATAAATAAATAAATAAAATAAAAATAAGGAAAATAGAATGGGAAAGACTAGAGATCTCTTCAAGAAAATTAGAGATACCAAGGGAATAGTTCAAACAAAGAAGGGCTCAATAAATGACATAAATTAGATGGACCTAACAGCAAAAACAAGACTGGGAGCTGACTGTGGCTCAGATCATGAACTGTTTATTACCAAATTCAGACTCAAACTGGGGAAAGTAGCAAAAAACACTAGACCATTCAGGTATGACCTAAATCAAATCCCTTATGAATATACAGTGGAAGCGAGAAATAGAGTTAAGAGACTAGATCTGATAGACAGAGAGCCTCATGAACTGTGGACAGAGGTTCCTGACATTGTACAGGAGAAAGGGATCAAGACCATCCCCATGGAGAAGACATGCAAAAAGGCAAAATGATTGCCTGAGAAGGCCTTACAAATAGCTGTGAAAAGAAGAGAAATGAAAAGCAAAGGAGAAAAGGAAAGATATTTCCATATGAATGCAGAGTTCCAAAGAATAGCCAGGAGAGATAAGAAAGCCTTCCTCAGCGATCAATACAAAGAAATAGAGGAAAACAACCGAATGGGAAAGACTAGAGATCTCCTCAAGAAAATTAGAGATACCAAGGGAACATTTCAGGCAAGGATGGGTTTGATAAAGGACAGAAATGGTATGGACCTAACAGAAGCAGAAGATATTAAGAAAGGTGGCAAGAATACACAGAAGAACTGTACAAAAATTATCTTCACAACCCAGATAATCACGATGGTGTGATTATCTTAGAGTCAGACATCCTGGAATGTGAAGTCAGGTAAGCCTTAGAAAGCATCACTATGAACAAAACTAGTGGAGGTGATGGAATTCCAGTTGAGCTATTACAAATCCTGAAAGATGATGCTGTCAAAGTGCTGCACTCAAAATGCCAGCAAATTTGGAAAACTCAGCAGTGGCCACAGGGCTGGAAAAGGTCAGTTTTCATTCCAATCCCTAAGAAAGGCAATCCCAAATAATGTTCAAACTATAGCACAATTGCCCTCATCTCACACGCTAGTAAAGTAACGCTCAAAATTCTGGAAGCCAGGCTTCAGCAATATGTGCACTGTGAAATTCCAGATGTTCAAGCTGGTTTTAGAAAAGACAGAGGAACCAGAGATCAAATTGCCAACATCCTCTGGATCACGAAAAAGCAAGAGTGTTCCAGAAAAATATCTAGTTCTGCTTTATTGACGATCCCAGAGCCTTTGACTGAGTGGATCACAATAAACTGTGGAAAATTCTGAAAGATGGGTAAACCAGACCACCTGACCCACCTCTTGAGAGACCTATATGCAGGTCAGGAGGCAACAGTTAGAACTGGACATGGAACAACAGGTTGGTTCCAAATAGGAAAAGGAGTACATCAAAGCTGTATATTGTCACCCTGCTATTTAGCTTACATGCAGAGTACATCATGAGAAACGCTGGGCTGGACGCACAAGCTGAAATCAAGGTTGCTGGGAGAAATATCAGTAATCTCAGATTTGCAGATGACACCACCCTTATGGTAGAAAGTGAAGAGGAACTAAAAAGCCTCTTGATGAAGGTGAAAGAGGAGAGCGAAAAAGTTGGCTTAAAGCTCAACATTCAGAAAACTAAGATCATGGCATCTGGTCCCATCACTTCATGGGAAATAGATGGGGAAACAGTGGGGACAGTGTCAGACTTTATTGTTTGGGGTTCCAAAATCACTGAAGATGTTGACTGCAGCCATGAAATTAAAAGACGCTTACTCCTTGGAAGGAATGCAACTCTCATATCCATACATGACCACTGGAAAAACCATAGTCTTGACTAGATGAATCTTTGTTGGCAAAGTAATGTCTCTGCTTTTTAATATGCTCTCTAGGTTGGCCATAACTTTCCTTCCAAGAGTAAGCGTCTTTTAATTGCATCACTGCAATCACCATCTGCAGTGATTTTGGAGCCCCCAAAAAGTAAAGTCTGACAGTTTCCACTGTTTCCCTATCTATGTCCTGTGAAGAAATGGGACCAGATGCCATGATCTTAGTTTTCTGAATGTTGAAATTTAAGCCAACTTTTTCACTGTCCTCTTTCACTTTCATCAAGAGGCTCTTTAGTTTCTTTTCACTTTCTGCCATAACGGTGGTGTCATCTGCATATCTGAGGTTATTGATATTTCTCCCAGCAATCTTGATTCCAGCTTGTGTTTCTTCCAATCCAGCATTTCTCATTATGTATTCTACATATAAATTAAATAAGCAGGGTGACAATATACATCCTTGACATACTCCCTCTCCTATTTGGAAACAGTCTGTTGTTCCATTTCCAGTTCTAACTGTTGCTTCCTGACCTGTGTATAGGTTTCTCAAGAGGCAAGTCAGGTGGTCTGGTATTCCCATCTCTCTTAGAATTTTCCACAGTAAAAAGGGGCAGTAGAAGAGCACAAACAAAATAGATAAATCACGAGTCAGACTCATGAAGGAAAAAAGGGAGAACACACAAATCAATAAAATTAGATGTGAAAAATGAGAGGCTATAACTGATTCCACAGAAGTAACAAAGAATCTTATAGACTATGACAAACAACTATAAGCCAATAAAATGTAGAACCAGAAAGCCACAGAAACTTCTTGGAAAATCAACTAAGATGAAACAGAAAATATGAACACAGTGATTACAAACACTAATAGTGAAATTGTGTTGAAAATTTTATAGTTAACTATAAGGGCCAGATGGCTTCAGAGGTAAGATTTATGAACCATTCAGAGAAGTGTTAACACCTGCATTTCTGAAACTCTTCTGAGATACTGCAGTGGAAGTAAAACCCCCAAACTCATCCTACAAGGTCACCATCATCCTGATAATAAAATCAAAATTAATACAGAAAATTACAATTACTGACCGATATCACATGGATGAAAATAGATGCAAAACTCCTCAACAAAATACTAGTAAAAGAACCCAACAACACTTTAAAATTATTAAACACCATTATTAACTGGTGTTTATCCCAGAAATGCCAACATTTTTCAGGAGCTGGATATCAATATATATTGAAGGATTAACACCATAGGATCACCTCAAAAGATGTTGAAAAACCCTTTTATATAATTCAACATGCATTTGTGATTAAAAAAAAAAATCTTCCCAGAAACTGAGCAGAGCAATAGCTACTTCAAAGTAATAAAGGCACCCAAGTCAAAATTACAATACATATCATTCTGAATGGCCATCAGTATAAAATTCTACAAGAGAGGATTTCCCTGGAGGTCCAGTGACTGAGACAGAATGGTCCCAATGCAGGGGTCCCAGGTTTGAACCCTGGGTTCTGGGTTCTGTCTGGTCAGGGAACCAGACACCACATGTGACAAATAAGGCCTGATGCAACCAAGTAAAGAAATAAAAAAAGTATATAATCTTAAAATAATAAATGAAAGAGATGGTGTGGAGAAATGGGAATCCACTGTTGTTAGCAGTGTAAATAAATAGCACTGTGATGCATAACCATAGCAAATTCTTTAGAAACTTAGAAATAAAATTACCATACGACCCAACAAACCCACTATTTGGAATATACCCAGACGAAACCACAATTGAAAAAGACATATGTACCCCAGTATCCATTTCAACAACTTTAACAGTAGCCGAGATAGGGAGGCAAGCTAGGTGTTCAAATATCATGGAATGGATAAAGAATTTGGGGCACATATATTGGATAGGAAGTTACTCATTCATAAAAGGAGCACAGCTGGATGACTTGTAGAGATATGGATAGAACTAGAGCCTATTATACAGAATGAAGTAATTCAGAAAGAGAAGGATCAGTATTCTTTATTAATGCACATAAGTGAAATCTAGGAAAATGACAAGGAAGAACCCATTTGGAGGGTGGGAAAGAAATGCAGAGGTAGAGAACAAACTTCTGGACACAGAGGGCAAAGGAGAGAGTGAATGAATTGAGCAAGATGCACTGACAAATGTATAATATCAAGTATGAAGTAGACAGCTAGTGAAAAGATGTTCAGTGCTCTGGGATGCCCTAGAGAAGTTGGTTGTGGGGTAGGAGAGGAAGTTCAAGAAGGATGTGGGTGATCAAATGGGGGGCTCATCTCTATATACCAATAGCTGACCTACATTGTAGAATAGCAGAAACTAACACAATATTGTAAGTCAATTATATTCCAATTTGAAATTATTTTTTAAATTGAAAAAGAAAATCAGTCCTTGGCCAACTTGAGCAACTGACAAGAAAGGCATCACAGTGTACATGTCACGTAAAATATATACCAAAGACCTCTTTATTAAGTATCGACAAAACAAAAAGCAAAAAATTTAAATGCAGAGTTAAATTAGCCAGAATAAATTTAAACTGTAGACATAAGGGTACCTTCATTTGATTTGTTTGTCATTGTTTCTAAAAGTGCTGCCAATTGATGTCACCAGTTTATGGAAACATGAATTCATTCAAGTTTTAATAAATAATGGTAAACTTCGACAATAAAAACCATGTTAAGTAGGAATTTGTAAACGTACATTGAAAGCTGCGGTTCAACACAAGAATCATTTATTTGGAAATTCTAAAATGTGTGCTACTGACTGGGAAAAATTCATAGCCTAAAGGTTGAGAAATTGTGTTTTATTCAGCAAGAGTTTTATCCTGAGGAGGATTTAATCCTGAGGATCAACTTCCCAAGTATTTCTGTAAGACCACTCTGAAGAGTGAAAGGAGGAATCAGGATGGATAGAACTTTTGTTACAATGCTTTATTATGAATCTTTTCAGATTTTCCAGTTTTTAAAATTGCTTTAGTCACTCTGTTCTCCCAGCAATTTTACTGTTTCACATAACTTAAGTCTTTTGCTAGCATAAAGCCTTATCCAAGTACCCAACAGTCCTCTTTGTTTAGTATGATTTCATAGCAATAGCATCTAATTCATTCTCATTTCTGTAACTAAATCTTCTCTCATCTTGTTTGTTCAGTTTACCTAATATTTTCCACTTATATTATTGTTGTTGTTGCTACTTTTTGTTGTTTCTCTATTCGATTAGTATTTCAGATCAGTTCAGTTCAGTAGCTCAGTTGTGTCTGACTCTTTGTGACCCCATGAAATGCAGCACAACAGGCCTCCCTGTACATCACCAACTCGCGGAGCCCAACCAAACTCATGCTCATTAAGTCAGTCATGCCATCCTACCATCTCATCTTCTGTTGTCCCTTTCTCCTCCTGCCCTTGATCTTTCCCAGCATCAGGGTCTTTTCAAAAGAGTCAGTTTTTTGCATCAGGTGGCCAAAGTATTGGAGTTTCAGCTTCAACATTAGTCCTTCCAATGAACATTCAGGACTGATCTCCTTTAGGATGGACTGGTTGGGTCTCCTCGAAGTCCAGGGGATTCTCAAGAGTCTTCTCCAACATGACAATTCAAAAGCATCAATTCTTCCATGCTCAGCTTTCTTTAGAGTCCAACTCTCACATCCATACATGACTACTGGAAAAACCATAGCCTTGACAAGATGGTCAAGTATTTATAGTATTTTAGTATTTATATTATTTTATTCCCATGTTAAACTTTATTGTTTCCCTCTGTTTTCTTGCTATGAGGTTAGATTTTTTTTTTCTTCTTTTTCCCTTTTCTGTAGAAGACACAAGCTTATCCTCAGGATTGGAGAGCTTCCCTTTAATGTAAACTTAAATACATATGAGTTCTGCTTTTCCTGTATGTGATGATTTGGGTATGTTGTGTTTTCATTTTCATTCACCTCAGAATATTTTCTAATTTCCCCTGTGACTTCTTTTTTGACTCATTGGTTCCTTAGGAATGTGTTGTTTAATTTTCCACAGATTACATTTTCCAAATAGTCCTCCAATTAGTGATTTAAATGTACATTTCTAGGATGTCAGAAACATATTTGTTATGATTTACTTTAAAAGGCTTGTTTTATGGCTTAATATAAACTCAACCCTCAAGAATATTCTGGAGAATATTCCAAGTACACTCGAGAGGGATGGATAATCTGTCCTTGTTGGGTGGAATATTCTGTCTATGTGTGTTAAGTCCACAAAGTTAATCTTATCACTTAAGTTTTCTCTTCCCACTGTGGTCTTAGATTATTGCACCATTATTTGGATATGTAATTTTGGGCTGTACTTCTCGCTCAATTTTTTTTTTTTTTTTTTTTTTTTCAGTTTTTACACTTCATATTAGCCAAAAGGCAGAGAAATAATTGAAAAGTTTTCAATTTTTGATTCAGGTACCTGTAACTCTTTGGGGAGGTGAATATATGTTTATAAATCCTATATGCATATTTCAGTTAATATGCCCTTGTATCAAGGTAAAAATAATATGGCAAAATATATAACTGATAAAACATAGTGAAATATTATGTCTTATGCCTCATATCATTTTGGATTTAAAGTCTGCTTTGTCTACTTTATATGGTAACCATGTCACTATATTGCTTATTGACTCCATAAAATTTTGCTTGCAACCTAATTCTTAAAATCTATTCAATTCTAAGTATTATCTCCTTGACAGACTCTAGTTGCCATATATATAAAAAAAATCCATTTGCCACCTTTTAATATAACACATTAATGGTTATTTGTTATTTCTTTTACTAAATGCATTTTAGAGTGATTTTAAATAGCTCTAGAGACTCTGGTTTTGTTGTTTATTCACTCAGTTTTGTCCAACTGTTTTGTGACTCCATGGACTGCAGCATGACGGGACTCCCTCTTCTTCCTCTCCCAGTGTTTTCTCCAATGCATGTCCATTGAATTGGTGATGACATCCATCCAGCTCATCTTTTCTTACTCCTTTCCCTGACTGTTCTCAATCTTCCCCAGCATTTACCAATGAGTTGGCCTTTACATCAGGTGGGCTAAACATCATCAGTCCTACGAATGATTATTCAGCCTTGATTTCATTTAGGAATGACTGCTTTGATCTCCTTACAGTAAAGCGACCCTTGAGTATCCTCTCTAGGATCACAGTTCGAAGACACCAATTCTTCAGCTCTCAGCCTTCTTTATGTTTCAACTCTCACATCTGTACATGATTACTGGATAAACCATAGGGGTTTGTGACTGTGGGAACCTTTGTTGTAAGGAGATGTGTCTTCTTATTTATACAATGTCTAGATTTGTCATAGATTTTCCTCCAAGAAACAAGTGTCTTTTAATTTGATGACTGCAGTCACCATTCGCTGGGATTTTGGAGACCAAGAAAATTAACTCTGGCACTGCTTCTATATTTCCCATGTTTTCTATTTGCCAAGTAGTGATGGGACCAGATTCCAAAATCTTTGTTTTTTGAATGTTGAGTTTTCAGCAAGGTTTTTTATTCTCTTTATTCACCCTTATCAAAAGGTTTTTTAGTTCCTCTTCATTTTCTATTTTTAGAGAGATACCATCTGTTTATCTGAGACTGTTCCGTGGTTTTCCCAGCAACTTTCATTCCAGCTTTGTGATTTATCCAGCCTGGTATTTTGCCTAATAAATTCTGTATATATGGAGCATAAGAATAGTGACCATATATAGCTTTGTCACTTCGCTTTCCAGTTTTGAACTAGTCAATTGTTCCATGTCTGGTTCTAAGTACTGCATCTTGACCCACATACACATTTACCAGGAGACAGGTCTGATACTCCTGTCTTGTTTAGGAATTGCCCACAGCTTTTCATGATCTTTAGTCAATGGCTTTAGTGGAGTCAATGAGCAGAATTATTTTTTTTCCCCCGGAATTCCCTTTTTTCTCTAGGATCCAACGAATGTTGGCAATTTATCCTCTGTTTCCTCTGTCTTTTCCAAGTCTAGCTTGCACATCTGGAAGTTCTTGGTTCATATACAGCTGAAGGATTTTGAAGATTACCTTGATAGCATGTGAAAGGAGCACAATTGCATGCTAGTTTGAACATTCTTTGGCATTGTCCTTCTTTGGTGTTGGAATGAAAATTGTCCTTTCCAATTTCATAGCTACTGATGAGTTTTCCACATCTAATGGCATATGAGCTCACAGCCTCAGTTTAACAGTATGTTAACAGTTCAACAGTTTCGATGTGATGGATTCTCTCAGTTTTCCTAAAGCTTTTAATTTCTCCTTCATATATGAATGAGATTACCGGTTGCCGATTTGACTCTTCCATCAGTTGGAAATGTGCAAATATTCTCTTTTTGCCTGAAGAGTTTCTACTGAAAAATCAGCTGCTATCCTTAGGGGGAATCCACCTATATGTTATTTGTGTCTTTTCCCTTGCTGAATCTTAATATTTTCTTTTTGTGTTTAATTTTTCAGTGTTTCATTAATATATGTTGTAGGGTGTTTCACTTTGGGCTTTTCATGTTTGGACTCTGGTATGCAAGAGCGATCCGTATGACTTCAACTTTGATTCCCTACAGCATGGTTTTAATTTAACCAAGTCAGAGAATAATCTTACGTACAAGCTATTATAAGATAGCCTGAGATTCCAAACAAAGGATTATCTTTTAAAGTATTCTTATTTAGGGTGTCACTAGTGTGAAATCATTCAACTACAAAAATAATTTCCATCACTTTGTCTAGAAACAAGTACCAGAGAAATTCTGTGGGATCCACAGTGATCCCTAGTTTGTATCCTGGCTTTTATTTTCTTTTTTTATTTGTTATTCTGGCATATAAAATTGTGACCGTGGCTTATGTGTATATTGGAGTAAGAATGTGTTTGTTAATGTCTATCTGGAATTTATTTTTGCCTTGAAAAATTATAGATTTATGCATGTAGAAATGGTTAACACAAATACAAATAGGCACAATTTAAAATTCTCTTACAAAAGTCTGTATTCAAAGTTCAAGACAAAAGGATGAGTTACAAAATGCAAAACATTTAGATAATAACCAAGACATTTCATCCACGCACAGGTAAAAACTGTGGTACTCTCCCAGTCAGCTCAGCAAAAGTTGAGTAGACGACCTTAGACTTTATTATATCTGGCAATAACCAAATACCCATCATCTACTATGGCAGTACCAGGGAAGGCTAAGTAGACATCTGGAGTTTCAACCAGGCCACCTGTAATGGGATACTCTCTCTCTTCCTGGATAACAAGGTACTGTTAAGACATAATAGGGAACAGGGAAGCTGACACTCACCAATAATGAAGAACACTCGAGAATCAAATGAAACTAAGGATGAAATCAGGAATTCTGTTCCCACAAGTGAAACATGCTTAACCTTGCCCAAGAGTATCAGAAAGACAGTTAAAATAGAAGGAGTTATAACGTGGTCCACATACTTCTTACCTAATACCTTCAATGTCGACATGTCAACCCACTGATAATATGCTGACTATACAGGACTGCTGGCTTCAATTCAATTCTATGTGGGCAGCAGCCAATAAGAGTTTTATGAGTATAATTTTTTGCAGACTTATTGATACTCCTTATATTAAAATGCTACAAATCTTGAGAGTTGACTCTATTGAAGTGGAGAACATTGTAATCACTGTCCTCAGTATTATGGGGCTTTCATATGCATTCACTCATTTTCCCAATTCTCAGTCATCATCTGAAGACAAAACTGCAGCATTAAGAGAAGAATGGCCTATTCACAGAGAATGCAAGTGGAAAGTCAAAATGGAGCCAGTGGCCGACCTCCTTCCATGCTCAGTAATGTAATTCCACCTAAGTATTTCTTAAGGTTACTAGGATGCCCAAGTCAAAGAAGCTGCTCCCAGTACTACAAAGCTTGATTAAGAAGCTTTCATGTGTTTTTTTTTTTTTTTTTTTTTTCTTTTTCTTAACCTTCAATCCCCTTTCTAAGATCACATACCAGATCAGTTAACACCTCAGAAGATGGAACAGTCTAACAGACATTTAGAGGCAATCCTGCCACTGCATAAGACCAAGCTTGTAGATCCAAGCGGCATGTGGGGTAAGGTTTTCACCTCAGGATACAGCACGACTCCATAGAGGTTCTCTCTCACTGGAAAGCTCTCAAATCACCTTCTGACAGTACATTTTGAGGGAGAAAAGGAAGTAAGCTGATAAGAGCTTTGCGATTTCTAATAGTCCTCAATTTCACTTACCATCCCATGTACAATGATAGAGTTAACATGCTTTATGATCCATCCCCCAATCCCTGTCAATACGAATTTTTTGATGTTTTTCAGTTGCTCATTTTTTTCGGACTCTTTTTTCGGACTCCATGTACTGCAGCACGCCATGCTCCCTTGTCCTTCAAATCGCCCAGAGTTTGCTCAAACTCATATCCTTTGAGTTGGTGATGCTTTGCAGATATCTCATCCTCTGTCATTCCCTTCTCCTAACCCTAACCCTAAGCCTGCCCCCAATCTTTCCAGGTATCAGGGTTCTTTCCCAATTATTTAGCTCTTGGCCTCAGTTGGCCAGAGTGTTTGCACTTCAGTCTCATCATCACTCTTTCCCCGATTAGTCACGGCTGATTTCCTTCAGGATTGACTGGTTTAATCTCCTTTCTGTCCACGGGACACTCAAGAGTCTTCTCCAGGCCCATAGTTGAAAAACAGTAACACTTTTTATTCAGGTCTTGGGGTCCTTTCCAGCTCTAACCTTCAAACATGACTACTGGAAAAGTCATATCTTTGACTATTGCATATTTGTCAGCAATCTCTCTGCTTTCTAATATGGTGTCAAGATTTGTCAGAGCTATTTGTCCAAGGAGCAAATGTCTTTTAGTTTCGTGGCTGCACTCACTGCTTGCAAAGATATAGGAGGTCAAGAAAATAAAATCTGTCAATGATTCCATTCTCTCTCCATTGATATGCCTTGAAATAATGGAACACATGCTATGACCTTAGTTTTTTGAATACTGAGCTTTTATGCAGCTATTCCACTCTCCTCTTGCAGCTACATTCAAGCAAATGGCTGCATTGAAAATTTTCCTGCTGACTACTTCTTCATACCATATCGTGTCTCCAGTACAGAATAGTTATTTGGGACTGATGGTAGAGATTTCTACCTTTCCATTTAGGTATGGCCATATGTCACTCCATCATGGTTCTTTTCCTAACCTGCAACAGGCAGGTAATTCATGGTTCCCAGGGCCAATGGTGCCTGATATTTACTCTGCCTCTCCTTAAAGGTCAACTCACCAACCATCTTCATCATATGAAAATAATCCTAGTTGCAACTGATCTACCAAATAAGTGTTAGACTATGTAGGATAACAAAGATAAATTTATGTTGGCTAATGTCAAAAAATTCCTACAATTGTCTAATTTGAACAATACAGTTACATGTCATCTATGAAGATGATTATTTCTATTTTGAAATAATTAAGAGTAGAAGCGGCTTTCTTTCAATGAATGGCTATTTCATAGTGCTTCAAGATAAACTTCAGGTCAAGGAAACTTTCTATATGCATACTAGGTAAATTACACCTAATTGTTTGAAAAAAAGAAAATGAGAACAAAATGATTTTCCATTTCTGGGGCAAGTTCCAAGGAAAGTACAAAGTTGATAGCTGACTACTTGAAATAGAAAAATGAAACAAAACAACAGCCAAAAAGACTAGGCATGTGTACATAATGATTTAATCTTAATAGGTGCATGTTAATGGGTGTTTCGTACTGTTCATGGGGTTCTCAAGGCAAGAATACCAAAGTGGTTTGCCAGTCCCTTCTCCAGTGAAACACATTCTGTCAGACCTCTCCACCATGACCCTTCCATCTTGGGTGGCCCCACATGACGTGGCTTAATTTCATTGAGTTAGACAAGACTGTGATCTGTGTGATCAGATTGGCTAGTTCTCTGTGATTATGGTTTTAGTGTGTCTGCCCTCTGATGCCCTCTCGCAACACCTACCATCTTACTTGGGTTTCTCTTACCTTGGAGGTGGGATATCTCTTTATGGCTTCTTCTTACCTTGTACGAGGGGTATCTCCTCACAGCCACCCTTCCTGACCTTGAACAGGGAGTTGCTCCTCTCGACCCTCCTGGGCCAGCACAGCTGCTGCTCCTTGGAGGTTGGGTTTCTCCTCTCGGTGGCGGCCCCTGACATCCAACGTGAGGTAGCTCCTCTGGGCTGCTCCTGTGCTGTCACAGCCTGGCACTCTCAGTCGCTGCCTCTGACCTTGGGCGAGGGGTATCTCCTCACAGCCACACTTCTGTGTGGTCCTTTGCAGCTGGCGTGCTTCTGCAGCCTTCAACTGTGTGGATTACAGTAAACTGTGGAAAATTCTGAAAGAGATGGAAATACCAGACCACCTGACCTCCCTCTTGAGAAACCTGTAAGCAGGTCAGGAAGCAACAGTTAGAACTGGACATGGAACAACAGACTGGTTTTAAATAGGAAAAGGTGTATGTCAAGGCTGTATATTGTCACCTTACTTATTTAACTTATATGCAGAGTACATCATGAACAATGTTGGGCTTGAAGAAGCACAAGATTGCTGAGAGAAATATCAATAACTTCAGATATGCAGATGACACCAACCTTATGTCAGAAAGTGAAGAGGAACTAAAAGGCCTCTTGATGAAAGTGAAAGTGGAGAGTGAAAAAGTTGGCTTACAGCTCAAATTTCAGAAAACTAAGATCATGGCATCTGGTCCCATCACTTCATAAGACATAGATGGGGAAACAGTGGAAACTGTCAGACTGTTTTTCTGGGCTCCAAAATCATTGCAGATGGTGCTTGCAGTGATGCAACTAAAAGATGCTTACACTTGGAAGGGAAGTTATGACCAACCTAGAGAGCATATTAAAAAGCAGAGACATTGCTTTGTCAACAAAGGTCCGTCTAGTCAAGGCTATGGTTTTTCCAGGGGTCATGTATGGATGTGAGAGTTGGACAGGGAAGAAAGCTGAGGGCCAAAGAATTGATGCTTTTGAACTGTGATGTTGGAGAAGGCTCTGAGAGTCTCTTGGATTGCAAGGAGATCCAACCAGTGCATCCTAAGGGAGATCAGCCCTGGGTGTTCATCAGAAGGACTGATGCTGAAGCTGAAACTCCAATAATTTTGTCACCTCATGTGAAGAGTTGACTCATTGGAAAAGACCCTGATGCTGGGATGAGATGGGGGCAGGAGGAGAAGCGGACGACAGAGGATGAGATGCCTGGATGGCAACACCAACTTGATGGACATGGGATTGAGTAAACTCCGGGAGTGTGTGATGGACAGGGAGGCCTGGCGTGCTGCCATTCATGGGGTCGCAAAGAGTTGCACATGACTGAGGACTGAACTGTACTAGACTGAATGGATGTTTGGGCTTCCCAGATGGCGCTAGTGGTAAAGAACCTACCTGCCAATGTAGAAGAAGCATGATTGATCCCTAGGTTGGGAACATCCCCTGGAGAAGGAAATGGCAACCCACTCTAGTATTCTTGCCCTGAAAATCCCATGGATGAGGATCCTGGCGGGCTACAGCCCATAGGGTCACAAAGAGTTGGATATGACTGAAGCGACTTAGCACTAATGGGTGTTTGGATAGAAGAGAAAGGAAATTAATTAAAATAATCTATGTCTGCCTCATTGTCTCTGCTAATAGTTTTGATATTGTGGATCATAAAAAAAAAATAATAATAATGATATGAAAATCAGACCACCTTACCTGTCTCCTGAGATATGTGTGTGCAGTTCAACACAGTTAGACTCAAACATGGAACAGTAAATTGTTTGATAAATCGGCAAAGGGTTATATCAAGACTATATATTTTCACCCTGCTTATTTGAAGGCTGGAAACAAAATTTCTGTGGGAAACATCAATAGTTTTATTTATCCAGATGACACCACCCAAAAGGCAAAAAGAAAACATGATCTGAAGAGCCATTTTATGAAGGTGAAAGAGCAGAGTTGAAAAGCTGGATTAAAACTCAGTACTCCAAAGCTAAGATCATGCCATTTGGTACCATCATTTCAAGGCATATCAATGGAGATAAAATGGAATCACTGACAGGTTATATTTTCTTAACCTCCAACATCACTGTGCCTCTGACTGTAGACATGATAATAAAAGGCCCTTGTTTCTTGGATGAAAATATATGACTAATCTACACACCATATTAAAAAGTAGAGACATGGTAGAGAACAAGATGATGGAGGAGTAGGTGGATGTTCAGTATATCTTTGTCCATGAATACATTAGGAATACACCTTCCGACACATGAGTGAATGCAGAACACCAGCTGAGAGCAAAGAGACTGTCAGCTGCACCTGACAGGTGCAGAACAATATAGAGAACCACACAAAACTTGGTAGGATGAAGGAAATAAGTGTTAACCAGGAGTGTTAGTATGACTGGACCTGCCCTTGGGGGGTGGGGGAAATGAAGCAGGGGCATGATCCCCACAGCAGGACAATTTTCTGAGTCAGAGGAGAACTATTAAAGGCTGAGAGTGGAATAGCTGATCTAGAGCAACCTAAATGGAATGAGACTCAGACAGTCTTTGCTGCAGCCATACATAAGCCGGGCAGAGATATAGGTCTCCTGGAAGGGGTAGCACCTGGAAGCTGAAGTTTAAAGATTGTGGAGCAATTGTGGAGCCCACTGTGAGGGCTGCTGTTGACTGCAGGGAGACAGATTGAGGGGATGAGAGGGAGAAGATTGTGGTGGGAAACGCCTGTGGAGGAAAGCCAGGAAGCCATGGAAGCAAGGCAATACGGCTGAGTCATATATATATATATATATATGGAGCCATCGCCATAGCCTTTCTGTCTCCACACACTAGCATCGGCAGCTTAACAATAGATAGATTGACCCATCAACCCCCTGACACACTGAACTACAGCGTAAGATCCCACATAAAGTGGGATGTGCCTGATGTGCTGATGTACAGAGTACGACCCTAGTCAGGGGGGCCTGTCTGTGTGCCTGACACATGAAACAGAGAGGACCCCAGGCAAGGGATCCCTCTAAGTGCCTGAATCAGAGGAGTAATGGAGAAAAACTGGACAAAGGCTTTCTGATCTCCAGCTACATGAGGCTCAAAAAAAGACTCTAATAGGGCCATAACTTCTGCTGTGGAGGCACTGGTGTACCTAAACAACTGGTGCCGCCAGGATCCCCACAAGACAAGCAGCTGAACCACCTTCATGCTCAACTCTTACTGGATCATAGCTGTCACCAAAAAGAAGTCTTGTGTTTATGTGTGCAGGGTTACTTTGGTCCCGTCTGACTCTTTGCGACCCTGTAGACTATAGGCTGTCAGTCTTCTCTGTCCGAAAGGGGATTTTCCAGGCAAGAACACTGGAGCATATTGGCCAATACTGGTGGCCATACCCTTCTGGATAACTGTATTTCCTCTTGCCCTAACCAATAACACCCCTGAATACCTGGTGCTGACAGAACTCCTGAGACACAAGCCACTGCACCACTTCCACACCTGGCTCTCATAGGGGCAAACTCAAGCCCTCCAGAGCAACCTCAGGAGCTAAACTCCAGTGGACAACCCACATGTAAAGGGGGAAATAAAATCACAAATTAAACCCAGGGCAGTGTGGCTAAGAAGACCCAGAACCTCCCCACAAGCTGTAAAAGTGATAGATTAAATCCAAATGATCAACTAAGCAGACTCTATGTCTATGGAATATATAAAAGGCAATTGAGAGCACCCACAAAAGAAAGTGCACTGGTTCTGATAACTGGGGACATTGGAGGCAAGAATGCACAGGAATGGGACCAGATTAGATCTGAGCAGCCCCCACAGCAGGTTCTGAGATCAATATAGTGTTGGAAATCATCCTAGGGAGGTAACATTCCCAGAAGGGGAAAGGTTTCTGAGAGTAATACCTCAAGAAAAACATTTATTGTTCTAATTTCTAACTTGTTCTGTAGCTTCTTTTGATTTTTTTTTTCCTTCCCCTGCCCCCTGTTGTAGGTTTTGATCTTATTGGCACTAGGAAATCAAATTAAGCTTTAGAGTTATTTTTTTGTTTTGTTTTTTTTTTTTTTTTTTTTGCTCAGCCCCACATTTTATTGTTGTCCACATTTTCATCCACATTGAGCTTTTGCAGTACCGTGGAGTTTTTTGTTCTTTGTTTTCTTTTTTCTTTTTAAATTTTAGTTTTTTAAATCTATTTTTTTTTTAATATCTACACTTTGTTGTCTTTCCCTACTGTTCTTTTTTATTGTATATAAATCATCCTTATTTACCTTTATTTTATTTCACATATATATTCTTTCTTTCTTTACTCTTTCTCCTTTTGTCTCAACATATTTGTTAGTTTTATTTTCACTGTTTTATTCCCAATTGACCAAAGCTGTACAAGCTGTATAAGCTGCTTTACTTTAGTTATCCAATGTGTGCTTTAATTAGTTTTGTTCTGGTAGGTATAATTTTTTGTTTCTTTGTTCACCAGGTCAATCAAATCTTAAATTTTTTGGACTATTTTGATTTTTTTTTTCAAAATAATATTTTTATTGTGAAAGAAAGTACAAATATATAAAAGTACAGAAAACAAATGCACAGCTTAATGAATTACTCAAAGGTGAACAATCTAACCACTTTTACAAGAAGTAAATGTGTCCCAGAACTTCCCCTCCACAAGGCAAAACACTTCTAAATACTCCACCCTGATTGCAATCCCATTCTTCCTTCTATAAGGAATCATTATTTGTTTACAGTAATTATTTCCTTGCATTTTCCAGTTTCACCAGTCAAATATGCACCGTATAATGCTAGTCTTGCTCCTGTATATATTTTTTGTATGTCTTTTAAGCCTCTTTTAATCCAAAGCTTATTTTTGCTACAAGTTATCTGTTGAAAACCTAAGGGTTTTTCTGCATAGTTTTCCAGTCTCAATTTTACAAACTGTATGTCTTTCTGGTCATATGATTACCTGAAGCTGATTCTTTAGTAGATTTCTTCAGAAAGGGCTAATGAGTACCTGTGCCCTTTTTACTTGTAAGTCAGTTTTGTTAGGTACAAAATGCTTGACTCATTTTCTTTCCTTGAGAGTATAACTAAGATAAGCTTATTTTCTTTGAGCATAAAGTGTTGATCTTGAAGTCTGATAATAATCTAATTAAAATGACTTGCAAATCATGTGTTCCTTTCTTCTTTCTAGATAGTCAAATATTTTATTTTTCTTTAAACCCAGTACACTAAAATACCTTGGTGTTAGTCATTGTGGATCAATATTTTTAAGTACATAATAAGTAACTTCAAATCCTTTTTTTTTTTAATTTCCTGAATTATAGTTTTCAGCATTTCTTCTGGTCCCTTCAGTCTTCTTCTTCTTTGATGTCTTGCTCTTTCTCTCAGTCCCTTTTTCCCCAATTATTTTTATTAGCTGGAGGCTAAACACTTTATAATACTGTAGTTTATTTTGCCATACATTGACATGAATCAGCCATGAATGTACATGTGTTCCCCATCCTGAAACCCCTCCCACCTCTTTCACTATGGGTGAATATGTATATGTGTATATTGAATCACACTTCATATCATTGTTATAAACCTATGCCTCTACATTGGTGTTTTGCTGTTCTGTGAAACTATCCCCCCTCCACCTTTTTTTCTTTCTTTTTCCTTGATTTTTTTAAATCTCTTTTCTAATTTAAAATTGTAAGACATATTTTATTATTCTACATTTATTCCTTCATTGCCCTTTCTTATTTTTCTTTTCCCTTTTCAGATAAACTGTAATGTATATAAATCTCCATCTACATCTTGAAATTTTTGAATGTTTATTATTTCTTCCTTTCTTTTTGTTTCTCTCAACATATTTGTTACTTTGGTTTGCATTTCTTTATTCCTCACTTGGCACCTTTATTTAGTTTTGTTTTCCATTTTATGCTTAGCTACATTTTGTTCTTAACTGGTAAATATAACTTTTTATTTCCTTTGTTCCCCAGATCTACTTTATTTTTGTTGGAATGCTTTCACTGTGTTCATATCTGTATATGTATATGTGTACGTTTTATTATTTTAATTATTATTTGTCTGATTTTGTAGCTGCCATTTCTCTGAGGTTCATCATTGGTTTCTCATTTTTGGATATGTGTTTTACTCTCCCTTAATGTCATAACAAACAATTTGTGGAATCCTCGTTCCTGACCAGAGATCATACCCTGAGCCTTTGGAATGAGAGCACTGACTCCAAGAACCTAGAATACCAGAGAAGTGACTCTAGTGGGTATCAGGTAGTGAGAACTCACACAAAGGAAACCACTTGAATATAAGACCTGGCATAACTCAACCATCAATAACACCCTGTGCAGGACACCTCATTTAAAGAGCAAACAAACAAAAAAAAACAACAAGCCAATCATCAGCAGATAGGAGTACTACCTCATTCAGCCTTGCCCATCGAAGGAAAACAAACAAACAAACACACACACAAAAACTCAGCATGTGTCTCACTTTATACAATGCTCATCAGAAACAGCTGTGCCAACTTCAGGAGGGCAAAAATCAAATGGAAGAAAGAATTCAGCCTTCCTGGGAAATGGGGACCTCAAACACAATAACTCAAAACAAACAAACAAACAAACAAACAAACAAAAAAAAAAAAACAGAGGAATAATGCAAAAATAAAAGAGAAAAAAAAATTAGAAACTCAGAAGTCCAAATAAATGAATATGAAATCAAAAAGTAACCTGAAAAATAATTCAGAAAAATGATAGAAAAGATGATAAAAAAAAAAAAAAACCTTGAAAAGAAAATGGAGAAAAAGTAAGAATCAGTTTACAGAGACCTAGAAGAATTAAAGAATAAGCATACAAAGACAAACACATAATCACTGAAATAAAAAATAATACTCTAGAAAGAATCAGTAACAGAATATCTGAAGCAGAATTACGAATTAGTGAGCTGGAAGATTAAAAAGTTGAAAATAAATTCTGAAGAGCAGAATAAAGAAAAGAACTGTGGACAATCTCAGAGTCCTTTGGGAATGTATGATATGCACCAACATTAGAATTATAGGTGTCCCAGAAGAAGATGAGATAAAGAAACTGTATGAGAACATTTTTTTTAAAAGATTATAGCAAAAAAAATTCCCAGCATGGAAAAGGAAGTAGCCAATCAAGTCCAAGAGGCACCAAGAGACCATTCATGATGAATCCAAGGAGAAACACATCAAGACACATATTAATCAAACTAACAAAGGCTAAACCCAAAGAGAGGATATTAATAGCCGGAAGGGAGAAGCAACAAGTAACATACAAGGGAAAGCCCAAACGCTTAACAGCTGATCATTCAGCAGAAAATCTGCAGGCCAGAAGGGAAAGATTTATTTCAAGTACTAAAAGGGAAAAATATACAACCAAGATTACTGTACCCAGCAAGGATGTCACTCAAAATTGACGAAGAATTCAAACACTTTTCAGATGAGAACAAGGTAAGAGAATTCAGTACCACCAAACCAGCTCTATAGCAAATGAATAATGGAGTTTTATTGTCAAGAAATACAACAGAAGAAAAAAATAAGGAATCTACCCCAAATGTTAGCAAATGGCAATAGGAACATATATGTATGTATGTATGTATCAATAATTACTTTAAATATAAACGGATTAAATGGTCCAACCAAAGGACACAGACTGCTGATTGGGTACAAAAACAAGACCAATATATATGTTGTCTACAAGAAACCCACTTCAAGCCTCAAGACACATGTGACTAAAAGTGAGGTGAAAGAAAAATACGTTTCACACAAATGGGAAGCAAAAGAAAGCTGGAGTAGCTGTCCTCATACAAAACAAAATAGACCTTAAAATAAAGAAGATTACAAGAAATATGGAAGAATTCTGCATCATGATCAAGGGATCAATTCAACAAGAGGATATAACAATTGTTAATATCTACGCAACCAAGATAGGAGCACCACAATACATAAGGCAAACACTAACAGACATAAAAGGAGAAATTTACAGTAACCCACTAATAGTAGGAGACTTTAAAACCCCATTCACACAAATGGGCAAATCATCAAAACAGAAAAGAAATAAGGAAGTGCAAGTCTTAAATGACACATTAGATGAGATGGATTTCTTTGATATCTTCAGGACATCCCATCCAAATACAGAAGAATACACCTTCTTCTCAAGGGCACATGGAACACTATCCATGATAGATCACATCTTGTGTCACAAATAAATCCTCAGTGAATTTAAGAAAATTGAAATCATATCAAGCATCTTCTCCAACCACAATGGTATGAGAATAGATATCACTTACAAAAAACAAAAGCTGTAAGCAACACAAACATGTGGAGATTAAATAACATGCTTCTAAATACCTGAAAAGTTACAGAAGAAATCAAAAGGGAGAGCAAAAGATGTCTAGAAACAACTGACAATAAAAACATGACAACTCAAAACCAGCGGGATGCAGCAAAAGCTGTTCTAAGAGAGAAGTTTATAGCAATACAATCCTACCTCAAGAAATAAGAAAAACGTTGAATAGACAACCTAATTTTACACCTAAAGCAATTGGAAAAAGAAAAATAAATTAAAAAAAAGTTCTAGAAGGAATTAATTTATAAAGTTCTGAGCAGAAATAAATGGAAAAGAAAGAAGCAATAATAAAGATGAATAAAACTAAAAGCTGGTTCTTTGAGGAGATAAACAACATTGGCAAACCCTTAGCCAGACTCATTGAGAAAAAGAAAAAAAAAAAAAAGAGAGAGAGAGAAGAATCAACTCAAGAAAATTAGAAATGAAAAATTAGAGGTTACAACAGACAATGCAGAAATGCAAATGATTATAAGAAACTATTATGAATAACTCTATGGCAATAAAATAGATAACCTAGAAGGAATGGGCAGATTCTTAGAAAATTTCAATCTTCCAAGACTGAACCAGAAAGAAATAGAAATTATGAACAGCCCAATTACAAACACTTAAAATTGAAGTTGTGATAAAAAATCTCCCCAAAAAAGAAAAGCCCAGGACCAGATGACTTCACAGGTGAATTCTTTCAAAAATTTAGAGAAAGGGTAATGCCTATCCTTCTAAAGCTCTTTCAAAAATTTGGAGAGGAAAGAACACTTCTAAATTCATTCTACGAGGCCACCATCAACCTCATACCAAAAGGAGCCAAAGACAACCTAAAAACAGAAAACTACAGTCCAATATCACTAATGAACATAGAAGCAAAAATCCTCTGTTTTAGCAAACAGAATTCAGCAACACATCAAAATGCTCATACACCATGATCAAATGAACTTCATTTCAGGGATGCAATGATTCTTCAATATATGGAAATCAAGCAATATGGTGCCCATATTAACAAATTGAAAGATAAAATCCATATGACCATCTCAATAGATGCAGGAAAAGGCTTTGACAAAATTCAGTACCTATTTATGATTAAAACTCTTTGAAAACTGGGCATAGAAGAAACTTGCCTCAACATAGTAAAGGCCATATATGATAAACCTACAGCAAACATTACTCTCAATGGTGAAAAACTGAAATGTTTGCCCCTAAGATCAGGCACAAGATAAGGGTATCCACTTTCACCACTATTACTCAACATAGTTATGGAAGTCCTAGCTGTATTAATTGGAGAAGAAAAAGAAATTAAAGTAATCCAGATTAGAAAAGAAGAAATAACACTGTCACTATTTGCAAATGGCGTAATACTGTACATAGAAAACCCCAAAGATAGTATCAGAAAATTACTAGAGCTAGACAGTGCATTTAGCAAAGTTGCAGGATAGAACATCAATACACAGAAATCACTTGCATTTCTACATACTAACAATGAAAAATCAGAAAGAGCAATTAAGAAACCAATCCCGTTCACTATGGCAACAAAAAATAATTAAGCATCTAGGAATAAACTAAGGAGATGAAACAGCTGTACACAGAATATTACAAGACACTATGAAAGAAATAAAAAGTGACATAAACAGATGGAGAGATATTCCATGTTGCTGGATAGGAAGAAACAATATTTTGAAAACGACTATAAAATCAAATGCCATCTACAGATCAATGCAATCCCTATCGTATTACCAGTGACATTTTTCAGAGAGCAAGAAGAAAAATTCACAATTCATATGGAAACACAAAAGACCCCTAACAGACAAAGCAGTTTTGAGAGAAGAATGGAGCTGCAGAAATCAAGCTTCCTGATTTCCAGTTATAACTACAAAGCTATAGTCATCAAGACAGTATGGAAACTGGCACAAAAACAGAAATATAGACCAGTGGAACAAGATAGAAAGTCCAAAAATAAACCCATGCACCTATGGGCACTTTATTTTTGACAAAGGAGGCAAAAATATACAATGCAGGAAAGACAGCCTATTCAATAAATGGTACTGGGAAAACTGGACAGTTACATATAAAATAATAAAATTAGAACATTTCCTAACACCATACACAAAGATACACCCAAAGTGGATGAAAGACCTAAATGTAAGACCAGAAACCATCAATATCTTAAAGGAAAATGTAGGCAGAACACTTGGCATAAATCAAAACAAGATACTCTATGAACCACTTCATAGAGTAATGGAAATAAAAACAAAAGTAAACCAGTGAGACCTGATTAAACAAAACAAAACAAACAAACAAAAAAAAAAAAAAAAAAACTTTTGTGCAGCAAAGAAAACTATAAGTAAGATGAAAATGCACCCCACAGAATGGGAGAAATTAATAGCAACTGATACAACTGACTAAGGATTAATTCCCGAAGTATACAAATACAATCAATCCCAGAAAAACAAACAGCCCAATCAAAAAGTGGGGAAAAGACCTAAAAAGACATATCTCAAAGAAGACATACAGATGGCTAACCACACATGATAAGATGATCAACATCCCTCATTTATTTGAGAAATGTACATCAAACCTACGCCGACATATCACCTCACACTGGTCAGAATGAACCTCATCAAAATGTTTACAAATAATAAATGCTGGAAAGGGTGTGGAAAAAAAGTGAATCTTCCTGCACTCTTGATGAGAATGTAAATTGATACAACCACTATTGAAGATGGTATGGAGATTCCTTAAAAAAAAACTAGGAGTAAAAACCACCACTTGACCCAGCAATCCCTCTCCTAGGCAAATATCCCAAGGAAACCAAAATTGAAAGAGACGCATGTATCCCATTGTATGGAAGCAACCTAGATGTCCATTGACAGATGAATGGATAAAGTAGTTGATGTATATACACACAATGGAATATTAATTATACACACAATGGAATATTAATATTACTCAGCCATAAAAAGGAAAGCATTTGAGTCAGTTCTAACAAAGTGGATGGACCTAGAACATATTATACAGAGTGAAGTGAGTCAGAAAGAGAAAGATAAATATGGTGTTCTAACACATAGATAGCATATTAAAAATCAAAGACATTACTTTGCCAACAAAGGCCCATCTAGTCAAGGCTATGGTTTTTTCAGTGGTCGTGTATGGATGTGACAGTTGGACTGTGAAGAAAGCTGAGTGCCAAAAAATTGATGCTTTTGAACTATGGTGCTGCAGAAGACTCTTGAGAGTCCCTGCAAGGAGATCCAACTAGTCCATCCTAGAGGAGATTAGTCCTGGGTGTTCACTGGAAGGACTGATCCTGAAGCTGAAACTCCAATACTTTGGCCACCTGATGTGAAGAGTTGACTCATTGGAAAAGACCCTGATGCTGGGAGGGATTGGGGGCAGGAGGAGAAGGGGATGACAGAGGATGAGATGGTTGGATGGCATCACTGACCTGATGGACATGGGTTTGAGCAAACTCCGGGAGTTGGTGATGGACAGGGAGCCCTGGTGATTCATGGGGTCACAGAGTCGGGCATGACTGAGCGACTGAACAGGACACATATATATGGAATCTAGAAAAGTGATAGTGAAGAATTTATTTGCAGAGCAACAGACATAGAGAATAGACTGTGGTCCTGGGGAGAGGGAAGAAGAAGGTGAATTGTATGGAAAGAGTAACATGGAAACTTCCATTGCTGCTATTGCTACTGCTAAGACACTTCAGTCATGTCCGACTCTGTGTGACACCATCCCTGGGATTCTCCAGGCAAGAACACTGGAGTGGGTTGCCATTTCCTTCTCCAAAGCTGAAAAGTGAAAAGCGAAAGTGAAGTCATTCGGTCAGGCTCCTCCATCCATGGGATTTTCCAGGCAAGAGTACTGGAGTGGGGTGCCATTGCCTTCTCCGGGAAACTCCCATTACCATATGTCAAATAGATAGCCAAAAGGAATTTGCTGTATAGCTCAGGAAACTCAGACAATACCTAGTGCACTTGCTATACGGAATATTCTGTCCATGTGTGTTAAGTCCACTTGGTTTGTATTGTTATTTATGTTTTCTTTTAATTCAGAGGACTTATTTTCTTCTAGCATCATTTGGATATTGATTATTGGGCCATACTTCATGTTCAAGTTTTGTAGTTTTTATACTTCATGTTTGTCAAAAGGCTGAGAAACAATTCAACATTTTTGAGTTTTGGATTCAGGTACCTGGAACTCTTTGTGATTTTATCACTAATATGTAAAATAATATGACAAAATATATAACTAACATAATATAATAATATATAATGTCCTGGGTGTTCATTGGAAGGTCTGATGTTGAAGATGAAACTACAATACTTTGGCCACCTGATGCAAAGAGGTGACTCATCTGAAAAGACCATGATTTTGGGAAAGATTGAAGGCAGGAGGAGTAGGTTGATTGGTAGGAGAAGGCAGAGGATGAGATGGTTGATTGGTATCACTGACTCAATGGACATGGGTTTGCTGGGAGTTGGTGTTGGAAAGAGAGGCCTGGTGTGTTGCAGTTCATGGGGTCGCAAAGAGTCAGACATGACTGAGTGACTGAAATGACCTGAACTGACTGTCATTTCTCTAATATATTTTTAAATTTCATATCTCTTTTGTATCCCAGAAGTATAGTCACTATGACTTTTTTTTATTGTTTACATAAAAATTTCCTTGCAACCTAATTCTTAAAATCTATTCAATTCTAAGATTTGTCTCTTTGACATGATGGCATCTTTTAGTGTACTGCATTACTTGTTATTTGTTATCTTTTTAGTCAATATATTTTAGTATGATTTTAAGAAGTAGCTCTAGAGACTTTGAATATAGCTGTCAGTCGGTCAGTTGTGTGCAACTCTTTTGTGACTTCATGGACTGCAACAGGACAGGTCTCCCTCTACTTCATACTCTCCGAGAGTTTGCTCAAATTCATATCCACTGAATTTGTGATGCCATCCAACCGTCTCAACCTCTGTCATGCCCTTCTCCTCCAGTCCTCAATCATTCACAGCATCTTGGTTTTTTCCAATGATTTCACTCTTGGTATTGGGTGGCCAAAATGCTGGAGTTTCAGCTTCAGAATTAGTGCTTCAAGTGAATATTTAGGGTTGATTTCATTTAGGACTGATGAATTGATCTCTTTGCAGTCCAAGGGACCCTTAAGAATCTTCTGCAACATCACAGTTGGAGGCATCAATTCTTCAACTCAGCCTTCCTTATGGTCCAAAAAGCAACCAGATATCAAATTGCCAACATCCATTGAATCATCAAAAAAGCAAGAGAGTTCCAGAAAAATCATCTATTTCTGCTATATTGACTATGTCAAGCCTTTGACTGTGTGGATCAAAATGAACTGTGGAAAATCTTGAAAGGTCTGGAATACCTGATCTCCCTCTTGAGAAAAATGTATGCAGGTCAGGAAGCAAGAGTTAGAACTGGACAAGAAACAATCGATTGGTTCCAAATAGGAAAAGGAATACATCAAGGCTGTATATTGTCACCCTACTTATTTAACTTATATGCAGAGTACATCATAAGAAATGCTGGACTGGAGGTTGCACAACCTGGATCAAGATTGCCAGGAGAAATATCAATAACCTCAGATATGTAGACGACACCACCCTTATGGCAGAAAGTGAAGAAGAACTAAAAAACCTCTTGATGAAAGTGAAAGAGGAGACTGAAAATGTGGGCTTAAAGGTCAACATTCAGAAGACTAAGATGGTGGCATCTGGATCCATCAGTTCAGTACAGTACAGTTCATGTTCAGTCATGACTGACTCTTTGTGACCCCATGAATTGCAGCAGGCCAGGCCTCCCTGTCCATCACCAACTCCTGGAGTTTACTCAAACCCATGTCCATTGGGTTGGTGAAGCCAACCCAGCCATCTCATCCTCTGTCTTCCCCTTCTCCTCCTGCCCCCAATCCCTCCCAGCATCAGGGTCTTTTCCAATGAGTCAACTCTTCACATCAGGTGGCCAAAGTACTGGAATTTCAGCTTCAGCATCAGTCCTTCCAATGGACACCCAGGGATGATCTCCTTTAGGATGGACTGGTTGGATCTCCTTGCAGTCCAAGGGACTCTCAAGAGTATTTTCCAACAACACAGTTCAAAAGCATCAAATTTTCGGCGCTCAGGTTTCTTCACAGTCCAACGCTCACATTCATACATGACCACTTGAAAAACTATAGCCTTGACAAGATTACCTTTGTTGATAAAGTAATGTCTCTGTTTTTTAGTATGCTACCCAGTTTGCTCATAACCTTCCTTCCAAGGAGTAAGCGTCTTTTAATTTCATGGCTGCAGTCAACATCTGCAGTGATTTTAGAGCCCCCCAAAAAATAAAGTCTGACACTGTCCCCACTGTTTCCCCATCTATTTCCCATGAAGTGATGGGACCAGATGCCATGATCTTAGTTTTCTGAATGCTGAGCTTTAAGCCAACTTTTTCACTCTCCTCTTTCACCTTCATCAAGGGGCTTTTTAGTTCCTCTTCACTTTCTACCATAAGGGTGGTGTCATCTGCATATCTGAGGTTATTGATATTTCTACCAGCAATCTTGATTCCAGCTTGTGCGTCCAGCCCAGCGTTTCTCATAATGTACTCTGCATGTAAGCTAAATAGCAGGGTGACAATATACAGCTTTGATGTACTCCTTTTCCTATTTGGAACCAACCTGTTGTTCCATGTCCAGTTCTAACTGTTGCCTCCTGGCCTGCATTTAGGTCTCTCAAGAGGTAGGTCAGGTTGTCTGGTTCTCCTATCTTTCAGAATTTTCCACAGTTTGTCATGATCCACTCAGTCAAAGGCTTTGGCATCGTCAATAAAGCAGAAATAAATGTTTTTCTGGAATGCTCTTGCTTTTTCATGATCCAGAGGATGTTGGCAATTTGATCTCTGGTTCCTCTGTCTTTTCTAAAACCAGTTTGAACATCTGGAAGTTTACATTTCATGTGTTGCTGAAGTCTGGCTTGGAGAATTTTGAGCATTACTTTACTAGCATGAGATGAGGGCAATTGTGTGGTAGTTTGAGCATTTTTTGTGATTGCCTTTCTTTGAAATTGGAATGAAAACTGACCTTTTCCAGTCCTGTGACCACTGCTGAGTTTTCCAAATTTGCTGGCATTTTGAGTGCAGCACTTTGACAGCATCATCTTTCAGGATTTGTGGAATTTGCTCAAGTGGAATTCCATCACACCCACTAGTCTTGTTCATACGGATGCTTTCTAAGGCCCTCTTCACTTCACATTCCAGGATGTCTGGCTCTAGGTTAGTGATCACACCATCGTGATTGTCTGGGTCGTGAAGATCTTCTTTTGTACTGACCTTCTGTGTACTTTTGCCACCTCTTCTAAATATCTTCTGCTTCTTTTAGGTCCATACCATTTCTGTCCTTTATCGAATACTTCTCTTCATGAAATGTTCCCTTGGTATCTCTAATTTTCTTGAAGAGATCTCTAGTCTTTCCCATTTTGTTGTTTTCCTCTATTTCTTTGCATTGATCACTAAGGAAGTCTTTCTTATCTCTCCGTGCTTTTCCTTGGGACCCTGCATTCAAATGGGAATAGCTTTCTTTTAATTCCTTTGCTTTTCGCTTCTCTTGTTTTCAGCTATTTGTAAGGTCTCCTCTGACAGCTATTTTGCCTTTTGGCATTTCTTTCCCATGGGGATGATCTTAATCCCTGTCTCCTGTACAATGTCATGAACCTCCATCCATAGTTCATCATGCACTCTGTCTATCAGATCTAGTCCCTTAAATCTATTTCTCGTTTCCACTGTATAGTCATAGGGGATTTGATTTAGGTCATCCCTGAATAGTCTAGTGTTTTTCCCTACTTTCTTCAATTTAAGTCTGAATTTGGCAATAACGAGTTGATCTGAGCTACAGTCAACTCCCAGTCTTGTTTTTGCTGACTGTATAGAGCCTCTCCCTTTTTGGCTGCAAAGAATATAGTCAATCTGATTTCGGTGTTGACCATTTGGTGATGTCCATGTGTAAAATCTTCTCTTGTGTTGTTGGAAGAGGGTGTTAGCTGAGTTGTGTTCTCTTGGCAAAACTCTATTAGCATTTTCCATGCTTCATTCCGTACTCCAAGGCCAAATTTGCCTGTTACTCCAGGTGTTTCTTGACTTCTCACTTTTGAATTCCAGGCCCCTCTAATGAAAAGGACACCTTTTGGGGATGTTAGTTCTAAAAGGTCTTGTAGGTCTTCATAGAACCATTCAACTTCAGCTTCTTCAGCATTACTGGTTGGGGCATAGGCTTGGATTACCATGATATTGAATGTTTGCCTTGGAAATGAACAGAGATCATTCTGTCTCTTTTGAAATTGCATCCAAGAACTGCATTTCGGACTCTTTTGTTGACCATGATGGCTACTCCATTTCTTCCAAGGGATTCCTGCCGCCAGTAGTAGATATAATGGTCATCTGAGTTAAATTCACCCTTTCCAGTCCATTATTTAGTTCGCTGATTCCTAGAATGTCGAAATTCACACTTGTCATCTCCTGTTTGACCAGTTCCCTTTTGCCTTGATTCATGGACCTAATATTCCATATTCCTATGCAATATTGCTCTTTATAGCATCTGAACTTGCTTCTTTCACCAGTCACATCCACAACTGCATATTGTTTTTGCTTTGGCTCCATCCCATCATTCTTTCTGGGGTTATTTCTCCGCTGATCACTGGTAGCATATTGGGCACCTACTGACCTGGGGACCTCAAGGCAAGAACTCGGAAGTGGTTTGCCATTCCCTTCTCCAGTGGGCCACATTCTGTTCAGATCTCTCCACCATGACCCGACATCTTGGATGCCCCCACATGGCACGGCTTAGTTTCACTGAGTTAGACAAGGCTGTGGTCCGTGTGACCAGATTGACTAGTTTTCTGTGATAATGGTTTCTGTGTCTGCCCTCTGATGCCCTCTAGCCACACCTACCGTCTTACTTAGGTTTCTCTTACCTTAGATGTGGGGTATTTCTTTATGTCTGCTCCAGGAAAGTGCAGCCACTGCTCCTTACCTTGGACAGATGGTATCTCCTCACGGCTCCCCTCCTGACCTTCAATGTGGAGTAGCCCTCTTGACCCTCCTGCGACCACACAGTTGCCACTTCTTGGGAAATAGGTGGGGAAAGAGTGGCTGACTTTATTTTTCTGGGTTCCAAAATAACTGCTGATGGTGATAGCAGCCATGAAATTAAAAGATGCTTACGCCTTGAAAGGAAATTTATGACCAACCTAGACAGCATATTAAAAAAGAGAGACATTACTTTGTCAACACAGGTCAGTCTACTTTAGCTATGGTTTTTCCCAGTGATCATGTATGGATGTGAGAGTTGGACTATGAAGAAAGCTGAGTGCAGAAGAATTGGTGCTTTTGAACTGTGGTGTTGGAGAAGACTCTTGAGAATCCCTTGCACTGCAAGGAGATCCAACCAGTCCATCCTAAAGGAGATCAGTCCTGGTTGTTCATTGGAAGGATTGATGTTGAAGCTGAAACTCCAATATTTTGGCCACCTGATGTGAAGAACTGACTCATTTGAAAAGACTCTGATGCTGGGAAAGATTGAGGGCAGGGGACAAGGGGACGACAGAGGATGAGATGGTTGGATGGCATCACCGAGTCAATGGACATGGGTTTAGGTGGACTCCCGGAGTTGGTGATGGACAGGGAGGTCTGGTGTGCTGCAGTTCATGGGGCTGCAGAGTCAGACACAACTGAGCAGCTGAACTGAACTGAACTGAACTGAACTGTACATCTGAACATCTGTACGAGACTTCTGGATAAACTGTATGTGCTTGTGACTGTGGGGGGCTTTGTAGTAAAGTGATGTCTCTTCTTTTTAATACAATGTGTAGGATTGCCATAGCTTTTTCTACAAAGATTTTTTTTTTTCTTTTGTTCCATGACTGCAGTCATCATTTACAGTGAGTTTGGAGCCCAAGAAAATTAAGTCTTTCAGTGATTCCAAGTTTTCTCGTTTAATTTGCCAAGTAGTGATGAGACTAGATGCCATGATTTTTGTTTTTTAAAACTTGTGCTTTCAGCAAGATTTTTCTCTTTCCTCATTTGCCCTCATCAAGAGGCTCTTTAGTTCTGTTTCATTTTATCTTTTTTTAGAGTATTACCATCCATATTCTGAAGTTGTTGATGTTCCTCCTGCAAACACATTCCAGCTGTCATTGGAATCAGGCTTGTCATCCACCTTGGCATTTTGCTTACTATATCCTGAACATATTTCATATAAACAAAGTGACAGTATATAGCCTTGTCACACTCCTTTCCATGTTTTGAACTAGTCAACATTTCTATGTCTACTTTCAACTCTTGTATCTTGACCTGCATACCTATTTCTCAGGAGACAGATTAGAAAGTCTGATACTTCCATCTCTTTTTGAATTGCCCACAGTTATTGTTATCCATAACAGTAAATGGCTTTAGTGGAATCAAGAAAGCAGGTGTAATTTTTTTTTTCCTGGAATTCCTTGTTTTCTTGGGATCCAAATTTTATTGGCAATTGTTCTCTGATTCCTCTATCTTTTCCAAAACTAGGCTGCACATCTTCAAATTTTTTGTTCACATATTGCTGAAAAATTTTGATTATTATCTTGCTAGCATATGAAAGGAGCACAATTGCCCAGTTAAGTGTTCTTTGGCATCCATCTTTTTTGATATCAGAAATGAAAATTGACCTTTTCCAAACTCTTGGCCACTGATGTGTTTTTCAATTATGATAACATACGAAGTGCCACAGTTTTAAAGTGTTGTTAACAGTATAACATATTCATGGTGATGAATTCTCTCGGTTATTGCTTAAAATTTTGGTTTCTCCTTTATATCTCTATAAGTTCCTTGTTGGTTGTAGATTTGACTCATTCATCACTTCGAGTATATGCTATCATTCTCTTCTGACCTGAAAAATTTCTATTGAAAGACCAACTGCTATCCTTATGGGGATTCACTTGTTTGTTATATATCTCTTTCCCCTTGCTGCTCCTAATGTTTGATTTTTGTGTTTAACATTTCTTTATCTGATTAATATGTGTTGTGTAATGTTTCATTCTGAATTTATCATCTTTGAGACTTTCTGGGGCTCTGGGCCTTGGAGAAATATTTCCTTCCACATTTAATGGAGATTTTCAACATTTATCTCCTCAAGAATTTTCTCATGATCCCGTTTTCTTTCTTTCTTTTTTCTCTCTCTCTCTGTTTTTTTTTTGTTGTTGTTGTTTGTTTTTTTGTTTGTTTTTTTGTTTGTTTTTTTCTTTCTGGTGTGGCATGGCATTTAACGTTGTCCCCAAAACTCTCAGGGGTTTTCCACACTGCTTTCCTTTTTTCCAATTCTCTTTAATATGTGTCCATATAATTTGTCCTTTCTGCTGCCTTGGTTACGCTACTGTTCGTTCCCTCCAGAGTGATTTTAATCTCAGTTATCACATTATTACTGATAGACTCTTTTTTAGTTCTTCTAGATCTTGTTAATTTTTTTTTTTTCCATCTTCTCCATCCATGTCTCCAGTGTGTTTATCAGGGACTCCACATTATTTTTAAGATTATAGATCACCATCACTGTCTTTATACTGAATTATTTTTCAGGCTGTCACCCTATTTCATCTTTGTTTGGTTTGGTGGATTTTATCATGTACCTTCACCAGTTGCATATTTTTCTTTCTTTCTTTTTTTTTTTTTTTTTTTTGTTTACATTGCTGTGGTTTGGGTCCCCTTTCTGCAGGCTGGACAGTTATGGCTTCATTTTGTTGTAGAGTCTGCTCTTTGTGGATGGGGTTGGAGCAGTGACTTGTCAATGTTTAGTTCTTTGGGGAACTTCTGTCTGGGCTCTGCAGGTGGATCTGGATCTCTTCACTCTGGAGTGCAATGAAGTGTCCAGTTATGCATTTTTGATTGTGGGTTTGGTATGGCTGTGGGCAGTCCATTTTTTATGGTATTCATTGTTGTTTTCCTATTTTGCTGGAGAAGAGTTGTGGGTTATCTTGCACTGAACTTGCTGGATTTTGTGTGGAGCTTTATTTCCTTGTAGGTATGGACAATTTGTCTGTGTACTTCTCTTTTAATGTTCCTGGTATCACGAGTTTGATGACGATTCAAAGTTCTGGAATTGACTTCCTGGCCGCTGGGCTTTGATTCCTTTGTTACAGTATTATCAAGAATTCCACATGCATACAGCACAGAAGATAAAAACCAAGGGTAAGGGGCGGTCCTAAGTTGGTGGAGGAATAGGACAGGAAGACCACCTTCTCCCCTAGGAATTCATTGAAAGATCATTTGCACACTGAGAGAATTCCACAAAACAACTTCTGAACACTGTCAGAGGACACCAGACACCCAGAAAGGCAGCCCATTCTCTCTGAAAGGAGGTATGACAAAATATAAAAGATAAAAAGAGAGACAAAAGAGTTAGGGAAAGAGACCCATCCTGGGGAGGGAGTCATGAAGGAGGAGAAGTTTCCAAACACCAGGAAATCTTCTCACTGGTGGGTCTATGGGGAGTTTTGGAATTTCAGAGGGGAACAGAAAGGAGGAAAAACAGAAACAAAAAACCCCACCGAATACGCACCGAACAACAGCCCTCAGTGGAGAAGTAGTGCGGAACATCACGAACACCACCAGTGAGTCAGGGTTGAACAGGAAGTCATGGGTTTCATGCTTAAGGTATGGACCGGGCCTGAATGCCCTGAGGAAAGTCTGAGGGAGCTAACTTGGGATAGCATCCCACACTGTGGGATAGCCAGAGAGAGAGAGAGAGAGAGAACTTTCCCATGAAAAGCTCTAAGGCACAGCCTGGACTGCTCACAGAGCAAAGGATTGAGTGAATATCAGAGGAGAGCTAGCCGATTGTGAACCGGCCCCTCCCCCAACAGAGGCAGAGACGCAGGCGGTGACAGCAAGAGCCAGATGGCAAGGGACAATCTTGGCCCCAGAGAAGGCATCCTTTACCAAACTGTAAGCAGGATCCCAGTTGCTAACCAAGTCTTCCTGGGATCCTGGGTACTTGACATCTGCCAGGAGGGTCACAGTCAGAGATCAGCTCCCCAGAGGAGACACACAGCACACCTGAGATAGCGTTCTCACTGTAAATCCAGAAACTGAGCGGATGGGACTGGGGAGGTGATAAGATGCACCATACACCAGGGAGAGTGTGCTTGCCAAGCATACGGTCGCCTGAGCTGCTTGGGACTGAGAAGGGCACAAAAGGCAGGCCAACTGAGTCTTTGCTTTTGTGGAGTACCTGAAAACCTAAGTCTGAGCAGCTCAGTCCAGGAAGTGCATGCAATGCAGGACCCTCATTAGACAGTTCCCCAGCAGAGCAACCTGGAGTCTGAGCAGTGTAGACCGGAAAGGCACACATGTCGTGAGTGGGGGCAAATCCAGTGTGGCCCAGACACTGTAAGCACTCCTCACAAATGCCAATGCTATTTATTTGCAGTGGCCCTCCCTCCCCACAGCACAACTGAACAAGTGAGCCTAAATAAGTGACTACCTTTGCCCCCATTGTATCAGGAGAGAAATTAGACACTGAAGAGCCTTGCAAACAGCAAATGCAAAAATAAACAATGAAGAGGGAATCACTTTGGATGTAACAGGTGCAAGAGATTAAAACCCTGAAGTTAGCACTGACTACATTGGAAGGGGCCTATAAACCTTGAGAAGAAGTAAAAGCTGGAACAAAACACTATCTGAAACAACTGACCCCACACTGCCATCAACAACTCCAGAGAAATTCCTAGATATATTTTACATTCTTAATTTTTTAAGTTCTTTATTACTGATTTAATTTTCACTTTTATATACTGCCATTACTGGCAAAAAAAAACCCTATTTTAAAACAAATTTCATATATATATGAAATATATATATATTATATATATATATATATATTATATATATATATATTTATTTATTTATAATTTCTGTGATTTTTAAAAATACTTCATTTTTGAGAGTCTAACCTCTAGATTTTTTAAACTATGCTTTTTGGTATTTGTTAACAATGTTGTCCCTTTAAGAATTCAAACTTCAGTATCCATTTTTACTTAGGAGTGTGATTGCTGGCTTCATCACTCTCTCCCCCTTTTGACTCTCCTTTTTCTCCCCCAGGTCACCTCTATCTCTTTTTTCCCCCGTTCTTCTCTACCCAACTCTGTGAATCTATTTGTGTTTTCCATGCAGTGGAGAACACTTAGAGAACTGATTACTGGCTAGATCTGTCTCTCTATTTTTGACTTCTCCTTTTCTCCTCCTGGTCACCTCTGTCTCCTTCCTCCCTCTTCTCTTCTCTATGTAACTCCGTGAACCTCTCTGGGTGTTCCTCATTGTGGAGTATCTTCTCACCATGAACCTAGATGTTTTATCATCAGTGCTGTATGCATGAAGTCTTGAGACTACAGAAACAATAAAACAGAAAGCCAGAGGTAGGAGGCTTAAATCCAAAACTTGAGAAGACCATAAAACTCCTGACTCTGGGGAACATTAATCAACAAGAGCTCATCCAAAAGCCTCCATACCTACACTGAAACCAAGCTCCACTCAAGAGCCAACAAGTTTCAGAGCAAGACATACCAAGAAAATTATCCAACAATGCAGGGACATAAACCTGAGCATTAACATGCAGGTGGTCAAAAGTCACACCAAACCCATAGACAACTCAAAACTCACTACTGGGCTGTTCATTGTGCTCCAGAGAGACGAGATCCACTTCCACCTGTCAGAACACAGACACAAGCTTCCCTAACCAGGAAACCTTAACAAGTAACTCTTCTAAATGCATCCATGGGGAGGAAACTCCACAATAAAGAGGAACCACAAGCTTTAGGATAAAGAAAGGCCACCCCAAACACAGCAATCTAAATGAGATTAAAAGGCAGATAAATATTCAGCAGGTAAAGGAATATGACAAATGTTCACCTAACCAAACAAAAGAGGACGATATAGGAAGTCTACCTGAAAAATAATACAGAATAATGATGGTAAGAATGATCCAAAATACTGATAAGAAAATCGAGTAACAGTAAATAGTCTGGAGACAAGGATTGAGAATATGCAAGAAATGTTTAACAAGGACCTAGAAGAAACAAAAGAGCTAATCAATAATGAATAATGCAATAACTGAGGTCAAAAACACTCTGAAGGCAATGAACAGTAGAATAAATGAGGCAGAAGATAGGGTAAGTGAGGTGGAAGATAGAATGGTGGAAATAAATTAAGTAGAGAAGAAAAAAGAAAAACGAATTAAAAGAAATGAGGACAAACTCAGAGACCTCTGGGACAATGTCAAATGCCCCAACATTCGAATCATAGGAGTCCCAGAAGAAGACAAAAAGAAAGGTCATGAGAGGATACTTGAGATAATAGCTGAAAACTTCCTTAAAATTGAGAAAGAAATAGCCACCTAAGTCCAAGAAACCAGAGTCCCAAACAGAATAAAAAAGACACATATTATTCAATTAATGAAAATCAAACATGAAGAACAAATATTTAAAGCTGCAAGCAAAAAAACAACATATAACACCCAAGGGGATGCCCATATGGATAACAGCTGACTTTTCAATAGAAACTCCAGGCCAGAAGGGAATGGAAGGATAGACTTAACATGATGAAACAGAAAAGTCTACAAACCAGATTACTGTACCCAGCAATGATCTCATTCAAAAATGAAAGGGAATTCAAAACTTTATCAACAAGAAAAAGCTCAGAGAATACAACACCAGCAAACCAGCTTTTCAAAAAATGCTAAAGAATCCTCTCTATACAAGAAACACAGAAAAGGCATATAAACTCAAGCCCAAAATAACAAAGTAACTGGCAACAGGATCATACTTATCAATAATTACCTTAAAGGTAAATGGGTTGAATCCCCAAGCCAAAAGACAAAGCCTGGCTGAATGGATATAAAAATAAGGCCCATTATATATGCTGTCTACAAGAGACCCACCTCAAAATAAGGGATGCATACAGACTAAACATGAAGAGTTGGAAAAAGATATTTCATGCAAATGGAGAAAAAAAGGAAGCAGGAGTAGCAATACTCATATCTAATAAAATAGACTTTGAAATAAAGGCTGTGAAAAGAGACAAAGAAGGACACTAAATAATGATCCAAGGAGCAATCCAAGAAGAAGATATAACAATTATAAATAAGTATGCAACCAACATATCTAGCACCAAATATGTTAGGCAAATGCTAACAAGTATGAAATGGGAAATTAACAGTAACACAATAATAGTGAGAGACTTTAATACCCTACTAACAGCAATAGATAGATCAACTCAACAGAATATTAGCAAGGAAACTCAAACTTTAAATGGTACAATGGATCAGGTCAGTTCAGTCACTCAGTCATATTTGATTCTTTGTGGCCTTATGAACCGCAGCATGCTAGGCCTCCCTGTCTATCACCAACTCCTGGAGTTTACCCAAATTCATGTCCATTTAATCGGTGATACCATCCAACAAACTTATTCTCTGTGGCCCCCTCCTCCTGCACCAGGGTCTTTTCCAATGAATCAGCTCTTTGTATGAGGTGGCCAAATTATTGGAGTTTCAGCTTCAACATCAGTTCCTCCAATGAACACCCAGGACTGATCTCTTTTAGGATGGACTGGTTGGATCTCCTTTCAGGCCAAGGGACTCTCAAGAATCTCCTCCAACACCAAAGCTCAAAAGCATGAGTTCTTCGGTGCTCAGCTTTTCCTTATAGTCCAACTCTCACATCCATACATGACTACTAGAAAAACCATAGCCTTGACTAGATGGACCTTTGTTGACAATGGATCAGTTAGACCTAATTGATATCTATGGGACATTCCACCACAAACAATGAATTTCATCTTTTTCTCAGTGTGCACGGAACCTTCTCCAGGACATATCATATCCTGGGCCATAAATCTAGCCTCTGTAAATTCAGAAAATTTGAAACCATTCCAAACTTCTTTTCTGATGTCAATGCAGTAAGATTAGATGTCAACTACAGGGAAGAAAAAAAAAAAAAAACTATTAAAACTTTCAACATATGGAGGCTAAACAACACGTTTCAGGATAACGAACAAATAAGAGAAGAAATAAACAAATAAATCAAAGAATGCATAGAAATGAGTGAAAATGAAAGCACAACAACCCCAAACCTATGGGACACAGTAAAAGCATTTTTAAAGGGAAAGTTCATAGCAATACAAGCCTACCTCAAGAAACAGGAGAGAAATCAAATAAATAACATAACTGTATACCTCAAGCAACTAGAAAATGAAGAACAGCATGGTTAGTAGAAGGGAAGAAATCATAAAAATTAGGGCAGAAATAAATGTAAAAGAAACAAAAGGGACCATAGCAAAAATCAACAAAGCTAAAAGTTGGTTCTTTGAGAAGGTAAATAAAATAGACAAACCATTAGCAATACTCATCAAGGAACAAAGAAGAATCAAATCAACAAAATTAGAATGAAAATGGAGAAATTGCAACTGACAACACAGAAATACAAAGCATCGTAAGCATCATCAGCAAATATATGCCAATATAATGGACAACTTGGAGGAAATGGACCAACTCCTAGAAATGCACAGCTTTCCAAAACTGAACCAGGAAGAAATAGAAAATCTTAACAGATCTATCACAAACAGGAAATCAAGACTGTAATTAGAAATATTACAGCAAGCAAAAGCCCAGGACCAAACGGCTTCACAGCTGAATTCTACCAAAAATTTACAGAAGAGCTAACACCTATTCTTCTCAAACTCTTCCAGAAAATTGCAGAGGAAGGTAAATTTCCAAACTCATTCTATGAGGCTAAACTAGTTTCACCCTAATATCAAAACCATACAAAGATGCCACAGAACAGGAAAACTACTGGCCAATATCACTGATGTATAGACGCAAAAATCCTTAGCAAAATCCTAGCAAACAGAATCCAACAACATATTTAAAAGATCATACATCATGACCAAGTGGGCAGGAATGCAAATATTCTTTAATATCTGCAAATCAATCAATGTAATACTCCACAGTAACAAATTGAAAGATAAAAGCCATATGATTATCTCAATAGATGCAGAGAAAGCCTTTGACAAAATTCAACATCCATTTATGATAAATGGATAAAAAAAAAAAAAAAAAAAAAAAAAAAACACTGTAGAAAGCAGGAATAGAAGGAACATACCTCACAAATAAAAAAGTATATATAAACTCACAGCAAACATAATCCTCAATGTTTCCATGAAAATTTGAAAGCATTTCCCATAAAGTCAGGAACAAGTGTGCTCACTCTCACCACTACTATTCAACATAGTTTTGGAGGTTTTATCCATAGGAATCAGAGAAGAAAAAGAAATAACAAGAACCCAGATTTGAAAAGTGATAAAGCTCTCCATGTGTGCAGATGACATAGAAAACCTTAAAAACATCACCAAAAAATTACTAGAGCTAATCAATGAATATAGTAAAGTTGCAGGGTATAAAATCAGCACACAGAAATCCCTTGCATATACTAACAATTAGAAAACAGAAATTGAAATTAAGGAAACAATCCCATTCACCATTGCAACAAAAAGAATAAAATATTTATGAATAACTCTACTGAGAGGAACAAAAGATCTATATATAGAAAATTATAGAACATTGATGAAAGAAATCAAAGAGGAAACAAATAGAGGAAGAAATATACCATGCTCTTGGATTGGAAGAGTCAATATAAAGAAAATGAGTATATTAGCAATGTGTTAAATTCAGTGAAATCCCTATCAAGCTACCAATGGTATTTTTCAGAGAACTAGAACAAATAGTTTCACAATTTGTATAGAAATAGCCAAAAGCAATCTTGAGAAAGAATGGAACTGAAGGAATCAACCTGCCTGACTTCAGGTTATACTACAAAGCTACAGTCATCAAGACAGTGTTGTACTGGCACAGAAAACAGAAATATAGTTCAATGGAACAAAATAGAAAGCCTAGAGATAAATCCACGCACCTGTGGACACCTTATCTTTGACAAAGGAGACAAGAATATATGATGGAGAAAAGAGAATCTCTTTAATAAGTGGTGCTGGGAAAACTGGTCAACCACTTGTTGAAGAATGAAATTAGAACACTTTCTAACACCATACACAAAAATAAATTCAAAATGGATTAAAAGTCTAAACATAAGAGCAGAAACTACAGAACTCTTGAGGAAAACATAGGCAAACTGCTCTCTGGCAGAAATCACAGCAGGTTCTTCTTTGACCCACCTCCTATAGTAATGCAAATAAAAGCAAAAATAAACAAATGGGACCTAATTAACCTTAAAAACTATTGCACAATGAAGGAAACTATAAGTAGCAGGGAAAGACAGCATTCAGAATTGGAGGAAATAATAGCAAATGAAGCAACTGATAAGAATTAATCTCAAAAATGTGCAAACCACTCTTGAAGCTCAATTCCAGAAAAATAAACGACCCAATCCAAAAGTGGGCCAAAGAACTAAATCTCAATATCAAAAATATACAAACCACACTTGAAGCTCAATCCCAGAAAAATAAACGACCCAATCCAAAAACGGCCCAAAGAACTAAACAGATATTTCTCCAAAGAAGACATACAGAAGCGTAGCAAACACATGAAAAGATGCTCAAAATCAATCATTATCAGAGAAATACAAATCAAAACCACAAAGTGGTACCATCTCATGTTGGTCAGAATGGCTGCTATCCAAAATTCTACAAACAATAAATGCTGAAGAGCATGTGGAGAAAAGGGAACCCTCTTACACGATTCGTGGAAATGCAATCTAGTACAGCCACTGTGGAGAAGAGTGTGGAGATTCCTTAAAAAAAAAAAAAAAAACCTGGACATAGAACTGCCATATGACCCAGCAATTCCATTGCTGAGCATACATGCCAAAGAAGCCAGAATTGAAAGAGACACATTTACCCCGATGTTCACCACAGCATTGTTCATAGTAGACAGGATATGGAAGCAACCTACATGTCCATTGACAGATGAATTGATAAGAAAGCTGTGGTACACATACACAATGTAATATTACCTGGCCTTTAAAAAGAGTTCCTTTGAATCAATTCTAGTAAGGTGGACGAAACTGGGGCCTATTATAAGTCAGAAAGAAGAACACCAATACAGTTTATTAATGCATTTATATTCAATTAAAAAGATGGTAACAACGACCCTATATGCGAGATGGCAAAAGAGATATACATGTAAAGAACAGACTTTTGGACTCTGAAGGAGAAGCCGCGTGTGGGGGATTTGAAAAAATATCACTGAAACATGTATATTTTCATATTGTGAAACAGATTGTCAGCCCAGGATCTAAGCATGAGACAGGTTGCTCAGGACTGGAGCACTGGGATGACCCTGAAGGATGGGATGGAGAGGAATGTGGAAGGGAGGGTCAGGATGGGAAACACATATACACCTATGGCTGATTCATGTCTATGTATGGCAAAAACCAGTACAATATTGTAAAGTAGTGAGCCTCCAATTAAAAATTTTTAAAAAAGAAATGAAACAAAGAATGACATCTGGAATTCTCTTCCCGCATGGTGGAACATGCCTTCCCATTGCCGAAGTGTATCAGACAGACAGTTAAAACAGACAGAACATATAACATGGTCCACATTCTTATTACATAATACCTTCAATGTCCAAGCCTCACCCCACTGCCAAGTTGCCAAATATACATAACTTCTGGCTTCAGCTCTCTGTGTCCACTAGGCAATAAGAAATGTATGAGTGTATTTTTTTGAGATACACTGACAATGCATGCCTTTAAAAGGCCACATGTCTTAGGAGATAACGAAGTGAAAAATTTGTGCTTCCAGCCTTCATTTTATAGGGCTTCCAAATGCATTCACTACTTCCCAAATCCTCACCCTTCATCTGTACACAGAAACTGAGATATTAAGTGGAGAAGAATGGCTTTTCACAGAGAAGGTAAGTTGGAAAGTAAAAATGGAGTGAGTAGCCTACCTCGCTCCATGCTCAGTAATGTAACCTATGTAAGTATGTTTAACAGCTACTAGGCATGCAAGGTCAAAGATGCTTCTCCCAGGATTACAGAGCTTGATTGAGAAGCCTTAGTTTTGTTTTACCTCTCATCTCTTTTCTCAGTTCACATGTAAGGCATGCTAATACATCAAAAATGGGAATGTCTAGGAGGTATTTAGAGACAATGCCTACTGTTGCATAAGACCAAAGTTGTACATTACAGTGGCATGTGGGTTAAAGTGGCATGCGGTTTAAGGTTTCTATCATAACATTCTACTTGACTCTGCAGAAGTTCTCCATCCCCATGAAGCTCTCAAGAGACATTGTGGCAAGTATACTTTGAGGAAAGATAGGAAGGAAACTCACAAGGTCTGTGTACTTTCTGTCAGTCTCACTTATCATCCCGTGTATAAGGACAGATTAAGATGCTTTGTGAACCATCCCCCAGGCCCTGCCAACACCATTTTTTTATGTAGTTAAGTCACTCAGTTTTGTCAACACTTTGCAATTCCGTGTACAGCAAGAACTCCAGGCTTCCCTGTCCTTTAAATAGCCCAGAGTTCGCTGAATCTCATGGCGTTGATGAATTGCAATTATTTCGTCTTCTGTTGTTCCCTTCTCCTGCACTCAAGCTTTCACAGCATCAGGTTCTTTCCAGCGATTTGGCTGTTGGTCTTGGGCCAAGAACCAATTATTGGCTGAAGAGTCTTTCCATGAATTCTCAGTTTGAGGGTCTTCATGGTTGACTTGTTTCCATCTCTCTGCTCTTCATAGAACTCTCAAGATACTTCTCCAGCTCCACAGTTGTGAAGCCCTGATGCTTTGACAGTTCTTATGGTCCCTCTCTCACCTTGATACATGACTAATGGATTAACAAGAGCTTTGTCTTTTGGATTTCGCCAGTGATGTCTTTACATTTTAATATATTGAATAGATTAGGCAAAGCTTTTTGTCCAAGGAACAAGAGTCTTTTAGTTTCATGGCTGTAGTCAATGCCCACAGTGATGTCAGAGGTCAAGAAAATAAAGTCTGTCACTGATTCCATTTTATCTTCATTGATATGCCTTGAAACGATGGAATTAAATGCCATCATTTTAGTTGTTTTAATATTGGGTTTTAATCCAGCTTTTCCACTCTCGTCTTTCTCCTTCATCAAGGGACTTTTTAGTTTCTAACGTCTTTCTGCCATTTGGGTGATGTCATCTGGATAACTAAGGTTATTCATATCTTCTACATAAAGGTTTTCCAGCTTGAGATTCATCTAGGATGTTATTTTTCATGATGTATTCTGCACAGAAGTTAAATTAGCAGGGTAACAGTATATAGCCTTGACATATTCCTTTCCCACTCTTACAACATGATCTGCATACATGTTTCCCAGGAGACTGGTAAGATGTTCTGGTGTTCTTATCTCTTTAAGAATTTTCCACAGTTTTTTTTTTTTTTTTTTTTTTTTTTGTGATCCACACTGTCCAAGTCATTAGCAGAGAAAATTAAGCAGATGTAAATGATTTTATTGAATTCCCTTGCTTTTCTATGATCCAAACATCAATTAAAATGTACCTATTAAGATTAAATCATGAACTACACATGCCTCTTTTTTTTAATTGTTATTTCTTGTTGTTTCTCTCTTTTTCAAGTTGTCAACTACCAACTGGTAATTTCCAGTGAATTTGCCATCCTACTTCTACAAGAATTGAATTATGCCCATGGCAGTCTCTCACCTTTGACACCCACTGAATGGAGTTAAGCTTTGAGAGCCAAAATGGAGCATCTATGCTCGGGGAAGAGGTTAGGATATTTCAACAAATGGCTAGATATATTCAGGAGCTGACTTTTTGAGCACAATTCTTGTATCATCTCTTATCAGGAAGAGAACTGCATTTTTTCATGCTGATGGCAATCACTCATTAACAGAAATTTCTGGGAAAACACACACCCACACACCCAAATATGTGCTTCATTGCATGTTGAAAGCCAAAAAATTACCAGTTATGTGTGTATGTATAGAATCTAATTTCAAACAGATTAATTCATATCAACTAATATTTGTTGCTTTACTGTCATGCACAAACAAATAACAGCTTGCCAGGAAAAAAAATCATAAGTTCCAAGAAGGATGAAGTGTAGAAGGACATGCAGTGCATCTCTCTCAATGAAAGGATCACAAATAATATTTCTACACTGTTAACAGTTCTCCCAGAGCATCAGCTGAACACTAGCCAAACACTGTGTTCATCAGAGTGGCCTGTGTGGATTCCCAACATAGCTGGGTAGAATGGGTATAAAAACGGAGAAGGAGGATGAGAGGAAGCAGGACAAAACCTGTGCCTTGAGGTGAGGGAATGAGAAGCACAGAAGAGACTTCCGGATTAAGGCAAGCCCCCTCACTAAAATGTCATGTATTTTGGATAGAAAGGAAGCAAAGTGAAAGATATGATAAAATATAATTTGTATAGCTTGAGAGTCACACAATGTGTGGTGTAGCCATACATGACCCAAACTGCAATGCAGATCAACCAGTGTGCATAAGGTCTGGAAGTTGGAACATGGGGTGTAGAGAGCACTCCTGGGAGAGGACTGCCATTGGATATGTGGAGATGGCCTGATGGTGCATGAAGGAGTAGTTGTGTAGCAGAGAATTCCTTTTGAGAATTCCCAAACTGCCAAAGAGGCAGGGCCTTACTGCTGTATCACACACAGGAAGTGGAGACACCATTGGAATCCCCCTCTTCCCACATGTTAACACCTACTACCAGGCAATAGAGAAAGACCAGAAAGAAGTACCACTCATGCTCTTGCAAACACAAGCTAGGCCCATGGCTGCTGGATTGGCTGCCTAATAGGTACCACCAGGATCCCTGCAGTCCAAGAAACTGTACCACCTTGTCCTGCTCTCATCAAGGCAAACCCAAGTGCTCCACAAATGTCTCAGGCTAGGGAGAATGCAATGGACCCCACTCCAGTACTCTTGCCTAAAAAATCCCATGGATGGAGGAGCCTGGTAGGCTGCAGTCCATGGGGCGCTAAGAGTTGGACACAACTGAGTCAACAGGACATAAAGTGGCCCTAAAGTAATGTGAAAATACCTAATGCAGACTTACTACAAGTCTCAAAGAGAGAGACTGGAAGCAAAATATAAATTTGATGAACATGGCCACTTCAAGAATAAGAACGGGTACATAGGAGGTAACGTGGTGTTTTCAAGTCATATATATATATACATATTTGTATATACGTATATATATGTACACGACTGAGCGACTGAACTGAACTGAACTGATACATATGTACGTATATACGTATGTATACATCAGTTCAGTCGCTCAGTCGTTTCTGAGTCTTTGCGACCCCATGAATCACAGCACGCCAGGCCTCCCTGTCCATCACCAAATCCCTGAGTTTACTCAAACCCATGTCCATCGGGTCAGCGATGCCCTCCAGCCATCTCATCCTTGATCGTCCCCTTCTTCTCCTGCCCCCAATCCCTCCCAGCATCAGGGTCTTTTCCAATGAGTCAACTCTTCGCATGAGATGGCCAAAGTATTGAAGTTTCAGCTTCAGTGTCAGTCCTTCCAGTGAACACCAAAGACTGATCTCTTTTAGGATGGACTGGTTGGATCTCCTTGCAGTCCAAGGGACTCTCAAGAGTATTTTCCAACAACACAGTTCAAAAACATCAATTCTTTGGGACTCAGCTTTCTTCACAGTCCAACTCTCACATCCACACATGACCACTTGAAAAACCATAGCCTTGACTAGACAGACCTTTGTTGGAAAGTCATGTTTCTGCCTTTTAATATGCTATCTAGGTTGGTCATAACTTTCCTTCCAAGGAGTAAGTGTCTTTTAATTTCGTGGCTGCAATCACCATCTGCAGTGATTTTGGAGCCCCCAAAATTAGTCTGACACTGTCCCCACTGTTTCCCCATCTATTTCCCATGAAGAGATGGACCAAATGCCATGATCTTAGTTTTCTGAATGCTTCTCTTAGTTTTCTTTAAGCCAACTTTTTCATTCTCCTCTCACTTTCATCAAGAGGTTTCTTAGTTCCTCTTCACTTTCTACCATAAGGGTGGTGTGATCTGCATATCTGAGGTTACATATGTATGAACATATGTATGTAAGTATATATATTTGTATATATATATATATATATATATATATATATATATATATATATATATATATATATATATATATATTTGTGTGCCCACACTGCTATATACACATAGGCATGTAAACATATACTGTGTACATATTTATCTCTACATATATGTGTATATATGTCATAAGTGTAGAGACATATGTATATGTATATATAATATATAAAAACACACACATAAATGTATCCACATGTATCTGAATATTCTCTTAAATTGTCCTAAAATATGCTTTATGTTAAATAGTAAAACAAGTCTTAATATTTTAAATCATACCAAGTATGTTCTCTGACCACCAAGAAGTGGAGTTAAAAATTAAACATGGTATACATGTGTGCAAATTTGCCAATGTGTGGAAAATTAAACAAGACATTCCTAAAGTACCAATGAGTCAAAGAGTAAACCACAAGGCAAATTAGAATATACTCTGTAGTGAATGAATGTGAAAGCACATTTTAGCAAATCATTGAATACAGCAAAATTACAACCTTTTGTTACATACCTACAGTGAATATATGCCAATACCTATAGGCAGGAAAAGTATATACCTATACTTTAGACATAAACATATGCATGCATATGAATAGGTATGTATATGTGTGTGTGTATATATTCTCAATATATAGATTTATATAATCTCAATATATAGATTTAAATAATCTCAATAATGATTTACCAGTTAGCACTAGTAGTAAAGAATCCGCCTTCTAATGCAGAAGTCATAAGAGATGCAGCTTTGTTCCATAGGTCAGGAAGATCTCTTGGAGCTAGGCATGGCAACCCAGTCCTATTTTGTAGCCTTGAGAATTCTCTGCACTGAGGAGCCAAGCAGATGACTGTCTGTGGGGTGCAGACTGTCATAAAGGAGTGTAGTGACTTAACACACAAAATATCACTTTAATGGATCGCTAGTATATATATAGTATAACTTTTCCTTTCAGATATTGATTATTACTGATTGACTCTTCTTTAATCTCCTTGATCTTATTAACATTTTTGCACCTTCTTAATCTGTGTCTTCACTGTATTTATTGGCGACTCAAATTTGTTTGGAAGATTTTGGGTCCCCTTTTCCATCATTACTCTGAATTCTTTTTCAGGAAAACTTCTTATCATTTCCTCTTTTGTTTGGTTGGATGGGTTTTTATCATTTACTCTTGGGGTCCTTTAATGGATCAGAACATGGTGGTCTGGAGTCGATGATAAGAAAGTAAAAGAGAGAAAGAGGCTGATATTCCCTGGTTTATGATGAAAACCAATAAAGCCCCTGACACAGGACTTTCATTGCTCATGAAGGCACCAGGCGCCCCCTCAAGGGAGTGAAGTCACAGAGTGCCTTCTCTGGAAGGTCTTAGAAGCTAGGGCAGGAAAGTGAGCCAACGGGTCTCCACACTCCAGAGAATCAGCCAGAGAGAGAGAGAGAGAGAGAGAGAGAGAGAGAGAGAGAGAGAGAGAGAGAAACAGAAAAGACACGGGGACCTAAGCAATGATGGAGCTAAGGTGCTTTAATGATTTTTCTGTGAGTATATATAGGCTGTGGTACACGAAATTTCCTTCTACAATGATAGAGATCAGAAAACCAAATGTACAGCAACCGTTACCAAGGGAACAAGTGATAATAATGGACACAAGATCAGGAGACAATCCATATCTCAAGAAAGGGGAGTGAGTCTAAGCAGTTTTGTCGTAAAGAGAATGTTTACTAAAGGAGACCCAAGCCTGTCTCACACAATGGCCTCAGTTCTTAGGAGCAGCATGCTGTTCCTCTTGAAGAGGGTCAAAGGAATCATGAGAGACAGCACGTAGGAATCTTCCTGTTAAACACTCCCTGACAATCTACCTTCACCTGCTGCATGTTTGTCTTCCTTTTCATTTCATTTAGATTGCTGTAGTTAGGGTCTACTTTCTGCAGGCTGGAGTGATATGGATATTCTTCATTGTGGAGTTTGCTCTTTGTTTGTGGGGTTTGACAAATAACTTATCAAGGTTGAATGCTTGAGGGAACTTGTGTCTGTGCTCTATTGGGTGGAGCTGGATCACTTCTCTCTGGAGTGCAATGAATTGTCCTGTAATGCACTTTGTGGTGTCTGTGGTTTTTCATATTGCTTTGAGGAACACTTTGTAAAACATGTGGAGAGGCGGCAGGCAGCTGAACCACCGTGGCATGAAGGGATAGAAAGGTTTGGTTCATCAATGCTTTCTATTGTAATATTTGGAACAAAAAGTTATTGATGAAAGTAAATTTTACATACTGAGATATGGAGAAGTGATTCTGATTTATATATCATTTCATTTCACTGTTAGGTTATCCATAAGAGCCTGATCATGTTCTATGCATTGTGCACTGTGCATTTGGTTTACCCATTAAAGGGAAATATATTTTCTAAAAATGGTGTAGTTGTTATCCCAATGCAACTAGGTGACAATTGGGGATGTGGATCAGATATGTTCCCATGTTAGTGGAATTTGAATGTTTAAAATTATATGCAATGTAAGAATAGATTTCTTTGAAGAATATCTTTAAGTAACTGGCGGTTGCAACTTTATGTGCTCGAGTTCTCTGCAGAAGTAGGAAACTGTCTCTTATTAGAGAAAGAATAGTGGAAGATGAGCCAGATAATGGTATAGACTTTATGCAAAAGTACCTATATTGTTAAGCCAGAAAGCTATTAACAAATTTTGAGTTGTCCTAATGTTCATTTATGCTCTTGGGGAGTGCAGATTGTTTGGTCAGCATGCTAAAGATTCCTTAAAATATATTTTGATTAAAAAAAAAAAAAAAAAACTTGGATACCGATGCAAGTCCAGAAGTCCCTTAAAGTAGTATCTTCTATATTATTTTTTATTTTTTAAAGAAAATTACAATATTTTATATTTTATTATATTTTATTTTATTATCTAGTCATAGCATATAATATAAAATATAACATATTGTATTAATGTGTTAAATATCATATTCATTATATTTTATTATATTCTGTTTTATTTTTATATTCATTTCTTTACTTGCAAGGCATAATTTTTATTAATATGTAAGTTTTTAAAGCCACTAATGGAAATGGGTTATTTGATGCTATTAAAATCATATAACTAAAAGAATAATTTTTTTATGGTTTAGCTTTGTTTTTCTAATTTACCTGGTTTTAAAATGTCACTATATAATTCTCTCCTTTGATTTGAGTTTCACTTCCATCATATTCCTTACTTTAAATGAGGCTATCTCAAACTTTTAGCAAGGAAGAAAGTTCATTTCAGTTAAGTCATTCAATCTCAGTACTCCAGGCCACCCTGTCCATCACCAACTCCGGGAGTCCACCCAAACCCATGTTGGTGATGCCATCCAACCATCCCATCCTCTGTCTTCCCCTTCTCCTCCTGCCCTCAATCTTTCCCAGCATCAGGGTCTTTTCAAATGAATCAGCTTTTGGCATCAGGAGGCCAAGGTATTGGAGTTTCAGCTTCAACATCAGTCCTTTCAATGAACACCCGGGACAGATCTCCTTTAGGATGGACTGGTTGGATTTCCTTGCAGTCCAAGAGACTCTCAAGAGTCTTCTCCAACACCACAGTTCAAAAGCATCAATTCTTTGGTGATCAGCTTGCTTTATAGTCCAATCCTCACATCCATACATGACCACTGGAAAAACCATAGGTACACTAGAAGACCTGTGTTGACAAAATAATGTCTCTGCTTTTTAATATGCTGTTTAGTTTGATCATAACTTTCCTTCCAAGGTGTATCTTTTAATTTCATGGCTGCAATCAACATCTGTCACTGCTTCTGCCTTTTTCCCTTCTATTTCCCATGAAGTGATGGGACCAGATGCCATGATCTTAGCTTTCTGAATGTTGAGCTTTAAGCCATTTTTTTTCACTCTCTCTTTCACTTTCATTGAGACTCTTTAGTTCTTTACTTTCTGCCATAAGGGTGGTATCTATCTGCCTATCTGAGGTTATTGATATTTCTCCCAGCAATCTTGATTCCAGCTTGGACTTCCTCCAGCCCACTGTTTCTCATGACGTACTCTGCATGTAAGCTAAATAAGCAGAAAGACAATATATAGCCTTGATGTACTCCTTTAGCTATGTGGAACCAGTCTGCTGTTCCATGTCCAGTTCTAACTGCTGTTTTCTGACCTGCAAACAGATATCTCAAGAGGCAGATCAGGTGGTCTGGTATGCCCATCTCTTTCAAAATTTTTCACAGTTTATGGTGATCCACAGAGTCAATGGTTTTGACATAGTCAATAAAGCAGAAATAGATGTTTTTCTGGAACTCTCTTGCTTTTTGAATGATCCAGCAGATGTTGGCAATTTGATCTCTGGTTCCTCTGGCCTTTTCTTAAACAAGCTTGAAAATCTGGAAGTTTATTGTTCACATGTTGCTGAAACCTGGCTTGGAGAATTTTAAGTAGTACTTTACTAGCTTGTGAGATGAGTGCAATTGTTCAGTAGTTTGAGCATGCTTTGGCATTGCATTTCTTTGGAATTGGAATGAAAACTGACCTTTTCCAGTCCTGTGGCCACTGCTGAGTTTTCCAAATTTGCTGGCATTTTGAGTGCAGCATTTTCACAGCATCACCTTTCAGAATTTGAAATACTTCAACTGGGATTCCATCACCTCTCTAGTTTTGTTCATTGGAGAAGGCAATTGCAACCCACTCCAATACTCTTGCCTGGAAAATCCCATGGTCGGAGGAGCCTGGTAGTCTGCAGTCCATGGGCTCGTGAAGAGTCGGACATGACTGAGCAACTTCACTTTCATTTTTTACTTCCATGTATTGGAGATGGATATGACATCCCACTCCTGTTTTCCTGCCTGGGGAGTCCTGGGGACAGCAGAGCCTGGAGTCCTGCAGTCTATGTGATCGCACAGATTTGGACACAATGGAAGCGACTTAGCAGCAGCAGTAGCAGCAGATTTGTTCATAGTGATGTCTCCTAAGGCCCACTTGACTTCACATTCCAGGATGCCTGGCTCTAGGTGAGTGATCACACCATTGTGATTATATGGGTTGTGAAGATCTTTTTTGTACAATTTATCTGTGTATGCTTGCCACCTCTTCTTATCTTCTGCTTCTGTTAGGTCCATACAATTTCTGTCCTTTATTGAGCCCGTCTTTGCATGAAATATTCCCTTGATATCTCTAATTTTCTTGAAGAGATCTCTAGTCCTTCCCACTCCATTGTTTTCCTTTATTTCTGTGCAGTGATCACTGAGGAAGGCTTTCTTATCTCTTGCTCTTCTTTGGAACTCTGCATTCAAATGGGTATATCTTTCCTTTTCTCCTTTGCTCTTCACTTCCCTTCTTTTCACAGCTATTTGTAAGGCTTCCTCTGACGGACATTATGTTTTTTGCATTTGTTTTTCTTGGGGATGGTCTTGATTCCTGTCTGATGTACAATGTCACAAAACTCCACCCATAGTTCCTCAGGCACTCTGTCCATCAGATCTAGTTCCTTAAATCTATTTCTTACTTAAACTGCATAGTCATGAGGAATTTGCTTTAGCTCATACCTGAGTGATCTAGTGGTTTTCTCGACTTTCTTCAATTTCAGTCTGAATGTGGCAATGAGTTCATGATATGAGCCACAATCAGCTCCCTGTCTTTTTTTGTTGTTGTTGACTGTATAGAGCTTCTCCATCTTTGGCTGCAAAGAATATAATCAATCTAATTTCAGTGTTGACCATCTAGTGATGTCCATGTGTAGGGTTTTCTCTTGTGTTGTTGGAAGAGGGTGTTTGCTATGACCAGTGCATTCTCTTGGCAGAACTCTATTAGCCTTTGCATGTTTCATTCTGTATCGCAAGACCAAATTTTTCTTTTACTCCAGGTGTTTCTTGACTTCCTACTTTTGCATTCCAGTCCCTTATAATGAAAAGGACATCTTTTCTGGGTGTTGATTTTCGAAGGTTATGTAGGTCTTCATAGAACTGTTCAACTTCAGCTTCTTCAGCATTACTGGACAGGGCATAAACTTGGATTACCGTGATATTGAATGGTTTACCTTAGAAACGGACAGAGATCATTCTGTTGTTTTTGAGATTGCATCCAAGTACTGCATTTCAGGCTCTTTTGTTGACCATGATGGCTACTCCATGTCTCCCAAGGGAGTCCTGCCCACAGGAGTAGATATAGTGGTCATCTGAGTTAAATTAATACATTCCAGTCCATCTTAGTTCACTGATTCCTATAACATCGATGTTCACTCTTCTCATCTCCTGTTTGACCACTTCCCGTTTGCTTTGATTCATGGATCTAACATTTCAGGTTCCTATGCAATATTACTCTTACAGCATTGAACCTTGCCTCTATCACCATTACAATCCACAACTGGGTTTTGTTTTTGCTTTGGCCCCATCCCTTCATTCTTTCTGGAGTAATTTCTCCACTGATCTCCAGTAGCATAATTGGGCACCTACCGACCTGGGGAGTTCATCTTTCAGTGTCCCATGTTTTTGCCTTCTCATACTGTTCATGGGGTTCTCAAGGCAAGAATACTGAAGTGGTTTGCCATTCCCTTCTCCAGTGGACCACATTCTGTCAGACCTCTCCACCATGACCCGACTGTCTTGAGTGACCCCACACGGCATGGCTTAGTTTCATTGCGTTAGACAAGCTATCGTCCGTGTGATCAGATTGACTAGTTGTCTGTGATTGTGGTTTCATTCTGTCTACCATCTGATGCCCTCTCTCAGTGCCTCTTATGTACTTTCACCTACTGCATATTTTCTGTATTTCATTTTGCTTAGATTGCTGTGGTTATGTTCCCTATTCTGCAGGCTGGAGGGTCTTGGCTTCTCTTCATTGTGGGGTTTGCTTTTGTAGGTGGGTTTGGAACAATGACTTGTCAAGATTGAATGATTTGGGGAACTTTTGTCTATGTTTTGGCAGCTGGAGCTGTATCTCTTCTCTCTGGAGAGCAATGAAGTGTCCATAATACACTCTGGGGTGTCTATGCATTTGGTTTGGCTTTGGGCAGCAGTTTTTCATGTTCAATATTGTGTTCTTCTTTTGCTGGACAATAGGTGTGGGTTGTCTTGCACTGAACTTGCTGGCTCACACGTGGAGCTTGGTTTCTGTGTAGACATTAACATTTTGGGTGTTTGCTTGTTTTTTAATATTCCCTGGAGTCAGGACTATAAGGATGATCCATAGTTCCGATGTTGGCTTCCTGGACGCTGGATTTCAGCCCCCTGTTACAGTAGCTTCAAGAATTCCACATCCTCACAGCATAAAAGATCAAACCCCAAGATTAATAGTTAAAGAACTCTTCACAGCCAGAAACAGCCACAGATATTCAAAGAGCTATAAAGGGTAGAAAAAATGGAGGAAGGAGATAGAGGTGCCTAGAAGAAGAAAAAGAAGAGTTCAAAAGGGAAGAGACAAAAAACACAGGAATCAAATCGCTAAGTGAAAATACATCCCAAAGATTAGATTCCTAATGCTATATCATTGAAAACAAGTTTCCAAAATCCAGGGTTAAAAACCTAGAACAGAGTTTAGACGCCTCTCAAGACTATAAAACAAACAAACAAAAATAGAATCCAAATATACTTATAAAGTAATTTGTTTTAAAAATAGATTTTCATTTCTTTTTTTTCAGAAAGGTAACAGTAATGTATAGAAATTAAATTACGGGATTAATAAGGAACAATTTTTTTTAAAATATTTTAAATCAGAATTAGGAAATAGATCTAGGAATTTCTCTGAAATTGTGTGCTTTGTGGTGTCAGTTAAGTGTCAGATAATCTCTTGTTCAAATTTGATCTTGTTGTCAAAGGCTAATATTGTTCATCGATTGCACAGTGTCCCCTTTAACTGCAGGGTTTTATTGTTCTGCCTATGTCACTTCTGGCGCAGTTCACTCTTCTTGACTTATTGCTAATTTCTCTGTATGCAAGTTTCTTCCGTGTCCAGTTTTCATTCTGAAGTAAGTGTGTGGCAGCCTCTTATTCAAGCTCAACTGCTTAGTGGTGCCATTGGAAGGGTGGGAACACTGAAAGTGGGGAAACATGGGCGTTCTTGAGCAGGATGGACCACAGTGGGCTTGGCACTGACAAAAGTGGCATGTACTTTCTGGGTCCACCCTGTTAAGGCTCCCTGATGCTTGCTCTGTGATGAACAATCCCAAGTGGGCCTTGTGTTTCATGTACTTCCCATGTGTAAGCCACTCAGGATCTCAGCTGCTCTGCAAGAGCACTGGCAATTATTGGCTATCACTTTGTGCCCTTTCCAGGTAATAACAGCTCCGTTTGCCTCAGTGGGCAAGGCACTATCCCAGATGAGCCACGCATCTTACGTACCTCTCTTATCCCAGCAACTTGGTTTGCTGGCTGCACCAGAGGGCACTGTTTCACGTGTGCCTTGTGTCTCCTCAGGAGAGTTGATCTCAGGCTGTGACTCTCCTGACCTATGTGAACTCTTCATGAACTCAGGATGTCATGGTTAGAAACTGGCAGCATGCTTAGAGCTTGTTGGGAGATGTCATCTCTTTTGCTGAGATAACAGTAGCCCCTTCCCTTCTACCTCAGGCTGTCACACACATTCTCTCTGCCTCCGTAGAGGAAAGGGCCATAAATGGTAGCTGGCTGGTCTACTTTGTTATTTTCTAGTGTGCAATCTTTTGTTCTGTGAGCATCCCAGGGTTCACTATGTAGGCTTAGAGCCATTTCTCAGGCAAGTTCCTTTTGTAAATTTTTGTCTATGATGCTCCCATGTTTTAGGCAACTTTGTCACCTTAGCTTTCCCTGGTCCTCAGGGCATTAATGGCTGGTCTTTAGCACAGAGTGTATGATACAGCCTGGGCCTCCCTTCGAGGCTCCACTCAGTCATGGAGGACAGGAGCATCTGAACTTCTTTGCTACTAGTAATTCCAGTTAGGCATATTTGTTTTTGCTTTTTTTTTTTTTTTTTTTTTCCTATTCCCTAGTTATGTTGCCCTCAACAATCCCAGAGGTCCCCACTGACCCTGATGAGAGAGAGTTTCCTATGTTGTGTAAACTTCTCCTTTATGATTCCCTCTCCAAGATGGTTCTCAATCCCTAAATTTTTTATCTCTCTTTATGTCTCTTATAGTTTTCCTAAGGATCAGGTTTTTCTCTAATGAGCCAGCTCATCATGGTCATAGCTTTGGAACCTCAGGTGGCCAAAGGTTTGGGGCCTCAGCTTCAGCATCAGACCTTCCAATGAATGTTCAGGGTTGATTTCCTTAAGATTGAGTGGTTTTATCTTTCTGTAGTCCATGGCACTCTCACAAGTCATCTCCTGCATAGCAATCCAAACCCACCAATTATTTGGTCTTTCCACACCTGTCTGTGTCTTTGGGAAAGACCATAGCTGAGACACTATGGACTTCTATTGGCCAAGTCATGTCTTTGTTTTCTTTTTTTTTTTTTTTTTATTATTATTATTATTTTTTTTCCAGTGGGTTTTGTCATACATTGATATGAATCAGCCATGGATTTACATGTATTCCCAATCCCGATTTCTAGATTTGTCATAGCTTTTCTGTTGAGAAGAAATCATATTCAAAATCTATGGTTGCTTGTCAACATCTGCAGTGAACTTAGAGACACAGAAGAGGAAATCTGTCACTGCTTCTGCCTTTTTCCCTTCTATTTTCCACGCAGTGGTGGGACCAGATTCCATGATCTTACTTTTTGCAATTTTGAGAATGCAACATGCTGTTTACCAAATGTTTCCATATCATAATTGGCAGTTATTGTTTTCTTATACTTTGTTTTCTCTCCGTCTTTAGCATAAGAAATTATGCTCTCAATTTTTTCAAAGACTTCAGTGATTCATTATATATAGTACTGTTGGTTTTAAATTTCCTACTGGAAGCATTTGTGCTGTACTTCTGTGACAACTGGGTGAAATTTTTATAAAATACCCAGCCTATGAAACATTTCCCCATTAGCACAATGTATTGAGGCAATGCATATCTAGTTAATCTTCCCTAGTGTGGAAACTAGGCAATTACAAAAGAGTACAAGCTTGGACTGCAAGGAGATCCAAGCAGTCTATCCTAAAGGAGATCAGTCCTGGGTGTTCATTGGAAGCACTGATGTTGAAGCTGAAACTCGAATGCTTTGGCCATCTGATGTGAAGCACTGACTCATTTGAAAAGGCCCTCATGTTGAGGAAAGATTCAGGGCAGGAGGAGAAGGGGACGACAGAGGATGAGATGGTCGGATGTCATCACCAACTCAGTGGACATGAATTTAGGTAGACTCCAGGAGTTGGTGATGGACAGGGAGACCTGGCACGCTGTGGTTCATGGGGCTGCAAAGAGTCAGACACGACTGAAGGGCTGAACTGAACAAGCATCAAGAGATACGATGTGGAGAGGAGGTGACAGATAAACCACCGTGGCATGAAGGAATAGGAATATTGACAATCAGCGCTTTCTACTGAAATAGTTGGAAACAAAAACTTTAAAGTGATGAAGTAAAATTTTACTTCCTGAGTTATGGGGAACTGATTATTTTTTATACATCAGTTAATTTGAATGGTAGGCTAACTAGAAGAGCCTTATTAAGATCTATGCACTGTATTCCACCCATTAAAGTGGAATACATTTAAAAGAAAAATGGGGTAGCTGTTATTTTGATTTTAGCTAAGTGACTGTTATAGATGTGGTTGAGGTATGTCTCTATGTTACTGTGAACTTGAATGGTTAATTTTTTTTTTAATTTTTATTTATTTGTTACAGTCTTTATTTATTTATTTATTTTAATTTGTTAGAGGCTAATTACTTTACAATATTGTAGTGGTTTTTGCCATACATTGACATGAATCAGCCATGGATTTACATGTGTACCCCATCCTGATCACCCCTCCCACCTCCCTCCCCATCCCGTCCTTCTGGGTCTTCCCAGTGCACCAGCCCTGAGCACTTGTCTCATGCATCCAACCTGGGCTGGTGGTCTGTTTCACCCTTGATAGTATACTTGTTTCAATGCTATTCTTTCAGAACATCCTACCCTTGCCTTCTCCCACAGAGTCCCAAAGTCTGTTCTGTACATCTGTGTCTCTTTTTCTGTTTTGCATATTGGGTTATCATTACCATCTTTTAAAATTCCATATATATGCATTAGTATACTGTATTGTTCTTTATCTTCCTGGCTTACTTCACTCTGTATAATGGGCTCCAGTTTCATCCATCTCATTAGAACTGATTCAAATGAATTCTTTTTAATGGCTGAGTAATATTCCATTGTGTATAAGTACCACAGCTTCCTTATCCATTGAATGGTTAAAAATTTATCCAATGTCAGGAGAGCAACAGCTTTCATAGATCAATACATTTAAACTGATAGTTTCAGCTTTATGGGCTCAAGGTCCCATCATAAGTAAAGATGAAACTCATCTCTAGTTGTAGAAAGAATAGTGGAGGATAAGCCAGATTAAATTATAGCCTTTCAGGAAAAGGAGCTAAATTATTCAGAAAGAAAGTTATTAACCAATATAGCTTTGCCCAAATAGCTCACTTAGTCTCTTGAAAGTGTGCAAACTGTTTGGCCAAGTCAAAAAAGTTGCTTAATTTATATGTTGGCTATATATAGAGAGGCATGTATACTGGCTTTCAATTCCTATTATCTTTAACATCAATGGAAAAATTTAAGACAGAATAGAATGATTCAAAACCTGCTTGGTTGTTGAGTACATGAAAAGAGGTAATGCTTGACATTTTATTTTCTTGATTGCATCTAAAACATGAGGACTCTTTTGTATCACTCTCCTCCTTCTGCCTATTAACTTTCTAATGTTTGTCCAGGTTTCATGACAAAACAAAGAGAGCTATAATGTTGGCTTAACACAAAATAGTGATGCCAAGCTCAGATCACAGGATTATTTCCAACTCTTTTCAACAGGGAATATCCAAAGTTTTTGTTGACTCAATCCGTCCAGGACCTAGAGACATGTGAAACATAAATTAATCCTGCAAGTGAGATTTTATGCCACATTTGTTATCAACCTCTCATTCCAAACTTCATTCCCTTTCTTGTTCGAAGCAGTCCCTGCATCAGATTGACAAAGATGAAAAGAGAGAGGGGGGGATTTCAGACTTCACCAAATTCCAAGAGTAGCTTTAATCAGAGAAGGGAAAAAAGACAGAAACAAAGGAAAATTGTCAAGCAATGCGAAATAATAATGATTTAGCTATCATGCAAAGTCAAGGACTCTTAGTTCCTCCTCAAGGGCTATGGATAATATTCTGAGCCATATCCTGCGAGCAGTCTTATAGATGTTGAAACCCCAGCCATGCTGAAAACATTAAGTACACAGACACCAGGGTAGTTGGAGCCAGATGGCTGATGATGTTGTCTCTCAATTTCCTCAGTAACAGCCCATTAGAAGCATGTTCTAAAACTGATCACACACAGACACAATGGCCCATCGCCACTCTACCTTTAAAAGCCTTTCCCTGAAAGCCTTTGAGGTGTCTGGGCCTTTTAAGCACTAGCTGCTTGGACTCCCTACTTGGTCCTGCAATAAAGACTTCACCTGCCTTCACCACAACCCACAATCAGTTGATTGACTTTATTGCACAAAAGTGAGCAGACCCAAATTTGGTTTGATATCAGTACTGACAACTAAGAGGGTGTGTATAAGTGTATGTATTTAAGGGAGAAAAATCACTTTTATTTCAGGAAACAAGTATATTTACTGATGTGATTTGTTTGTGTAAAATATTCTTTAAGAATGAGATTTTGCTTGTTTCATGACTGGTTATTATTGAGTGAGTAACCTATATTTTAAATCGATACAGCTTTCTTCATTGAGAAATAAAAACTGGCTGAATGTTACCATTTAATTTCAATGAAACCAGTGATTTTGTGATGTCACTCAGTTTGAAAACCACTGTGATGGTCTATACAGTTTATTTGTGTAGGTCAGCCAAGCAGGAGTTGAAGTTGCAGTGTGTAAAATCTGACAAATGGGGAAAGTCGCTGAAGAAAGATTTATTTGATATGGCACATATTTCTTCAGAAATTCAAGGTGTATATCCTAAAGATGAGTCAGTTGGTTCAGAAACCCCCATTAGACCTCCTTCGTGTGATTACACACTTACTGGGGACTCGTTCTTGAAATATATGACTCAAGATGATGATTTTCAGGCTTTGTATGCAGAATCTGTGATCAAAAGACCATGTTACACATTTTCTGTCTTTAAACGAGATGAATTGAATGATTTTCTTTCACTTACTTTTCCTCAGAAACAGGAATATATTTGAAAGTATCAGCTTAAATCTATTTGGTGGTATGAAAATGGCACTTCTACAGTGATTAAGGAAGAACTCCTCAGGAAAGTAGTCTTGGGACAAAAGGCCCCATTTAGTATTTTTTTTAAACTAATAGTATAAAAAGTTTAGTTTGATAGCTTAACATTTATGTGTTTAGTTAAATGTGACAAAAGTTTCAAAGATTTGCTTCACTAGCTGTTTTCCCAACAGAAGAAAAAGAAGTGTCTGTTTTGAGCAAGGTATTCCAAAATTTTCACTTATTTTAGGGAATATATGTTTTAATCCTGTGAACATTAAGTATCTTAACATAGGTAGTTAAAACTGACTTTAAACTTCAGATAACACACTACTGAAAAAAAAAATCTATTTTTCAAGTTGAGAACAGCTGGATATTAAAACATTTGAGGTTTAACAAATTTTCCTAGCTACTTTGAACCAGATACAAGTCCTGAATCTCCTTAAAGGGCTATTTAGTGTACATATACAATAGATTTTCCTATGAGGAGCATACTTTATTCTAATAGGTAAATATTTAAAACTACTAATGCAGGTGTACTATTTAATGCTATTAACTTTGTATGCTTAAAGGAGTCAATATTTAGAGTTTTGGTTTTCTATTTCCCCTTTGTTTAAAAGGCACTAAATAATTTTCTTCCTTGGTTTTAGTTGCAGTTCTATCATAATCCAAATTTTAAGTGATGCTATCCCCTACTTTGAGCAAGAATGAAAATAAGAGTTGGGATTAAAATTTTCTATTATCTTCATTCGTCTGAGATTACAAGAATAAGTGTGTTAAGCAAGGGGTAATGTGGATTTCTTCCTGAATCCTGGGTTTCTTCCTGAATCTAGAGAATAGAGTGTATTTCCACTCTACAAGTTTAAGTGTGCTTTTCATACGAAAGTCTTCTACTAGCCACATAGTTGCTAATACATGAACCCCAACTCGAGGGTATTTTTTTCTTAATTGTCAATGTCAGTTAGACTGAAAGAGAAAATTGTGATAGATCAACCCTATGTTTAAACAATTGACCTTTTTTCATTGGCACTCACAGAGCAGCTACACTCAAGCAAATGGCCACATTGAGAATTTTGCTACTATGGCTACTTCTATTTCTCAGTACCACATAGTATCTCCATTACAGAGAAGTTATTTTAGACTGATGGTCAAGTCTTCTACCTTCCCAGTTAGGTACGGCGGTATGTCAGCCCATGAAGTTACTTTCTCTAACCGGCAACAGGTAGGCAATACGTGATTATAAGTGAAAGTGATCAGTGATGCATCTGCTACTTCTCTTTTAAGGTTAACTCATCAGCTATCTTCATTATATGAAAATCATCCTAATTACAACTGATGTACCAAACAGGTGCCAGATTATGCAGGATAATGAAGATTAAAATTTATATTGGCTGATGTCAACAAATTCCTATATTTCTCTCATTTGAGCAATAAAATTTCATGTTCATCTTCATAGTTTCATTTTCTATTCTGAAATAATTAAGAGTAAATTGAGGCTTTCTTTCTATTCCTGGATCTTATATTGTACTTTTATAAAACTCTTCAGTTCAAGGAAACATTTGGTTAGTACCCTAGGTAAACTAAAAGAAAAGAAAATGAGAACAAAAATAAAAAAGTTGGAAGTAAATAGACATCGGAAATCATGAAAGCTGAGTTGAATGGATGTCTAAATAAGGATGGTATGGGAAAAGGAACAGACCCAAATCAAAAAAAAAAAAAAAAAAAAAAATCAAATGCACAATGTGTACTTTAGCACTTTCTCACTTGCCTCCTATTCAATCAGTTATCAGAGAGAATCTAAGAGGTTAGACAGCAGGTTGACTCCATTAAAAACTGTTTCATACTTGAAAATATAGATGTTGTAACCTGTCCAGTAATCATGATGATCATCATACCATCACTGGGATACTATAGGTAACATGATATAGTCAAAGATTAAATATATATAATCAAAGACATAATTAAACATAGTACCACAGTCACCACAAGATAGGTATTTTGCAAGTGGTATTATTAAAGGTCACTTTTGCTCCGCTGTTCTTAAGGCATGCCATTATTTCCTCCCACCCAGATTCCATTCTGTTGGTCCTTTGATGGGCCGGAACCTGGTGGTCCGGATTTGAGGATGAGATAGTGAATGAAGGAAAGAGGCTAATATTCCCTGAGTTACACAGCCAGCTTTCACGTGCCAGGGAATCAGCCAGAAATAGAGATATAAAGAGAGAGAAGAAAGAAAGAAAGACATCGGGACTAAAGCTCTGATGGAGCAAAGGTGTTTTAATCAGCATGGTGTGGGCATATATACTGTTTTACAAGGTAGTTATTCTCAACAAAGACAAAGATTAAAATTCCAGACTTACAAAACATAAGGCAATGCCTATTAAAGACAGAGAGTTGTAAATAATCACTTTTTACCATATGGTTCATAAGAAGGAAGAGGATATGTATCACTCTATTGAAAAACAAATGAAGAAAATGCCTGGATTCCTCAGCCCGGGGAAAGGTGTGCCTCTCGTCTTAATTCCTGAATATTCAGGAATCAATCAGGACCAGAGGATTCCTGACAGATCCAAAACAGCACACAGGAAGCCTCCTGTTTAATGCTTCCTGACTCCATCCTATATTTCCTCTTGCATATTCTGATGTTGTTTTCCTATTCTAACCATGACAGACATAAATCCTAGTGGGGAACGCAGCACCTCAGCATGGCTAACATGCTCTTGGAAAGACATGATATCTAATTCTCATAGTAGCTTCATTATCTTCATGTTTCACTCTTCTTCTGGAGCTACAACCAGGCAAATTTCTTTCAGTCATGGTAAGCTCCATCTCACAAATTTCACTCAGTTCTCTCATAGAGTTCGAATGAAACTCTGTTTGCCTACTTAAGCACAGATATCAGGTCTTCTAGATGTTTTGGGTCTAACCACTTTTTCTTGTGTAACTTTTACAACAGCCAAGACTTAGTGCTTGCCAAAGGATGTATTTTAAGTAAGAGATAAGCATTTGCAGCAATTTTGAGAGTTACTGAAATTGGTGTCCTTATTTATCACTTCAAGCACTAAGTTCAATGGCTTCATTCTAGATTTCAGCCGTCTTTCTATGTAGGCAATTTTTCATGCTTGGAGCAATAACACCTTAAAGGTGCTTACACCTTCTATTTTATTGCCATGTGCTTTTTATCCCTTCTGACTCCCTTTTAACACCTTTTCATGTTCTGCCTTTAGTGGCAAGATTTTCCCAAATAGAACATAATTAATCCAGTTCATTCTAAGATAACCTGTAAAGTGTGTGAATATGGACTTGCAGATATCTCATTTTGCCAAACTACTCTTTTGTTCCTTCCTATTAACATATTATCAAATTATGGCTCACTTTCTCTGTGCAGAGAACCCTGGTTACATGACACGTTACAATGGTGATTTATTCCCATATGATTTTAACATATCAGTACTTTAAATTCTCAAAATTATATGAAGAATGTAGCTCAACACAATAGTTAAACATTTTTAATGAGTTCAATTTCATTTTTTTAACATTGGTGCCTAAGATAGTAAAAGTGATATAAAAAATTTAAGTGAGATAAATGCAGAAGATTGGAGCAAAAAGATATAAAAGATGAAGGGAGAAGTTCAGAGGATGAAATCAGATGTTTAAAGTGTAACAGGCCAATGGCTAAATGCAGGACATGAAGAGGCCAGTATGACTTCAAGACTGTTTCCCTACAACATGGTTTAAATTTGAACAATTCACAGAATAGTCTTACATGCAAAATATTCTAAGACCCTCTGAGATGTAGGTCAAAGGTATATCATTTAAAGCATTCTTATTTAGGATGTCACGAGGGTGAAATGATTCAACTGCAAAAAATAGCTTCCAACATTTGGCCCAGAAACAAGAACTAGAGTACTACTATGGAGTTAATAAAAGTCTCTTGGCTTATCTTTTCCTTTTGTTATTTGTGATTTGGGCACGTAAGATTGTGACTGTGCTTGTGTGTGTCATTGGAGTAAGTATGTGCTTGTGAAGTGTATGTCTGGGCTTTTGTTTTGCCTTGCATACTAAAGAGTTCAGCCTGATGAAATGGTTAAGCACAAATATAAATAGGTACTAATTAAAATATCCTTACAAAAGTCTACTTTCTCTATTCAAAGTGAAAGATAAAGTGGTGAGTTACAAAGATTGAAATCATTTAGATATTAACCAAGCTACTTCAGCCAAACACAGCTTAAAACTGTGGTGCTCTCCCAGTCAGCCCAGCAAAAGTTAAGTGGGACCTCAGATATCTATTATATCCAAAAATAACAAAACATCTACCCTCTAATACGGCAGTTCCAGATAAGCCTACATAGATGCCTGGAGATTCAACCAGGACTTCCTGAAATGGGATACTTCCTACCATTCTAAACAGTAAGGTACATGTAAGAAATAATGGGGACCAGGGAGGCTGCACTAACAAAAACAATTAAAAAGAATATTGAGAACCAAATGAAACTAAGGATGAAATTAGGAATTTTATTCCCACATGTATGGAATACACCTCCAACTTGTGAAAGTGTATCAGACAGGCAGTTAAAATAGAAGGAAGTTATAACATGGTCCACATTCTTCTTACCTAATACCTTCAGTGTCCATGCCTCATTCCACTGCTAATGTTACTGTTGACTATCCAGGACAGCTGGCTTTAGCTCTGTGTGGCAAGCAGCCAATAGGAACTTTATGAGTATAATATTCTGAGACACATTGACAGTGCATATCTAAAATGTCCACTAGTCTTGAGACATGACTTAAAATGTAAAACGTGTACACCATGTCTTCAGTTTTATAGAATTTTCATGGGCACTAGCTCACATTTCCCTAATCATCAACCTTCATCTGAAGATAAACACTGTGACATTAAGACATTAACAGGAGAAAATGACCTATTCAAAGAGAAGGCAATTGTCAAAGTCAAAATGGAGCCAGTAGATTACCTCATTTTGTACTCAGTATTGTAAACCCCTTGTAAGTATTCCTAAGAGCTACTATGATGCACAAGTCAAAGATGATGTTCCCAGGATTACAGAGCTTGATAGAGAACCTTTAATTTTGTATTACCTCTCACCTTCTTCCGAAAATCACATACCAGGCTTGTTAACAGCTCAGAAGATGGGAAGGTCTAGCAGACATTTAAAGGCAGTGACTGCTCCTGCCTGCTGCTGCATCAGACCAAGATTTTAGATCCAAGTGGTATGTGGGTTAAGGTTTACATCTTAGGATACCACATGACTCCTCAGAAGTTCTCCCTCACTGGAAAGCTCTCAAAAGATATTTTGACATTTTGGGGGAAGAAACAAAGGAAACAGACAAGAGCTGTATGCTTTCAAGTTGTCCTCAATCTCACTTATCATCCCATGTACAATAACAGATTTAACATGCAATCTGAACCATCTCCAAAGCCATGCCAACACCAATTTCTAATGTTCATTCACTCACATTTTTCTGACTCTGCAGCTCCATGTAGAGCAGGACTCACTGGGCAGCACTGTGCTTCAAATCACCCAGAGTTTCCTCAAACACATATCAAATGAGTCTGTGATGTTTTGCAACTGTCTCATCCTCAGTCCTTCCCTTCTCCTCCTGCACTAATTCTTTCCCAGCATCAGTGTCTTTCCAGTGATTTGTCTTTGGGACTCAGCTTGTCAAATTGTTGGATCTTGAGGTTCAGGATAAGTTTTGTGGATATTCAGGATTGATTTCCTTCAGGAAAGCATCAGTGCTGTGGTACTCAGTTCTTACGGTATCTCTCTCACATTCAGACATGACTCCTGGAAAATCCATAGCTTTAATAATTTGTATCTTTACCAGTCATGTCCCTGCTTTTGAATAAAGTGACTAGATTGGTCATAGCTTTTTCTCCAAGGAGCAAGTGTCTTTTAATTTCATGGCTGCAGTCACCACCCACAGTGTTATCAGAGGTCAAGGAAGTAAAATCTGTCACTGATTCCATTTTATCTCTATCAATATGCTTGGAAATTATGGAGCTTAATGATCTTTTTTTTTTTTTTAATATTAAGATTTAATCCAGTTTTTCCTACCCCCTCTATCACCTTTATCAATAAGCTCTTTATCTCATATTGTCTTTTTGCCATTTTGTGGTGTCATCAGTAAAACTAAGTTGTTTTGTATTTCTCACATTAATTTTCTTTCTAACTTTACATTCATCCAGCATGTTACTTTCCATGATGCACTTTGCAAAGAAGTTAAGTAAGCTGGGTGACAACATATAGCTTATTGTATTTGTTTACAACTTTGAACCGCTTCATTGTTCTGTCTCCAGTTCTAACTGCTGTATCTTGGCCTGCATACACGTTTCCCAGGAGACAGGTGATGTGGTCTGGTATTCCTATCTCTTTAAGAGCTTTCCACTTGTTTTGTGATCCTCAGAGTCCAAGACATTTGCATACAAAATGAAGCAGATATAGCTTTGTTTTATGGAATCCTCTTACTTCTTCTATGAGTCCCAGCACCAATTAAGGCTTACCTACTAAGATTAGTTCACAAACTACACAGACCTGTATATATTCTTTATTTTTCTATTTCTCTCTTTTTCAGTAATCAACTACAGACTGGTACTTTCCTAGGCATTTGCCATCTACTTCTAAAAGAATTAAGTTATTTCCATGCCATTCCTTGACCTTTGACACCCACTGAAAAGATATAATTTTTGAGAGCTGAAATGAGGTGTCTGTGCTCTGGGAAAATGTTAGAATAGTTTTACAAATATCTAGATATTTTCAAGAATGACTTTTTGAGCCCAATTCCTGTATGACCACTTATCTTGAAAAGAACTGCATTACTTCATGCTGTTATAATTTCTCATTAGCATAATTTTGGGGGAAATACAATATATGCTTAATTGTATGTTGGAAGTCAAAGAAGTACGAGTTATGTGTGTATGTATGGAGCCTCCCAACAAGCAGATTAATTCATATCAGTTAATGCCTGGCACTTCACTGTCATGCAAAAGGGAAATATCGAGCTTGCCTGAAAAAAATCAGAAGTTCTGAGATGGCTGAATAGCAGGAGTATATGGAGTTTATCTCACTACATGAATGCATCACAAATACTTCTACAACAGTTAGAACTGGCAACAGTTCTCCCAGAGTTTCAGTAGAAAACTCTCAGAAGATCTTGGTCATCAAAGAGTCCTATGTGGATTACAGGTATAACTGGGTACAATGGAAGTTATATGGGGGAAAAAGGCAAAGAGGAAGTAAGGCCAAAACTGGGCCCTGGGGTGGGAGATGGAGAAGCAGGGAAGAATTTAGGATATAGGTAAGCCCCCTTACTACAGTGTGAAATACTTTGACAGAATGGAAGCAAGGAAAGAAGCTGGTTAAATATAGTTTTTATGGAATAGGAATCACACAGAGAATATGTCAGTAGCCCTACATTCCCCTACCTGCAATTCAGAGTAATCAATGTGCATGGGGCCTGGAAGCTGGAATATAGCATTCAGAGAGCTATTCTGAGAGAACACTGAGATTGGCTGTGTGGGGATGGCCATGGAGATGGCCTGATGAGGCAGAGAGCAGGGAGTGTGTAGAAGGGAATTCCTTTTGAGGTATCCCAAACTGAAAAACAATCAGGACCTTAGTGGTGAGTCACACACAGGAGGTGGAGACACCATTACAGCCCCCCTCTTCCCACATGCTAACACCTTATACCAGGCCATAGAAAAAGACTTGCCAGAACTAGTATTCACACTCCTACCACCACAGGGTAGAAAAGGATACCATTAGGGCCAGAACTTTTCCACCCATGGCTGCTGGCTCCTCTACATAACTGGAACCACTGAGTTTCCTAAAGTCCAAGTAGCGGTATCACCTCTTGTGTCCACCAAAGCAGACCCAAGTGTTCCACAAGAGTCTTGGGGCAGACTCCTCTTGTGACCACTTGGAGAGGTAGTGATAAAAATACATTTGGGTCAAGGAGCAGAATCAATAATGAAGAGGATGGAAAACTTTCCCAACAACTGAGAAAGCTGAAGATTAAATCTGCATGGTCAACTATGAAGACTCTGTGTTTATGGAATATATAAAATCACATTCAATGTTATCATGAAAGAAAATACCCTTGGGGAAGCATGTGTAAGAAGACAGAGGAGTTATACCAGATAAGAATCTTAAGTATCCCTACAGCAGATCCAGAAGCCAGTTCTCCCCAGCATGGATGAACTATCTGAAGAGGTGGAGTTGTGTTGTGGCTCATTTCGGGGGCCAGGGAACTGACAGCTGAGATCCTAGGAAACATTAATTATTCTTATGATATTTTGATTTATTCTGTTGTCAGTTCACTGTTGTTTGTCTGTTTCGTTTTGTTTTGTTTTGTTTTGTTTTCAGATAGAGAAATATGTTGCAGGCAAAGGAACAAGGTAAAAATCCACAAAACAAAATGAAAGAGGAAATAGGTACTGCCCCTGAAAAAAAAAAATTGAGATATACTTACTAAAGATGATCAAATAGCTCAAAAATAGAATGGAGAAAATACAAGAAATGATTTAGAAGGGCCTGGAACAACAACAAATTATTAACAACACAATAACTGTCATATGTATACTGTAGACTGATTCATGTTCATGTACAGTAGAAGCCAAAACAACATTAAAATTTGATTACCTTCCAGTTTAAAATGAATCTTAAAAGGATGCACAGGCCTTAAATGACACATCAAGCCTGAAGAACTTAATTGATATTTTTAGGATTTTCCATCCAAAACCAGGGGAATACACTTTCTTCTTAAGGACAAATGAAATATCTCAAGGATAAATCGGGATCACAAGCAAGTTGGCAAATTTAAGATAACAGAAATTATATCAAACATTTTGTTTTATTTTGTTTTGTTTTTTCTGACCATGATCCTCTGATTACCATGCAATAATTGGGGGAGAAAAAAAAAAACTGTAGAAAACTTGAAGAAGTGGAGGATAATGGATACATTTCTACATGGCCAGGAAATCACTGAAGATATTAGAGAGAAAATTTAAAACAAATGACAATTGAAATATGTTACCCAAAACATATGGAAGAGGGCTAAAGCAGTAAGAGGTAAGTTTATAAATAAGAAATGTCTGAAGTAATCATCCTAACCTTAGAGCTAAATCAATTAGAGAAAGAAAAACAAACAAATTCCCCAATATTCACAGGAGAAAAAAATCACAAAGAATAGAGCAGAAATAAAAGGAAAAAAATGATGAAAACAACAGCAAAGTTCAGTAACACTAAAGGGGAACATCTGCAGATCATAAACAAAGCAGATAAATCATGAGCCAGACTCATCAAGAAAAAAGGGAGAACACCCGTATCAATAAAATTAGATACGAAAATGGATAACTGATACCACAGAAATATCAAAGGAACTTAGCAGATTAAAAAAACAAACAAACAAAAACTATAATCCAAAAAAAAATGTAGAAGCTGGAATCCATGGACAAATTCTTAGAAACTCAACTAAGAAGAAAGAGAAAATTTGAAGACAGAAATTATAAACAGTAATACTGAAACTGTGTTGGAAAATGTTTAGGTAACAAAACTAAAGGGCCAGCTGGCTTCACAGGCAAGTTTTACAAATCAAAGAAGTGTTAACACCTCTACATCTGAAGCACTTTGAAAACATTGCAGTGGAGGGAAAACCTAAACTCATCCTACAACATCACCATCACTTGGTACCAAAACCACAGAGAGCAGAGAAAATTAAAATCGCAGATCAATATCACATGAATGAACATAGATGCAAAAATCCTCAACAAAATGCTAGCAAGAGCAATTCAACAACACATTAAAAGGATCAAACATCATTATGAAGTTGGGTTTATTCCAGATTTACAAACATTCTTCAGTAGCTGCATAATCAATACATATTGAAGGAGTACCACCATATATTCACCTCAAAAGATGCCAAAAAAAAAAAAAAAAAAAAAAGCCTTTTATAAAATTCAGCAAGCATTTTTGGTTTTAAGAAAAAAAAAAAAAAAACACTCTCTGAAACTGAGCATAGCTAAAACTACCTTATTGTAATAAAGGTACACAAATCAAAAATACAATGAAGTATCACCTCACACCTTTCTGAATGGCCACCATTATAAAAATCAACAAGAGTGTCTTCCCTGCTGGCCCAGTGTCTAAGACCCCATGATCCCAATGCATGGATCCCAGGTTTGATTCCCAATCAGTGAACTGGATACCACATGTGGCAAAAGAGTCCTGGTGCAACCAGGCAAAGAAATGTGTAATCTTACATCCATAAATGAAGTAGATGGTGTGGAGAAAAGGGAATCATCTGCACTCTTGTTAGGAATGTAAATAAATGCTACAGGATGCAGAACACTAAGCAAATTCTTTGGAAACTTAGGAATAAAACTACCACATGACACAAGAAAACCACTATTTGGAATATAGCCAAAGGAAACCACAATTGAAAGACATATGTACCCCCAGGGTCCATTGAAATGCCATTTACTAGTAGCAAAGATATGGAGGCAACCTAGGTGTCCATCAACCATGGAATGGATGAAGAATTTGTAGTACATGTATAGGATAGGAACGGAGAAGGTAATGGCAACCTACTCCAGTACTCTTGCCTGGAAAATCCCATGGATTGAGGAGCCTGGTAGGCTGCAGTTCGTGAGGTCACTAAGAGTCAGACACGACCAAGCGTTTTCACTTTCACTTTACACATTCTTGCATTGGAGAAGGGAATGGCAACCCACTCTGGTGTTCTTGCCTGAAGAATTCCAGGGATGGGGGAGCCTCATGGGCTGCCATCTATGGGGTCGCACAGAGTCGGACATGACTGAAGCAACTTAGCAGCAGCAGCAGCATAAGATGGGAAATTTCCCACCCATAGTAGTAACAAAATTGGATTATTTGTAGAGACACAGCTACACCTAGACCCTGTAATACAGGGAAGTAATTTAAAAAGACAAAAGTCAATATTCTACATTAATGTACATAAGTGGAATCTAGAAAAATAGTACTAAAGATGCATTTGGAAAGGGGAAAAAGAAATGCAGAGGTAGAAAACAGACTTGTGGACACTGAGGTATAGAGAATGGAATGAATTGAGCAAGTTCAGTTCAGTCACTCAGTCATGTCCGACTCTTTGCAACCCCATGAACTGCAGGGCACTAGGCCTTCCTGCCTAATACCAATTCCCAAATCCCACCCAAACCCACCCATGTCCATTGAGTAGATGATGCCATCCAACCGTCTCATCCTCTGTCATCCCCTTTTCCTGCCCTCAATCTTTTCCAGCATCAGGGTCTTTTCAAATGAGTCAGCTTTTTGCATCAGGTGGCCAAAGTATTGGAACTTCAGCTTCAACATCAGTCTTTCCAATGAACGTCCAAGACTGATCTCCTCCAGGATGGACTGGTTGGATCTCCTTGAAGTCCAAGGGACTCTCAAGATTCTTCTCCAACACCACAATTCAAAAGCACCCATTCTTCTGCGATCAGCTTTCTTTATAGTCCAATTCTCACAGTCATGCATGACAACTGGAAAAACCATAGCCCAGTAATGGACCTTTGTTGGCAGAGTAATGTCTCTGCTTTATAATATGTTGTCTAGGTTAGTCATAAATTTCCTTCCAAGGAAAGTAAAATCTTTAAATTTCATGGCAGAAATCACCATCTGCAGTGATTATGGAAACCAAGGAAATAAACTCAGCCACTGTTTCCCCATCTATTTGCCATGAAGTGATGGGATAGGATGCCTTGATCTTAGTTTTCTGAATGTTGAGCTTTAAGCCAACTTTTTCACTCTCCACTTTCACTTTCATCAAGAGGCTCTTTAGTTCTTCACTTTTTGCCAGAAGTGTGGTGTCATCTGCATATCTGAGGTTATTGATATTTCTCCCAGCAATCTTGATCCCAGCTTGTGCCTCTTCCAGCTTAGCGTTTCTCATGATATCCTCTGAACATAAGTTAAATAAGCAGGGTGACAATATGCAGCCTTGGCACACCCCTTTTCCTATTTGGAAACAGTCTGCTGTTTCATGTCCAGTTCTAACTGTTGCTTCCTGACCTGCATACAGGTTTCTCAAGAGGCAGGTCAAGCGGTCTGGTTTCCCCATCTCTTTCAGAATTTTCCACAGTTTATTGTGAACCCACAGTCAAAGGCTTTAGCATAGTCAATAAAGCAGAATTGGACATTCTTCTGGAGTGCTTTTGCTTTTTTGATGATCCAGCGGATGTTGGCAATTTGTTTGTTTGTTTGTTTTGTTTTGGAGGCTAATTACTTTACAATATTGTAGTGGTTTTTGCCATACACTGATCTGAATCAGCCATGGATTTACATGGGTTCCCCATCCCGATCCCCTCTCCTGCCTCTCTCTCTCCATCCCATCCCTCTGGGCTTCCCAGTGTTGAGCTTTTTTGATGATCCAGCTGTTGTTGGCAATCTGATCTCTGGTTCCTCTGCCTTTTCTAAAACCATTTGATCATCTGGAAGTTCTTGATTCACATATTTCTGAACTCTGGCTTGGAGAATTTTGAGCATTACTTTACTAGTGTGTGAAATGAGTGCAGTTGTGAGGTAATTTGATCACTCTTTGGCATTGCCTTTCTTTGGGATTAGAAGAAAAACTGACGTTTTCTAGTCCTGTGGCCACTGCTGAATTTTCCATATTTGTAGACATACTGACTGCAGCACTGTCACAAAATCATCTTTTAGGATTTGAAACAGTTCAACTGGTATACCATCACATCCACTAACTTTGTTCATAGTGATGAACAAAGGCCCACTTGACTTCACATTCCAGAATGTCTGGCTCTAGTTGAGTGACCACACCATCGTGATTATGTGAATCATGAAAATCCTATTTGTACAGTTTTTCTGTGCACCTTTTCCAACTCATCTTAATATCCTCTGATTCTGTTAGATCCATGCTGTTTCTGTCCTTTATTGTGCCCATCATTGCTTGAAAAGTTCCTACATGCAATGTTGCTGTCTCTAATTGGCTTGAAGAGATCTCTAGTCTTTCCCATTCTATTATTTTCCTTTATTTCTTTGCATTTATCTCTGAGGAAGGCTTTCTTATCTCTCTGTGCTGTTCTTTGGAACTCTGCTTTCAAATGGGTATATCTTTCCTTTTCTCCTTGCTTTTTGCTTCTCTTCTTTTCACAGCTATTTGTAAAGCCTTCTCAGACAGCCATTTTTGCTTTCTGAATTTCTTTTTCTTGGGGATGGTCTTGATACCTGTCTCCTGTACAATGTCACGAACCTTCTTCCATAGATCATTAGACACTCTATAAGATCTAGTCCCTTAAATCTATTTCTCATTTCAACTGCATAATCATAAGGAATTTGATATAGGTCATACCTGAATGGTCTAGTAGTTTTCCCCACGTTCTTCAATTTCAGTCTGAATTTGGCAATAAAGAGTTCATGATCTGAGCCACAGTTTCAGCTGCCAGTCTTGTTTTTGCTGACTGCATAGAGCTTCTCCATCTTTGATTATAAAGAATATAACCAATCTGATTTCGCCATTGCACTCTCAAGTAATCAACCTAACCTTAAATCTAAAGCATTTAGAGAAAGAGAAAGCAAACATAATTCCCCAAAGTGAAGATAAGGGGGAAAAATGATAAAGAACAGAGCAGAAATAAAAGAAAAAAGAAGTGATGAAAACAATGGCCAAAATCAATAACACTAAAAGGGAGCTCTTGGAGAGCATAAACAAGAGATAAATCATGCACCAGATTTAGTTTAAAAAGAGAAAACACTCATCAATAAAACTAGACATGAAAAGGAGACAATATAACTGATACCATAGCAATAATAAAGAATCATAAGAGACTGCAACAAAAAACTATATGACAATAAAATTTAAAATTTGAAATCCAAGGACAAATGCACCGAAACTCAACTAAGAAGAAACAGAAAATATAAGCACAGAAATTACAAGCACTAATATTGTAACTGTGATGAAAAACTTCCAGTTAATAGAATTCAAGGGCCAAATGGCTTCATCGGGAAATTTTATGAATCATTCAGAGAACTGCTAACACATGCAGTTCTGAAACTCTTCCAATATACCACAGTAGACAGGAAATCCACAAACTCATCCTATAAGATCATCATCACCATGATATCAACACCAAGATAACAGAGAATGTGAAAGGTAGAGACCAATATCACATAGACGAACAGAGGTAAACATCCTTAACAAAATACAAGCAAAAAAATCCATCAATACCTTAAAACGATCAAATGTCATTATTACATAGGGTTTATCCCAGATATGCAAACATTCTTCAGTAGTTGAAAATCAATCCATCAGATACACTGTAACAAATTGAAGGGTTAAAACCATGTGATCACATCAATAGATGCCCAAAAAATCACTTTGATATAATTCAACATTTACTTTGATAAAAACTTTCCAGATACTGAGCATAGTAAAAACTACCTCAACTTAGCAAAGGTATACAAATCAAAAGTACAATGAAGTATCACTTCACCCATTCCAAATGGCCATTATTAAAAAACATCTACAAAAGGGGACTTCCATGGTGGTCCACTGGCTAACACCATGATCCCCATGCAGGGGTCTCAGGTTTTATCCCTGGTCATGGAACTAGATTCAACATGCAAAACTGAGGCCTGTGGCAACCAAATAAAGAAGTCATATATAACTATACTATATAGTATACTATTACTACATATTACATTAAGATATATATACTATATATCATATGTATGCATATATATAGACACATACATATCATTATAAAATGATATATGAAGGAGATGGTGCAGAGAAAAGGGAATCCTCCTGCCCTCTGGCACTATTGTCAGGAATGTAAATGAATACTGCCATGATACAGAACAGTATTGAAGTTCTTTAGATAACTAGGAATAAAACTACCATATAACCCAACAATCCCACTATTTGGCATGTACAAAAAGGAGACCATAATTGAAAAGGACATATGTACCCCATTATCCATTGCAACACCATTTACAGTAGCCAATAGAAGGAAGAAATCTCAGTGTCCATCAAATGAAGAATGGATAAAGAAGCTGTGGTACACATATAAAGTGGACAATTACTCACCCATTAAAAGGAAAACAATTGGATTATTTGTACAGTTACAGATCATTCTAGAGCCTATTATATACAGAATGAAGTAATTAAACAAGGGAAAGACCAATGTTGCACATTAATGCATATAACTTGAATCTAGAAAACAGGTACTGAAGGACCCATTTGGAGGCAGGGAAGAGATGAAGTCATAGAAAACAGACGTGTGGACATAGAGTGGGAAGGACAGATGGAAAGAATTGAACAAGATCCACTGACATATGTAAGATGTTAAGTATGTAGTAGATAGCTAGTGAGAAGTTCCTGGTCAGTGCTATGGGTTGATCTGGCAGAGTGGGTTGTGGGGTAGGAGCGGAGACTCTAGAGGGAAATGGGAGGACTGCTCAAAAGGGAGGCTCAGCTATATATACTAATAACTGATTTACCTTGCTATGCAGCAGAAACTAACACAACATTGTCAATCAATTATACTCCAAATTTTAATCATTTTTTTCCAAGAGAAGAAAGAAAACCAGTCCATGGTCAACTTGTGCAAGTGACAAGAAAAGCATCACAGTGCAAGTGTCCAGTAAAATGTGTACCAAGGACTGCTTGTGTGTGTACAGACAAAGCAACAACTTAAAATGCAGCGCTGAGTTGGCCAGAATACATTCAGACTTGAATGTTTTTTCACGTCACTCATTTTTCATTGTTCGTAAAAGTAAAGAAGCTGTAAAAATTGATGTCACCAATTTATGAAAATATTAATTCCCTCAAGTTTTAATAAGTAAAACAAACTTTTCACTTTCAGAACTATGCTAAGTAGGAATTAGTATAGGTTAAAACTGAGATGCTGCACAAGAATCCCTTATTTTGCAATTCTAGAATGTGTGCTACTGACTGGGAAAAATACATAGGCTAAAAGTGGAGAATTATGATTTATTCTTCAGGGTTTTCATCCTAAGAAGGATTTAATCATGCAGAGCAACTTCTCAAGTATTGCAAAAAGACTGCAGTGAAGAAGGATAGGGGGAGCCAGGTTTTACAGAAGTTTTGGGAAAATGATCAAATATGCAGAATGTCCAAATATTATGGTTAATTAAAGAAAAACTGGATACCTCAAGTGAATGGATTTAGATATTTTCTACCTATGGGAAGATGCAAGAATCTAGATTCCTTGAAATGATACCTTTGAAAAGAACATTAACTGCAGCTATCATCTCTTCTTTCTTTCTCAAGCCAGATTTGGGCAACACTGGTAGCAGCTGTGCTAACTGAAGACTTGATAACGGGCAACCTGATTTCATCCAGAGTCCCCTCAACATTTGCCTTCAGTGATGGCTGCAATGGCTTATGACTTGATGACTTCAGCATCTTTTGTTTACTGATATGGCTGGTAACATTCTTGATACAAAGTGTGCTCTATTCTCTAAAACCTCAGAAAAAGTAACTGTCTCTAGACAGATTCTTGTATCCTAACAGAAACTGACTACAGGCTTCTACATCAACAGGACTTAAAGTGGCCCTAAAGTAATGCAAAAATTCCTGATACTGTTTACTACAGTTCCCAAAGAGAGAGGAGACTGGAAGCAAAACATGAATTTGAAAAACATGACCAGAAACACTTCAAGATCAAGGAAGGTAATCATGAGGATGGATAGTGTTGCATTTTCAACATTCGTATATTTATATTTACATTTATATACCTACATCGATATATTCAAATAGACATGTATACATACACTGTGTATATACTTATCTACATACACACACACACACACACACACACACACATATATATATATGTACACAAACACATATATATCCATATATATCTGAATATTCTCTGAAATATTCTCTAAAATAGACCTTAGATTAAGACATAACACAAGACTTAGTATTTTAAATCATACCAAGTTCTCTGAAAACTAAGAAATGGAGCTAAAAGTTAAAAATGGGATACATGTTTGCAAATTTGTCAATGTACGGAAAATTAAACAAGACATTTCTAAAGAACCAATGAATCAAAGTGTAAGTCACAGGGAGAGTAAAAAAATACTCTGAGGTGAAAGTAAGTGCAAGCATATTTTAGGAAACAGCCTGATACTGCAAAAGTATATACCTGCAATTATATACCCACTATGAGATGTATATCAATACCCAAACAAAAGAAAAGTATGCACCTATACATTAGACATATACATAGGCATGTATAAATATAGATGTATGCATATATATGCATAAGCAAAATGGCTGTCTGAGGAGGTCTTACAAATAACTGAAAAGAAGAGAAGTGAAAACCAAAGGAGAAAAGGAAAGATATTCCCATTTGAATGCAGAGTTCCAAAGAATAGCATGGAGAGATAAGAAAGCCTTCCTCAGCAATCAATGCGAAGAAATAGATGAAAACATAAGAATGGGAAAGACTGTAGATCTCTTCAAGGAAATATTTCATGCAAAGATGGGCTCAATAAAGGACAGAAAAGATATGGACCTAATAAAAGCAGAACATATTAAGAAGAGGTGGTAATAATACACAGAAGAACTATACATAAAAGATTTTCACGACCAAGATAATCATGATGGTGTGATCGCTCACAGTCACCTAGTACCAGGCGTTCAGGAATGCGAAGTCAAATGAGCCTCAGAAGCATCACTATGAACAAAGTTAGTGGAGGTGTTGGAATTCCAGTTGAGCTATTTCAAATCCTAAAAGATGATGCTGTGAAAGTGCTGCACACAATCTGTTTGCAAATGTGGAAAACTTAGCAGTGGCCACAGGGCTGGAAAAGGTCAGTTTCTACTTCCAATCCTAAAGAAAGGCAAAGCCAAAGAGTGCTCAAACTACTGCACAATTATACTCATCTCACGCGCTAGTAAAGTAATGCTCAAAATTCTCCAAGCCAGAGTTCAGAAATACGTGAAATCATGAAATTTGAAATGTTCCACCTGGCTTTAGAAAAGGCAGAGGAACCAGAGATCAAATTGGCAGCATCCATTGGATCATTGAAAATGCAAGAGAGTTACAGAAAAACATTAATTTCTGCTTTATTAACTATGCCAAAGCCTTTGTGTGGCTCACAATAAACTACAGAAAATTCTGAAAGAGATGGGAATACCAGATCACCTGTTGTGCCTCTTGAGAAATCTGTATGCAGGTCAGGAAGCAACAGTTATAAATGGACATGGACTGATTAAAAATAGGAAAAGGAGTACATCAAGACTGTATATTGTCACCCTGCTTATTTAACTTAAATGCCGAGTACATCATGAGAAATGCTGGACTGGAGGAAACACAAGCTGGACTCAAGGTTACTGGGAGAAATATCAAGAAAGTGAAGAAGAAAGTGAAGAATAACTAAAGAGCCTTTTGGTGCAAGTGAAAGAGGAGAGTGAGAAAGTAGGCTTAAAGCTCAACATTCAGAAAACTAAGATCATGGCATATGGTCCCATTGCTTCACGGGAAATAGATGGGGAAACAATGGATGGCTTTATTTGGAGGGACTCCACAATCACTGCAGATGGTGAATGCAGCCATGAAATTAAAAGATGAATACTCCTTGGAATGAAACTTATGACCAATGTAGACAGCATATTAAAAAAGCAGAGACATAACTTTGTCAAGAAAAATCCTTCTAGCCAAGCCTAAAGTTTTTTCAGTGATCATGTATGGATGTGAGATTTGGACTATAAAAAAAGCTGAGCATGGATGAATCAATTCTTTTAAACTATGGTGTTGGAGAAGACTCCTGAGATTCCCTTGGGCTGCAAGGAGATACAACCAGTCCATCCTAAAGAAGATCACTCCTGGGTTATCATTGGAAGGACTGATGTCAAGGCTGAAACTCCAATATTTTGGCCACTTGATGTGAAGAACTGACTCATTGGAAAAGACCCTGATGTTAGGAAAGATTGAGTACAGGAGGAGAAGGGGACAACAGAGGATGAGATGGTTGAATGACATCACTGATTCAATGAATATCAGTTTATGTGGACTCTGGGAGTTGGTGATGGACAGGGCAGCATGGATTGATGTTGTTCATGGGGTCACAAAGATTCGGACACATCTGAGCGACTGAACTGAACTGATTGTCAATTCAACCTCTTTTTTATGAGTCTTCTCATTTTTTTCCGATTTTTAAAACTGTTTTAGTCACTCTTATTCTACCAATTTGATTGCTTCACATAGATTGAAACTTTCATTGAGAGAAATTCCTGTCCTAAAAACCTAACATTCCTCCTTATTTAATATGTTTCATAGCAATGACATCTTATTCATTCTCATTTCTGTAACTGAATCTTTTTTTATTTCTTCCATTTACCCAATATTCTTTTGCTTTTTTGTTCAGTTTTCTCTATTTTTATACTATTTATATTATTTTATTCCCATATCAATATTTATTGATTTCCTGTTTGTCCTTGTTGTGAATTTAGATTTTTTTTTTTCCAACTTTTGAAGATGTCATTAGCTTCTTCACAGGATTGGAGAGTTTCCTTTTTATGTAATCTTAAATATAAAAGGATTCTGCTTTTCCTGTATCTGATGACCTGATTCATTATGTTTCCATTTTGATTCACCTTGGAATATATTTTCATTTCCCCTGTGAGTTATTCTTTGACTCATTGATCCCTTTGGAATATGTTGTTTAATTTTCCACACATTATTATGTGTCAAGTTTTTCTCCTGTTGTTGGTTCCAATTTACATGTTTTGGATGCCAGAGACCATATTTGGTATAATTTAAATTACCTATGGTTTTTTCATGGCTTCATATAAATCCAATTCATGAGAATACATTAGAGAATATTCCAAGTGTAGTTGACAAAAATGTGTGTTCTTCTGCTCCTTTTGGGTGGAATGTTCTGCACATTTGTGTTTGGCCCACTGGTTTTTATTGTCGTTTAGGTTTTCTCTTCCCTCAATGGTCTTATTTTCTTGAATTATTTTGATATTTATTGTTGGACTAGACTTCTTGCTCATGTTTTGCAGTTTTTACATGTCATATTAGCCTGAAGGCAGAGAAACAATTCAAATATTAGGTAACTGTAACTCTTTGATGATGTGAACTTATGTGTGTGTGAGAGAGAGAGAGAAAGAGAGAGAGAGATACCCTTATATCATTAATATAAAAATAATATGACAAAATATGTAATTAATATAACAATTGCAATGACTGATGCTGAAGCCACAACTCCAATATTTTGGTCACCTGATGTGAAGAACTGACTCATTTGGGAAGATTCTGCTGCTGGGAAAGATTGAAGGCAAGAGGAGGAGGGGACGACAGAGGATGAATGGTTGGATGGCCTCACCAACTCAACGGAGAGGAGTTTGAGTAAACTCCAGGAGTTGGTGATGGATAGGGAGGCCTAGTGGGCTGCAGTCCTTGTGGTTGCAAATAATTAGATAAGATTGTGAGACTGAAATAATGATAATGTCATTTGTTATATACAATTTTTTATTTAAAGTCATTTTGTCTACTAGTCATATAGTCACTATAGCTGTTGATTGCTTGCATAAAATTTTCATTACAACATAATTCTGAAAATCTATTCAAATCTAAGCTTTGTCTCTTTGACAGCCTATAGCTGCCATATATTTTTTTAAATCCATTATCCCAAATTCTAGAATACCACTATAATACTTTTGTTATTGTTGTTGTTATTTCTTTTAGTAAATATATTTTGGAGTGATTTTAAGAAGTAGCTCTAGAGACTTTGATTGTTATAATTCAGTCATCTAGTGATGTTCGACTCTTGTGACTTCCTGGACTGCAGCACAGACCTCCCTCTCTTTCACTGTCTCCCAGAATTTGCTCAAATGCATGTCAATTGAATTAATGATGATTAGGGTCCTAAGATAGCAGAGAAAAAGGACAGGGAGGCTACTTGCTCCCCCACAAATTTTTCAAAAGATCATTTGAACACTGAGCAAATACCACAAAATGACTTCTGAACACTGGGAGAGGACACCATGTACCCAGAAAGGCAGCCCATTTTATTCAAAAGGAGGTAGGACAAAATATATAAGATAAAAAGAGATACAACGAGTAGGGATGGAGACCCATCCTGAGAAGGGAGTCTTAAAAGAGAAATTTCCAAACACCAGGAAACCTTGTCACCAGCGGGTCTGTGGGGAGTTTTGGAATCTCAGAGGGCAACATAAATGGGAGGAAACAATAAATAAATAACACCCACAGATTACGTGCCTAAACTGCAACTCCCACTGGAGAAGTAGCACAGACGCTTGCATCTGCTACCAGCAAGAGGGAGCTGAACAGGGAAGCACGCATTGCTTATGGTAAGGACCAGGTTTGAATGCCCTGATGGCAATATGAGGGAGCTAACATGAATTAGCTCAAACTGTGAGATAGTCAGAGAGGAAAAACTAAAAAGGAGGAAAGAGAGAGTGAGAGAACTTTCCCACAAAAACCTCTAACTTAAGTCACTTCCAGGTGCACTCACAGAACAAAGGACTGAACGAATACCAGAGGAGAGTTATCCAGCTGTGGACCAGCCCATCCCCCACTGGAGGCAGGGAGGTAGGCAGGCGACAGCCAGGGCATAAAGGCAAGGGGAAAACTCAGCCCCAGAGATGGCATCCCCTACCAAAAATGAGCAGGCTCCCCGTTGCTCACCAAGTCCTCCTGGGATCCTGGATGGTTGAAATCCATCAAGAGGGTTTCAGCCGGAGATTAGTGCCCCAGGAGAGACACACAGCACACCTGAGATGGCAGTCCCACTGACACCCAGGAAATTGAGTGGCTGGGATGGGGGAGATAATAAGATGCACTACCCAGCTGGGAAGAGTGTGTTTGCTAAGCACCTTGTAGCCTGAGATGTGCAGACCTGGGAAGGGCACAAAATGCAGGGCCACCTGAGTTTGTGCCTTTGTGGAATGCCCAAGGACATACACACAGAGGAAAACAGAACTGCAAGAGACACCTGTACCCCAATGTTCATCACAGCACTGTTTACAATAACCAGGACAGGGAAGCAACTAGATGTCCATAGACAGACAAATGGATAAGAAAACTTGGGTACATATACACAATGTAATATTACTCAGCTATTAAAAAGAACGCATTTGAATCCAGCCTAACTGGAGCCTATTATACAGAGTGAAGTAAGTCAGAGAGAAAGACACCAATACAGTAGAGTAATACATGTATATATATGGAATTTAGAAAGACGGTAATGATGACCCTATATGGAGACAGAAAAAGATACAGAGATGCGTAACAGTCTTTTGGGCTCTGTGGGAGAAAGCAAGGGTGGGATGATTGAGAGAACAGCACTGAAACATGTATATTATCATATGCGAAACAGATTACCAGTCCAGGTTCCATGTATGAAAGAGGGTGCTCAGGGCTGGTGCACTGGGATGATGCTAAGGGATGGAATGGGGAGAGAGGTGGAAGAGGGGTTCAGGATGGGAAACACATGTACACCCATGGCTGATTCATGTTAATGTATGGCAAAAAAAAAAAAAAAAAAGAAAGAAAAACCCAACATAATATTGTAAAGTAAATAGCCTCCAATTAAAACAAATTAATTAATCAAATAAAAATAGAAGAAAAAAAAAGTAATTGTTGCCCTTAGCTATAATTTCAAACCCAAAGTTCAATGGCCTCATTTTATATGTAGTCAAATTTGCTACTTTCTATGTAGTCAAATTTGCATGCTTCGAGCAATATCAACTTAAAGGCAACTACATCTTCTATTTCATTGCTGCTGCTGCTGCTGCTGCTACTTCTAAGTCGCTTCAGTCGTGTCTGACTCTTGCGACCCCATAGACGGCTGCCCAACAGGCTGCACCGTCACTGAGATTCTCCAGGCAAGAACACTGGAGTGGGTTTCCATTTCCTTCTCCAATACATGAAAGGGAAAAGTGAGAGTGCTAGGTACTGATTATTCTTTCTCACTCCTTTTTAACTTCTTTTCATATTCTGCTTTAAGTGGCAGGTACTTCTCAAAGAGAACAAGATTAATCCCCTTTTCCTTTGAGATATCTGGGAAAAGGTATGGTTATGCACATCCAGTATATCATGCTGAAAAACTACTGTTTTAATGCAAAAAAAAAAAAAAAAAAAACACATTATTAAACTGCACCTCATTGCCTTACCAAGGGAAGCCTGGTTACATGATACATTACCTTGGTGATTAATTCCCATATGGCTTTAATAAATCAATATCTTTAATTCTCAAAAAATTGTACAGAATATAGCTCAGTACATAAGTAATCATTGTACATGAATTCAATTTTCTTTCCTTTACTTATTTATTTTATAATTGGTGCCTAAATAGTAAAAGTTAAAACAAAAATTTAAGTGAGGTAAATGGAAAAGATTGGGGCAAAAGGTAGAAAAATTGATGGGAGAAGGTCAGAGGATGGAATTAGATGTTTAAAGCTAAGCAAGGAAATGTGTAAATGCAGAGCCTAAAGAGGTCAATATGACTTCAATATGGTTACCCTACAACATTGTTTTTATTTTAGCAAATCACAGAATAGTCTTACATAAAAAATATATAAGATCTCCTGAGATGCCAAACAAAGGAATATCTTTAAAGCATTCTGATTTACAGTGTCCCATAGGTTTTGGGTTGTTGTGTTTTCATTTTCATTCATTTGTATACATATTTTGATTTCTTTTTTGATTTCTTCTATGATTTGTTGGTTATTCAGAAGCGTGTTATTTACCCTCCATATGTTTGAAGTTTTAACAATTTTTTTCCTGTAATTGAGATCTAATCTTACTGCACTGTGGTCAGAAAAGATGACTGGAATGATTTCAATTTTTTTGAATTTTCCAAGACAAGATTTATGGCCCAGGATGTGATCTATTCTGGAGAATGTTCCGTGTGCACTTGAGAAAAAGGTGAAGTTGATTGTTTTGGGGTGAAATGTCCTATAGATATCAATTAGGTCTAGCTGGTCCATTGTGTCATTTAAGGTTTGTGTTTCCTTGTTAATTTTCTGTTTAGTTGATCTATCCATAGTTGTGAGTGGGGTATTAAAGTGTCCCACTATTATTGTGTTATGATTAATTTCCTCTTTCATACTCGTTAGTGTTTGCCGCACATATTGCGGTGTTCCTATGTTGGGTGCATTATATTTATAATTGTTATATCTTCTTCTTCAATTGATCCTTTGATGATTATGTACTGTCCTACTTTGTCTCTTTACACAGCCTTTATTTGAAAGTCTATTTTATCTGATATGAGTATTGCGACTCCTGCTTTCTTTTGGTCTCCGTTTGCATGAAATATTTTTTTCCAGCCCTTGACTTTTAGTCTGTATGCGACTCTTGTTTTGAGGTGGGTCTCTTGTAGACAGCATATATAGGGGTCTTGTTTTTGTATCCATTCAGCCAATCTTTGTCTTTTGGTTGGGGCATTCAACCCATTTACATTTAGGGTAATTATTGATAGGTGTGGTCCCGTTACCATTTACTTTGTTGTTTTGGGTTCATGTTTATACAACCTTTCTGCATTTCCTGTCTAGAGAAGATCCTTTAGCATTTGTTGAAGAGCTGGTTTGGTGGTGCTGAATTCTCTCAGCTTTTGCTTATCTGTAAAGCTTTTGAATTTTCCTTCATATCTGAATGAGATCCTTGCTGGATACAGTAATCTAGGTTGTAGGTTATTCTCTTTCATTACTTTCAGTACGTCCTGCCATTCCCTTCTGGCCTGGAGGGTTTCTATTGATAGATCAGCTGTTATCCTTATGGGAATCCCTTTGTGTGTTATTTGTTGTTTTTCCCTTGCTGCTTTTAATATTTGTTCTTTGTGTTTGATCTTTGTTAATTTGATTAATATGTGTCTTGGGGTGTTTCGCCTTGGGTTTATCTTGTTTGGGACTCTCTGGGTTTCTTGGACTTGGGTGGCTATTTCCTTCCCCATTTTAGGGAACTTTTCAGCTATTATCTCCTCGAGTATTTTCTCATGGCCTTTCTTTTTGTCTTCTTCTTCTGGAACTCCTATGATTTGAATGTTGGGGCATTTCACAGTGTCCCAGAGGTCCCTGAGGTTGTCTTCATTTCTTTTGATCCTTTTTTCTTGTTTCCTCTCTGCTTCATTTATTTCCACCATTTTGTCTTCTACCTCACTTATCCTATCTTCTGTCTCTGTTATTCTACTCTTGGTTCCCTCCAAAATGTTTTTGATCTCATTCATTGCATTATTCATTTTTAATTGGCTCTTTTTTATTTCTTCTAGGTCTTTATTAATCATTTCTTGAATCTTTTCAATCTTTGTTTCCAGGCTATTTATCTGTAACTCCATTTTGTTTTCAAGATTTTGGATCATTTTTATTATCATTATTCTAAATTCTTTTTCAGGTAGATTCCCTATCTCCTCCTCTTTTGTTTGACTTGGTGAGCATTTTTCATGTTCCTTTACCTGTTGGGTATTTCTTTGCCTTTTCATCTTGTTTAGATTGCTGTATCTGCAGTGGGCTTTCTGTATTCTGGAGGTCTGTGGTTCCTTTTTATTGTGGAGGATTAACCCAGTGGGTGGGGGTAGACGATTGGCTTGTCAAGGTTTCCTGGTTAGGGAAGCTTGCGTCAGTGTTCTGGTGCGTGGAACTTGATTTCTTCTCTTTGGAGAGCAATGGAGTGCCCAGTAATGAGTTTTGAGATGGGTCTATGTGTTAGGTGTGACCTTGGGCAGCCTGTATGTTGATGTTCAGGGCTATGTTCCTGCGTTGCTGGAGAATTTGCGTAGTATGTCTTGCTCTAAAACTTATTGGCTCTTGGGTGGTGGTTGGTTTCAGTGTAGGTATGAAGGCTTTTGGACAGTCACTTATTACTTAAAGTTCAATGTAGTCAGGAGTTTTCTGGTGTTTTCAGGTTTTGGGCTTAAGTCTCCTGCCTCTGGATTTCAGTTTTATTCTTCCTGTAGTCTCAGGACTTCTCCAACTATACAGCCCTGATAAGAAAACTTCTAGGTTAATGGCTAAAAGATTCTCCCCCATTAGGGACACCCAGAGAGTTTCACAGTGTTACATGAAGAAGAGGAGAGGGAGGAGGGAGATAGAGATGAGCAGGAGGAGAAAAAAGGGGACTCAAGAGGAGAGAGACAGATCTACACAGCTGTCTGTTCCCAGAGTGTTCTCCGTAGCCCAGTCACCTACAAAGATTCACAGAATTGGATTGGGAAGAGAAGGGGAAAGGAGAAAATAGAGGTGTTCTGGGATAGAAAACAGAGAGTCAAGATTGGGAGAGAATAATCTTTGGTTTAAAAATAGGGCTTCTCTTCTTTTTTTTTTTTTTTTGTAAGGTTATAGTGTATTGAAAATGAAAACTAAGGAGTAGTAGAGGAGTACTAGAGGACTTTAAAAGAAATAAGAGAAAAAGAAAAATAGAAAAAAGAAGAGAAAAAGGAAAGAAAAAAACGAAGAAAAAAGAAGGAAAAAAAAGAAAGAAAAAAAAATGAAAAAAAAAATTTTCCCCTAATTAAAAAAATCGTAAAAATCTATGGAAATGAAAGTTAAGGAGTAATGGGGGAGTAATAGGGGATTTTAAAGGAAAATAAAAGAGAAAAAAATAAAAAAGAAAAAATAAAAAAAAGAGAAAAAAGAGAGAGAAAAAAGTAAAATTATATCTAGGAGTTTCTCTGGAGCTGTTGCGGTCAGTGTGGGTTCTGCTCAGTTTCAGATAGCTCCTCGTTCCAGCTTACTTTTCTCAATATCTACAGGCCCCTTCCGGTGTAGTCAGTGTTTTCTAGAGGGATTTTAATCTGTTGCACCAGTCCCTTCTTCCCTTTGTTTATTTGGCTTCTGTTTGCCGGTCTCTTCAGAGCCTCATTTCCGCCCTGAAACAGGCGGGCAGAGGTGGACTTTTATTCAAGTAGCTAGTTCCATCGCTCTGCGGGGAGGGGCTGGCGCTGCGGGGAGTGGCTTGCGCTGCCGGAGGGGCTGGCGCTGCCGGGAGGGGCTGTCGCTGTGGGGACGGGCTTGCCCCGAGGGGACTGGCTGGAGCTGCCAGGAGGGGCTGACGCTGCTTTCTACGTCTGCGCTGCTCAGGCTCCTGGCTGTTCTATATGGAGCGCGAGCTGCACTGCGCAAGGTTCCAGCCCTCGGGTGTTCCACAAAAGCGCAGAACGAAAAGCTGCACCTGCTCTCTGTGCCTTCCCCGACAGAGCGGTCCAGGCAGCCAGGGGCTTGTTGGGCGCACTCTCCCCACGTGTGGCACGCCCACTCCCTTCCACGGACTCAGTCTCAGTTTCCGCTGGCACCAGTCGGGTGCTTGCGCCTTCTGCCCTCCACGTCCCCAGCCCCAGTCCCAGCCCGCGTCAGTCGGGTGCCTGCGCGCTGTGTCTCGCCGCGACCTTCCCCTCCACCCTGCCTCCTGCCTCCGTCGGGGCTGTGCCGGTCCACAGCCTGCGAGCTGTTCTCTGGAATTTCTCTGTCTCTTTGTTCTGCGAATGGCCGGCAGTGTGTTCGGGCCGGTTAATTTACTCTCTCTCTTTTGGTCTCCCACAGTTCTAGTTGGCAACTCACAGAAGCTCCCTCCGATTGTCCTCAGGGCACTCAGGCCCGGACCCTACCCCAAGCAATGCCGCCTAAGCCTTCCCGGGATGGATCTCCGTCCTTAGCTCATTTGTCTCACTTTTTATCTTGTATATTTTGTCCTACCTCCTTTCGAAGACAATGGGCTGCTTTTCTGGGTGCCTGATGACCTCAGCTAGCGATCAGAAGTTGTTTTGTGAAGTTTGCTTTGCATTCATTCATTCTTTTGATGAATTTGTAGGAGAGAAAGTGGTCTCCCCGTCCTACTCCTCCGCAATCAAGGGTCATAGTATTACAGGCTTACATCAAGAAACAAGAAAAAAACTAAATAAATAACCTAACTCTACACCTAAAGGAATTAGAGAAGGAAGAAATGAAGAACCCCAGGGTTAGCAGAAGGAAAGAAATCTTAAAAATTAGGGCAGAAATAAATGCAAAAGAAACTAAAGAGACCATAGCAAAAATTAACAAAGCTAAAAGCTGGTTTTTTGAAAAAATAAACAAAATTGACAAACCATTAGCAAGACTCATTAAGAAACAAAGAGAGAAGAACCAAATTAACAAAATTAGAATTGAAAATGGAGAGATCATAACAGACAACACTGAAATACAAAGGATCATAAGAGACTACTACCAGCTCTATGCCAATACAATGGACAACTTGGATGAAATGGACAAATTCTTAGAAAAGTATAACTTTCCAAAACTGAACCAGGAAGAAATAAAAGATCTTATCAGACCCATCACAAGCAAAGAAATCAAAACTATAATCAAAAATATTCCAGCAAACCAAAGCTCAGGACCAGATGGCTTCACAGCTGAATTCTACCAAAAATTTAGAGAAGAGCTAACACCTATCTTACTCAAACTCTTCCAGAAAATTGCAGATGAAGGTAAGCTTCCAAACTCATTCTATTAGGCCACCATTACCCTAATTCCAAAACCAGACAAAGATGCCACAAAAAAGAAAACTACAGGCCAATATCACTGATGAACATAGATGCAAAAATCCTTAATAAAATTCTAGCAAACAGAATCCAACAACATATTAAAAAAATCATACACCATGACCAAGTGGGCTTTATCCCAGGAATGCAAGGATTCTTTAATATCCACAAATCAATCAATGTAATACATCAAATTAACAAGTTGAAAGATAAAAACCATATGATTATCTCAATAGAAGCAGAGAAAGCCTTTGACAAAATTCAACACTCATTTAATTAAAACTCTCCAAAAAGCAGGAATAGAAGGAACATACCTCAACATAATAAAAATTATATATGACAAACCCACAGCAAGCATCACCCTCAGTGGTGAAAAATTGAAAGCATTTCCCCTGAAATCAGAAACAAGAAAAGGGTGCCCACTCTCACGACTACTATTCAACATAGTGTTGGAAGTTCGGGCCACAGCAATCAGAGCAGAAAAAGAAGTAAATGGAATCCAGATAGGAAAAGAAGAAGTAAAACTCTCACTGTTTGCAGATGACATGATCTTCTACATAGAAAACCCTAAAGACTCTACGAGATAATTACTAGTGCTAATCAATGAATATAGTAAAGTTGCAGGATATAAAATTAACACACAGAAATCCCTTGCATTCCTATATACTAACAATGAAAAAACAGAAAGAGAAATTAAGGAAACAATACCATTCACCATTGCAACAAAAAGAATAAAATACTTAGGAGTATATCTACCTAAAGAAACAAAGGACCTATACATAGAAAACTATAAAACACTGATGAAAGAAATCAAAGAGGACACAAACAGATGGAGAAACATACCGTGTTCAGGGATTGGAAGAATCAATATTGTCAAAATGGCTATTCTACCCAAAGCAATCTATAGATTCAATGCACTCCCTATCAAGCTACCAACGGTATTTTTCACAGAACTAGACCAAAGAATTTCACAGTTTGTATGGAAATACAAAAAACCTCGAATAGCCAAAGTAATCTTGAGAAAGAAGAATGGAACTGGAGGAATCAACCTACCTGACTTCAGATTCGACTACAAAGCCACAGTCATTAAGACAGTATGGTACTGGCACAAAGACAGAAATATAGTTCAATGGAACAGAATAGAAAGCCCAGAGATAAATCCACGAACCTATGGACACCTTATCTTTGACAAAGGAGGCAAGGATATACAATGGAAAATAGACAACCTCTTTAACAAGTGGTGCTGGGAAAACTGGTCAACCACTTCTAAAAGAATGAAACTAGAACACTTTCTAACACCATACACAAAAATAAACTCAAAATGAATTAAAGATCTAAATGTAAGACCAGAAACTATAAAACTCCTAGAGGAGAACATAGGCAAAACACTCTCTGACATAAATCACAGCAAGATCCTCTATGACCCACCTCCCAGAATATTGGAAATAAAAGCAAAACTAAACAAATCGGACCTAATGAAACTTAAAAGCTTTTGCACTGCAAAGGAAACTATAAGTAAGGTGAAAAGACAGCCCTCAGATTGGGAGAAATTATAGCGAATGAAGAAACAGACAAAGGATTAATCTCAAAAATATACAAGCAATTCCCGCAGCTCAATTCCAGAAAAATAAATGACCCAATCAAAAAATGGGCCAAAGAAGTAAACAGACATTTCTCCAAAGAAGACATAAAGATGGCTAACAAACACATGAAAAGATGCTCAACATCACTCATTATTAGAGAAATGCAAATCAAAACCACAATGAGGTACCATTACCCGCCAGTCAGGATGGCTGCTATCCAAAAATCTACAAGCAATAAATGCTGGAGAGGGTGTGGAGAAAAGGGAACCCTTTTACACTGTTGGTGGGAATGCAAACTAGTACAGCCACTATGGAAAACAGTGTGGAGATTTCTTAAAAAACTGGAAATAGAACTGCCATATGACCCAGCCATCCCACTTCTGGGCATACACACTGAGGAAACCAGATCTGAAAGAGACACGTGCCCCCCAATGTTCATCGCAGCACTGTTTATAATAGCCAGGACATGGAAGCAACCTAGATGTCCATCAGCAGATGAATGGATAAGGAAGCTGTGGTATATATACACCATGGAATATTACTCAGCCATTAAAAAGAATTCATTTGAACCAGTCCTAATGAGATGGATGAAGCTGGAGCCCCTTATACAGAGTAAAGTAAGCCAGAAAGATAAAAAACATTACAGCATACTAACACATGTATATGGAATTTAGAAAGGTGGTAACGATAACCCTATATGCAAAACAGAAAAAGAGACACAGAAATACAGAACAGACTTTTGAACTCTGTGGGAGAATGTGAGGGTGGGATATTTCAAAAGAACAGCATGTATACTATCTATGGTGAAACAGATCACCAGCCCATGTGGGATTCATGAGACAAGTGCTCCAGCCTGGTGCACTGGGAGGACCCAGGGGAATCGGGTGGAGAGGGAGGTGGGAGCGGGGATCGGGATTGGGCATACGTGTAAATCCATGGCTGATTCATATCAATGTATGACAAAACCCACTGAAATGTGAAGATAAACATCAACAAAAACTCTACAAAAATTAATCAAGAGAGGGTGTGGGGAACGGGAACCCTCGAACTGTCAGTGGGCATATAAATCGGTACCATATCTATAGTGAACGGTATGGCAGCTCCTTAAAAACCTAAAAATAAAATCACCATATGACCTACTCCTGGGCATTTTCCAGGATAAAACTAATTCAAATGATGCAGGCAAATTAACACACAGAAATCCCTTGCATTCCTATACATCAACAATGAGAAAACAGAAAGAGAAATTAAGGAAACAATTCCATTCACCATTGCAGCGGAAAGAGTGAAATACTTAGGAATATATCTACCTAAAGAAACAAAAGACCTATATATAGAAATCTATGAAACACTGATGAAAAAAATCAAAGAGGACACAAATAGATGGAGAAATATACCATGTTCATGGATCAAAAGAATCAATATAGTCAAAATGAGTATACTACCCAAAGCAATCTATAGATTCAATGCACCCTCATTCAAGCTACCAAGAGTATTTTTCACAGAACTAGAACAAATAATTTCACAATTTGTATGGAAATACAAAAAACTTCAAATAGCCAAAGAGATCTTGAGAAAGAAGAATAGAAGTGGAGGAATCAACCTGCCTGGCTTCAAGACACGGTCATCAAGACAGTATGGTACTTGCACAAAGACAGAAATGTACATCAATGGAACACAATAGAAAGCCCAGAGATAATCCACATAACTATAAGCGAACCTTGACACCACAAAGCCTCATCCTGACCCCTCTAGGGGAGGATGTGAAGCAGCTCGCTTGATTTGGTGAGAGAAATAAGGCATTTATATTGCAGTGTTCATCATCTGACACCATATGTTTCATACCTATAAGAAATTGAGTCTATTTTTATGATTTCTATGTCTCTGCTTTATTAAAGAACATACAAAACACAACTCTTCCAAGTATTTTAATGTCTCTGTCTGAAAGTTCTAAAAGCTATGCACTCTGCATATAAGTTAGATAATCAGGGTGACAATATATAGCCTCACATTCACAGTATTCAGGCTTGCATTCTGTTATATCTCACCTTTCACCATTACCTAGTTTTTAATATCTTGCCTAAAATACCACTAGACCGTTCAGGTGTGACTGAAATCAAATCCTTTATGACTATACAGTGAAAGTGAGAAATAGATTTAAGGGACTACATCTGATAGACAGAGAGCCTGATCAACTATGGACGGAGGTTCATGACATTGTACAGGAGACAGGGATCAAGGCCATCCCCATGGAAAAGAAATGCAAAAAGGCAAAATGGTTGTCTGAGGAGACCCTTACAAATAGCTCTGAAATGAAGAGAAGCAAAAAACAAAGGAGAAAAGAAAGATATTCCCATTTGAATGCAGGGTCCCAAAGAATAGCACAGAGAGATAAGAAAGACTTCCTCAGTGATCAATGCAAAGAAAGAGAGGAAAACAGTAGAATGGGAAAGACTAGAGGTCTGTTCAGGAAAATTAGAGATACCAAGGGAATATTTCATGCAAAAATGGGTTCAATAAAGCAGAGAAATGGTATGCACCTAACAGAAGCAGAACATATTAAGAAGAGGTGGCAAGAATACACAAAACAACTCTGCAAAAGAGATCTTCATGACCCAGATAATCATGATGGTGTGATCACTCACCTAGAGCCAGATAGCCTGGAATGTGAAGTCGGGTGGGCCTTAGAAAGCATCACTATGAACAAAGATAGTGGATGTGATGTAATTCCAGTTGAGCTATTTCAAATCCTAAAAGATGATGCTGTGAAAGTGCTACATTCAATATGCTAGTAAACTTGGAAACCTCAGCAGTGGCCATAGGACTGGAAAAAGGTCAGTTTTCATTCCAGTCCCTAAGAAAGGCAATCCCAAACATGGCTCAAACTACTGCACAGTTGCCCTCATCTCACACGCTAGTAAAGTAATGCTCAAAATTCTCCAAGACAGGCTTCAGCAATACGCGAACCAAGAACTTCCAGATGTTCAAGCTGGTTTTAGAAAAGGCAGAGGAACCAGAGATCAAATTGTCAACATCTGCTGGATCATCAAAAAAGCAAGAGAATTCCAGAAAAACACCTATTTCTGCTTTATTGACTATGCCAAAGCCTTCAACTCTGTGGATCACAATAAAGTGTGGAACATTCTGAAAGAGATGGGAATACCAGAATACCTGACCTGCCTCTTGAGAAACCTGTATTCAGGTCAGGAAGCAACAGTTAGAATTGGACATGGAACAACAGACTGGTTCCAAATAGGACAAAGAGTACTCAAGGCTGTATATTTTCATCCTGCTTATTTAGCTCACATGCAGAGTACCTCATGAGAAATGCTGGGCTGGAAGAAGCACAAGCTGGAATCAAGATTACCAGGAGAAATATCAATAACTTCAGATATGCAGATGACACCACCCTTATGGCAGAAAGTGAAGAGGAACTAAAAAGCCTCTTGATGAAAGTGAAAGAGGAGAGTGAAAAAGTTGGCTTACAGCTTAACATTCAGAAAAGTAAGATCATGACATCTAGTCCCATCACTTCATGGGAAGTAGATGGGGAAACATTGGAAACAGTGTCAGACTTTATTTTGGGGGTCTCCAAAATCACTGCAGATGGTGACTGCAGCCATGAAATTATAAGACACTTACTCCTTGGGAGGAAAGTTATGACCAACCTAGGTGGCACATTAAAAAGCAGAGACATTACTTTGCTAGCAAAGGTCCATCTAGTCAAGGCTATGGTTTTTCCAGAGGTCATGTATGGATGTGAGAGTTGGACTGTGAAGAAAGCTGAGCACTGAAACATTGATGCTTTTGAACTGTGGTGTTGGAGAAGACTCTTGACGGTCCCTTGGACTGCAAGGAGATCCAACCAGTCCATCCTAAAGGAGATCAGTCCTGGGTGTTCATTGGAAGGACTGATCCTGAAGTTGAAACTCCAATACTTTGGCCACCTCATGTGAAGAGTTGACTCACTGGAAAAGACGCTGTTGCTGGGAGGAACTAGGAGCAGGAGGAGAAGGGGATGACAGAGGATGAGATGGCTGGTTGGCATCACCGACTCGATGGGCATGAGTTTGAGGAAACTCCGGGAGTTTGTGATGGATAGGGAGGCCTGGCATGCTGCAATTCGTGGGGTCACTGAGTCAGACACGACTGAGTGACTGAACTGAAAATACGTCCATGATAATTTGCTTGTGTTGAATTGTCTGTGGAAATGAGAATCATTCCACTTTTTTCCCGTAAGGTGCTATTAAAGCACCTTAAAGACCACCTAATTTGGGGCTATCTACCAAAAACTTTTTCCATCCCACCTCCTTTGCTCAGTGTTCACATAACTCTCCTCAGTTTTCTACTTTCCCGTCTGAAACCCCTGTCTTCAGGCTGTGAGGCTGCACTAAATACACTTGCCTTTGCTCCACTTGGAGTTGTCTTGGTTCAAGTCAATGACTCATGGTGTAGTACACAGGCTTGTGTTTTAACACGGTGATGTGGTTGAGGCAGATAAATACATGATTCAAATTGTGCTGGGTGATCCGAAGAAGCAAATGCCCACCTGCAACTCATTTGTATCCACAAGAAGGGTTGAAATTTGCTCAGAGGTGTGTGAGCCTCATTTGCAAAGGTCTTCTCAACACGTGCCCTTACAAACCTCCTTTCTCATCTTGTTTTCCTGCTGGCACCTCAACTGGAAGTGAAGGCCATGATAGAATTCATTTCATGAATAAATACCACAAACTTCCTGCTTCTTGGAGGAAACACTAAGTATTCATGTCATATCCATCTAGTTCCCAAATCCTCTCATAGTTGTGTTTGCTCTGGAGGAAAAGGGAATGAGCTGCTTGCTTCACCAGAGTTCTTGTGTTCCTAATTGATAAGCAGGGTCCACCAGACTGAGGTGTGCCCCCTGGGGACTCAGTTTTTTGTCTTAGTGGGACTTCCTGGGTTTCCTGTGAAATGCCTACATCCTGGTGTCCACTGGTTGCTTATTCATCCAGGATGTATCACACTGCTTAAAAGTTTATGAGCTAGAACAAAGCACACTATAAATTAACACAAAGGATAACTCTTAAAATTTTTAGAACAAAGAACCTAAAACATGACAGAAAAATATGAAAAAGACATGAGTCAACAGTGCTACATCTTCACAATTGGCTGCTCACTTTGTTAAGCGATGTTCAAAAGACATGATCAGCCAATTGACAAGAGAGATATGGAACTAGACACTAACAATATTGAAAATATCTTTAATCTCACTAAGGTAAGAAAAATCATATTAAAATTCCCTTGAGAAATCAAACTGATCCAGAAGTGGCATAAATTTCAGGAATTGCAAACAGAAACATTAAAAAATGTCAAATAACTGAGTTTGTTATGTTGTAAAGTTAAGTAGAGACACGAAAATCATCAAAAGGACACACTTTCATTTTGTAGATATGAAAACTACAGAATCAGATGACAAACACAATGCATACAATAAATAACAGATTATACAGGGCAGCAGGAGAAAATTGTGCACTTGCACAGGTAGCAACAGAAAGTGTTCAGAATGAAGCACAGACTACACCAGTACACACAAAGTATGACACAGCATAATCTATTGATCTTTGTCCCCTGAAGAATCCAGCATTGATTAAGCATTTGAAAGTCAAACAGCATAATTCAACTTACTAAAAACTACAAATGAAACACAATAGACTTATCTCGATAAATGCTAAAAAATAATTTCATGAAATCTAATTTATGTTCCTTTGTTGGGAATATCCCCTGGAGAAGGGCATGGCATCCCACTGAAGTATTCTTGACTGGAGAATCCCCAAGGCCAGAGGAGCCTGTTAGGCTTATTCTCCATGAGGTCACAAACACCTGTACACAACTGAGTGACTGAGCACATTCTGTAAAAATAGAAAAAAAAAAAAAAAAAAGAAAGAAAGAAAAGAAAGGAAAAAATGAAAAGAAAACTCTTAACAAACTAGAAACAGAAAACTTCCTCAACCTGATGAAGGTAATAAACAATATAGTTAATATCACACTTTAGGGAAAAACATGAGAATTTTACTTCTAAGATCAGAATTAACAAAAAGATGTCCAGTCTCATTATATTGAATTTCTCTCCATGAAATTTTAGAAAATGATAGAGAAGTTATGCAGTTTGTGAAAGAAGAATTAAACTGTTTTCATTTGTCAGTGACATCTATGGAGAATATTTAATGGAATATATAGCAACAAAATAAGTAAAACTGAATGGAGTAGGTCATATGCCTAGGAGTAGGTCATATGGTGACTACATTTTTACTTTTTTTAAGTAGCTTCAATATGGTTCACCATCATGGTAGTACCAATTTTCATGCCCACTGACAGTGCAAGAGGGTCCCCTTTTTGCCACAATGTCTCCAAATTATTGTTTGTAGAATTTTTGATGATGGCTTCTTTTGAGTGGTGTGAAGTAGTACCTTGTTGTAGGTTTGATTTGCATTTCTCTAATAGCTAGTGGTGTTGAGCATCTTTTCCTGTGTCTGTTGGCCATATGTATGACTTCTTTGGGGAAAAAATGCCTACTTAGATATGCCCATTTATTGATTGAGGTTTTTGTTTGTTTGCTTAAATTGGGATACACGTGCTGTTTGCAAATTTTGGAGACTAATGCCTTGATAACTAATGAGAACTATCTATATAGCACAGGTAAATATCCTCAATGCTCTTTGGTGACCTAAATGGAAGTAAACACAAAAAGGATGCACACCCGAATTACTTTGCTGTAGAACAGGAAATAACACAACATTCTAAAGCAATTACATGTTTACATAATGTATGCTCCATTTATAGAAAATTCTAGGAGAGGCAAAACTAATCTATACTGATAAAACTGAGAAAAGGGTTTGCATGGGGGAAGAGCAGTGTGGGAAAGGGACCCAAGAGATTTTCTAGGATAATAGGAAAGAAATATTACAGTGAGCATCATATATATAATTTTGGTGAAATTGCATAAATAGTTCTGCCAATGTAAACTGCAAATAAGCCTAAGTAGATCCATGCATTTACAAATTTATGAGAAACAGTCAAACTGTCCTTCAGAAAGTGGCATCAATTTATTCTTTCAAAACAATGCATGAGCACGCATTTTCCAACCTCTTATCCTCAATTTGGGGGAAATATTTTTTATCACTCAACGGTTTCATTGAACTTTTGGCAATTTGCATTGTGAGAAATCATATTTCTTTATTGTTTTTGTTTGCATTTGTTTTATAACCAATTACATTTGACATTCCCTCCTGCTTTCTGGTCACTTTTCTTCTTTTTCTTCTGAGTAAGTTGCATTTCTTTGTTCCCTTTGTTTCCTTTATGCCCTTTATGTTTTTCATGTTCTTTTCTTATTTTCACTTTTGAATTCTGCATAAATTAGGTAAATGTGTGCTTTGTCAGCTATCTTCAAAATATTTCTCAATTGTCATTTTATAATTCCTTGTTTATTATGTATTTACCCATGCAGGACTTTTTCTACAAAGTGTAAGTTTTCTCATTTTAGCTACTTGACAAAGATCACTTAAATTAAGAAATTTAAATAACCATGAAAACTCCAGGGAGATAGAGGGTGTAGGTTGAAAGATCGTTGGGAGAGCACAACTCTCTCTGAATTCATCTGTGTGCCTTTCCACATGTACTTTTCAATAAACTATTTAATATACCCTGAAATATATATAGAGAGAGAAGAAAGGAAGTGGTGTTGGGTAGCACCCCAAAGGGACATGATGAAGCCAAGACCGGTGGAGCTGCCCCTGGGACTCCAAAGAAAGGAGTCAGCCATAGGCTTGGTCAGCCCTGGAAAGCCAATGGGGACACGTCTCTACAGCTGTGATTGGAGGACTCTGGGAGCCCTAGTAGGTACTCAAAACCAAGATCACCAGGAGTGGGGAGCACAAGCAGAGCGATGAGGCTACCCATTAGGCCTGTCTCCCTTGGGCCAGAGGAAAAATCATGCTACTCTTATTATGGAAAATGCAGTCTTTGGATATTGTGAAAAGAACTAAGTGCATGGAGAGAAAGTAAATAAAAACTGGGTTCAATTTCACTACCGTTCATATTTTGTGGCTTCCTTGGTGACTCAGTGGTAAAGAGCCCACCTGCCAATGCAGGGGTCACATCCCGGGGTCAGGAAGATACCTTGGAGAAGGGATTGGTAACCCACTCCAGTATTCTTGTCTGGAGAGAGGAGACTCATGGGTACAGTCTATAGGGTTGCAAAAGAATCGTACCTGACTGACTAAGCACACAGTATTTTAGCCTATCTGATCCACATCTTTTTTCAGCTCATGTTTTTAAATTGAAATTATATTTCATGTGCATTTTAGTTTTCATTGTTCTTTGCTCTGTACATTCCTGAACATTTTGTGATAAAATTTTTCAAACACTGAACAAAGTTGAAAATTTTTTCTAGCTAATACACAAAGACTTACAACCTAGATTCTACTGTAACCAGCTCACAATACTTTTTTTTCTCATGTGTCTATCCATTGTCAATCCCTCTATCCATCCATAAATCTATCTTATTCCTTTGTCTATTTTGTGGTAAATTGAACATACCAGTATGCATCTCCATAATTATTTCAGCAAGCCTGCCATGAAGTAGTGAGCTGTATTTGTTCACAACACTTTTCTTTAGATATAAAATTTACATGTAATGAAAAATACTAATCAGTTTTTCCCATGTATGTTATTTTTAATTGAAGTATAAAATATTGTGGTAATTTCTGATTTATAGCAAAGTGATTAATCTATACACATATATGTGTATATATGCATTATTTAGGTGTGTATGTGTGTGTATATACATATATAAATATACACATATATATGTATACATATATGTATATATTTAAATATTTTTTTCTTTATTTTCTTTCTTTCTTTACTTTTTATTTTTTATTTTTTTTGGCTATTCTGCAAAGAGTATGTGGAGTTGGTTTCCTGAACAGAGAGTGAACCTCTGTAGCCTTAATCACTGGATCACCAAGGAAGACCCATATATATAATTTTTAATATTCTCTTCCAATATAGTTTATCATAGGATACTGAATGTAATTCTCTGTGCTCTACAGTTGGACCTTGTTGTTTATGCATTCCATATGTAATAGTATACATCTGTTAATCCCAACCTCCTATTCCTCCTAACCATCAACCCCCTCCTTCTTGGAAACCATAGGTCTGTTTTCTGTTTCCATGAATCTGTTTCTGTTTCATAGATATGTTCATGTGTCATCCTTAGATTTCACATATAAGTAATATAATTTGGTATTTTTCCTTGACTTATTTCACTTCATTTGATAAACTCTCAGTCCATGCATATTGCTGCTTGTGCCATCATTTCAATTTTTATGGCTGACAACTATTCCATTTTATATATGCAACTCTTCTTCTTTATTCATTCATCTGTCAGTGGATATTTAGGATGTGTTTATATTTTGGATTTTGTGAATAGTGGTGCTTCTAGGAACATCAGAGTGCTTGTATTCTCTGAGATTACACTTCTGTCAGGGTTTAGGCCCACAAACGGATCATATGATAATTCTATGTATTACTTTTATGAGGAACTTCCATACTGTTTTCTATAGTGGCTGCCCCAACTTACATTCCCACCAAATGTGTAGGAGGGCTCTCTTTTATCCATATCCTCTCCAGCCTTTGTTATTTACAGACATTTTGATGGTGACCATTATGACTGGTGTGACATGATACCTCATTGTGGTGTTGATTTGCATTTCTTTAATAATTAGGGATGCCAAGCATCTTTACATATACCTCTTGGCCATCTGCATGTCTTCTTTGGAGAAATGTATATTTAGATCTTCTGTCCATTTAAAAAATTTATTTGTTTTTTGCTGCACTGTGTCTCCCTGCCATGCATGAGCTTTTCTGTAGTTGTGGTGAGTGGGGATTACTTTCTAGTTGAGTACGAGGAGTTCTCATTGTTGTGGCTTCTCTTCTTGAAGAGCAAGGGATCTACGGCATGCAGGTTTTAGTTGTTGAACAGTGAGGGCTCAGTAGTTGTGGTGCATTGGTTTAACTGATACTTGGCATGTGGAATCTTCAAAAAGCAGGAATCAAACCCTTGTTTCCTGCATTGTCAATGGGATTCTTAACCATTGGACCACCAGTGGTGTCCTTACCCATTTTTTCATTGGTTGGTTTGTTTGTTTTTTGATATTGAGCTACATGAGCTCTTTGTATACTTTGAAGATGAATCCTTTGTTACTATGTAAATAATTTCTTCCATTCTGAGGGTTGTGTTGTAATTTTGTTTATGGTTTGCTTCTTTTTGCAAAGCTTTGAAGTTTAATTATGTCCCATTTGTTTGCTTTTATTTTCATTTCTCTATGAGATGGCTCAGAAAAGATCTGTGAGATGGCTCAAGAAAGATCTGTGGTTTAGGTCAAATAGCGTTTTCCCTGTTTTTCCCTAAGTCTTTTATAAAGTGTCTGGTCTTACATTAGGTCTTTGATCCATTTTGAGGTTTTGATTTTGTTTTTGTTTTTTGAGGGTTTTTTTGTTTGTTTTTTTGGTATTGATACCAGGTAGTGTTCTAATTTTATGGAGGAGCTTGTTAGGCCGCAGTCCATGGGGTCACTAAGAGTCGCACACGACTGAGGGACTTCACTTTCACTTTTCACTTTCATGCTTCGGGGAAGGACATGGCAAGCCACTCCAGTGTTCTTGCCTGGAGAATCCCAGGGACAGGGGAGCCTGGTGCACTGCCGTCTATGGGGTCGCACAGAGTCAGACCCAACTGAAGTGACTTAGCAGCAGCAGCAGGAGCAGCAGCGTTCTAATTTAATTCTTTGGCATGTAGCTGTCCACTTTTCCTGGCACCTTATTGAAGAGACAGTCTTCTCACAATTGTATGTTTTAGCCTTATTTATTATTGATTAAGTGACCATAGGTGTATAGATTTATCTCTGAGCTTTCCTTTTTGCAATGTTGAGGATAGTTCCCTCTGCTACACAGATGGTTCTCATAGTTATCAAGCTATTCTCCAAAATATACAAACAGCTCATGTAGCCCAATATAAAAATGAATAAATAAATAAATAAAACAATGGGCACATCTAAATAGACTCTTCTCCAAAGATGACATAATGATCACCAACAAACATATGACAAGAAACTCAATATCACTAATTATTAGAGAAATGCAATGCAAAACTACAGTGATGTATCACTTCACACCAGTCCAAATAGTCATCATTAAAAATTCTATAAACAATAATTCCTGTATAGGGTGTGGAGAAAAGGGGACCCTCTGTACTGTCTGCAGACATCTACATTGGTACAGCCGCTATGGTGAACACTATGGCAGCTCTTTTGAAAACTAAAACTGGAATTACCATGTGTCCCAGCAATCCTACTCCTGGGCATATTTCTGGAGAAAACCTTAATTCCAAATGATTCATGCAACCCAATGTTCACTGTAGCACAATTTACCATAGCCAAGACATGTTAGCTTTTTTTTTTTAATCATAGAAAATATTGAAAAGAAAAAAAAAAAATCATCTTGAAGCAAGCAGTCTCTAAACAGGGTGTCAAACTCCTAGGTATTTGTAAAAGTAGAGGTTTAAAGATAAGTAAACAAAGCAAGTATCAAAACTAAGTTCTTTGTTACCATTCTAACAGCAGAAAAAATGATTTCTACTAAAAGAACTAGTGCACTGTAATCTTTTTATCTCCCCATTCAGGAACTAAGAATTCTGAGCTAAAAGTAAAATGAAATCATGGGTAGTATTTTTTTTCTTTGTATTTTTCTGGTAAATTTACATTTTCTGTTCTGAGCACATATTAATTTTTAATAAAGTTATATAGTATCTTTTTCAACATGTAAAGACTACATCTGGATTTAATAAATTTCATTCATAAGCATTCTTTCTTTCTCCATGAGAGGGGAGCATAAGTACAATAAATATTTTTTTATACCCACATAGACTCTGGATAGTACCTTGGACTGCAAGTAGAGTAAACCAGGCAATCCTATAGAAAATCTGAATATGCATCGAAAGGACTGATGCTGAAGATGAAACTCCAGTAATTTAGCTACCTTATGCAAATAACTGACTCACTGGTAAAAAGTCTGATGATGTTGGAAAAGACTGAAAGCAAGAGTAAAAGGGGACGAGAGGATGAGATGGTTGGTTAGCGCCATCGGCTCAATGGATATCAGTTTTAGCAAGCTCTAGAAGTTGGTGAGGGACAGGAACAGGGAAGTCTGAGGTACAGCAGTCCACAGGATCACCAAAATCAGACACGACTAAGCACCTGAACTTAATATTCCATTGTATATATATATATATATATATATATATATATATATATATATATACCACAACTACTTTATCCATTCATCTGTCCATAGACATCTAGGTTGTTTCCATGTTCTACCAATTATAAGTAGTACTGCAATGAACAATGACATACCTGTGCCTTTTTCTGTTTGGTTTCCTCAGGGTATATGCCTAGGAGTGGGATTTCTGGCTCATATATTTATTCCTAGCTTTTTAAGGAATCTCTATAACATCTTCCATAGCGGCTGTATCAGTTTACATTGACACCAACAGTACAAGAGGTTTCCCTTTGCTTCACAACCTCTCCAGAACTTACTGTTTGCAGACTTTTTGATAATGAATATTCTGACTGGTGTTGGATGATATCTCATTGTAGTTTTGATTTGTATTTCTCTAATAATGAGTGGTATTGAGCATCTTTTCATGTTTTTATTAGCCAACCACATGTATTCTTTGGAAAAATGTCTTTTTATGTCTTTTCCCCCACTTTTTAATTTTCCCACTATTTGATTGCATTGTTTCTTTTCCTGGTATTAAGTTGTGTAAGCTGCTTTTATATTTTGGAAATTAATCCTTTGTCAGTTGTTTCATTGCTATTATTTTCTCCCATTCTGAGGATTGTCTTTTCACATTGCTTATGGTTTCTCTTGCAGGATTTAAGTTTAATTAGGTCCCACTTATTTACATTTGTTTATATTTCCATTACTTTAGGAGGTGGGTTATAGTAGATCTTGCTTTTATTTATGTCTTTGACTCTTCTTCTTATGTTTTCCTCTAAGTGTTTTACAGTTTCTGGTCTTACATTTAGGTCTTTAGCCTATTTTGAGTTGATCTTCATATACTGTGTTAGGAAGTGTTCTAATTTCATTCTTTTACATGTAGCTGTCCAGTTTTGCTGGAACCACTTATTGAAAGGCTGTATTTTCCCCATTGTATATTCTTAACCTCCTTTGTCAAAAATAAGGTACCCATAGGTGCATGGGTTTATTTCTATGCTTTCTATCTTGTTCCATATATTTCTGTTTCTGTTCCAGTAACATACTTTTTTTGTTTATTTATTTATTTTTTATGTGCTTTTTTTTTTTTTTTATTAGTTGGAGGCTAATTACTTCACAACATTTCAGTGGGTTATGTCATACATTGACATGAATCAGCCGAGGAGTTACATGTATTCCCCTTCCTGATTCCCCCCTCCCACCTCTCTCTCCACCGGATTCCTCTGGGCCTTCCCAGTGCACCTGGCCCGAGCACTTGTCTCATGCATTCAGTAACATACTTTTTGATGACTGCAGTTTTGTAGTATAATCTGAAGTCAGGAAGGTTGATTCCCCCAGCTCCATTCCTCTGTCTCAGGGTTGCTTTGGTTATTTGGGGTGTTTTGTGTTTCCATATGAATTGTGAAATGTTTTGTTCTGGTGCTGTTAAAAAACCATTGGTAATTTAGTATAGTTCACAGTGACTCTGCATTTTGTAGTATAGTCATTTTTCATGATATTGATTCTTCCTACACAGGAACATGGAATTTCTGTCCATCTGTTTATGTCATCTTTGATTTCTTTCTTCAGTTTCTTATAGTTTTCTGTATGCAGTTCTTTCCCCTCCCAAACTCTTAAGTAAGTTTTTCCTAGATATTTTATTCTTTTTATTGTAATGGTGAATGGGATTGATTCCTTAATTTCTATTTCTGATTTTTTCATGGTTAGCATATGGGAATGCAAGTGATTTCTGTGTTATGAATTTGTATCCTGTGACTTTGCAGAATTCACTGATTAGCTCTAGTAATTCTCTGATAGTATATTTAGGGCTTTCTGTGTTATCTCCAGTATTGTGTCATCTACAAACAGTGAGAGCTTTACTTCTTCTTTTCCGATCTCTCTCTGATTTCTTTTTCTTCTCTGATTGCTGAGGAAGGACTTCAAAAACTATCTGGAATAATAGTGGTGAAAGCAGACACCCTTGTCTTGTTCACAATTATAGGGGGAAAGCTTTCTGTGTTTCACCACTAAGAATAATGCTCGTTGTGATCTTTACACATATAGCCTTTACTATGTGAAGGTAGATTCCTTCTAAGCCCCCACCTTTTTTTTTTTAAGAGTTTTCACAGTAAATGGCTGTTGAATTCTGTCAAAGGCTTTTCCTGCATCTATTGAGATTATCATATGGTTTTTATGTTTCCATTGGTTAATACTGTGTATCACATTGATTGATTTGCCTATGTTGAAGAATCCTTTCATTCTTGGAATAAACCCATCTTGATCATGGTGTGTGAGCTTTTAGATGTGTTGTTGAATTCTGCTTGATAAAAATTTTTTGAGGATTTTTGCATCTACAGTCATCAGTGATATTGGCCTGTAGCTTTCTTTTGTGGTGTTGTCTGTTACATTTTGTTATCAGGGTGATGGTGGCCTTGGAGAATGAGTTTGGAAGTGTTTCTTCCTCTTCAATTTTCTGATAGAGTTTTAGAAGTATAGGCATTAGTTCATCTCTAAATGTTTTTCAGAATTCATATGTGAAATCATGTGCTCCTGAGCTTTTGTATTTTGGGAGTTTTTTTTTTTTTTTTTTTTTTTTTTTTGTCGCATCTTCTATTTAGAGCTTGTAACTGGATTTTTCTTAATTTCTACTTCTTCCTGGTTCAGCCTTGGAAGATCAAGCTTTTCTAAGAACCTGTCCATTTCATCCAGATTATCCATTTTATTTCCATAACGTTGTTTATAATAATCTCTTAAAATCCGTTGTATTTTTGAACCGTCTGTTGTAACATCTACCGTTCTGTTTCTAATTTTGTTGGTGTGATTCTTCTCTCTTTTTATCTTGATGACTCTGGTTAATGGTTTGTCAATTTTGCTTATCTTCTCAAGGAACCAGCTTTCATTTTATTAGTCTTTACAATTATTTCTTTTGTTTCTTTTTCTTCTATTTCTGTTTGGATCTTTATGATTTATTTCCTTCTACTTATTTTGGTGTTTTTGTTGTTGTTGTTGTTGTTCGTTTTCCAGTTATTTTAAGTGTCACGTTAGGTTATCTATTCAATAGATAGTTTTTTATTGTTTCTTAGGTAGACTTATATTGCTATAAACTTTGCACTTAGAAATGCTTTTGCTGCATCCCATAGGTTTTGAGTTGTGTTTTTATTGTCATTTGTTTCTATGATTTTTTTTTTATTTCCAAAGTAACCTGTGGTTATTTAGAAACATGTTGTCTAACCTGAATGCGTTTCTGTTTCTTACAGTGTGTTTCTTGTAATTGATATGTAGTTTCATAGGATTGTAGTCAGAAAAGATGCTTGATATGATTTCAATTTTTTCAATTTACTGAGGTTTGATTAGTGGCCAATGTGTGGTTTATCCTAGAGAATGTTCCATATGCTCTTGAGAAGGTGTGTTCTTTTTCATTTGGATGGGATGTCCTGAAGATATCAATGAGATCCAACTCATCTAATGTATCATGGAAGACATGTGTCTCCTTACTAATTTTGTTTTCATTATGCGTTCATTGGTGTGAATGGGGTGTTAAAGTTTCCTACTGTGAATTTGTTGTCAGTTTCTCCTTTTATATCTGTTAGTGGTTTGTCTTATGGATTCAGGGGCTCCAATGTAGGGTTCATAGATATTTACAATTGTTATCGCTTCATCTTGGATAGATCCCTTGATCATTATGTAGTGTCCTACCTTATCTCTTACAATCTTAAATTTAAGGTCTCTATTGTCTGATATGAAGATTGCAACTGCACCTCTCTTTGCTTCCCTTTTACATGTAATATATTTTTCCATCCTCTCACTTTCAGTCTACATGTGCCTTCAGGTCTGAAATTGGTTCTTGTAAACAACATATATATGGGTCTTGCTTTTGCATCCACTCAGCCAGTCTGTGTTTTTTGGTTGGAGCACTTAATCCATTTATATTTAAGGTAATTACTGATATATATGTTCCTATTGCCATTTTCTTAACTGTTTGAGGTTGACTTTGTAGATCTTTTTTCTTCTCTCCTATTTCTTGACTATATAAGTCACTTTAACCTTTGTTGTTGAGCAGATTTGGTGATAGTGAATTGTCTTAACTTATGCTTTTCTGAACAGCTTTTGTTTCTCCATCAATTTTGAATGAGATCCTTCCTGGGTACAGTAATCTTGGATGTATATATATTTTTTCCTTTCAGTAGTTTTAAAACATTCTGCTTTTCACTTCTGACCTTCAGAGTTTCTGCTGAAAGAACAGCTGTTAAGTGTATGGTGTTTCCCGTCTATGTTCCTTTGTGCTTCACCTTTGCTGCTTTTAATATTCTTTCACTGTGCTTTGTATTTGTTAATTTGATTTGCATGTGTCTTGCCTTGTTTCTCCTTGGTTTGTCCTCTTTGTGCATCTTGAACTTGATGACTATTTATTTTCCTTGTTCAGGAAATTTTCAACTATAATATCTTGCAAAATTTTCTCATAGCCTTTCTTCTTCTCTTCTTCTGGGACCGCAGTAAATTGAGTGTTGGTGTGTTTGATATTGTCCCTGTGATCTCTGAGACTTGCCTCTGGTCTTGTCGTTCAGTTTCCTTTATTCAGATCTTCAGCAGTTAGTTCCACCATTTTATCTTCAAGCTCACTCTTTGGTTCTCTGCTTCAGATATTCTATGCTATTGATTTCTTTTAGAGTATTTTTAATTTCAGTAATTATGTTGTTTGTCCCTGTATGTTTATTCTTTAATTTGTGTAGCTTTCTATTCAATGATTGTTGCATTTTCTCCATTTTGTTTTCAAGCTATTTGATCATCTTTATCTTCACTATTCTGAATTCTTTTTCAGGTAGTATTTGTAAACTACCTCTTCATTTCCTCTTCATTTATTTGGATTTTGTGTTTCTAACTTGTTACTTCATTTGTGTAGTATTTCTCTGCCTTTTCATTGTCTTTTTTTTTTTTTTTAACTTATTGTGATTGGGGTCTCTTTTCCCAGGTTGCAGGTTGAATTCAAGGTTGAACTGTTTGTTCCTTTTGGTTTCTGCTGTCCTAATGTTGGTCCAGTGGGGTTTCATATAGGGTAGGATTTGTACTGAGTTTTTTTTTTTTTTTTTTTTGGTTTCTGTTTGTTTTTCCTTTTTCAGGCAAAGCTCAGCGAGTTGGTAATCATATCTGTGCATGATTGGGATTTTATTTTTGTTTTGTCTGTTTTTTGGATGAGTTGTCCTGCACAGAGTGCTACTGGTGGTTGGGTGATGCCAGGTCATGTATTCAAGTGGTCTCCATTGTGTGAGTTCTCACTATTTGATAGTCCCTGGTGTTCATTCTCTGGTAGTCTAGGATCTTGCAATCTGTACTCTCACACCAATGGTTCAGGGCTTGATCTCTGGTCAGGAAAGAAGATTCCACAAGAGGCACTTTAATGGCATTAAATGAGATTATAAGAAATATAAAAAAATGATAAACCAAAGATGAAGCCCAGACAAATGGCATTTGCACAATTGGAAAAATAATAATGAAAATAAATGAATATACACCCATGTGCAAAATGAAAAGATTCCAACAAAAATAAAGAACTGTCAATTGAGCCAGCAAACAAAATAAATAAAAATTATATTAACCAGTTAAGAGTATGTGTACCAGAACTAAAATAACTAAAGCACAAACTGGAAAAGAAAGTTAGAGCATGTTTTCAAAAGGAGAATAATGCAATGAAAAAAAACCTTACAACTATGTTGAATGGAAAGGAAAGAAAGAAAAGAAAGAATAGATATGGAACGGTAAAAGAAGGAGATAAGGAAATATATGTATATATATATACCTGCATATATATACCTGCATATATATATACCTGCAAGAGGAAAAGAAGAGTAAGAAAGGCAAACAAAGGAATAAATGTAGAAAAATACAATAAGTTTAAAAAATTAAAAATTAAATTTATAAGAAAGAGAAATAAAATGGAAGAAAAAAGTAAAAAAGAAAGAAAGAACACTCCACAGAATGGCAAAAGACCAACATAGAGGCAAAAGTTTATAGCGGCAATAAAAACGGTAATGAAATATACACTTATATATATACACCCATAAGAAAAGTCAACAGTCCAACAAAAATAAAGTTCAAAGAATTGATCCAGCAAATGAAGAAAACCAAAATTATGTCAACCAGAACACAACTAACTAAAGCACAAACTGGAAAACAAAACTAGAGCAAAGTTGTAATTGGGGAATAAAGCAATGAAAATAAAACTAACAAATATGTTCAGAGGAAAGGAAAGAAAGTAAAGAGAGAAAAAATAGATGCACAAAGTTAAAACGAGGTAGATAAACATTTATCTACATTAAAGATGAACTGCAAGTGGTAAAGAACAGTAAGAAAAGCAAATGAAGTAATAAATGTAGAAAAAAAAAACAATAGGTTTAAAAATTTTAAATTAGGAGGTGGGTCATAGAGGATCTTGCTGTGATTTATGTCGGAGAGTGTTTTGCCTATGTTCTTCTCTAGGAGTTTTATAGTTTCTGGTCTTACATTTAGATCTTTAATCCATTTTGAGTTTATTTTTGTGTATGGTGTTAGAAAGTGTTCTAGTTTCATTCTTTTAAAAGTGGTTGACCAGTTTTCCCAGCACCATTTGTTAAAGAGGTTGTCTTTTTTCCATTGTATATCCTTGCCTCCTTTGTCAAAGATAAGGTGTCCATAGGTTCGTGGATTTATCTCTGGGCTTTCTATTCTGTTCCATTGATCTATATTTCTGTCTTTGTGCCAGTACCATACTGTCTTGATGACTGTGGCTTTGTAGTAGAGTCTGAAGTCAGGCAGGTTGATTCCTCCAGTTCCATTCTTCTTTCTCAAGATTACTTTGGCTATTCAAGGTTTTTTTGTATTTCCATACAAATTGTGAAATTCTTTGGTCTAGTTCTGTGAAAAATACTGTTGGTAGCTTGATAGGGAGTGCATTGAATCTATAGATTGCTTTGGGGTAGAATAGCCATTTTGACAATATTGATTCTTCCAATCCATGAACATGGTATGTTTCTCCATCTGTTTGTGTCCTCTTTGATTTCTTCCATCAGTGTTTTATAGTTTTCTATGTATAGGTCCTTTGTTTCTTTAGGTAGATATACTCCTAAGTATTTTATTCTTTTTGTTGCAATGGTGAATGGTATTGTTTCCTCAATTTCTCTTTCTGTTTTTTCATTGTTAGTATATAGGAATGCAAGGGATTTCTGTGTGTTAATTTTATATCCTGCAACTTTGCTATATTCATTGATTAGCTCTAGTAATTTTCTGGTAGAGTCTTTAGGGTTTTCTATATAGAGGATCATGTCATCTGCAAACAGTGAGAGTTTTACTTCTTCTTTTCCTATCTGGATTCCTTTTACTTCTTTTTCGGCTCTGATTGCTGTGGCCAGAACTTCCAACACTATGTTGAATAGTAGTGGTGAGAGTGGGCACCCTTGTCTCTAGGACCCACCTCCCAGAATATTGGAAATAAAAGCAAAACTAAACAAATCGGACCTAATGAAACTTAAAAGCTTTTGCACTGCAAAGGAAACTATAAGTAAGGTGAAAAGACAGTCCTCAGATTGGGAGAAAATAATAGCAAATGAAGAAACAGACAAAGGATTAATCTCAAAAATATACAAGCAACTCCTGAAGCTCAATTCCAGAAAAATAAATAACCCAATCAAAAAATGGGCCAAATAACTAAACAGACATTTCTCCAAAGAAGACATACAGATGGCTAACAAACACATGAAAAGATGCTCAACATCACTCATTATTAGAGAAATGCAAATCAAAACCACAATGAGGTACCATTACACGCCAGTCAGGATGGCTGCTATCCAAAAGCCTACAAGCAATAAATGCTGGAGAGGGTGTGGAGAAAAGGGAACCCTCTTACACTGTTGGTGGGAATGCAAACTAGTACAGCCGCTATGGAAAACCGTGTGGAGATTTCTTAAAAAACTGGAAATAGAACTGCCATATGACCCAGCCATCCCACTTCTGGGCATACACACTGAGGAAACCAGATCTGAAAGAGACACGTCCACCCCAATGTTCATCGCAGCACTGTTTATAATAGCCAGGACATGGAAGCAACCTAGATGTCCATCAGCAGATGAATGGATAAGGAAGCTGTGGTATATATACACCATGGAATATTACTCAGCCATTAAAAAGAATTCATTTGAACCAGTCCTAATGAGATGGATGAAGCTGGAGCCCCTTATACAGAGTAAAGTAAGCCAGAAAGATAAAGAACATTACAGCATACTGACACATATATATGGAATTTAGAAAGATGGTAACGATAACCCTATATGCAAAACAGAAAAAGAGACACAGAAATACAGAACAGACTTTTGAACTCTGTGGGAGAATGTGAGGGTGGGATATTTCAAAAGAACAGCATGTATGCTATCTATGGTGAAACAGATCACCAGCCCAGGTGGGATGCATGAGACAAGTGCTCCGGCCTGGTGCACTGGGAAGTCCCAGAGGAATCGGGTGGAGTGGGAGGTGGGAGCGGGGATCGGGATTGGGAATACATGTAAATCCATGGCTGATTCATATCAATGTATGACAAAACCCACTGGAAAAGAAAAATAACAATAATAATAAAAAAAAAAAGAATTTGAAAAGTAATATAATTACTAGGCAAAGGTGGAGTCTGATCATACAAAAATAGCCTTGGATTTTATGGGGTACTGCTCAGTTTTGGTAACTGCTGCAACTTGAAGGCATTTGATTGTGAAACCCCTGTGGACCATTGCTTAATGAAGGATTAGAATATCCAAAAAAAAAAAAAAAAAATTAAATTAGGAAAAGACCAAAAACAGAAGAGAGAGAGAGAGAGAGAAAATACAAAATCCAAAGAAGTGCAAAACCAAAGTAGAAGCAGTGATTTATAACAACAATTTAAAATGTGACTGGTGGGGGTTGGGAGGAGAGGTCATGGCTGCAATCACTATCTGCCATGATTTTGGAACCCCCAAAATTAAATCAGCCACTTTTCCCACTGTTTTCCATTTCGTACTTGTTAGCATTTGCCTTATATGTTGAGGTGCTCCTATGTTGGGTGCATATAGACGTATAATTGTTATATCTTCTTCGTAGATTGATCCTTTGAATGTTTTATAGTGTCCTTCTTTGTCTCTTTTCTTGGCGTTTATTTCAAAGTCTATTTTATTTGATATGAGCATTGTTACTCCTGCTTTCTTTTGGTCTTCATTTGCATGAAATATGAAGGACTTCTACAGTCCTTCACTTTCACTATTCCTTGGTTTGAGGTGTGTCTCTTGTAGACATCCTATGTAGAGGTCTTGTTTTTGTAATCATTTTACAATTCTTCCTTTGTCACCTGTCTATCCCTTTATCATCAATTGATCTTTTTCCTTGGTGAATTTTGTGGCAATTGCAAACTTCAGTATGTGTCTCCTTAAGTATTTCAGCAATGTTGTCATGAAGTAGTGAGCTGTGTTTATTTACAGCAATTTTCTTTCAAGATAAACTTTACATACAATGAAACATACCAATCTTTTTTCCCCAATCATGTTATTTTTATCTGAAGTAGAGTTCATTTACAATGTTATGTTAATTTCTGATTTACAGCAAAGTGATTCAGTTATACAAATACATGTGTATATATACATTGTGTGCAGGTATATGTTATTTCATTCAGGTTTTTTTTTTTTTTTTGGCGACCCAGTGCAGCATGTGAGATTAGTTCCCTGATCAGTTATGGAACCTGCATCCCTTCAACTGGAAATGTGGAGTCTTAACCACTGGACTGCCAGGGAAATTATATATATGTAATTACATGATATACATATATACATATACATATAATTATATACATATAATATAATTATTATATGTATATATTTCATTATAATTTATCATTTCATACTGAATATGGTTCTCTGTGGTCTACAGTAGGAGCTAGTTTATCCATGCTAGATACTCCAGTTTGTATCTCTTAACCCCAATTTCTTACTCCACCAATTCTCTCTGCCTTGGAAGCCACAACTCTTCTCTATGCCCAGGAGTTTGTTTCTGTTTCATACAGATGTTCATTTGTGTCTTATCTTAAATTCCACATTTAAGTGTTATTTGGTGTTTGTCTTTCTCTGTGTGACTCATTTAATTTAGTATGATCATCTCTCTGTCAAAGCACGTTGTCTCAAAAGCCCTTATTGTTATAGCTGTATAGATTTTAGGATTCTTTTAACCATACACAGACCTTTTGATTGTGGTATTGATCTGTGGTAATTTTTGTGAATATATTAAAATGTGTTTAGTTAAAAAAAATGTGTTTAGTATAGTACTCTTGGTAGTGTACATCCATTTTGAGGCTGTGTTATGATTTTATATGTATGTCAGTCCAGTTCAGTCGTTCAGTCCTGTCTGACTCTGCAACCCTATGGGCTTTAGCCAGACCTCCCTATCCATCAACAACTCCTGGAGCTTGCTCAAACTCAGGTCCATCAATTGGGTGATGCCATTCAACCATCTCATCCTCTGCCATCCCCTTCTCCTCCTGCCTACAGTCTTTCCCAGTCTTTCTAATGAATCAGTTGTTCACATCAATTGGCCAAAGTATTGGAGTTTCAGTTTCAGCATCAGTCCTTCCAATGACTATTCAGGACTGATTTCCTTTAGGATTGACTGGTTTGAGCTGCTTGCAGTCCAATGTACTCTTCAGAGTATATGTGGAGAGGAAATGGTAACCCACTCCAGTATTCTTGCCTGGAGAATCCCATGGACAGAGGAGCCTGGCAGGCTACAGTCCATGGGGTCGCAAGAGTCGGATATGACTTAGTGACTAGAAAATCCAGATATATTCTCTCAAATGAATATACATGTATGAGTAAATATTTACTGTGCTTTTGCTTTCCTCTCATGGTGAAATAGAAGAATGCTTATGAATGTAATTTATAAAATCCAAATGTATTCTACTCATGTTGGAAAACATATTGTATAGCTGTGTTAAAAATTGATACATGCTCATAACAGAAAATTTAAGTTCCTAGAAAAGTACAAAGGAAAAAAAAATCACCCATGATCTCAATTTACCATTGGCTCAGAATTCTGAGTCCCCAGGATGGGGAGATGAGGGTATGCTAACTCTTTTAGTATAAAATAATCTTTTCTGCAAATTAAATGTTAATATGAAACTTGGTTTTGAAATTTGCTTATTGCTTTGCTAATCTTTAAGTCTTTACATTTACAAATACTTAGTAATTTGATCCCTGGTTTAGAGTTTGTTTTCTTCAAGGTTTGATTTTCTTTTTTTTTCCCATTTTTGTTATGATTAAAAAATGTTGAATAGTTTGGCTACAACAGATAGTGCAGCAATGAAGATTGGAGTGCATGTAGTTTGAGGTAAAGGTTTTCTCCAGGAATATGCCGAAGTGGAGTTGCTGAATCATATGGTATTTCTGTTTTTAGTTGTTTTTTTTTTTTTTTTTTTTTTAAGGAGCTGACCTACTGTTCACAATAGTGGTTCTAGTGGTTTACTGATGGTGCAAAAGAATTCCCTTTTCTCCACACAGTCTCCAGAAAATCTTCTTTTTAGAATTTTTGCTGTTGGCTGTTCTGACTGGAGTGAAGTCAGAACTACCTCATTGTAGTTCTGATGTGCCTTTTGCTAATAATTAATAATGATGAGCATATTTTCATGTGTTTTATGATCATCTGTATGTCTTCTTTGGAAAAGTGTCTATTTAGATCTGTCCATTTTTTATTGAGTTGTGTTTCTTTTTTTTTTAACACTGGCCTGCATGAGCTATTTGTACATTTTGGAGAATAATGCCTTGATAACTAATGAGATTTGTGACATTGTATAGGAGGCAGTGATTAAGCACATCAATATGAAACGTGTATACAAAAAGACAAATTAACCCATTTGAATGCAGAGTTCCAAAGAATAGCACGGGGAGATAAGAAAACTTTCCTCAGTGATTAGTGCAAAGAATTAGAGGAATACAAGAGAGTGGGAAAGACTAGCAATCTCTTCAAGAAAATGAGAGATCACAAGGAACTTTCATGCAAAGATGAGCACAATGAAGGACAGAAATGGTATGGACCTAACAGAAGCAGAAGATATTAAGAAGAAGTGGCAAGAATACACAGAACTAAAAGAGAGATCTTCATGGACCAGATCACTCGCCTAGATCCAAATATCCTGGAATGTGAAGTCAAGAGGGCCTTGAGCAAAGCTAGTGGAGGTGATGGAATTCCAGTTGAGCTATTTCAAATCCTAAAAGATGATGCTGTTAAAATGCTGCTGCACTCAATATGCCAGGAAAACTGGAAGTCTCAGCAGTGCCCACAGGATTGGAAAAGGTCAGTTATCATTTCAATACAAAAAAAGCCAATGCTAAAGAATGTTCAAACTACCAAACAATTGCATTCATCTTACACAATAGCAAGTTCAGTTCGGTTCAGTTACTCTGTAGTGTCCAACTCTGCGACCCCATGAATCGCAGCATGCCAGGCCCCCCTGTCCATCACCAACTCCTGGAGTTTACTCAAACTCATGTGCATCGAGTCAGTGACGACATCCATCCATCCACTCTGTCATCCCCTTTAGTCCTCTTAGTTCTTCACTTTCTGCCATAAGATTGGTGTCATCTGCATATCTGAGATTACTGATATTTCTCGTGGCAATCTTGATTTCAGCTTGTGCTTCTTCCAGTCCAGCCTTTCTCATGATGTACTCTGCAAGTAAGCTAAATAAGCAGGCTGACAATATACAGCCTTGATATACTTCTTTTCCTATTTGGAACCAGTCTGCTGTTCCATGTCCAGGTCTCACTGTTGCTTCCTGACCTGCATACAGGTTTCTCAAGAGGCAGGTCATGTCGTCTGGTATTCCCATCTCTTTCAAAATTTTCCACAGTTTATTGTGATCCGCACAGCCAAAGGCTTTGGCATAGTCAATAAAGCACAAACATGCTTTTCTGTGAGTATTTTTTAGCATTCTTAGACATAAACTACCAAACAATGTGCCTTTATTTATGTCTAGATAGTGAAATAAAGTATTCATGCAAAGTACAAGATTTTTTAGCTGAACAATACAAAATCTTCTTGTATTGGAACATAAAGTATCTTGCTTAACTTGAAAATGTCTTAAAGTGAAGTTCACTCTTAATTGTCAGTTATTTTGAAACAGTGGCCCAAAGAAAATAAAATTCGGTTAATTTGGGTTGCTTGAACTGTATCTTTCACAGATTATTTTTTTCTTAAAATGTCCCTTACACTTTTACAGTCATAATTAGATATAAAATGATCAATCAATTTTATACTATGTTTATTTGCTGCACATTTTTATTTCCTTTAATTTATGAGTGTAACTAGAAAGATGTTCTATGGAATGGCTATTAAAAATGATTCCTCTCTATTCTGTGAAGCATACTGTTTACACTACAGTTGGAGACTTTCATTGCCTAAAAGCTCTCATGATTCAGGTCTACTGTCTAGGATTTTGTTTCACTTTGTTTAGGCTCAGAATTTTCTCATCTATTTCTAGTATCTTAAGAATCTTTGTAGGAATGTTTCTATGTTGATGTTTAGTTGCTAAGTCTTGTCCAACTCTTTACCACTCCATGGATTATAAGCCTACCAGGCTCCTCTGTCCATGGGGATTCTCCTGGAAAGAATACTGGAGTGGGTTGTCACGCGCTCCTCCAGGGGATCTTCCTGACCCAGGGAAGGAACTTGTGTCTGCTATAGCTCTAGCATTGCTGGCTGGTTCTTTACCATTTAGCCAAATATATATTTGCACAGTAAACCGACTTTAATTATTAAGATTGATAATCAGTGAAAAATAAAGATGGAGAAGTCCAAACAAACATACACCAATTAATAAGAGGGAAACTTTCATTTTATTTTGGTTTCTTTTAATTTTTATGACACTCTTTCTTAGCTCATAGTTTATCTTTATCATCATCTTAGTCTGTGTAAATAACTATTTGTTACATTTCTTACAGACCAGATATCTGCTGAGAATGAGTTCCCCAAATTTTTGCTTGTTTGAGAATATCTCCTTCTGCTTTGTGTTTGAAAGGTTATTTTCCTGGACATAGAAGATAAGTTAGTAGTTATCTTCAAAAAAAGCTTTTTATTTATTGTCATGTTGTTCATGTACCATGAATTTACTAGCTAATGTGTATAATTCATTGTTTGGATTCATAGGTTGCATAACCACAACCACTTCTTCATTCTATAATATTTTCATGACTACAATGGGAAACACTGTCCAGTTGGCAGACATTTTTCATTTCCCCCTTCATCTGGGACTTGGCATCCACATCTCTATTTTCTGTCTTAAGATAATTACCTAATCTGGGGCATATTCATTCATATGAACAGAGTAATGCAATATGCAGCATTTTGGGCCTGATTTATTTTAATTAACATAATCATTTCAGAGCTATAGCATGTTATAGCATGTATCAGAACTACATTCATTTGATGAATAATATTACACTGCACGTTTTATTTTTTCTATCACCATTTGATTGACATTTGAATCATTTCAACTTTTTTCTTGTTTTAATATCATGTTCACTTTATTTACTTTTTATTTAATAATTTTAAATTTTTTAATGTATGGCTATTAAATAAAATGTAAATAAAAATTTAATGTACTGGCTTTACAAAACTTTGTTGTTTTCTGTCAAACCTCAATAAGAATCAGATACAGGTATACATATATCCCCTCCCTCTTAAATAATCCTCACATGTCCCTGATCCCTTAGGTTGATACAGAGCCCCTGTTTGAGTTTCCTGAGGCATACAGTAAGTTTCTGCTGGATATCTATTTTACATATGGTAATGTAAGTTTCCATGCTACTCTCTCCATACAACTCACCCTCCCCTTCCCTTGCCACAAGTCCATTTTTCTGTTCTCTATGTCCTTCTCATTAATATTCCTGCAAATAAATTCTTCTGTACCATATTTCCAGATTCTGTATATATGCATTGCAATACAATTTGTATGTTATGCTTTCTGATGTACTTCACTCTGCTTTAGGCTCTAGATTCATTCATCTCATTAGAAATGACTCAAATATTTCCCTTTTTATGACTAATATTCCATTGACTTCCCTTGTGGTTCAGATGGTAAAGTGTCTGCCTGCAATGAAGGAGACATGGGTTCAATCCCTAGGCCAGGAATATGCCTTGGAGAAGGAAAGGCAACCCATTCCAGTACTCTCACCTGGAAAATCCCATGGACAGAGAAGCATAGTAGGCTAGAGTCCATGGGGGTACCAAAGAGTTGATCATGACTGAGCAACTTCATTTTAACTTTCCACTTTAAACTTTCCATTTAAAACTTTTCCAATCCTGTCTTTAGTATTCCCTCCACTCCCAAAGAAAGGCAATAGCAAAGAATATACAAACTACTGAATAACTTCACTCACCTCACACGCTAGTGAAGTAATGTTCAAAGTTCTCCAAGTGAGGCTTTAACAATATGTGAACAGAGAAATTCCAGATGTTCAAGCTGGATTTAGAAAAGGCAGAGAAACCAGAGATCAAATTGTCAACGTCTGTTGGATCATAGAAAAAGCAAGGGAATTCCAGGAAAACATCTACTTCTGCTTTATTGATTATGCCAATGCCTTGACTGTTTTCAGTTCAGCTCAGTTCAGTTGCTCAGTCGTGTCCAATTCTTCTTGACTCCATGGACTGAAGCACACCAGAATCAATGCAAGCTGTGGAAAGTTCTTCAAGAGATGGGAAGACCAGGCCACCTTACCTGCCTTCTGAGAAATCTGTATGCAGATCAAGAAGCAGCTGTTAGAACCAGACATGGAACAACAGTCTGTTTCCAAATTGGGAAAGGAGTACGTCAAGGATGTATATTTTCACCCTGCTTATTTATCTTATAGGCAGAGCACATCATATGAAATGCCAGGCTGGATGAAGCACAAACTGGAATCAAGATTTTTGGTAGAAATATCAATAACCTGAGAAATTCAGTTGACACCGCCAGTATTGGAAAAAATGATAAGGAAATAAAGAACCTAAGAGAGTGAAAAAGCTGGCTTAAACCTCAACATTTGAAAACTAAATTCAAGGAATCTGGTCCCACAACCTCAGGGCAGATAGATGGGGAAATAGCGGAAACAGTGACAGACTTAATTTTCATCGGCTCCAATATCACTGGACATGATAAATGCAGCCATGAAATTAAAAGCCATTGCTCCTTGGAAGAAAAACTATAACCAACTTAGACAGCATATTAAAAAGCAGAGACATTTCTTTGGCAACAAAGCTACATCTAGATAAAGGTATGTTTTTTTAAAGCACTCAAGTATGGATGAAAGAAAATAGGGAGAAGAAATGGTTCCAAACCAAGCCCCAAAGATACTCTTCCCATGGGAGAAGAGGAAGAGGACTTGGTGTTTCTGTGTGTGAGTGCGGAGGTGGGAACATAGCTGCGGAGCTGTGTCATGTGTGTGGTGGCAGTGCCATTAGTTAGAAGGCTTAAAAAATAGTTGACCCTAGGGCTCCTACCTCATAGTAGTGTTTATTACACTTCAAGATACGATGTTAGCCACCAACAGCATCAAATACTCAAACTTGCTTACTAAAAGGGAGCCCTTGGTATACTGTAAAATAATGGTGGTTTTCAGTATGGAAATTTCTCAGAAAACAAAACAAAGAAATACATATGAACCACCAGTGTCTTTCTGGTATGTATATATGTATATATATATACACATGGAACATACATATATATACATGGAACAACAGTATATATATATATATATATCTGTGTGTGTATATATATACACATCTCTTGCTTCACAGGCAGATTCTTTGCCACTGAGTCACCAAGGAAGATCTATAGGATGATACTCAGCCATAAAAAGAATGCAATATTGCCATTTGCAGTAACATGGAAGGTAAAATACTAAGTATAACAAGAAAGAAAAAATACTGTATGATGTCACATATAGAATCTTAAAATACCACAAAGTAGAGAACATGAGAAAGAGAGAGGTTCACAGATTTGGAGAACGACCTACTGGTTACTACTGGGGAGGGAGGAGGGGGTGGGGCAATACAGAGGTTGGGGAGTGGGAGGTACAAAATATTAACTGTACCATGAACTCAAGGATGTATTGTTCAAAATGGGGAATAGAACCAGTATTTTATAATAAGTATAAATGTAAAGCAAACTTAAGCAATTGTATAATAAGAAAAAAAAGGAAAGAACAAGGGAGAAAGAAAGGAAGGGAAAGAATGACGGTTTTGGGAGGTCACAAAAGCAATATTGATTAAGCACTTTTTAGCTAAGGAATTTAGAATAGAGCAGTATGCCGATCACATGAGGGGCAGAAGAAGTGGCCCACATCCAGTGCAGGAAATACTGGGGCATTGCCCACGAAGAGGTTTTTACAAAAATAAAATAAAACCAAGTTAAAGCTGGTTCTGTTTTTATTACCATCTCCATAATCCAGTATTCTAAAATAATGTCAGAAATCGAATATATTTTCCCTGTAAATCCAGATGTTGTTGGTTTAATTTCTAAAAATTTCTTGTCATTTAGGTCAGGTTTTAATAATTTATTATTCACAATGTACAAATTTTTGCTATATATATATATAGATAGATATACATAGGCATGCACCTATGTGTATATTTTTTCCAGGGGTTGTGTATGGATGTGGGAATTGGACTGTGAAGAAAGCTGAGCGCTGAAGAATTGATGCTTTTGAACTGTGGTGTTGGAGAAGACTGTTGAGAGTCCCTTGGACTGCAAGGAGATTCAACCAGCCCATCCATAAAGGAGGTCAGTCCTGGGTGTTCACTGGAAGAACTGATGAAGAAGCTGAATCTCCAATACTTTGGCCACCTCAAGTGAAGAGTTGACTCATTGGAAAAGACCCTGATCCTGGGAGGGATTGGAGGCAGGAGGAGAAGGGGATGACAGAGGATGAGATGGCTGGATGACATCACCGACTCGATGCACATGAGTTTCAGTAAACACCAGGAGTTGGTGATGGACAGGGAGGCCTGGCATGATGCGAATCATGTGATCACAAGGAGTCGGACATGACTGAGTGACTGAACTGAACTGATGTGTATATAGGAGTCAACCTATACATATAATTTCATAGGGCCACAGTTTTACTACTTATCCTTAAAGATTGTCTTCCATGAAGAATTTAATTAAGAGAAGAACCTCTTAAACAGTTGTCACCAACACAGGCTTCCATGGATATCACTGCTCCATTCCATAGAGTTTCTTTAATTGCTTGGAAGGCCTTGAAAACACTTTTTGCACAACCAACAGTCCCTGGGGGAACCCACTAATACATATCCCATGTTCAAATAGTTGATTCTAAATACACAGTGATACCACAAGGTTATCAAGGTAAAGGCATACAATGTGCTTTTATTTATGACTAAATCAGTGAAACAAAGAATTCACTGCAAGGTACAAATATTTTTAGCTTGAAAAATACAAAATCTTCTTATATTTGAACATAAAATATCCTGATAAACTTGAAAAATATGTTTTAAAGTGAAATTCATTCTTATTTGTAAATGATTTTTGGAACTATGGAAAAATAAAAATAAAATGGCATTAATTGGGAGCTTACAACTGTATCTTTTGTAGCTGCTTTGTTTTAAAATTCTTTTCCAGTTTTCATCTTAATTAGATATAAAATACGGAAAACATTTTATACTATGTTGACTTCCGGACGATTTTATTTCCTTTAATTTATGAACATATCTAGTAAGTTATTCTATTAGCCCTCTCTCTTATGTGGAACACAATGTTTACAATACTGTAAGGGACATTTGTATTGCCTAAAATCATGTATTATTCAGCTCTAGTATGTCTAGGCATTTTGTTTTGCTTTGTTTAGGTTGAGGCTTTTCACATCTATTTGTAGGATCTTCAGAGTTTCTGTTAGGAATGTGTGCCTGTTGTTTAGTTGCTCAGTCCTATCCAACTCTTTGCCACCCCATTGGGTGTAAGCGCACCAGTCTCCTCTGTCTTTGGGATTTTTCAGGCAAGAATAATGGAGTGGGTTGCCATGGTCTCCTGAGGGGATCTTTCTGAGACAGAGATGGATTTTGCATCTTGTTATCACAATAAACTATGGAAAATTCTGAAAGAGATGGAAATACCAGACCTCCTGACCTGTCTCTTGAGAAACCTATATGCAGGTCTGGAAGCAACAGTTAGAACTGGACCTGGAACAACAGAGTGACTCCAAACAGGAAAAGAAGTATGTCAAGGGTGTATGTTGTCACCCTATTTATTTAACTCATATGCAAAGTATATCATGGGAAATGCTGGGCTGGAAGAAGCACAAACTGGAATCAAGATTGCCGGGAGGTATATCAATAACCTCAGATATGCAGATGACACAACCCTTAGGGCAGAAAATGAAGAGGAACCAAAAAGCCTCTTGATGAAATTGAAAGAGGAAAGTGAAAAGGTTGCCTTAAAGCTCAACATTCAGAAAACTAAGATCATGACATCTAGTCCCATCACTTTCTGGGAAATAGATGGGTAAACACTGTAAACAGTGTCAGACTTTATTTTGGGGGTCTCCAAAGTCACTGCAGATGGTGATTGCAGCCTTGAAATTAAAAGATTCTCATTCCTTGGGAGGAAAGTTATGACCAACCTAGATAGCATATTAAAAAGCCGAGACATTACTTTGCCAACAAAGGTCCATCTAGTCAAGGCTATGGTTTTTCCAGTGGTCATGTATGGGTGTGAGACTCGTGCAAAGTGTTGACTCATTGGAAAAGACCCTGATTCCGGGAGGGTGGGGGTAGCAGGAGAATGGGATGACAGAGGATGAGATGGCTGGATGGCATCAATGACTCGATGGACATAAGTCTGGGTAAACTCCAGGAGTTGGTGATGGACAGGGAGGCCTGGCGAGCTGTAATTCATGTGGTCACAAGGAGTCAGCCATGACTGAGTGGCTGAAATGAACTGAACTGAATGGATCCTGCATTGCAATTGAATTCTTTACTTCCAAACCAAACTATATCTTGCATACACGAAACTCACTTTAATAATAAAGATTCATAATCAGTGAAACATAAAGCTACAGAAGCCCAAACAAGCCTTTATCTTTTACCAATTTTTTTTTCAGATTGATTGTATTCTTTTTTTAAGATTTTAATTGCAGGCTAGTTACAATATTATGGTATTTTTTGCCATACATTCCTATGAATCAGCTGTGGGTGTACATGTGTGCCCCATCCAGAGTCTCACTCCCACCTTCTTCCCCATCATCTCTCAGGGTAACCCCAGTGTACCAGCCTCATGTGTCAGATCTGGACTGGTGATAAATTGCACATATGATAATATACATGTTTCAATACTATTCTCTCAAATCATGCCACCATTGCCTTCTCCCATAGAGTCCAAACATCTGTTTTTACATTGATGTCTCTTTTGCTGTTTTGCTTATAGAGTCATCATTGCCATCTTTCATATTTCCAAATATATGTGTTAATATACTCTATTGGTGTTTTTCTTTCTGACTCAGTTCACTCTATATAATAGGCTCAAGTTTCATCCAACTCATTAGAACTGATTCAAATGCATTCTAGAACACTTTCTAAAACCATACACAAAAATAAACTCAAAATGGATTAAAGATCTAAATGTACCATAGCTTTCTTATCCATTCACCTGCCAATGGACATCTAGGTTGCTTCCATGTCCTGGCTATTGTAAACAGTGTTGTGATGAACATTGGTATACACGGGTCTCTTTCAAATCTGGTTTCCTTCGTGTGTACGCCCAGCAGTGGGATTGCTGGGTCAGATGGCTGTTCTATTTTCAGCTTTTTAAGGAATCTTCACACAATTCTCTAAAGAGGTTGTACTAGTTTGCATTCCCACGAACAGTGTAGAAGGTTCCTTTTTCTCTGCACCCCCTCCAGCATTTATTATGTGTCAACTTTTTGATAGCAGCCATTCTGACCGGTGTGAAATGGTACCTCATTGTGGTTTTGATTTGCATGTCAAAAGATAATGAGTGATGTTGAGCGTCTTTGCATATGTCGGTTATTCACTTGTAGGACTTCTTTGGAGAAATGTCTGTTTAGTTCTTTGACCTATTTTTGGATTGGGCCACTTATTTTTCTGGAATTGAGCTGCAGGAGCTGCTAGTATATTTTTGAGATTAATTCTTTGTTGGTTGCTTCATTTGCATTTGTTGCTCTCATTCTGAAGTCTGTCTTTTCACCTTGTTTTATAATTTGCTTCATTGCACAAAAGATTTTAAGTTTAGTTGGGTTCCATTTATTTAGTTTTGCTTTTATTTCCATTACTCTAGGAGTTCTGTCATAAGGATCCTGCTATGATCTATGTCAGAGATATTTTGCCTATGTTTTCCTTGAGGAATTTCATGGTCTCTGGTCTTACATTTTGATCTTTAATCCATTTTGAGTTTGTTTTCGTGTATGGTGTTTGAAAGTGTTCTAGTTTCATTCTTTTACAGGTGGATGACCAGTTTTCCCAGCATCACTTGTTAAAGAGATTGTCTTTCCTTCATTGTTTATTCTTGCATCCTTTGTCAAAAGTAAGCTGTCCATAGGTGTGTCAATTTATCTCTGGTTTTTCTATTTTGTTCTATTGATGTATATTTCTGTCTTTGTGCCAGTACCAAACTGTCTTGATGACCGTTGCTATGTACTATAGGCTGAAGTCAAGCAGGTTAATTTCTCCAGTTCCATTCCTCTCCCTCAAGCTTGTTTTGACTATTCAAGGCTTTTTGTAATTCCATACAAATTTTGAAATTATTTGTTCTAATTCTCTGAAAAATACAATTGGTAGCTTGATAGAGATTGCATGGAATCTGTAGATTATTTTGAATAATATACTCATTTTCAGTATATTTATTCTTCAAATCCATAAACCTGATATATTTCCCAATCGATTTGTGTCATCTTTTATTTTTTTTTGTCTTCAGTGTTTTATAGTTTTCTACATATAGGTCTTTTGTTTCTTTAGGTAGATTTATTTCTAAATATTTTATCCTTTTCATTGCAATGGTGAATGGAATTATTTCCTTAATTTCTCTTTCTGTTTTCTCATTGTTCGTGAATAGGGTTGCAAGGGATTTTGGTGTGTTAATCTTATATATGGCAATTTTACTGCATTCATTCATTAGTTCTAATAATTATCTGATGGATTCTTTAAGGTTTTCTACACAAAGGATCATGTCATGTGCCAACAGTGAGAGTTTTACTTATTTTCCAATCTGGATTCCTTTTATTTCTTTTTCTGCTCTGATTGCTGTGGCCAAAACTTCCAAAACTATGTTGAATAGTAGTGGTGAGAGTAGGCATCCTTGTCTTGTTCTTAGAGGAAATGGTTTAAATTTTTCACCATTGAGGGTAATGTTTGCTGTGGGTTTATCATACATGCCTTTTACTATGTTGAGGTATGTTCCTTCTACGCCTCCTTTCTGGACAATTTTTATCATAAATAGATGTTGAATTTTGTCACAGGCTTTCTCTGCATCTATTGAGATAATCATATGGTTTTTATCTTTCAATTTGTTTATGTGGCATATCACATTTATTGGCAAATATTGAAGAATCCTTGAATTCCTAGGATAAAGCCCACTTGGTCATGATGCATGATATTTTTCATATGTTGTTGAGTTCTGTTTGCTAGAATTTTGTTAAGGATTTTTGCATTTATGTTCATCTGTGATTTGCCCTGTAGTTTTATTTTTCTGTGGCATCTTTGTTTGGCTTTGGTATTAGGGTGATGGTAGCCTCATAGAATGACTTTGGAAATTTACCTTCCTCTGCAATTTTCTGTAAGAGTTTGAGTTAGATAAGTGTTAGCTCTTCACTAAATTTTTGGTAGAATTCAGCTGTGAAGCCATGTGGTCCCAGGCTTTTGTTTGTTGGAAGATTTCTGATTATGGATTTTATTTCTGTGGTTGCGATGGTTCTGTTAACATTTTCTGTTTCTTCTGGGTTCAGATTCGGAAAGTTATGCTCCTCTAAGGATTTTTCCATTTCTTCTAGGTTGTCCATTTTATTGACATATAGTTGCTGAGAGTAATCTCTTATGATCCTTTGCATTTCTGTGTTGTTTGTTGTGATTTCTCCATTTTCATTTCTAATTTTATTGATTTGATTCTTCTTTTGTTTCTTAATCAGTCTGGCTAATGGTTTCTCTATTTTGTTTATCTTCTCGAAGAACCAGCTTTTAGCTTTGTTGAGTTTTGCTATGATCTCTTTTGTTTCTTTTGCATTTATTTCTGCTCTAATTTATGTGATTTCTTTCCTTCTACTAACTCTAGGGTTCCTTATTTCTTCCTTTTCTAGTTGCTTTAGCTGTACAGTTAGGTTATTTATCTGATTTCTCTCTTCTTTCTTGAGGTAGGCTTATATTGCTATGAACCTTCCTTTTAACACTGCTTTCGCTGAATCTTGTGGGTTGTTGTACTTTCTTTTTCATTCATTTCTGTGCATATTTTGATTTCTTTTTTAAATTTCTTCTGTGATTTGTTGGTTATTCAGATATATGTAGTTTAGACTCCATATGTTTGCATTTTTCAGATCTTTTTATTCCTGCAGTTGGCTTCTAATTTTACCGCATTGTGATCAGAAAAGATGCTTGAGATGATCTTAAATTTTTGGAATTTACCAAGGCTAGATTTATGGCCTATGTTGTAATCTATCCTGGAGAAGTTTTCTTGTGACCTTGAGAAAAAGGTGAAATTCGTTGTTTTAAGGTGAAATGTCCTATCAATATTAATTAGATCTAGCTGGTTCATTGTATCATTTAAAGTTTGTGTTTTCTTGCTAGTTTTCTATTTAGTTGATCTGTACATAGGTGCAAATGGGGTATTAAATTCAGGAAGCATTTAACAAGAGGCTTCCTGTGTGCTATTCTGGATCTGTCATGAGTCCTTTGTTCCTTATTAATTCCTGAATATTCAGGAATTCAGAGGAGTGGCATGCTGCTCCCAAGACTGAGAAATGCATGCATTTCCTTAATTAGTTTCTCCATACGGTGAGAAGTAGCTATTTAAGACCCTCTTCCTTTTTATGAACTATACGGTAAAAGTGATTATTTACAACCCTCTCTCTTTGATATGGATTGTCTTATGTCTCCTTAATAATTTTTAAGTCTGACTTTTGATTTTTATCTTTGCTGAAAATAGCTACCTTGTAAGACATATATACCCACACTATGTTGAATAAACACTTTGCTCCTTCAGAGCTTGTGTCCCCATGTCTTTCTTCCTTCTCTCTCTCTCTCTCTCTCTCCCCCTCTCTCAGGCTAATTCTTTGAAGCCCAGAAGCCTGCTGAGCTCACCTTCTTACCCAGGCTTCTAAGACCCTCTCAAGAAGGCACAATGTGTCTTCACCCCCTCGAGAAGGCACCTGGTGCCTACATGAAGCAGTTCAAGCTCTGTATCAGGAACTTTATTGATTTTCTGCATAAACCAAGGAATACAGCCTCTTTCACTCTCGCTTTTACTTTCTTATTGTCAAATCTGGACCATCAAGGTCTGGTTCATTAAAGGGCCTCACAAAACTCTCCCACTATTTTTTGTGTTACTGTTAATTTCCCCATTCATACTTGTTAGCATTTGCCTTAAATATTTCAGTGTTCCCATGTTGGGTGGATAAATATTTATAATTGTTATATCCTCTTGGATTGATCCTTTGATCATTATGTAGTTTCATCCTCTGCCTCTTTCCATGGCCTTTATTTCAAAGTCTATTTTATCTGATATGAGTGTTGTTATTCCTGCTTTCTTTGGTCTCCATTTGTGTGAAACACCTTTTTCCAACCCTTCACTTTCAGTTTGTATATGTCCCTAGGCTTGAGGTGGGTCTCTTGTAGACAGCATATATATATATGGGGTCTTGATTTTTGTATACATCAGCCAGTCTTTGTATTTTGGGTGGGGCAATCAACCCATTTACATTTAAGATGATTATTGATAAGTATGATCCCGATGCCATTTACTTTGTTGTTTTGCTTTCAAGTTTATAAACCATTTCCTGTCTAGAGCAGAATCTCTAGCATTTGTTGAAGAGCTGCTTTGCTGGTTCTGAATTCTCTCAGTTTTTCTTGTCTGTAAAGCTTTTGATTTCTCCTTAATATTTGAATGAGATCCTTGCTGGGTGCAGTAATTTGAGTGTAGGTTTTTCTCTTTCATTGTTTTAAGGATGTCCTGCCCTTCTCTTCTCGTCTGAAAAGTTTCTACTGAAATATCAGCTGTTATGCTTATGGGGATCCCCTTGTGGGTTAATTGTTGTTTTACCCTTGCTGGTTTTAATATTTGTTCTTTGTGTTTGACCTTCGTTAATTTGATAAATATGTGTCTTGGGGTGTTTCACCTTGGGTTTATCCTGTTTGGGACTTTCTGCCCTTCTTGGACTTGGGTGGTTATTTCCTTTCCCATTTTAGGGAAGTTTTCAACTATTATCTCCTCAAGTATTTTCTCATGGTCTTTCTTTTTGTCTTCTTCTTCTGGGACTCCTATGATTTGAATGTTGGGCATTAAACATTGCCCCAGAGGTCTCTGAGTTGTCCTCGTTTCTCTTATTTTTTTTTTTCTTTTTTCCTCTCAGCTTCGTTAATTTCCACCATTTTATCTTCCACCTCACTTATCCTACCTTGTGTCTTAGCTTTTCTATTGTTGCTTCCCTCCCGAGTGCTTTTGATTTCAGCTATTGCATTCTTCATTATTGATTGCCTCTTTTATATTTCTTCTAGGTCCTTGTTAAGCATTTCTTGCATCTTCTCAATTCTTGTCTCCAGACTATCTGTAACTCCATTTTGTTGTCAAGATTTTGGATCATTTTTATTATCATTATTCTGAATTCTTTTTTCAGTTAGACTCCCTATCTCCTCCTTTTTTGTTTGGTTTGGTTGGCTTTTATTATGTTCCTTTACCTGCTGAATATTTCTCTGCCTTTTCATCTTGTTTAGTTTGCTGTGTTTGAGCTGGCCCTTCTGTATGCTGGAAGTTTGTTATTCCTCTTTATTGTGGGGGTTCCTCCCTTTGAGTGGTGTTAGACGAGTGGCTTGTCAAGGTTTCCTGGTTAGGGAAGTTTTCATAGGTGTTCTGGTGGGTGAACCTGGATCTCTTCTCTCTGAACTGCAATAAAGTGTCCAGTAGTGTGTTTTGAGGTGTTTAGGGGTTTGGTGTTACTTTGGCTGCCTGTATTTTTGTGCTCAGGTTTATGTTCCTGCTTTGCTGGAGAATTAGCTTGGTATGTCTTGCCTTGAAACTTTTTGGCTCTTGGGTGTAGCATGGTGTCATTGTAGGTATGGAGGCTTTTGGATGAGCTTTTGTCAATTAATGGTCCTTGTAGTCAGGAGATTTCTGGTGATCTCAAGTTTTGGATTTAGGCCTCCTACCTCTGGCTTTCAGTCTTATTCTTGCAGTAGCCTGAAGATTTCTCCATCCATACAGCACCGATGACAAAACATCTAGGTTAGTGGTGAAAAGATTCTCCAAAGTGAGTGACACCCAGAGAGGTTCACAGAGTTACGTGAAGAAGAGAAGAGGGAGGAGTGAGATGGAGGTGACCAGGAGGAGAAGAGGGGGAATCAAAATGGGAGCAAGCACTCTAGCCAGTAACCAGTTCCCTATTTACTGTCCACAGTCTGGAATACTCAGAGAGGTTCATGGAGTTTCACAGAGAAGAGAAAAGGGAGGAAGGAGACAGAGGTGACCAGGAGGAGAGGACTGGGAGTCAAAGGGAAAGAGACCACTCTAGCCTCTGATCATTTCCCTAAATTGTCTCCACAGCCCAAAACATCCAAAGAGATTCACAGATTTAAGTAGAGAAGAGAAGATGGAGGGAGGAGTCACAGGTGACCGGAGGGAGAAGAATGAGAGTCAAAAGGTGAGAGAACAATCAAGCTGGTAATCACACTCCTAAGTAAAAATGGGTACTGAAGATTGGATTCTTTAAGGTTCAAAATTGGTAACAAATATCAAAAAGAAAAGATTAAAAATTTACAGTAGAGTTTAGACTCTCAAAAATACAATATTAAAAACAAATCCAAAAAGTTATATTTTAAAAAATATGAAATTTGCTTTAAAAATAGGGTCTTTTTTCAAGGTAATAGTAGGTTTTAAAAGCAAGAAGTATTAATAAAGAACTTAAAATTTTTAAAAATTAAAAATACATTTAAAAATAATAATAGTATAATATATCTAGGATTTTCTCTGGAGCTGTTGAGGGCAATGTGTGGTCAGTTCAGTTTCAGAGAGTTCTTGTTCCACCTTATACTTCTTCTTAAGTTCTATAGGTCCCTTCCAATGTAGTCAGTGTTAACTACAGGATTTTACTCTGTTGCACGCAACCCTTCCAGAGCCATTCCCTCTTCTTTGTTTATTTCTTCGTTTTGGCTTCCTCTGTTTGCAAGTCTCTTCAGTATTTAACTTCCACCTCAACACAAGGAGGCAAAGGCGGTCATTTATTTAGGTTCATTTGTTCAATTGTGCTGCAGGGAGGGAGGAACACTGCAAAAAAAATATCACTGGCAGGTGTGGGGAGTGCTCACAGTGTCTCAGCCACACTGGGTTTGCCCCTGCTCATGGTGTGTGTGCTTTCCTGGTCTACTCTGCTCAGGCTCCAGGTTGCTCTGCTCTTCCAGGAAACTGTCTGAGACGGACCCTGGCTTGTGTGCACTTCCCAGATTTATGTTGCTCAGGTTCAGGTTCTCAGGTACTCCACAAAGGCACAGACTCAGTTGAGCCTGCGTTTTGTGCCCTTCCCAGGTTTGAGTCGCTCAGGCAACCAGGTGCTTGGAAAGCTCACACTTCCCAGGTGAAGTGTGTCTTATCACTTCCCTGGTCCCAGCTGCTTGTTTTCTGGTTGTGCAGCTGCATCTCAGGTGTGTCTCTTCTGGGGAGCTGAAGATAAGAATACAACAGGAGATAAGGGAGACACGACATAATGATCAACTGATCAATCCAAAAGGAAGATATAACAATTGTAAATACCTGTGCACTGAACACCTTATTGTGAAATTCACACTTAAGCTGATGAATGTAGGGAAAACCACAATATCATTCAGGGGTGAACTAAATCAAATCCCTTATGTTTATACAGATTCAAGGGAAGAGATCTGGTAGAGTGCCAGATGAACTATGGACATAGATTTATCACATTGAGTAGGAGAGAGTGATCAAGCCATCTCCAAGAAAAATAAATGCAAAAATGTAAAATGGTTGTGTTGGGAGGACTTACAAATAGTTGGGAATAAAAGAGAAGCAAAAGGCAAAGGAGAAAAGGAAAGATATAAACATTTGAATCCAGGGTTCCAAAGAAGAGCAAAGAGAGATAAGAAAGAGTTCCTCAGTGATCAGTGCAAAGAAACAGAGGAAACTATTACAATGGGAAAGACTAGAGAGCTCTTCAAGAAAATTAGAGATATCAAAACAACATTTCACGTACAGATAGGCACAATAAATGATAGAAAAATTATGTACCCAAGGGAAGCAAACATTAAGAAGTGGTGGCAACAATACACAGAACTATGCAAAACCGATCTTCATGGCCCAGATAACCACGATGGTGTGATCACTCACCTAGTGTCAGGCATCCTGGAGTGCATAGTCAAGTGGGCATTAGGAAGCATCACTGTGAACAAAGCTAGTGGACATGATGGAATTCCAGTTGAGCTATTTCAAATTCTAAGAGAATATGTTCTTAAATTGCTATATTCACTATGCCAGCAAACTTGGAAAACAACAGAGGCCACAGAACTGCTAAATTTTCATTCCAATCCCAAATAAAGGCAATGCCAAAGATTGTTCAAAATGCTGCACAATTGTACTCATATCACAAGCTAGCAAAGAGAGTCTCAAAATTCTCCAAGCCAGACTTCCACAGTACATAAACTGGAAACTCTTTATGTACAAGCTGGATTTAGTAAAGCATAGGAACCAGAAATGAAATTACCAACATCTCCTGGAGCATCAAAAAAGCAAGAGAGTTAAAGAAAAACATCTACTTCTGCTGTATTGACTATGTGAAAGGCTTTGTGTGAAATGCAACAAACTGTGAAAAATTTTTTCAAGAGTTGGGAATAACAGACCACATGACCTGCCTCCTGAAAAATCTGTATGAAGGTCAAGAAGCAACAGTTAGAACTGAACATGGAACAACAGATTGGTTGTAAATAGGGAAAGGAGTATGTCAAGGCTGTATTTCACCACCTTGCTTATTTTGAACATTACTTTGGTAATGTGTGAGATGAATGTGGTTGTGCAATGGTTTGAACATTCTTTGGCATTGCCCTTCTTTGCGACTGGAATGAAAACTGACCATGGGACTGGAAAAGATTAGTTTTCAATGGAATATTACTCATTCATAAAAAGGGACAAATTTGAGTCAGTTCTAATGAGGTGGATGAATTTAGACTATTACAGAGTGAAGTATGTCAGAAAGCAAAAGTTAAATGCTTTGTATATGAATGCATATATACAGAATCTAGAAAAATGATACTGAAGAATTTACTTGCAGAGCTGTAAATAAGCAAAGGACATAGAGAACAGAATAATGGGCATGGGGAGACAGAAGGAGGGTAAGATGTATGGAGAGAGTAACATGAAAACTGACCCAATTTTATATATTACCATATATAAAATAGATAGCAAACAGAAATGTGGTGTATGTCTCAGGAAACACAAAGAGGGGCTCTGTATCAACATTGAGGGGAGGTATAAGCAGGGAGATGCAAGGAAGGATCAACAGGGAAGGGATAGATGTATACCTATGACTGATTCATATTGAGGTTTGACAGAAAACAAAATTCTATAAAGTCATTACATTAAAATTATATTTCCATTTTATTTAATAGCCATTAATTTTTTTAAACTGTTAAATTTAAAAATAAAATTTAAAAAGAAATTAATTATAAAAGAGAAAATAAAATGACTCAAATGTCCATCAACTGGTGATCAAATAAATAAATGCAATATTAATAAGCCATCAAATGAATGGATTTCTGCTACATGTTATAACATGATATAGCACTGAAATGATTATGTTAATTAAAAGAAGCAAGAAACAAAAGATTGCCTGTTGCATTATTTCATTCATGTCCAAGATCAGGTAATTCTCTGAAGACAAAAAACAGAGAAGTCTATGCCAGGGCCCAGATGAAGGGGGAAATGGAAAATGTCCAATGTCCCATTGGAGTCATGAAAATATTCTAGAATGTGGCAGTGGTTATGGTTATGCAACCTGGGAATAAATTACAATCAATGAATTATACATGTAAACTGGTAAATTCATGGTACATGAGCAACATGTCAATAAATTAAAATGTGCCTTTTAAAACAAAACTGAACATAACTTCTTTTTTTTTTTCATTAGTTGGAGGCTAATTACTTTACAATATTGTAGTGGTTTTTGTCAAACATTGACATGAATCAGCCATGGATTTACATGTATTCCCCACCCCTATCCCCCCACCCACTCCCTCTCTACCCGATCCTTCTGGGATTTCCCAGTGAACAGGCCCGAGCACTTGTCTCATGCATTCAACCTGGGTTGGTGATCTGTTTCACCATAGATATTATACATGTTTCAATACTTATCTCTCGAAACATCCACACTCCCTTCTCCCACAGAGTCCAAAAGTCTGTTCTGTACATCTGTGTCTCTTTTTCTGTTTTGCGTATAGGGTTATCATTAATATCTATCTAAATTCCATACATATGTGTTAATATACTGTAATGGTCTTTATCTTTCTGGCTTACTTCATTCTGTATAATGGGCTCCAGTTTCATCCATCTCATTAGAACTGATTCAAATGAATTCTTTATAATGGCTGAGTAATATTCCACGTGTATATGTACCACAGCTTCCTTATCCATTCATCTGCGGATGGGCATCTAGGTTGCTTCCATGTCTTGGCTATTATAAACAGTGCTGCGATGATCATTGGGGTGCATGTGTCTCTTTCAGATCTGGTTTCCTTGGTGTGTATGCCCAGAAGTGGGATTACTGGGTCATATGGCAGTTCTATTTCCAGGTTTTTAAGAAATCTCCACACTGTTCTCCACAGCGGCTGTACGAGTTTGCATTCCCACCAACAGTGTAAGAGCATTCCCTTTTCTCCACACTGTCTCCAGCATTTATTGCTTATAAACTTTTGGATAGCAGCCAGAAGCGTGTAATGGTACCTAATTGTGGTTTTGATTTGCATTTCTCTGATAATGAGTGATGTTGAGCATCTTTTCATGTGTTTGTTAGCCATCTGTATATCTTCTTTGGAGAAAGGTCTGTTTAGTTCTTTATCCCATTTTTTGATTGGGTCATTTATTTTTCTGGAATTGAGTTGCAAAAGTTGCTTGTATATTTTTGATATTAATCCTCTGTCTGTTGCTTCGTTTGCTATTATTTTCTCCCAATCTAAGGGCTCTCTTTTCACCTTGCTTATAGTTTCCTTTGTAGTGCAAAAGCTTTTAAGTTTCATTAGGTTCCATTTGTTTATTTTTGGTTTTATTTCCAATATTCTGTGAGGTGGGTCATAGGGGATCCTGCTGTGATTTATGTAGGAGAGTGTTTTACCTATGTTCTCCTCTAGGAGTTTTATAGTTTCTGGTCTTACATTAGATCTTTAATCCACTTAGAGTTTATTTCTGTGTATGGTGTTAGAAAGTGTTCTAGTTTCATTCTTTTACAAGTGGTTGACCAGTTTTCCCAGCACCACTTGTTAAAGAGGTTGTCTTTTTTCCATTGTATATCCTTGCCTCCTTTGTTGAAGATAAGGTGTCCATAGGTTCCTGGATTTATCTCTGGGCTTTCTATTCTGTTCCATTGATCTATATTTCTGTCTTTGTGCCAGTACCATACTGTCTTGATGACTGTGGCTTTGTAGTATAGTCTGAAGTCAGGCAGGTTGATTCCTCCAGTTCCATTCTTCTTTCTCAAGATTAATTTGGCTATTGGAGGTTTTTTTTTTTTTTTTTTTTTTTTTTAATTTCTATACAAACTGTGAAATTATTTGTTCTAGTTCTGTGAAAAATACCGTTGGTTGCTTGATAAGGATTGCATTGAATCTATAGATTGCTTTGGGGTAGTATGGCCATTTTCACAATATTGATTCTTCCAACCAATGAACATGGTATATTTCTCCATCAGTTTGTGTCCTCTTTGATTTCTTTCATCAGGGTTTTATAATTTTCTATGTATAGGTCCTTTGTTTCTTTAGGTAGATATACTCCTAAGTATTTTATTCTTTTTGTTGCAATGGTGCATGGTATTGTTTCCTTAATTTCTCTTTCTGTTTTCTCATTGTTAGTGTATAGGAATGCAAGGGATTTCTGTGTGTAAATTTTATATCCTGTAAATTTACTATATTCATTGATTAGCACTAGCAGTTCTCTGGTAGAGTCTTTAGGGTTTTCTATGTAGAGGATCATGTCATCTGCAAACAGCAAGAGTTTCATTTCTTCTTTTCTTATATGGATTCGTTTTACTTATTTTTCTGCTCTGATTGCTGGAGCCAAAACTTCCAAAACTATGCTGAATAGTAGTGGTGAGAGTGGGCACCCTTGTCTTGTTCCTGATTTCAGGGGAAATGCTTTCAATTTTTCACCATTGAGGGTAATGCTTGCTGTGGGTTTGTCATATATAGCTTTTACTATGTTGAGGTGTGTTCCTTCTATTCCTGCTTTCTGGAGAGTTTTAATCATAAATGGGTGTTGAATTTTTTCAAACGTTTTTTTCTGCATCTATTGACATAATCATATGGTTTTTATCTTTCAATTTGTTAATGTGGTGTATTATATTGATTAATTTGTGGATATTAAAGAATTCTTGCAATCCTGGGATAAAGCCACTTGGTCATGGTGTATGATTTTTTAAAATATGTTGTTGGATTCTGTTTGCTAGAAGTTTGTTAAGGATTTTTGCATTTATGTTCATCAGTGATATTGGCCTGTAGTTTTCTTTTTTTGTGGCATCTTTGTCTGGTTTTGGAATTACGGTTATGGTGGCCGCATAGAATGAGTTTAGAGATTTACCTTCTTCTGCAATTTTCCGGAAGTGTTTGAGTAAGATCGGTTTTAGCTCTTCTCTAAAATTTTAGTAGAATTCAGCTGTGAAGCCATCTGGTCCTGGGCTTTTGTTTCCTGGAAGACTTCTGATTACAGTTTCGATTTTCATGCTTGTGATGGGACTGTTAAGATCTTCTATTTCTTTCTGGTTCAGTTTTTGAGAGTTATACTTTTCTAAGAACTTGTCTATTTCTTCCAAGTTGTCCATCTTTTTGGCTGGTAGTAGTCTCTTATGATACTTTGTATTTCAGTGTTTGCTGTGATCTCTTCATTTTCATTTCTAATTTTGTTAATTTTGTTCTTCTCCCTTTGTTTCTTAATGAATTTTGCTAACGGTCTGTCAATTTTGTTTATTTTTTTAAAAAAACCAGCTTTTAGCTTGGTTGATTTTTGCTATGGTCTCTTTAGTTTCTTTTGCATTTATTTCTGCCCTAATTTTTAAGATTTCTTTCCTTCTACTAACCCTGGGGTTCTTCATTTCTTCCTTTTCTAGTTACTTTAGGTGTCGAGTAAGGTTATTTGTTTGACTTTTTTCTTGTTTCTTGACGTAAGCCTGTAATGCTATGAACCTTCCCCTTAGCACTGCTTTTATAGTGTCCCATGGGTTTTGGGTTGTTGTGTTTTCATTTTCATTCATTTCTATGCATATTTTGATTTCTTTTCTGATTTCTTCTATGATTTGTTGGTTATTCAGGAGTGTGTTATTTAGCCTAAATATGTATGAATTTTTAATAATTTTTTTCCTGTAGTTGAGATCTAATCTTACTGCACTGTTGTCAGAAATGATGAATGGAATGATTTCAATTTTTTTTTTTTTTAATTTACCAAGACTAGATTTATGGCCCAGGATGTGATCTATTCTGGAGATGGTTCTGTGTGCACTTGAGAAAAAGGTGAAGTTGATTGTTTTGGGGTGAAATGTCCTATAGATATCAATTAGGTCTAGCTGGTCCATTGTGTCATTTAAAGTTTGTGTTTCCTTGTTAATTTTCTGTTTAGTTGATCTATCCATAGTTGTGAGTGGGGTATTAAAGTCTCCCACTGTTATTGTGTTATGATTAATTTCCTCTTTCATACTCTTTAGCGTTTGCCTTACATATTGTGGTGCTCCTATGTTGGGGGCATATATACTTTTAATTGTTATAGCCTCATCTTAGATTGATCCTTTGATCATTGTGTAGTGTCCTTCTTTGTCTCTTTTCACAGCCTTTATTTGAAAGTCTATTTTATCTGATATGAGTATTGTGACTCCTGCTTTCTTTTGGTCTCCATTTGCATGTAATATTTTTTTCCAGCCCTTCACTTTTAGTCTGTATGTGTCCCTTGTTTTGAGGTGGGTCTCTTGTAGACAGCATATATAGGGGTCAGTTTTTGTATCCATTCAGCCAATCTTTGTCTTTTTGTTGGGGCATTCAACACATTTACATTTAAGGTAATTATTGATAGGTGTGGTCCTGTTGCCATTTACTTTGTTGTTTTGGATTCATGTTTATACAACCTTTCTTAGTTTCCTTTCTAGAGAAGATCTTTTAGCATTTGTTGAAGAGCTGGTTTGGTGGTGCTGAATTCTCTCAGCTTTTGCTTGTCTGTAAAGCTTTTGAATTCTCCTTCATATCTGAATGAGATCTTTGCTGGGTACAGTAATCTAGCTTGTAGGTTATTCTCTTTCATTACTTTAAGTATGTCCTGCCATTCCCTTCTGGCCTGAAGGGTTTCTATTGATACATCAGCTGCTATCCTTATGGGAATCCCTTTCTGTATTATTTGTTGTTTCTCCCTTGCTGCTTTTAATATTTGTTCTTTGTGTTTGATCTTTGTTAATTTGACTAATATTTGTCTTAGGGTGTTTCGCCTTGGGTTTATCCTGTTTGGGACTCTCTGGGTTTCTTGGACTTCGGTGGCTATTTCCTTCCCCATTTGGGGGAAGTTTTCAGCTATTATGTCCGCGAGTGTCTTCTCATGGTCTTTATTTTTGTCTTCTTCTTCTGGGACTCCTATGATTCAAATGTTGGGGTGTTTCACATTGTCCCAGAGGTCCCTGAGGTTGTCCTCATTTCTTTTAATTCTTTTTTCTTTTTTCTCTCTGCTTCTTTTATTTCCACTATTTTATCTTCTACCTCACTTATGCTATCTTCTGTCTCCTTTATTCTACTCTTGATTCCCTCCAGAGTGTTTTTAATCTCATTTATTGCATTATTCATTTTTAATTGACTCTTTTTTATTTCTTCTAAGTCCTTATTGTACATTTCTTGCATCTTCTCAATCTTTGTCTCCAGGCTATTTGTCTGTAACTCCATTTTGTTTTCAAGATTTTGGATCATTTTTATTATCACTATTCTAAATTCTTTTTCAGGTAGATTCCCTATCTCCTCCTCTTTTGTTTGACTTGGTGGGCCTTTTTCATGTTCTTTTACCTATTGGATATTTCTCTGCCTTTTCATCTTGTTTAGATTGCTGTGTCTGGAGTGGGCTTTCTGTATTCTGGTGGTCTGTGGTTCTTTTTATTGTGGAGGTTTCACCCAGTGGGTGGGGTTGGACAATTGGTTTGCCAAGGTTTCCTGGTTAGGGAAGCTTGTGTGGGTGTTCTGGTTCATGGAACTGGATTTCTTCTCTCTGGAGTGCAATGGAGTGTCCAGTAATGAGTTTTGAGTTGGGTCTATGTTAGGTGTGACTTTGGGCAGCCTTATGTTGCCGCTCAGGGCTATGTTCCTGTGTTGCTGGAGAATTTGCATGGTATGTCTTTCTCTGGAACTTATTGGCCCTTGGGTGGTGGTTGGTTTCAGTGTAGGTATGGAGGGTTTTGGATGGTCTCTTATTACTTAATGTTCCATGTAGTCAGGAGTTCTCTGGTGTTCTCAGGTTTTGGGCTTAACTCTCCTGCCTCTGGATTTCAGTTTTACTCTTCCAGTAGTCTCAAGACTTCTCCAACTATACAGCACTGATAATAAAACTTCTAGGTTAATGGTGAAAAGATTCTCCATCATGAGGGAGAATTGAATTCTCCTACATATCTGAATGAGATCCTTGTTGGGTACAGTAATCTAGGTTGTAGGTTATTCTCTTTCATTACTTTAAGTATGTCCTGCCATTCTGTTCTGGCCTGAAGGGTTTCTATTGATAGATCAGCTGTTATCCTTATGGGATACTCTTCACAGAGTTACACGAAAAAGAGGAGAGGGAGGAGGGAGATAGAGATGAGCAGGAGGAGAAAAAGGGGGACTCATGAGGAGAGAGACAGATCTACGCAGTTCTCTGTTCCCAAAGTGTTCTCCGTAGCCCAGACACCCAGAAAGGTTCACAGAATTGGACTGGGAAGAGAAGGGGAAGGGAGGAAATAGAGGTGTTCTGAGGTAGAAAATAGAGAGTCAAAAGTGGGCGAGAGTAATCAACACACTCCTGAATAATAATGGGTACTGAATATTGGATTCTTAAATGTCCAAAACTTATATCACATACTGAAAAACAAATATTAAAAAGCCAGAGTAGAGGTTAGACTCCTAAAAATACAATATTAAAAACAAAATCGAAACAAAATATTTTAGAAATATATATGAAGTTAGATTCAAAAATAGGGCTTCTCTCTTTTTTTCTTGCAAGTTTATAGTGAAATGAAAATGAAAATTAATGAGTAATAGAGGAGTAATAGGGGACTTTAAAAGAAAATAAGAGAAAAAACAAGAAAAGAAAAACAAGAAAAAAATTTTTTCCTAATTAAATACATCATAAAAATATATGAAAATGAAAGTTGAGGAGTAATGGGGGAATAATTGGGAATTTTAAAAGAAAATAAAAGAAAAAATAAAAAAGAAAAGAAACTTAAAAACTTAATTTAAAAAAAAAAAAAAGGTGAATATAGATCTCGGAATTTCTCTGCAGCTGTTGAGGTCAGTGTGGGATCAGTTCAGTTTCAAATAGCTCCTCATTGTAGCTTACACTTCTTGATATCTATAGGTCCCTTCTTGTGTAGTCGGTGTTATCTACAGGGATTTTAATTTGTTGCACCGTTCCCTTCTGAAGCGGATCCCTTTGTTTATTTGGCTTCTATTTGCTGGTCTCTTCAGTGTTTAACTTCCACCGTGACACAGGCGGGTTGAGGTGGTCCCTTGTTCAGGTTTGCTAGTTCAGTCCTGCTGCGGGGAGGGAGAGGCGCTGCAGACAGATATCGCTGTGTGTGGGTAGCACACACAGTGTTCCAGCCACACTGGGTTTACTCCGCTCATGGGTGTGTGTGCTTTCCCCATCTACACTGCTCAGGCTCCTGGCTGCTCTATACGGAGCGTGCCCTGCGTGCGTGCGCTTACAGTTTCTGGGTATTCCACAAAAGCGCGGACTCGGTTGTGGCTGTGTTTTGTGCCTTCCCTGGCCCAAGCAGCTCAGGCGGCCAGGAGCTTGATGGATGCACTCTCCCCAAGTTCAGTGCACCTTCTCCCCTCTGCGGTCCCAGCCTCAGTACGCCTGCGCCAGTCGGGTGCGTGCACCTTGTGTTTATCATGACCCTCCCAGCGGATGTTGACCACCCAGAATCTCAGAAAGTCTTTGGTTGGAAACTGGAGGCCTGTTTGCAGTGTGGTAGGGGGTGCTGTCTCTGGGGCCGAGTTTGCCCCTTTCCCCTCCCCCCTGCCTCCTACCTCTGGCAGGGATGGGTCGGGTCTGCCACCAGCTAGCTCTTCTCTGCAGTTGCTCACTTCCTTTGTTCTGAGAACGGCTGGCAGTGTGTTCGGGTGGGTTAATTTTCTCTCTCTCTCTCTTGCCATCCCACAGTTTAAGCTGCTATCTCACAAAGCTCCCTCCAATTGCCCTCAGGGCATTCAGGCCCAGTCCTTACCGAAAGCAATGCCGCCTGCTCCTCTCTGTTCCACCCCCACTTGCTGGTGGTGGATGCGGGCGTCTGGGGTACTTTTCTGCTGGGAGTTGCTTTTAGGCATGTAATCTGTGGGTTTTCTTTATTTTTCCTCCCAGTTAGGTTGCCCTCCGAGGTTCAAAAACTTCCTCCAGACCCACCAGTGCTGAGGGTTCCCTGGTGTTTGGAAACTTCCTCTATTAAGACTCCCTTCCCAGAATGGGTCTCCATCCCTAGCTCTTTTATCTCTCTTTTTCTCTTTTATATTTTGTCCTACCTCCTTTTGAAGACAATGGGCTGCTTTTCTGGGCGCCTGATGTCCTCCGCTAGCGATCAGAAGTTGTTTTGTGAAGTTTGCTCAGGGTTCAATTGTTCTTTCAATGAATTTGTGGGGGAGAAAGTGGTCTCCCTGTCCTATTCCTCCAGCATCTTGGCTCCTCCCCACTGAACATAACTTCTGTGTTCAGGATATTATCCTTAAAAGTAAAGAAGTTGTTTATTCTCCTATGAACCAAAAATTAGGGAAGATATTCTCAGCAGATATCTGGTCTGTAAGAAATGTTAAAAGATGTTGTTTACACAGAATGAGATGATATTGAAGAGGAACTATGAGGTAAGACAGAGTGTCGTGTTGAAGTTCAACAGAAAACCACAAAATTCTAAAAAGCAGTTATCCTTCAGTGGAAAATTAAAAAATAAATAAATGAAGGCAAATTGAAATGAAGGATTTTACTTATTAGTAATTGGTAAAAGATAAATGCTTGTTTGGGCTTCTGCATCTTTACTTTTCACTGATTATGAATCTTCATAATTAATCTGGGTTTCGTCTATACAAATATATTTTGGCTCAGCGGTAAAGAATCCACCTGCAATGCAGGAACTGTAGCAGACTCGAATCCCATCTCTGGGTCAGGAAGATCCCCTGCAGGAGAGCATGGCAACCCAGTATTCTTGCCAGGAGAATCCCTGTGGACAGAAGAGACTGGTGGGCTTACAATCCATGGGGTGGCAAAGAGTTGGATACAACTGAACAACTAAATAACAACAGATACACATTCCTAACAGAAACTCTGAAGATACTAGAAATAGATGAGAAAATTGTCAGCCAAAGCAAAGCAAAACAAAACGCCTAGACAGTGGAGCTGAATTATAAAAAACCTAGACACTATATCTGAATTATGAAAGATTTTAAGAAATAAAATATCTCCCAACAATTGTGTAAACAGTGTGTTCCACACAATACAAAGAGACAATTTTTAATAATTACTCAATAGAAAAATTTTCTGATTACATTCTTAAAGGAAAAAAATCCAGAAATTAAACATGATATAAAATCTATTGATCATTTTATATCTAATTAAGATTGTAAAACTGTAAGGGAACTTTTAAGAAAAACACATTTTCAAAATGTGCTTTGCAGTATTAGCTGCACAATTTCATTTTCATTTATTCATAGTCTCAAAATAACTGACAATTAAGAATGAATTTCATTTTAAAATGTAATTTTCAAATTTATCAAGATATCGTATGTTCAAATAAAATGATATTTTATACTTTTCAAGGTTCAAGTTTGAACCTTGCAGTGAATATTTTATTTCACTGATTTAGACATAAATAAAAGCACATTATGTTAATTCTTTACTCTGACAATCTTTGCGCTATCACTGTGTATTTAAAATCAATTGAAGATGGGTTGTGTATTAGTACATTCCCTCAGGGACTGCAGTGTGTGCAGGAAGTGACTTCAAGGCCTTCGGAACCATTATGGATATTCCATGGAGTGGAGCAGGGATAACCATGACAGCCTATGATGGCAAAAACTGGTTAAAAGAGTCTTCTCTTAATCAAATCCGCATCAGTTCAGTTCAGTTGCTCTGCTCTGTCTGACTCTTTGTGATCCCATGAATTGCAGCACGCCAGGCCTTCCTGTCCATCATCAACTGCCAAAATGTATGGAAACTCATGTCAATCGAGTTGGTGATGCCATCCAGCCATCTCATCCTCTGAGGTCCCCTTCTCCTCTTGACCGCAATCCTCCCAACAACAGGGTCTTTTACAATGAGTCAGCTCTTCACATGAGGTGGCCAAAATATTGGGTTTCAGCTTTACCATCAGTCCTTCCAATGAACACTCAGGAGTGAGCTCCTTTATGATGGAGTGGTTGGATCTCCTTGCAGTCCAAGGGACTCTCAAGAGTCTTCTCCAACACCACAGTTCAAAAGAATCAATTTTTCGGTACTCAGTTGTCTTCACAGTCCAACTCTCACATCCATACATGACCACTGGAAAAACCATAGCCTTGACTAGACGGACCTTTGTTGGCAAAGTAATGTCTCTGCTTCTTAATATGCTATCTAGTTTGGTCATAACTTTCCTTCGAAGGAGTAAGCATCTTTTAACTTCATGGCTGCAATCACCATCTGCAGTGATGTTTGAGTCATCAAAAATAGCCTGACACTCTTTCCACTGTTTCCCCATCTATTTCCCATGAAGTGATGGGACCAGGTGTCAAGATCTTAGTTTTCTGATTGTTGAGCTGTAAGCCAACTTTTTCACCCTTGCATTTTCATGAGGAGACTTTATAGTTCCTCTACACTTTCTGCCATAAGGGTGGTATCATCTGCATATCTGAGGTTATTGATTTTTTCCCGGCAATCTTGATTCCAGCTTGTGCTTCTTCCAGCCCAGTGTTTCTCATGATGTACTCTGCATATAAGTTTAATAAGCAGGGTGAACAATATACATCCTTGACGTACTCCTTTTCCCATTTGGAACCAGTCAGTTGTTCCATGTCCAGTTCTTACTGTTTCTTCCTGAACTGCATATAAGCTTCTCAAGAGGCAGGTCAGGTGGTCTGGTATTCCCATCTCTTTCAGAATTTTCCACAGTTGATTGTGATACACACAGTCAAAAGGTTTGGCAAAGTCAATAAAGCAGAAATAGATGCTTTTCTGGAACTGTCTTGCTTTTTCAATGAGCTGGCAGATGCTGGCAATCTGATCTATGGTTCCACTGCCTTCTCTAAAACCAGTATTAATGAAATCTGGCTTGGAGAATTTTGAGCAGTACTTTACTAGCATGAGATGACTGCAATGGTGCAGTAAGTTGAGCATTCTTTGGGATTGCCTTTCTTTGGGATTGGAATGAAAACTGACATTTTCCAGTTCTTTGGCCACTGCTGAGTTTTCCAAATTTGCTGGCATATTGAGCGCAGCACTCTCATAGCATCATCTTTCAGGATTTGAAATAAATCAACTGGAATTCAATCACCTCTACTAGCTTTGTTCATAGTGATGTTTTCTAAGGCCCACTTGACTTCACATTCCAGGATGCCTGGCTCTAGGTGAGTGATCACACCATCGTGATTATCTGGGTCATCTTTTTCATACAGTTCTTCTGTGTATTCTTGCCACCTCTTAATATCTCCTTCTTCTGTTATGTTCTTACCGTTTCTGTCCTTTATTGAACCCAGTTTTGCACGAAATGTTCCCACTGGGGAGTTCCAGAAAAACATTTATTTCTGCTTTATTGGCTATGTCAAAGCTTTTGAATGTGTTGATCACAAAAATCTGTGGAAGATTCTGAGAGATGGGAATACCAGACCACCTGACCTCCCTCTTGAGAAACCTGTATGCAGGTCAGGAAGCAACAGTTAGAATTGGTAATGAAATAACAGACTTTTAAAAATAGGAAAAAAGTATGTCAATGCTGTATGTTGTCACCCTGCTTATTTAACTTATTTAACATCTGTTAGTTTAATGACTTAAACTGTTTAACTAAATTAAATTAACTAAATAAGTTAATAATTTATTTTAATTATTGCTAGTTAATATTATTAACTAATTGTTATTCAATTATTTATTGTTGTTAATTATTTATTATTATGAAAAATTCTGAGCTGAAGGAAGCACAAACTGCAATCAAGATTGCTGGGAGAAATATCAATAACCTCAGATATGCAAATGATACTGCCCTCATGGTAGAAAGTGAAGAAGAAATAAAGAGCCTTTTGATGAAAGTGCAAGAAGAGAGTAAATGTTAACTTAAAATTCAACATTCAGAAAACTAAGATCATTGCATCTGATCCCATCACTTCATGACAAATATGAGGGGAAACAGTGGAAATAATGTGACTTTATTTTTGGGGGGCTCCAAAATCACCCACATGGTGATTGCAAGCGTGAAATTAAAAGATGCTTACTCCTTGGAAGGAAAGTTATGACCAACCTAGACAGAATAGGAAAAAGCAGGTACATGACTTTGTCAACAAAGGTCCATCTAGGCAAGGCTATGTTTTTTCCAGTACTCAGGTATGGATGAGCGAATTTGACTATAAAGAAAGCTGAGCCTCGAAAATTGATGCTTTTGAACTGTGGTGTTGGAGAAGACTCTTCAGAGTCGCTTGTACTACAAGGAGAGCAAGCCAGTCCATCCTAAAGGAGATCAGTCCTGGGTGTTCATTGTTAGGACTGATGTTGAAACTGAAACTCCAGTACTTTGATAACCTGACTCAATTGAAAGCTGACTCATTTGGCAGGCTGGCTCATTTAAAAAGACCCTGATGCTGGGAAAGGTTGAGGCAGGAGGAAAAGGGACAACAGAGGATGAGGTGTTTGTATGGCATCACCAAGTCAATGGACATGACTTTGGGTAGGCTCTGGAAATTGGTGTTAGACTGGGAGGCCTGGCATGCTGCAGTTCATGAGGTTGCAAAGAGTCAGACATTATTGAACCACTGAACTGAATGGAAGCTAAACAACTTGCTTCTAAATAAACAACAAATCATAGAAGAAATAAAAAAAAGAAATCATAATATGCATAGAAACGAATGAATTTAAAGGAGAAAAACCAAAATCCTATGGATGACTGTAAAGGCAGTCCTAAGAAGAAGTTTTGTAGCAGTACATGCTTACATCAAGTAACAGAAATAAAGTAAAATAAATTAACTCTAAACCTAAAGCAAGTAGAAAAGAAAGAAATGAATCCCAAGATTAATTGAAGGAAAAACAAATATTTAACATTAGGGCAGAAATAAATTCAAAAGGAACAAAAGAAACCATAGCAAAAAAAAAAAAAAAAAAATACTAAAAAATTAAACTAAACTAAAAGCTGTTTTTTTGAGGAGATAAATAAAATTGACCAACCAATATCCAGACACATGAAGAAACAAAAGAAGAAGAATAAATCAACATAATTAGAAATGAAAATGGAGAAATCACGACAACACAGAAATAAAAAGGATCATAAGAGATTACTATCAGTAACTATATGCCAATAAAATGGACAACTTGAAGGAAATGGACCAATTATTAGAAAAGTATAACTTTCCAAAACTGAACCAGGAAGAAATAGAAAACCTTAACATACCCATCACAAGCATGGAAATTGAAACTGTAATCTGAACTCTTTCAGCAAAAAAAAAAAAAAAAAAAAAAAAGCCCAAGACCAGACGGCTTCACAGCTGAATTCCACCAAAAATTTACAGAAGACCTAATACCTATCCTTCTCAAACTCTTTTAGAAAATTGCATAGGAAGATTAACTTCCAAACTCATTCTATGAGGCCACTGTCACCCTAATACCAAAATGAGCAAAAGATGCCACAAAACAAAGAAACTACAGGCCAATATCACTGATGAACATATATGCAAAAATCCTGAAAAATTATAGCAAACAGAATCAAACAACATATTTAGAAGATCATGCATCATGAACAAGTTGACTTCATCCTGGTAATGCAAGGATTCTTTAATATCCACAAATAAATCAACATTTATTTGTGATTTATTAACAAATTAACAAACTGAAAGATAAACCCTATGATTATATCAATAGATACAGAGAAAGCCTTTGACAAAATTCAGCATCCATTTATGATTAAAAAAACAAACCTCCAGAAAGAATTAACATAACTCAACATAATAAAAGCTATATATGACAACTCTACAGCAAACATTATCCTCAAAGGTGAAAAACTGAAAGCATTTCCCCTAAGGCCAGGAACACGAAAAGGGTGTCCACTCTCACCACTACTCTTCAACATAGTTTTAGAAGTTTTGGGCACAGCAATCAGAGAAGAAAAAGCAATAAAAGGAATCCAAGTTGGAGAAGAAGAAGTAAAACTCTCACTGTTTGCAGATGAGATGATTCTCTACATAGAAAACCCTAAAGACTCAACCAGAAAGTTACTAGAGCTTATCAATGAATATAGTAAATTTGCAGGATATAAAATTAACACACAGAGATCCCTTGCAGTCCTATATACTAACAATGAGAAAACAGAAAGAGAAATTAGGAAACAATTCCATTCAACATTAAAACAAAAAGAACAAAATACTTGAGAATATATCCACCTAAAGAAACAGAAAACTTATATATATATAAAACTATAAAAAGCTAATGAAAGAAATCAAACAGGACACAAAAAGATTGAGAAATATAACACGTTCATGGATTGAAAGAATCAATACAGTAAAAATGAGTATAATACCCAAAGCAGTCTATAGAGTCAATGCAATCCCTATCAAGCTACCAACAGTATTTTTCACAGAACTAGAAGAAATAATTTCACAATTTGTATGAAAACACAAAAAACCTCGAATAAGCAAAACAATCTTGAGAAAGAAGAATGGAACAGGAGGAATCAACCAGCCTGACTTCAGGCTCTACTACTTAGCTACAGTCATCAAGAAAGTAGGGCATTGGCACAAATACCGAAATATAGATCAGAGGAACAAAATAGACAGCCAAGAGATAAATCCACAGGCAAAGGTAAGGACACTTTATCTTTAACAAAGGAGGCAAGAATATACAATAGAGAACAGACAATCTCTTTAAGAAGTGATGCTGGTAAAACTGGTCAACAATTTGTAAAAGAATGAAACTAGAACACTTTCTAACACCATGTACAAAAATAAACTCAAAATGGATTAAATATCTCATAAGACCAGAAACTATAAAACTGCTAGAGGAGAACATAGGCAAAACTTTCTCTGACATAAATCACAGCAGGATCCTCTCTGACCCACTTCCCAGAGTACTGGGAATAAAACAAAAAATATCCAAATGGGACCTAATTCAACTTACAAGCTTTTACACAATGAAAGAAATAAGAAAAGTGAAAAGACAGCATTCAAAATGAGAGGAAATAATAGCAAATGAGGAAACCTAGAGAGAATTAATCTCAAAAATATACAACAAACTCCTGCAACTCAATTCCAGAAAAATAAATGACCCAATCAAAAAATGGGCCAAAGAACTAAAAAGACCTTTCTCCAAAGAAGACATACAGATGTCTAACAAACTCATGAAAAAGATGCTCAACATCACTTATTATCAGAGAAATGCAAATCAAAATTGCCATGAGGTACCATCTCACACTGGTCAGAATGGCTGCTATCTAAAAGTCATTTGAAAAGACCGAGATGTTGGGGAAGATTGAAGGCAGGAGGAGAAGGGGGCAACAGAGGATGAGACGGTTAGGTGGCATCATCAACTCAATGGACGTGAGTTTGGGTAAACTCCAGGAGTTGGTGATGGACAGGGAGGCATGGCGTGCTGCAGTTCATGGGGTCTCAAAGAGTCAGACACGACTGAGCGACCGAACTAATTTCATTCTTTATGGAGTTACTTCCCCACTGTTACCCAGCACTATATTGGGCACCTACTGCCCTGGGGCACTCATCTTTCAGTGTCATATCTTTTTGCCTTTTCATACTGTTCATGGGGTTCTCAAGGCAAGAATACTGAAGTGGTTTGCCATCCTTTACTGCAGTGAACACTTTGTCAAATCTCTCTATTGTGACCCGTTCATCTAAGATATCCGTGTATGGCATGGCTCATACTTTCATTGATGTAAACAAGGCTGTGGTCCAAGTGATCCATTTGGTTAGTTTTCTGTATTGTGATTTTCATTCTGTCTGCCTTCTGATGGGTAGGGATAGGCTCCTGGAAGCTTCCTTATGGGAAATACTGACTTGGGGGAAACAGTCTGGTTCCAATGGGTGTGCCCAACCTCAGTAAATCTTTAGTCCAATTTTCTGTTGATAGGCAGGGCTGTGTTCTCCTCCTGTTGTTTGGCCTGAGGTTGAACTATGGTAGAAATCACTACTATAATAGTGACCTCCTTCAGAAAGCCTTGAATATATGTATTGTTGAATACATTGTTGTATTCAGTGTCCCTGACCCTGCAGCAGGCCACTGTCAACTCACACCAGTGAGACTTCTGGACACTCACAGGCAAGTTTGGGTCAGTTTTTTGTGGGTTGTCTGCTCCTTTCTCGTGGTTCCTGGTGGACACAAGCTTTTGTTTGTGCTCTCCAAGAGTTTGTTTCCCCTGTCCTGTGGAAGTTCTATAATCCTGGTGATTACAGAAAAGTTCCATAAACTTTTAAATTCCACTGGCCTCCAAATTCAAATTCCCTGGCGGTGTTCCATCCCTTTCCTGGATCCCCAGGTTGGGAAATCTGTTTTTGGTCCTTGAGCTTTCTTAATGGTGTGAGAGTTTCCTTGGTATAATTGCTCTACAGTTTGTGGGTCGTCTGCTCTGTGCCTCAGTAGTTGGGCTAACAGTGACCTCCTGAATGAGGGCTTATGCCACACACTGCATAACCCCATGTGTTCTACAATAAGAGCTCTGGTCTCCATGGCAGGCCACTGCCACCTGTGCCTTTGCAAGAGACAGACACTCAAAGGCAGTTGTGGTTCAGTCTCTGTGGGTTTTCTAGGTCCTGGTGCACACAAGGTTTTGTTTGAGCTCTCTGAACATCTCTGGTGGGTATGGTTTGACTCTAAATGTGATTTTTGCCCTTCATACCACCACATTGATGGGGTTTCTCCTTTCCTCGTGGACCTGGGGTATCTTTATATGGCGGGATCCAACCTTCTCCTGTTGATGGTCGTTCAGCAGCGAGTTGAAATTTGGGAGTTCTAATAGGGGAAGATTAGCATATATCCTTAAACTCTATCATGTTAGCAATTCATGTTTTACGTGTGTGTGTGTGTGTGTGTGTGTGTGTGTGATATGAATCTGCGTTAATTTTGCATATGTGATTTAGAGAAAATTTTATATTTAATATATAGTAAAATTTCACATCTCATGTAAAACCCATTAATTGCTTTGATATTAGTTTGAGATACATGAAAAGTTTCACATTTGATATGAATACTTCTGTAGTTTTAATATTATGACATAAACAAAGATAAGTATTTCATAAGTAATATGTGTGCCCAGAATTTCAAATATGACATAGACAAAATTTCATACTTCAATATAGGAAATTGTGCACAGATTTTTGAGTATGAAATACAGAAATTTCCTTATTTCACATATATGATGACCTGTACCTAGATTTCAATATATGATAAGGAGAACATTTCTTATTTAATATACCTGAGACTCTATATCCAGATTCTTATATGTGACATAGGCAAATTTCCATATATCCTATGAATTAATATCTGCACAAAGATACTTAAAATCTCTTATATGACAAATCTAAAATTCATATTTCTGAAAATTTACATAAAAGCTATCCTATTGAGAGAGTCAATTTATAGGTAGGTTGATAAGGAGTCTGGTGCTCTCAAAGAGGAAGGGGTTCAGAGCCTTCAGGAAGAGAAAGGAATCTGGGTCCCTCCAGGAAGAGAGAGGGGTTTAGAGTTCTCAAGAAAGAGAAAAGAATAAACTTGTTTTTCTTTAAGTGAGAGTTGATGGTTGCACAGGGAACGTCTGATCTTGCTCAAGGAAATATTTCTCCTTAAAGTCTGAACCAATGATTATGTAACAACAATGTATCCTTCTTGAGGACATGTTTCTCCTTCTTGAAAACCTTCTGACTATTCCTGTCATCTTTAAATGTATATTACGGGAATGGGTCTGGTAAGATCTTTCTATTGCTAGTTCGAATCTCATTATTTTAAAGTGTAAATTGTGGGACTGAGTCTGGTAAGACTTTTACAACCTTGAGACAGTCTTCTGATATGGTGTAATAACAAACGGAAAAAGTATATATAGCTCTCGCTAAGACTAGCAACGGGTGCACTCTCTGATCCCCTTCTGATGGCTTTGCCTGTCCCTTTTTATTCTTTAATAAACCTCTGCTACACAAAAGCTCTTGAGTAATCAAGCCTGGTCATGTTCCTAAAGCTAAATCTTCTTCTCAGAGATCACAAATCAGACAACATTCACTGTAAGCTATCATGATATGACATGGAGAATATTCCATATTATATACAAAAGAATATTTTGGTCCAAATTCTGAGGTGAGAGGAGAACACTCTATATCTTACATGTATATACCTGAAAAAGATTCTCATAAGTGACACAGATAAAAGTCCATCTTTACTACAAAAGAAAAATTGTGCCTATATTATCATGTGGCATACTCACAATTTTATATTTAATATATATGGAAATCTGCACTCTGATTGCTGCGTATGATATAGAAAAACTTATATTTCACACGTATGGTAATCTCCACCTAGATTCTCACAGGTGACCCAGGGAAATTAAGAAAGCTCTGTATTTCATACAGAAAATCTGAACCCAGAGACACATACAAGTCAAATAGAAAATTCAATATTTCATACATGTCAAAATCTGCATTCAGATATCCATATGTGAGAGAGAAAAAGTCATATCTCATATATATTAAAATGTGCACTTAGATTTTCATATATGCAGAGAGAAATTTACATATTTCATATATATGAAAATTTGAGCCCAGATTTTCATCTGGGACACAGAGAAAGTTACATGTTTCACACATTTATATTAAAACCTGATTTGAGATTTACATGTGTGAAAAAAGAAATCCTTCGTTCATATATATATACAGATTTGTACCCAGACTTTCATATTGACATCTATAAAATACCATATATTTCATATATTTAAACATATATTTATATATTTTACCTGTTATATACATTTTATATATTTATGTTTGAAAATATATGTTTACACTATATAAATATACTATAACTTAATGTTATACTTTAAATATGTTTATAAATACATATTTATATGTAATATATTATGTTAATATATTTAAATATCTACAACATGTCCTAATACCTATCACAGAACAAATTTCTTATTTAAGACATTCAAAAATTTGGTCAGTGATTTTGATATGTGAGAAAAAGAAAATCCAGATTTCGTATATCTGAATCCAGACAATCATATATGATATAGTGAAGATTCCATATTTCATACATATGAAAATTTGCATCCAGAATTTAATATATGACATGGGAAAATTCCATGTTATATGTAACACTGTGCTGAGATTTTCATATATCACATAGGGAAAGTTTCACTTTTCTTATTTCCTAAATTCTGTACTCCAATAGCTATATATGATATAAAGATCAGATTCTCACATATAATGAATAGAAAATGCTGTGATATTTTATTAATGCTGCATTATAAATGAAAATCTGAATCTTGATCTCGTTAATATATAAAATTCCATGTTTCATATATATGACACTAACCCAGATTCTTTCATGTGATTAAATGAAAATTCCATATTTAATATATGTGAAAACCTGCACCCAGAGCCTCATATATAACACAGAAAATCTTTTACATTTTTATATACAAAAATCCTCAGTCAGATCCCATATATGATATAGAATTTCATATTTCATATAAGCAATATCACAAAAAACAGTGGAAAATTCTTAAAGAGGTGGGAATACCAGAACGTCTTACCTGCCTCCTGAGAAATCTGTATGCAGGTCAAGAAGCAACAATGGTTAGAACTGGACATGGGAAAATGGACTGCTTCAGCATTGGGAAGGGAGAACAACCAGGATGTATATTGTCCCTCTGTAGATTTAACTTATATACAATGCATCCTGACATGCCAGGCTGGATGAAGCTCAAGCTGAAATCAAGATGGTTGGAAAAAGATATCAATAACTTCAGATATGCAATGATAATGCCCTTATGGCAAAAAGCCAAAAGGAACTAAATAGCCTCTTGATGAAGCTGAAAGAGAGTGAAAACCCTGGCTTAAAGCTGAACATTCAGAAAACTGAGATCATGGCATCCAGTTCCATCATTTCATGGGAACTAGATGGTGAAACAATGGAAACAGTGGCATACTCTTATTTTGGAGGGCTCCAAAATCAGGGCAGATTGTGATTGCACTAGTGAAGTTAAAAAAACGCTCGCTCCTTGAAAGAAAAGTTATGACCAACGTAGATGTCAAGTCTGTATATTGTCACCTTGCTTATTTAACTTATATTCATGAGAAACACTGGGCTTGATGAAGCACAATCTGGAATCAAGACTGCCTGGAGAAATATCAACAACCTCAGATGACACCACCCTTATGGCAGAAAGTGAAGAACTAGAGCCTCTTGATGAAAGTACAAGAGGAGAGTGAAAAAAAACTGGCTTAAAGCTCAACATTCAGAAAACAAAGATCATGACAGCTGTTCCCATCACTTCATGGCAAATAGATGGAGAAACAGTGAAAACAGTGGCGGACTTCATATTTGGGGGGCTGCAAAATCCCGGCAGATGGTGACTGCAGCCATGAAATCAAAAGACACTTACTCCTTGGAAGGAACGTTAATGACCAACCTAGACAGGGTATTTAAAAGCAGAGACATTACTTTGTCAACAAAGGTCTGTCTCGTCAGGGATGTGTACTTTCTAGTAATCACGTATGGATGTGAGAGTTGGACTATAAAGAAAGCTGAGTGCTGAAGAAGGGATGCTTTTGAACTGTGTTGTTGGAGAAGACTCTTGAGAGTCCCTTGGACTGAAGGGATTGAAAGCAGGAGGTAAAGGAGGCAATAGAGGATGAGATGGTTGGATGACATCACTGACTCAATGGACGTGAGTTTTAGTAAACTCTGGGAGTTGGTGATGGACAGGGTGGCCTGGCGTGCTACAGTCCATGGGGTTGCAAAGAGTCGGACATAACTGAGGGATTCAACTGAACTGAACTGAACTGAGACAGCATATTAAAGAGCAGTGACATTACTTTATGACAGATGTCCATCTAGTCACAGCTATTGTTTTTCCAGAAGTTATGTATGGATGTGAAAACTGGACTATAATGAAGGCTGTTCCCCAAAGAGTTGATGCTTTTGAACAGTGGTGTAGGAGAAGATTCTTGAGAGTCCCTTGGACTGCCAGGGGATCCAACCAGTCTATCCTAATGGAAATCAGATCTGAACGTTCACTGCAAGGAGTGATGCTGAAGCTGAAGCTCCAATCCTGTGGCCACCTGATGAGAGAAACTGACTCCTTAGAAAATATCCTGATGCTGGGGAAGGTTGGAGACTGGGAGAGAAGGTTATGATGGAGGACCAGAATATTGGATATCATCATCAACTTACAAGGAGTTGAGTTTGAGCAACCCCTGAGAGTTGGTGATGGATGGGAAAGCCTGGCATGCTGCACTCCACCGTGTTGCAAAGAGTCAAACAAAACTGAATGACTGAACTTTCTAACATGTGATATCTATACAAAAATTATGCTTGTGAAATTTGAAACAAGCATATATACATGAATATTATAGTATAAATATATGCTGCCAGAATTTCATATATGACAGAGAAAATTGCATATGTCATGAAAGTAAACACAAAGACCCTCAGCAAACATAGGGAAGTTTCCCTATTTCACATGTATGAAGATATGGCCCTAGGTTCTCATATTGACAGAGGGAATATCTATATTTAATACATATGAAAATTAACATCCAGATTCTCATATCAGAATTAATAAAATTTTGTATTTCATATATATTAAGGTCACCATACAGATTACTATGTATGATATAGAGAAAATTCAGTATTTTCTGTAATGTCCATCTGCACACAAATACTTATATTTCATTTAGAGAAAATTACATATTTCATATGTGTTTAAATCCAGATATAGATTGACATATATGTAATGGGGAGAACAACACATTTATATATAGAAATATCTTTGACCAGATATACCTTGTGAAATAGAGAAAATTTCATTTTATATATATGTCAATCTGAAAGTTTTCACATGTGACATAGAAAAAATTCTGTGACATAGAAAAATTCCCTATTACACACACACACACACACACACACACACACACACACACACACATATATATATATATACAGATTTACTTACCTGAATTTGAGAAAAAATTATATTATATACCTGAAAATCTTTGGCCAGATTGGTATGTGATACAGAAAATAGTCCATATACACTATATATTGGTAAATATGCACCTAGAGCCTCACATAAGATATATAAAAAATTGCAGATTTCATATATATGAAAATCTGCACCCAGATTTTCACATGACACACTGAGAAACATCCATATTTCATATATATAAAGATTTAATTCCAAATCTTCATCTATGACATAGAATAAATTGTATATTGCATTTATATCAGAATCTGTGTTCAAATGTCCATACCTGGTAGGAGAAAATACTGTATCTCATATATACTAGTATCAGCACTGAGATTTCTATATACAAGCTAAGAAAATTCCTGATTTTATGTATATGAAAATGTGAGCCCAAGTTTTTATAGGTAACATACAGAAATGTTCATGGTTCACATATATGAAAATCTTCATCAAGATTTACTTGTTGTTGTTCAGTCAGTAAATCACATTTGACTCTTAGTGTCCCTGTGGTCTTCAGCTCCCCAGGCTTCCCAGTCCTTCACTACCTCCCACAGTTTGCTCAAACTTATGTTAATTGACTCAGTGATGCCATTCAACCATCCAGCATATACATCTGTCTTTTCAGTGAATATTCAGGGTCGATTTCCTTTAGAATAGACTGGCTCAATCTCTTAGCAGTCTAAGGGACTCCTGAGTCTTCTCTAGCATCACATCTAAAAGCATCAGTTCTTCATTTCTCAGCCTTCTTTATGGTCCAACTTTTACATCTGTACAAAATCCCTATTTCAATTATCAGGAAAATACCATAGTTAATATATTTAATTACCTGCACCAAGATTCTCATATGTGACATAGGGAAAATTAATTTTTCATATATATTAAATATATGCAACCAGATATCAATAATGACACACTTGAAGTTCTAGATCATATACATATATATGTATTATAATCTGTGTCTAGTTTTTCATATATGACATAGAGAAAAGTCCATATTTTACGTATATGAAGACCTGTAGTCAGATTATTATATATGACTTAGAGAAAGAAAATTGTTTATTTTCTTTTATTTTCTCTGGATATATGATAATCTCCATCCAGATTCTCATATAGAGTATAATAAGAAGGGCATCTTTCAAATATTTCCAAATCTGCCTTCAGATTTGCATATGTGACATAGAGAAAATTATATATAAACATATATACACACACACACACACATATGCCAAGATTCACCTGAATGACGAGAAAAGTTCATATTTTGTACATCTGAAAAATCTTTGTTCAAGTTTGTTTGTGACATAGAAAAATTTTATTATAGTATATATTGGGAATCTGCACTCACAGTCTCATATCTGACCCAGAGAAACTTGCCTGTTTCAAATGTTTTTATTAGTTGGAGGCTAATTACTTCACAACATTTCAGTGGGTTTTGTCATACATTGATATGAATCAGCCATGGATTTACACGTATTCCCCATCCCGATCTCCGCTCCCACCTCCCTCTCCACCCGATTCCTCTGGGTCTTCCCAGTGCACCAGGCTGGAGCACTTGTCTCATGCATCCCACCTGGGCTGGTGATCTGTTTCACCATAGATAATATACATGCTGTTCTTTTGAAATATCCCACCCTCACATTCTCCCACAGGGTTCAAAAGTCTGTTCTGTATTTCTGGGTCTCTTTTTCTGTTTTGCATATAGGGTTATCGTTACCACCCTTCTAAATTCCATATACATGTGTTAGTATGCTGTAATGTTCTTTATCTTTCTGGCTTACTTTACTCTGCATAAGGGGCTCCAGCTTCATCCATCTCATTAGGACTGGTTCAAATGAATTCTTTTTAATGGCTGAGTAATATTCCACGGTGTATATGTACCCCAGCCTCTTTATCCATTCATCTGCTGATGGGCATCTAGGTTGCTTCCATGACCTGGCTATTATAGAAGTGGGATTGCTGGGTCATATGGCAGTTCTATTTCCAGTTTTTTAAGAAATCTCCACACTGTTTTCCATAGCGGCTGTACTAGTTTGCATTCCCACCAACAGTGTAAGAGGTTTCCCTTTTCTCCACACCCTCTCCAGCATTTATTGCTTGTAGGCTTTTGGATAGCAGCCAGCCTGACTGGCGTGTAATGGTACCTCATTGTGGTTTTGATTTGCATTGCTCTAATAATGAGTGATGTTGAGCATCTTTTCATGTGTTTGTTAGCCATCTGTATGTCTTCTTTGGAGAAATGTCTGTTTACTTCTTTGGCCCATTTTTTGATTGGGTCATTTATTTTTCTGGAATTGAGCTGCGGGAGTTGCTTGTATATTTTTGATATTAATCCTTTGTCTGTTGCTTCATTTGCTATTATTTTCTCCCAATCTGACAGCTGTCTTTTCACCTTACTTATAGTTTCCTTTGTTGTGCAAAAGCTTTTAAGTTTCATTAGGTCCCATTTGTTTAGTTTTGCTTTTATTTCAAATATTCTGGGAGATGGGCCATCGAGGATCTTGCTGTGATTTATGTCGGAGAGTGTTTTGCCTATGTTCTCCTCTAGGAGTTTTATAGTTTCTGGTCTTACATTTAGATCTTTAATCCATTTTGAGTTTATTTTTGTGTATGGTGTTAGAAAGTGTTCTAGTTTCATTCCTTTACAAGTGGTTGACCAGTTTTCCCAGCACCACTTGTTAAAGAGGTTGTCTTTTTTCCATTGTATATCCTTGCCTCCTTTCTTGAAGATAAGGTGTCCATAGGTTCGTGGATTTATCTCTGGGCTTTCTTTTCTGTTCCATTGATCTATATTTCTGTCTTTGTGCCAGTACCATACTGTCTTGATGACTGTGGCTTTGTAGTAGAGTCTGAAGTCAGGCAGGTTGATTCCTCCAGTTCCATTCTTCTTTCTCAAGAGTACTTTGGCTATTTGAGGTTTTTTGTATTTCCATACAAATTGTGAAATTCTTTGATCTAGTTCTGTGAAAAATACCGTTGGTAGCTTGATAGGGATTGCATTGAATCTATAGACTGCTTTGGGTAGAATAGCCATTTTGACAATATTGATTCTTCCAATCCATGAATTCGGTATGTTTCTCCATCTGTTTGTGTCCTCTTTGATTTCTTTCATCAGTGTTTTATAGTTTTCTATGTATAGGTCTTTTGTTTCTTTAGGCAGATATACTCCTAAGTATTTTATTCCTTTTGTTGCAATGGTGAATGGTATTGTTTCCTTAATTTCTCTTTCTGTTTTTTCATTGTTAGTATATAGGAATGCAAGGGATTTCTGTGTGTTAATTTTATATCCTGAAACTTTCCTATATTCATTGATTAGCTCTAGTAATTTTCTGGTAGAGTCTTTAGGGTTTTCTATGTAGAGGATCATGTCATCTGCAAACAGTGAGAGTTTTACTTTTTCTTTTCCTATCTGGATTACTTTTACTTCTTTTTCTGCTCTGATTGCTATGGCCAAAACTTCCAACACTATGTTGAATAGAAGTGGTGAGAGTGGGCACCCTTGTCTTGTTCCTGATTTCAGGGGAAATGCTTTCAATTTTTCACCATTGAGGGTGATGCTTGCTGTGGGTTTGTCATATATAGCTTTTATTATCTTGAGGTATGTCCCTTCTATTCCTGCTTTTTGGAGAGTTTTAATCATAAATGAGTGTTGAATTTTGTCAAAGGCTTTCTCTGCATCTATTGAGATAATCACATGGTTTTTATCTTTCAATTTGTTAATGTGGTGTATTACATTAATTGATTTGTGGATATTAGAGAATCCTTGCATTCCTGGGATAAAGCCCACTTGGTCATGGTGTATGATTTTTTTAATATGTTGTTGGATTCTGTTTGCTAGAATTTTGTTAAGGATTTTTGCATCTATGTTCATCAGTGATATTGGCCTGTAGTTTTCTTTTTTTTGTGGCATCTTTGTCTGGTTTTGGAATTAGGGTGATGGTGGCCTCATAGAATGAGTTTGGAAGCTTACCTTCATCTGCAGTTTTCTGGAAGAGTTTGAGTAAGGTAGGTATTAGCTTTTCTCTAAATTTTTGGTAGAATTCAGCTGTGAAGCCATCTGGTCCTGGGCTTTTGTTTGCTGGAAGATTTTTTTATTACAGTTTCGATTTCCTTGCTTGTGATGGGTCTGTTAAGATCTTCTATTTCTTCCTGGTTCAGTTTTGGAAAGTTATACTTTTCAAAGAATTTGTCCATTTCTTCCAAGTTGTCCATTTTTTTTGGCATAGAGCTGGTAGTAGTCTCTTATTATCCTTTGTATTTCAGTGTTGTCTGTTGTGATCTCTCCATTTTCATTTCTAATTTTGTTAATTTGGTTCTTCTCTCTTTGTTTCTTAATGAGTCTTGCTAATGGTTTGTCAATTTTGTTTATTTAAAAAAAAAAAACAGCTTTTACCTTTGTTGATTTTTGCTATGGTTTCCTTAGTTTTTTTGCATTTATTTCTGCCCTGATTTTTAAGATTTCTTTCCTTCTGCTAACCCTGGGGTTCTTCATTTCTTCCTTCTCTAATTGCTTTAGGTGTAGAGTTAGGTTATTTATTTGGCTTTTATCTTGTTTCTTGATGTAAGCCTGTAATGCTATGAACCTTCCCCTTAGCACTGCTTTTACAGTGTCCCATAGGTTTTGGGTTGTTGTGTTTTCATTTTCAGTCATTTCTATACATATTTTCATTTCTTTTTTTGATTTCCTCTATGATTTGTTGGTTATTCAGAAGCATGTTATTTACCCTCCATATGTTTTGAGTTTTAACAATTTTTATCCTGTAGTAATTTTACTGCACTGTGATCAGAAAAGATGACTGGAATGATTTCAATTTTTTTGAATTTTCCAAGACCAGATTTATGGCCCAGGATGTGATCTATTCTGGAGAAGGTTCCGTGTGCACTTGAGAAAAAGGTGAAGTTGATTGTTTTCGGGTGAAATGTCCTATAGATATCAGTTCGGTCTAGCTGGCCCATTGTGTCATTCAAGGTTTGTGTTCCTTGTTAATTTTCTGTTTAGTTGATCTATCCATAGTTGTGAGTGGGGTATTAAAGTGTCCCACTATTATTGTGTTATGATTAATTTCCTCTTTCATACTCGTTAGTGTTTGCCGCACATATTGCGGTGTTCCTATGTTGGGTGCATATATACTTATAATTGTTATGTCTTCTTCTTCGATTGATCCTTTGATCATTATGTACTGTCCTACTTTGTCTCTTTTCACATCCTTTATTTGAAAGTCTATTTTATTTGATATGAGTATTGCGACTCCTGCTTTCTTTTGGTCCCCATTTGCATGTAATATTTTTTCCAGCCCTTCACTTTTAGTCTGAATGTGTCTCTTGCTTTGAGGTGGGTCTCTTGTAGACAGCATATATAGGGGTCTTGTTTTTGTATCCATTCAGCCAATCTTTGTCTTTTGGTTGGGGCATTCAACCCATTTACATTTAAGGTAATTATTGACAGGTGTGGTCCCGTTGCCATTTACTTTGTTGTTTTGGGTTCACGCTTATACAACCTTTCTGCATTTCCTGTCTAGAGAAAGATCCTTTAGCATTTGTTGAAGAGCTGGTTTGGTGGTGCTGAATTCTCTCAGCTTTTGCTTATCTGTAAAGCTTTTGAATTCTCCTTCATATCTGAATGAGATCTTTGCTGGATACAGTAATCTAGGTTGTAGGTTATTCTCTTTCATTACTTTCAGTTCGTCCTGCCATTCCCTTCTGGCCTGGAGGGTTTCTATTGATAGATCAGCTGTTATCCTTATGGGAAGCCCTTTGTGTGTTATTTGTTGTTTCTCCCTTGCTGATTTTAGTATTTGTTCTTTGTGTTTGATCTTTGTTAATTTGATTAATATGTGTCTTGGGGTGTTTCGCCTTGGGTTTATCCTCTTTGGGACTCTCTGGGTTTCTTGGACTTGGGTGGCTATTTTCTTCCCCATTTTAGGGAAGTTTTCAACTATTATCTCCTCGAGTATTTTCTCATGGCCTTTCTTTATTTCTTCTTCTTCTGAAACTCCTATGATTCGAATGTTGGGGCGTTTCACAGTGTCTCAGATGTCCCTGAGGTTGTCCTCATTTCTTTTGATCCTTTTTTCTTTTTTCCTCTCTGCTTCATTTATTTCCACCATTTTATCTTCTACCTCACTTATCCTATCTTCTGCCTCCGTTATTCTACTCTTAGTTCCCTCCAAAGTGTTTTTGATCTCATTCATTGCATTATTCATTTTTATTGACTCTTTTTTATTTCTTCTAGGTCTTTATTAAACATTTCTTGAATCTTTTCAATCTTTGTTTCCAGGCTATTTATCTGTAACTCCATTTTGTTTTCAAGATTTTGGATCATTTTTATTATCATTATTCTAAATTCTTTTTCAGGTAGATTCCCTATCTCCTCCTCTTTTGTTTGACTTGGTGAGCATTTTTCATGTTCCTTTACCTGTAGGGTATTTCTTTGCCTTTTCATCTTGTTTAGATTGCTGTGTCTGGAGTGGGCTTTCTGTATTCTGGTGGTCTGTGGTTCCTTTTTATTGTGGAGGATTAACCCAGTGGGTGGGGTTAGACGATTGGCTTGTCAAGGTTTCCTGGTCAGGGAAGCTTGTGTCAGTGTTCTGGTGCGTGGAACTTGATTTCTTCTCTTTGGAGAGCAATGGAGTGCCCAGTAATGAGTTTTGAGATGGGTCTATGTGTTAGGTGTGACCTTGGGCAGCCTGTATGTTGATGTTCAGGGCTATGTTCCTGCGTTGCTGGAGAATTTGCGTAGTATGTCTTGCTCTAAAACTTATTGGCTCTTGGGTGGTGGTTGGTTTCAGTGTAGGTATGAAGGCTTTTGGACAGTCACTTATTACTTAAAGTTCCATGTAGTCAGGAGTTTTCTGGTGTTCTTAGGTTTGGGCTTAAATCTCCTGCCTCTGGATTTCAGTTTTATTCTTCCTGTAGTCTCAGGACTTCTCCAACTATACAGCCCTGATAAGAAAACTTCTAGGTTAATGGCTAAAAGATTCTCCCCCGTTAGGGACACCCAGAGAGGTTCACAGAGTTACATGAAGAAGAGGAGAGGGAGGAGGGAGATAGAGATGAGCAGGAGGAGAAAAAGGGGGACTTAAGAGGAGAGAGACAGATCTACACAGCTGTCTGTTCCCAGAGTGTTCTCCGTAGCCCAGTCACCTACAAAGATTCACAGAATTGAATTGGGAAGAGATGAGGAAAGGAGGAAATAGAGGTGTTCTGAGGTAGAAAACAGAGAGTCAAGATTGGGAGAGAATAAACTTCAGTTTAAAAATAGGGCTTCTCTTTTTTTTTTTTTTGTAAGGTTATAGTATATTGAAAATGAAAATTAAGGAGTAGTAGAGGAGTACTAGAGGACTTTAAAAGAAATAAGAGAAAAAGAAAAATAGAAAATAGAAGAGAAAAAGGAAAGAAAACAAAAAGAAAAAAAAAAGAAAGAAAAAAAAATTTTTCCCCCTAATTAAAAAAATCGTAAAAATCTATGGAAATGAAAGTTAAGGAGTAATGGGGGAGTAATAGGGGATTTTAAAGGAAAATAAAAGAGAAAAAATAAAAAAGAAAAAAAAAAGAGAAAAAAGTAAAATTATATCTAGGAGTTTCTCTGGAGCTGTTGCAGTCAGTGTGGGTTTGGCTGTTTCAGATAGCTCCTCATTCCAGCTTACACTTCTCGATGTCTAGAGGCCTTTTCCGGTGTATTCGGTGTTTTATAGAGGGATTTTAATCTGTTGCACCAGTCCCTTCTGAAGCGGTTCCCTTTGTTTATTTGGCTTCTGTTTGCCGGTCTCTTCAGAGCCTCATTTCCGCCCTGACACAGGCGGGAGGAGGTGGACTCTTTTTCAGGTAGCTAGTTCCGTCGCTCTGCGGGGAGGGGCTGGCGCCGCGGGGACAGGCTGTTGCTGCCGGGAGGGGCTGATGCTGCTTTCTCCGTCTGCGCTGCTCAGGCTCCTGGCTGTTCTATATGGAGCGCGCCCTGCGCTGCGCGAGGTTCCAGCCCCCGGATGTTCCACAAAAGCGCGCAACCAAAAGCTGCTCCTGCTCTCTGTGCCTTCCCCGTCAGAGCAGTCCAGGGAGCCAGGGGCTTGGTGGGTGCACTCTCCCCAGGTGTGGCGCACCCACTCCCTTCCACGGACTCAGTCTCAGTTTCCGCTGGCGCCAGTCGGGTGCCTGCGCCTTCTGCCCCCCGCATCCCCAGCCCCAGTCCCCGCCCGCGCAGGTCAGGTGCCTGCGCCCTGTGTCTTGCCGCGACCTTCCCCTCCCCCCTGCCTCCTGCCTCCGGCGGGGCTGGGCCGGTCCGCAGCCTGCGAGCTCTTCTCTGGATTTTCTCGGTCTCTTTGTTCTGCGAATGGCCGGCAGTGTGTTCAGGCCGGTTAATTTACTCTCTCTCTTTTGGTCTCCCACAGTTCAAGTTGGGAACTCACAGAAGCTCCCTCCGATTGTCCTCAGGGCACTCAGGCCCGGACCCTACCCCAAGCAATGACGCCTAAGACTTCCCAGGACGGATCTCCGTCCTTAGCTCTTTTGTCTCACTTTTTATCTTTTATATTTTGTCCTACCTCCTTTCAAAGACAATGGGCTGCTTTTCTGGGCGCCTGATGACCTCAGCTAGCAATCAGAAGTTGTTTTGCGAAGTTTGCTGTGCGTTCAGTAATTCTTTCGATGAATTTGTAGGAGAGAAAGTGGTCTCCAGAGAAAACTCAATGTTTTTAATCATGCAAAGATGCACACTGATTCTCCTATGGGATATAGATAAATTTCCATAAATAATATACATGAAAATCTGCATTCCACCCTTAATATACAGAACAGAGAAAATTCTATATGTGAAATATGTAAAAGCCCATATCCTCAAATATCATAAGTAGAAAATTCCATACTTCTTAGACATGAAAATCTTCACCTAAATTTCTCTGGATGATAGAGAAAATCTTATTTCATATAAACATATTATAAAAATTTGAACCCAGGTTTTCATATATAACATCAGTAAAATTCATATTTAACACTGAAAAATATGCACTCAGATTCTCTTACATTACATTTAGAAAATTCCATGTTTCATATGAATGAATATCTGCACACATATATTGCATATATGTGCAGTATTGCAATTTCCCAATGTCATGTATGAGAATTTGGGTGCAGATTTTTACATGTATGAAAATATGCATCAGGACAGAGTGAACTCTGTTCGTTTCTAAGACAAATCAATCAATATCATGGTAATCCAAGTCTATGCCCTGGCCAGTAATGCTGAAGAAGTGGAAGCTGAGTGATTCTTTGAAAGCCTACAAGACCTTCTGAAACTAACACCTCCAAAAGATGTCCTTTTCATTATAGGGCACTGGAATGCAAAAGTAGGAAGTCAAAAAAACACCTGGAGTAATAGGTAAATTTGGCCTTGGAGTACAGAATGAAGCTGGGGAAAGGCTAATATAGTTCTGCCAAGAGAATGCAGTGGTCATAGCAAACACTCTCTTTCAACAACACAAGAGAAGACTCTACACATGGACATCTCCAGATGGACAACACCAAAATCAGATTGATTATATTCTTTACAGCCAAAGATGGAGAAGTTCTATACAATCAGCCAAAAAAGACCAGGAGCTGACTGTGGCTCAGATCATGAACTCCTTATTGCCAAATTCACACTTTAATAGAAGGAAGAGGGGGAAACTACTAGACCATTCAGGTATGACCTATGTCAATCCCTTATGACTCTACATTGGCAGGGAGAAATAGATTTAAGATAGATTTGTATTTAAGAATAGATCTGATAGACAGGGTGCCTGATGAATTATGGTCAGAGGTTTGTGACATTGTACAGGAGACAAGAATCAAGACCACCCCAAGAAAAAGAATTGCAAGAAAGCAAAGTGCCTGTCTGAGGAGGCCTTATAAAAAGGTGTGAAAAGAAGAGAAGTGAAAAGCAATGTAGAAAAGGAAATATATACCCATTTTAATGCAGAGTTCCAAAGAATACAAGGAGAGGGAAAAAAAAAAAAAAAGCCCTCCTCAGTGACCAATGCAAAGAAATAGAAGAAAACAATAGAATGGTAAAGACTAGAGATCTCCTCGAGAAAATTAGAAATAACAAGGGAACATTTAATGCAAAGATGGGCTCAGGAAAGGATAGAAATCGTATGGACCTAAAAGAAGCAGAAGCTATTAAGAAGAGGTGGCAAGAGTACATAGAAGAACTATACAAAAAATATCTTCATGACCAAGATAATCCGGATGGAGTGATCACTCAAACTCATCTAGTGCCAAATATCCTGGAGAGTGAAGTCAAGTGGGCCTTAGGAATAATCACTACAAACAAAGCTAGTGGAGGGATGGAATTCCAGTTGAGCTATTTCATTTTTTTTTTCATTTATTTTTATTAGTTGGAGGCGAATTACAATATTGTAGTGGTTTTTGCCATACATTGACATGAATCAGCCATGGATTTACATGTGTTAAGATGGCGGAGGAATAGGATGGGGAGACCACTTTCTCTCCTACAAATTCATCGAAAGAACAATTGAACGCTGAGCAAACTTCACAAAACAACTTCTGGCCACTAGCAGAAGACATCAGGCGCCCAGAAAATCAGCCCATCATCTTCAAAAGGAGGTAGAAGAAAATATAAAAGATAAAAAGAGAGACAAAAGAGCAAGGGACGGAGACCCATCCCAGGAAGGGAGTTGTAATAGAGGAAGTTTCCAAACACCAGGAAACCCTCTCACTGGTGGGTCTGGGGGAAGTTTTTGAATCTCGGAGGGCAACATAACTGGGAGGAAAAATGAATAAAACCCACAGATTACATGGCTAAAAGCAACTCCCAGCAGAAAAGTACCCCAGACACCTGCATCCACCACAAGCAAGTGGGGGCAGAACAGAGAGGAGCGGGCAGCATTACTTCCAGTAAGGACCAGGCCCAAATGACCTGAGGGCAATTGGAGGGAGCTAACATGAGACAACAGCTTAAACTGTGGGGTAGCAAGAGAGAGAGTATTAACCGACCCGAACACACTGCAGGCCATTTGCAGAACAAAGGGACTAAGCAATTCCAGAGAAGAGCTAGCCAGCAGCAGACCAGCCCATCCCCCACCAGAGGCAGGAGGCAGGGGGGAGGAGAAAGGGGCAAACTCAGCCCCAGAGATGGCACCCGTTACCAAACTGCAAACAGGCCTCCAGTTTCTAACGAAAGACTTCCTGAGATTCTGGATGGTTGACATCCGCCGGGAGAGTTGTGGCCAGAGGCCAGTTCCAGAGACCAGACACAAGGTGCATGCACCCGACTGGCATGGGCAGAAACAGGCTGAGACCACGGAGGGGATAAGGCACACCACACCCAGGGAGAGTGTGCCCATCAAGCTCATGACTGCCTGAGCTGCTCGGGCCGGGGAAGGCACAAAATGCAAGCCCAACCGAGTCCGTGTTTTTACAGAATACCCCATAAATTGGAACTGCAATGCAACGCAGGGCCCACTCCATATAGAGCATCCAGGAGCCTGAGCAGTGTAGACAGGGAAAGCACACACCCGTGAGCAGGGGCAAATCCAATGTGGCCAGAACACTGTGGGTCCTCCCACACAAGCCAGTGACATTTGTTTACAGTGCTCTTCCCTCCCGCAGCACAACTGAACCAGTGAACCTAAACAAGAGATTGACTCCGCCTGCCTGGATCAGGGCGGAAATTAGACAATCAAGAGACTGCCAAACAGAAACCAAAATAAACAAAGGGAACCACTTCAGAAGTGACCAGTGCAACAGATTAAAATCCCTGTAGGTAAGACCAACTACACCGGAAGGGGCCTATAGATATCCAGAAGTGTAAGCTGGAACGAGGAGCTATCTGAAACTGAACTGAACCCACACTGACCACAACTGCTCAAGAAAAATTCCTAGATATATTTTTACTTTATTTTTCTTAATTAAAAAAAAATTTTTCTTCTTTACTTTTCTAATTTTTCTCCTTTATTTTGTTTTAAAATTCCCTATTATTCCTCCGTTACTCCTTAACTTTAATTTTCATATATTTTTACTATTTTTTTAATTAGCAATTTTTTTTCTTGTTTTATTGCTTTTCTCTTATTTTCTTTTAAAGTCCTCTATTACTCCTCTATTACTCCTTAATTTTCATTTTTATTTCACTATAACCTTGAAAAAAAAGGAAAAGCCTTATTTTTAAACTGAGCTTCATATATATTTTAAAATTTTTGTGTTTTTGTTTTTGTTTTTAATATTGTATTTTTAAGAGTCTAACCTCTACTCTAGATTTTTGATCGTTGTTTATCAGTATTTGATATCAATTTTGGACATTTAAGAATCCAATATTCAGTACCCATTTTTACTCAGGAGTGTGTTGATTACTCTCTCCCACTTTTGACTCTCCATTTTCTACCTCAGATCACCTCTATTTCCTCCCTCCCCCTTCTCTTCCCAATCCAATTCTGTGAATCTCTGTGGGTGTCTGGGCTACAGAGAACACTTCAGGAGCAGAGAGCTGTGTAGATCTGTCTCTCTCCTCTTGAGTCCCCCTTTTCTCTTCCTGCTCATCTCTATCTCCCTCCTCCCTCTCCTCTTCTTCATGTAACTCTGTAAACGTCTCTGGCTGTCCCTCATGGTGGAGAATCTTTTCACCATTAACCTAGAAGTCTTACTATCAGTGCTGTATAGTTGGAGAAGTCTTGAGACTACTTGAAGAATAAGACTGAAATCCAGAGGCAGAAGACTTAAGCCCAAAACCCGAGAACACCAGAAAACTCCTGACTACAGGAAACATTAAGTAATAAGAGACTATCCAAAAACCTCCATACCTACACTGAAACCAACCACCACCCAAGAGCCAGTAAGTCCCAGAGCAAGACATACCATGCAAATTCTCCAGCAATGCAGGAACATAGCCCTGAGCATCAACATACAGGCTGCCCAAAGTCACACCTATCACATAGACCCATCTCAAAACTCATTACTGGACACTCCATTGCACTCCAGAGAGAAGAAATCCAGTTCCATGAACCAGAACACCGACACAAGCTTCCCTAACCAGGAAACCTTGGCACACCAATCGTCCAACCCCACCCACTGGGTGAAACCTCCACAATAAAAAGGAACCACAGACCACCAGAATACAGAAAGCCCACTCCAGACACAGCAATCTAAACAAGATGAAAACGCAGAGAAATACCCAATAGGTAAAAGAACATGAAAAATGCCCACCAAGCCAAACAAAAGAGGAGGAGATAGGGAATCTACCTGAAAAAGAATTTAGAATAATGATAATAAAAATGATCCAAAATCTTGAAAACAAAATGGAGCTACAGATAAATAGCCTGAAGACAAAGATTTAGAAGTGCAAGAAATTTCTCTGGATGATATAGAAAATCTCTTTTCATATAAATATATAATAAAAATTTGAACCCAGGGTTTTGTATATAACATTAATAAAATTCATATTTAACACTGAAAAATATGCACCCAGATTCTCTTACTTTACAGTTAGAAAATTCCATGTTTCATATGAATGAATATCTGTACACATATATCTCATTTATGTTCAGTATTGAATTTTCCCAATGTCAGGTATGAGAATTTGGGTGCAGATTTTTACATGCATGAAAATATGCATCCAGATCTTCACATATTATAGAGGCATTTCTATATTATGTGTATATTATAATATATTCTATAATATTAATATTAGTAATATGTAATATTTTGTCTTAATTTCATATATGACAGAAAAGTTTCCATTTTTCATATCCAGAGTCTAGATATTCCTGTGTCACAGAGATACTTTGATATTTCATTTATGTGAAAGCCTTACCCAGGCTTACGTATTTGACAGAGAAAATTCCACATTTCATGTCTGAATATAAATCTGCATTCAGATTACTGTGTATGACATTGAGAAAATTCCAAATGAATTCTTTTTAATGGCTGAGTAATATTCCATGGTGTATATGTACCACAGCTTCCTTATCCATTCATCTGCTGATAGGCATCTAGGTTGCTTCCATGTCCTGGCTATTATAAACAGTGCTGCGATGAACATTGGGGTGCACGTGTCTCTTTCTTTAAAAAATCTGTATGCAGATTCTCTTATGTGTCAGAAGGAAAATTCCATATATCATATGTGTGAAAATTTGCACCCAAATTCTGATATATGTCTCAAGGGAAATTCAATGTTTCATATACATGATTACCTGCACACAGAATCTCATATAAGACAGAGACAAAATATCACATTTTACATCTATGAAAACCTGTGCCCAGATTCCCATGTATGATGTAAGTATGTCCATATTGTATATATTTAAAAGTCTGAGTCATGTTTCTCATGTGTGACAGAGGAAATTCTCAATTCAATATATACTGTCATCCGAACCCAGGTTCTGATAGGTGACATAAAATTCCACATTACGTATACATGAAACTTTCATCACATTCTTTCATATGACTTAGAGAAAAATCTCTGTTTCACATATAGGAAAATCAGTACCCAGATCTTTGTATGTGACAGACAATATTTCAAATTCATGTATATGAAAATTCTCATTCAGATTATGTGTGTAAGATAGTGAAAATCCATATTTTACATATGTAAAATTCTCTACTCAGGTTTTCATATGTGAACTCAAGTATATTCCATATAAAAGTAATTAAAATGGTATAGCCAGATTCCCATGTATGGGATAGGCAATTCATTGTTTCAAGTATATGAAAACTTATACCTAGATTCACATATACTAAACATAGAAAATTCTTTACATTATAGGTATTATAATCTTCACCCAGATTCTGTGCTGAGGTTTTCACAAGTGACACAAAGAATCTTCTATTTGATATCCTCTATTTGAGAGTCTGCACCCAGATTTGCATATGTAAGCAAGATTCTATTATGTGACATATAGGAAATTCCACATTTCATACATATAATCAGCACTTCGATTTTCACATTTGGCATATATAAATTTTCATATTTCTTAACGTTCAGTTCAGTTCAGTAGCTGAATCCTGTCTGACTGTGCGACCCCATGAACCGCAGCATGCCAGGCCTCTCTGTCCATCACCAACTCCCGGAGTCCATCCAAACCCACTTCCGTTGTGTCGGTGATGCCATCCAACCATCTCATTCCCCTGTCATCCATTTCTCCTCCTACCTTCAATCTTTCCCAGCATCAGGGTCTTTTCAAATGAGTCAGCTCTCCTCATCAGGTGGCCAAAGTACTGGAGTTTCAGCCTCAACAATCAGTCCCTCCAGTGAAAACCCAGGACTGGTCTCCTTTAGGATGGACTGGCTGGATCTCCTTGTAGCCCAAGTGACTCTCAAGGGTCTTCTTCAACACCACAGTTCAAAGCCATCAATTCTTTGGTACTCAGCTATATATATATCTGCATGCAAATTTCATATATGGCATAGAGAATATCTCATAACCTACACATAAAAATTTAGGTCAAATTCTCATATGGGACATAGATAATATTCCTTCGGTTATATATGTGAAATATGCACCCTGGTTTTCATATTCCATCTCATATATACATATATACATACACACACACACACACACACACACATATGTATATATATATATATATAATCTTCATCCAGATCCCATATGTGGCATACAATGTTCCATATTTCATATAAATATAATGTATGCAGAAATACTCATATTTCAAATGCAGGCAAGTATATATTTCACACAAATGAAAATCTGCCATCATATTACCATATATAACTTAGAGGCGTTTTCCTATTTCATATATGAAAAGATACACTAGGTGCCTCTCATAGGTGACATAAGGAAAATTCCCTATTTTGTATGTATGAAAATATGTCCCTAGTTTCTCACATTGACAGGAGGAAAATCTATAATATTAAAATTTACATCCAGATTCTCAATTGCTAAAGTGGTAAAATTCCATATTTCATATACCTTAATGTCTGCTGTAGATTATTTTATATGACACAGAAGAAATTCCATATTTTTATATAGGATAATTTGCACAATGATACTCATATTTGATTTAGGGAGAATTTGATATTTCATATATGTGAAAATCAGTGCCCAGATTTTCATATGCTACCTAGAGTAAAGGGAATATTTCAAATATTTGAAAAACTCTGTCATATTCTTGTATGTGAGACACGAAAACTCCAAATGTTAAGTAAGAAATTTGTGCATAAAGATTGTCAAATGTAAGACTGTGAAAATTACATCTTTTCACTTAAATAAAAATCTACATATGTATTTGCATATGTAACAGAGAAGACCTCATATATCATATATTAAAATCTATACTAAAGTTGTCATAAATGTCATAGAGAAAAATCCATACATTATTATGTGATTATCAGTGGCCCATATTATGTTTGTGACATAGAGAAAATTCCATATGACTTGCATGTAAAAATCTGTGTTCAGATTTCCATTCGTGACGTGGAGGAAATTCTCTATTTCATAAGCATTAACATGTAGACTGATTCTATATATGCCGTCAGGAAAACTGATACCAACCTAGACACTATATTTAAAAGCAGACACTCCTTTGCCAACAAAGGTCTGGATAGTGAAGGCTAATGGTTTTTCCAGTAGTTGTGTATGGATGTGAGAGTTGACAACTGTCGACTCTAAAGTAAGCTGTAAAGAAAGCTGAGCACTGAAGAATTGATGCTTTTGAACTGTGGTGTTGGAGAAGACTCTTGTGAGTCCCTTGGACTGAAGGGATTGAAGGCAGGAGGAGAAGGGGAACGACAGAGGATGAGATGGTTGGATGGCATGACCGACTCAATGGACATGAGTTTGGGTCAACTCTGGGAGTTGGTGATGGACGGGGAGGCCTAGGTGCTGCAGGCCATGCGGTTGCAAAGAATCGGACATGTCTGAGTGACTGGACTGAACTGATTCACGTATATTAAATATGAACTTTTCATATTTTAGTAAAATCAGGGTTAAGGTTGTCATTATATGAAATATATAGTTTTATCTATAATGATTACAAGAATCATGGTGCAGATTTTCATTTTACATGGTGATTTTTCTGTGTCAGCTATAAGAATATGATGTTTATTTTATATATAAGCATCTGAGTGTTTATTTTAAGACATGTGAAATATGAAAATTTATATATGTTATATATGTGAACCCAAGTGCAAAATATTATACTATAAAATATGGACTATCCCATAGATGATAGAGAAAAGAATCTGGTTAAAGATTTGCATATACAAGAAATTTAGAATGCTATCTATATCAGATGAGCATCTGGAATCAGATATTTGGGTGTATGAAACAATGGAATTTTCTTTTTTTCACATAAAAATCACAACACAAATTTTAAGATATATTAAATACTAAATTTCTATATGTGAGATATTAGAACATGGGTGCAGCATTTTAAATATATTTAGTAGGGCATTAGAGTTTCCCTGGAGAGTCCCTTCGACTGCAAGGAGATCCAGCCAGTCCATCCCAAAGGAGATAAGTCCTGGGTGATCATTGGAAGGACTGATGCTGAAGCTGAAACTCCAATACTTTGGCCACCTCATGCGAAGAGTTAACTCACTGGAAAAGACCCTGCTGCTGGGAGGGACTGGGGGCAGAGGGAGAGATGGCTGGATGGCATCACCGACTCAATGGACATGAGTTTGGGTAATCTCCAGAAGTTGGTGACGGACAGAGATGCCTGGCGTGCTGAGAATCGCGGGGTCACAAAGAGTTGGACATGACTGAGCAACTGAACTGAATTGAGGGTTTCCCTAATAGCCCAGTTGTTAAAGAACCTGCCTGCAATGCAGGAGGTTGGAGTTCAATTCCTAGGTAGTGAAGATCCCCTGGAGAAGGGAAAGGCTACCCAGTCCAGCATTCTGGCTGACAGAATTCCATGGACTCTATGACCTACGGGGTAGCAAAGAGCCAGACACAACTGAGCAACTTTCACTTCACTTAGAACATCAATTGATGTTAACTGGGAAGGTTTACTTTAGACTCTCAATTTTCACTCATTGATCTTTGTTTATCCTCTTGCTAATACAACACTGTCCTGATTATTGTCCTGATCACCTGTGATCAGTCGTATGTATCAGTCACATGTGATACGCTGCTGCTGCTGCTAAGTCGCCTCAGTCGTGTCTGACTCTGTGCGACACCATAGACGGCAGCCCAGCAGGCTGGTCTGTCCCTGGAGTTCTCCAGGCAAGAATGCTGGGGTGGGGCTCCATTTCCTTCTCCAATGCATGTGTGCATGCTATATTGCTTCAGTCGTGTCTGACTCTCTGCGACCCTATGGACAGCAGCCCACCAGGCTTCTCTGTCCGCAGGATTCTCTAGGCAAGAATCCTGGAGTGGGTTGCCCTTTCCTTCTCCAATTCATGTGTGCATGCTAGGTCGCTTCAGTCGTGTCCGAGACTGTGTGACCCTATGGACAGCAGCCCACCAGGCTCCTCTGTCCACAGGATTCTCTAGGCAAGAACACTGGGTTGGGTTGCCATTTCCTTCTCCACACATATGATATATATGGATACAAATTTTTATACATGTGTAATAAGGAATTTCCCTTCTCTCAGACACTTAAAATTGGCTAAGATTTTAATATAACATACAAAACATGCAATTTCACTGTATTCCCAATGAAAATCTCAGCTCATATTTTTATATATAGTTTAATGCATAATTTTCTCTCATACACAAAAATATATATTATTATCCACCCACATTTATCTTATCTGAGCTTCTGGGGTGGTTCAGCTGGTAAAGAAACCACTGGCAATACAGGAAACCTCCATTTGATCCCTGGGTCAGGAAGATCCCCTGGAGAAGGGAATGGAGATTTGCTCTAGTGTTCCTGCCTGGAGAGTCCAAAGGGCAGAGGAACTTGGCAGGTCATGGGGTCGCAAAGAATAGGACATGACTGAGTGACTGAACAATATTTTATCCAAAATTTGCACAGCTTATGGCAGTGAAACGTCAAGATGATAGTATAATAATGACACTGTCTTGGCAGGAAAATATAATTGCACACTTTAATATATATGAGATATAAGTTTTTCTCCAAGACACATATTGAAATCTGAACACAGATATTTACCTGTATGAAATATGGAATTTTGTACTTGACCCGTATGAGGTTTGGGTTCAGATTCATGTATATGAAATATGGAATTTTCTATGTCAAATGTGAGAAATGCTGTATATTTTCATGTATATGTATATAAATGATACATGTATACATATAATAAATACATGTATATTTCCACATAGAGAAAATATAAAATTTCTCGATGTCATATTGAATACTGTGTCTTCATTTTCATATGCATGAAATATGTAATCTTATACATGTTAAATATGTGTATCTGGGTGCAGATTTCCATATATAGGATATGTGAAGATTTCTCTCTGTTATACAGGAGAATCTGGATGGAGATTACATATTATAGTCTATATAAGATATAGAATATTCTCTATATCATTTATGATAATTTGGATGCATATATGTCTATATATATTTGAAAAATGGAATTTTCTTTGTGTCACATATCAAAATCTAGTTACAGATTTTTAATTATATTAAATATGATATATACCTGATATCTGAAACAGCGTTTTTTTTTTTTTTTTTTATTTTGTTTATTGTGAGTTGTTTCTCAGTCGGTCATGTCTGACTCTTTGTGACCCCATGTACTGCCACACTCCAGGCTTCCCTGTCTTTCACTATCTCCCTAGTGTGCTCAGACTCTTTTTCATTAAGTCAGTGATGCCATCCAATCATCTCATCCTGTCATCCCCTTCTCCTGCCCTCAGTCTTTCGCAGCATCAGAGTCTTTTCCAATGAGTCAGTTCTTCACATGAGGTGGCCAAAGTATTAGAACTTTAGCTTCAATCCTTCCAAAGAACATTCAGAAGAGTAGTGGTAGCTCATTGTTTTAATTTTCATTTCCCTAATTACATGATGTGGAGTATCTCTTTATATGTGTTTTTGCCACCTGTAGTTCTTTGGTGCAGTGTCTGTCTAGCTCTTAGGTTCATTTTTTAGATTTAATTGCTTGTTTTCTTGTTGAGTTTTGAGAGTTCTTTGTATGTTTTGGATAATAGTCCATTATCAGGCTGTCTTTTGCAAATATTTTCTCCCAATTTATCGCTTATCTTCTCATCTTCTTACAGATTTGTAACAAGAAATCACTTTTTTTTTTTTAATGAGTCACTTTAAAGAGAAATATTTAGGAAATGATAGTCAAAACAGTTAGAATGTAACAAAACAAAAGAAACTATAGCCAAGGGACTCAGATTTGGTTATTACCAATGATACACAAAGAGCCTGGTACACAGTTTTGCTCCCAAGCTTCGATACCTGGCAATTATTATGCCTATTTTACCATTTGAACAGTATTGGCAGCTATTGCTGATTTTCTTGCTACTATAACTATGGCATATTACTTTGGCTAATACTATTATTATTGTTAATATTTGTAATGTATTATTTTGATGAACCTCAGTATTGCTTGTATCTCACTTGTTTCTCTGTGTGACCTATGGTTATCTAGGTGTAGATTTTCATATATATATATGTGACACAAGTTTTTCTAACTCATATATGACAATCTGGGTGGTGATTTCCACATGTATGAAATAAACAGTTGTCTCTGTGTTACATGTGATAATCTAGTCACAATTTTTCATAAATATAACACATGCAATTTTGTCTATGTCATATATGGAGAATCTGGGTACAACGTATCATATTACAACATACAGAGTGTACACTATTCACATAAAAGGGTTAGAACCAAGATTTTCATGGGAATGTCATATAGAATGCTCTGCATGTCATAGATAAACATCTGGGGCAAATTAGGAAACATAACATTTTATATATGCAACTTTTGGGCCATTATTATCACTGTTATCTTAATATTTAACCGGCATAAGTTGTGCAAAATTTGGACAGAATGTTGTTGTTTTGCTCAGTCACATGTGACTCTTTGTGACCCAGTGGGCTCTAGCCCACCAGTCTCCTCTGTCCATGGGATTCTTCAGGCAAGAATACTAGGGCAGGTTTCCATTTCTTTCTCCATGGGATCTTCCTGACAGGGATGAAATGGAGGTCTCCTGCCTTCAAAGTGGATTCTTAACTGGCTGAGCCACCATGGAAGTCCAGATAGGATGAATGGTGATGGATAATAATAGCTCCCTGGCAGATAGGAGACGGGTCGACTCAGGAGCTTCTGCCTCAGAACCAGAGGAATCATTCAGGGTCAGTGCCTGTCGGCCACAAGTTCCCAGCGTACCCAGGTTATGGACCCATGCTGGGTGGCACCTATCCTGCCCCCGAAGCTCGCTCTGACCACAGTGGTAGCACTACCCTGGGCCCCCTGTTGGGAGGAGAGGGTGCAAGAGACCTAATGTTGCATGGAAGCGGGAGGGCAGTGCGAGGGTGGAGGTGTGAGAGCCAGGCATTGAGATGGGCTGAGAGATGCAGCACATCCAACAGAAATAGTGGGAGAGAGGTGGAGGTGCTGGAGCTAAGGAAGGCACACTCAGTAACACCAGGTAAGAGGGAACAGAGTACATAGAGCCATTGGGGCTCTGGCAGTGTGGAGGGGTGTGAGGAAGGAGCAAGTGCTTGGTTGGGGTAGGGTGCCAGATGGAACAAAAATCCAAGATGCCCAGTTAAATTTCAGATAAATAACCAATACTTAGGAAACATACATGTGTCCCCAGTATTGCATGGGTCATGCCCATATTAAAAAGTTCTGATTATTCTCCTGAAGTTAGAGTCTAACTGGGTGTCCTGTAATTTTATCTGGCAGCTCTAGCGGGAGAGGTGAGAGGTGGGAGTAGGGAGTATGGGCTACTGTTGCGGGAGCGGGGTGGGAGGAGGGGGTTTACAAGGCAAATGGAGTGGGTGTTGAGAAGCACAGGAAGGGCTTGAAGTGGAGGTACAGTGACACCAGAGAGAGGACACCAACTGGGTGGCCCCTGGATTTTTACTTGTTAGACAAATGGCACCCTACCCCAGTCAAAGCTGGGGATGTGGCAGGAACAGGCTCAAACTTGGACAGGTGGGTGGGGCTGTGGGGTGGGAGTTCCTGGTGCATAGGTGGGTAATGCATTACTGTGGCCTCAGTGCCAGACTGTGGCCATAGGCACTAGGGTCTAGGGCATACTTTTTAGCCAGACACCCCCCACCCCCCACCAGAAGCATGGTATCCCCCAGGTTCTGAACTTAAGAGTCCAGTTTTGTTCAGACACTAGTGGAAATGATTCCATTTTTGTCTTTATCTTTTTATAAAAGTGCTTTATTTATTTATTTCTGGCTGCACTGGGTCTTCAGTAGTTGTGACACTATCAGTTAGTGCTTTGAGCAACAGTGAGGCCCGTGTCCACTTCACTGGCAGGTGGACTCTTAACTACTGGACCACTAGGGAAGCCACCTATCCTTTTTAAATTCTAGGAACAATCTTTTCACACCCACTGGAGTAGTCGTTGTTCAGTTGCTTCTGACTTTTTGCTCACCTGCAGACTGTAACCCTCCAGGCTTCACTGTCCTTTGCTATCTCCCAGAGCTTGCCCAAATTCATGGCTGTTCATGGCCACAACTTGGTGATACCATCAAATCATCTCATCCTCTGTCATCCCCTTCTCCTCCTGCTATCAGTCTTTCCCAGCAGCAGGGTCTTTTCCAAGGAGTCAGCCTTTTCACATCAGATGGCCAAAGTATTGGAGCTTAAGCTCCAGCAATAGTCCTTCCAATGAATATTAAATATTGATTATTAATATTCAGGGATGTCTCCCACTGGAAATGAAAATCTAAATTCTGTCACCATGTCAAGTGGATATGATTTAACTTTGTCAGGGAGAAGAGGGATTTTTTTATTTGTTTGACTGTGGCAGGTGTCAGGGAGTGCAGTAGTAAAGCATCTGCCTGCCAATGCAAGAGATGCTGGAGACACAGGTCAGAAAGCTCCCCTAGAAGAGGAAATGGAAACCCATTCCAATATTCTTGCCTAGAAAATTCCATGGGTGGAGGAGCCTAGTGGGCTCCAAAGAGTCATGTGGGCTCCAAAGAGTCAGACATGACTGAGAGACTGATCACACAGATCTTAAACAGGTCTTAGCTGCTGGAGGCGGAATCTCCCTTGTCGTGTCTCTTAGAATATTTCTATGTGGGAAGATTCATGGGGGCAGAGCCAGGCTCTCTTGTTATAGTAAGTAGGTTAGTTTCAACTAGACATATGGGATCTTTTGTTCCCCAACCAGGGTTTGAACTCACATCCCTTGCATTGTAAGGCAGATTCTTTACCTCTGGGCCAGCTGGAAAGTCCTGAGAATAGTTGACTGAACCCCTCTCCCTGGAGTCCCGAGGAGAACTTCTTTAAGGAACTTATACTTTAAAGAATTAAAAATTGACGGCACCTAGCATTTACTGGGGCTTCCCTGGTGGCTCAGTGCTAAAGAATCTGCCTGTAGTGCAGATGCATGTTCCATCCTTGGGTCAGGAAAATTTTCTGAGGAAATGGCAACCCACTCGAGGATTCTTGCCTTGGAAATCACATGGACAGCAGAGCCTGATGGGCCACAGTCTATGGAGTTGTAAAAATTTGTATACATCTGAGCAACTGAACAGCAACACTTGCTGAGCACCAGTGTACTCTGTGAGCTGAGTGTCTCATTCAGTGTGATTTCTGGTTCTCTGCCCTATAGTAAGGTCTGTGCTCAGCTGATGGGAAGAATATAGCTCAGAGAGGTGTGGGCTTTGGCCAGCCAAGGTGACCCAGGAGAATTTGGAGATGGGCAATCCCCTTGCTTCTAACTCCATGCTTCTTGCCACAAATTTAAGTGGCAAGTGGTGGGAATTCAGGTAACACAAAGGAAAAAGTAATTTTGGATGTGCGTGTGTGCTCAGTCATATCTGACTCTCTGAGACGCTATGGAATGTAGCTCACCAGTGTCCTCAGTTCATGGGATTCTGCAGGCAAGAATACTGGAGTGGGTGGTCACTTCCTTCTCCAGGGGGTCCCCCGAACCCAGGGATTGAACTCAAGTCTCCTGAGGCTCCTACATTGCAGGCGGATTCTTCACCCACGGAGCTACCTGGGAAGCGCAATTTTGGATGTGGTGTCTTCCTAAATCATGGCAAATGAGATCCCTCCAGATTAAACTCACAGCAGGACTCTGTTAGGAATGCTTTTGAATTCGTCTGCTTACCAAGCAGAGCGCACTTGTAGCCTTTAAGTCATTCAGAATGTGGGACCGAGGTTCTTGGTGGAGCTGCATCCACAGCGCCCCCCGCCCCGCCCACCACCCTGTCACAGTGCAGGAATCGAGGCTCAGGAAGCGGAATAGGCAGAGCAGCCCATGGTACTTTCCCACAGTTTCACCCAAGCTCACGGAATCACACGATATTATCAACTCCCCAGAGGTTCCAACTGTATGAACAGCTCGGGCTGGTGAGCCCAGCAGCCTCAAAGCTTCGGCTGTTTCTTTCAGAAGGCATCAAAAAGGCAGAAGGTCTATGATCTCCCCTCTTGTCTAGGACGAGACGAGCCAAGGCATCTTGAATAGACCCAGGGAAAGGTCAATTTTCTGCCTCCTGGGCTAGAAGAGCAGAAAGGAGACATGAGGACCTGTTAGGAGGCAAGACATATACATATATGTATATACATATAATTTCTGAGTGATTTGGGTGATAGGGTTGACTGACTTCAACAACTGGTTGTGGTAAGGAGAGATGTTGAGGGCAGCTTTAAAAGTCCAGTAACATATACTGAATGCTTATGTGCCCAGAGGTACTGTTTTACATGCCTGTTTTAAAATTAATTTTTAAAACTTTTACTTCAGGTGGTTTAAGGTAATTGTCTCCTTTAAGCCTTATAACAGCCCAGTGGAGTAGGCAGTGTTATCATGCAAACTTTATAGATGAGGCAAGCAGACAAGAAGAGGTGATACCTAGTTCCAACCTGCTTGGCTATGAAGCAGCAGATCTTGCATTTGAAACCAGGCAGTCACTAGTGGCTCAGACAGTAAAGAATCTGCCTGTAATATAGGAGAGCCTGGGTCAGAAAGATTGCCTGGAGAGGGCCATGGCAACCCGTTCCAGTATTCTTGCCGGGAGAATCCCTTGGACAGAGGAGCTTGGTGGGCTGTAGTCATGGTATCGCAAATAGTGGAACACCACTGAGCAACTAACGCTCACTTTTACCTTTGCAGTCTGGCTCCAGATTATGATACCATAGGGTGGCTTGAGAATGGGAGGGGTTTGAATCTATAAAGGCAGGGAAGTTGATCCCACAGGTGAAATGGGAGAACTTGACATCACCCACCTTCGATTCAGTTATATTGCTGGCTACCTGCTGTGTACCCAGCTCAGCTGGGAGCAGTAAGGGTCAGAGGGGGACTCTGGTTCCCTTCTTGTATTCTAATTTTTGGGAGAGAGGGTGGAAGTAGAAGAAAAACAAAGAATCTCAGTCAGTGCAAAAGAGGCTTGGAAGTGATCAGTGAGACTTGGGTGGAGGAAAGGAGAGGATGGAGCTGGAGCGGCTAGTAAATTCTTAAAGGGTAGACTCCACTGCCACATATTTTTCAAGTTCCCTACTGAATGTTTCAATTATTTTATGCCCTTTAATTCTCAGTTCAATCCTGGAAGAATCAAAGCCGCTATTTACACACTAATGTTCTCATTGTACTAGTCAGTACATTGAGAGTTGTGACAGACTGGTATTCAGTTCAGCTCAGTGACTCAGTCGTGTCCGAATTGTTGCGACGCCATGAACTGCAGTATGCCAGGCCTCCCTATCCATCACCAAGGCCCAGAGTCCACCCAAACCCACGTCCATTGTTGGTGATACCATCCAACCATCTCATCCTCTGGCGTCTCCTCCTCCTGCCCTCAATCTTTCCCAGCATCAGGGTCTTTTCAAATGAGTCAGCTCTCCACATCAGGTGGCCAAAGTGTTGGAGTTGCAGCTTCAACATCAGTCCCTCCAGTGAACACCCAGGACTGATCTCCCTTAGGATAGATGAGTTGGATCTCCTCACAGTCCCAAGGACTCTCAAGAGTCTTCTCCAACACCATGGTTCAAAAGCATCAATTCTTCTGTGCTCAGCTTTCTTTATAGTCCAACACTCACATCCCTACATGGCCACTGGAAAAACCATAGCCTTGACTAGACAAGACATTTTTTGGCAAAGGAACGTATCTGCTTTTTAATATGCTGTCTAGATTGGTCATAACTTTCCTTCCAAGGAGCAAGCATCTTTTAATTTCATGGCTGCACTCACCATCCACAGTGATTTGATTTTGGAGCCCAGAAAAATAAAGTCAGCCACTGTCTCCACTATTTCCCCATCTATTTGCAATGGAGTGAAGGGACAAGATGCCATGATCTTTGTTTTCTGAATGTTGAGCTGTAAGCCAACTTTTTCACTCCCTTCTTGCACTGTCATCAAGAGGCTCTTTAGATCTTCTTCACTTTGTGCCATAAGGGTGGTGCCATCTGCATATCTGAGGTTATTTATATTTCTCCCAACAATCTTGGTGCCACCATGTGCTTCATCCAGCCCAGCATTTCTCATGACGTGCTCTGCATACAAGTTAAATAAGCAGGGTGACAATATACAGCCTTGACCTACTCCTTTTCCTATTTGGAAGCAGCCTGTTGTTCCATGTCCAGTTCTAACTGTTGATTCCTGACCTGCATACAGGTTTCTCAAGAGTCAGGTCAGGTGGTCTGGTATTCCCACCTCTTTCAGAATTTTCCACAGTTTATTGTGATCCACACAGTCAAAGGCTTTGGTATAGTAAATACAGCAGAAATAGACGTCTTTATGGAACTCGCTGCTTTTTTTATGATCCAGCAGATATTGGCAATTTGATCTCTGGTTCCTCTGCCTTTTCTAAAACCAGCTTGAACATCTGGAATTTCATAGTTCATGTATTTCTGAAGTCTGGCTTGGAGAATTTTGAGCATTACTTTGTTAGCGTGTGAGATGAGTGCAATTGTGCAGTCATTTGAGCATTTTTGGGGATTACCTTTCTTTGGGATTGTGATGAAAATTGACTTTTTTCCAGCCCTGTGGCCACTGCTGAGTTTTCCAAATTTGCTGGCATGTTGAGTGCAGCACTTTCATAGCATCATCTTTAAGAATTTGAAACAGCTCAACTGGAGTTCCATTGCCTGCACTAGTTTTGTTCATAGACTTCTATTACTTTCCTAAGAAAGGAAAGTATTGGTACGGAAAACAATTCATGGGTTCTGGCTTCACACACAGCTGGATCCAGGGACTCCGAGGATGTTGGCAGAACCTCCCATCTTTTAGCTCTACTTGTGTTAGCTTGAATCTCATGCACGCAATCACCTGAGTATTGACAAAAATAGGATTCAGTAACTCCAGATTGGTGTCCTAGTGGAATGGCAGGTCATTTTCCTAGTTATTCCAGTCAAACCCCTCAGGATAGTTCTCATAAGCCCAGTTTGGGATGCGTGCTCATTCATGACCCAATAAATCCCAGCCCTAGGGTGAGGGAATATGTCAATTGGTCATGTCTGGGTCACATTCTCAATCCCGGGAACAAGAATGTGAGGTCAGGTTCGTCCAAAGTATGTGGACTGAGTGTGGAGAGGGTGGTTCTTCAAAAGCAAGCCAAAGGGATGTTACCAGAAGATGGGGGTGAGGAGGCTGGGACAGCAATGGCAGCTCCCCACTTCTGTGGGGGCCCCTGCATTTCAAGTAAAGTGAAAGTGTTAGTTGCTCAGTCATGTCTGACTCCTTGTGACTCCATAGACTGTAGTCCACCAGGCTCCCTTTGTCCATGAGATTCTCCAGGCAAGAATATTGGAATGGGTTGCAGTGCCCCCCTCCAGGGGGCCTTCTCAATCCAGGGATGGAACTTAGGTCTCCTGCATTGCAGGTGGATGCTTTAGCATCTGAGCCAGCAGGAAAGACCCAAAGTAAAACTGTGCTGAGACATCAAGTAGGAGGAGGAAGCAGGGCCTAAGTGTAGATACATTGCAAGAACACTTTGATTTTCAACCGCTGGACCTGGGTGTTTCTGATTCTCTGTCATAGAAGACCTTTTGTGAAACCACATCAATAGGAGACAGGATCCACTAAAGAATATCAGGCGACAGGCCAGAAATGCATTACAGAAAAAAAAAAAATTTGGTACAAAGTGAGGAGGATGGATGGTCAGGGAAGTGGGCAGTGAAGTTCAGAGAAGAAACGGGTTGAGATTGTCCAGAAAAGCATTTCCTTATGAGCCTGGGTCGGTTGGAGTCAGGGAAGAAGGATGCAAGGGCTGTGTGAAGTTTAGTCTGGCTCCAGCAGGCATGAATTGCATGATGTTATTTGGGTGCCCAAGGCTGGAAGGGCAACTGCAAAACCCTATTCAGCTGTGCTGATAGGCTAGAACTCCTTTACTTGGGAAAAGGGGGAACGGGCTTTGTTTTGAGAAACACCGTCATCTGGTGGTAGCTTTGTGCAATGACAACTATTTCCTTTGTTACTAGGGCATGATGTGCTCATTCAGAACTCAATGATTCATCACTTACTTGGTCCCTGTATGTCAGGCAGTGTGATTGATTTAGGAACTCAGGTGGGAACAAGGCCTCTGCATCCATGGAGCTGACGTTCTTGTTTAGGAGGCTCACAAGCTGTAAATATTCACATGACGGTACATCTATGATGTCATCAAGCAACATGGAAAGAATATGCCCAGAGCAGTGTCTGCCTAATTTGCTGCGAAATCTCTGACCTGCCTGGCAGGGGATCACTGAGATTTTGGTGCTTCCCCTTGGTCCAGGTTCCTGGCCAGTGCCTGAATATGGTCTGCAGTTTCCTGCCAGGTTGTCCAACCACTGAACACTTCCAGTGACATGAAAATCTTTTTTTTTTTTTTTTTTTTTCCTAGCAGTATTCTTTCTTTCTTTCTTCCCTGCTTTCTTTCTTTCTTTCTTTCTTCCTTTCTTTCTTTCTTTTTCTTACTGTATGTTACTCTTTCTCCTGGACAAGTGCAGTCACATTTTTCTTGGTTTCCCTCCCTCTGTCCAGCCCCCAGCCAGCAGGAAGAGACATCCTGTTAAAAGGTCAAATAATGATAATACCCCTTCTCTGCTTGAAACTTGGAAATGGCCTTTGTTTTCTTAATAATAAAAACAATATTTTTGCTTGCACTGAGTCTTTGTTGATCTGTGTGGGCTTTCTCTATTTGTAAGCAGGGACTTCTCACCTCTGTGGGTTTTCTTACTATGGAGAACAGGCTATAGGATGCTTAGGCTTCATTAGTTGTGACTCTCAGGCCCTGGAGCATGGGCTTAGTAGCTGTAGTGGGCAGGCCTAGTAGTTGTAGGGGGCAGGCTTAGTTTTTCCATGGCTTGCAGAGTGTCCCCAGACCAGGGTTGAATCCCATGTCCCCTGAATTGGCAGGTGGATTCTTATCAACCAGGGACCACCAGGGAAGTCTGGCAATGGTTTTTCTTCATGCTTAGAATAAAATCCAAAGTCCTTTCAATAGTCATCAAGGCCCTGTAACTACCTCTCCCTCTGACATCATTTCTCATGCCTTTTCTTCTGGCTTTTCATTCTCTAGCCACACTGGGCTCCTCACTATCCTTACAGCATCTAAACTGCACCCTGCCTCAGGGCCTTTACACTGCCTGTTGTCTGTGCCTGGAACATGTCCCCTAAGACACCTACACACCTTCTCTCTCACATCCTTTGATCTTCTTTCTCATGTAGGCCCTCCTTGACCCCTCAATCTGAACTAGTTTATCACCCTACCCCACCACTCTTATTCTGTGTTGGAATTATGTACTGTTTATCAGAGCATGGATCATTAGTTGAAATTACGTCATATGTTGTGTTGTCTCTTTCTTTTTTTGGCCCCTACTGTGCAACTTGAAGGATCTTGTTCCCCAACAGAGACCAACCTGTGTCCCTGCAGTAGAAGCACACAGTCCTAACCACTGGAACTCTGGGGAAGTCCTTGTATTGTGTCTTGCCTCTTTCCTCCACTGAATGTCAGCTCCTCCAGGGCAGGGGCTTTTTCTGCTTTGCTCCTCGGGCTTCCCAGCACCTGTGTTAGTAATTGGCACTAAGTGGACCCTAAATAGTTGTAGAATAAAACAGAGAGTCCCCTGTAATACTGAGTATTTACTGTGTTCCCAATGATTCTCATCGATCATCATAGGAATCCTGTGAGACTGCAGTTGGAATCCAAACTTGACAGACTCCAGCATCTTGCTTCCTTCAGATATTCAGTCTTCTTCAGCCCCATTTGCCTCTTCTGTGAGATGTATTTGACAATAGTGCAAATGTGTGTGTGTTTGTGTGTGTGTGTGTGTGTGTGTGTGTTAGGGTGTTGGAGTCCTGGTGAGCAACAGATGCTATGTCCAGAAGAGCGAAATAGAGCAGAATTTGATAAGTGCTCTATTTCTGATGGTGGGGGCAGGGGTAAAGGAGAAAAGTGTGTTTTAGGAGCCTGATGAGGACAGGACTCATGGTTGAAACCAGCCCCTCCCCTCCATGCAGAAGTGAGAGTGAGGCATGTGTTGACAGGGAGTGGAGTGATAAACACCTGTACCATACCGTCTCCCCTGCAGGTCTCCTCATTGGCTGAACTCAGTCAGCAGTCAGGGGGCCATGTAGCCTCTGTGATGCACAGAGATGGATCCTAAGGTTGTTGTGAAGTCTGGTCCAGCAGTGGTAACACAATTGATGTTGTTATTAGGGGGATGTTGAAAATAATAGTTGATTGTTAAGCCCTGATACATGATTTCCTCCCTCCCTGGTTCCCACCCTCCTTCCTCTGAGAATTTCAGACCTGCTAAGTGCTGAGAAACCTATATGCTGGTCAGGAAGCAACAGTTAGAACTGGACATGGAACAACAGACTGGTTCCAAATAGGAAAAGGAGTACATCAAGTCTGTATATTGTCACCCTGCTTATTTAGCTTATATGCAGAGTACATCATGAGAAACGCTGGGCTGCAAGAAGCACAAGCTGGAATCAAGATTGCCAGGAGATCGATGCAAGATGTATACAATTTCCTGAGGAGCCAGAAGCAACACTGTCTCTTTTTATAACACAATCACCTCCTTCCCTGAGTTCAAGAATGCACCCTTTTGTTTATCTTCAGCAACATTTTCAAGTTGCTGAGCTAGGACATGAGTCCTTGCTATTGAGAGTTGCCATCAGGATAGACCTGATGTTTCTTGCTCTCTGTGGTGTCTCCGACATCTAACACAGAACCTGACTCACATGAGATGCTTGGTAAATATTTGTGGGATGAGTGATTAATTCTGATGGTTGTATTTCCCTGTGTGTGCTTCAGTGTGCATATGTGTGTGAGTGATTGTCAGTGTACCTCAAGAAAGGCCTGACATTTTCTCATCAAGAAATTTTCTCCCTGAGTAAAGCTATAAAATTCAAATTTGTCCTGGCCATCCCAGAGCATTGCTACTATTTAACATCAGGAAAGGATACAGTTTTCTTTCTGTCTTCTGTCCTAGAGTTCCAGAGGGGAAATGCTTGCTGAAATGATAGGTCTTGTGTTCTGCCCAGTCTCAACAAGCCATTTGGACCTCAGTCATCATGTTTGTGAAATGGAATTGATGTTCTCTGTCCAACCTCTTTTGAAAGAGAGGATTGAGATAGAAACTTGCTGAGAAAGAAAGAGAGTTTTGGAGTAGTGGAAAATGCCAGAAGCATCAAAGGCCAGAACTATGTGTCTTGCCGAAAACAACACGCAAGCTCCTTTTACCAAGCTCTCTCATGTCTTAGAGGGAAAAGAGAGAGAGGAAGAGCTTAAATTTTTAAATTGAATTTTAAAAAGACAATTGAATTCAGCAGGTTTTATGGTGCCTAATGTAGTAAAGACTCAGCTGATCACACATAGCAAAACCCAAGTCACTTCAGCAAAAAATGAAAACTACTGGTGCTTGTAGCTGAAAAGTCCATGGTAGATTTAATTTCTTGCTATCTCTTGCTTAGAATTGCTTAGAATATCTCTTGCTTAGAGCAGAGACCATGTCTGTCTTCAGGATTCACCCTAAACCCCTGGGGACCAGGCAATAAACAACCAACAAATCTATAAACAAGAATGCTTGTGAGGGTGAAAAGGATATGAAGAAAAGACAACAATTAGGTGTGATAGTGAAGGAGTAGGGTCAGGTAACAGCATTCTCATTCTCGAGGGAGTCACAGAAGGTGTCTTGAGGACATGACACTTGAGCTAAGGCCTGAATGATGGCAGAGGTCAGCCAAGTGCAAAGGCCCTGAGGTGAGAACGAGTGTGATGTCTTGTATTATCAGCAAGGAGGTCATGTGACTGCAGTGGGTGAGTGAAAGCAGAGAGAGATGAGCCCGGAGAGGCAGGCATGAACCAGACACAAGCCTTAAACATTAGGGTTTATTCTAAGTGCTGTGGACAACCATGGGGTGGGGAGCATGAAACAGGACGAGCCCTGTGACCTGGTTTATGTGTCACGATGACAAGTCTGGCTGCTGCTTGGAGAACAGGCAAGAGGAGGGGGAAGGGAGAGACAGGGGAACCAACACAGAGGTGAGTGAAGTAGCTCCCTCTTTGTGACCCTGTGGGCTGTAGCCTACCAGGCTCCTCTCTCCATGGGATTCTCCAGGCAAGAATTCCAAGCAAAAGAAGAAAAATGGGTTGGAATGAGATGAGAAGACGTGTGCTTAGGGATGGCAGTAAAGCTGAGAGGCCTTGCTCACAGGTTGGACAAGGGCTTAGGTGGAGAGTGAGGAGTCAAGAGAGACTCCAGGCCTCTGTCTGACCTGGGTGATGGTGCTGCTCTCTGTGATGGGCAACATAAGAAGATGAAGAATCCATCCTTCTGTCCAGGGTGTCTGGGGTCTGAGATGTCTGGTACACTCCCGCGACGATACCAAGAGTGTGTTAGTCCTTCGGTCATGTCCAACTCTTGCAAGCCCCATGGACTGTATAGCCCACCAGAGTCCTTTGTCCATAGGATTCTCCAGTCAAGAATACTGGACTGGGAAACCAATCCTTTCTCCAGGGGATCTTCCCAACCCAGGGATTGAACCCAGTCTCCTCCATTACAGGCAGATTCTTTACCGTGTGAGCCACCAGGGAAGCCTGAGGCCAAACTGTCAGGCAAATACATAAGCATTCATAACTCTTATGTAGTAGAAATGCAGATACATAGTAGGGGGCCTTGTCCACTTTGGCTGAACCTGAGACTCAGAGCCAGGTATTTAGGGGGGACCATTGTGTTTGAGTTCAAGCCCATAACTTCAGAACCTTTCCCCCTCTGCTATTCCTCACTGACCTCAAAGTGAAAGGTGCACCTCTTAGAAAATGATCTTAATTACCTGAGCTGAGCTGAGCTACTCAGGGAAGCCAGTTGGTTGTGTTTTCTTTCTTTTCTTTTTTTTAAATTCTCTACACTTTTTATTTTCCTGAAATGTCCCCAGTGCCAGAAGCCCTGAAGGCACCTGGGCAGAATTGAAAGCATGGTACTCGATGGAGAAGTTAAGACTCACACAAGTGAAAACATATTGCTTGCTGGTGCCTGGGGATGGGAGGGAGGGTAGTCAAAATCTGACAAGCAGCCTCATGGAGCTCCCTAGGGAAGCTGGGCAGAGGTGTGCTGCCTGCAGGAGTCCAGTCTGAGGCCTGGCTTCTGGGCTGATGGTTAAATTATGGCATTTAGGGAACAAAGTCTGATCCCTTTCTGTTTTGAGCCTGCAGCACTGTCTGTAAATTAGGAGGTTTCCTAATTTACAGCAGTTTCCACAAGCAGCAGTGATTTATGAAGAATTTGGTATTCACCAGGCCCTACTTTTAAGTGCTGTGAATTCAGTGGAAAAATAAGAACAAAGAAAGAAACAGCAAGATCCCCTACCCTGGAGTCATTGACTTTCCAGTGGGTAAACAGACTATAAACAACTGAATGTAAAATGTTAGATAAAGTGCTCCAAAGAGAGAGTAGTAGAGTCAGAGGAGATGTTCCCAGGAGCTGTTTTACTTGGTATAACCGGATAAGTCTTCCCTGACATCGGAGTAGAGGCCTGAAGGAGATGAAACAGAGGACCATGTGTGTATCTAAGCAAAAAGTGTGCCAGACAGAGAAGATGGCAGTGCAAAGGCCCTGGGGCATGGGCAAAGTTAGCAAGTTCCAGAATAGGGAGGAGAGGCCAAGGCAGCTAGAGCAAGAGCAGGAACTATTGTGGAGGACGGTTTGGGGGAGGGGACGACTGATCCTATGACCCATGGTAAGGCTCCAGATAACAACCTGAGGGTGATGAGAAGCCACTGGATGATTTTCAGCAGGGGAACAACATGACCTGACTCATGGTTCAAAGGCGCCCTCTGGCTGCCAGGTGGTGAAGACCAATGAGGGCAATGGTGGAAGCAAGTGTTTTTGCATTAAATCAGTGATTCCAAGCCTCAAGTGTGAAAGTGCTCACAGGGGAGAATCCACGGGGAGGAAGAAGTGGTCAGAGACAAAATAGGTGCCAAGTTCACCTTTCCCTCAGGACATTCAGGATGTGTCTCCTGGTTTTAAGGCAAACACCTGCTCATCAGTCCAGTCTGCCTTTGACTTCTGGCTCCAGAAGTCTCCTGGCTGTGTCTCCTGAGCAAGTCACTGCATCTCTTCGAATGCCAGTTTTCTCATCTGTTAAATGGGTACCTGTAAAGGCCCTGCATTCCAGGTTTCTGGTGATGATGGGAGATATATGGAAGCAACTGGCACAGAGCCTACTCCCATGTACATGTCCAACAGGTGGGCCTCCCCACCAGAGGGCCACATGTCCCCCTGGGACAACCCAAGAATGGGGTAACACGGTACAGGGGCAAATTGATTAATAATTGTTAAATATAAATATTGTATGATGAGCTAGAAAATACAACTAGCTTACCCAATCCCCGATTTAACCACGATCTAGTAATAAAACATGTAATACAGAGACATGGCAAAGATATGACTGTGGTGGGTGACCTGGACTTCAGTTAATAACAACCAGTTGTTGGAGCTTGGGCGTATGTCTTGACAATTACCTGGCCATTTTACCTTTGTGCAAGAACTTCTTTTGCAGTAAAATCCAGGGCAGAGGACCCTCGCCTGAAACGTCAGCTGGGCTGTGGGGCGAGGGTGGAGGTTCGATTGAAATTCACATGCCTGCCGCTCTGGTGCAGTCAAACCTCCTGGGCTCACAGAACTGCACATGTGCTTCTGCCATGTGGGGGCGGCAGCCAGCTCTGCATCCCAGTGAGTGCAGGCTGGATGCCAAGCCTTCTGGGGTGTGATTTCAGGTCTCAGTGTGCAGTGGGGTGGTGATGCTCTTATTCCATGCACCCCCTGGGTGACTAGGTGAATGAGGCAGATCCTGACTTTCCTGACCTTCCTTTGCTCTCAAGTGTCAAGTGGGGGAGAGTGACTTTGGAAATGGGAGGGAAGTGTAGGTTGTCACACAAAAGGGAAGAATGTTTGACTTCTAGCAGACGGGGCCATAGAGGCCACATAACACAGTACTTTGGACAGCCTTATGCAACGAAGAACCATTCCACACAAAATGCCAGGGACACTCCACTGAGAAATGCTACCCAGAGCCTTTGTATTTATGTATCACCTAGTCAACCCTACCATATTTACGAATCACCTGGTGTTCAGCATGACCCGGGATTCATGTAACTTATTTATACTTGAAAAAAATTTTGTTGTTGTTGTTGTTAGACTTATTTTTCTTTCTTTCTAATGTTTTAGAGGGTAAATGACTAGCATATTATGCCAGTGATGTCATGGTGCTATTGCTTAGAATGAAACTAAAGTTTTATTTATTGTTTGTTTTATTGAAGTATAGTTGGCTTACAACGTTGTGTTCATCTCTTGTACACAGCAAAGTGATTCAGTGATACACATATATTTTTTATATGCTTTTCCACATGATTTTTTATATGATATTGAATACAGTTCCCTGTGCTAAGTATAATTTTTGTTTGTTTTATATATAGTGTTGTGTATCTGGTCATCCCTAATTCCCTTTCCCCTTTGGTGATGTAAGTTTGTTTCTTACATCTGTGAGTCCATTTCTGTTTTGAAAATAAGTTCATTTGTATCATAATTTAGACTCCACATGGAAGTGATTTCATATGTTATTTGCCTTTCTCTGACCTCACTCTAGGTCCACCCATGTTACCGCAGATGACGTTATTAGATTCTTTTTCATGGCTGAGTAATATTCTTTGTGTATATGTACCACTTCTGATTTAGCCATTCCTCTGTTGATGAACACTTAGGTTGCTTCTGTGTCTTGGCTATTGTAAACAGTGCTTCAATGAACATGGGATGTAGTGTCATTCCGAATCAGAAGTGTTTTCTTTGACATATGCCCAGGAGTGGAACTGCTAGGGCATATGCCAACTAAGTTGTTCTTCAGAGTGGCTACACCAATTTATATTCTCGCCACCAGTATGGCAGGTTTTCTCCACAACCTCTCCATCATATGTTATTTGTGGACATTTTAATTATGGTCATTCCTACATCCGCCAATGTAGGATGATACCTCATTATAGTTTAGATTTGTGTTTCTCTAGTAATTAGAAGCCAGGTTTTTAAACATTTAAAAAGGAGAGTTGACTGAAAGAGGTATGGTAAGAGGGCATCACAAATCATGATAGTGAATACTGTTTGAGAAATTGTTTCAGGGAGATCAGTTCTGTTCCAGTAATCTAAATCTCTGTGTGATAGAAAATGTATCTCTTATGGAAGGACCCAGTCAAAACCAGCTAAAACCAATATTCTAGAGCAGTGCCAGCCAACAGAATTTTCTAAGCAATGTCAGTGTTCTATTCTGCACTGTCCAGCACAGTAGCCACTGGCTACCTGAAGTTACTGAGCACTTGAAATATGTCTAGTGTGACCGAGGCCCTGGATTTTTATGGACTTTAAGTAGTTTTTATGTAATAAGCCACATGTAGCTGATGGCTATCATATTGGATGAGACAGAACGTTTACCTCGTATTCATCATGTTAGGCTTCCATGGTCGCTCAGTGGGTAAAAGTCTGCCTCCCCAGCAGGAGATGAAGGTTTGATCCCTGGGAGGGTGAGATCACCTGGAGTAGGAAATGGCAAGCCACTTCAGTATTCTTGCCTGGAGAATCCTATGAAGAGAGGGGCCTGGCAGATTATAGTCCATGGGGTCAAAAAGAGTTAGATGCGACTTAGCAACTAAGTAACAGCTCACTGTAGAAAGTTCTATGAGACAGTTCGGCTCTGGAGTGCTATATATGTGTGATATGACCTACGCTTTCAGTGAGGATGGTGATGACAATAATAATAATAACGACAATAGTCATAATTGGCATTTACTGAGCACTTACTAGGTACCATGCACTATTCTGTTTAGCTTAAATGTATTAACTTCTTTAATTCTCATTATTCTTATCTCTACTGTCTCAGTCTGTTCACATTGCCATAGCAAAACACCACAGACAGTATGGTTTACACAACAGAAGTGAATTTGGGTCTTTCCTGATGGCTCAGATGGTAAAGGGTTTGCCTGCAGTGCAGGAGACCCAGGTTCAATCCCTGGGTTGGGAAGATCCCCTGGAGAAGGGAATGGCAACCTGCTCCAGTGTTCTTGCCTGGAGAATCCCATGGACAGAGGAGCCTGGCAGGCTACAGTCCATGGAGTTACATGGTCAGAGACTGCTGAGCAGCTTTACATTTCTGATGGCAAAAAGTCCCAGATTAAGAGTCTGGCAAGTGTGCTTTCTGGTGAAAGGTCTTTTCCTGGCTTGTAGAGATCACCTTCTCGCTGTCTCCATATGAGCTTTCCTTGATTTGTGTACAGGAGAGACAGAGAGAGAAAAGAGGGAGAGAGAGAGTATGTGTGTGTGCTAGCCAGTTTTGAGTCTCTTCTTGACTGTTGTGAGTGCATGTGCCTGGTTGTTAAGTCCTGTTTGACTCTCTGTGACTGCATGGACTATAGCACACCAGGTTTCTCTGTCCATGGAATTTCCCAGGCAAGAATACTGTAGTGGGTTTCCATTTCCTCCAGGAAATCTTCCTGACCCAGGGATTGAACCTGTGCCTCTTGCATTGGCAGGCAGATTCTTCACCCTAGAGCCACAAGGAAAGCCCTGATGAGCACACCAATCCTATCAGGTCTGGGTCTTACCCGTATGACCTCTCTTAACATTAATGACTTCCTTAGATGTCCCTTCTCCAAATAGAGCCACATTGAAGGTTTGCACTTAAACACATGAAATTTGGGGAGGAAACAAACATTCAGTCCATAAGATGGATTTTAAAAATGAAGGGCCAGAAGTACAGAGAGGTGAAATGAATAATCCAAAGTCACAAAGTTGGCACTGGCAGTATTCAGACCCAGGCAGCCTGGCTCCAGAGCCCTTACAAGTATCTGCTGTGCTGTGCTGTCTCTCCCAGGAGAATACTTGCCAGCTGGCTGAGAGCAAAGATTTAATTCTCCACTTGTATAGGGCTGTAGACAGTGGGTTCAGAGGGAGAAAGAAAAGAGGGAGGACAGACGAGCCAGAAAGCCTGGGGAAGGACTGAGAGCAAGAGAATAATTTTCCGGTGTAAGTGAAGAAAGTGAAGATGAAACACTCCTCTGTGAATTAGAATGTCATCTTCTCTTTGTACATGCAAAAGTCACACAGATAACAGCAGCCTAAACCACACCACGCTACTACAGCACCCTCCCTCCCTCCCACACATGCAGTGGGAACAAAGCAATAAACAGGATTTGAATGCATTTCTACAAAGTAGGACCTGCACAGAGGTTGGAGTTGGGTAGGGTGGGAATGATAAACTCAATCACAGTGACAGCTGACATGTCCTGACTGCTCACCTGTATGCCTGTATTTACAGCATCCACAGAAGTAGATTCTGCTCTGTATCCCCATTTTAGAGGTGGGAAGACTGCAGCATAGAGAGGTTAACTTACTCAGGGATGACTTGTATTGAGCTCTAACACTGTAATGGCATCACACGTGCATTTTCTCACTGAAATCTCACAAGTAACATGCAAAGGAGATGTTTCTTTTTAAGTCTATTTTATGGATGAAGAATGCAACCCAGAGAGGTCAGTTTTCGAGGGTCACAGAGCTAGTAAGGACACAGTGGAGGTCTGATCCCAGGCCAAGCTGACTTCTAGGCTAGTACATTTTTTTTTTTTTTTCATAGAAGATACAATTTTGAGATGAATGTTGTCTTGCAGAAGAACAGGTCCACAGAGTGGATTGAAGAAAGAGTCCTTCATAAGAAACGAGATCAACTGAAAGGTTTTGGCAAAAGGTAGCCCTGGTACAACCCAGACATGACCAGGCAGGTGGGTGGGCCAGAGGGAGACTATTTCTAGATGCTGCTGGAGCTTTGGGAAGGCTCCTGCTGGATGCACTCAGAATGGTTGGAGTCTGGGCAGGCTGCCTACCTGACACATGGGCCTGATTGCTTAGCGTCTGCTTTATAGTTCTGCAGAAGCTATCAGGAAGGATAATATTTCAGTGTGTCAGCGCTGAGCTGCTCTCCAAGATGTCTTGCCTAACTGGTCATTAATGCAGCATGGGACACAGCCTCTTTAATGCTCTTCAGAGAAGTTAAGCATGCAGACAACACGACAAAGATGGCCCTGGTTTACCTCCCAGGAAGCAGGCCTCTCGCTAGCTAATCTATAGGCAGGATTAAGCAAACCCACGCCTAAAATATCCCTGCCTTGGAGGAGAAGGAGTGAGCAGAGGGTCCATCTGCACTCTGAGTCACTTTTCTAAAGCCAGTGCATCAACAACTTCGTTTCTGCATTTGTGTCTCCGAGCAGCCAAGGACAAAAAGTAATGGGATTGGACCACAGCAGAGCAGGTCAGCAGGAAGAGCCCAGCTGTCACCAGCTTTATCAGAAAGGATTTTGATGGGTATTTGTCAGCAGGCTTACTATTCAGAAATTTGTCACTATGTCATGTCCAACTCTTTGCAACCCCATGGACTGTAGCTATCAGATTCCTCTGTACATGGAATTGTCCAGGGAGGAATACGGGAGTGTATAGCCATTCTCTTCTTCAGGGGATCTTCCACACCCTGGGATCAAACCCTGGTCTCCTGCATTGCCTGCAGATTCTTTACTATCTGAGCCAACAGGAAAGCCCTAATTAGGAGAATGCCAAGAGCAATATTATACCAGTGAACTTGAAAACCTGGATGAAGTTGACACTTTTCAGGAAGGTACAAATTATCAAAAATTAACCCAAGGGGCAATTCTTTTAAAAATATGGTAAATCAATGACCATGAGAAACTGAAATTGTGGATAAAGACATACATTTCTACAAAGGCACCAAGTCCAGATTGTTTTAAATAGGAGTTCCACCAAACAGTCACGGAAAGGATCAGTAAATCCCATTCTCCACAAATTGCAAAGCAAAGAAAAAAAGGGGATGCTCTCCGATGCATTTGAGGAGATTGATGTCACCCTGAAATTAACTCTGAACGTTGACCACAAGACAAAAGGATACACCACTGTCATTGATGATGAAAGGTGAGGCACTCCTGCAATCCTGTAACACCTTTTCCCAGGCCCTGTGACTCTTTATGTAAGTTCCACTGATCCTGCCTGAACTTCAGCTTCCATGCTGGTGAAGAAAGGGGTCTGGACTATAATTGATATCCTTTATTAGGCCAGCCACATGCCACACTACACATCTACAAATGGATGCAATAACAGTATATCATGATTTTAACATCCTGGAGACCTTGAAGGCCCAGAAGAAACAGTCCAAGAGGGTCCAGAAGCAATGACACTCCTGTAGCAACTAGCATAGCTAGCACCCAGATCTTGACTTCTCAACACCGTTTTCTGGTGCAAAGAATCAGGGTTCCTTGGATAAGTGACTGATTCTAGGGCTGGACAGGGAAGACACATAACATGGAACATCTTACAGTACCCCAAACTAAGGACATACTCACAAAACCCCGTGATGATGTGTCATCTATTGTCACAGGGATACAAGAGTTGACCAGAAGAGTTCCCAATGGTTGGAGCTGGAACAATTTGAGTATTAAAATAGCATAGCATTTAACCCTAAGTATGGGCTTCCAGGTGGCACAGTGGTAAAGAATCTGCCTGCTGATGCAGGGAGACACAGGAGATGCAGATTCGATCCCTTGGTTAGAAAGAGTTCCTGAGGGTAGGAAATGGCAACCCACTCCGGCATTCTTGCCTCAAAAGGTCTATGGAGAGAAGATCCTGGCAGGCCACAGTCCATGGAATCATAAAGAGTCAGACATGACTGAGAAACTAAGGAAACACACAACCTTAACCGTAAAGTAAATACCCACGAGTCCATACTGACACAGTTCACTTCACTTCAGTCGCTCAGTCATGCCCAACTCTTTGTGACCCCTGAAACGCAGTATGCCAGGCCTCCCTGTCCATCACCAACTCCCAGAGTCCACCCAAATCCATGTCCATTGACATGGTGTTGCGGTCTAACCATCTCATCCTCTGTTGGTCCCTTCTCCTCCTTCCCTCAATCTTTCCCAGCATCAGGGTCTTTTCAAATGAGTCAGCTCTTCACATCAGGTGGCCAAAGGATTGGAATTGTAGCGTCAACATCACTCCTTTCAATGAACACCCAAGACTGATCTCCATTAGGATGGACTGGTTGGATGTCCATTAGGTCCAAGGGACTCTCAAGACTCTTCTCCAACACCACAGTTCAAAAGCATCAATTCTTCAGTACTTAGCTTTCATTATAGTCCAACTCTCACATCCATACATGCCTACTGGAAAAACCATACCCTTGACTAGGCAGACCTTTGTGGACAACGTAATGTCTCAGCTTTTAATACGCTGTCTATGTGGGTCATAACTTTCCTTGCAGGGAGTAAGCGTCTTTTAATTTCATGGCTGCAATCACCATCAGCACTGATTTTGGACCACCCCCAAAAATAAAGTCAGCCACTGTTTCCACTGTTTCCCCATCTATTTGCCAAGAAGCAGTGGGAATGGTGGAGAAGGCAGTGGCACCCCACTCCAGTACACTTGCCTGGAAAATCCCATGGATGGAGGAGCCTGGTAGGCTGTGGTCCACGGGGTCACTAAGAGTCAGACACGACTGAGCAACTTCATTTTCAATTTTCACTTTCACTCACTGGAGAAGGAAATGGCAACCCACTCCAATGTTCTTGCCTGGAGAACCCCAGGGATGGGGAAGCCTGGTGGGCTGCCGTCTATGAGTTGGACATGACTGAAGCGACCTAGCAGCAGTGGCAATGGGGCCGGATGCGATGATCTTAGTTTTCTGAAGGTGGAGCTGTAAGCCAACTTTTTCATTTTGCTCTTTCACTTTCATCAAGAGGCTCTTTAATTCTTCTTCACTTTCTGCCATAAGGGTGGTGTCATCTGCATATCTGAGGTTATTGAAATTTCTACCAGCAATCTTGATTCCACCTTGTGCTTTGTCTACCCCAGTATTTCTCATGATGTACTCTGCATATAAGTTAGATAAGCAGGGTGACAATATATAGCTTTGACCTACTTCTTTTCCTATTTGGAACCAGTCTGTTGTTCCATGTCCAGTTCTAACTGTTGCTTCCTGACCTGCATACAGGTTTCTCAAGAGTCAGGTCAGGTGGTCTGGTATTCCCACCTCTTTCAGAATTTTCCACAGTTTATTGTGATCCACACGGTCAAAGGCTTTGGCATAGTCAATAAATCAGACATAGATGTTTCTCCAGAACTCTCTTGCTTTTTTGATGATCCATTGGATGTTGGCAATTTGATCTCTGGTTCCTCTGCCTTTTCTGAAACCAGCTTGAACACCCGGAAGTTCATGGTTCACGTATTTCTGAAGCCTTGCCTGGGGAATTTTGAGCATTACTTTACTAGCATGTGAGATGAGTACAGCTGTGTGGTTGTTTGAGCATTCTTTGGGATTGGAATGAAAACTGACCTTTTCCGGTCCTGTGGCCAATGCTGAGTTTTCCAGATTTGCTGACATATTTAGTGTGGCACTTTCACAGCCTGCATAGTCTTGGCAGCTGAAGATAGAGAAGCACCATACAGTAAGCAAAAATAAGACTGGGAGCTGACTGTGGCTCAGTTTTGAACTCCTTATTGCCAAATTCAGACTTAAATTGAAGAGGGGGAAACCAATAGTCCATTCAGGTATGCCCTAAATAAAATCCCTTTTGATTATACAGTGTAAGTGAGAAATAGGCTTAAGGGACTAGATCTGATGGACAGAGTGCCTGATGAACTATGGACGGAGATTCGTGACATTGTACAGGAGACAGGGATCAAGACCACCCCCGAGGAAAAGGAATGTAAAAAAGCAAAATGGCTGTCTGAGGAGGTGTTACAAATAGCTGTGAAAAGAAGAGAAGCGAAAAGCAAAGGAGAAAAGGAAAGATATACCCATTTGAATACTGACACCAATAAATGAATAAATAAATAAGTAGGGGAGGAGAGACAAATCTCATACAGAAAAAAATCAAAATAATTTATGTAAATATTCTACACTTCACTGTGAGCCTAGCATGATTTCTTCCTTCCAAAGAGAATAATGTGGAAAGGTGGAGGTCCTCAGGTTTCTCCACTCAGCCTTACAGTGGAGAAACCTACAGATCACTACACGAGCCAGGTGATCAAGGTCAACACCACCAGTGTTAAGTCGTGTTGATAGAATGTATCCTTGATGTGCTGTGTTGAGACTGGCACTTTTAGCTCTGTGATCTTCCTCACCAAAACGCCTAGCTCCAGTCTAAACATGAGAAAAGCCTCAGATAAATCCCAGTTGAGGGACAGTCTGCAAAATGCCTGACCAGCATTCCTTTCAACTATAACCAAAACCAGGGAAAGTCTGAGAAAATATCACAGTCCAGAAGAATCAAAGAGACAAGATGAAAAAAATATAATGTGGTACCACAGATGGGATCCTGGAAGGGAAAATGGATGGTAGTGGAAACAACAGAATTAAAATTAGCTAATAATAATATAGTGATATTTGTTTTATCGGTTGTGGCAAACTGAATATATGATGTTAACAATAAGGGAAACTGGGTAGCATATGGGAATACCCTATACTATAGTCACAATTTTTTCTGTAAATCTAAAAGTGTTCTAAAATGGAAAGTTTGTTAAAAACAACAAAAAGAAACTGAAGACTCATAAGTATCTAGTAATTTGCCCAGGATCACACACCTAGGAAATGTCAGGGCTGGTACTGTTGTCCAGGGATGAGCTTTTGAAGACCAGTTACAAAGTCAAGGCCACCTGAAACTGAATGTGTCTCCTCCAGTTCTCTTCCACTCCCTGTTCCCTGAGACATATTAACATGTAACATCCTGATGTGTCCATGGGATTAGGACTGAAGACTACAGTGTTCTGCTTTGCTTCATTGTTTCATAAACAGAACTGACCATCCATGAACCTCTTGCAGTGGTGAACTCAACTCAGTTTGAGGCAATGGAATTCCCAATAGTAATACTTGCAATAATCAAGGCAAGCATGTATGTGGTATTTTATACAGTCGAGAGACTTTTAAAAGTGCTTCATGTGTGCTGATTCATTCAATCCTTAAAAAACCCTATGTGAGAAGTACCATTCTGCAGCTCAATTACAGAAAAAGCCTTACAGCTCAATACTTGTCCAAGTTCATCCTGTTATTCAGTAGCAGAGTCAGAATTTGACCCAGACCGCAGACTCTGCTGTACTCTCTGCACTTGCAAAAACCAGTAAAAAACAACAACAAGCAAAAAAAAAAAAAAAAAAAAAAAAAAAAAAAAAAAAAAAAACTACCTTTCTGATTTCCCAGTTTAGTAGATGAAAGAAATCAGCCAGTGTGTCAGGCCCAGATTAATCCTACAGGCCCCACAAATTGAAGAAACAGAGAAGCATTTGTCCTGAAATGGGCAGAATTCTTAGGGCAGTTTTACAAAGGCAATGACATCAACAATCCTTTGTAGGCTTTAGATAGTTGGAAAGAAAGAAGGATTCAGAACAGAAGGAACAGCAAATGCAAAGGCCCTGAGGCAAGAGGATGAGGGTTGTTGAAGGACTAGCAGAAGCTATGTCTGCTGTACATTGGGAGAATGGGGCTGAGGGGGGTGGAAGGTGCTGAGTGGAAGCATACACAGAAGAGTGGGGCCTGAGTTGTGGTGGGAGGTGGGAGCCATTGTGGGGTTTTGAGGAGGGGAGAGCCAGGATCTGACTTAGTGTTTAACAGGATCCCTCCAGCTGCTGGGTGAAAACTAGGCTGGAAGGAGGGAGGGTAGAAATGAAGAGGTCATCAAACAGCTTCTCTAAGGAACCAGAGACCAGATATTTTAAGTTTTTCAGGGTCAAGACTGTCACTGTGTCAACTACTCAGTTCTCCCATTGTAGGACAAAATCAGCCACAGAGTATAAGCAAATGAATGAACATGGCAATGTTTCAGTAAAACATTATTTATACAACAGGTGGCCAGCCAGATTTTGCCCCCAGGTAATAGTTTGCTGTCCCCGGGTGTAGGTAGGAGGTAATTGTGGCTTAGGCCATGGTGGGAGCTGCAAGGAGGGCTCTTTGCCAAGACTTGCTTTCCCATTGACATAAGTACCTGATTCCAGTCAGATTTATGATCTTCCAGATCTTTCCATTTTAATTTATGTGTATGGAAATATTCGGTTTTTGTGTGTACATTCTCATTTTGTTTTCAACTGGTTTTTAATCACTTTAGACCCCTGTGATACTGGCTGTCTCATTCTCTAGTCTGATGCTTTTGCACTGCAGGATATGTTTGTGCTAATTTAAAAATCTCCATATGCCTTCTGAGCTGGTGGGTTGCAGCCCCCTGAATAGATATATCACAGTTCATTCCTCATGACCCAGTTGAGGGAACTACAGATGTTTCCAGTTTTCTCACCGGGATGACTGGCTTCCTTGCACAGGACTGTTTGTATGTTTTTCTCTGGGTCAGAAAGTGTTCATTCCTTAGCACCACTGTGCCTCACCAATAGTGAGGCTACAGGAAAACCACCCTCTGTCTTGGCCAAGCATTCCCCCTCATATCTCCCCCACCCCTAACACATAGACAGGATTATAGTCACGCTTTGAGTCCAGAGAGGCCAGAAGCACCTTGGGCAGTGAGGAGTTGTTATCCTCAGCCTGAGAGGGCTTCCCCCCACGCAGCAGAGTTGTGAAGCATAGGGTCCTCACCCCCAGGGCCCAGTGTCCTTGTGTCCTCCACCTCCTACCGCTCCCCTCCCTGTCGGTTCAGCAGGTAACTCCATCCAGGTCAGCTGGCGAAGTATGAGGTAGTGTCTAGCTGAGCATTGTGGTCTTTTATTAAGCCAAAATGTGCTCACTACTGTTGTCCCACTTTAGCACCCCCCCGACAATCCCCTGGCAGATGAGAAAACCAGATCCTTCCCACATGCCTTACTCTGATGTCAGGGAAAGTGCAGGGAACTCTGCCCAGGGACCTAAGAGCCTGGTGAACCCCTACAGCAGCTTTAAAGCTTAACGGGAGGACTGGGGGCCACTAGGCAGTGGTTTTTCAATTTCAGGCAAAGCAACCGACTGGGGGAAAATTCGCTATTAATTTCTCCTCAGTGCCTGGGTCTCTGAAGTCAGCACTGGCTTTTCAGTACAGTTCTTGTTAATGTATTAGGATGGTGGGCCCTAGGATCCTCCCATTTTGATGACATTGCTCTGGATCAGGGGTCTCCCAACTAGGATGCCCATGGGGGTCCAGATAAAGTAAAGTGAGGAAAACTCAATAGAGGTTATGGAGGAGTGGAGATGGAGCTTGAGGCTGTGGATGGTCAGCATAGAGGAATGTAAGCCCTGCATTACTAGAGTATGTAAATTCTCAAAGTAGCAGAAATTCTGGAGAGACAGAGAAAGAGGGAGAAGGAGGGAGAGAGAAGGGAAGAAGGGGAAGTGAGGGAGAGAGATGGTAGTTGTTCCAGAATCATGTTTTACTGTTTTAAGACAGCTTGGGCTAAAGGAGATATGTCTCCTGGCCAGCTTGCAAGATCCTCCCTAATTGAACCTGTCAATACAGCAGTGAATTTGTTTGCCCTCCGAACCTGTGTTGTCTGATGGAATTTTGTGCAATGATGCAAAATGTGCAGCATCCAGTATGGTATTTGTTGGCTCCATTTGGCTGTGAAGCCCATGAAATAGACATAATGAGCTGAATTTTCTACTGAATTTTTAAATTTATTTTATTTATTTTGGGCTGTACTTGGTCTTCACTGCTGCACACATGCTTTCTCTAGCTGTGGCGAGCAGAGACTACTGTCTAGTTGCAGCGTGTGGCCTTTTCATGGCAGTGGTTTCTCTCATGGTGAAGCATAGGCTCTAGGGTGCATGGGCTCAGTAGTTGTGGCACACTGGCTTAGTTGCTCCATGACATATGGGTTCTTCCTGGAGCAGGGACCGAACCCTTGTCCTCTGCATTGGCAGGCAGATGCCAAACCACTGGACTTCCAGTGAAGTGCTCTATTCAATTTTAATTGGCTAACTATAAAGAACCAAATGTGGCTGATTGCTACTCTAGTAGATAATGTGATTATGGAACAGGAGTCTTTAGGAAAGGACATGCCATCTCAGGGATGGGGATCAATTTTACCACCAAGAGATAAGAATCCTGGGTGCAAGGAAGGAAATGAGAAATGCAATCATAAGTAGAAATGGTTTAGGCATAAACCAGAGGTCTGCTGGCTCAGACTGGTCATCCAGTGCCCTCCCAAGTTGCTTTTTTCTTTCCACCACTACCCAAAGAGTCTCTCAGTTGGGGTCACCACTGATCACCATCGTGTCCTTTGCCCTCTGGTCTGGCTACCCTCTGCCTAGGGCCGACCCCAAGGAAGCCCCTGGGTGAAGCTTCCTGCTGTTGTTGCCATTCAGACGTGTCAGAGCACACACCACCCACCCCCAGGGGCCACGGACATGCCAGGTCCCACGCCACAGGACCCCAAGTCCTACTTTGTCACTGCCACAGAACTGGGGGCTAAGCAGTCCAGGGCCTCTGGGCACAAACCTCCTTCCAAACCAAAGGCTCCAGCAAGCCCCCTTCCAGTCCACAGGCCCTTGAGGAGACCAGGGAGGGATCAGCACCACACCACCCCTTCTTCTAGGTTCTGACCTCGAAACCCACAAAGCCAGCCCAGGCTTCCTGTATCAGGGTGACTGTGCCCACCCTACTCCCTGACTTTGTATATCTTCAACAAGTGATGGGAAGGTGGTCCCATTATCCCCCAGCAAAGCTCCTGTCCTCAAAGATAAATTCCAGCCTCTTCCTTGTGTAAAAAGAACTCTGCTCAAAATGTTGATCAGTCAGTCAGTTCAGTTGCTCAGTCATATCTTACTCGTTGATAGCACCATGTTCTTTCTCCCAGGGTGTCTCCTCCTTTCAGGAGTCTAGGTATGTTACAACCAGTTTCCCCCCAACCCTGCACCCAGAGGTCCATCTCAGAGTTCCATATGTCTCCTCTTCCTACAAGTCTTTACTAGGAGGTCTCCACCTCCTGAAATTGTCTTGCAAAAGCCAAAACTCGGATGTTTACAAATCTTAACACAATAATCAGAGCTAACATTTATGCAGCACCTACTGTGTGCCAGGTGTTTCTTCTCTCATCAACTGTGTAAGCAGGTTCTGTTGTTATCTCCACTTGCCAGTCTGACTGCTGAGGTTCATGGTGGCTGTATCATTTGCTCAAGGTCACACATCTAGGGAAGTGGTTGGATCCAGGATTCAAACCCAGCCAATCAGACTCCGGAGCCTGAGCCCTAATCCGTACCATGATAGCAAGCACAACACACTTATGATTTTTGCCTTATGGATCCTTCACCTGAATGCACTTTATGACGGAAGTGGAGCTCTTCACAGGGTTGGTGGGATTTGCATGTGGTTTGCTTGGGGGCATTGCATCACTCTTGCCTTTTGGTTGCCAACTGCAAGAAACCCATCTCCACTCCCTTAAACAGAAAAGTCTGTGTCTTCCTTTCCTGTGACTGTTGTACAAATTACCACACATTTAGTGGCTTAAAACACACAGTTCTGAAGGTCAAGTGTCCAAAATCAGTTTCACTGGGCTGAAGATGTCAGCAAAGCTGGTTTCTTCTGGAGGCTTTGAGGGGAGCATCTGTTTCTTTGCCTTTTTTGGTGCCGGGAATATGCCTGTATTTCTTGGCTTCTGGCCTCTTTCTCCACCTTCAATGCATGTCACTCCAGTACCCTTCTCTGTCATCAAATAACACCCCTCTGCCTCTTACTTGCAAAGACCCATATAAGTACATTCAGGGTCCAACTAGCATACTCTACCCATCATGAGATCTTTAACTCAGTCACATCTACAGCGTTCCTTTTGCCCTGGAAGGTTCCTCGGATTAGGACATAAGATATCTTTGAGGAGCTGTGTTTCAACCTACTATAGTGCTCAGGGTGGCCTACCCTCAGTTGTGGGCGGATAGAGTGAGTCACGTGATCTGACCTCATCCCTCTCTCCAGCTCTCAGACCTGCTTTCCTCTAACAGCCCCAGGCTTAACCCCACCATCCAGCAGCCCCAGGGAAAGAAGAGCTCCTCGTTGTCAAAAGTCCCAGGGCTTGTCCTCATTGGTCCTTCTGAGACTACAACCTCACCTTGGAAGTAATCACTGTGGCCAGATGACCCTGAGTCTCTCTGATTGACTGAACCTGGGTCACGTGCCCACTGATGCCATCCCCTCCTCTCTGTCTTAATCACCGTGTGTTAAGGTATTTCTGCAAAGAGAACTGAGAGAGGGATGGGTGGTAGCAGGCAGCATGCTATTAGAATCCACTGAATGGCCAGCACTTGAAACGGTAGCCTGGCACATAGTAGAAGTGAAGATGCTCAGTCGTGTGTGACTCTTTGTGATTCCAAGGACTGCAGCCCACCAGGCTCCTCCATTTGTGGAATTTTCCAGGCAAGGGTACTGGAGTGGTTCGCCATTTCCTTCTCCAGGAGATCTTCCCAACCCAGGGATTGAACCCAGGTTTCCCACATTGCAGGCAGACAGACACTTTACCCTCTGAGCCACCAGGGAAGACCAAACTATATGTTTGGCAAATAATAAGTGCTCAATAAATGATGGGCACAGATGGTGGGAAACTTGGGCAGGGGGCACCTCTGGAAGCTAATGCTTGAAGAATACAAGGTTTACTAAGCAGATGAAAGCAGAGAGCCCTCCAGACAGAGGAAACACCTTGAACAAAGCAAAGGCTTTCGCTGTATGGTCATGGTGACCACACATCCTAGTGTACCTGGGGGCAGAGGGAGATTGGATTGATCCTATTTTCTGCCTGTCTCCCCCACTGTATTACTAACAACAGCCCCCTTTACACTGAAAAACTGTCAGGGTGTGCATGATAAATTATACAGTTATCACCACCTTAGAGCCAACCAGCTCCTTCATAAGGAAACCAAAGGCAGAAGAGAATGAGACTTACCAAAGAGCATCCAACTTTTAGTGGCAAACTCCAGACTAGAATTCAGGACTCCTCACTCCTAGGCCAGTGCTCTTTCACCCTCCAGCTTATGAAATCACCTCTCAAAGTCTGCATTGGCTTCAACAGTCACGTATCTCCCTTTTTCTCTTCTTGCCAAATTCTCCATAGGACTGTGACCAGATCCACCTGGATGATGTCTCATCTCATGACAATGGGCAAGATTTAAGGTAGGAATTTGGGGAGTCAAAAATGTCCCTTCTGATTGAGAATCAAGCTCTCCTGTCACTGGGATGCAGAGAGGAAGCTGGCTATCAGGGCAGGGTGTGCTTGCCTCCACGATAACAGGGACTTGTGTTTCTCTGAACTCAAAAATCACAATCATGCCCCCGACCCTGCAGCTTCTTCCACATCACCTCAAATCACTGAGGCTGAGCTTCCTGTAACTTGGCTTCTGCTTATCTCTTTGTGGGCCTGTTTTATCCCTGCTTAATAAAGTCATGAATGCATGGGTGCATGGGTTCAGTCCCCTATCAGGGAGCTAAGATCCCACAAGCTGCAGATGCACAACAAAAAACAGATAGAGCATGAAAATATTATATAAAGCATAATAAAATGATGCATGCATAAAGACTGTCATACACCACTTCTAATCTTGCCTCCCAGAATCACCACCCTCAAGAGTCTAGTAGACATCTTCCCAAGAATTGACTGCACTCATTAACATATATGTGTGTGTGTGTATACGCACACATAAAATTTGATATTAGATCAGCTCAGTCAATACTCAAAAATATCTCCTGAATGAATAAACAGTACGTTGTTTTCTAGCGAAAACACTCAAAACTCCTAGGACATGAATTTCAGAAATAAGATCCCCAACTGCTCAAAATGAGACAGCTTTCGGAAGAGTATGGCTGAGGAATGTTCCAAGCCTGTCCATTGTAAAAACAGAGCCCTCATTAATCTGTGCTTATCAAAATGATCACAGTTGAGCACCTCTAGGCCCAGCAAAAGGATTGGGAGACCAAAACAATGTTTTGCTTGTGGGCCATTTGTGGTAACCTCATTTAGCATTGGCTTCCAACTTACTCCAAAAAAAAGAAAAAAGAAATCAAAGTTTCTGTTACTGAGTCCTGCAAGTCTATTTAAAGACCAGCACAATTAGAGGTGATCAGTGGGCATCACCTGCTTTGTCTTAATTAGCTGTTCAGAAAATACTCTGCAGTCAGGCCTGGCCAGGACCAGGCTCCAGTGCCCACCAGGACTGCTCAATTTATGGAGTAAATAAACCCCAGATCAAGCTAATTGTGGCCTTTCCATGAAGTCATCCCTGGGAACCACTCTCCGTTTCAGATCAATGAGTGACCAGTGTTCCATTTTTAATCTTTTCTGCTGTAGTGGCTAGCTTGAATCGAAAGCAATGCCCCTCTATATCCTGACCTGAGCTGAGCTATTGGTACCTCACCTTAAGAATCCACAATCCAAGGGTGTTTTTTGCTCCAGAAGTCAAATTCCCCATGTGTTCATTTAGGAAGTATCGGTTAATGACCTACTGTGAGCTAGGCATCAAATGTCCCATATATATATCATATGTCCCATATATATATATCAAAATATATATATATATATATTTTTTTTTTTCCCCTCAGTTAATAGTAAAGACTGAGACTGACCTCGTGGACCAGTTGTTAAGACTCTGTGATTCCAAGGCAGGGAGCATGGGTTTGATCCCTGGTCAGGGAACTAAGATCCCACATGCCACACAGGTAGCCAAAAAATAATTAATTACAAGAAGAAAAAACCCAAAAAGCCAAAAAAGCAAAACAAAACAGTAAAAACCATCAGTGTCACGGCTCTTATCTTGTTCAATTCCCTGTTCCGGATGGTTCATGCAGCTTATATCATTGCACCCTCACAGCAATTAAGAAAAAGTGGCTTGCATCATCCTCATTTTACACTGGACAGCGGGAGGTACCGAGAGGTTAAGTAACCTGCCCAACATGACACAGCTGGTAAGTGTGGGAGCAGGATTCATGGGCACCCTGATCTGTCATGCCCTTCATCTCTTGGCAGAACATCCAGCCATCTCCCAGGAAACTCAGTCCTCTGAGTTTCAAGTCAGTATTTTTCAAAAGTAAATCCTCTAGCCTTTCTGCACTACCCAGGGAAGGGTTACTGGTGGCTACTGATCCCACAACTGATACCTGCCTCTCCCAGAGGCTCTCACTTTAACCAGCCCACCCCTGCTCTGTGTAACAAGACTCTTCTCTGTGCCGTTCCTGCAATACCAAGGGGAACTTCCCCAGTGGGTCAGATGCAGTAGATGCTGGTCCAGGAATTCCTACACATGTGTGGTACCATCTTCCATGAGTGCCCAGGAGGTCATGCCTGATCTCTCCTTCTCCAGTGATCCAGACGAGTTTGAAAAAGAAGAACAAGTCACTTTTGAAAAGGAGGAATGTTAGGGTGAATGAATGCTCCAGCACCCAAGTTCATTGGCACTCAACCAAGGTCACAGACTCGTCTAAAGGCACACAGATGTCCTCTGCTGCCCAGCGACTCCCTGCTCGAGACTTCAGTGCTCAGATCACTGGATGGGAAGTGGTCTGATGCTGTCCTTCCACAGAGGCTTAAAAAAAAAGTGGAAAGGAGGTTGATAAAAATTAAATTAAAAAAACAAAACAAAATTATGTAGCAAGATGAGAACCTTGACAGTAGAGAGGAAGGAGCATCAGGCAAAAAGCATGGGTTCTTGGGGCATATGATTCTCCTTAGTAACAACAATTGCATTTCAAACCTTCCCTCTTATAATTTGACATTCCCTCTTATAATTTGTCTTCCCAGGGACATGGTAATTGTATTGTAATTTAACAAAATCCACTGACTTTCATAAAAAATATGAATTTTTGCAACATATGCTAAAGAATTCTAGTCAAATATCACTCATTAGACTAGTCATATCAGTGGTTTTAAATACCACTTCAAAATATAAAACTTAAATTTCAGGAAAAAGTGCTTGAATAGATTTTATAAAGCATCAGGAAATATCCAAAATATTTTCCCTTACTGTGTCGACTGAAAAAAAACTCTTCTGAAATTTCCTCTACTTGATAAAATAATGAGTTAAAAATGAAAAAAAAAAAAATGTAGAGCACATGGGCTTATATACAACAAGCTATGTAATGATTTCCATTTAACATTAGTCATAGTGGTGGTCACTCAAATAGGAAGTAAACTTGTATTTATCCAAACACCCAATAAAGCAAAATTCTCAGGTCAAAAAATAAAAACAGGGGTTCTGGAAAAGAGGAACCCTGATCGGATAAAGTCACATAGCCCCTTTCTCATCAGGTTAAGAATGTGCTCGAAAAGTGACCAGCACAGTAAGTCATCCTTACTAAATGGCTCTCTGTCCTTTTGACTAGAAAGTATCTAGTTAGGGGTATTTTATTTCTCTTTGGCCCCCGATCACCACAACCCAAGGCAGGGTCTGAGAAAAAAAAGTGACAGCAAAATCTCTGTGTAAGGACCTGCCCAAACAATACCCATATACATACAATTATTTGATGCTCTATATTTATCCTTTGGAATTATTTCAGGTTTACTTGTGTCTCCCTCTCGATCCATTTCCCTCGATCCAGGCCACTCTTCATTACTTTCCAGTCAAGAGCACTATGCTGGCCACTGATCTGCATGTGAAGCAGCTTATTAGGTATCCTATTTTAGGTCAAGGGGGAGACTCCATCATTAAGTTTCTCAAAATCAGGGGGTTCCTTTCAAAACAGACTAGAGACACACATATGTAAACCTACCCTCTCTGCAAACACTAAAGACAACTTTAAACTTGCAAGACAGTTCCCAGGAGAGAGTGTCTGTGAACTTTCTCATTTCCTCTAAGCACATACCAAACATCACCCACCCCAGTCTTCACTGTACAACTACTTACCATAACTAGGACATGGAAGCAACCTATATGTCCATCAGCAGATGAAGGGATAAGGAAGTTGGCATACAGATACACAATTGTATGTTACTCAGCTCTAAAAAGGAATGTGGTCAAGTCAGTTCTAATGAGATGGGATGAACGTGGATCCTATTATACTGGGTGAAATGAGTCAGAAAGAGAAAAATAAACACTGTATGTTAACACAAATATATGGAGTTGAGGACCATGCAGGAGGTACTGCACATCCAACATGCAGAGCAGCAAATAAAGACACAGACATATAAAGAACAGACTTTGGACTCAGTGGGAGAACTTGAGGGTGGGTTAATTTGAGAAAATTGTTCTAAAACATTTACATTACCTTATGTAAAATAGATGACCAGTGCGAGTTTGATGCGTGAAGCAAAGCAACCAAAGTCATGTTGAGGGACAACCCAGAAAGACAGGCAGGGGAGGGCAGTGGGTGGCACGTTCAGCATTTGGGGGACACGTGTATACCCATGGGCGATTCATGTTGGCCAATGTGCAGCAAAACCTGTCTCAGTACTGTAAAGTAATTATCCTCCAGTTAAAACAAATAAAAGACTATTCTCCATAATCTTGCACAGTGGTCAGTATTCTCAGAATGAGGGTGCAGGTGAAAAAGATACAGAAGAAAATTAAAAGCAACAACACCAACAAAACAAGTGTAATGATCAAAATGGAATCAAAGGATGGTCAGTGGGCCACAGCCTTGCAGAAAAGAGACTCACAAACCTTTGTGCAAAGGGGACTTCATAAGGAATAGCAGGTGGGCCCCAATTTAAGAGAAGCCTGAGGGTAGGCTTGTTGGCCATGGAATGACAGTTCAGAGATGTGCAGCCGAGCCAGATATCAATTGGAGTGACTTTGGCCTCACCAGGCCACTTCATCTACCTCAGCTTCTCCAGTTAGAACCTGGTTTTTACTAGAGTTCTCTACCACTCCTATCTTTTGCCAATTCCCTCAGGCCCTGGTGTCACTCTGGATTCCGCGGAGTCTCACTTTCTCCACAAGTGGAAGAACGACCCAATTTCCTGGATAACAGCTATGCCAGTGCTCAGCCCTTGGGCTCCTCACTTCTCGTCCTCCCAGTACCTCTCATGCTGGAGCCTTCCTCCTCACATAGTACTGCAAAGGATTGGGCCACAGATCCTTTATGATGACCTGCCAGGGCAATGAGCAAGGTCAGCACAGGGCCGGCTAGGCCCTGAGCCCTCCCGTGCACCGCCAAGAACTCCAATATAAATCACCAATCTGGCCCAGTGCCCACGTGGGACCCCACCTCAGCAATCTGGTCAGATCCTGTGAAGCTGTGGTCAGAGAGCCAGTTGAAGAAGTTAACGCTGCTGTTGTGGTTCCTGCGGCTGTATGCCTTACGTTCAAACCCCTGGTGCCACTGAATTGGAGTGGAACAGGATACTTGGTATCTTGCAGGAGAAGGAATATGGGAGAAACACCTAAATCACTTTCCAATTCAACCTCCACTTTTCTGCCCCCACCCCTCAAATCCAGGGAGCTGCCTCTTACCAGTGACGTTAATGAGATATTTCTTAACAATTACTTCTTTTTGGAAATACCTATTCCTCTGAAAGGACAATGTGATCATGCAGTGATGAGTGGGATGCCAGAGTTCCTCCACCTGCCAGGACAAAGTGTGGCAGGTGGGGGGTGGGTGGGTGTGAAACCTCTTTACAGAAGAGCTGCCTTTTCCTGTCTTCAGGGATAAACCACATCCTCTCCCCTTCCCAGTCACCTCCCCTCCTCAATGATCAGTGTCCCCTGCCTGACCTTTAAGTTGGTCATGAAGTGAAGCATGTCTTGCTCTTGTTTGGTCATCAGACATGACATTTGGGGGTTCGTAAACTGCTTTAGGTCAAGGAGCCTCTAGATGCTCGAGGTAAAAGTGCCAGAAGAACAAAGCTAGCCTAAAGGGTAACATGGCTCTGTCTGACTTCAACTTGCTCCTAATTAACTCATCACATTTCTGTTGATGAAGACTGAATGCCAGACAAGGCTGTGCCTAGGAATGCACTACCAGAAGGAGGTTCTCTTCCTAACAGGAAGGCCCTAAGCTCCATCTCAGCCCCCTGAAAGTTAGCTTACTTCTGGAGAACACACAATGCTAGCTACAACCAGTATGAGCACAAACACATGCCAACCTCCCCCCAAATACACTCAGCTTTTGGAAGAAGACCTGGATTCCAAATAAGCCTTTTCTCTGAAGAGTCCCTGGTGCTAAGGACAATTCTGACTGGGACCTCTGCAAGAAAAGCCCAAGTACCAATTTGTGCTAGCCAGAATAGCAAGGACATCACACCTAATATCAGGAACATATATGCAGGACGGTCACCAATACCCATCATCCAAAAATATAAATTTTATACCAGAACTCTCAGATCTATAAACTGTTCCTGCAATAGCACAGGTTAAAAAAAAAAAAAAATCTCAAGCACCACAGCAAGGCATACAACTTTAATCCAGAAACCACGGATTCCCTGGGTGATGGCACTTCTGTGTTCTAGATTCAGCATCCGCCTCTGACAGTTCTTATGTTTCAGGCGAGCGTGCACCCTTTGGGCTTTCTTATTCACAGGCTCCAGCTCCAGCTGCAGGGTCGCCAGCGCCTCCAGTGCAGGCTGGTCACTCGGAGCTCCGGGCCTTGGATGTTCCTGGCACTGCTCCTCCGAGGACACCTGCTCCTGCTCCTCGTACACCACCAGCTCCACCTCCTCCATGACGTCTAACACCAGCAGCTGGACTTCCTGCCCGATTCCCGATATCTCTCCCTCCTCCAGGGTAGCACCTTCCTCCACTGCCTCCACCCAGTAGAGGGTGGCCTCCTCGCTTGGCACACCACCTGGGGCCTGCATCACCTCTGTCACCCCACCAGGCTGCTAGGCCCCAGGGCCCCTTCCTCGTGAAGACCTGGGCTCACAAGATCCAGGATCCCGGGCTGATGCTGCCTTCCCCTGGCCCCATCTCACTCTCCATGGTGTTCTGGTCCTAGCCCGGAGAGGCGAAGAAGCTGGCCACGAGAACACAGCAGGCAGCCTGCACAGCCTGCCCACCAACTGCAGCCTATGTGGCACTACCAACAGCTTCCTTGCCCACAGCCAATGAGCAGGGAAGGGGAGACACTCATGCGCAGAACTGTGCGTCCCCATGCACGAATAGGATGGTGGCCGGAAGGGGCTGAACTCCACACCCTGACCTCCAGACACCAGGACACGCCCCTTGGAATTCTGGGCACTCTGGCCGCAGGTGACCCAGTGGCCAAACTCGGCCCTGCACAGAGTACACCGGTCCACGCAAGCCGTTTGCCTGACCAACAGTGCAGAAGTGCCTGACCAGCGACTGGGAGAGCCAGGCCAGTTGGAGGTGAAGGCAAAGAACCTGAACCTGATGCTGCAGCCATCCTCAAGCTTGACATTGCCTCTGGGGCAGCGGGTGACTCCGTGTATTCAGGGATCCACACAGGTGAGACAGGGTTCCTGGGTACCTCAGGGACAGAGGAGCTCACCTCGGATCCAAGCTACAAGCCCTGGGCAGGGCGTGGGGCTGGGGGGCCGGGGGGCGGTGCAGGGGATCATGGAGGCACGGGGAAGCGGGCGGGTCTCATGCTGACCTCACCAACGTGCACCCGCTGCAGAGTGCATCTCTCAACTTGTGCCTTAGGCTTGAGCCATGTCAGGAATGCAGCCATCCTCTGATGAAGAAGCAGAGCACTTTCCTCAGCTCGCTGTCCAGGCCCCACAACGCAGCCCCAAGCCAGACACCCTGGAGCCCCTGACCTGCGGGCTTTCAGCTCTTGGCCTGTCCCCCGGCCTGGCTTAGAGCAGGCAGCCGGGTGGCTAAGGATGTGCATCTGCAGATGCACTTCCCAGAGGAACAGAGCTTCTCCCGGAAGTGTTTGAAGTGGAGCAACATGCTCCTCCTGACCATTAGTTACTCCTGCCTCCCAGCCGAACAGCTAAGGTGGGCACATTTAAGTGCCTGGACAGATGCCACGCTCACACTCTGTCTCCTAGGATGTCTGGTGTTTCACACTGAGCACATGCCTTAGACCAGACACACACACACACACACGTGACACTAGCACACACATGCACAGACACACACACACATATAAGGAACAGTGACACAGATGCAAACAGGTGTTTCAGAGACTGAAGAACCAGTGGTTCATATGAAAGACACAGACCTCCTTATTTCTCTGAGGAAAATGTCCATTCTGATCTTCAGATATGAAATATAGAGAAATCCAACTTTCATGAAGGAAAGTTTTTCATACAGGCAATATAGATTTTCATATATGCAATGCAGAGAACTCTATATTTCATGGTGGACAGTCATTGCTTTATATTTGGGAAATACAAAGAATTAAGTATTTCACAAAGAAACAGTGGTGCCGAGAATATCATTTATAAAATAGAGGTGATTCCAATTCCATATTTGTTCCCCATATCTTAATTACTTAACTTCATGTCAGTAAAATTTCGTTGAGGTTTCCATATAGGCAAGGCATACAGTTTCACAATTCAAGCAGGAAAGCATATGCTCAATTTTTCATATCTGAAATATATAGATTTCCCCATTCATGTAGGAAACAGTGTGCACAAATATTTATATGTGAAACAGACAAGATTCAATATACGAGGAAGAAACTTATACAAGTACGGTTTCAAACATGAAATACAGATTTCCTTTTTCATATTGAAACATCTGCATCCATGTTCTCACAAGTGAAATAGAGAAAATTCCATATTTCATGCAGAAAAATCATCTCTCAGGTTTTCATCTGCACGAAGCAGGGCATGCATAGCAAGGGCTCTGGAACAACCCAGAAGCATAACGTAGGAAGGGATATGGGAGTGGTTCCAGGATGGGTGGGACCCCTACATACTTATGGCTTATTAATGTTGATGCATGGCAGAAACCATCATGATACTGTGTAGTAATTAACCCCCAGTTAATTTCTTTCTTCATTAAGTTTTGAGAAAAGGAGAAGAAGAAGGGAATTCTGCTCTGCTCCGTGGTGACGTAAATGGGAAGGAAATCAGAAAATGATGGGAAATAAGTACACCTAAAATTGATTCGCTTTGACATATGTACAGCAGAAACTAAAGCAACCTTGTGATGCAACTATAGTCCAATAATAATTGTTTGAAATAGATTACATGTCAACTAATTCCAGCAATGAATAAATAATCGATGGCCCCGTTGGCAATATATGACCTAGGGAGTGTTATGCTAAGTTAAATAGTTCAGTTAGAGGAAGGTGAAAGCTTTTACATCACATGACCTTGTTAAGTTGAAATCCCTGCATTATGAAAACAGAGTAGATTGTGGTCATTGGGCTAGTGGAAATGGCCCATGATGGTCCAGGTTACCAAGTTTTAGTCCAGGGTTGAATAAGCTCATCAAGGAAGATACTGTAATAGAGGCAGGATGTAAGAGAGCTGTAGGCCTCAGCCCAAGACCATTAGTGAAGCTAGAAAACCCAACACTGCCAACAGAAAGCCTCTCAGCACAATGCAGTGAAAGCTACATTATAGCTTTCCCACAGGGCCCTCCAGGCCCTCGGGTCTCGGGCTGGGTAATGGACTGTGGAGCTTGGGGACAGGCTGTGTCTTGCAGAGTCCCAGAGCCCTTGCTGGAACCACTCACTGGCCTGGCCCAAGTTTCCAAGCAATGGCCAAAGTGTCCCACCCCTACCTCCATGTCTGAACAGTTGTGACATCTGCATGGGTCACAGTCTACAGGACCCAGCTCCCCATTAGGGTAGACTGAGGAGGCTGAGGGCCAGCTGCATGCTGGGTACCTGGCTCCCTCATTGACGGTGGCTGGGCAGGGTATGGGGGCCTTGGTAAGGGGAGGGCACAGAGAGCTGAGAACTGCCTCTTCTAGCTGAGACCAGGCACTGCTGGAAGTAACAAGACTGGGTGCTAGATGAATGCTCCCAACAGGATAACTGGCCTGCATAGGGACCCCCTCCTTCCAACCAGGACCTTAGAGGATGAAAGTCAAACTTTGGGCCTTTCCTTTTAGGGAATAAGGAATAATGTTTATTTCCCTTGAGGATTACAGGAACACAGCTGGCCACCACCTTACCTCAGGCACACAGGATCTGACAGCAAGAAGTTTGCACCAGCTCATCACACCCCTCTCTCACGTTTCCTATACATGGCCTTTGCTGAAAGCTTTGAGGGAGTTTGCATTTTTTTTCCATTGGCTTAAGCTTTTATTCTTTTTTAATGCAAGCATTTAACATTATAAGCACCTCTAGACATGCATCTCATGAGTTCTCATATGCTGATTTTTTTTTTTTTTTTTTGGGTCACTCAGCTAAAGTATCTTTTAATCTTTATATTTTACCTCTTTGTTTAAAATTTTGTTTTAATTGGAAGCTAATTACTTTACAGTATTGTGTGGTTTTTGCCATACATTCACATGAATCAGCCATGGGTGTATATGTGTTCCCCATCCTGATCCTCCCTCCCGCCTCCCTCCTCATCCCATCCATCAGGGCCTTCCCAGTGCACCAGCCCTGAGCACCCTGCCTCATGCATCAAACCTGGACTGGTGCTAGGTGTCACATATGATAATATAAATGTTTCAATGCTATTCTATCAAAGCGTTGCACCCTTGCCTTCTCCCGCAGAGTCCAAAAGTCTGTTGTTTACATCTGTGTCTCTTTTGCTGTCTCGCATATAGGGTCATTGTTACCATCTTTCTAAGTTCCATATATATGGGTTAATCTACTGTATTGATGTTTTTCTTTCTGACTGACTTCACTCCGTATAATAGGCTCCAGTTTCATCCACCTCATTAGACTGGATTCAAATGCATTCATTTTAATTGCCAAGTAATATTCCATTGTGTATATGTAGCAGAACTTTCTTCTCCTTTCCTCTGTCGATGGACATTTAGGTTGCTGCTATTGAAAACAGTGCTGTGATGAACACTTAGGTGCACGTGTCTTTGAACTCTGGTTTCCTCAGTGTGTATGCCCAGCAGAGGGATTGCTGGGTCATATGACATTTATCTTTCCAGTTTTTTAAAGGAATCTTCACATTGTACTCCATGGTGACTGAACTAGTTTGCATTCACACCATCAGTGTGAGAGGGTTCCTTTTTCTCCACACCCTCTCCAGCATCTACTGTTTGTAGACTTTTGGATAGTAACCATTCTGACTGGCTTGAGATGGTACGTCATTGTGGTTTCGATTTGCATTTCTCTGAGAATGGGTGTTGTTGAGCATCTTTTTGTGTGTTTTTTAGCCATCTATATATCTTCTTTGGAGAAATGTCTGTTTAGTTCTTTGGCCCATTTTTTGATTGGGTCACTTAACTTTCCAGAATTGAGCTGCAGGAGTTGCTTGTATATTTTTGAGATTAATTTTTTGTTTGTTACTTCATTTGCTATTATTTTCTCCCATTCTGAATGCTGTCTTTTCACCTTGTTTATAATTTCCTCTGTGCAAACACTTGCTTATAGTTTTCCTCCTGCACAAAAGCTTTTCAGCTTAATTAGGGCCCATTTGTTTATTTTTTCTTTTATTCCCATTACCCTGGGAGGTGGGTCATAGAGGATCCTGCTGTGATTTATGTCAGAGAGTGTTTTGCCTATGTTTTCCTCTAAGGGTGTTGTAGTTTGTCACCTTATGTTGAGATCTTTAATCCCTTTTGAGTTTATTTTTGTGTGTGTGGTGTTAGAAAGTGTTCTAGCTTCATTCTTTTACAAGTGGTTGATCAGTTTTCCCAGCACTGCTTGGTCAATAGATTGTCTTTTCTCCATTGTATATGATTGCCTCCTTTGTCAAAGATAAGCTTTCCATAGGTGTGTGGATTTATCTCTGGGCTTTCTGTGTTGTTCATGGCAAACAGATGGGGAAACACTGGCTGACTTTACTTTTCTGGTCTCCAAAATCACTGCAGATGGTGACTGCAGCCATGAAATAAAAGACGCTTACTCCTTGGATGGAAAGTTACGACCAACCTAGAAAGCATATTGAAAAGCAGAGACATTAGCTTGTCAGCAAAGGTCTGTCTAGTCAAGGCTATGGTTTTTCCAGTGGTCTTGCATGGATCTGAGAGTTGGGCTATAAAGCAAGTTGAATGCAGAAGGATTGATGCTTTTGAACTGTGGTGTTGGAGAAGACTCTTGAGAGACCCTTGGACTGTGAGGAGATCCAACCAGGCCATCTTAAAGGAGGTCAGTCCTGGGTATTCATCTGAAGCTGCAACTCCAATATTTTGGCCACCTGATGTGGAGAGCTGACTCATTGGAAAAGACCCTGATGCTGGGAAAGATTGAGGGCAGGAGGAGAAGGGGACAGCAGAGGATGAGATGGTTAGCATCACCGACTCAATGGACATGGGTTTGGGTGGACCCTAGGAGTTGGCAATGGACGGGGAAGTGAGGCCTTGGGTGCTGCCGTCCATGGGGTCTTAAAGAGTCAGACGCTACTGAGGTGAGCTGAACTGAACTGCGGTCAGTTCGGGTCAATGGTGGTGTCGCAGTGCCCTTTGGTGGTCACTGGCGAGCATAGCTTCACGGGTGCTGAGCCGGCAGCATCGTCGGTGCTGTGGGCGCTGCGAAAGAATCGCTGATCCTGCTGAACTCAGATTTCGCTTTACCCAGAACGAACAGTCTGTCTACCCTACATCCTGGGAGTTTCCCCAAATCCTTGTGAGTAAAGAAGGTAGGCTGCATCCTTATATGGGTCCATTTATAGGAGTTTGGAGATCTGTGGTGACAGAAATCAGGAGAAAAGTGGAAGACCGGGGAGAGGCTAGGAAATGACCACGAGGGGCCCTTTAGGTGAACTGGGGACATCCTCCCTTCTCATCTGCGTTGGGGAGAATGGTTTCCAGTGGGAAGGCTAGAGGCAGTGTGTCTGGCCAAAAACAGGTGGCTTTCTCATGAACGTGAAGGTATTTTCTCATTTTATAACATACACAGTTTACGGAACCAAGCTCAAGTGTGCATCATGATATTTTCTTACAGAGGATTATACTTGGGTACCCATCCCCCAGATTAGGATGATTCTTAAAAGTAGAATTCAGATTATGCCCCTCTCCTGTTTTAAAAAGCAGGCGTCTGGCATCTTCTCACTGGATTTGGAATAAGATCCAAACTCCAACGGAATAAAAAGTCCCACAGCCAGTAAATATTAGTCCACTGCTGATGGAGATTTGGTTTGTTTTCATTCTTTGCTATGACAGACAGTATTGTCGAAAATAACTCTATATAGAATATGCATGCTTATGTAAATGTATCTGTAGATAGATTCTCAGAAGTGGAATTGACGAGTCAAACTTACAAATAAGATAAACGTTGCCCACTTTCTCTTCTTACAAGTTGTACCAATTTCAGCTTCCACAAGCACTGCACGAAGCCCCACAGCTCCACCAGCACTGTGTCATAAAACTTTCAAACTTTTGTCAAGCCGATGCAAAAACTGGTATCTCAATATATATGCATTTCTCTTATTATGAGTGAACTTGAACATCTTTGTATAAGTTTCAGAACCAGTTGCACTTTTAAAAATACAGTAAGATATCTGTTCATGCCCTTTGATCGTTTTTTTATTTGGTTTGTTGACTTATTATTTGTTTCTAAGAGTTTTTTATATATCAAGGGGGGTTAACACTTATCATTGTCTGTGACTTCAATTTCAATTTGACTTTGGTATCATGTCTTTATTTTTATAATAAGTATCTATTTATGGCTGTGCTGGGTCTTCACTGTTGCAAGGGCTTCTCTCTAGCTGAGGAGAATGGACCTCCTCTCTAGTTGTGGTACACAGTCTTCTCATTGCAGTGGCTTCTCTTGTTGTGGAGCACAGGCTGTAGGGTATGTGGGCTTCAGTAGTTGGGGCTTCTGGGCTCTGAGCACACGATCAGTAAGTTGTAGTGCATGCATCTAGTTGCCCCTTGAAACGTAGTAACTTCCCAAACCAGGTATTGAACTGGCATTTCCTGCATTGGGAGGCAGATTCTTTACCACTGAGCCACCAGGGAAGGCTTACTTATAATTTTTAGTATGTTTTTTAAGGTGGTCAAATTTCTCAGTTTCTTTCTTTCTTTTTTTTTTTTTGTTTTTGAGCAAGCACCTTGTCTTATTCAGATATGTGTCTGTTGTGCCTGGGACACTGCCAGTGCATTGTAGGTGCTCAATTAATATCTGATGGAGAAAATATCCACTCCACTTGAATGATTGATTTCCTGAGTAGACATCTGAGTCCATGTGATATAATACTATTACTACTGTTTATTATGTGCTATATATGTTGACATGCTTTTGGCTGCAAATAACAAAGGAAGAGGAACTCAAAATATTTCAACCATAAGGACATTTTAATCTCACATAAAAAATTTAAGCCATCTTTCCTAAGCAATTATCCTTCTAAGAATTAACCAGTGTTCAATCAATAGAAATCTCTGTTGAATCACTCCTGCCACATCTTTTACCCCATGTAGATTATTGTCTACAAATGAAGCCAAGTTAGAGGAAACAGTGTCCAGGGATAGAGACAAAGAGACTGACTTCAAAAGAATTTAAAGATACTTGTTAAATTCTGCCTTTAGGGTGTTGGTGGCCATGGGGTCTGAGATCACACATTCCTGAACCTTTCAGTCAAGTGGCCAAATATCTTTTTTCTTTTTTAAAGTCACTTTGATGGTATTTATGCTATTTGCAACTGAAAATTCCAAGGTTAGATCTCTGACTTCTGAGTCCCTTGTGAAACAAATACCTCCAGGCTTGGAGGTTGACCTGAAGACGTCTTTGATTTTCTGTCCTTCTCCTGAGCTGGCCAGGAAGTTCTGGTGTTATGCTCAGATTCCTAGAAGGCCAAGGGTCTTTGTTTGGGAGTATTGCATAGTCCAGCTACTTTACTTCTAAGAGGGTTTCAGAGGGCTGCAAGATCCTGTTGGATAAACAGTGAAGGCAAGGTCACAAGACACCTCTTAGCTGGAGGAACCCTGGTTGGTGTCCAGCATCTGCTGGGGGAGGTGTGGAGAACCAGGGACCTGGGCTGGTGGGCTGCATCTCTGATGGCAGGTGGTGAGGCCATGGGTGCTGCTATAAAGAATCCAGCTCCAGGGTGTGCCTCAGCACCTTCAGGTCCGCATGGCAGGAGAGCCTCCAGAAAGAAATGTTGTGCTGGAACAAAGAATGTTGGACACATGGTTATGGCTGCAATGTGCTGGCACCTCCTGCAGGCCCCCTGGATCCCATGACTGTGGTGAGATCCTTAGGAGAAATCACCAAGTAAAAACATCATGGTGGAAACCCCATGGGGTCAGTACCCACTGGTCTGGTCATCCTTTCTGTTTCTTTGGAGCCTGTTTTTTTCTCTTTCTTTCTTTTTTTTTTTTTTGGCTTTGCCCAGTGGTATGAGGGAATCTTTCTTCCCCAACAGGGATGGAACCTGTGCCCCCTGTATTGGGAGTGTGGAGTCTTTTTTTTTTTTTTTGGCCCACAAAAAAGGATGTTTATTAAGAGTGTGGAGTCTTAATCCTTGGACCACTAGGGAAGTCTCCTTCTGAGCCTATTCTGATGGCTTATCCTGCACTGTCCAACATGTGGACTGACTGACCCCTTTTCCCCTCCATTGTGGCCACTGTGTGCTGAAAGTCCTGGTGTGCTGAAAGTGAAAGTCACTCAGTTGTGTCTGACTCTTAGCAACTCCATGGACTATATCCTGTCAGGCTCCTCTGTCCATGGAATTCTCCAGGTGAGAATACTGGAGTGGGTAGCCATTTCCTTCTCCAAGGGGATCTTCCTAACCCAGGGATAGAACCTGATTGAGTCTCCTGCATTGCAGGTGGATTCTTTACCATTTGAGCCACCAGGGAAGCAGTGCACTGATGTGGCATCAAACCACACAACAGAAAAGCTATCCCGTCTTAAAAAATGTGTTCTCAATCATGATATTTCAGATAGAAAGTATTGGCTAGATGCTACTATGTCTTCAACCCCTCCCTAACACTGACTAGTTTCCATGTGAACAAATAGGGCTGGTCCCAGAGACTGTTTTTTTTTTTCTTTTTTTTTTTTTTTTTTTTATCTTTTCTTTACAGCAGGTGATGCTTGCTGTGTGTTGCTGTCATGCAATGAAGCTTTTCATTTTAAACACAAATGTGTTGACTTAAAGGGACACATGAAATAGATGATATACAGGCAGCATGCAGATACAGATACAGCAGAAGTTGTAATTGGTATAAAAGAGTGCTATGTTGATTATGGAAAGAAATCACTCATGTGAAAGGAGAAATCTGTGAAACACTGACATAGTGTGCAGGTTAAATATAGTGCCCTTGTCAAAGCTCTGTTGTACCTTCATTAGCTGGGTGACCTTAGGTGATTTTCTCCACTGCTTGCCTGTAAAATGGGGATAATACTTGCTGTATACTATGTGTATCTTGTTTTACAAATGAGGAGACTGAGGCACATTGAAATCCTGTCTGACTCCAGAGAAAATACTTAATGGCATATTCGTCACCAGAAAATGTAACCACTGACTAAAGCTATTGCCTTTCCAACAGCCATCCTCCTTCTTCCTACTTCCAGAACCCTTAATTTGACAGCACTGTGCCAGAGAAGTAGATAAGAGGTGAATTATGATCACATAAGTAGGCTATGAAACGGCAACCTTGTTTGTCAGGGATTTGTCCTGTATCCCTTCTGACTGTAGAAGGGAATGGCAAACCACTTCAGTATTCTTGCCTTGAGAAACCCATGAACACTATGAAAAGGCAAATAGATAGGAAACTGAAAGATGAACTCTCCAGATCAGTAGGTGCACAATATGCTACTGGAGATCAGTGGAGAAAGAACTCCAGAAAGGATGAAGGGATGGAGCCAGAGCAAAAACAACACAAAGGTGTGGATGGGACTGGTGATAAGAAGCAAGGTTTGGTGTTGTAAAGAGCAATATTGCATAGGAACCTGGAATTAACAATTGCCATCAATCAAGGCAAATTGGAAGTGGTCAAACAGGAGATGACTGAGTGAACATTGACATTCTAGTAATCAGTGAACTAAGATGGACTGGAATGGGTGAATTTAATTCACATGACCATTATATCTACTACTGTGGGCAGGAATCCCTTAAAAGAAATGGAGTAACCATCATAGTCAACAAAAGAGTCCGAAATGCATTAATAGGAGGTGTTCATTTTCAAGGCAAACTATTCAATATCATGATAATCCAAGTCTATGGTCCAACCAATAATGCTGAAGAAGCTGAAGTTGAGCGGCTCCATGTACACTTACAAGACCTTCTAGAATTAACACCCCCCCCCCCCCAAAGATGTCTTTTTTCATTATAGAGGACTGGAATGCAAACGTAGGAAGTGAAGGGGTATCTGGAATAACAGGCAAAGTTGGCCTTAGGGTAAAGAATGTAGCAGGTCAAAGGCTAATAGAGTTTTGCCATAAGATTGCACTGGTCATAGAAGACACCCTCTTACAGCAACACAAGGGAAGAGTCTACACATGGTTATCACCAGATGGTCAATAGCAAAATCAGATTGATTATATTCTTTGCAGCCAAGGAGAGGAAGCTTTATATAGTCAACAAAAGCAAGACTCGGAGCTGACTGTGACTCAGGTCATGGACCCCTTATTACCAAAACCAGATTGAAATTGAAGAAAGTAGGGAAAACTGCTAGACCATTCAGGTATGACCTAAATCAAATCCCTTATGATTATACAGTGGAAGTGACAAGTAGATTCAAATGATTACATCTGATAGACAGAGAGCCTGAAAATCTATGGACAGAGGTTCATGACATTGTACATTGTACATGTACAGTGATCACGACCATCTCCAAGAAAAAGAAATGCAAAAGGGCAAACTGGTTGTCTCAGGAGGTCTTACAAATAGCTATGAAAAGAAGATAAATGAAAAGCAAAGTAGAAAAAGAAAGATATATGCATTTGAATGCAGTGTTCCAAAAAAATAGCAAGGAGAGACAAGAAAGCCTTCTTCAGGGATCAATGCAAAGAAATAGTGGTAAACAATAGAATGGGAAAGACTAGAGATCTCTTCAAGAAAATTAGAGATACCAACTTTGCATGCAGGAACTGTTCATGCAAAGATGGGCACAATAAAGAATAGAACAGCATGGACCTAACAGAATCAGAGGCTATTAAGACTCTGAGGTGGCAAGAATACACAGAATAATACAGAAAACATCTTCATGACCCAGATAAGCACGATGGTGTGATCACTCACATTGACCCGGACATCCTGGAATGTGAAGTCAAGTGGGCCTTAGGAAGCATCACTACAAACAAAGCTAGTGGAGGTGATGGAATTCTAGTTGAATTATTTCAAATCCTAAAAGATGATGCTGTGAAAGTGCTGCACTCAGCAGGCCAGCAAATTTTTCCACAAGACCAGAAAAGATCAGTTTTCATTCCAGTTCCAAAGAAGGGCAATGCCAAAGAATGCTCAAACTACTGCACAATGGCAGTCATCTCACACGCTAGCAAAGTAATGTTCAAAATTATCCAAGCCAGGCTTTGACAGTATGTGAACCATGAACTTCCGGATGTTAAGCTGGATTTAGAAAAGGCAGAGAAACGAGAGATCAAATTTCCAACATCCACTGGACCATCGAAAAAGCAAGAGAGATCCAGAAAGACATCTACATCTGCTTTATTGACTATGCCAAAGCCTTTTTGTGGATCATAACAAACTGTGGAAAATAATTCAAGAGATGGGAATACCAAACCATCTGAACTCCCTACTGAGAAATCTGTATGCAGGTCAAGAAGCAGCAGTTAGAACTGGACATGGAACAACAGACTGGTTCCAAACAGGAAAAAAGAGTACATCAAGGCTGTATATTGTCACCCTGCTTCTTTAACTTTTATGCAGATTACATCATGAGAAATGCTGGACTGGATGAAGCACAAGCTGGAATTAAGATTGCGGGAGAAATATCAATAACCTCCGCTGTGCAGATGACACCACCCTTATGGCTGAAAGCAAGAACAAAAGAACCTCTTGATGAAAGTGAAAGAGGAGGCTGAAAATGTTGACTTAAAAAACAACATTCAGACAACTAAGATTATGGTATTTGGTGCCATCACTTCATGGCAAATAGATGGGGAAACAACAGAAACAGTGACAAATGATATTTTGGGCTCCTCAATCAATGCAGATGGTGAGAGCAGCCATGAAACTAAAAGATGCTTGCTCATTGGAATAAAAGTTATGACCAGCCTAGACAGCTTATTAAAAAGCAGAGACATTACTTTGCCAACAAAGGTCCGCCTAATCAAAGCTATCTATGGTTTCTCCAGTAGTCATGTGTGGGTATCAGAGCTGGACTATAAAGAAAGCTGAGCACTGAAGAATTGATGCTTTTGAACTGCGCTGTTGGGGAAGACTCTCAAGAGTCCCTTGGACTGCAAGGAGATCTAACAAGTCCATCCTAAGATACATGAGTCCTGAATATTCATTGGAAGGACTGATGCTGAAGCTGAAACTTCAATACTTTTGCCACCTGATGTGAAGGACTGACAGATTAGAGTAGACCCTGACACTGGAATAGATTGAAGCTGGGCAGAGAAGAGGATAACAGAGTATGAGATGGTTGGATGGCATCATCGAGTCAGTGGACATGAGTTTGAGTAAACCCCAGGGGTGTTGGTGAGGGACAGGGAGCCTGACTTGCAGCAGTCCATGGGGTCGCAAAGATTCAGACACAACTATGCCACTGAACAGACTGACGGAACTCAAAATCAAAGAAAGAGATTCTAGGAAATGTAGTCCCACCCTAGCCAAATTAACACAGTGGAGCACAGCCCACATGACTAAACCCCTCTGCTTTAATTAGTAGGGTGAATTGAGCTTTGGAAAACTGACTTGACTGATAAAGAGACTTGGAACAGGTCTGAAGTGGGTAGACTTTTTAGTCAATGCTTTAACTTTCCATCTTATAAACCTGCACTGGAAACAGCCCGAATCTCATTTTTCCCAACCTCTCTTGCAGTCAGAATGTAACCATGTGACCTAGGCTCAATCGATTAGATGCCCCCAGATGGTACCCAGGCTCAGCCACTCAAATATATCCAGATGGTACTTAAGACTCAATTAACTCCAGCCACATGGAATGTAGGCTTAGCCAATGGATACACCAACAGGTGAAAGCAATGCAAGTGGATTCTGATGCATAGAATTCAATCTAGAGGAGATGGAAGAGACATAAGCCATGTCACTAGTGAGAGCCGCTGTGTCTGGAGCCAGTGGTAGTGACAGAAGATCCTGCAATTAATTTCTATATTGTTCATGGCTCTCTCCAGCCCTCCCTCCCAGAGACCTGAGCCACTTAATATCCTTTAATAAGTTTCTTTCCTGTTCAAAGTTACCCGTAATGCATTCTATTATTTTAAGGTAAAAACCTGACACCCCTCTAACTTCACTTAACCATCAAACTTGTTCCCAAACCTAGACAAAGTGAGTAAAAATGTCCACCCCCACGTGCAGTGGAGTCAGGGACAGGCATTTTGTAAAATTACTGCAGTGCCACAGACTCTGGTCCAGTGTCACCTAAGGGGGTCACTGACTTGGGTTGTGAGTCAGGTAGACCAATTTGAATCCTGGCTCTGGCGCTGACTGACCTGTTGTGTGACCTTGGGCATATCACTTTCCTCATCTGGGGAATGGACTGTGATTAGTGCTTACCTCCTGGGGTTATCATGGATACCAAAAGGTTTAAGTACGGAGCAATCTCTTAAGCACACAGCTCAGTGCATGGGACACACCCACATCAGTGATGCTAGAAGGGGTGTTAGAGACCTTTGCTTAGCTGAATTAAAGAAAATAAGTAATAACAGAGGTGGTGTCCAGATGTATCCAAGATGAAGATGGTCTGTGAATGCGAAGTGTAGAACACATTTACATTTTATTTTATGTTTTAGCTTTATTTAGGGCTCCCTTGCTGCCTCAGAGGATACAGTGTCTCCTACAATGCAGGAGACCTGGGTTCAATCCCTGGGATGTTAAGATCCCCTGGAGAAGGAAATGGCAACCCACTCCATTACAGTAGCCTGGAAAATCCCATGGACGGAGAAGCCTGGTAGTCTACAGTCCGTGGGGTTTCAAAGAGTCAGACACGACTGAGCGACTTGGTCAGGCCATTCAAGATGGTCTGTGAATGCAAAGTTTAGAAAACCTTTACATTTTGTTTTATGTTTTAGTTTTATTTAAAGTTAATTTATCTTAATCAGAGGCTAATAACTTTACATAATTGTAGTGGTTTTGCCATACATTGACATGAATCAGCCACAGGTGTACATGCATTCTCCATCCTGACTGCCGCCCCCCCCCCCCACCCCCGCAACCTGCCTCCGGTTGCCATCCCTCTGGGTCATCCCAGTGCACCAGCCCTGAGCACCCTGTCTCATGCATTGAACCTGAACTGGTGATCTGTTTCACATCTGATAAAATACATGTTTCAATGGTATTCTCTCAAATCATCCCACCCTCGCCTTCTCCCACAGAGTCCAAAAACTGTTCTATACATCTCTATCTCTTTTGCTGTCTCGCATATAGGGTCATCTTTCTAAATTCCATATATATGCGTTAATATACTGTATTGGTGTTTTTCTTTCTGGCTTACTTCACTCTGTATAATAGGCTCCAGTTTCATCCACCTCATCAGAACTGATTCAAATGTATTCTTTTAAATTGTGGAGTAATATTCCATTCTGTAGATGTACCACAGCTTTCTTATCGTTCGTCTGTTGATGAACATCTAGGTTGCTTACATGTCTTGGCTCTTATAAACAGTGGTGCAGTGAACATTGGGGTACACGTGTCTCTCTCATTTCTGGTGTCCTTGGTGGGATTGCTGGGTCATATGGGAGTCCTAGTTCCAGTTTTTTAAGGAATCTCCACACTATTCTCCATAGTGGCTGTACTAGTTTGCATTCCGACCAGCAGTGTAAGATGGTTCCCTTTTCTCCACACCCTCTCCAGCATTTATTGTTCCTAGACTTTTGGATAGCAGCCACTCTGACCAGAGTGAGATGGTACCTCATTGTGGGTTTGATTTGTATTTCTCTGACAATGAGTGATGTTGAGCAACTTTTCATGTGTTTGCTAGACATCTGTATGTCTTCTTCAGAGAAGTGTCTGTTTAGTTCTTTGGCCCATTTTTTGATTGGGTCATTTATTTTTCTGGAATTGAGCTGCAGGAGTTGCTTGTGTAGTTTTGAGATTAATTTTTTGTCAGTTGCTTCATTTGCTATTATTTTTTTTTCCCATTCTGAAGGTTATCTTTTCACCTTGCTTATAGTTTCCTTCATTCTGTACAAGGTTTTAAGTTGAATTAGGTCCCATGTGTTTAGTTTAGTTTTTATTTCCATTACTCTGACACGTGCGTCAGAGAGGATCCTGCAGTGATTTATGTCAGAGAGTGTTTTGCCTATGTTTTCCTCCTGGATTGTTATAGTTTGTGGTCTTACATTGAGGCTTTATTCAATTTTGAGTTTATTTTTATCTAATGTGTTAGAAAGTGTTCTAGTTTCATTCTTTTACCAGTGCTTGACCAGTTTTCCCAGCACCACTTGTTCAAGAGATTGTCTTTTCTCCATTGTTGCCTCCTTTGTCAAAGATAAGGCGTCCATAGGTGCCTGGATATATCTCTGGATTTCTATTTTGTCCCATTGATCTATATTTCTGTCTTTGTACCAGTACCATACTGTCTTGATGGCTGTAGTTTGATGTATAGCCTGAAATCAGGCAAGTTGATTCCTCCAGGTCCAGTCTTCTTTGTCAAGATTGCTTTGGCTATTGGAGGTTTTTTGTATTTCCATACAAAGTGTGACATTATTTGTTCTAGTTTTCTGAAAAATTCCATTGGTAGCTTGATAGGGATTGCATTGAATGTATAGATTGCTTTGGGTAGTATACTCATTTTCATTATATTGATTCTTCCAATCCATGAACATGTTATATTTCTCCATCTATTTGTGTCCTCTTTGGTTTCTTTCATCAATGTTTTATGGTGTTCTATATAAAGGTCTTTTGTTCCTTTAGGTAGATATATTCCTAAGTGTTTTATTTTGTTTGTTGCAGTGCTGAATGGAATTGTTTCTGTAATTTCTTTCTGTTTTCTCATTGTCAGTGTATAGAAATGCAAGGGATGTCTGCGTGTTAATTTTATATCCTACAATTTTACTATATTCATTGATTAGCTCTAGTCATTTTCTAGTGGCATCTCTAGGGTTTTCTAGAGATCATGTCATCTACAAACAGTGAGAGTTTTACTTCTTCTTTTCCAATCTGGATTCCTTTTATTTATTTTTCTGCTCTGACTACTATGGCCAAACTTCCAAAGCTATGTTGTATAGTAGTGGTGAGAGTGGGCACCCTTGTCTTGTTCCTCACTTTAAGGGAAATGCTTTCAAGTTTTCACCATTGAGGATAATGTTTGCTGTGGGTTTGTCATATATAGCTTTTATTATGTTGTGGTATTTACCTTCTATTTCTGCATTCTGGAGGGTTTTTTGTCATTAATGGATGCTCGATTTTGTCAAAGGCTTTCTCTGCACATCTTGACATAATCATATGGTTTCTATCTTTCAGTTTGTTACTGTGGTATATTACATTGATTGATTGGTGGATGTTGAAGAAACCTTGCCTCCATGAAATAAAGCCCACTTGGTGATGATGTATGATCTTTTTAATATGTTGTTGGATTTTGTTTGCTAGAATTTTGTTAAGGATTCTTGCATCTATGTTCACCAGTGATATTGGCCTGTAGTTCTCTTTTTTGGTGGCATCTTTGTCTGGTTTTGGTGTTACAGTGATGGTGGCCTCATAGAATGAGTTTGGCAGTTTACCTTGCTTTGCAATTTTCTGGAAGAGTTTGAGGAGGATAGGTGTTAGCTCTTCTCTAGATCTTTGGTAGAATTCAGCTGTGAAGCTGTCTGGTCCTGGGCTTTTGTTTGCTGGAAGATTTCTGGTTACAGTTTCAATTTCCGTGCCTCTGATGGGTCTGTTCAGATTTTCTATTTCTTCCTGGTTCAGTTTTGGAAGGCTATACTTTTCTAAGAATGTGTCAATTTCTTCCAAGTTGTCCTTTTTATTGGCATATAGTTGCTGATAGTATTCTCTTTGCATCGTTTCGATTTCTGTGTTATCTGTTGTTCTATACTGTTTTCTCCAATTTCATTTCAAATTTTGTTGATTTGAATCGTCTCCCTTTGTCTCCTGATGAATCTGGCTAATGATTTGTTGATTTTATTTATCTTCTCAAAGACCAAGCTTTTAGCTTTGTTGATTTTTGCTATGGTCTCTTCTGTTTCTTTTGCATTTATTTCTGCCCTAATTTTAAACATTTCTTTCCTTTGACTAAACCTGTGGTCCTTCATCTCTTCCTTTGCTAATTGCTTTAGGTGTAGAGTTAGGTTATTTATTTGACTTTCTTCTTGTTTCTTAAGGTAAGCCAGTATTGGTATGAACCTTCCCCTTAGCACTGCTTTTACAGTGTCCCATAGGTTTTGGGATGTTTTGTTTTCATTTTTGTTTGTTTCTATGCATATTTTGATTTCTTTTTTTTTTTTTTTTTTTTCCTTCTGTGATTTATTGGTCGCTCAGAAGCATGCTGTTCAGTCTCCCTATGTTGGAATTTTAAATAGTTTTTTCTCCTGTAGTTGACATCTAATCTTACTGCACTGCAGTGAAAAAAGATGCTTGGAAGGACTTCAATTTTTTAAAAAATTTACCAAGGCTAGATTGATGGCACGGGTTGTGATCTCTCCTGGACAAGGTTTCATATGCACTTGAGAAAAAGATGAAATTCGTTGTTTTTGGGGGTGAAATGTCCTATAGATATCAGTTAGGTCTAATTGGTCCATTGTATCATTTAAAGTTTGTGTCTTCCTGTTAATGTTCTGTTTTGTTGAACTAACCATAGGTGTGGGTGGGGTAGTAAGTCTCCCACTGTTATTGTGTTATTGTTCATTTCCGCTTTCATACTTGTAGCATTTGCCTTACATATTGTGGGGCTCCTACGGTGGTTGTATATATATTTATAATTGTTATATCTTTTTCTTGAATTGACCCTTTGATTGTCGTGTAGTGACCTTCTTTGTCTCTTTTCACTGCCTATATTTTAAAGCCTATTTTATCTGATATGAGTATTGCTACTCCTGCTTTCTCTTGGTCTCTATTTGTGTGGAGTGTCTTTTTCAGCCCTTCACTTTCAGTCTGTTTGTGTCCCTTGTTTTGAGGTGGGTCTCTTGTAGACAAAATATATAGGAGTCTTGTTTTTTTATCCGTTCAGCCAGTCTTTGTCTTTTGGCTGGGGCGTTCAACCCATTTACATTTAAGCGGATTATTCATAAGGATGATCCCATTGCCATTAAGTTGCTGTTTTGAGTTTGCGTTTATACACCCTCCCTGTGTTTCCTGTATAGAGGAGATCCTTTAGCATTTGTTGGAGAGCTGGTTTGGTGCTGAATTTGCTCATCTTTTGCTTGTCTGTAAAGCGTTTGATTTCTCTTCCTAGTTGAATGAGATCCTTGCTGGATACAGTAATCTGGGTTGTAGGGTTTTCTCTTTCAAAACTTTAAGTATGTCCTGCCATTCCCTTCTGGGGGAATGAAAAGAGTTCTTGAAACTCTGGAACTCTTCTGTCCTGAAGAGTTTCTATTGAATGATCAGCTGGTATCCTTCTGGGAATCCCCTTGTGTGGGTTTTTGTTGCTGTTCCCTTGCTACATTGAATATTTGTTCTTTGTATTTGATCTTTGTTAATTTGATGCATATGTGTCTTGGGATGTTTCACATTGGATTTATCCTGTTTGGGACTCTCTGGGTTTCTTGGACTTGGGTGACTATTTCCTTCCCCATTCTAGGGACGTTTTCAACTATTATCTCCTCAAGTGTTTTCTCATGGCCTTTCTTTGTCTTCTTCTTCTGGGACTCCTATCATTCGAATGTCGGGGCATTTAACATTGTTCCAGAGGCCTCTGAAGTTGTCCTCCTTTCTTTCCTTTTTTTTTTTCTCTTTTTACCTCTCTGCTTCATTCATTTCTACCAGTCTGTCTTCTACCTCACTTATTCTATCTTCTGCCTCATTTACTGTACTGTTGGTTGCCTCCAGAGTGCTTCTGATCTCATTTATTGCATTATTCATTATTGATTGACTCTTGTTTATTTCTTCTAGGTCCTTGTAAAACATTTCTTGCATTTCTCAATCCTTATCGCCTGACTATATATATATATATATATATAGTTATATATATATAGTTGCATGACCAGGAATCAAATCTGGGACCACTGCATTGGAATCATGGTGTCTTAGCCACTGGACCAGCACAGAAGTCCCTGCAGTGGATATTTTTTAAATGATGGCCATTTGGAATGGTGTGAGGTGATACTTCCATGTAGTTTTGATTTGTGTGCCTTTGTTAAGTTGAGGTATTTTTTGCTATGTTCAGTTTCTGGAGTTTCAATCTCAAACGCTTGTTGAATTATATCAAAGATTTTTCAGCATCTATTGAGGTGGTAATATGGTTTTAAGCCTTCAAATACATACAATATACACATAATATACAATATATATTGCTATGCAGATACTAAAGAATGTTTGCATACCTGGAATAAACCCCATTTAATAGTGGGTGTTGTTCAATCCTTTAAGATATTGGCTCGTGTTTTGTTCAGGTTGTTTGCTTCTGTTCATCAATGTGATATTGGTCTCTAACTTTCCTTTTCTGTGTTATCTTGGTGTTGGTATTAGGGTGATGGTGACCTTGTAGGATGAATTTATACATTTTCCTTCCACTCTAGAATTTTGGAAGTGTTTCAGAAGTGCATGTGTTAACAGTTCTCTGAATGGTTCATAAAATTTCCCTGTGAAGTCATTTGGCTTTAATTTTGTTAACTGGGAATTTTTCATCACAGTTTCAATATTAGTGCTTGTAATTGCTGTGTTCAGATTTTTTGTTTCTTCTTAGTTGAATTTCTGAGGATTTGTTCATGGATTTCAGATTCTGAATTTTATTGACTTATAGCTGCTTGCTGTAGTTTTTTATGATCCTTTATTATCTCTAAGGTATCAGTTATATTGTCTTTGTCATGTCAAATTTTATTGATATTTGCCCCCCCCCCCCCTTTTTTTTTCCTTGATAAGCCTGGCCCATGATTTATCTATTTTGCTTATGCTCTCCCAGAGCCCCCTTTCAGTGATATTGATTTTGGCTATTTTTTTTTCATCTTTTTCTTTAGTGTCTGCACTGACTTTATATCAGTTTTTTCACTTCTACTCACTTTGTGGGTGTAATTTTGTCTGATTTTTCTTCTTTCTCTAAATGCTTCCAATTTAAGGTTAAAATGATTAACTGAGATGTGTAGTACTTATCAACTTCACTCTTTTACTGCTTTAGCATACTCTATAAATTTCGGATAAACCTGCTTTTAATATTATTTGACTCCAAACTTGTTTTTTTCTGTTATTTTCTCTCTGATTTCATCAGCGATCTCTTGGCCACATAGAGGTGTATTTGTTAGCCTACATGTATTCATGTTTTTTACAGTCCCCACGCCCAAAGTCTGGTATGTAAATCATAGCATTGTGGTTAAAAAAAAAAAAAAAAAAAAAGCTTGATATTATATCGATCATCTTAAATTTACCAAGACTTGATTTGAGATCTAGGCTTGATGTATCAAGGCTTGATTTGTAATTTAACCAGAAGTAGAAGCTGAAACTCCAATTCTTTGGTCCCTTGATGCAAACAGCTGAATCATTTGAAAAGACCCTGATGCTAGGAAAGATTGAGGTCAGGAGGAGAAGGGGACGACAGATGATGAGATGGTTGGATGGCATCACCGACACAATTGACATGGGTTTGGGTTGACTCTGGGAGCTGGTGATGGACAGGGAGGCCTGGCATGCTGCAGTTCATGTGGTCACAAAGAGTCGGATAAGACTGAGCGACTGAACTGAACTGGAGATGTTTCATTTTCACGTTAGAAAAATGTATATTTGGCTGTGTTTGGGTGAAATGTCCTATCCTGTTCCTCTGTTCACTCAGTCGTGTCCGACTTTTTGAGACCCTATGAGTCGCAGCACGCCAGGCCATCACCAACTGCCAGAGTTTACTCAAACTCATGTCCATTGAATTGGTGATGCCATCCAGCCATTTCATCCTCTGTCGTCCCCTTCTCCTCCTGCCCCCAACCCCTCACAGCATCAGGGTCTTTTCCGAGGAGTCAACTCTTTGTATGAGGTAGCCAAAGTATTGAAGAAGAGGTGGCAAGAATACACAGAAGAACTGTATAAAAAAGCTCTTCATGACCCAGATAATCACCATGGTGTGATCACTCATCTAGAGCCAAACATCCTTGAATGTGAAGTCAAGTGGGTCTTAGAAATGTCCTATAAGTATCAATTAAGTTTGTCAGGTCTGTTGTGCCATTGAACGCTTGTGTTTCTTTTTAAACTTCATTTTTAAATTGGAGGATACTTGCTTTCCAATGTTGTGTTGTCTTCAGCAGTACAACAATGAGTTTTAGCCTATAGTATACCAATGACAGATTTTGTGTTGTTAATTTTTTGTTGTTGCTTATTCATTTTTCCCGGCCCTTCAAAAATGTTTCTCGTCTTTTCTCCATTATATTTCCAAAATGTTTGGTCATCTTTACTATCATTACTCCCAAGTCTTTTTCATTTCCTCTTTAATCAAGTTTTGAATTTTTACCATGTTCCTTTGCCCACAACATATTTCTCTGGCTTCACATTCCCCTACTTACTGTGTTAACAAACATTTCTTCCCAGGCTGCTGGGGTATAGTTATTGCCCCTATCTCTACTCCGAGTTGATTAGGTTGGTTGAGTGGCTAGTGTGGGCTTTGGAGTGGGAAAGACTGGGGACTATGTTCTTGAGTCTGCAACTGAGTCTTCCCTCTCTTATGGTGGGACCATGTCTGTTCTTGTCATTTGCATGTGTCTATGGGATTTGTCTGATGTTAGGGAGTCTATCTGCCAATGATTTCATTTGTGTTTCTGTCTTGCATGTTTTGTGGCATGAGGCATCAGCTTTGCATTGTGCAAACAGTTGGGTGGGGTGCATCTTAGATTAAGAAGAAGGCCCTCATGGAGACTGTCACCAGTTAATATTCACTGTAGAGAGGAATTTTCTGGTGCCCCATGATCCTGGTCTCAGTGCTGACACCCTAGAAGACCAGGCCAAATTTCTGCTCAGAGAACCATGATACTATATATCGAAGAGATTTTAAAAAGTAACAAAGATAAATGGCAAGAAAACAAAATTAAACAAAACCAAAAGTAGCACAAGCAATAAACACAACAGATTCATAAAGATAATTAATCAAATCAATCTCAAGGCAAAACAGAGCAGAGTGTCAGTGGAAAAATATAGAAAGCAAATCTGGTAAGAAGATCAGATACATCCCCCACAGAATAATACAAGATCACAGTTAATACAGAAGTACATACCTATTTATAAAAATGAAGAGATACAACATCAATGAAAGGTACAGAAAATAGGAAACCAAAGTAAAAGTAGAAATCTATATATACAAAAAAATAAAAATATGGTTGAAATAATCTTAAAAGACCAAATCAAGGTTCTGTAACCAAGAAACCAACAACTGAGAAAAGTAGTGCATCAACAACACAACAATTCAAAACATCAAAAGAATAATACCTGTTTCCTAATGTTTCATCTGTCAGTGTCCTAGTCCCCAACATGAGTCACAGGGCAACTACACCTCTTTGGGAAGCTCTCCAAAGATGAAGAGAACTGACTCTGGATCTCTCTAGGGACAGCTCAAACTCAAAATTGCTATAACTCCTGGTCACTCTTACAGCTGCCTGAGCCTGGGCATTTTCTTTTGTTTGAACTCTTATTGTCTTTTGATGTATTCCATAGACACAGGTTTTGTGTCATTAATCGTGTGTATTTAATTAGCAGCATGATCAACTTATTGGAGGATTTCCAATCCTCTGCTTTAATGACTCTGTCCCTGGGTCAGGATATAATTTTCATCCTTCTTTTACATGTGATCACCAAAGGAGTCTGCTCTGAAACACTTGTGGAGCACTGGGGTCTGCCTTATTGAGCACAGGAGGTGGTACGGCTGCTTGGACTGCTAGAACCCTGGTGGTGCCAGGTATGAATAGGAGCCAGCAGCCATGGACATGGACAATGAACTCGTTCAAAATCAGGAAAGGAATATGTCCAAGCTATATATTGTTATCCTGTTTATTTAACTTCTGTGCAGAAAACATCTGAAAAATAAAATCGTATATGAAGCTCAAGCTAGAAACAAAATTTATATGGGAGTTATTCATATCTCCCAGGTGTCCAGATGACACCATCCAAATAACAGAAGAACAGTAGGAACTACGGAGCCTCTTGATGAATGTGAAAGAGGAGAGTGGAAAAACTAGATTGAAACTCAACATTCAAAAACCTAAGATCATGGCATCTGGTCCCATAATTTCAAAGCATAATAAAGAAGAGAAAATGGAACCAGTGAAAAATTGTATTTTCTTGACCTATGACACCACTCTGGGCATGGACTGTAGCCATGAAACTAAAGACCCTGCCCCTTGGACAAAAAGCTTTGACTAATCGATTCAACATATTAAAATGTGAAGACATTACTGGCAAAGATCCAAATACACAAACTCTTGTTTATCCAGTAGTCATGTATAGAGGTAAATGAGGGACCACAAAAACTGACTGTCAAAGCATCAGTGCTTTGCAACTGTGGGGCTGGAGAAGAATCATGAGAGTCCTGTAAAGAGTAGAGAGGTTAAACAAATCAACCATGAAGGTCATCAACCCTAACTAATCACAGAAAGACTGATGCTGTACCTGATGGGCCAATATTTGGTCCCCGAGGCCAACAGTTGATTCACTCAAAGAACCTACTGCTGGGAAAGATTGAGGGCAGGAGGAGAAGGGAAACACAGAGGACAGGATGGTTGCAAGACACCAATGAATCAGTGGACATGAATTTGAGCAAACTTTGGATGATTTGAAGGGCAGGGAGCCCAGTGTGATACAGCAAATGGTCTCAGAGTGTCAGACAAAACCGAACATCAAAAATTACGTGTAGGCACAGCTTGGGAGGTGGTTCATAAAGAATATTAATCTCTCATTGTACATGGGGTGATAAGTGAGATTGAGGACAATGAGAAAGCACACAACTCTTGTCAGTTTCATTCCTATCTTCCCTCAAAATGGGCTTTTCATAAAGTCTTTGGAGAGCTTTCTGGGGATGAAGAATTTCTGTAGAGTCATGTGGAATGCTGATATGGAACCCTTAGCCCACATGCCACTTTAATGTACAACCTTGGTCTTATGTAGTAACAGGTATTGTCTCTAAATACTTCCTAGACCTCCCCATTTTTGGAGGTGTTAACATGCCTGGTATGTGACCTAAGGAAGCAGATGAGCGGTAAAACGAAACTAAAGCACCTCAATCAAGCTCTGTAATCCTAGAAGCAGCATCTTTGACCTGTGCATCCTAGTAGCCCTTAGAAATATTTACATACGGTTACTTTGCTGAGGATATAGGGAGGTAGGCTACCTGCTCCATTTTTACTTTCCCACTTGCCTTCTCTGTGAATAAACCATTTCCCTCTTCTTCATGTTGCAGTTTTTGTCTACTCATGAAGGATGGGAGAGTAAGTGAATGCATATGGAAGCCCCATAAAATTGAAGACTGAGAGTACAATTTTTCCACTTTGATTCTGCTCTCAAGAATTGTGGCCTTTTTTAGACATGCACTATCAATGCATATCAAAATATATTATCTTCATAAACTTGCTTTTGGCTGGTTGCCACAGACAGTTGAAGCCAGAAGTCCTGTATAGTCAGCAGCTTAGCAGTGGGGCAAGGCTTTGAAGGATATACCTTTGTTCTACATCTCAAGGTATCTTAGAATATTTTGTATGTAAGACTACTCTGTGATCTGGTTACATAAAATTATGCTATTGTGAAACAGTATTGAAGTCACACTGATCTTTGGGCCCTGCATTTACCCCTTTGTTTGTTACACTAATCATCAGATTCCATCCTCTGATCTTACCCATCATGTTATCTTTCTTTTTACCCAAACTTCTGCATTTTCCTCCCTGAAATTTTCTTTTTCACTTTTACTATTTTAGGCACCAGCCTTAAAAAAAAAAAAAAAAAGAAAGAAAGAAAGAAAAAAAAATGTGAACTCATGTACAATGTTTAACTAATATACTGAGTTATATTTTCTTAACCTTTTCAGAATTGTCAACACTGATACAATAAACACATAAGGGAATAGATTAACACTACAATGTGTCATGAAATGTGAGAATGTAACCAGGTTTCCCCAGATAGGATAAAATGAGGAACAATTTGATAATATCTATTCAGGAGATGATAGAACAGAGAGTTGTTAACCTGAGATATCTTGGTGCCCATATCCATGTCTTTTATTAGCTATCTCAAAGGACTATGGCGATTAGTCTTGTTCTCTTTGGGAAGGAACTCCACTGAGGGCAGAATATGAAAAGAATCTGAAAGGGAGTCAGAAGGAATATTCTGTACAAGATAATGAAATAGAAGGTGCAATCAAGTTTATGTTGATACTTCTCAAAGAATGTATATTTGCCTACATAGCAAGATGCCTGAAATCTAAACTGAGGCCATTGAACTTAGCACTTGAAATTATAATTAAAGACATCAATTTCAGTAACCTCAGATTTGCTGCAAAACGCTTACATCTCTAATGCATAGTATTCTGACCTGCATTTTAAAGAACACTTTCAGTGAAAGAAGAATGTGCTGCTGTGAACAACTCCCTCCTCTACACAAAGATTCCACAGATCTCATTGTCCATTAGCTGCAAGAATGAGAATGATGTCTTTAACTTGGTGTTACCCTATGTTAAGTACCACACAAACACATGGACATGACTCGATATTGCCACCACTGTCTACAGAAATGGCTACAAGTTGAGATTGCCCAAAGTCCTAAATAGAGTTCATAAAAGTTTGGATAGCAGAGGCCAGCAAGCAGATACTCTGCCTAGAGTATTTCATTGCACAATATATTAAGGAGCAGCCATTTGGCACCATGCTTTCTCCATGATTTTGTTAGGTGATTAGATTCAATGTTTGCTATTGTTTTTTATATTTCTCTATAATTACTACTGAATTTTAGGCAAGCACAGACTGAAACAACATGCTTAGAATGGGTTCTAATATACTGTAAACTTCTTGAGAGCATACAATCATTTTATAATTTGAATTAACTCATTTGCATTTCACATAAATATAATAACTATTTTTGACAAGGCAAAAAATTATCAATCAATATTAGAGGTCAATTACAACAATACTGGAGGATATGGGATGGTGTTGAATAGTTAATATAGCTTTTGCTTGGTTATTACATTTCTTTATTGCTAACTCAACAAGTACTTAAAATACATCATTTGGCAGGCACTTTGTGTGTTTGCTGATATGCAAGATAGATAAGGAAAAGTGTGTAAACACATAGGAGGCCTGATATCTGTGCTTACCTTGGTAGGTAGGCTAACAGAGTTTCCTTCCAACCACAGGAAATGGTTGAAGCAAAGTTGGGAGATGGGGCTTAGCATGACTGAAAGTAGTTTGCCTTCTGTAGCTACAGAAAGACAGTGAAAGAGGAACTTAACGAAGTTACTAAGGCAAACAGATGTCATGTCTTCCAAGAATATCTTAAGCAAGTTGAGGTGTTACATTCCACAGAAGGATGTAAATCTGTCTTTGCAGGAACAGCCAAGCAACATCAAAATATACATTTGGAAATATAGGGTGGAATACTGTTGGTAGGCAATAAAGATGTGCATTAAAGACAGAAGAGCAAAAGTGACCCTTTATAATACCAATAGTAAAATACCCATTTTGTGCTGTTACAATTTTTCACTCTGTCTTGTTCTCTCTGATATGCCACTGATATTATGATCCTGATCATGATTACTGAGCAGCCTGCACCATGTATATTTTCAAGTGTTAAACATAGTTTTTAATGGAGACAACCTCCAGCTGTTTTTCTTTTAGGTCATAGAATAGGATGCAGCTGAGACAGCAGTAAGGTACATACTATGCATTTGCTTTGTATCAACAAGATTTGTTATCTGATATTTCTCCCATACCATCCTAATTTTGATATCCATTCAGTAGCCTGTATTTTGAAAGTCACTTTATCCATTCCATTTTTTCTCTTTGTTTTAATTTCTTTTTTTTCCCAAACAATTGATTAGTTGTAATTTACAGAGGATACCTATCAAAAGTCCCCTTGAACTGAAGTGTTTATATTAAAGCCAGGCATTGTCCATAGCCAGGCATTAAAGAAAAGTCCCATTTTACTCTTATTTCAAAATAAAAAATGAAACTATGAAGAAGATGAGCATATATCTTATTGTTCAAATAAGAGAAATGTAGGAATTTGATGACGTATACCAACATTGATTTTACTCTTCATTATCCTGCACAGTCTGACACCTATTTGTTAGATGGGTTGTAATTAGGATAATTTTCATATAAGGAAGTTGTCAAAAATATTTATTATATTTATGTGAAATGCAAATGAGGTAATTCAAATTATAAAATGATTGTATGCTCTCAAGAAGTTTACAGTATATTAGAACCCATGAATTAACTTGAAGGAGAATCAGCAGCTGTATCAGCACTGATTGGCACTGGGAACCATGAATTGCCCGCATGTTGCAGCTTAGAAAAAGGACCGTAATGGACTGACATATTGCCATACCTAACTGGAAAGGTAGACGTCTCCACTGTTAGTCCAAATTATCTGCTCTGTCATGGAGATACGATGTGATACTGTGGAGTAGAGGTAGTCATAGTAGCAAAAGAAAGAAAAAATTATCCTTGTGGTCCTTTGCTTAATGTAGCTATGCGAGTGTTGATGCAAAAAATGCTCAAGTGATTGAAAACCATACGTTGATCTATCACAATTTGCTCTGTTGGTCTCACTAACATTTTGATGGAGAGAGAAGTCATTTCAAGTTGGGACACTTGTATTACCAACTGTCTAGCTAGTAGAAGGTTTTAGTATGAAAGGCACACTTAAACTTGTGGAGGCTGAAAATACACTCTCTAGTTTCAGAAAGAAAACGAGAGTTATGACAATCCATATTACTCAATGCTTTAACATGCTTCTTGTGGTAATCATGAATTAATGAAGATACTGGAGAGACATTTTTAATGCCAGTTTTTTCTTTTCATTCTTACAAGAAGCTGGGGATATCCTCGTTTAAAATTCAGACAATGATAGACCTGCATCTGAATGAATCCAAAAAGAAAATTAGTGACATTTTATTTTATTTTTTTTTCAATTATTTTTATTAGTTGGAGGCTAATTACTTCACAACATTGCAGTGGGTTTTGTCATACATTGACATGAATCAGCGATGGAGTTACATGTATTCCCCACCCTGATTCCCTCTCTCACCTCCCTCTCCACCCGATTGCCCTGGGTCCTCCCAGTGCACCTGGCCTGAGCACCTGTCTCATGCTTCCCACCTGGGCTGGTGATCTGTTTCACCATAGATAATATACATGCTGTTCTCTCGAAACATCCCACCCTCGCCTTCTCCCACGGAGCCCAAAATTCTGTTCTGTACATCTGTGTCTCTTTTTCTGTTTTGCATATAGGGTTATCGTTACTATCTTTCTAAATTCCATATATATATGTTAGTATGCTGTAATGATCTTTATCTTTCTGGCTTACTTCACTCTGTATAGTGGGCTCCAGTTTCATCCATCTCATTAGAACTGATTCAAATGAATTCTTTTTAATGGCTGAGTAATATTCCATGGTGTATATGTACCACAGCTTCGTTATCCATTCATCTGCTGATGGGCTTCTAGTTTGCTTCCATGTCCTGGATATTATAAATAGTGCTGCGATGAACATTGGGGTACACATGTCTCTTTCAGATCTGGTTTCCTCAGTGTGTATGCCCAAGAGTTGTATTGCTAGGTCATATGGCAGTTCTATTTCCAGGTTTTTAAGAAATCTCCACACGGTTTTCCATAGTGGCTGTACTAGTTTGCATTCCCACCAACAGTGTAAGAGGGTTCCCTTTTCTCCACACCCTCTCCAGCATTTATTGCTTGTAGACTTTTGGATAGCAGCCATCCTAACTGGTGTGAAATGGTACCTCATTGTAGTTTTGATTTGCATTTCTCTGATAATGAGTGATGTTGAGCATCTTTTCATGTGTTTGTTAGACATCTGTATGTCTTCTTTGGAGAAATGTCTGTTTAGTTCTTTGGCCCATTTTTTGATTGAGTCATTTATTTTTTCTGGAATTGAGCTTCAGGAGTTGCTTGTATATTTTTGAGATTAATCCTTTGACTGTTGCTTCATTTGCTATTATTTTCTCCCAATCTGAGGGCTGTCTTTTCACCTTACTTATAGTTTCCTTTGTTGTGCAAAAGCTTTTAAGTTTCATTAGGTCCCATTTGATTATTTTTTTCTTTTATTTCCAATATTCTGGGAGGTGGGTCATAGAGGATCCTGCTGTGATTCATGTCGGAGAGTGTTTTGCCTATGTTCTCCTCTAGGAGAACATTTTGAGTTTATTTTTGTGTATGGCGTTAGAAAGTGTTCTAGTTTCATTCTTTTAGAGTGGTTGACCAGTTTTCCCAGCACCACTTGTTGAAGAGGTTGTCTTTTTTCCATTGTATACCCTTGCCTCCTTTGTCAAAGATAAGGACACGTTCGTGGATTTATCTCTGGGCTTTCTATTCTGTTCCATTGAGCTATATTTCTGTCTTTGTGCCAGTACCACACTGTCTTGATGACTGTGGCTTTGTAGTAGAGTCTGAAGTCAGGTAGGTTGATTCCTCCAGTTCCATTCTTCTTTCTCAAGAGTACTTTGGCTATTCGAGGTTTTTTGTATTTCCATACAAATTGTGAAATTATTTGTTCTAGTTCTGTGAAAAATACCATTGGTAGCTTAATAAGGATTGCATTGAATCTATAGATTGCTTTGGGTAGAATAGCCATTTTGACAATATTGATTCTTCCAATCCATGAACACGGTATGTTTCTCCATCTGTTTGTGTTCTTTTTGATTTCTTTCATCAGTGTTTTATAGTTTTCTATGTATAGGTCTTTTGTTTCGTTAGGTAGATACACTCCTAAGAATTTTATTCTTTTTGCTGTAATGGTGAATGGTATTGTTTCCTGAATTTCTCTTTCTGTTTTTTCGTTGATAGTGTATAGGAATGCAAGGGATTTCTGTGTGTAAATTTTATATCCTGCAACTTTCCTATATTCATTGATTAGCTCTAGTAATTATCTGGTAGAGTCTTTAGGCTTTTCTATGTAGAGGATCATGTCATCTGCAAAGAGCGAGAGTTTCAATTTTTCTTTTCCTATCTGGATCCCTTTTACTTCTTTTTCTGCTCTGATTGCTGTGGCCAAAATTTCCAACACTATGTTGAATAGTAGCAGTGAGAGTGAGCACCCTTGTCTTGTTCCTGATTTCAGGGGAAATGGTTTCAATTTTTCACCATTGAGGGTAATGCTTGCTGTGGGTTTGTCATAAATGGGTTTTATTATGTTGAGGTATGTTCCTTCTATTCCTGCTTTCTGGAGAGTTTTAATCATAAATGAGTGTTTAATTTTGTCAAAGGCATTCTCTGCATCTATTGAGCTAATCATATGGTCTTTATCTTTCAATTTCTTAATGTGGTGTATTACATTGATTGATTTGCAGATATTAAAGAATCTTTGCATTCCTGGGATAAATCCCACTTGGTCATGGTGTATGATTTTTTTTTTTTTTAATATGTTGTTGGATTCTGTTTGCTAGAATTTTGTTAAGAATTTTTGCATTTATGTTCATCAATGATATTGGCCTGTAGTTTTCTTTTTTTGTGGCATCTTTTTCTGGTTTTGGAACTAGGGTGATGATGGCATCATAGAATCATTTTGGAAATTTACCTTCTTCTGGAATTTTCTGGAAGAGTCTGAGTAAGATAGGTGTTAGCTCTTCTCTAAATTTTTGGTAGAATTCAGTTCTGAAGCCATCAGCTTCTGGGCTTTTGCTTGCTGGCAGATTTCTGATTACGGTTTTGATTTCTTTGCTTGTGATGGCTCTGTTAAGATCTTCTATTTCTTCCTGGTTCAGTTTTGGAGAGTTATACTTTTCTAAGAATTTGTCCATTTCTTCCAAGTTGTCCATTTTATTGGCATAGAGCTGCTGGTAGTAGTCTCTTATGATCCTTTGTATTTCAGTGTTGTCTGTTGTGATCTCTCCATTTTCATTTCTAATTTTGTTAATTTGGTTCTTCTCTCTTTGTTTCTGAATGAGTCTTGCTAATGGTTTGTCAATTTTGTTTATTTTTTCAAAAAACCAGCTTTTAGCTTTGTTGATTTTTGCTATGGTCTGTTTAGTTTCTTTTGCATTTATTTCTGCCCTAATTTTTAAGATTTCTTTCCTTCTACTAACCCTGGGGTTCTTCATTTCTTCCTTCTCTAATTGCTTTAGGTGTAGAGATAGGTTATTTATTTGGCTTTTATCTTGTTTCTTGATGTAAGCCTGTAATCCTATGAACCTTCCCCTTAGCACTGCTTTTACAGTGTCCCATAGGTTTTGGGTTGTTGTGTTTTCATTTTCATTCATTTCTATGCATATTTTGATTTCTTTTTTTATTTCTTCTATGACTTGTTGGTTATTCAGGAGTGTGTTATTTAGCCTCCATATGTTTGAATTTTTAACAATTTTTAACCTGTAGTTGAGATCTAATCTTACTGCACTGTGATCAGAAAAGATGACTGGAATGATTTCAATTTTTTTGAATTTTCCAAGACCAGATTTATGACCCAGGATGTGATCTATTCTGGAGAAGGTTCCGTGTGCACTTGAGAAAAAGGTGTAGTTGATTGTTTTGGGGTGAAATGTCCTATAGATATCAATTAGGTCTACCTGGTCCATTGTGTCCTTTAAGGTTTGTGTTTCCTTGTTAATTTTCTGTTTAGTTGATCTATTCATAGTTGTGAGTGGGGTATTAAAGTCTCCCACTATTATTGTGTTACTATTAATTTCCTCTTTCATATTCATTAGCATTTGCCATACATATTGCGGTGCTCCTATGTTGGGTACATATATACTTATAATTGTTATATCCTCATCTTGGATTGATCCTTTGATGATTATGTAGTGTCCTTCTTTGTCTCTTTTCACATCCTTTATTTGAAAGTCTATTTTATCTGATATGAGTATTGCAACTCCTGCTTTCTTTTGTTCGCCGCTTGTGTGAAATATTTTTCTCCAGCCCTTCACTTTTAGTCTGTATGTGTCTCGTGTTTTGAGGTGGGTTTCTTGTAGACAGCATATATAGGGGTCTGGTTTTTGTATCCATTCAGCCAATCTTTGTCTTTTGGTTGGTCCATTCAACCCATTTACATTTAAGGTAATTATTGATAGGTGTGGTCCCATTGCCATTTACTTTGTTGTTTTGGGTTCACGTTTATACAACCTTTCTGCATGTCCGGGCTAGAGAAGATCCTTTAGCATTTGTTGAAGAGCTGGTTTGGTGGTGCTGAATTCTCTCAGCTTTTGCTTGTCTGTAAAACTTTTGAATTATCCTTCATATCCGAATGAGATCCTTGCTGGGTACGGTAATCTAGGTTGTAGGTTTTTCTCTTTCATTACCTTAAGTATGTCCTGCCATTCCCTTCTGGCCTGGAGGGTTTCTATTGATAGACCAGCTGTTATCCTTATGGAAATCCCTTTGTGTGTTATTTGTTGTTTCTCCCTTGCTGATTTTAGTATTTGTTCTTTGTGTTTGATCTTTGTTAATTTGATTAATATGTGTCTTGGGGTGTTTCACCTTGGGTTTTATCCTGTTTGGGACTCTCTGGGTTTCTTGGACTTGGGTGGCTATTTCCTTCCCCATTTTAGGGAAGTTTTCAGCTATTATCTCCTCAAGTATTTTCTCATGGTCTTTCTTTTTGTCTTCTTCTTCTGGGACTCCTATGATTAGAATGTTGGGGCATTTCACACTGTCCCAGAGGTCCCCAAGGTTGTCCTCATTTCTTTTGATCCTTTTTTCTTTTTTCCTCTCTGCTTCATTTATTTCCACCATTTAATTTTCTACCTCACTTATCCTATCTTCTGTCTCTGTTATTCTACTCTTGGTTCCCTCCAGAGTGTTTTTGATCTCATTCATTGCTTTATTCATTTTTAATTGACTTTTTTTAAATTTCTTCTAGGTCTTTATTAAACATTTCTTGCATCTTTTCAATCTTTGTCTCCAGGCTGTTTATCTGTAACTCCATTTTGTTTTCAAGATTTTGGATCATTTTTATTATCATTATTCTAAATTCCTTTTCAGGTAGATTCCCTATCTCCTCCTCTTTTGTTTGACTTGGTAGGCATTTTTCATGTTCCTTTACCTGTAGGGTATTTCTCTGCCTTTTCATCTTGTTTAGATTGCTGTGTCTGGAGTGGGCTTTCTTTACTCTGGAGGTCTGTGGTTCCTTTTTATTGTGGAGGTTTTACACAGTGGGTGGGTTTGGACGTTTGGCTTGTCAAGGTTTCCTGGTTAGGGAGGGGTGCGTCAGAGTTCTGTTGTGTAGAATTTGATTTCTTCTCTCTGGAGTGCAATGGAGTGCCCAGTGATGAGTTTTGAGATGTGTCTATGTGTTAAGTGTGACCTTGGGCAGCCTGGCCTTCAGGGTTATGCTGGAGAATTTGCGTGGTATGTCTTGCTCTGGAACTTATTGGCTCTTGGGTGGTGGTTGGATTCAGTGTAGGTGTGGAGGGTTTTGGCCGGTCTCTTATTACTTAAAGTTCCATGTAATCATGAGTTTTCTGGTGTTCTTGGGTTTTGCGGTTAAGGCTCCTGCATCTGGGTTTCAGTTTTATTCTTCCAGTAGTCTCAAGGCTTCTCCTACTCTACAGCACTGTTAATAAAACTTCTAGGTTACTGGCAAAAGATTCTCCCCCATGAGGGACGCCCAGAGAGGTTCACAGAGTTACATGAAGAAGAGGAGAGGGAGGAGGGAGATAGAGTTGAGCAGGAGGAGAAAAAGGGGGACTCAAGAGGAGAGAGATTGATCTATGCAGTTGTCTGTTCCCAGAGTGTTCTCTGTAGCACAGACACCCACAAAGATTCACAGAACTGGATTGGGAAGAGAAAGGGAAAGGAGGAAGTAGAGGTGTTCTGAGGTAGAAAAAGGAGAGTCAACACTGGGAGAGAATAATCAACACACTCCTGAATAAAAATGGGAACTGAATACTGGATTCTTAAATGTCCATAATTTATATCATATACTGAAAAACAAAGATTAAAAATCTAGAGTAGAGGTTAGACTCCTAAAAATACTATATTAAAAACAAAAACCAAAACACACACAAAAAAATTTTAGAAATATATATGAAGTTCGGTTTAAAAATAGGGCTTCTCTCTCTCTCTCTTTTCTTTTTTCTTTGTAAGGTTACAATGTAATGAAAATGAAAATTAAGGAGTAGTAGAGGAGTAATAGAGGACTTTAAAAGGAAATAAGAGAAAAAGAAAAATAGAAAATAGAAGAGAAAAAGGAAAAAAAAAAAAAGAACAAAAGAAAACAACAACAACACAAGGAAAAAAAAATTCTTTTTCCTAATTAAGAAAATCATAAAAATCTATGAAAATGAAAGTTAAGGAGTAATGGGCGAGTAATAGGGAATTTTAAAAGAAAATAAAAGGGAAGAAAAAAAGAAAAAAAAATTTTTTTTACTCAAAACAACAACAACAAAAAAAGTAAAAATATATCTAGGAATTTCTCTGGAGCTGTTGCGGTCAGTGTGGGTTCAGTTTAGTTTCAGATAGCTCCTCGTTCCAGCTTACACTTCTCAATATCTACAGGCCCCTTCCGGTATAGTTGGTGTTACCTACAGGGATTTTAATCTATTGCACCGGTCCCTTCTGAAGTGGTTCCCTTTGTTTATTTGGCTTCTGTTTGCCGGTCTCTTCAGTGCCTCATTTCCACCCTGACACAGGTGGGCGGAGGTGGTCTCTTATTCAGGTTGCTAGTTCCGTCGCGCTGAGGGGAGGGGCTGGCACTGCTTTTCCGTCTACGCTGCTCAGGCTCCCGGCTGCTCTATATGGAGCGTGCCCTGCGCTGCGCACGGTTCCAGCCCTCGGGTGTTCCACAAAGCGTGGAACACAAAGCTGCACCTGCCTTTTGTGCCTACATCACCCAAGTGGCTCAGGCAGCCAGGCGCTTGATGGGCGCGCTCTCTCCCCAGGTGCGGTGCATCTTCTGCCCTGCGCGGTCCCAGCCCCAGTCCCCGCCTGAGCCCATCAGGTGCCTGCGCCCTGTGTCATGCCGTGACCCTCCCGGCAGATGCCGACCATCCAGAATCTCAGGAGGTCTTTGATTAGAAAGTGGAGGCCTGTTTGCAGTGTGGTAGGGGATGCGATCTTTGGAGCCGAGCCTGCCCCTTTCCCCTCCCCCCTGCCTCCGGCAGCGCTGGGCCGGTCTGCAGCCTGCGAGCTCTTCTCTTGACTTGCTCGGTCCCTTTGTTTTGCGAACGGCTGGCAATGTGTTCGGGCCAGTTAATTTTCTCTCTCTTTCTTTTACTGTCCCACAGTTTAAGTTGGTAATTCACAAAAGCTCCCTCCGATTGTCCTCAGGGCACTCAGGCCCGGTCCTTACCCTAAGCAATGCCGCCCGATCCTCTCCGTTCTGCCCCCACTTGCTGGTGGCAGATGCAGGCGTCTGGGGTACTTTTCTGCTGGGAGTTGCTTTTAGGCACGTAATCTGTGAGTTTTATTTATTGTTCCCCTCCCAGTCAGGTTGCCCTCTGAGGTTCAAAAACTTCCCCCAGACCTGCCAGCGTGAGGGTTTCCTGGTGCTTGAAAACTTCCTCTATTAAGAGTCCCTTCCCAGGACGGATCTCCGTCCTTAGCTCCCCTGTCTCCCCTTTTATCTTTTATATTTTGTCCTACCTCCTTTCAAAGACAATGGGTTGCTTTTCTGGGTGCCTGATGACCTCAGCTAGCGATCAGAACTTGTTTTGTGAAGATTACTCTGCGTTCAATTATTCTTTTGATGAATTTGTAGGAGAGAAAGCAATCTCCCCCATCCTATTCCCCCGCCATCTTGGCTCCTCCCGCCCAGTGACATTTTAAAAGATGGTAAAACAGAAAATCATAGCTCAACTATAAAAATGATTGATTTAAGCATACCAAGTTACTAGCATCTAATACACCTCCATTAGTAGTTTTAAATACTTACATATTAGAAGTTATTGTGCTCCACAAGTAAAAATATGTTGTATATCTACAATAAATACAACTTTCAGTGGCTTAAGTATTTGTATCTAGTTCAAAGTGACGAATAAGTTTTTGAAATCTCAAACGTTTTAACACCCAGCTGGTCTCAACTTAAAGAGGAAAAAGAAAAGAACAAAGAAACAAAAGTTGGTAGCATGTTATCTCAGTTTTAAAATCAGTTTTAAGTACCTATGTACTCACCTATGTGACCCTACATACTCACAGGGTCACACAGATGAATCTCATATATTCCTGAACTAAGTGAAAAAAGTTGGAACAACATGCTCAAAACAGAGACTTTTATTTTCCGCCTGAAAATCAGCTAGCTAAGTAGATCTTTGAAAAGTTTGTCACATTTTACTAAATCCATAAAGGTTAAGCTGTTGAACTAAAATTTTCATATTATCAGTCTTAGATATTTTGTAAGGGGACTTTCTTTCCAAGAATTCTTTCCAGAAGTGTTTTCACTGATCACTATAGAAAGGTCACTCTCATCCCACCAAATACATTTAAACGGATCACTTTCAACTATATTCCACTTTTGAGGAAAAGTGAGTGAAAGAAAGTCATTCAGTTCATCTGGTTCAGAGACAGAAAATGAGTAACATGGTTCTTTTATCACAGATTATTCAGACAAAACCTGAAAAGGATCTTCTTCAATAGACCTCCAGACCAAGTCACCATGATTCAATGGAAGGAAAGATGCTAAAGGTGAAGTAAATGCTTTGATCACCTGAAGTGAAGAGCTGACTCATTAGAAAAGACACTGATTCTTAGGAAATGTTGACAGCAGAAGGAGCAGTGATGAGAGGAGATGATAAGTTTGGATAGCATCTCTGATTCAAAGGATTCAATCTCAGGAAGACTCTGGGAGAAGGTGAAATACAGAGAGTCTTGGTGTGCTGCAGTCCAAGAGGTCATGAAGAGTCAGACATGGCTTAGTGACTGAACAACAACAGCATCTCAGTTCAAAAACTGGGCCTTCCAAGGGTGGTGGTTGGGTACCAAAATTTCAGAGGAATAAGAGTCAGAAACCAATTTCTCCCACACAAATTCATCTAAGGATCATTGGCACAAGGAAAAACTTCCATAAAACAACTTGTGTACTCTGTTGCCTGCCCCTAGATATTCAGAAAGGTAAACCAGTCTCTTCAAGAGGTGGTAGGACAAAATACAAGAGACATAAACAGAAATAAATTGTTTAGGGACAGGGTCCCATCTTGTAGAGGGAGTCATAAAGGAGCAGAAACTTGCACAAAATAAGAAACCCTCACCTCCCCATTCCATGTCAATGAGGAGCTTGGGACCACAGAGGGCAGCATAACTGTGGACAACTGAACAAAAACACAGACTATACCCCTAAATGCAATTACCAACATAGAAGTGACTCAGAATCTCCTCTGCATGATAATTTAATGGGTCCTGAGAAGGAGGCCCAGGCTGTATCATCTGCCCAATGGTAAGGACCAGGTTTTAATGCCCTGGGGACAATTTGACAGAGCAAAGCTGACAGCGCAACCTAATCTGTGGAGAAACTAGAGACAAAATTTATTTAAAAAATAAAAATAAAAAAGCACTTTCTTCTGAGAAGGTTGTAAGGCCACATAGTAAACCATTCCATGCTTATGGAACAAAATTTTACATACTGGAAAATACAAAGAAGACCAAATTAGCCACCTTTTGTGACCCTTTTGTCAGGGAGGCAGAGTTCAATGTGTGTGACAGCAAGAGATAGAAACCAAGGGGCTGCTGGTATCATGGCCACAGAGACAGCATCACCGACAAAGCTCTGAAAAGGCTGCCAGTTGTTCACCACATCTTCCTTGGTTCATGGACAGTTCACATAGTCCAGCAGGCTCACAGCCTGAGACCAGCTTCCTTCTGGAGACACACAGCATACCCGCACCCATGCCCTTGTGACACAGCCAACAAAGAGAGGGTCTGCGGCCAGCCGGGTGTGTAAGATGCATGGCCCATCTGGAACAGCCCTTGCTCGCCAGCCAGTCACCTAAGCCTCGTGGACCTTGGCATGGGACAAAGCACATAGACAATCAAGGTCAGTTCCCTTGCAGAGAACCTGAGAATCTGAGTTGCTTAGACCTGGAAAGTGCACGAAATGCAGGGCTCACTTGGGGTAGTGGCCTTGCAGAACCACGAGGTACCTGAGCAGGGTGGACCAAGAAACCACATGTCACCTTTGGAAATGGCAATGCCCACTGTGGTCCATCCACTTCAAACACCCACAGATATCTCAGTGATATTTGTTTTCAATGTTCCCATTCTCAGCACGCACCACTGAGCAAGTGAGCTCAAATAACTGGCGGCCGCCCCCTCATCTCAGGGTAGAAACTCAACACAGAAAGGGCTTGCAAACAGAGGAAGTAAAATTAAGTAAAGAAGGGCAAAATGCCCAGAAGTGACAGGTGAAACAGATTAAAACTCAGCAGCTGACACAGAGATTGTTCAATTGAGGGACAATCATAGCCACTCATGACAAGCAGAAGCTGGAACAAAAGAGTATCTGACACTGAACTGACACAACAAAGCAAATAACTCAAATATCTAGACCTCTGTTTATAATTATGCCTATTATAGTTTTTAAAACATTTTGTTGATTATTATTCCCTTAACTTTCATTTCTATATTTTGGCCACTTGATGCAAAGAGCTGACTCGTGTGAAAAGACCCTGATGCTGGGGAAGATTGAAGATGAGAAGAGAAGGGGACGACAGAGAATGAGATGGTTGGATGGCATCACCAACTCAATGGACATGAATTTGAGTAAGTTCTAAGAGTGGGTAACGGACAGGGAGGCCTGGCTTACTGCGGTCCATAGGGTCACAATGAGTTGGACATGACTGAATGACAGAATTGAAATGAACTGAGCTATTACCTTTCTACAAAAAATTATGCAAGCTTATTTATTAAACTATATATATATATATAGAAGGTACAGAAAATCTGTGGTTTCCATTTTTTTTTAATGTTTAAGGGAGTCCATCCTCTGTTTTAGGTTCTTAATCTTTGTTTTTAAAATTTGTTATCAATAATATAACCTTAGAAATATAACCTTTAGGGTCTGTTTTCACTTATGGCTTTTATTCCTGAGTTGATTGGTGTATCCCACCTTTATTCTCCCTTTTCTCCTCTCAGACACCACTCTCTCCTCCCTTATCTCTGTTCTATTAATTTCTGTGAATACTTTTGATTCTTTCTGGCTATGGAGATTTGTCTCACCATTAATCTTGGGTTTCATTTTCTGTTCTGTATGCATGCAGAATTCTTGATGATACTGTAATAGACGAACTGAAAGTCAGAGGCCAGCAAGTCAATTCCGGAATCTTGAATCATTATCGACCTTCTGACACCAGGGAACTTTGAAAGAGAAGTGCATTCATTTGAAAGACTGACTGATTTGAAAAGACTCTGATGCTGGGAAAGATTGAGGGCAGGAAGAGAAGGGGATGACAGATGAGATAGTTGGATGGCATCACCGACTCAATGGACATGAGTCTGGGTAAGCTCTGGGAGTTGGTGATGGACAGGGAGGCCTGGTGTGCTGCATTTCATGGGGTCCCAAAGAGTCGGACAAGATTGAGCGACTGAACTGAACTGGTATATACCTATGACTGACTCATGTTGAGGTTCCACAGAAAACAACAAAATTCTATCAAGCAAGTTTCCTTCAATATAAACAAATACATTAAAACACACGTATCTGGGAGTATGCGTTTATTTGTGAGTTGTTTTTTTTTTTTTTTTTATTTTTACTAATTCAACCATTTTATGACTTTGGTTGTATGTTTTTATTTATGGACAACATGTTTACTAACTCAACCTCTTATGTATGAATGTTCACAGATTTTCCAGTTTTTAAAATATTTTAGTCCCTCCGTTATTCTAACAATTTGAATGTTTCACATAATTTAAGACTTATATAGGCATAAATACTTGTAGAAAGTCGTTAACAATCCTCTTTGTTTACTGGAATTTCAGGGGCAAAAACAAAGACATCTTACATTTTCACTTCAGTAACTAAATATACCTTATTTTGCTTGTTCTGATTACCTCATATTTTCAATTTTTATTAATTTATTAATAATTTTTAATTAAATTTTATTAATCTGACTAATTCACTTATCATTTTATTAATTAATTGTTATAATTAATTAACACTAAATTAAGTGGTTTATTAATTTATAAATTAATTATAATTTAATTGAGTTATTAAATAGAAATTAAGTAATTTCTATTTGCTGATGTTTCTCTATTATGTTAATATTTATATTAATTTGTTTCCATATTAAGCTTATTGTTTTCCTCTTTCTCCTTGCTATGAGGTTAGATTTTTTTTTCCAGTTTTTATAGATGTCATTAGCTTATTCTTATTATGGAAAGCTAAGTTTTATGAATGCTTAAATATATATGGGTTCTGCATTTGCTGTATTTGATAATCTGGGTGCACTACATTTTCCTCTTCATACACCTCAGAGAATATTTTAATTTCCCCTGAGACTTCTTTTTGGAATTATTGGTCTTTTAGGAATGTGTTGTTTAATTTTCCACACATTACAACTTCCAAATTCTCCTACCATTATTGATTTTGCATTACATATCTTGGATGTCAGAAAACATATTTTACATGATTTAAAGTAATTAGACTTCCTTTATGGTTTAACATAAACCCTATCCTTGAGAATGTTCTGGAGACACTACCAAGTGAACTTGAGAGGGATGTGCAATCTTTGGTTCTTTTCAGGTGGAATGTTCTGTCTATGTGTGTTAAATCCACTTGGTTTATATTGTCATTTATGTTTTTGCCTCACTCAGCAGTCTTCTTATGTTCTTATAGCAATATTTGGATATTTAATGTTGGGCCATACTTCGTGTAAGACTTTTGTAGTTTTCACACTTCATGTTTGTCAAAAGGCTGAGAAACAATTTGATCTCATTGAACTTGAACTCGTCACTGAGTTTATCATTTATTAAAAAAATCATATGACAAAATATGTAACTAATATCACTTTGATCAAGCTAGTGGAGGTGAGGAAATTGCAGTTCAGCTATTTCAAATCCTAAAGGATGATGCTGTGGAAGTGCTGCATTCAATATGTCAGCAAATTTGTAACACTCAGCAGTGGCCACAGGACTGGAAAATGTCAGTTTTCATTCCAATCCCAAAGAAAGGCAATGCTAAAGAATGTTCAGGCTACCACACAATTGCCCTCACTCACACGCAAGTAAAATAATGCTCAAAATTCTCCAAGCCAGGCTTCAGCAACATGCAAAGTGTGAACTTCCAGATGTTCAAGCTGGTTTTAGAGAAGTCCAAGGAACCAGAGATCCAATTGACAACATTCACTGGATCATTGGAGAAGCAAGAGAGTTGAGAAAAACATATTTTTCTGCTTTATTGATTATGTCAAAGCATTTGACAGTGTAGATCACAATTAACTTTAGAAAATTCTGAAAGAGATGGGAATGCCAGCCCACCTGACCTGCCTCGTAAGAAACCTGTATGCAGGTCAGGAAGCAGCAGTTAGAAGTGGACATGGATCAACAGACTGGTTCCAAATAGGAAAAGGTGTATGTCAAGGCTGTATGTTCCAGTACTCTTGCCTGGAAAATCCCTAGTTGAAGGAGCCTGGTAGGCTGTAGTCCACGGGTTCGTGAAGAGCTGGACAGGACTGAGCACTTTCACTTTCACGTTTCACTTTCATGAACTGGAGAAGGAAATGACAACCCATTCCAGTGTCCTTGCCTGGAGAATCCTAGGGATGGGGAGCCTGGTGGGCTGCTGTCTATGGGGTCTCACAGAGTTGGACAGGAGTGAAGCGACTTACAACAGCAGCAGCAAGGTTGCGTGTTTTCACTCTGCCTATTTAACTTATATGCAGAGCATATCATGAGAAATACTGGGCTGGAAGAAGCACAACTGGAATTAAGATTGACTGGAGAAGTATCAATAATCTCAGATATGCAGATGACACCACTCTTATGGAAAAATGAAGAAGAACTAAAGAGGCTCTTGATAAAAGTGAAAAAGAAGAGTGAAAAAGTTGGCTTAAAGCTTGACATTCAGAAAACTAAGATCCTGGCATCTGGTCCCATCACTTCATGGCAGATAGATGAGGAAATGGTGGGAACAGTGGCTGCATTTATATTTTTGGGCTCCAAAACCACTGCAGATGGTGATTGCAGCCATGCAATTAAAAGACAATTACTCCTTGGGAGGAAAGTTATGACCAAGCTAGACAGCATATTAAAAAGCAGAGACATTACTTTCTTGGCGACGGTCTTCTAGTCAAGGCTATGGTTTTTCCGGTGGCCATGTATGGATGTGAGAGTTGGACTGTGAAGAAAGCTGAGTGCCAACAAATTGATGCTTTTGAACTGTGGTGTTGGAGAAGACTCTTGAGAGTCCCTTGAACTGCAAGGAGATCCAACTAGTCCATCCTAAAGAGGAGTCCTGTGTGTTCATCGGAAGGACTGATGCTGAAGCTGAAACTCCAATACTTTGGCCACCTGATGCAAAGAGCTGACTCATTTGAAAAGACCCTGACACTGGGAAAGATTGCGAGCAGGAGGAGAACAGGACAACAGATGGTGAGATGATTTGATGGCTTCACCGACTCAATGGACGTGAGTTTGGGTAAACTGGGAGTTCGTAATGGACAGAGAGGCTTGGCGTTCTGTGGTTCATGGGGTCACAAATAGTCAGACACGACTGAGTGGCTGAACTGAACGGAACTGAACGAGGAGATGCCGCAATGGATTTTTTAAATAGGGCAAGTGTTGACTTTCCAGGGGGGGAAAAAAAAATCTTCTAATTGTATGAACTTGAATCAGGTTGTAAGGAAAATTGTACGCAAGCAATAAACAATAACAAGCCATAGTGACTATACTAATGGTAGACAAAAACATTATATAAAAATAACATGAAACAAATGAAATCAAATATCATTATATGTAGTAATTATATATTTCATTGTAGTTTCATATTAATGATAAAAGGACATATTCAGTTATATACATATAAGAATTACAGAGATATGCTCACCTCACCAAAGAGTTCCAGGTACCTGAATCAAATACTAAAAATATTTGAATTTTTTCTCAGCCTTTGGCTAACATAAGACCACTGACAGTAGGGATAAACTAACTGAAAATGTAATCCATTTGGATTTATCACAGATGAATAGAAGATTCCATCCAAAGACAGAAAAATCCACATCCCTCTCAATTGCACATGTAATAATCTCCAGAATATTTTCAATAACAGGGTTTAAATGGTCATAAAGCAAAACTAAATAATTCATATCATACCAAATATGTTATCTGATATCTAAGAAATATAAATTGAAATAAAAAATGGGAGGAAAATACAGCAACTATAATGTGTGGAAAATTAAAATCAAATTACTAAGGGACCAATGAGTCAAGGAATAAGTCACAGGGGAGGGAAAATAATAAAATACTCTGAGGTGAATGAAAAAAAAAGCACAATACACCCATATCATCATTCAAAGCAAAAGCAGAATCCATATATAAAATTTGCATAAAAAGAAAGCTCTGTAACCCTGAGAAGAAGCTAAAGTCTTCTTCAGAAACTGATATGAAAAAAGAAAGAAACAATGAAAAGCCATACTCACAGTAAGGAGAAACAGAAAAACAATGAAGCTTCATATGACAATAAAATAGTGCAATGAGTGAAAGACTAGAGAAAAATCAACAATAAAGGAAATTAATAAAAATGGAACATACTATGTAAACTGAAGAAGCAAATGAGGGAAGATTTAGTTACTGAAATGAGAATGAATAAGATGCCATTGCTATAAAATCATACTAAATAAAATGGACTGTTAGCTACTTTGGACAAGTATTTATGCCAACAGAAGTCTTAAGCCATGTAAAACAGCCAAATTTCTAGAAGATCATAGTGATTAAAACAAGTTTAAAAACTGGAAAATATAAATACAATAATAAAAAGAGGTTAAATTCACAGTCATATTGCTTATAAATAAACATATAGAACCAGATTTTGTTTTAATGCTGTGTTATACCAATTCTTTTCCTGAGAATGTCAAATGCTATGTATGAAAGAAAAGGTGTGCTAAATGTATTAGCATTCAGTTAAAGTGATATTTCATGTATTCAATCACTACATTCCTGTCTGACCCTCTGCACCCCCACAGACTGTTGCCACCAGGATTGTCTGTCCATGATATTCTAAAGGCCAGGAAACAGGAGTGTGTTGCCCTGTCTTCCTCCAGGAGATGGTCCCAATCTATAGAATTAACCTGTTGACCTTATGACTTCTGCATGAGAAGGCAGGTTGTTTGTCATTAATGCCACCTGGGAAAGCAGTACACACACATATACATCAGTTCAATTCAGTTCATTTGCTCAGTCATGTCCGACTCTTTGCAACCCCATGAATCGCAGCACTCCAAGCCTCCCTGTCCATACCAACTCCTAAAGTCTACCAAAACCCATGCCCGTCAAGTCCGTGATGCCATCCAGCCATCTCATCCTCTGTCGTCCCCTTCTCCTCCTGACCCCAATCCCTCCCAGCATCAGGGTCTTTTCCAATGAATTAACTCTTCGCATGAGGTGGCCAAAGTATTTTGCATGTGTATGTGAACACATAAATAGATATATATTCAAATACATGTGTATATTGATTTATATATCTGACTGGGCTGGTGACTCAGACAGTAAAGCATCTGCCTACAATGTGGGAGACCTGGGTTCAATCCCTGGGTTGGGAAGATCCTCTGGAGAAGGAAATGGCAACCCACTCCAGTACTCTTGCCTGGAAAATCCCATGGACAGAGGGTTATGGTAGGCTCCTACAGTCCATGGGATCATAAAGAGTCAGTCACAACTGAGCAACTTCACTCACTCACTTATGTATCTAAATATATGCATAGATATGTTTATGTCTATAAGTATACTTTTGCTGTCAATAGATATCAGTATATATTTGACTGTAGGAATATACTCAGAGTTACATAATTTTACTGTATCTGATGACCTGCTATGATGCCCTTTCACTTTCATTCACCTTGGAGTATCTTCTAATTCCCTTGTGGCTTACCCTTTGAATCATTTGTTCCTTAAGAATGTCTCATTTAATTTTCCACACATTGACAAATTTATAAAAATTTAACTTATAATTGACTTTTAGCTCCTTTTCTTGGTGGTCAGAGAGCATATTTGGTTATGTCATATAACACACAGACTCACATACACACACACACACGCACACACTCACACACGTGTGTGTCTTGAGACATGACACCTTTCTCCTGTTTACCTGTCCTATATCTTGTAGAGTTTCTGGATGTGTTCTTGAAAATTACATTTCCCTTCCACTCTCTTCTCTCTTTGGGACTTGAGGTAAACCTCAACATCAGAGGAGACTGTCAACTGAAGAATAAAAAAAAAAAAAAAAATCTGATAAAAATGAGAAGACAGCCCCCCACACCTCAGAAGAGCAGAACATCACTGCTAATATAGAAATACTATCTGGCTGGTAGAAGGCTTTCAAGTGAAATGTGCACTTAAACATATGGAAGCTGAAATTACACTCTCTCCACTAACTTCAGGAAGAAAACCAGAGTCATGATCATGCACCTTACCCCTTGCTTCAACATGCTTCATATTGTAATCTCAAACTAATGAAGACACTGGTAATGTAGAAGCCTCCAACATCAGTCCAAATAACTGCTCTGTAATGGTTCAAAATATGAAAAGGTGTACATCAAGGCTGTATATTGTCACTCTGCTTATTTAACTTATATGCACAGTACATCATGAGAAATGCTGGAGTGGAAGAAGCAAACAGTGGAATCAAGATTGCCAGGAGAAATATCAATAACCTCAGATATGCAGATGATACCATCCTTATGGCAGAAAGTGAAGAGGAACTGAAAAGCCTCCTGATGAAAGTGAAAGAGGAGAATGAAAAAATTAGCTTAAAACTCAACATTCGGAAAACTAAGATTATGGCATATGGTCTCATCACCTCATGGAAAATAGATGGGTGACAGTGGGAACAGTGTCAGACTTTATTTGTTTGGGCTCCAAAATCACTGCAGATGGTGACTACAGTCATCAAGTTAAAAGACACTTGCTTCTTGGAGGAAAAGCTATGAGAAACCTAGACATTTTATTAAAAAGAAGAGACATCAACTTACTAACAAAGGTCCTTTCAATTGTAAACCCCTATGGTTTATGCAGTGATCATGTATCAGTTCAGTTCAGTTCGGTAGCTCAGTCATGTTTGACTCTTTGTGGCCCCATGAAGTGCAGCATGCCAGGCCTCCCTATCCATCACCAACTCCCAAAGTCCACCCAAACCCATGTCCATTGAGTTGGTGATGCCATCCAGCCATCTCATCCTCTGTCGTCCCCTTCTCCTCCTGCCCTCAACCTTACCAAGCATCAGGGTCTTTTCAAACGAGTCAGCTCTTTGCATCAGGTGGCCAAATTATTGGAGTTTCAGCTTCAACATCAGTCCTTCCGGTGAACACCCAGGACTTATCTCCTTTAGGATGGACTGGTTGGATCTCCTTGCAGACCAAAGGACTCTCAAGAGTCTTCCCCAACACCACAGTTCAAAAGCATCAATTCTCTGGTGCTTAGTTTTCTTTATAGTCCACTCTCATATCCATACATGATCACTGGAAAACCCGTAGCCTTGACTAGACGGAACTTTGTTGGCAAAGTAACGTCTCTGCTTCCATATGTTGTCTAGGTTGCTCATAATTTTCCTTTCAAGGAGTAAGCATCTTTTAATTTCATGGTTGCAGTCACCATCTGCAGTGATTTTGGAGCCCAGAAAAATAAAGTCAGCTACTGTTTCCACTGTTTCCCCATCTATTTGCCATGAAGTGATGGGACTGGATGCCATGATCTTAATTTTCTGAATGTTGAGCTTTAACCCAACTTTGTCACTCTCCTCTTTCACTTTCATCAAGAGGCTCTTTACTTTCTGCCATAGGGGTGATGCCATCTGCATATCTGAGGTTATTGTTATTTCTCCTGACCAACTTGATTCCAGCTTGTCCTTCCTCCAGCCCCACATTTGTCATGATGTACTCTGTATATAAGTTAAAAACAAAAACAAAAACACACAGCTCTGATGGCATGGAAGCATGGCCGAGAGGATCTACCCCACGTGTAAGGTCAGGAGTGGTGGCTGAGAGGAGCTACTCCATGTTCAAGACAAGAAGCAGTGGCTGTAATTTGCTGGAACAGCCATGAAGAGATACCCCATGTCCAATGTAAGAGAAACCCAAGTAAGCCAGTAGGCACTGAAAGAGGGCCTCAGAGGGCAGACAGACTAAAACCACAATCACAGTAATATGTAGATATGAGAATTAGAACATAAAGAATGCTGAGAGCTAAAGAATTGATGTTTTTGAATTATGACGCTGGAGAAGACTCTTAGGGGTCCCTTGGACTGCAAGGTGATCAAGCCAATCAATCCTTAAGGACCCCAACCCTGAATATTCTTTTGCAGCACTAATGCTGTAGATGAAACTCCAGTATTTTGCCAGCCTGATGCAAAGAGCCAACTCTTTGGATAACATTGTGATGCTGGGAAAGATTGAGGATGAGAGAAGAAGGGGGTGACAAAAGATGAGATCATTAGATGGCATCACCAGTTCATTTGACATGAGTTTGAGCAAACTCTGGCAGACAGTGAAAGAGAGGGAGTCCTGTCATGCTTCAGTCCAGGGAGTAACACAGAGTTGGACAACAACAATAATCAAAGTCTCTAGAGCTACTTCTTAAGTTTACTCTAAGATACATTTATTAAAAGAAGTAACAAAACAACAAAACATTATGGTGGCATACTAGAAGCTGGGATAATGGATTTTTTAAAAAATATGTCAGCTATAGGTCTGTCAAAGAGATGAAGCTTAGATTTGCATAGATGTTCAGAATCAGTGTGTAAGGAAAATTTTATGTAGGAATTCCTGGCTGCTCATGGGAGGGTTTGGGGTCCTGTCAGCCCAATGCCAACCTCCTCCTGTTGCCAACAGATCATTGGTGAAGTCCTGTGGGGCAATCCCTTGCAGTAATGTTCCTGGGAGGAAGGACCTGCCATGAGAAGTAGCTGACAGAAACATAGGTTGTGAGGGGATCAGGAAGTGTACCCTGGAGCACAATTGTTTAGAGTGAGGATACTCTCCTTTCCTAAATGGGGAAGCTAACCCTCATATAGGCTAGTTGTGGAGCATGGATTCAGGTATGCAGGTAGAAGGTGACAGGCTGAGACTAGAGGCTTCGGGATGTACTGTGTCCAAGTCTCACTGATAGAGCTCTGGTTACAGGATGAGAATTCTAGATGACTCCAATGGAGGCAGGGAGAACTAAGAACTTTACAAGATTCATCTCTCCCTGGGTCCTGCCACTCCTAGGCCTCCTGTTGTTTGAGATTGCCTTGGCCCTTCACTTCTGCCCATCGTCTTGGGAAGGCCTACCTGTTGGAAGGAGTTTCTTTCTGTTGTCCCATTGCACTTTGGGACTGAATTTTTGGGTCTTTGAATTTCAACATCCACCATTTGACCTTTCACAACCACCACACAGACAAAGCTGGAAACAGTTTAAGGCTTCCTGAGGAGAACAGTGAAGAGTTGGGGAGAGGAAATGGACAGGGATTCCAAACTGGCAGGACAAGGTGCCTACTGATGTCATCTCCCCCATGGATTAGCACAGACATCTTCAGCTATTGAATTACCTGTGGTCACTCTCTGTGTTTGTGTCCCTGTGCCTTGCACCTCTCTATTTACATGTGTGGTCATATATTACCAGTTGTATGTTTTTCTCTCTGTGTGTTCAGCCCACTGTAGATGCAGAGATGAAGCCAATGGGATATGAGACATGGAGCAACAAGAAGAGGAGGCACAAGGCATTTACAAACTTGGAAACACTGGTCAATGTATCTCTGAAGTGCTCACATTCAGGACAGGAATGAGGAAAGGATGGGCAGTGATAACTCATGAAAGTTGGTCCACAAATCTGGAATGACATGACGAGACAAACAAGCTCACAATTTCTGTTGTGTTTGTGAGTGTTCATCCTGGGAAACAGCTATGAACGTTTGAGCAGTTACCCAGAGTAAACCACATAGTGTGGGACTTTGAAACTACTCTTGGAGGACCACAAAGTGCCTATTCTCACTGCAACACATTCTTTCAGAGGTGGAAGATCCATCCATTTAGAACACAAAAGCACCATCATTTGGGGAATCCATGTTTTCTGGGTCAATGTTGTGGCCCTCATATGGTGCTTGTGGAATTTGTTTTATCTGGGCTATTACAAAAGGAGTTTACAGGTCTGACAGTTTGTGTACAAAAGGTATTTATTGGATTATGGGTATTGGCTACAGTCCTGCAAATCTGTCCCTGATATAATGGGTCATGTCTTTGCTGTTCTAATTAGCATGTGCTGATACTTGGGCTTTCATTGCAGTGCTTCTAATCAGACTTGTCTTTAGCTCCAGGTACTCCTCAGAGTAAAGGGTTGTTTTTCACACAGGACTTCTCCAAAATGCCAGATGAATTTGGGGTTGAGAATGGGAAATCCAAATGCTATGTAAGCTGTAGCTCAGAGTGTCCCATTTATTGACCAAAAACTGCACCCTCAGGTTCATCTTCAATTTTGGTTTATCTATTGTTCTTCTTGATGCTGTCTTTCCACAAAGTCCAGTGAGTCTCCTTTGTAAAAAGCTGTGCCCCAATATCTATACTTTGTTTCTGTTTTCATCATTCGACTTCTCTTGTAAATTAGTTTATATATCTTTCTCCTCCAGAAATCTTTCTGATGTTACTGACCATTCTGCAATATTATGGTGAATAGTCATTTTATCAACGTATTTATCTTACTAGGAGGATAATGAATTTACAAATTTGTGATGGTTTTTGCCATACATCAAGAAGAATCAGCCCTAGATATACATGTGTCACCCCATCCTGAAACCCACCTCACACTTATTTCTCCACTCTCTCCATGTTGTCCCCAGACTTGACTTTGGTTGTCCTGCTTCATGTATCAATCTCACACCTCTCATTTATTTTACACATGTATATGTAGCTCTCATTTATTTTACATATGTAAATCTATATGCTTCAGTGCTTTTTTCTCAACACATACCACTGTCACCTTCTCCCACTGAGACCAGAAGTGTGTTTTTTATGTCTGTCTCTTATTTGCTGCCCTGCATGTAGGATCATCAGTGCCATGTTTCTAAATTCCATATATATGTGTTAATATTCAGTATTTTTCCTTTGCTTTCTCTTTCTGACTTTTCTCTGTGTTAGAATCTCGAAGCTCATCCACCTCACTGGAGGTGACTCAAATGTGTTCCTTTTTATAGCTGAGTATACAACGTCCTTTTCCATTCGTCTACTGATAGACATCTAGGTTAAGTCCATGTAACAGTTATTGTAAATTGTATTACAGTAAAAATTGTTATATGTACTTTTCAATATGTGCTTAAAGGAAGTTTAGAAGATCACAGACTTTTCCAGGAACTGACTTGAAAAATTAAAATTCTTTAGTGTTTTGCAGAGGATAGATTTCTGTGTTTGTCTGTGTCTATTTCCAAAGGAACCCCCTGATTTTGAGAAAATTATGATAGAACATCAACCTTTCCATTAAATAGAGAAGATAAGAAGCTGCTTCACATGAAGAACAATGATCAGCATAATTCTCATGAACAGAAAATTAACGAAGAGTGGTCTGCATGTGAGAAGTATAGAGGGGTGACACCAGTAAGCCTGAAATAATACAGAAAGGTAAATAGACTGCAAGAATTCTGTGTGTTTGTGTATTGTTTGGGCAGAAACTCAGGATCAATCTTTCAGCTCCCTATATGCTTCTCAGTTTACTGGGTGCCAATTACCATCCATGTACTGTGATAGAAGTGGTTAGATCCTCCTTTAGGATTGTGTCAGAGGACGCAGTTCATTTTGTGGGGTGAGTGTTGGAGAGGAAGTAGAAATAAGACTAGTGTTCAGTATTTGTTGACCTACCAATTTACAAGAGAATACAGTAGTTCACCAAAAGGGCCTGTTGGACAAGGGCCATAAAGTGAAATAATGGATCTCAGTTTTGTTGGATGGTGGTACTCCAAGTGCCCTCTCTGTTGTAAATTGGCATCATCAGACAGTTTAACTGTGTAGAACAAGGAAAAATCAATAACATTCAATTAAGTATGAATCATATAGCCTCATTTTGTAAAAGAGTGCATGGTCTTTCTCTGAGACAATCAGTTACCCAGCTCTAGGGTTCCATGAGTCATCCCAGAAAAACGTGCTACAAGGTATATGGACAGACTATGGCCTAGGGAGAGAGAGAAGGTTGGGTATCCTTAACTTCATTAGTTTCTGTCAAAATGAACAGGTGTAAATATGAATTGTCAGAGAATAGGTAAGCAAACAGAAACAGATCCCATAATATATGTTTGTACTCATGTGAACTTCCTTCGTTTTTCCATGAACTCAGTTTAGGTACAAGATGTGCAATAGCAGAAGTGAGTGCAATGGCAATGTAAAACAGACAAGATCAGGCTACCCAGATATGTGCTCTGTGTCCCATGATGGCTCAATGGCTAATATCCCAATTTCCAGAAAAGCTTACACTCTTTTCTCAAGACCCTCTAGTAGATCAAGGTCCAGAAATGTCAATATTTCTCTCCTGAGCCCTCTGTAGACAGTGAGTCTTCCTTGTTGAGTGGCTCAGCACAGACTGCTTTCAGTCACAATGACATTTGCCATCTATCAGTACTCTGTGATCCAGTGACCAATGGGAACACCTGGAGCATATAGAGCTCACTCAGGAACTGCTGAGCACTTAGAGTAGCCTTTGTGATTCTGTTTCCCAGAATCGCATCCACCTCTGGACCTGACAAAGTATAGACTGCCACAAATGGAGTATGGGGAGTTCATTTGTCCCACTGCATTCTCTTTTTGAAGATACAATGACCCCAACATGTGCATGCATGCCTGGGGTGATGTTTCTGTCCTACATGGAGTTCTCATTCTATGTCTTTTGGGAGAAGCTGGCAGGATCTCTTTCCAGGATGAACAGGTGAAAAAATCAAAGTTCAAGGGTTTGTGGTTGTCCTCTTCAAGGTGCATTGGATTAGATCTCCTTCTCAGTGCCAGTTTCTGAACTTGAATGCATTCACTCTAGCTTTGTTCTGTCTACAGAGATGGTCTAAAACTCTAGCAGAAAAGACATGGTCTTCCTTGGGTACTGTCCCAACAATCATCTAAGAAACACTGAAAAATGTCTTCTCAGTTTCTTAATCTGTAAGGCCAAACTCACTTATTAAGAAAATAGTAAAAATAAAAATAAAATTTACCATGCACATATCAGTGTATAAGTGTTTGTCAGAAGACTGAAAGTGTTTCCCCTGAAGAAAAATTACTTTAAAAGAGGCTGCAACATAATCATCAATGACCTCCTGTGTTTACTGGGCCCATGTTATGTACCTATGTAATGTATATATTATAACTGTTTTACATTTTTATATATTTGATTCTATTCAATAGCTTCCTTCATATGTCTATTTTTTTTTTATTTGCCACACAATACGCTTTACTCACCTTTTGTGGATGAATGCTAACCTATGTGCTATTTTAAACCTCCTTTATCTATTTGTTTTCAAAATATTAGTTACTCATTCACAATAATTTTAGCTTTCCAAAATCTTTAACCAGTTATATCTATATGTGAATTATACTCCCATGATGGCTGTAGGTATTTGAAACTTTGATTTTTAATAAGGCATCCATTTCAAAAGTATCCCAATCATATCAAGTGTAAAACTTGGTAAATAAGCCATTTTACCATACCCTTAACGTACCTATTTTAGAAAGTACTGGCTGACCTAGATAGGGAACAGATTGAGTGACTCTGCTCTTTTCTCCCCTCACTTCTAATTCCTGCTTTTATTTTTAATTCAGTAACATAATGGGAGTCACCATATCCTAAGGTACCCCACCTCAGGGCATAGTAAAGGCAGCATTCCAGGTCCATGCTATTTATTTTCTCTCAAATTTGTTTATGGTCCTAGATGTGCTTTGGCACTCTCCAGGACCTGAGAGTATGAAAGCATGATTTTCCAGAGTTCCACGTTGTTTGTTAGCAAGTTACATCCTGAAATCATAATTAGGATTACAAGGGCTGGCCCACCATCCTGGTGGGAAAATGTCTGTGGAAATTCAGGACAAGGAGTACTACTCTAGATAAATGCCTCAGAATTCAAGCAAATGGTACCACTGTGGATGGGCTGAGACTGATCCAAAAGAAATGAAAGTCAGGAATACTGCATGGTTGCCCTTGCAATTAACCAGGAGTATGTGCTTTAACTGCAATTGGCTTAGTAGTTAGCTAGGTCAGGTGGGAAACAGTGTCTAGGAAGTGAGCACGGCTGATAGAGGTCTGGTGTCACTGCTATGGGTGGCACTAGAATAATAACTATTCATTGTTTTCCAGAGTAGCAGGATCAAAGCCCTGTTGTCTAATGAGATGAATGGACAGCTAATTAAAAAGGCCTGAAATGACTATAAGTATGTGTGTGTGATGTCCCTCCACAATGCAAGGTCAAGAAGATTTATGGAGGGTGGGTCTATAGCCTCACTGCCTAAGGAAAGGTTATAGGCTACAAATATAAGGAAAGTATATATTTATGGTAAGGAAAGCAGAGACATCTACCAGTAACCACATAGTCAATGTATACTGCCAGGATTATTGTGTTTCTTTTCTTTTCTTTTTTTTTTATCCAGACCATAATCCCTAACTTGCCCACACCCAGCACTTGTCTCCCTGCATATGTCCCACAATGTCTAGTGTTAGAAATGCCTGCCAGCAAAAGTTCAGTATAAGATTGCCTTGCTGATATAATGGAAATGGTACCTTTTTGTTCAGTCGCTCAGTCACACCCAAGTTTTGCGACCCCATGGATGCAGCATGCCAGGTTTCCCTATCCATTACTTACTCCTGTAGCCTACTCAAACTCTTGTCCATCACGTTTGTGAGGCCATCCAACAATGGCATCCTCATTTCATGTCACAGTATCTTTAGGAGAGGCCTAATCTGATATTTTGGGCAAACTCCAGGACATAGTGAAGGACAGGGAAGTGTAGAATGCTGCAAGTCCATGAGGTTGCAAAGAGTCATGACAAAGATTTGACTTGGTGACTGGACCACAACAACCACCTCATTTTTAAAGCATTTCCAAATTTCAGCAGGATATTTTTCTCCCTTCCTCAGACCCTTGTAGGAGAACCTACAAGTAGTGATGCCAGCATATATTTCCCCTTCTTATTTTAATTTGTGGAGTCAGTTCGAGCTAATATATTTAGAATGAGACATACCAGTGTCAATTATGAGTAGCAACAGCATCATTATAAGCAATGCAAACTTACTGGAGATTTGCAGCATTCTACCTGGTGTCAGGCATCACTTCTGCTTAAGGGTCGTACTACAGGCTCAACCCAGATGGCTAAACTTTTAGCTGTTCACCTAGTCCTTAAGGAAGGCACAGAAATGGGTATTCCAATAATCTATCCATTGACATATTATTAGACTGTAAATTATGGTCCCCCTCGTAGAATGATTTCACCTGCCCGCTTCAACCTTCTCCTGGGCCTTTCAGCTCTGCTGCCATAATCGTTGACATTTACACTAGGTTCCTCTTCAAGACATGGAAACCCTTTCTTTAGTTTATTCTGGTTTTCTTGGGAGCAGTTGATATTAATGATCTGGTCAGTGAAACCACTTTAACTCTCAGAAAATTCAGCAAGAGACTCTTCAACAAAATAGAATTTATTTCTTTCAATACAAAATACCTTGCTTATTGAACATCAAAATGACGTTTTTAAAGAGAATCTCCTTAAAGAGCTTCCATGTGTGGAGTTCTCAAAATGGATGGGAAACAAGCTCCAGGACCTCACTTGGTTGAATTCTCACACACAGAGTCTTCATCCTCAAATATAAATTATTTTCCTCTGCCAAAGTTCCATGTTGGATCTCTTTGGCAATTCTTAAGCTTTTACACTCAAAGACAATCCTCTTTCTTTCTTCTCCTATGACCTTTTCTGCCAAGTCTGCTATAATTTTAGAATCAATACACTATCTGCTTCCACCTGCTGACATGATCAAGGAATGACAGTCCAGTATGATTTCCTTAATATCTGTTGACCAGGCAATCAAGAGAATACATGCCAAAATCTCCCCAAGTTAGTGAAAGATCATTTTTAGGAAATCCTGAAAAACAGTGAGTCTTTATAAATGGAGATACATCCACACTGGCTGTTCTCCTGAATATAATAGTTAGTTCAGTTCTGTCCAGTTCAATCACTCAGTCATGTCTGACTCTTTGTGACCCCATGAACCACAGCACCCCAGGCCTCCCTGTCCATCACCAACTCCTGGAGTCCACCCTAACCCATGTCCATTGAGTCAGTGATGCCATCCAAACATCTCATCCTCTGTCGTACATTTCTCCTCCTGCCCTCAATCTTTCCCAACATCAGGGTCTTTTCAAATGTGTCAGCTCTTCCCATCAGGTGCCAAAGTATTGGAGTTTCAACATCAGTCCTTCCAATGAATACCCAGGACTGATCTCCTTTAGGATGGGCTGGCTGGAACTCCTTGCAGTCCAAGCGACTCTCAAGAATCTTCTCCAACACCACAGTTGAGAAGTATCATTTTTTCAGAGCTCAGCTTTCTTTATAGTCCAAACCTGACATCCATACATGACCACTGAAAAATCCATAGCCTTCAGGAGATGGGCCTTTGTTGGCAAAGTAATATATCTGCTTTTTAATATGCTGTCTAGGTTGGTCATAACTTTCCTTACAAGGAGTAAGTGTCTTTTAATTTCAGGGCTGCAATCAGCATCTGCGGTGATTTTGGAGCCCAGAAAAATAAAGTCAGTCACTGTTCTCTGTGTTTCCCAGTCTATTTGCCATGAAGTGATGGTACCGGATGCCATGAAATCAGTTTTCTGAATGTTGAGTTTTAAGTCAACTTTTTCACTCTCCTCTTTCACTTTCACTCACAAGAGACTTTTCAGTTCTTCACCACTTTCTGCCGTATGGGTAGTGTCATCTGCATATCTGAGGTTATTGACATTTCTCACAACAATCTTGATTTCAGCCTCTGCTTCATCAAGCCCAACGTTTCTCAAATTGCACATATGAGAATATGTACAAAATACAGGTGACTATATATACAGCCTTGACGTACTCCTTTTCCTATTTGGAACCAGTCTGTTGTTCCATGTACACTTATAACTGTTGCTTCCTGACCTTCATACGGGTTTCTCAAGAGGCAGGTAAAGTGGTATGATAATCTCATACCTTCAGAATTTTCCATATTTATTGCGATTCACACAGTCAAAGGCTTTGGCATAGTCAGTAAAGCATAAACAGATGTTTTTTTCTGGAAATCTTTGCTTTTTTGATGATCCAGCATATGTTATCAATTTGATCTCTAGTTCCTCTGCCTTTTCTAAAACCAGCTTGAACATCTGGATGTTCAAGGTTCATGTATTGCAGAAGCCTGGCTTCGAATATTATGAGCATTATTTACTAGCGTGTGAGAAGAGTGCAACTGTGTGGTAGTTTGAACATTCCTTGCCATTGCCTTTCTTTGGGATTGGAATGAAAATTGACCTTTTTCAGTTCTGTGGCCACTGCTGAGATTTCCAAATTTGCTGACATATTGACTGCAGCACTTTTACAAAATCATCAATAGCTGAAGTGGAATCCCATCACCTTCACTAGCTTTGTCCATAGTGATGCTTCCTAAGGCCAACTTGACTTCACATTCCAGGACCTATGGCTCTAGGTGAGTGTGAGTGATCACACCATCATGATTATCTGGGTGGTGAAGATCTCTTTTGTACATTTCTGTGTATTCTTGCCACTTCTACTTAATATCTTCTGTTTCTGTTAGGTCCACAAAATTTCTGTTCTTTGTTTAGCCCATCTTTGCAAGAAATGTTCCTTTGGTATCTCTAACTGTTTGCATTGATTGCTGAGGAAGGCTTCCTTATCTCTCCTTGCTGTTCTTTGGAATGCTGCATTCAAATGGGTTTATCTTTCCTTTTCTCCTTTGCTTTTCATGTCTCCTCTTTACACAGCTGTTTGTATGGCCTCTTCAGACAGTCACTTTGCTTTTTCTGCATTTTTTCCCATGGGGGTGATCTTGATCCCTGTCTCCTGTACAGTGTCATGAACCTCTGTCCATAGTTCATCAGGCACTCTGTCTATCAAATCTAGTCCCTTAAATCTATTTCTCACTCCCACTGTATAGTCATAAGGGATTGGATTTATGGCCTTCCTGAAAGGTTTTACCATTTTCTCGAATTTTAATCTGAATTTGGCCATACGTAGTGCATGATCTGAGCCACAGTTAGTTCCCAGTCTTGTTTTTGCTGACTGTATAGAGCTTCTCCATCTTTGGCTACAAAGAATAAAATCTGATTTCTGTGTTGACCATCTGGAGATGTCCATGCGTAGAGTCTTCTCTTGTGTTTTTGGATGAGGGTGTTTGCTATGACCAGTGTGTTCTCTTGCCAAGCTCTTTTAGCCTTTGCCCTGCTTCATTCAGTACTGCAAGGCCATATTTCTCTGTTACTCCATGTTTCTTGGCTTCTTACTTTTGCTTTCCAGTCCCCTAAAATGAAAAGGACATCCTTTTTATGTGTTAGTTCTAAAAGGTCTTGTAGGTCTTCATAAAACTGTTCAGCTTCATCTTCTTCATCATTACTGGTTGGGGCAAAGACTTGGATTAGCATGATATTGAATGGATGACTTGGAAATGAACAGAGATCTTTCTCTGTTTTTGACATTGCTTCAAAGTACTGAATTTCTGATACTTTCATTCACTGTGTGGCTACTCCATTTCTTCTAAGGGATTTCTGCCCACAATAGTAGATATAATGGTCTTCTGATTTAAATTCACCCATTTCTGTCCATTTTATTTTTACTGATTCTCAGAATGTCCATGTTCACTCATGCCATCTCCTGTTTGATCATCTGTTTGCCTTGATTCATTGATCTAACATTCAGGTTCCTATGCCATATTGCTCTTTATGGCATCGGACCTTACTTCTATCACCAGTCTCATCCACAACTGGCTATTGTTTTGCTTTAACTCCATCCCTTCAATCTTTCTGGAGTTAGTTCTCCACTGATCTCCAGTAGCATATTGGGCACCTACAGACCTGGGGAGTTCATTTTTCAATGTTCTCTCTTTTGGCCTTTTCATACTATTCATGGGGCTCTCAAGTCAAGAATACTGAAGTGGCTTGCCATTCCCTTCTCCAGTGGGGCACATTCTTTCTGACCTCTCCACCACGACCTGTACTCTTTGGTGGTCCCACACGGCATGGCTTAGTTTCACTGAGTTACACAAGGCTGTGGCCCATGTCATCAGATTGACTAGTTGTCTGTGATTGTGGTTTCAGTCTGTCCTCTGATGCCCTCTCTCGGTGCCTACCTTCTTACTTGGGTTTCTCTTAACTTGGACATGGGGCATCTCTTCATTACTTTTCCAGCAAAGTGAAAGCCCTGCTCTTTAATTTGTATGTGGGGTCACTCCTCAAGGCCATGCTCCTGACGTAGCTCCTCTCAGCCACCACTCCTGACATTGAGGGTGGGGTAACTCCTCTTGGCAACTCCTATGCTGCTCAGCCACTGGAGTTAGTAGTGTTGTCTAATAAAACCAAATTCATGGAAACATAGAGGCTTGTGGAGGAGGAAAATGCACCAATAAGCACATTAAAACTATGAATGCTTTTGGAGCAACTCACTGGAAAAAAAAAAAAAAGGAAGCTGTCAGAAAGACCCTGTACAATCAATGGTGGAAAAATATGTACACAGTCATGTAGGAAGGGAGTAGAAGCAATCAGGTTGGAATTTGAACCTCAAGAAAAGGACACAGAAGAGAAGAAGAATATCACGTGTTCAGAGATCCTTCGGGGTGAACAGATTCAGACTGTATAATGGCACCCTATCCATTGGGTCCCACCCCAGGAAAATAAGTCCACTCAGATGGGATGAAAGCCAGTGTAGATTCCAACTCCACTAGTGAAGAGCATGTCTAGCTTTGTTTACTTCTGAAACAAAGCAGTGGAGTTAGACTGAATCTACTCTAAACTCTGGCAATATGGAAATCTGAGTGCAATGATTCCTACAGAAAATATGATTGCTGTGTATTCCATGATTGAAAATGTGGACACAGATGTGGACACAGATGCTTGCATATGGTATTCTTTCCACTTTACATTTGAAAACCTTGTAAATGATTTTCCCATATGTAATATATAATTCTCAATATTTAACATTTGAAATTCTAGACATACATTTCCCTACAAGAAATATGGATCTCTCTATATTTCACCATGAAAATCTGAGTACATTTTTATCTTCTGAAATATCATTTCCATTGTATTCATGTATTAAAATCTCAATGACTATTGTCTGACATGAAATATGGAGTACTTTTCCATAAGATAATCTGAAGATAGTCATTCACTCATTAAGTATGAAATCTCTGTATTTTTTACTTATGACAATTTGGTTGCTAATTTAATTACATGAAGCATAGAATTTTTTTTTTTTTTGAAGTGTAGAATTTTCTAAGTGCCATATATTGAATTATGGGTCTATATATTCTGGTAGGAAAATTAGAATTCTACATTTCACATTTGAATGTATGGCCTTAAATTTAATTTATGAACTATGCAATTCACATATGTCATATACAAAATCCTGGCACAGATTTTCCTATACAAATTTTGTAATTATCTGTAATTCACAAATGAAAATCCCAGTTCTGATACTACTACAGAAATACAGAATTCTCTAGATTTCACGTGGGAACATCTGGGCCCTGATTTCCTGAAACGAAATATGGAACTGTCTATACTTGCAAATGAAAATCATTCTCTTCTTCTGCAACATAACATTCCCTTTATGAACTTTGGATACAGATTTTATTCAATATGCTATGATAGCTTCAATAGGCATTCATTACACTGTGATGAAAAAGATTTTGAAATGAAGTATGGAATAGTGTTTATTTCATATTTGGAATCAGGGGATAGATTTTTGTCTTACAGAAAATATGAACCCTCAATATTCCAAATATGAGTTTGGGCACAACAGGGAATTTTCTTTGTTTCATTCTTAACATTATGAACATAGGAATATCTGATGCCAGATATTCCTGCATGAAAGATGGATGTATTGATTTTATATAGGAAAATATATGTGCAGATTTTAGGTCATGAAATACTCTTTAATCCACATGTGAAAGTATGGACAGAGATCTTATGGCATGAAATATGACACTTTTATATTTCAATTTTGAAAATCTGGATTCAGATATGCTATCATGAGACATAAATATTTATTTCTTTCATGTTTCAAAATATGGTTATATATTTTCTAACAGGAGCATGGAGCTTTTTATAACTGTCACTTGAAAATCTTTGTCCATTTTCCATCATGAAATATGGAATCCTCTATATGTAATATTTGAGAAAACTTACATCAATTTTCCTACAAGAACAAATGGACTTTTCTATTTCATACAACATTATTTCCTGATGTGGAGAGAAATTCTCCATATTTCACACAAGAAAATTTGAATGGCTGTTTTCAACATGAAATATAGAATCCTGTATCTTTCATATTTGGGGATAGATTTTCTTAAGTGAAATACAAAATCTCGATATTTCACATATAAAAAAATGTGGATAGATTTTCTCATATAATGGCTTCCTGCATAGTTCAGTTGGTAAAGTATCTGCCTGCAATTGTGGAGATCTGGGTTCAATTCTTGGTTCGGGAAGAATTGGCTTTTCCCTTGGTTTCCCCCCTGGAGAAAGAAATGGCAAGCCACTCCAGTATTCTTGCCTAGAGAATCCCATGGAGAGAAGAGCCTGGAAGGCCAGAGTTCATAGGATCATGAGAGTTGCACACGATTTAGCACTATTTTTCTTTCTTTTTCGCACATGAAATATACACTTCCTATGACTCAGAAATTATACTCTGGATATAAATAAAATTGGATCCAAATTAAACTTAAAAGCATTTTTATAACATTGTTAATGAAGTATCATTGTTTTACAGAATTACAATTTTTCTGTCAAGCCTCAACATGAAACATCCATAGATATACATCTATGTCCTCCTTTTTGAATCTCCCTCCCATCTGCTACCCCATCCAATTCCTCTAGATTGATACAGAGGCCCTGTTTGATTTTCTTGAGTCATACAGCAAATTACCATTGGCTATCTATTTTACATATGGTAACACAAGTTTCCACTGTACCCATGTTTCCATACATGTCACCCTCTCCTCCCTTCTGCCCTGGTTCATAAGACTATTTTCTACGTCTGCTCCTCCAATTTTTCCCTGTAAATATATTTTTTAATTAATTCATTCATTTATTTTACCTTAGAGCATTGTATTGGTTTTGCCATACATTGACTTGAATCTGCCATGGGTGTATATGTGTTCCCCATCCTGAACGCCCCTCGCACCTCCCTCCGCATCCCATCCCTCTGGGTCATCCCAGTATACCAGCCCCGAGCATCCTGTATTGTGCATCGAACCTGGACTGACGATTCGTTTCACATATGATAATTCACATGTTTCAATGCCGATCTCTCATATAATCCCACCCTCGACCTTTCCCACAGAGTCCAAAAGACTGTTCAATACATCCTTGTCTCTCTTGCTGCCTCACATACAGGGTTATCGTTACCATCTTTCTAAATTCCATATATATGTGTTTTGTATACTGTATTGGTGTTTATCTTTCTGGCTTACTTCACTCTGTATAATAGGCTCCAGTTTCATCTGCCTCATTAGAACTGACTCAAATGTATTATTTTTAATGACTGAGTAATATTCCACTGTGTATATGCACCACAGCTTTCTTATCCATTCATCTGCTGATAGACATCTAGGTAGTTTGCATGTCCTGACTATTATAAACAGTGCTGCAATGAACAATGGCGTACACGTGTCTCTTTCAACTCTGATTTCCTCAGTGTGTATGCCCAGCAGTGGGATTGCTGGGTCATATGGCAGTTCTATTTCCAGTTTTTTAAGGAATCTCCACACTGTTCTCCGTAGTGGCTGTATTAGTTTGCATTCCCACCAACAGTGTAAGAGGGCTCCCTTTTCCCCACACCCTCTCCAGCATTTTTGCTTGTAGACTTTTGGATAGCAGCCATTCTGACTGGTGTGTCATACGTCATTGTGGTCTCGATTTGTATTTCTCTGATAATGAGTGAGGTTGAGCATCTTTTCATGTGTTTGTTAGCCATCTGTATGTCTTCTTTGGACAAATGTCTGTTTAGTTCCTTGGCTTACTTTTTGATTGGGTATTTTATGTTTCTAAAATTGAGCTGGAGGAGTTGCTTGTATATTTTTAAGATTAATTCTTTGTTGATTCATTTGCTATTATTTTCTCCCATTCTGAAGTCTGTCTTTCACCTTGCTTATAGTTTCCTTTGCTGTGCAAAAGCTTTTAGCTTTAATTAGGTCCCATTTGTTTATTTTTGCTTTCATTTCCAATATTCTGGGAGGTGGGTCATAGAGGATACTGCTGTGGTTTATGACGGAGAGTGCTTTGCCTATGATTTCCTCTAGGAGGTTTATAGTTTCTGGTCTTACATTTAGCTGTTTAATCCATTTTGAGTTTATTTTTGTGCATGGTGTTAGGAAGTGTTCTAGTTTCATTCTTTTACAAGTGGTTGGCCATTTTCCTCAGCACCACTTGTTAAAGATGTTGTCTTTTCTCCATTGTATATTCTTTCCTCCTTTGTCAAAGATAAGGTGTCCATAGGTGTGTGGATTCATCTCTGGGCTTTCTATTCTGTTCCATTGATCTATAGTTCTGTCTTTGTGCCAGTACCACACTGTTTTGATGACTGTGGCTTTGTAGTAGAGACTGAAGTCAGGCAGGTTGATTCCTCCAGTTCCATTCTGCTTTCTCAAGATTGCTTTGGCTATTCGAGGTTTTTTGTATTTCCATACGAATTGTGAACTTATTTGTTCTAGTTCTGTGAAAAATACCATTGGTAGCTTGATAGGGAGTGCATGGAATCTATTGATTGCTCTGCATAGTATACTCATTTTCACTATATTGATTGTTCCAATCCATAAACACGGTATATGTATCCATCTATTTGTGTCCTCTTTGATTTCTTTCATCACTGTTTTATAGTTTTCTATATACAGGTCTTTTGTTTCTTTAGGTAGATTTATTCCTAAGTATTTTATTCTTTTTGTTGTGATGGTGAACGGAATTGTTACCTTAATGTCTCTTTCTGTTTTCTCATTGTTAATGTATAGAAATGCAAGGGATTTCTGTGAGTTAATTTTATATCCTGCAACTTTACTATATTCATTGAGTAGCTCTAGTAATTTTATGGTGGAGTCTTTAGTGTTTTCTATTTAGAGGATCATGTCAGCTGCAAACTGAGATTTTTCAGTTCTTTTCCAATTTGGATTCCTTTTATTTCTTTTTCTGCTCTGATTGCTCTGACCAAAACTTCCAAAACTACATAGAATAGTAGTTGTAGAGTGGACACCCTTGTCTTGTTCCTAACTTTAGGGGAAATGCTTTCACATTTTCACCATTGAGGATAGTATTTGCTGAGAGGTTTTCATATATACCTTTTATTTTATTTATTTATTTATTTCTCCTAATAAAGCAAGAGATTTTATTGGGAAAGGGAACCTGGGTGGAGAGCAGGAGGGTGAGGGAACCCAGGAGAACTGCTCTGCTGCGTGGCTCTCAGTCTTGGTTTTATGATGATGGGATTAGTTTCTGGGTGGTCTTTGGCCAATCACTTTAATTCAGAGTCTTTCCTGGTGACGCACGCATCACTCAGCCAAGATGGATGCTAGTGAGAGGGATTCTGGGAAGTGGACCAACATGCAGTGTCTCCTTTTGACCTTTCCAAAAATCTTCTGGTTGGTGGTGGCTTATTAGTTCCATATTCCTTATCAGGATCTCCTGTCATAAAACAACTCATTGAAATGGTTACTACGGTGTCTGGCCAGGGTGAGCTGTTTCAATCAGTGTGCTTCCCCTAACAACTCCTCCCTGAGAGACTTCATACTCCAGATACTTCTAGGGAATTGGGGCAGGGATCTCTTTCTTCTGTAACTTCTTACTGCTGTGCATGGAGATAGGCCTGCCTAGCAGAGCAGAAGTCTCTTTCTCCCTGATCTAAGTTGGGGTGTTTCACATCTGAAACCACCTTTCACTCTTGTAATAACAGCAATTTAGTTTGAAACTGTTGGTGCCTCTCAGAGAGGAAATAGACAGGGGCCAAACAGGAGACCTAACAGGATGGTCATCACTGGTCCGCAGAAACAGGGGACAACATTTGTGGTGAGGGCTGCAAGGTTTGTGACTTTTTCTTTTCTTTCTTTTTTTGATTGGCTGGTGGTGAAGCAACAGAGCTGTGCTCCAGGAATCTTGTGTTTAGTCTGAAGTTACCATCCTCCACCTGGGTGGGGGCCCCAGTTCTATAGAAGAACTCAAAAGACATTGTTATGCATATTTCTTTGAGTAGGAACTTGGGCCCTGCCTCAAGGCTGTACCGCCATTTGGTTGTTTCTCCAGTGTTTCTGTATTCACCCGCTTCCCTGATTAGCAATCATTTGAACCCACCCTTTGGAACTCAGGGAAGGTCAAGGAGGCAGAATGAAGCCTGTATCCTACAGATAAGAAATGGAGAACACACAGCAGATCTGTACCACAGAGTTGCCACCCCACAGAGTCCTGCTCAGTTTTAGTTTAGGGAACAGGGAAACTATGACTGTGATAACTTCCTGTTAAAATGGGGCATAGGACTGTCTCAGCCTGGAGAAGAGACTGAATTGGAAGTATTCCTGAGTTCCAAGTCCTAGATCTGAGAACTGTATGATTAAAATCTCAATCCCTTGGTCTCCATTTTGTTGTAACAGAGCCAATTAGTAGTAGCTGGATGAGGGATAACTGGAATTTTAATAGACAAAATAAATCTTTCTTTTTAGAAGAATAGGCCTGAAACCCAGTCTGGACTTGGCACTTCAGGAAGACTTTTAGCCAGGTGGCAAGTTGCCTAGTTTTTTTATAAAAAGTAAAGTTGCAGTTACTAGCTTCTGGCAGACATTGTTTTGAGAATGGTGGCATCTTAGCCTGACACGACTCAGAAAACTCAAGTGTTTAGCAATATAACATCTAATCTGAAATTTCACCCATAGTAACACCTGGTTATTTCCCAGATGTCTGAACCATAGCTGAGTACTCTATTTAGCATTAAATTGTAAAATTTTCCTTAATAGCCAAAGCAGATGTCACTATTAATGACATCAGTGTTTCTCCAGGTATGAGAAGATGCAAGAATTGGGACTCATAAAATCTCCTGAAAAGATCTAACTGTCTGTAGGCCTGTTCTGCCAGTTTTTCTCAGAGCACCGAGTGCCTCATTCCCGATTTTCACCCTGAAGGCCTTTCAGGGACGTTGAAAGTCAGCAGTTGCAGTGGCAATGATTTAATCTCTGTAGATGCAGATGGTAAGTGTCAATATTCAGTTGGCAGAGCCCCTTTTGCTCATAAACTTGACCATGATTTTGAGGGGGAATTTCATGACCATTTTATCTCATGGTGCTGAGAATGTCCATTCTCAGGTTTGGCAAAGATTTTGTTGAAGGCCACTCAATGTGCTGTTACTGGACGAGGCCATAAAACAGTATCCAAAATTCTCTGGATCACCTGTCTTACTAGCCTCTTGGTCCAGGAAAACATTCCCTCTTGTTGCTTCTTTCTATTTCCCCTTTAATTCTGTCTTACACATTTTTATCTTGTTTCTTTGCCTGCAACACACTTTACTGTTTTCACTTTTGTTTAGCTTACTATGTTAATGGTCTTTTCTTCCCAGGATGCAGCATTGTAGTACTCACTTCCAGTCTATGCTGTGAGTGGATACGTTTGGGCCAGTAGCTAGTGTGTCCTTGAAGAGGGAGGGACTGGCAACTATATTCTTGTGACCACAGGTGATGCTTCTGTCTTTTATATGGAACCAAGTCAGTGCGGTCTTTTGCAGGTATGTATGGGTTTAGTCTTACTTTAGCCACTCCATCTGTGAATGATTTGACTGGTGTTTCTGTCTTGCTTTTTCTGTGGTGTAAGGCATCAGCTTTGCATAGGATAGGGTTTTGGGTAGAACTGGTTTTTAGTTTCAGATGGAGGCCTTTATAGAGACTCTCACCAATTAATATTCACTGGAGCCAGGATTTCTCTGGTGGTCTATGGTTCTTGATACAGTGTTGAAAGCCTAGATGATCAGGCCCAACTTCTGGTCAGAGATTCAAGAACACATAGCAAACGATTAGACAGAGGAATAAAAAAGGAAGACAGACAAATAGTAAGAAATCAAAATCAAACTACAAGTAAAATAACACAAACAATAATGACGATTGGGAAAAACACAGAATCAACAGTAGGACTAACCAAATAACTTGTACAACATAAAAGGACACCAGAGCAGAGTGCCACCTGAAGAATGAAAGGAAAAAATCTGAAAAAATGACAAGGGCTGTCCCACATACAAGAGAAAGTCACAGTTAGTATAGAAATGTATACCTATTAAAACAAAAATGGCAAGAAACAATATCAACAAAAGGCACAGAAATCGGGAACACAAAGTACACAATCAATATATATGTATATATGTATATATATATATACACACACATATATATATGATTTAAACAATCTTAAAACACCAAATAAGCAAAAATTTTAAGAATACTCACATGTGGCAAGAGTGGGAAATTCAATTCTGTCACCACCTCCTCTGTGTGACTGAGCCCTAAGGTCCCGCTTCCTTGTCAGTTTTGGATTTGTTGAAAGGCATTCCTTTCTACACACTTTGTTGTCCCAGATCCATCATTCTATCTCCACATAGTCAAAAACAGTTCCCTCCCAGGTTGGCTTTCTAAGCCCATGTGTCATCTTTCAGGTTGTATGCACACTAGTTGGCCTGCATTGCAGTTTAGGGCATGCAGGACCACACCACACATTCTCTGACTCTCACTCTAGACAAACTATATTTCCTCAGCATATTCACCTTGCTTTCTTTCAGTCAAAAGTAATTTAAATTTAGTGAGGTTACTTGCCTGAATCCTCAAACTATTCCCTGCTTTTCCATCTCCCACCTCAAGACACAAGCTTGGTTCTATTCCTCTCATCCTCCATCTCCTATCTTCCCTCCATTCTTCCCAGTTATGCCTAGTTCCCATATAGTCCTTGCTGTTGAGCAAGGTCTTCTGTTGATATTCATTGATGCTCTGGAGGAACTGTCACCTTTGTAGAAGGATTCTTTGTGATACTTCCAGGGAAAGAGTTGCACTCAATATCCTCTTGTTTTCTGCCAAATCAGAACTTCCGATTTTCTTTCTAGGCAAGCTCTGTAATTCCTTTATGCATGCCAGTGAAATGACAAACTTTAGTTGACATGAATTAATCTGTTTGATGGGAGGTTACATACATACACACATAATTGGTATATCATTGACTTTGCACATGCAGATAAGCACATTTATTTTTCCTGAAATTTATGCTAATGAGGAATTGTCATTAGCTTGAGGAAACATAGTTTTTTTCCACATAAGAGATGGTACAGGAATTGGGCTCAAAAAGTCAGTTCCTGAAAATATCTAGCTATTTGTCAAACTGTCCTGAGATTTTCCCAGAGCACAGATTCCTTATTTCTGCTCTGGAAACTTAACTGCTTTGAGTATCAAAGGTCAGAGGCTGGCATGGGCATTATTTAATTCATATGTAAGAAAATGGAAAGTGTCCAGGAATGTAGCAGTTTGTAGATGATAGCTTGAAAAAGAGAGACAGAGAAAAACAATAGAAACAAAAACAACAAAAATAGGCAGGTGTAGTTAGTCATTTAGTTTTAATAGGTAAAACTTAATTGGGGTTTGGGTCATAGAAGAAACAAGGGGATTCCATGAAGTCATCAATATCTGCTTTATTGTCTCTGTTAATGGCTTAGACTGCATGTGTAAATGAGTCATATCTGACTCTTTTGATCCCATGGACTGTAGCCTATCATTTGCTTCTCCAAGGGATCTTCCAGACACAGGGATCGAAACTGGGTCTGCAGATGACTTACCATCCGAGCCACCAGGGAAGCCATTAATCTGTGTCAGTCACAAAAAAATTGTGGAAAATTCTTAAAGAGATAAGAATACCAGACAACTGTACCTGTTTCCTCGGAAATGTGCATGCAGGTGAAGACACGACAGTTGGAATTGGAGAAGGAAAAATGAACTAGTACAAAATAGGGAAGGAAATACATCAAGGCTCTATGTTGTCACCCAGCTTATTTGACTTCTATGCAGAAGACATCATGGAAAGTAACTTGCTGAAAGAATCTGAAGTTGGCAACAAAATTACTGTGAGCAGTATGAATAGCCTTAATTATAAAAGGACAACAACAAAAAAGAAAATAATAAGAGGACAACACACAAATGGCTGAAAAACACTAGAAACTAAAGAGTCTGCTGGTGAAGATTAAAGGGGAGAGTGGAAAAGCTGGATTAAAACTCAATATAAAAACAAACAAATACAAAAAATAAGATTATAGAATTTGGTCCAGTCATTTTGAGATATATCAATGGGATATAATTGAATCAGTGACAGGTTTCACTTTGTTCACCTCTGATATCACTGTGGGAAGTGACTGCAGCCATGAAACTTAAAGGCACTTTCCCCTTGGATGAAACTATGACCAATCTAGACACCACATAAAGAAGCTGAGAGATTATTGAAAAAGATCCAAACAGTCAAAGTTGATTTTCAGGAGTAACCTATGGAGAAGGGAGCAGGACCACAAGAACTGAGGGCCAAAACATTGATGTTTTGCAACAGTCATGCTGGAGAAGACATATAAGAGTTCTGTGGTGAGCATGGAGTTCAAACTAGTAAAGCAAGAAGGAAATAATCTCTGACTCTTCTCAGAAGGACTGATGCTGAACATGAAGAGCCAATATATTGGCCACCTGAGGCCAAGAGCAAAATCACTGGAAAGAAATTTATGCTGGGAATTATTGGGGGCAGGAGAAGAAGGGAACAACAGAGGGCAAGATGGCTGCAAAGCATCACTCACTGAAAGGTCATGAGTTTGAAGGGGAGGAGAGCCCAGGTTTCTTGCTGTGCATGGAGTCACAAAGAGTCAGACAAGACTGAGTGACTGAACAACATCAAAAGATTGATATTGGCAGTGCTTGGGAGATGGTTCGGAGAGCATGGTAACTCTGTCAGGGTACCTGTGATGATAAGTGAAATTCAGGACAATTAGAAAGAAAACAGCTCTTGTCAGTTTCCTTCTTTTCCTCCCTCAAATTGTACTTCTCACAATGTCTTTAGAGAGCTTTCCAGAGAAGGAGAACTCCTGCGGAGTCATGTGGTATCCTGAGATGGAAACCTTACCCACCTGCCACTTGAATCTACAATCTTGGTCTTAGCAGAAGCAGTCATTGTCTCTAGATATCTGCTACAGCTGGCCATCTTCTGATGTGGTAACAGGCATAGTATGTGATCTTTAGGATGAGGTGAGAGTTACACAAACTTATAGCTTCTAAATCAAACTCTGTAATCTTTTGAACTGTGGTGTTGGAGAAGACTCTTGAGAATCCCTTGGACTGCAAGGGGATCCAACCAGTCCATCCTAAAGGAGACCAGTCCTGGGTGTTCACTGGAAGGACTGATGCTGAAGCTGAAATCCCAATACTTTGGTCACCTCATGTGAAGAGTTGACACTTTGGAAAAGACCCTGAGGCTAGGAGGGATCGGGGACAGGAGGAGAAGGGGACGACAGAGGACGAGATGGCTGGATGGGATCATTGACTCTATGGACATGAGTTTGTGTAAACTCCGGGAGTTGATGATGAACAAGTAGGCCTGGCATGCTGTGATTCATGGGGTCGCAATGAGTAGGACACAACTGAGCGACTGAACTGAACTGAATCCTGCGAGAAGCGTCTTTGACTTGTTTATCCTGGTCACCTTTAGGAATGCTTTCAAGGTGCTACATTACTGAGGATGGATGTAGGTAGGAGACCAGAGCCATTTTGATTTTGCCACTTGCCTTCTCTGTGAATAGACAATTCCTCTTCTCTTTATGTCACACTTTTTGTCTTCAGATGAAGGTTGAGGATTGTGGACGTGTGTGAATGCATGTGAAAGCCCCATAAAACTGAAAACAGGGAGTACAAAGTTTTCCTCTTTGAATCAGATCTCAAGATTTTTAGTTTTATGGATCTGCATTATCAGAGCATATCAAATATGCATAAAATTATTTTATGATGATTGCCACACAGAGTTGAAGCCAGAGGTCCTGTATAGTCATCATATTAGCAGTGTGGTGGGGCTTGGACATTTAAGGTATTATGTAAGAAGCATGTGGGCGATCTTATAAATTCCTTCTATTTTAAATGTTTTTCTGATACACTTGGGAAGGGGGAAGGCAGCTTCTACCCTGTGGGAACGGAATTCCAGATTTCATCCTTAGTTTCTTTGATTCCCAAGAATAGTCTTCATTACTGGTGAGTGTGCATCCTCATATAGGAAGGTAGTATCCTATTACAAGAAGGCCTGGTTCAAACTCCAGGCATCTACTTAGGCTTCTCTGGTACTCCCATATTAGCCTGTGGGTGTTTTGTTATTGCCAGACATAATAGACATCTAAGGTCCCACTCAACTTCTGCTAGGCTGATCGGGAGAGTACCATAGTTTTTAACTATGTTTGGGTGCAGTAGCTTGGTGATTATTGAAATGCTTTCAACCTTTGCAACTCACCCATTTGTCTTGCCCTTTGAAATGTGAAAGCAGGGTTTTAAATAGTCACTTTAATTTGTGCCTCTTTCTGTTTTGGAATTAGCCATTTCATCATCCAAAATCTCTAACATAAATTTCCAAAAGAGAACCCAGACATATACTCACAAACACATTCTTAATCTGATGCACACACACACACACACACACACACACACACACACACACACACGAACAGTCACAATCTTATATGCTCAAAACACAGTTAGGAAATGAAAAGAAAACAACTCAGTGAAGGACACCTATGAACTGCACAGAGTTTCCTCGTTACTTGTTTCTAGGCTTAATGTTGGAAGTTATTTTGTAGATTAATGATTTCACTCTAATGACATTTCAAATCAGAATGTTTTAAGTAATTAGCCTCCAACTAATAAAAATAAATGAAAAAAGAAAAAAATAAATAAAAATAAAAACGAATAATCTATATTCCCCATTAAAAAAATAAAAGATATACCTTTGTTCTGCATCCCCTGGGATCTTAGAATATTTTGCATGTAACAATATTCTGTGATTTGCTAAAATGAAAATAATCGTGTAGAGTAACAAAATTGAAGTCATATTGACCTCTTTAGGCTCTGCAGTTGCACATTGGCTTGTTTTATATATATATATATATATATATATATATATATATATATATATATATATATATATATATATACTACATGTTTCGATGCTGTTCTCTCAAAACATCCCAACCTCGCCTTCTCCCACAGAGTCCAAAAGTCTGTTCTGTACATCTGTGTCTCTTTTTCTGTTTTGTATATAGGGTTTTCATTACCATCTTTCTAAATTCCATATATATGTGTTAGTATACTGTAATGTTCTTTATCTTTCTGGCTTACTTCAGTCTGTATAATGGGCTCCAGTTTCATCCATCTCATGAGAACTGATTCAAATGAATTCTTTTCAATGGCTGAGTAATATTCCATGGTGTATATGTACCACAGCTTCCTTATCCTTTTGTCTGCTGATGGGCATCTAGGTTGCTTCCATGTCCTGGCTATTATATACAGTGCTGCTATGAACATTGGGGTGCACGTGTCTCTGTGAGATCTGGTTTCCTCGGTGTTATATTTTAAGCATCCAATTTCATTCTCTGAACTTCTCCCATCAATTTCTCTACTCCTTGCCCAAATCTTCTGTATTTACATTACTTAAATTTTTGTTTTCGCTTTTACTATTTTAGGCACCAATTATAAAATAAACACACAAAGGAAATAAAATTGAAATAATGTACAATGTTTCCTTAAAGTATTGAGCAGTTTTCTCTATATGCTTTTGAGAATTAAAGGCACTGATATGTTAAAGCCATATGGGAATTGTTCACCAAGGTAATATATCATGTAACCAGGCTTCCCTTGGTAGGACAACTGAAGTACAGGTTAATAATATGCTTTCAGGAGGGAACCAAAACAGTAGCTTTTCAACATGTCCTTATCCATGCCTTATCCAAGTTATCACAGAGGACTAAGTGGATTAATCCTGTTCTCTCTGAGACGGACTTGCCACTCTAAACAGAACATGAAAATAAGGTAGAAGGGACTGAGAAGGAATAGAATATATTTCAAGTATATGGCCTTGAAATAGAAGATGGAATCTCCTTTAAGGTGACATTGCTCAAAGCATCCACATTAGACTATACAGTAAAACACCTGAAATCTAAACCAAGGCCATTGGATTTGGGGCTTGAAATGATATTGGAGGACACCAATTTCCATAACTCTTCAAAGTGCTGTAAAACGATTACCTCTAAAGCATGGTATTCTCACCTACATTTAATGAACATTTTCAGTAAAAGAAAAAGAGTGTGTTTGGTGAACCACTCCGTTACCTACACAAATATTCCACAGATTTCACTGTTAGCTGTAAGAATAACGGTGAACTTAACTTGGTGTTGTCCTATGTGAGTTACCATACCAAAACAGGGACATGGCTTAATGTTGCCACAACTATCTAAAGGAAGGGCCTCAATTCTGAGATTGCCAAGATTTCTAGGTAGTGTTCATGAGAGTCTGGATAGTCCAACAAACAGAAACTCTGCTCAGAGTATTTTGTTGTAAAACATATTAATGATCAGCCATTGATTTTGATCCCTGCTTACTCCATGACTTTTTTAGTTGATTAAAATGAATGATTCCTTTATAAATTTTAGGGAAATAGGGCCTGAAATAACATGCTTAGAATGGGTTCTTATAGACTGTAAACTTCATGAGAACAGCAATCATTTTATAATTTGAATTCCTACATTTGACATTCATGTAAATATAATAAATATTTATCAACTTGGAAAAATTTCTCAGTAAGTAGGAAAGGTCAATTATGATAACAGTGCAGGTTATAGGATGTTGTTGAGTAATGTGTATAGCATTTGGTTGGGTATTATATTTCTTTATTGATAATTCAGCAAGTACTTAAAATGTGTCATTTGCAGGCTCTAAGTTTTAGCTGATGTGAAAGACACATAAAGAAAAGAAGATAGACCCAAAACGTATGGAACATCTGATATCTGTGCTCAGCTTGGAGGTCACAGAGAAGTTCCTTCTAACCCCAAGAGGGAGTTGAGGCAAACTTGTTAGAAGGGGCTTAGCATGACAAAGTAGTTTGTGTGATTGTAGCTCCAGAAGCACAGTATAAGAGAAAGATACTGAAATTACTAAGGAAAATATATATCATGTCTTCAAAGAAATTGTTAACCAGGCTGATATGCTACAGTCACCACCATGAATTTATTCTGTATCTGTGGGAACAGATAAGCAACATCTAAACATGCACTAGGAAATATAGGGTGGAATCTTGGTGTCAGGAAATAAATGTGTGCCTTAAGACAGCAGAGCAAAAATGACCCTGTAAAATACATATCTTGTGTTGTCTATGGGCTAGTCACTGATTACATCATGCTATCTTTGGTATCACAGTAATGGTTAATGGTGATCATGGTTTTGGACATGCTACAATATCTATATTTTCAAGTACAAGAGGAATTTCTGTAATGAAGACAATCTGCTGTCTAACCTCTTAAGACTTTATCAATAACTTATAGATTACAATGTAGATGTAAATGCACTAAGGTGCATACAATGTATTTGCATTTGTTTTTATTTTGTTTGTATCTCTTCCTGCACCCATGCTATCCTATTTAAGACACCCATTTATTTCAGCAGGGATGATTTCAGAATTCACTTTATATCCATTACCTCTTTTCCCTTTGTTCTCATTTTCTTGCTTACAAACATTAGATCAGGTATCATTTACCCAGGACAGATAACAAAAGTTTTCCAGAACAGAAGAGTTTATAATACAGTGCAGTGAAATAGCCAGACATTGATCTAAAGCCTCATTTCCACTTCGTTGTTTGAAAATGAAGTTATGAAATGAAAATGAAGCAAATGAAACTATGATGATGAACAAGTAATTTTATTGCTCAGTTACAAGAATTATAGGTATTTGTTGACATCTTCCAAAGTAAATTTTAATCTTCATTAGGCTCCATAATCTGACACTTATTTGATAGGTCAGTTTTAATTAGCATGGTTTTCATATAATGATGACTCTTGATAAATTGATTTGAAAGAGAGGAGGCAGATGTATAAGTGGTCGTTGGCATTGAGGACCATGAGTTGCCTCTCTGTTGCTGATTAGGATAAGGACTTTCATGGGCTGACATATCATTATAGGTAACTGGAAATTTAGAAGGCTCCACCATCAGTCCAGAATAACTGCTCTGTGATGGAGAAACGATGGGGTTCTGAGAAGTAGGCGTAGTTGTAGTAGCAATGTCCTCAAGCTGGCCATTTACTTGAGTGTAGCTGCTATGTGAGTGCCAATTAAAAATGCTCACCTGATTTAAAACAGCAGGTTGGTCTACCACAATCTGTTCTCTTTGTCTAACTGATATTGACGATGGGGAAGGTAAGTCACACGGAGGTAGGGCACTTGTATTAGCGACTCTCTGGCTGGTATAAGGGTTTTGTATGAAAGGCACACTTAAACTTGTGGAGGCTGAAAATGCACTCTCTCCACTAGTTTCAGGAAGAAAATCAGAGTTATGATCATCTGTGTTGACCCTGGCTTTAACATGCTTCGTCTTGTAATCTCGAACTAATGAAGATATTGGAGACACATTGTTAATCCCAACTCTTCTTTTCATTCTTACTAACAGTTGGGGATAGCCTCTTTTGAAATTTGGATTATAGTAGATATGTAGCTAAAATCAAAGGATAAAATTATTTAATTTCTTTATAAGCCAAGGTAAAACTGACAAATACATTTAAACCATAACAATGTATACCTTTAATGATACCAATTAAATAGCATCAAATGAAACACAGCCATTAGTAGTTTTAACAGCTAACATGTTAGAAACAATTATGCCCCTCAACTAAAAATGCTTGGTACATATACAGTAAATACAGTACATACACATATATGCATATATGTATATGTATATACATATACATAAATAAGTAGCTTCCGGACTTGTATATGATTTCAAGTTGCTAGGAAAGCTTGTTAAATATCAAATATTTTAGCCTCCAGATGTTCTCAACTTCAAAAAATTAAACTTTTTCAACAATTTGCTATCTCAATTTTTAATTCTGTTTTTTTTTTTTTCCCCAGTGGGTTTTGTCATACATTGATATGAATCAGCCATGGATTTACATGTATTCCCAATCCCGAATTCTGTTTTATGAACATGCTTTCTAATTCACATGGTTTAATCTTACATATTGCCAACGAGTGAATATTTTGGGATACCTTGCTCAAAAGAGAGATGTTGTTTTCTTCTTCCAGAAAGTAAGGTAGTGAAGCAGATCTTTGAAAAGTTGGTCGCTTCTTACTAAATCCATATAGGTTAAGCTGCTGAACTAAGCTTTTCATACTATTGGTTTCAAGTACTCTGAAAGGTGCCTTTCTTTCCAAGACTTCTTTCTTGAAGTGTTCTTCATTGATCACTATACAAGTGCCACTCTCATCCCACCAAATAGATTCAAACTGATCACTTTCAACTATTGCCCACAATTTTTGAGGAAATCCAGGTGGAAGAGGTGCATTCACCTCATCTGTTTCAGAGACAGAAAATGTGTAACGTGGCCTTTTTATCACAACTTCCTCATACAAAGCCTGAAAAGCATATTCTTCAACCATAGATCTCAAAACCTTGTCCCCAGTAAGTGTACAATCATACAAAGAAGATCTAATGGAGGTTTCTGAACCAGTTGATTCATCTTTTGGAGGAACATCTTGAATTTCTGAAGAAATATGTGCCATCTTAGGTCAATCTTTCTTCAGATACTTTTCTCATTTGTCTGGCTTTACACAGTGCAACTTCAAATTCTGCTTGGCTGGCCTACAGAGATAAACTCTCTAGGTCATCACAGTGGTTCTGAAAGTCAAAAGCTGTGACATCACAAAATCACTAGACTCCTAGCAATTGTTGGGTAGCATTCAACCAGTGTTTACTTCAGCATCATGTTAAAATACAAGCTGCTTACAGAAATAGTAACCAAACCATGAAGCCTGCAAAATTTCATTCCTCAAGAATTTTTACACAGAAAAATCACATCAAGAAATCTACCTGGTTTCTGAAATAAAAGTGATTTATCACCCTTCTATACACATACTTAATATTCAGTACTGTTACCCAACCAAACTTGGGTCTACTGGCTTCTGTGTAATGAAGTCAATCAACTGACTGTGGGTTTCAGTGAAACCATGTGTTTATTGTAGGACCAAGCAGGGTATCCTAGCAGATGGTGCTTCAAAGACCCCCACTCCCCAAATAGTTTCAAGAGAAATATTTTAATGACATATTGAGGTTGGGCCATGGGGTGTGTAATCGGTTTTGGGGCATTCTATTAATGGTCTGCTACTGAGGACATCGGGAGTCAACATAATCAACTGTCCGGTTCCAACTAATCTGTGGTATATGCACTTAAATTTCAGTCTGGTGGGGGCTTTAGCATCTCTAAAACTTCACAGGATATTGCTGAGAATGTTATCTATGGCCACTGAGGAGGAACAAAAGATCATTGATTTTGCTAAATCTTTATAATTCTATATTACTTGATTATTTTCCTTTGTTTCTGGCTTTTCTAGTTTCTTGATTAAAATGAATCTTGGAACAGGAGGAGGTCTACAATCTCCTACCTCTCTCTCTATTTTCATAGTTTTCAATCTTAAGAAGGGACTGCTTAGAAAAAGAAAGGAAATTAAGTGTTGGGCTTAGAGCTCAATTATAAATATGACTGAAAATCTCAGTTGCAGGTTAAATTTTTTTTTTTCAGGTTGCCCATGTATTGGAGTGTTTGAGTCAACAAAAAATTTGGCTATTTCCTGTGGAGATGGAGCATGGAGTTGGAAATAATTCTGATATCTAACAGAAATTATTAGATAACAAATTATCTAATAATTAAAAATGTTAGATAACAAATTATCAATATTTTCTGTTATGCAAACATATCTATTTTATAAAGATACTTGTATATCTATATGCATATGTATATATAAGCATATATATTGTCATTAAACCTGGACAGACATTTGAAAATTGGTCAATATTGATTAAAAGAAATGAGCGGAGTGATATAAAAGATTCCTCATATTTGAGATGCATCCAAGAAAACATATTTTGAAGTATTTCCACTTACATATATATATATATATATATATATATATATATATATATATTCAATAACCAAGTACATTTTTGAATCATTTTACTTTTAGGTTTTATTTTTTTTCCATGCTGTTATACCTAAATGTAATTAAAACCATTGAACTTTTTTAACACACACACACACACACACATATATGTTTATATGTCAAAATGTAATTTTAGGCAACTTTATTTAGGTGGCCAAACACTGTGCTTGCCCCCAAGCAAATTTAACTTAATGAACTGGTTGGGAAGCCCAGTATTACTTAATGATTTTCTAGCTGAATATTTCTGATCCTGTTTCTGAAAGTCTCTCCCTTAATCTAGCTCATCTTCCACTATTCTTTCTGTATTAAGAGATGGGGTTCATACTTCTGAGGACACCTTGAGCCCATAAAATTGCAATTATCATTTACTTAAAGATATTGTTTTAAGAAAGCTATTGTTATCCTCACAATGGATACAGCTTTAAACATCCAGGTCTAGTAACATAGGGACACGTCTCAGCCACATGCACAGTGGTCAACTAGCTGAATTTGGGATAACAGCTACCCACTTCATGGGTAAAACAGATGCACAGGGCACTGTGCAGAGATCATAATCAGACTCTTCTTGCTAGCTGATCATTGAAATTATATGGTATATACATCAAAATCACTTCTCCACAATTCAGTCTGTAAAATTTTCTTTCATCACTTTGAACTTCTGGTACCAAATATTTCAAGAGAAATCATTGATGATCAAAATTTCTCTTCCTTCATGCCACAGTGGTTCAGCTTCCTGCCCCCTCCACATCATATCTTTTCTTTCTTGTCCTCCTTTGTATTTTTCTATTTGCCCATTAGAGAAAATCTAACTAGATAACATGAACAGACTCAATATATTATGTTAATGGAGAAATATATTATAGGCTGTGTATTTTGTCAGCATTTTACCCAGTTGTCAGAGAAGCATGGCACAAATGCTCCAGCAGGAAACTTAAAACCAGCAGTATTATATATAATAAGTAACTATCACCTTAGAGTACGCTTAGAAAATAAGGTCTTATCCAAAACACTGAGGGAAGACAAAGGTACAAGAATACAATAATTATCAGTGTTGATAGGAAAACATAGGGTTAATAGTACATTTGAATTCTCAGTATTACACAAAGTAAGATCATGGCATCTGGTCCCACTGCTTCATGGGAAATAGAAGTGGAAAAGGCAGAAGCAGTGACCAATGTCCTCTTTTGTGGCTCTAAATTCACTGCAGATGGTGATGGCAGCTATAAAATGAGAAGACAGTTACTTCCTGGAAGAAAACCTCTCACAAATTTAGAAAGCATGTTAAAAAGTGGAGACATGACTTGACCAATGGAGGCACACAGAGTCACATCCATGGTCTTGCCAGTAAACAGGTACAGATGTGAGAACACCAAACTGCTCTTCTGCGAATGACTTGTGAGTGTCCATTGGATTATAAGATCAAGCCAGTCAAACATAAAGGAAATCAACTCTGAAGATGCATTAAAATCACAGGCGCCAAAGCTGAGTCTCCAAAGCTTTGACCAACTGACCAAGGAACTGACTCACTAGAAAAGACCCTGATTCTAAGAAGCAGTGAAATCAGGAGGAGACATGTGTTAGAGAGGAGGAAAAGGTTGTCTACCTTCACCCAATCCATGGACATGATCTCAGGCATAACCTGGAAGATGGTGAGGGGCAGAGACACCTTGTGCACTGCAGTCCAAGGGGTCACAAAGAGTCAGACATTGCTTTTTGGCTGAACAACTACAAGATTTTAATAAAATGGATCTTCCAGTGTCGTGGTGGAGTCTCATAATGTTAGAGGAATAGGAGACACAGTCCACTTTCTCCCACACAAATCCATCAAAGGATGTACCACACATGGAACACCTTCCAGAAACCAATTTGTGAAAGATGTTGATGGGCCCTAGAAACTGAGAAAGGAAAACAGTCTCTTAAAAACGAGGTAGGACAAAATAAGAGACAGAAGGGAGGAAAAGTTTTTAGGGATGGAGACCTGTCTCAGAGAGGTTGTCATAAAGGAGGAGAAATTTTCACAATATAGGAAACCCTCTCTCATAGGTGCCAGTGGGAGAAGAAACAGAACCAGGGGAAAAAAGAAAACACACACACATACACACACACACACACAAACACACAGATTATGCCAATAAATGCAATTACTAGCCAAGAAGTGGCTCAGATGCTCCACTGTCATCCATGGGGCCTGGGAGGGAGGCCTGGGATGTATCAAACACACTATGATTAGAACCAAGCTTTAGTGCCCTGAGGACAGCTAAGGTGACATAGAAACTTAAACCATGGGAACACTAGAGACAGAAATTTTAGAAAAATCCTTTCCTTTGAGAAGGTTCTAAGGCCACATAGTGAACCATGTCACAATCACAGAACAGAAGACTGTGCACTAGAAAATACAAAAGGAGACCAATCCAGCTTCCATTTAAGACTCTTCTCCCCATGGAGGGAGAGAGGAATTCATATGACTGCCAGAGGCAGAAGGACATAGGCTACTGGTATCTTGGCCCCAGAGACATCCCCTACCAAGCTCTAAGCTGGTTGACAGTTGCTAATGATGAATTCCTGGGTTTATGGACAGTTCACATAGGCTAAGATCATAATAGCCTGGGTTCAGCTACACTGAGGAGACCTGTGGCACACCTGAGACTGTGCCCTCTGGAACAGGAAGTGAATTGAATGGCTGAGACCAGAGAGTGGCATAAGATGCATGGCCCAACTGGGACTGTGCCTTGCCCACTACACAGTCACCTGAGAGTTTGAACTTGGGAAGAGCACAAAGCACATAGCCAACCATTGTCAGTTCTCTTGCTGAGCACCTAAGTGCCTGATTGGCTTAGACCTGGGAAATGCAAGAAACACAGGGCCCACTTGGGACAGTGCCCTCATGTAGCAACTGGGAGGCAGAACAGGGTGGACCCAGAAAGTACTTGTCACATTTTTCAGTGGCAAGGCCAATGTGGTTCATCCACCTTGAACAACCCCACATATACCATTGGTATTTGTTTTCAGTGTCCACCATGCCCAACCCATGGATTGAGTTCCATTCTCCCATGTTGCAGGTAGGTTTAAATTATTTTACGGTCTGAGCCAGCAGAAATCCCTTAAAATCTGCTTCATCTGACACTATGTTTTTCATATCTGTAAGATCAAATGGGGTCTATTTTAGGATTTCCTTGACTCTCCTTACATTTAGAACACACAAAACACAGTTATTCCAATTAAATTAATGTCTCTGTCTGCAATTACTAAAATCTATGCCACTTCTGCCTGAGTTTCAGTTCTCAAGTGAATTTTATGACAATTTTTCTAACCTTCGTGAGATTTAATATGTTCTTTAATTGGTTCGGGACTTGTTCCATACTTTTCTTGTGAATTGGCTGCTCATGTCTTTAAACATGTCTTCATAAATTTAAAGGCCAGTGATACATCTTTCTTATAAACTGTTGAATCATGCCTCTTGCTCATTTTTCTATCAGGTTTTAAGGTATTCTAAGAATTCTAAGAGTCATCTCTTGGGTTTGTTTATGGCATGCTTTTTCTACCTCTTAAAATATTCCCCAGTGTGATGGACCTTGGGAGAGTAAGCAAGTAGACAACAGGATGTGCACACTTCACAGGAAACCCAGGAAGACCCACTAAGCCAACAAACTGTCCCCAGGGATGAAACACAGGCAGGTTGATCCGACGAGTCAATTGAAAAAAGTAGGACTGAGGTGGAGAACACAATCCATTCCCCTTTCCTCCAGAGCCAAGCAGCTCAATAAGCGACCATGGGAACTAGATGCACAGGACAGGATGACTCAGTGTTTCGTTCAAGAAACTGGAAGCTTGTGGCAGCTGCTCATGGAAATGAATTCCACCTTGGTTTTGGATGTGAGGTAAGCTGCAAGGGAGCTTCCAGCAAGAAAACAAGATGAGAAAAGAAATTTGTGAGGGCACGTGTTGGGACGACTTTTGCACACAAGGTCACAGCAGCTCTGGGCAAGCTCCACCCTGTGCTGGGGATACTAATCAGCCGCAGGTGGGCATTTCCTGCATGGGATACCCCAGCACAACCTGAAACATGCATTTCTCTGTCTCTTCCCCATCACTCTGTTCAAACCCAAGCCTTGGTACTACTTCCAGTGAGGTGACCCCGATTCTTAGACTTGAAACGAGACAGCTCGCTGTGGATCAAGGGCAAGTGTATTCACTGCATTCTCAGAGCTTGAAAACAGGGGTTTCCGACTGGAGATCAGAAAATGGAGGCGAGCTCCGAGAACACTGAGACAAGGAGGCGGTATGGAAAAGTTTCTGTCGGCTGACCCATAATTCAATGGGATTCAAGGCGCATTAAGAACACATTGCAGGACAAACGAGCAATGATTCTCTCTTCCACAGAAACTTAAACACAACCTAGCTGTCATGGATGGATTTTAGGAAAGATATCAAAAGCTAGATAATGGTGAAAGCTGAGAGAGAACAGAACAAATGCCTGAGGAGTGTGGCTGTAGGGCAAGGTTTGGAGGAAATGCACTCTGCCTACTGTGTGACCCATCGGAGTTGACATAGAGGTGAGGGTGGCAGGTTAGTTTGGAGGCCTGTTTAGGGCATTACAAATGCCTCCTTTCTCCCAGCAAATCATCTGAATTGTTCCTCATCCTCCGCTAGACATGTCAGGATGGGGCTTTGTGACGTCAGAGCTCACCCAGGGCCACTATTGGCTGGGGAAGATACTTGCTGACCTCATGAACCATGAGGGTCAGGCTCCATGAGGACGTGTATATATAGGGGTGCTCAGTGGCACTGGGCAGAACAATGTGAATCCTCCAAATGACTGAGGTAAATGGGAAGGCACAAGAGTCCAGAGTAGTTATGGGACACCCACCTCCTGTTACACAGAATAAGATGAAAACCTCGTATCAATTGTGGTTCAGGAAAAAACATCAAGGTAAGCTGAACCCACCCAAAGTCGACTTGTCCATACACCCCAGCCCAGAAGACACACTCCTCTGCCCTTGCCTGGCACATAACCCTTCTCTGCCCACACCACTTCTCCTGAAGCCATTGTTCCTACCTGTCTTCACACTCTACCCTAAACCAGATCCATTCTTTGCTCCCTGTCTTGTTTCTCCAGGTGGGCAGGGTAACCATAAGGGTGAATCCCTTTCCGGCAAAGCTGCACAAGAAAATTTCTCTGAAAACTCTCACCACAAAGAAGCTTAAGGAGATCCGATGCTCAAATCTCTGTATCCAGAGTTGCAAGGCGGTAGAACAGCTGAAATAGAAGGAAACAGAAAAGGTCCCAGAGACCATGGAGACCACTGACATTCCAGTTAATCAGAAGGAACCAGAGGAGGTCCAGGAGGGCATGGACAACAGTGCCATTCCAGGTAATCAGAAGGAAACAGAGGAGCTTCCAGAGACCATGGTGACCCCTGCCATTCCAGCTAACCAGAATGAATCAGAGGAGCTTCAAGAGTCCATGGAGGCCCCTGCATTGCCAGCTAATCAGAATGAACCAGAGGAGCTTCCAGAGACCATGGAGACCCCTGTCATTCCAGCTAATCACAATGAACCACAGGAGGATCCTGAGACCATGGAGTCCCCTGACATTCCAACCGGATCAGTGGACAGCCAGTGACTTCAGTGCATGGCTACATACATCAGAAATGCTTGGGAGACTGGCCGCTGAGTACTGGCCAAAAGTAGAGATCCTGAATATTATAGCAACTGCATACACTAATAACGAAAACAAAATAAAATCAAGCTGATGTGAAATTCTGTTTGTCTCTGAGTTCGCTGAGAGTAGGGGGCAGAGAGAGCAGGGAAGTGATAAATCTGTGAGGAGGCAGGGAGATGGCATCTGTAGCTTTGGAGATCGGACCAGAAGATCCAGGTTGCCAGAAAGTAGGGGGAAGAACTGGTTCCAGACTGAGCTTCAAAGACACACTTCCCATGGGAGAAGAGGAAGAGGACTTGGAGTTTCTCTGTGCGAGTGCAGAGATGGACACTTAGCTGGGGAGCTGTGTCGTGTGTGCAGGGCAGTGCCATTTGTTCAAAAGGCATACAGAGGAGATGCCCCTTTAAAAAAGTGGAATATTGACATTTGCAGCAACATGGAATGTAGAATATGGAGTAAAATAACTCAGACATACATTGACAAATACTGTATAATATCACTTAGAAAATCTAAACATACCACAAAGTAGATAATATGATAAAAATGGAGGCGCACAGATATAGAGAAGCATATACTGGTTACCAGCGGGGAGGGGAAGAGGGCGGGGCAATACAGAGGTGGGGGAGTGGGAGGCACGCAGTGAAAGTTAGGTGGAAGATGATCTCAGGGATGCATTGTACAACATGGGGAATTGAGCCAGGACTTTGTCATAACTATAAATGGAAAGCAAACTTTAACAACTGTATAATCAGAAAGAAAAGGAAAGAATTGTGGGGGAGGAAGGAGGGAAGAAAGGAAGGAAAAGAATGGTGTTTCTGGAGGTCGAAAAGTCAATACTGATTAGGCCCTTTTCATCAAAGGATTCTATTTTATTTTATTTTATTTATTTTAATTGTTAGGTATTTACTTTACAGTACTGTGGATGTTTTTGCATACATTGACATGAATCAGCCATGGGAGTACATGTATTCCCCATCCTGATTCACCCTAACATCTTCCTCCCCATCCAATCCCTCTCGGTCAACCCAGTGAACCAGTCCTGGGCACCCTGTCTTATGCATCAAACATGGATTGGCTATCCCTTTCACATATGATAATATACATGTTTCAATGCTATTCAATCAGATCATCCCACCCTCGCCGTCTCCCACAGAGTCCAAAAGACTGTTCTGTATATCTGTGTCTCTTTTGCTGGCTCCCATATAGGGTTATCATCTCCATCTTCCTAAATTCAATATATATGCCTTTGTATAGTGTATTGATGTCTTTGTTTCTGATTTACTTCGCTCTGTATAATAGGCTCCAGTTTCATCCACCTGATTAGAATGGATTCACATGTGTTCTTTTTAATGGCTGAGCAATATTCCATTGTGTATATGTACCACAGCTTTTTTACACAGGTGTCTGCTGATGGACATCCAGGTTGCTTCCATGCCCTGGTTATTGTAACCAGTGCTGTGCTGAACATTGGGGCACAAGTGTCTTTTTCACTTCTGGGTGATTCAGGATTTCAAAGAGGAGAAACCATGATGACTATTAGCTTGTTAGTGGTAAAAGCTGCACATGAGTTTGGTTGGAGGAGTGGGAACAAATTTGAAGATGGTTGTTTCAAACCAGCTGAGAATGTTCAGATGGATATGTGTGGTGCTGTCGTGCTGGGGGACATCTCTGATTGCTCTGTTCTCAACAGCAACAGAGGATTTTCTTTCCTTCCTTTCATTTCCCTTGTTTCCCTTTCTCCCTTTTTTGTCCCTAACTGAATTTCTTTCACAAACATTCAATGTGTTGTGCTGTGCTGTGCTTCATTCCTCAGACGAGTCCAACTCTTTTTGATCCCATAGACTGTAGCCCGCCTGGCTCCTCTGTCCATGGGGTTTCTCCAGGCAACCACACTGAAGCAGGTTGCCATTAGCCCCTCCAGAGGATCTGCCCAACCCATGGATTGAGTTCCATTCTCCCATGTTGCAGGTAGGTTTTAATTATTTTACGGTCTGAGCCAGCAAAAATCCCTTAAAATCAGCTTCATCTGACACTATACTTTTCATATCTGTAAGATCAAATGGGGTCTATTTTGGATTTCCTTGTCTCTCCTTACTTTTAGAACACACAAAACACAGTTATTCCAACTAAATTAATGTCTCTGTCTGTAATTAGTAAAATCTATGCCACTTCTGCCTGAGTTTCAGTTCTCAAGGGAATTTTAGGATGATTTTTCTAACCTTCATGAGTTTTAATATGTTCTTAATGTGGTTCAGGACTAGTTCCATACTCTTCTTTTGAATTGGCTGCTCATGTCTTTAAACATGTCTTCATAAATTTAAAGGTGAGTGATACATCTTTCTTATAAAGTGTTGGCTCATGCCTCTTGCCCATTTTTTCTATCAGGTTTCAGATATTCTAAAAATTCTAAGAGTCATCCTTTTTGGTTTGTTTATGGTGTGCTTTTTCTACCTCTTAAAATATTCAGCAGTGTGATGGAACTTGGGAGAGTAAGCAACAAGTGGACAACAGGATGTGCACACTTCACAGGAAACCCAGGAAGACCCACTAAGCCAACATACTGTCCCCAGGGATGAAACACAGGCAGGTTGATCCTACGAGTCAATTGGAAAAAGTAGGACTGAGGTGGAGCACACAATCCATTCCCCTTTCATCCAGAGCCATGCAGATCAATGAGAGACCATGGAAAATAGATGCACAGGACAGGATGACTCAGTGTTTCGTCCAAGAAGCTGGAAGCTTGTGGCTGCTGCTCATGGAAATGAATTCCACCTTGGTTTTGGCTGTGAGGTAAGCTGCAAGGGAGCTTCCAGCAAGAAAACAAGATGAGAAAAGAGATTTGTGAGGGCAAGTGTTGGGACAACTTTTGCACACAAGGCTCACAACAGCTCTGGGCAAGCTCCACCCTCTGCTGGGAATACTAATCAGCCACAGGTGGGCATTTCCTGCATGGGATCCCCCAGCACAACCTGAAACATGCATTTCTCTGTCTCTTCCCCATCACTCCATTCAAACCCAAGCCTCAGTACTACTCCTAGTGAGGTGACCCTGATTCCTAGACTTGAAACGAGACAGCTCGCTGTGGATCAAGGGCAAGTGTATTCACTGCATTCTCAGAGCCTGAAAACAAGGGTTTCCGACAGGAGACCAGAAAATGGAGGCGAGCTCCGAGAACACTGAGACAAGGAGGGGGTATGGAAAGGTTTCTGTCGGCTGACTCAGAATTCAATGGGATTCAAGGAGCATGAAAAACACATTGCAGGACGAATGAGCAATGATTCTCTCTCGCACAGACACTTAAACACAACCTAGTTCGCATGCAGGGATTTTAGTCAAGATATGAATAGCTAGATAAAGCTGAAAGCCGAGAGAGAACAGAACGAATACCCGAGGAGTATGGCTGTGGGGCAAGGTTTGGAGGAGATGCACTCTGCCTGCTGTGTGAACCATCAGAGTTGACATTGAGGTAAGGGTGGCAGGTGAGTTTGGAGGCCTGTTTAGGGCATTACAAATGCCTCATTTCTCCCAGAAAATCATCTGAATTGCTCCCCATCCTCCGCTAGACATGTCAGGATGGGGCTTTGTGATGTCAAAGCTCACCCAGGGCCACCATTGGCTGGGGAAGATACTTGCTGACCTGATGAAGCATGAGGGTCAGGCTCCATGGGGACGTGTATATATAGGGATGCTCAGTGGCACTGAGCAGAACAATGTGACTCCTCCAAATGACTGAGGTGACTGGGAAGGCACAAGGCTCCACAGTAGTTATGGGACACCCACCTCCTGTTACACAGAATAAGATGAAGACCTCCTGTCAATTGTGGTTCAGAAAAAAAATATCAAGGTGAACTGAACCTATCCAAAGTCCACTTGTCCATTGACCCCACCCCAGAAGACACACTCCCCCCTCCTTGCCTGGCACATAACCCTTCTCTGCCCTCACCCCTTCTCCTGAAGCCATTGTTCCCACCTGTCTTCACACTCTACCCTAAACCAGAGCCATTTTTTGCTCCCTGTCTTGTTTCTCCAGGTGGGCAGGGTAACCATAAGTGTGAATCCCATTCCGGCAAAGCTGCACAAGAAAATTTCTCTGAACACTCCCACCACAAAAAAGCTTAAGGAAATCCGATGCTCAAATCTCTGTATCCCGAGTTCCAAGGCGAATGAACAGCTGAATTAGAAGGAAAGAGAATAGTTCCCAAAGACCATGGAGGCCACTGCCCTTCCAGATAATCAGAAGGAACCAGAGGAGGTCCAGGAGGCCATGGACAACAGTGCCATTCTAGGTAATCAGAAGGAAAAAGAGGATGTCCCAGAGAAGTTCCAGAGACCATTGAGACCCCTGCATTTCCAGCTAATCAGAAAGAGCCATAGGAGGTTCCAGAGACCATGGAGATCCCTGAATTTCCAGCTAATCAGAATGAACCATAGGAGGTTCCAGAGACCATGGAGAACCCTGCCATTCAAGCTACTCAGAATGAACCACAGCAGGATCCTGAGACCATGGAGTCCGTGACATTCCAGCTGGACCAGTGGACAGCCAGTGACTTCAGTGCATGGCTACATACATCAGAAATGCTTAGGGGTCTGGCCGATGAGTACTGGCCAAAAGTAGAGATCCTGAATATTATAGCAACTGCATACACTAATAACAAAAATAAAATAAAATCAAGTTGATGTGAAATTATGTTTGTCTCTGAGTTCTCTGATAGTAGGGGGCAGAGAGGGCAGGGAAGGGATAAGTGTGTGAGGAGGGAGGGAGATGGCTTCTGTGGCGTTGGAGATGGGACCAGAAGATCCAGGTTGCCAGAAAAAAGGGGGAAAACTGGTTCCAGACTGAGCTTCAAAGACACATTTCCCATGGGAGAAGAGGAAGAGGACTTGGAGTTTCTCTGTGCAAGTGCAGAGATGGACACTTAGCTGGGTAGCTGTGTCCTGTGTGCGGGGCAGTGCCATTTGTTCAAAGGGCATACAAAGGAGCTGCCCCATTAAAAGAGTGGAATATTGACATTTGCAGCAACATGGAATGTAAAATATGGAGTTAAATAACTCAGACATACATTGACAAATACAGTATGATATCACTTAGAGAATGTAAACATACGGCAAAGTAGATAATGTGATAAAAATGGAGGCTCACTAATATAGAGAAGCATTTACTGGTTACCAGCGGGGAGGGGAAGAGGGTGGGACAATACAGAGATGGGGGAGTGGGAGGCACGCAGTGAAAGTTAGGTGGACGATGAGCTCAGGGATGCATTGTACAACATGGGGAATTGAGCCAGGACTTTGTCATAACTATAAATGAAAAGCCAACTTTAACAGTTGTATAATCAGAAAGAAAAAGAAAGAATGAGGGGGGATGAAGGAGGGAAGAAAGAAAGAAAAATAATGGTGTTTTTTGGAGTTCAAAAATTCAATACTGATTAGGCCCTTTTTATCAAGGCATTCTATTTTATTTTATTTTATTTATTTTAATTGGTGGGTATTTACTTTACAATATTGTGGAGGTTTTTGCAATTAATTGACATGAATCAGCCATGGGAGTACATGTATTCCCCATGCTGATACCCCCTTACATTTTTCTCCCCATCCGATCCCTCTCGGTCAACCCAGTGAACCAGTCCTGGGCACCCTATCTTATGCATCGAACTTGGAATGGCTATCCCTTTCACATATGATAATATACATGTTTCAATGCTATTCTCGCAGATCATTCCACCCTCGCTGTCTCCCACAGGGTCCAAAAGACTGTTCTGTATATCTGTGTCTCTTTTGCTGGCTCCCATATAGGGTTATCATCTCCATGTTCCTAAATTCAATATATATTTCTTAGTATAGTGTATCGGTGTTTTTCTTTCTGACTTACTTCGCTCTGTATAAAAGGCTCCAGTTTCATCCACCTGCTTAGAATAGATTGACATGTGTTCTTTTTAATGGCTGAGCAATATTCCATTGTCTCTATCTAACACAGCTTTCTTAACCATTTGTCTGCTGATGGATATCCAGGTTGCTTCCATGCCCTGGTTATTGTAAACAGTGCTGTGTTGAACATTGGGGCACACGTGTCTTTTTCACTTCTGGGTGATTCAGGATTTGAATGAAGAGAAACCATGATGACTATTAGCTTGTTAGTGGTAAATGCTGCACATGAGTTTGGTGGAAGAAGTGGGACCAAATTTGAAGATGGTTGTTTCAAACCAGCTGAGAGTGCTCAGATGGATATATGTGGTGCTGTCCTGTTGGGGGACATCTCTGATTGCTCTGTTCTCAACAGCATCAGAGGATTTTCTTTCCTTACTTTCATTTCCCTTGTTTCCCTTTCTCCCTCTTTCGTCCCTACCTGAATTTCTTTCACAAACATTCAATGTGTTGTACTGTGCTGTGTTTCACTCGTCAGCCAGGTCCAACACTTTTTGACCCCATACACTGTACCCACCAGGCTCCTCTGTCCAGGGGGATTCTCCAGACAAGCACACAGGAGCAGGCTGCCATTAGCCCCTCCAGAGGATCTGCCAAACCCATGGACTGAGTTCCATTCTCCCATGTTGCAGGTAGGTTTTAATTATTTTACGGTCTGAGCCAGCAGAAATCCCTTAAAATCAGCTTCATCTGCCACTATGTTTTTCATATCTATAAGATCAAATTGTGTCTATTTTTGGATTTCCATGTCTCTCCTTACTTTTAGAACACACAAAACACAGTTATTCCAACTAAATTAATGTCTCTGTCTGTAATTACTAAAATCTATGCCACTTCTGCATGAGTTTCAGTTCTTAAGGGAATTTTAGGACAATTTTTCTAACCTTCGTGAGATTTAATATGTTCTTAAAGTGGTTCGGGACTAGTTCCATACTCTTCTTGTGAATTGGCTGCTCATGTCTTTAAACATGTCTTCATAAATTTAAAGGCCAGTGACACATCTTTCTTATAAAGTGTTGGCTCATGCCTCCTGCCCATTTTTCTATCAGGTTTTAAGATATTCTAAGAATTCTAAGAGTCATCTATTGGGTTTGTTTATGGCGTGCTTTTTCTATCTCTTAAAATATTCAGCAGTGTGATGGACCTTGGGAGAGTAAGCAACAAGTGGACAACAGGATGTGAACACTTCACAGGAAACCCAGGAAGACCCACTAAGCCAACAAACTGTCCGCAGGGATGAACCTCAGGCAGGATGATCCTATGAGTCAATTGAAAAAAGTAGGACAGAGGTGGAGAACACAATCCATTACCCTTTCATCCAGAGCCATGAAGCTCAATGAGAGACCATGGGAACTTGATGCACGGGACAGGATGAATCAGTGTTTCGTCCACGAAGCTGGAAGCTTGTGGCAGGTGCTCATGGAAATGAATTCCACCTTGGTTTTGGAAGTGAGGTAAGCTGCGAGGGAGCTTCCAGCAAGAAAACAAGATGAGAAAAGAGATTTGTGAGGGCACGTGTTGGGACGACTTTTGTACACAAGGGTCACAACAGCTCTGGGCAAGCTCCACCCTGTGCTGGGAATACTAATCAGCCGCTGGTGGGCATTTCCTGCATGGGATCCCCCAGCACAACCTGAAACATGCATTTTTCTGTCTCTTCCACATACTCTGTTCAAACCCAAGCCTTGGTATTACTCCTAGTGAGGTGACCCTGATTCCTAGACTTGAAACGAGACAGCTCGCTGTGGATCAAGGGCAAGTGTATTCACTGCATTCTCAGAGCCTGAAAACAAGGGTTTCCGACTGGAGACCAGAAAATGGAGGCGAGCTTCGAGAACACTGAGACAAGGAGGCAGGATGGAAAGGTTTCTGTCAGCTGGCCCAGAATTCAATGGGCTTCAAGGCACATTAAGAACACACTGCAGGACGAACGAGCAAGGATTCTCTCTTCCACAGACACTTAACACAACCTAGTTGTCATGGATGGATTTTAGGCAAGATATGAAAAGCTAGATAATGGTGAAAGCCGAGAGAGAACAGAACAAATGCCCGAGGAGTGTGGCTGTAGGACAAGGTTTGGGGAAGATGCACTCTGCCTGCTGTGTGCCCCATCGGAGTTGACATAGAAGTGAGGGTGGCAGGTCAGTTTGGAGGCCTGTTTAGGGCATTACAAATGCCTCATTTCTCCCAGAAAATCATCTGAATTTCTCCCCATCCTCCGCTAGACATGTCAGGGTGGGGTTTTGTGATGTCAAAACTCACCCATGGCCACTATTGGCTAGGGAAGATACTTGTTGACCTCATGAAGCATGAGGGTGAGGCTCCATGGGGACGTGTATATATAGGGGTGCTTAGTGGCACTGAGCAGAACAATGTGAATCCTCCAAATGACTGAGGTGACTGGGAAGCCACAAGGCTGCAGAGTAGTTATGGAACACCCACCTCCTATTACCCAGAATAAGATGAAGACCTCCTATCAATCTTGGGTCAGAAAAAAAATTAAGGTTAGGTGAACCCACCCAAACTCCACTTGTCCATTGACCCCACCCCAGAAGACACACTGCCCTGTCCTTGGCTGGCACATAACTCTTCTCTGCCGACACCCCTTCTCCTAAATCCATTGTTCCCACCTGTCTTCACACTCTACCCTAAACCAGAGCCATTCTTGCTCCCTGTCTTGTTTCTCCAGGTGGGCAGGGTAACCATAAGTGTGAATCCCCTTCTGGCAAAGCTGTATAAGAAATTTTCTCTGAAATCTCCCTCCCCAACAAAAAGCTTAAGGAAATCAAATACTCAAATCTCTGTATCCAGAGTTCGAAGGCGAATGAACAGCTGAATTAGAATGAAACAGAAAAGGTGCCAGAGACCATGGAGACCACTGCCATTCCAGCTAATCAGAAGGATCCAGAGGAGGTCCAGGAGTCCATGGACAACAGAGCCATTCCAGGTAATCAGAAGGAACCAGAGGAGGTCCCAGAGACAATGGAGACCCCTGCCATTCCAGCTAATCAGAATGAACCACAGAAGGATCCTGAGACCATGGAGCCCTTGACATCCCAGCCGGACCAGTGGACAGCCAGTGACTTCGGGACATGGCTAGATACCTCAGAAATGCTTGGGGGTCTGGCCGCTGAGTACTGACCAAAAGTAGAGATCCTGAATATTATAGCAACTGCATACACTAATAACGAAAACAAAATAAAATCAAGGTGATGTGAAATTAGGTTTGTCTCTTAGTTTGCTTATTGTGGGGTCAAAGGGGGCAGGGAAGGGATAAGTGTGTGAGGAGGGAGGGAGATAGCTTCTGGGGCATTGGAGATGGGACCAGAAGGTCCAGGTTGGCAGAAAGAAGGCGGAAGAACTGGTTCCAGCCTGAGCTTCAAAGACACACTTCCCATGGGAGAAGAGGAAGAGGATTTGGAGTTTCTCTGTGCGAGTGCAGAGATGGACACTTGGCTGGGGAGCTGTGTCCTGTGTGCGGGGCAGTGCCATTTGTTCAAAAGGCATGCAGAGGAGCTGCCCCATTAAAAGAGTGGAATATTGAATTTTGCAGCAACATGGAACGTAGAATATGGAGTAAAATAACTCAGACATACATTGACAAATACTGTATGATATCACTTAGAGAATCTAAACATACCGCAAAGTAAAGAATATGATAAAAATGAAGGCGCACAGATATAGAGAAGCATCTACTGGTTACCAGCGGGGAGGGGCAGAGGTTGGGGCAATACAGTGGTGGGGAAGGGGGAGGTACACGGTGAAAATTAGGTGGAAGATGAGCTCACGGATGCATTGTACAACATGGGGAATAGAGCCAGGACTTTGTCATAACTATAAATGGAAAGCAGGCTTTAACAGTTGTATAATCAGAAAGAAAAGGAAAGAATGAGGGGGGATGAAAGAGGGAAGAAAAAAAGGAAAAGAATGGTGTTTTTGGAGGTCAAAATGTCAATACTGATTAGGCCTTTTCATCAAAGGATTCTATTTTATTTTATTTTATTTATTTTAATTGGTGGGTATTTACTTTACAATATTGTGGAGGTTTTTGCCATACATTGACATGAATCAGCCATGGGAGTACATGTATTCCCCATCCTAATTCCTCCTCATATCTTCCTCCCCATCCAATCCCTCTCGGTCAACCCAGTGAACCAGTCCTGGGCACCCTGTCTTATGCATCGAACATGGACTGGCTATCCCTTACACATATGATAATATACATGTTTTAATGCTATTCAATCAGATCATCCCAGCCTCGCCATCTCCCACAGAGTCCAAAAGACTGTTCTGTATATCTGTGTCGCTTTTGCTGGCTCCCATATAGGGTTATCAGCTCCATCTTCCTAATTTCAATATATATGCCTTAGTATAGCGAATTGGTGTTTTTCTTTCTGACTTACTTTGCTCTGTATAATAGGCTCCAGTTTCATCCACCTGATTACAATGGATTCACATGTGTTCTTTTTAATGGCTGAGCAAAATTCCATTGTGTCTATGTACCACAGCTTTCTTACCCATTTGTGTGCTGATGGACATCCAGGTTGCTTCCATGCCCTGGTTATTGTAAACAGTGCTGTGTTGAACATTGGGCCACACGTTGCTTTTTCACTTCTGGGAGACACAGGATTTCAATGAGGCGAAACCATGATGACTATTAGCTTGTTAGTGGTAAATGCTGCACATGAGTTTGGTTGAAGGAGTAGGACCAAATTTGAAGATGATTGTTTCAAAGCAGCTGAGAGTTCTCAGATGGATATGTGTGGTGCTGTCCTGCTGCGGTACATCTCTAACTGCTCTATTCTCAATAGCAATGGAGGATTTTCTTTCCTTCCTTTCATTTCCTTTGTTTCCCTTTCTCCCTCTTTCGTCCCTACCTGAATTTCTCTCAGAAACATTCAATGTGTTGTGCTGTGCTGTGCTTCATTCCTCAACCACGTCCAAATATTTTGTACCCCATGGACTGTAGTCCGCCAGACTCCTCTGTCCATAGGGATTCTCCAGGCAAGCACACTGGAGCAGGCTGCCATTAGCCCCTCCAGAGGATCTGCCCAACACATGGATTGAGTTCCATTCTCCCATGTTGCAGGTAGATTTTAATTATTTTATGGTCTGATCCAGCAGAAATCCCTTAAAATCAGCTTCATCTGACACTATGTTTTTCATATCTGTAAGATCAAATGGGGTCTATTTTTGGATTTCCATATATCTCCTTACTTTTAGAACACACAAAACACAGTTATTCCAACTAAATTAATGTCTCTGTCTGCAATTACTAAAATCTATGCCACTTCTGCCTGAGTTTCAGTTCTCAAGACAACTTTTGGAGGATTTTTCTAACCTTTGTGAGATTTAATATGTTCTTAAAGTGGTTCGGGACTAGTTCCGTACACTTCGTGTGAATTGGCTGCTCGTGTCATTAAACATGTCTTCATAAATTTAAAGGCCAGTGATACATCTTTCTTATAAAGTGTTGGCTCGTGCCTCTTGCCCATTTTTCTATCAGGTTTTAAGATCTTCTAAAAATTCTAACAGTCATCTTTTGGGTTTGTTTATGGCATGCTTTTTCTATCTCTTAAAATATTCAGCAGTGTGATGGACCTTGGGACAGTAAGCAACAAGTGGACAACAGGATGTGAACACTTCACAGGAAACCCAGGAAGGTCCACTAAGCCAAAAACCTGTCCCCAGGGATGAACCTGAGGCAGGTTGATTCTACGAGTCAATTGAAAAAAGTTGGACTGAAGTGGAACACACAATCCATTCCCCTTTCCTCCAGAGCCAAGCAGCTCAATGACAGACCATGGGAACTAGATGCACAGGACAGGATGACTCAGTGTTTCACCCAAGAAGCTGGAAGCTTGTGGCAGCTGCTCATGGAAATGAATTCCACCTTGGTTTTGGCTGTGAGGTAAGCTGCAAGGGAGCTTCCAGCAAGTAAACAAGATTAGTAAAGAAATTTGTGAGAACACGTGTGGCGACACCTTTTGCACACAAGGCTCACAACAGCTCTGGGCAGGCTCCACCATGTACTGGGAATACTAATCAGCCGCAGGTGGACATTTTCTGCATGGGATCCCCCAGCACAACCTGAACATGCATTTCTCTGTCTCTTCCCCATCACTCGGTTCAAACCCAAGCCTCAGTGGTACTCCTAGTGAGGTGACCCTGATCCTAGACTTGAAACGAGACACCTCCCTGTGTAGCAAGGGGAAGTGTGTTCACTGCATTCTCAGGGCCTGAAAACAACGGTTTCTGACTGGAGACCAGAAAATGGAGGCAAGCTTCGCGAACCTTGAGACAAGGAGGCAGGATGGAAAGGATTCTTTCGGCTAGTCCAGAATCCAATGGGTTTCAAGGCACATTAAGAACACATTGCAGGATGAACGAGCAATGATTTTCTCTTCCACAGACACTTAAACACAACCTAGCTGTCATGGATGGATTTTGGCAAGATATGAAATGCTAGATAACGGTGAAACCTGAAAGAGAACGGAACGAATGCCCGAGGTGTGTGGCTGTGGGGTGAGGTTTGGAGGAGTTGCACTCTGCCTGCTGTGTGACCCATCGAAGTTGACATAGAGGTGAGGGTGGCAGGTGAGTTTGGAGGCCTGTTTAGGGCATTACAAATGCCTCCTTTCTTCAAGCAAATCATCTGAATTGCTCCCCATCCTCCACTAGACATGTCAGGATGGGGCTTTGTGATGTCAAAGCTCACCCAGGGGAAGCATTGGCTGGGGAAGATACTTGCTGACCTCATGAAGCATGAGGGTCAGGCTCCATGGGGATGTGTATATATAGGGGTGCTCAGTGACACTGAGCACAACAATGTGAATCCTCCAAATGACTGAGGTGACTGGGAAGCCACAGGGCTCCAGAGTAATTATGGAACACCCAACTCCTGTTACCCAGAATAAGATGAAGACTTTCTATCAATTGTGGTTCAGAAAAAAATATCAAGGTGAGCTGACCACACCCAAACTCCACTTGTCCATCCACCCCACCCCAGAAGACACACTCTCCTGTCCTTGCCTGCCACATAACCCTTCTCTGCCCACACACCGTCTCCGGAAGCCATTGTTTCCACCTGTCTTCACACTCTACCCTAAACCAGAGCCATTCTTTGCTCCCTGTCTTGTTTCTCCAGGTGAGCAGGGTAACCGTAAGGGTGAATCCCATCCCGGCAAAGCTGCACAAGAAAATTTCTCTGAAAACTCCCACCTCAAAAAGCTTAAGGAAATCAGATGGTCAAATCTCTGTATCCAGAGTTCCAAGGTGAATGAACTGCTGAATTAGAAGGAAACAGAAAAGATCCCAGAAACCATGGAGATCACTGCCATTCCTGTTAATCAGAAGGAACCAGAGGAGGTCCAGGAGACCATGGACAACAGTGCCATTCCAGGTAATCAGGAGGAAACAGAGGCGGTCCCAGAGACCATGGAGACCCCTGCCATTCAGCTAATCAGAATGAATCAGAGGAGGTCACAGAGACCATTGAGACCCCTGCATTTCCAGCTAATCAGAATGAGCCATAGGAGGTTCCAGAGACCATGGAGACCCCTGCCATTCCAGCTATTCAGAATGAACCACAGGAGGTTTCTGAGACCATGTAGTCCCCTGACGTTCCAGCCAGACCAGTGGACAGGCAGTGAGTTCGGGGCATGGCTACATACCTCAGAAATGCTTGGGGGTCTGGCCGCTGAGTACTGGACAAAGGTAGAGATCCTGAATATTATAGCAACTGCATACACTAATAATGAAAACAAAATAAAATCAAGGTGATGTGAAATTATGTTTGTCTCTGAGTTCTCTGATAGTAGGGGGCAGAGGGGGCAGGGAAGGGATAAATGTGTGAGGAGGGAGGAGATGGCGTCTGTGACGTTGGAGATGGGACCAGAAGGTCCAGATTGGCAGAAAGTAGGGGGAAGAACTGGTTCCAGACTGAGCTTCAAAGACACACTTCCCATGGGAGAAGAGGAAGAGGACTTGGAGTTTCTCTGTGCGAGTACAGAGATGGACACTTAGCTGGGGAGCTGTGTCGTATATGCAGAGCAGTGCCATTTGTTCAAAAGGCATACAGAGGAGCTGCCCCATTAAAAGAGTGGAATATTGATGTTTGCAGCAACATGGAATGTAAAATATGGAGTAAAGTAACTCAGACATACATTGACAAATACTGTATGATATCACTGAGAGAATCTAAACATACCGCAAAGTAGAGAATATGATAAAAATAGAGGCGCACAGATATAGAGAAGCATCTACTGTTTACCAGCAGGGCGGGGAAGAGGGCGGGGCAATGCAGAGATGGGGGAGTGGTAGGCACGCGGTGAAAGTTAGGTGGAAGATGATCTCAGGGATGCATTGTACAACATGGGGAACTGAGCAAGGACTTTGTCATAACTATAAATGGAAAGCAAGCTTTAACAGTTGCATCATCAGAAAGAAAAGGAAAGAATGAGGGGGGAGGAAGGAGGGAAGAAAGAAAGGAAAATATTGGTGTTTTTGGAGGTCAAAGTGTCAATACTAATTAGGCCCTTTTCATCAAAGGATTCTATTTTATTTTATTTTATTTATTTTAATTGGTGGGTATTTACTTTACAATATTGTGGAGGTTTTTGCCATGCATTGACATGAATCAGCCATGGGAGTACATGTATTCCCCATCCTGATTCCCCCTCACATCTTCCTCCCCATCCAATTCCTCTCTGTCAACCCAGTGAAACAGTCCTGGTCACCCTGTTTTATGCATCGAACATGGACTGGCTATCCCTTTCACATATGATAATATACATGTTTCAATGCTATTCTCTCAGATCATCCCACCCTCGCCGTCTCCCACAGAGTCCAAAAGACTGTTCTGTATATCTGTGTCTCTTTTAATGTCTCCCATATAGGGTTATCATCTCCATCTTCCTTAATTCAACATATATGCCTTGTATAGAGTATTCGTGTTTCTCCTTCTGGCTTACTTTGCTCTGTATAATAGGCTCCAGTTTCATCCACCTGATTAGAATGGATTCACAAGTGTTCTTTTTAATGGCTGAGCAAAATTCCATTGTGTCTATGTACCACAGCTTTCTTACCCATTTGTCTGGGGATGGACATCCAGGTTGCTTCCATGCCCTGGTTATTGTAAACAGTGCTGTGTTGAACATTGGTGCACACGTGTCTTTTTCACTTCTGGGTGATTCAGGATATCAATGAGGAGAAACCATGATGACTATTAACCTGTTAGTGGTAAATGCTGCACATGAGTTTGGTTGAAGGAGCGGGACCAAATTTGAAGATGGTTGATTCAAACCAGCTGAGAGTGCTCAGATGGATATGTGTGGTGCTATCCTGCTGGGGGACATCTCTGATTGCTCTGTTCTCAACAGCAACGGAGGATTTTCTTTCCTTTCTTTCATTTCCCTTGTTTCCCTTTCTCCCTCTTTCGTCCCTACCTGAATTTCTTTCACAAATATTCAATATGTTGTGCTGTGTTGTGCTTCATTCCTCAGCCAAGTAAATCTCTTTTTGACCCCATGGAATTTAGCCTGCCAGGCTCCTCTGTCCATGGGGATTCTCCAGGCAAGCATACTGGAGCTGGCTGCCACTAGCCCCTCCAGAGGATCTGCCAAACCCATGGATTGAGTTCCATTCTCCCATGTTGCAGGTAGGTTTTAATATTTTATAGTCTGAACCAGCAAATATCCCTTAAAATCAGCTTCATCTGACACTATGGTTTTCATATCTGTAAGATCAAATGGGGTCTATTTTTGGATTTCCATGTCTCTCCTTACTGTTAGAACACACAAAACACGGTTATTCCAATTAAATTAATGTCTCTGTCTGCAATTACTAAAATCTATTCCACTTCTGCCTGAGTTTCAGTACTCAAGGTAATTTTAGGATGATATTTCTAACATTCATGTGATTTAATATGTTTCTAAAATGGTTCGGGACTAGTTCCATATTCTTCTTGTGAATTGGCTGCTCATGTCTTTAAACATGTCTTCATAAATTTAAAGGCCAGTGATACATCTTTCATATAAAGTCTTGGCTCGTGCCTCTTGCCCATTTTTCTTTCAGGTTTTAAGATCTTCTAAAAATTCCAAGAGTCATCTTTTGGGTTTGTTTATGGTGTGCTTTTTCTACCTCTTAAAATATTCAGCAGTGTGATGGAACTTGGGAGAGTAAGCAACAAGTGGACAACAGGATGTGAACACTTCACAGGAAACCCAGGAAGACCCACTAAGCCAACAAACTGTCCCCATGGATGAACCTCAGGCAGGTTGATCCTATGAGTCAATTGAAAAAAATAGGAGTGAGGTGGAGCACACAATCCTTTCCAATTTCCTCCAAAGCCAAGCAGCTCAATGACAGACCATGGGAACTAGATGCACAGGACAGGATGACTCAGTGTTTCGTCCACGAAGCTGGAAGCTTGTGGCAGCTGCTCATGGAAATGAATTCCACCTTGGTTTTGGCTGTGAGGTAAGCTGCAAGGGAGCTTCCAGCAAGAAAACAAGATGAGAAAAGAGATTTGTGAGGGCACGTGTTGGGACGACTTTTGCACACAAGGCTCACAACAGCTCTGGGCAAGCTCCACCCTGTGTTGGGAATGATAATCAGCCGCAGGTGGGCATTTCCTGCATGGGATCCCCCAGCACAACCTGAAACATGCATTTCTCTGTCTCTTCCCCAACACTCCGTTCAAACCCAAGCCTCGGAAGTACTCCTAGTGAGGTGACCCTGAGTCCTACACTTGAAACGAGACAGCTCGCTGTGGAGCAAGGGCAAGTGTATTCACTGCATGCTCAGAGCCTGAAAACAAGGGTTTCCGACTGGAGACCAGAAAATGAAGGCGAGCTCCGCGAACACTGAGACAAGGAGGCGGGATGGAAAAGTTTCTGTCATCTTGCCCAGAATTCAATGCACTTCAAGGCCCATTAAGACCACATTGCAGGAAGAACTAGCAATGATTCTCGCTTCCACAGACAATTAAACACAACCTAGCTATAATGGACGGAGTTTAGGCAAGATATGAAAAGCTTGATATTGGTGAAAGCTGAGAGAGAACAGAATGAATGCCCGAGGAGTGTGGCTGTGGGGCAAGGTTTGGAGGAGATGCACTCTGCCTGCTGGGTGACCCATCAGAGTTGACATATAGGTGAGAGTGGCAGGTTAGTTTGGAGGCCTGTTTAGGGCATTACAAATGCATCCTTTCTCCCAGCAAATCATCTGAATTGTTCCCCATCCTCCGCTAGACATGTCAGGATGGGACTTTGTGATGTCAAAGCTCACCCAGGGCCACCATTGGCTAGGGAAGATACTTGCTGACCTCATGAATCATGAGGGTGAGGCTCCGGGTGACCTGTATATATAGTGGTGCTCAGTGGCACTGAGCAGAACAATGTGAATCCTCCAAATGACTGAGGTGACTGGGAAGCCGCAAAACTCCAGAGTAGTTTTGGAACACCCAAATCCTGTTACCCAGAATAAGATGAAGACTTCCTATGAATTGTGGTTCAGAAAATAATATCAAGGTGAGCTGAACCCATCAAATCTCCACTTGTCCATCGACCCCACCCAAGAAGACACACTCCCCTGTCCTTGCCTGCCACATAACACTTCTCTGCCCACACCCCTTCTCCGGAAGCCATTGTTCCCACTGGTCTTCACATTGTACAACATGGGGAATAGAGCCAGGACTTTGTCATAACTATAAATGGAAAGCAGGCTTTAACAGTTGTATAATCAGAAAGAAAAGGAAAGAATGAGGGGGAGGAAGGAGGGAAGAAAGAAAGGAAAAGAATGGTGTTTTTGGAGGTAAAAAAGTCAATACTGATTAGGCCCTTTTCATCAAAGGATTCTATTTTATTTTTTTAATTGGTGGGTATTTACTTTACATTATTGTGGAGGTTTTTGCCATACATTGACATGAATCAGCCATGGGAGTACATGTATTCCCCATCCTGATTCCCCCTCATATCTTCCTCCTCATCCAATCCCTCTCGGTCAACCCCGGAAACCAGTCCTGGGCACCCTGTCTTATGCATCGAACTTGGACTGGCTATCCCTTTCACATATGATAATATACATGTTTCAATGCTATTCTCTCAGATCATCCCACCCTCGGCGTCTCCCACAGAGTCCAAAAGACTGTTCTGTATATCTGTGTCTCTTTTGCTGTCTCCCATATAGGGTTATCAGCTCCATCTTCCTAAATTCAATATATATGCCTTTGTATAGTGTATTGGTGTTTTTCTTTCTGACTTACTTCGCTCTGTATAATAGGCTCCAGTTTCATCCACCTGATTACAATGGATTCACATGTGTTCTTTTTAATGGCTGAGCAATATTCCATTGTGTATATGTACCACAGCATTCTTACCCATTTGTCTGCTGATGGACATCCAGGTTTCTTCCATGCCCTGGTTATTGTAAACAGTGCTGTATTGAATGTTGGTCCACACGTGGCTTTTTCACTTCTGAGTGATTCAGGATTTAAATAAGGAGAAACCATGATGACTATTAGCCTGTTAGTGGTAAATGCTGCACATGAGTTTGGTTGAAGGAGTGGGACCAATTTGAAGATGGTTGTTTCAAACCAGCTGAGAGTGCTCAGATGGATATGTGTGGTGCTGTCCTGCTGGGGGAAATCTCTGACTGCTCTGTTCTCAACAGCAACGGAGCATTTTCTGTCCTTCCTTTCATTTTCCTTGTTTCCCTTTCTCCCTCTTTCATCCGTACCTGAATTTCTTTCACAAATATTCAGTGTGTTTTGCTGTGTTGTGCTTCACTCCTCAGCCAGGTTCAACTCTTTTGACCCCATAGACTGTAACCCACCAGGCCCCTCTGTATGTGGGGATTCTCCAGGCAAGCACACTGGAGCAGGTTACCATTATCCCCTCCAGAGGATCTGCACAACGCATGGATTGAGTTCCATTCTCCCATGTTGCAGGTAGGTTTTAATTATTTTACGGTCTGAATCAACAGAAATCCCTTAAAATCAGCTACATCTGACACTATGTTTTTCATATCTGTAAGACCAAATGGGGTCTATTTTTGGATTTCCATGTCTCTCCTTACTTTTAGAACACACAGAACATAGTTATTCCAACTAAATTAATGTTTCAGTCTGCAATTACTAAAATCTATGCCACTTCTGCCTGAGTTTCAGGTCTCAAGGGAAATTTAGGACGATTTTTCTAACCTTCGTGTGATTTAATATGTTCTTAAAGTGGTTCGGAATAATTCCATACTCTTCTTGTGAATTGGCTGCTCATGTCTTTAAACATGTCTTCATAAATTTAAAGGCGAGTGATACATCTTTCTTATAAAGTGTTGGCTCATGCCTCTTGCACATTTTTCTATCCGGTTTTAAGATATTCTAAAAATTCTAAGAGTCATCATTTGCATTTGTTTAAGGCGTGCTTTTTCTACCTCTTAAAATATTCAGCAGTGTGACGGACCTTGGGAGAGTAAGCAACAAGAAGACAACAGGATGTGAACACTTCACAGCAACCCCACGAAAACCCACCAAGCCAACAAAGTGTCCCGAGGGATGAACCTCAGGCAGATTGATCCTATGAGTCAATTGAAAAACGTTGGACTGAGGTGGAGCACACAATCCATTCCCCTTTCCTCCAGAGCCAAGCAGCTCAATGAGAGACCATGGGAACTAGATGTACAGGACAGGATGACTCAGTGTTTCGCCCAAGAAGCTGGAAGCTTGTGGCTGCTGCTCATGGAAATGAATTCCACCTTGGTTTTGGCTGTGAGGTAAGCTGCAAGGGAGCTTCCAGCAAGAAAACAAGATGAGAAAAGAGATTTGTGAGGGCACGTGTTGGGACGACTTTTGCACACAAGGCTCACAACAGCTCTGGGCAAGCTCCACCCTGTGCTGGGAATACTAATCAGCCGCAGGTGGGCATTTCCTGCATGGGAACCCCCAGCACAACCTGAAACATGCATTTCTCTGTCTCTTCCCCATCACTCCATTCAAACCCAAGCCTCGGTAGTACTCCTAGTCAGGGGACCCTGAGTCCTAGACTTGAAACGAGACAGCTCGCTGTGGATCAAGGGCAAGTGTATTCACTGCATTCTCAGAGACTGAAAACAAGGGTTTCCGACTGGAGACCAGAAAATGAAGGCGAGCTCCGCGAACACTCAGACAAGGAGGCGGGATGGAAAGATTTCTGTCCGCTGTCCCAGAATTCAATGGACTTCAAGGCACATTAAGAACACATTGCAGGACGAACGAGCAATGATTCTCTCTTCCATAGACACTTAAACACAACCTAGTTTTCTTGGATGGATTTTAGGCAAGATATGAAAAGCTAGATAATGGTGAAAGCTGAGAGAGAATAGAACGAATGCCCGAGGAGTGTGGCTGTGGGGCAAGGTTTGGAGGAGATGCACTCTTCCTACTGTGTGACTCATCAGAGTTGGCATATAGGTGAGGGTGACAGCTGAATTCAGAGGCCTGTTTAAGGCATTACAAATGCCTCATTTCTCCCAGCAAATCATCTCAATTGTTCCCCAACCTCCGCTAGACATGTCAGGATGGGGCTTTGTGATGTCAAAGCTCACCCAGGGCCACCATTGGCTGGAGAAGATACTTGCTGACCTCATGAATCATGAGGGTGAGGCTCCATGGGGAGGTGTATATATAGGGGTGCTCAGTGGCACTGAGCACAGCAATGTGAATCCTCCAAATGACTGAGGTGACTGGAAGCCACAAGCCTCCAGAGTAGTTATGGGACACCTACCTCCTATTACCCAGAATAAGATGAAGACCTCCTATCTAATTTAGTTCAGAAAAAAAGTCAATTGTGGTTCAGAAAAATAATTAAGGTGAACTGAACCCACCCAAACTACACTTGTCCATCGACCCCACCCCAGAAGACACACTCCTCTGTCCTTACCTGGCACGTAACCCTTCTCTGCCCACACCCCTTCTCCGGAAGTCATTGTTAACAGCTGTCTTCACACTCTACCCTAAACCAGAAGCATTCTTTTGTCCCTTTCTTGTTTCTCCAGGTGAGCAAGCAAACCAAAAGGGTGAATCCCATTCCGGCAAAGCTGCACAAGAAAATTTCTCTGAAATCTCCCACCACAAAAGAGCTGAAGCTAATCAGATGCTCAAATCTCTGTATCCAGAGTTCCATGAGGAATGAACAGCTGAATTAGAAGGAGACAGTAAAGGTCCCAGAGACCATGGAGACCACTGCTATTCCAGATAATCAGAAGGAACCAGAGGAGGTCCAGGAGACCATGGACAACAGTGCCATTCCAGGTAATCAGAAGGAACCAGAGGAGGTTCCAGAGACCATGGAGACCCCTGCCATTCCAGCTAATCAGAGTGAATCAGCGGAGGACACGAGACCATGGAGACCCCTGCATTTCCAGATAATCAGAATGAACCATAGGAGGTTCCAGAGACCATGGAGACCCCTGCCATTCCAGCTAATCAGAATGAACCAAAGGAGGTTTCTGAGACGGTGGAGTCCCCTGACATTCCAGCCGGACCGGTGGACAGCCAGTGACTTCGGGGCATGGCTACATACCTCAGAAATGCTTGGGGGTCTGGCCGCTGAGTACTGGCCAAAAGTAGAGATCCTGAATATTATAGCAACTGCATACACTAATAACGAAAACAAAATAAAATCAAGCTAATGTGAAATTATGTTTGTCTCTGAGTTTTCTGATAGTAGGGGGCAGACAGGGCAGGGAAGGGATAAGTGTGTGAGGAGGGAGGGAGATAGCTTCTGTGGCGTTGGAGATGGGACCAGAAGGTCCAGGTTGCCGGAAAGTAGGGGAAAGAACTGGTTCCAGACTGAGCTTCAAAGACACACTTCCCATGGGAGAAGAGGAAGAGGACTTGGAGTTTCTCTGTGAGAGTGCAGAGATGGACACTTAGCTGGGGAGCTGTGTCGTGTGTGCAGGGCAGTGCCATTTGTTCAAAAGGCACACAGAGGAGCTGCCCCATTAAAAGAGTGGAATATTGACATTTGCAGCAACATGGAAGGTAGAATATGGAGTAAAATAACTCAGACATCCATTGACAAATACTGTATGATATCACTGAGAGAATCTAAACATACCGCAAAGTAAAGAATATGATAAAAATGGAGGTGCACAGATATAGAGAAGCATCTACTGCTTAACAGCGGGGAGGGGAAGAGGGCGGGGAAATCCAGAGGTGGGAGAGTAGGAGGCACGCAGTGAAAATTCGCTGGAAGATGAGCTCAGGGATGCAATGTGCAACATGGGGAATTGAACCAGGACTTTGTCATAACTATAAATGGAAAGCAAGCTTTAACAGTTGTATAATCAGAAAGAAAAGGAAAGATTGTGGGGGGAGGAAGGAGGGAAGGAAGTAAGGAAAAGAATGGTGTTTTTGGAGGTCAAAACGTCAACACTGATTAGGCCCTTTTCGTCAAAGGATTCTATTTTATTCTATTTTATTTATTTTAATTGGTGGGTATTTACTTTATATATTGTGGAGGTTTTTTTCCATACATTGACATGAATCAGCCATGGGAGTACATGTATTCCCCATCCTGATTACCCCTCACATCTTCCTCCCCATCCAATCCCTCTCATTCAACCAGTAAACCAGTCCTGGGCGCCCTGTCTTATGCATCAAACATGGGCTGGTTATCCCTTTCACATATGATAATATACATGTTTCAATGCTATTCTCTCAGATCATCCCACCCTCGCCGTCTCCCACAGAGTCCGAAAGACTGTTCTGTATATCTGTGTCTCTTTTGCTGTCTCCCATAGAGGGTTATCATCTCCATCTTCCTTAATTCAATATATATGCTTTAGTATAGTGTATTGGTGTTTTTCTTTCTGACTTACTTTGCTCTGTATAATAGGCTCCAGTTTCATCCACCTGATTACAATGGATTCACATGTGTTCTTTTTAATGGCTGAGCAATATTCCATTGTGTCTATGTACCAGAAGTTTCTTACCCATTTGTGTGCTGATGGACTTCCAGGTTGCTTCCATGCCCTGGTTATTGTAAACAGTGCTGTGTTGAATATTGGGGCACACGTGTCTTTTTCACTTCTGGGTGATTCAGGATTTCAATGAGGAGAAACCATGATGACTATTAGCTTGTTAGTGGTAAATGCTGCACATGAGTTTGGTTGAAGGAGTGGGACCAAATTTAAAGATGGTTATTTCAAACCAGCTGAGAGTGTTCAGATGGATATGTGTGGTGCTGTCCTGCTAGGGAACATCTCTGATTTCTCTGTTCTCAAAGGCAATGGAGCATTTTCTGTCCTTCTTTTCTTTTCCCTAGTTTCCCTTTCTCCCTCTTTCGTCCCTACCTGAATTTCTTTTACAAACATTCAATGTGTTGTGCTGTGCTGTGCTTCATTCCTCACCCAGGTCCAACTCTTTTTGACCCGATGGACTGTAGCCTGCGAGGCTCCTCTGTACGTGGGGATTCTCCAGGCAAGCACACTGGAGCAGGCTTCCATTAGCCCCTCCAGAGGATCTGCCAAACACATGGATTGAGTTCCATTCTCCCATGTTGCAGGTAGGTTTTAATTATTTTATGGTCTGAGCCAGCAGAAATCCCTTAAAATCTGCTTCATCTGACACTATGATTTTCATATCTGTAAGATCAAATGGGGTCTATTTTTGGGTTTCCATGTCTCTCCTTAAAGTTGGAGCACACAGAACACAGTTATTCCAATTAAATTAATGTCTCTGTCTGCAGTTACTAAAATCTATGCCACTTCTGCCTGAGTTTCAGTTCTCAAGGGAATTTTAGCACGATTTTTCTATCCTTCGTGAGATTTAATATGTTCTTAAAGTGGTTCGGGACTAGTTCCATACTGTTCTTGTGAATTGGCTGCTCATGTCTTTAAACATGTTTTCATAAATTTAAAGGCGAGTGATACATCTTTCTTATAAAGTGTTGGCTTGTGCCTCTTGCCTATTTCTCTATCATGTTTTCAGATATTCTAAAAATTCTAAGAGTCATCATTTGCATTTGTTTAAGGCGTGCTTTTTCTACCTCTTAAAATATTCAGCAGTGTGATGGACCTTGGGAGAGTAAGCAACAAGTGGACAACAGGATGTGAACACTTCACAGGAACCCCAGGAAAACCAACTAAGCCAACATACTGTCCCCCGAGATGAACATCAGGCAGGTTGATCCTACGAGTCAATTGAAAAAAGTAGGACTGAGGTGGAGCACACAATCCATTCCCCTTTCCTCCAGAGCCAAGCAGTTCAATAAGCGACCATGGGAACTAGATGCACGGGACAGGATGAATCAGTGTTTCGTCCAAGAAGCTGGAAGCTTGTGGCAGCTGCTCATGGAAATGAATTCCACCTTGGTTTTGGCTGTGAGGTAAGCTGCAAGGGAGCTTCCAGCAAGAAAACAAGATAAGAAAAGAGATTTGTGAGGTCACGTGTTGGAACGACTTTTGCACACAAGGCTCACAACAGCTCTGGTCAAGCTCCACCCTGTGCTGGGAATACTAATCAGCCGCAGGTGGGCATTTCCTGCATGGGATCCCCCAGCACAACCTGAAACATGCATTTCTCTGTCTCTTCCCCATCACTCGGTTCAAACCCAAGCCTCGGTAGTACTCCTAGTCAGGGGACCCTGAGTCCTAGACTTGAAACGAGACAGCTCGCTGTGGATCAAGGGCAAGTGTATTCACTGAATTCTCAGAGCCTGAAAACAAGGGTTTCCGACTGGAGAACAGAAAATGGAGGCGAGCTCCCAGAACACTCAGACAAGGAGGCGGTATGGAAAGGTTTCTGTCGGCTGACTCAGAATTCAATGGGTTTCAAGACGCATTAAGAACACATTGTAGGACGAACGAGCAATGATTCTCTCTTCCAAAGACACTTAAACACAACCTAGCTGTCATGGATGGATTTTAGGCAAGATATGAAAAGCTAGATAATGGTGAAAGCCGAGAGAGAACAGAACGAATGCCCGAGGAGTGTGGCTGTGGGGCAAGGTTTGGAGGAGATGCACTCTGCCTGCTGTGTGACCCCTCGGAGTTGACATAGAGGTGAGGGTAGCAGGTGAGTTTGGAGGCCTGTTTAGGGCATTACATATGCCTCCTTTCTCCCAGCAAATCATCTCAATTGTTCCACATCCTCCGCTAGACATGTCAGGATGGGGCTTTGTGATGTCAAAGCTCACCCAGGGCCACTATTGGCTGGGCAAGACACTTGCTGACCTCATGAAGAATGAGGGTGAGGCTCCATGGGGACGTGTATATATAGGGGTGCTCAGTGGCACTGAGCAGAACAATGTGAATTGTCCAATGGCTGAGGTGACTGGGAAGCCACAAGGCTCCAGAGTAGTTATGGAACACCTACCTCCTGTTACCCAGAATAAGATGAAGACCTCCGGTCAATTGTGGTTCAGAAAAATAATTAAGGTGAGCTGAACCCACTCAAACTTCACTTGTCCATCGACCCCACCCCAGAAGACACACTCCCCTGTCCTTGCCTCACATGTAACCCTTCTCTGCCCACACCCCTTCTCCTGAAGCCATTTTTCCCACCTGTCTTGACACTCTACTTTAAAGCAGAGCCATTCTTTACTCGCTGTCTTGTTTCTCCATGAGGGCAGGGTAATCATAAGGGTGAATCCCTTTCCGGCAAAGCTGCACAAGAAAATTTCTCTGAAAACTCCCACAAAAAAAGCTTAAGTAAATCAGATGCTCAAATCTCTGTATCCAGAGTTCCAAAGAGAATGAACAGCTGAATTAGAAGCAAACAAAAAAGGTCCCAGAGACCATGGAGACCACTGCCCTTCCAGTTAATCAGAAGGAACGAGAGAAGGTCCAGGAGGCCATGGACAACAGTGCCATTCCAGGTAATGAGAAGGAACAAGAGGAGGTCCCAGAGACCACGGAAACCCCTGCCATTCCAGCTAATCAGAATGAATCAGAGGAGGTCCCAGAGACCATTGAGACCCCTGCATTTCCAGCTAATCAGAATGAACCATAGGAGGTTCCAGAGACCATGGAGACCCCTGCCATTCCAGCTAATCAGAGTGAACCACAGAAGGATCCTGAGACCATGGAGTCCCCTGACATTCCAACCGGACCAGTGGACAGCCAGTGACTTCAGTGCATGGCTACATCCATAAGAAATGCTTGTGGGACTTGCCCCTGAGTACTGGCCAAAAGTAGAGATCCTGAATATTATAGCAACTGCATACACTAATAACGAAAACAAAATAAAATCAAGCTGATGTGAAATTCTGTTTGTCTCTGAGTTCACTGAGAGTAGGGGGCAGAGAGAGCAGGGAAGTGATAAGTCTGTGAGGAGGCAGGGAGATGGCATCTGTAGCTTTGGAGATCGGACCAGAAGATCCAGGTTGCCAGAAAGTAGGGGGAAGAACTGGTTCCAGACTGAGCTTCAAAGACACACTTCCCATGGGAGAAGAGGAAGAGGACTTGGAGTTTCTCTGTGCGAGTGCAGAGATGGACACTTAGCTGGGGAGCTGTGTCATGTGTGCAGGGCAGTATCATTTGTTCAAAAGGCATACAGAGGAGCTGCTCCTTTAAAAGAGTGGAATACTGACATTTGCAGCAACATGGAAGGTAGAATATGGAGTAAAATAACTCAGACATACATTGACAAATACTGTATATCACTGAGAGAATCTAAACATACCGCAAAGTAGAGAATATGATAAAAATGGAGGCGCAGAGATATAGAGAAGCATATACTGGTTACCAGCAGGGAGGGGAAGAGGACGGGGCACTGCAGGGGTGGGGGAGTGGGAGCCACGCAGTGAAAGTTAGGTGGAAGATGAGCTCAGGGATGCATTGTACAACATGGGGAATTGAGACAGGACTTTGTCATAACTATAAATGGAAAGCAAGCTTTAACAGTTGTATAATCAGAAGGAAAAGGAAAGAATGAGGGGGGAGGAAGGAGGGAAAAGGGAAGGAAAATAATGGTGTTTTTGGAGGTCAAAGTGTCAATACTGATTAGGCCCTTTTCATCAAAGAATTCTATTTTATTTTATTTTATTTATTTTAATTGCTGGGTATTTACTTTAAATATTGTGGAGGTTTTTGCAATACATTGACGTGAATCACCCATGGGAGTACAGGTATTCCCCATCCTGATTCACCCTCACATTTTCCTCCCCATCCAATCCCTCTCGGTCAACCCAGTGAACCAGTCCTGGGCACCCTGTCTTATGCATTGAACATGGACTGGCTATCCCTTTCACATATTATAATATACATGTTTCAGTGCTATTCTCTTCAGATCATCCCACCCTCGCCGTCTCCCACAGAGTCCAAAAGACTGTTCTGTATATCTGTGTCTCTTTTGCTGGCTCCCATATAGGGTTATCATCTCCATCTTCCTAAATTAAATATACATGCCTTATTATAGTGTATTGGTGTTTTTCTTTCTGACTTACTTTGCTCTGTATAATAGGCTTCAGTTTCATCTACCTGGTTAGAATGGATCACATGTATTCTTTTTAATGGCTGAGCAATATTCCATTGTGTCTATGTACCACAGCTTTCTTACCCATTTGTGTGCTCATGGACTTCCAGGTTGCTTCCATGCCCTGGTTATTGTAAACAGTGCTGTGTTGAACATTGGGGCACACGTGTCTTTTTCACTTCTGGGTGATTCAGGATTTCAATGAGGAGAAACCATGATGACTATTAGCCTGTTAGTGGTAAATGCTGCACATGAGTTTGGTTGAAGGAGCGGGACCAAATTTGAAGATGGTTGTTTCAAACCAGCTGAGAGTGTTCAGATGGATATGTGTGGTGCTGTCCTGCTGGGGGACATCACTGACTGCTCTGTTCTCAACAGCAACGGAGCATTTTCTGTCCTTCCTTTCATTTCCCTTGTTTCCCTTTCTCCCTCTTTCGTCCCTACCTGAATTTCTTTTACAAACATTCAATGTGCTGTGCTGTGCTGTGCTTCATTCCTCAGCCAGTTCCAACTCTTTTTGACCCCATGGCCTTTAGCCCGCCAGACTCATCTGTCCATGGGGATTCTCCATGCAAGCACACTGGAGCAGGTTGTCATTATCCCCTCCAGAGGATCTGCCCAACCCATGGATTGAGTTCCATTCTCCCACGTTGCAGGTAGGTTTTAATTATTTTATGGTCTGAGCCAGCAGAAATCCCTTAAAATCTGCTTCATCTGACACTATGATTTTCATATCTGTAAGATCAAATGGGGTCTATTTTTGGGTTTCCATGTCTCTCCTTAAAGTTGGAGCACACAGAACACAGTTATTCCAATTAAATTAATGTCTCTGTCTGCAGTTACTAAAATCTATGCCACTTCTGCCTGAGTTTCAGTTCTCAAGGGAATTTTAGCAAGATTTTTCTATCCTTCGTGAGATTCAATATGTTCTTAAAGTGGTTCGGGACTAGTTCCATACTGTTCTTGTGAATTGGCTGCTCATGTCTTTAAACATGTTTTCATAAATTTAAAGGCGAGTGATACATCTTTCTTATAAAGTGTTGGCTTGTGCCTCTTGCCTATTTCTCTATCATGTTTTCAGATATTCTAAAAATTCTAAGAGTCATCATTTGCATTTGTTTAAGGCGTGCTTTTTCTACCTCTTAAAATATTCAGCAGTGTGATGGACCTTGGGAGAGTAAGCAACAAGTGGACAACAGGATGTGAACACTTCACAGGAACCCCAGGAAAACCAACTAAGCCAACATACTGTCCCCCGAGATGAACATCAGGCAGGTTGATCCTACGAGTCAATTGAAAAAAGTAGGACTGAGGTGGAGCACACAATCCATTCCCCTTTCCTCCAGAGCCAAGCAGTTCAATAAGCGACCATGGGAACTAGATGGACGGGACAGGATGAATCAGTGTTTCGTCCAAGAAGCTGGAAGCTTGTGGCAGCTGCTCATGGAAATGAATTCCACCTTGGTTTTGGCTGTGAGGTAAGCTGCAAGGGAGCTTCCAGCAAGAAAACAAGATAACAAAAGAGATTTGTGAGGTCACGTGTTGGAACGACTTTTGCACACAAGGCTCACAACAGCTCTGGTCAAGCTCCACCCTGTGCTGGGAATACTAATCAGCCGCAGGTGGGCATTTCCTGCATGGGATCCCCCAGCACAACCTGAAACATGCATTTCTCTGTCTCTTCCCCATCACTCGGTTCAAACCCAAGCCTCGGTAGTACTGCTAGTCAGGGGACCCTAAGTCCTAGACTTGAAACGAGACAGCTCGCTGTGGAGCAAGGGCAAGTGTATTCACTGAATTCTCAGAGCCTGAAAACAAGGGTTTCCGACTGGAGACCAGAAAATGGAGGCGAGCTCCCAGAACACTCAGACAAGGAGGCGGTATGGAAAGGTTTCTGTCGGCTGACTCAGAATTCAATGGGTTTCAAGGCGCATTAAGAACACATTGCAGGACGAACGAGCAATGATTCTCTCTTCCAAAGACACTTAAACACAACCTAGCTGTCATGGATGGATTTTAGGCAAGATATGAAAAGCTAGATAATGGTGAAAGCCGAGAGAGAACAGAACGAATGCCCGAGGAGTGTGGCTGTGGGGCAAGGTTTGGAGGAGATTCACTCTGCCTGCTGTGTGACCCATCGGAGTTGACATAGAGGTGAGGGTAGCAGGTGAGTTTGGAGGCCTGTTTAGGGCATTACATATGCCTCCTTTCTCCCAGCAAATCATCTCAATTGTTCCACATCCTCCGCTAGACATGTCAGGATGGGGCTTTGTGATGTCAAAGCTCACCCAGGGCCACCATTGGCTGGGCAAGACACTTGCTGACCTCATGAAGCATGAGGGTGAGGCTCCATGGGGACGTGTATATATAGGGGTGCTCAGTGGCACTGAGCAGAATAATGTGAATTGTCCAATGACTGAGGTGACTGGGAAGCCACAAGGTTCCAGAGTAGTTATGGAACACCTACCTCCTGTTACTCAGAATAAGATGAAGACCTCCTATCAATTGTGGTTCAGAAAAATAATTAAGGTGAGCTGAACCCACCCAAACTTCACTTGTCCATCGACCCCACCCCAGAAGACACACTCCTCTGTCCTTGCCTGGCATGTAACCCTTCTCTGCCCACACCCCTTCTCCTGAAGCCATTTTTCCCACCTGTCTTGACACTCTACCTTAAAGCAGAGCCATTCTTTACTCACTGTCTTGTTTCTCCATGAGGGCAGGGTAATCATAAGGGTGAATCCCTTTCCGGCAAAGCTGCACAAGAAAATTTCTCTGAAAACTCCCACAAAAAAAGCTTAAGTAAATCAGATGCTCAAATCTCTGTATCCAGAGTTCCAAAGCAAATGAACAGCTGAATTAGAAGCAAACAAAAAGGTCCCAGAGACCACGGAGACCACTGCCCTTCCAGTTAATCAGAAGGAACGAGAGAATGTCCAGGAGGCCATGGACAACAGTGCCATTCCAGGTAAAGAGAAGGAACAAGAGGAGGTCCCAGAGACCACGGAAACCCCTGCCATTCCAGCTAATCAGAGTGAACCACAGAAGGATCCTGAGACCATGGAGTCCCCTGACACTCCACCCGGACCAGTGGACAGCCAGTGACTTCAGTGCATGGCTACATACATAAGAAATGCTTGTGGGACTGGCCCCTGAGTACTGGCCAAAAGTAGAGATCCTGAATATTATAGCAACTGCATACACTAATAACGAAAACAAAATAAAATCAAGCTGATGTGAAATTCTGTTTGTCTCTGAGTTCGCTGAGAGTAGGGGGCAGAGAGAGCAGGGAAGTGATAAGTCTGTGAGGAGGCAGGGAAATGGCATCTGTAGCTTTGGAGATCGGACCAGAAGATCCAGGTTGCCAGAAAGTAGGGGGAAGAACTGGTTCCAGACTGAGCTTCAAAGACACACTTCCCATGGGAGAAGAGGAAGAGGACTTGGAGTTTCTCTGTGCGAGTGCAGAGATGGACACTTAGCTGGAGAGCTGTGTCGTGTGTGCAGGGCAGTATCATTTGTTCAAAAGTCATACAGAGGAGCTGCCCCTTTAAAAGAGTGGAATATTGACATTTGCAGCAACATGGAATGTAGAATATGGAGTAAAATAACTCAGACATACATTGACAAATACTGTATGATATCACTGAGAGAATCTAAACATACCGCAAAGTAGAGAATATGATAAAAATGGAGGCGCAGAGATATAGAGAAGCATATACTGGTTACCAGCGGGGAGTGGAAGAGGGGGGGGGGGAACTGCAGGGGTGGGGGAGTGGGAGGCACGCAGTGAGAGTTAGGTGGAAAATGAGCTCAGGGATGCATTGTACAACATGGGGAATTGAGACAGGACTTTGTCATAACTATAAATGGAAAGCAAGCTTTAACAGTTGTATAATCAGAAGGAAAAGGAAAGAATGAGGGGGGAGGAAGGAGGGAAAATGGAAGGAAAATAATGGTGTTTTTGGAGGTCAAATTGTCAATACTGATTAGGCCCTTTTCGTCAAAGAGTTCTATTTTATTTTATTTTATTTATTTTAATTGATAGGTGTTTACTTTACAATATTGTGGAGGTTTTTGCCATACATTGACGTGAATCACCCATGGGAGTACAGGTATTCCCCATCCTGATTCACCCTCACATTTTCCTCCCCATCCAATCCCTCTCGGTCAACCCAGTGAACCAGTCCTGGGCACCCTGTCTTATGCATTGAACATGGACTGGCTATCCCTTTCACATATTATAATATACATGTTTCAGTGCTATTCTCTTCAGATCATCCCGCCCTCGCTGACTCCCACAGAGTCCAAAAGACTGTTCTGTATATCTGTGTCTCTTTTGCTGGCTCCCATATAGGGTTATCATCTCCATCTTCCTAAATTAAATATAAATGCCTTATTATAGTGTATTGGTGTTTTTCTTTCTGACTTACTTTGCTCTGTATAATAGGCTTCAGTTTCATCTACCTGGTTAGAATGGATTCACATGTATTCTTTTTAATGGCTGAGCAATATTCCTTTGTGTCTATGTACCACAGCTTTCTTACCCATTTGTGTGCTCATGGACTTCCAGGTTGCTTCCATGCCCTGGTTATTGTAAACAGTGCTGTGTTGAACATTGGGGCACACATGTCTTTTTCACTTCTGGGTGATTCAGGATTTCAATGAGGAGAAACCATGATGACTATTAGCTTGTTAGTGGTAAATACTGCACATGAGTCTGGTTGAAGGAGCAGGACCAAATTTGCAGATGGTTGTTTCAAACCAGCCGAGAGTGTTTAGATGGATATGTGTGGTGCTGTCCTGCTGGGAGACTTCTTTGATTGCTCTATTCTCAACAGCAACGGAGCATTTTCTGTCCTTCCTTTCATTTCCCTTGTTTCCCTTTCTCCCTCGTTCGTCCCTACCTGAATTTCTTTTACAAACATTCAATGTGCTGTGCTGTGCTGTGCTTCATTCCTCAGCCAGTTCCAACTCTTTTTGACCCCATGGCCTGTAGCCCGCCAGACTCATCTGTCCATGGGGATTCTCCAGGCAAGCACACTGGAGCAGGCTGCCATTAGCCCCTCCAGAGGATCTGCCCAACCCATGGATTGAGTTCCATTCTCCCATGTTGCAGGTAGGTTTTAATTATTTTATGGTCTGAGCCAGCAGAAATCCCTTAAAATCAGCTTCATCTGACACTATGATTTTCATATCTGTAAGATCAAATGGGGTCTATTTTTGGATTTCCATGTCTCTCCTTACTGTTAGAACACAGGAAGCACAGTTATTCCAACTAAATTAATGTCTCTGTCTGCAATTACTAAAATCTATGCCACTTTTTCTTGAGTTTCTGTTCTCAAGGGAATTTTAGGACGATTTTTCTATCCTTCGTGAGATTTAATATGTTCTTAAAGTGGTTCGGGACTAGTTCCATACTCTTCTAGTGAATTGGCTGCTCATGTCTCTTAAACATGTCTTCATAAATTTAAAGGCCAGTGATACATCTTTCATATAAAGTGTTGTCACTTGCCTCTTGCCCATTTTTCTATCAGGTTTTAAGATAGTCTAAGAATTCTTAGAGTCCTCTTTTGCGTTTGTTTATGGCATGCTTTTTCTACCTCTTAAAATATTCAGCAGTGTGATGGACCTTGGGAGAGTAAGCAACAAGTGGACAACAGGATGTGCACACTTCACAGGAAACCCAGGAAGACCCACTAAGCCAACAAACTGTCCTGAGGGTTGAACCTCAGGCAGGTTGATCCTACGAGTCAATTGGAAAAAGTAGGACTGAGGTGGAGAACACAATCCATTCCCCTTTCCTTCAGAGCCAAGCAGCTCAATAAGCGACCATGGGAACTAGATGCACGGGACAGGATGACTCAGTGTTTCGTCCACGAAGCTGGAAGCTTGTGGCAGCTGCTCATGGAAATGAATTCCACCCTGGTTTTGGCTGTGAGGTAAACTGCAAGGGAGCTTCCAGCAAGAAAACAAGATAAGAAAATAGATTTGTGAGGTCACGTGTTGGAACGACTTTTGCACACAAGGCTCACAACAGCTCTGGTCAAGCTCCACCCTGTGCTGGGAATACTAATCAGCAGCAGGTGGGCATTTCCTGCATGGGATCCCCCAGCACAAGCTGAAACATGCATTTCTCTGTCTCTTCCCCATCACTCTGTTCAAACCCAGGCCTCGGTAATACTCCTAGTGATGTGACCCTGAGTCCTAGACTTAAAACGAGCCAGCTCACTGTGGATCAAGGGCAAGTGTATTCACTGCATTCTCAGAGCCTGAAAACAAGGGTTTCCGACAGGAGACCAGAAAATGGAGGCCAGCTCAGAGAACACAGAGACAAGGAGGCGGGATGGAAAGATTTCTGTCCGCTGGCCCAGAATTCAATGGGCTTCAAGGTGCATTAAGTACACATTGCAGGACGAACGAGCAATGATTCTCTCTTCCACAGCCACTTAAACACAACCTAGTTTTCATGGAGGGATTTTAGGCAAGATATGAAAAGCTAGATAATGGTGAAAGCTGAGAGAGAACAGAATGAATGCCCGAGGTGTGTGGTGGTAGGCAAGGTTTGGAGTAGATGCACTCTTCCTACTGTGTGACCCATCGGAGTTGACATGTAGGTGAGGGTGACAGGTGAATTTGGAGGCCTGTTTAGGGCATTACAAATGCCTCATTTCTCCCAGCAAGTCATCTGGATTACTCCCCATCCTCCGCTAGACATTTCTGGATGGGGCTTTGTGATGTCAAAGCTCACCCAGGGCCACCATTGGCTGGAGAAGATACTTGCTGACCTCATGAAGCATGAGGGTGAGGCTCCATGGGGACGTGTATATATATGGGTGCTCAGTGGCACTGAGCAGAACAATGTGAATCCTCCAAATGACTGAGGTGACTGGGAAGCCAGAAGGCTCCAGAGTAGTTATGGAACACCTACCTCCTATTACCCAGAATAAGATGAAGACCTCCTATCAAGTTTAGTTCAGAAAAAAAATCAAGGTGAGCTGAACCCACCCAAGCTCCACTTGTGCATCGACCCCACCCCAGAAGACACACTCCCCTGTCTTTGCCTGGCAAATAACCCTTCTCTGCCCACACCCCTTCTCCTGAAGCCATCATACTCTCCTGTCTTCACACTATTCCCTAAACCAGTGCTGTTCTCGCTCCCTGTCTTGTTTTCTTCAGGTTGACTGTGTAACCGTGAGCGGGAATAATCCCATTCCGAAAAGGCTGCTCAAGACAACTTCTCTGAAAGCTCTCACCACAAAAAAGTTTAAGAAAATCAGATGCTCATAGCTCTGTAGCCAGAGTTCCAAGGCGAATGAACAGCTGAATAAAAGGAACCAGAGCATGTCCCAGATATCATGGAGACCCCTGCCATTCCAGGTAACCAGAAAGAACCAGAGGAGGTCCAGACACCATGTAGACTCCTGCCCTTTCAACTAATCAGAATGAATCAGAGGAGGTCCCAGAGACCATGGAGACCCCTGCATTTCCAGTTAATCAGAATTAGCCAGAGGAGGTCCTGGAGACCATAGAGACCCCTGCCATTCCAGCTGGAGCCCTGGACAGCCAGTGAATTCGGGGAATGGCTAAACACCTCAGAAATGCTTGGGGGTCCGGCCCCTGAGTACTGGCCAAAAGTACAGATGCTGAATATTATAGCAACTGCATACACTAATAAAGAGAACAAAATGAAATCAAGCTGATGTGAAATTATGTTTGTTTCTGAGTTCTCTGATAGTGAGGAGCAGAGAGGGCAGGGAAGGGATAAGTGTGTGAGGAGGGAGACAGATGGCTTCTGTGGAGTTGGAGATGGGACCAGAAGATCCAGGTTGCCAGAAAGTAGGGGGAAGAACTGGTTCCAGAGTGAGCTTCAAAGACACAATTCCCATGGGAGAAGAGGAAGAGGACATGAAGATTCTCTGTGCGAGTGCAGAGATGGACACTTAGCTGAGGAGCTGTGTCGTGTGTGCGGGGCCAGTGCCATTTGTTCAAAAGGCATAGAAAGGAGCTGCCCCATCAAAAGAGTGGAATATTGACATTTGCAGCAACATGGAAGGTAGAATATTGAGTAAAATAACTCAGGCAGAGATTGACAAATACTGTATGATATCACTTATAGAATGTAAAGATACTGCAAAGTACAGCATATGATAATATTGGAGGTGCACAAGTATAGAGAATTATCTACTGGTTATCAGCAGGGAGGGGAATAGGGTAGGGCAATACAGAGGTGGTGGAGTGGGAGGCATACAGTGATATTTAGGTGGAAGATAAGCTCAGGGTTGCATTGTACAACATGGTAAATAGAGCCAGGACTTTGTCATAACTATAAATGGAAAGCAAGCTTTAACAGTTGTATAATCAGAAAGAAAAGGAAAGAATGAGGGGGGAGGATGGAGGGAAGAAAGGAAGGAAAAGAAGGGCGTTTTTGGAGGTCAAAAAGTCAATACTGATTAGCCCCTTTTTATCAAAGGATTCTATTTTATTTTATTTTATTTATTTTAATTGGTGGGTATTTACTTTGTCATATTGTGGTGGTTCTTACCATACATTGACATGAATTAGCCATGGGAGTACATGTATTCCCCATCCTGATTCCCCATCACATCTTCCTCCCAATGCAATCCCTCTGGGTCAGCCCAGTGAACCAAACCTGGGCACCCTGTCTTATGCATCAAACATGGACAGGCTAATGCTTTCACATATGATAATATACGTGTTTCAATGCTTTTCTCTCTGATAATCCCACCCTCGACGTCTCCCACAGAGTCCAAAAGACTGTTCTGTAAATCCGTGTCTCTTTTGCTGTCTTGCACATAGGGTTATCATCTCCATCTTCCTAAATACAATATATATGCCTTATTATAATGTATTGGTGTTTTTCTTTCTGACTTACTTCGCTCTGTGTAATAGGCTCCAGTTTCATCCACCTCATTAGAATGGATTCACATGTGTTCTTCTTAATGGCTGAGCAATATTCCATTGTGTCTAGGTACCACAGCTTTCTTACCCATTGTCTGCTGATGGACATCTAGGTTGCTTCCATGCCCTGGTTATTGTAAACAGTGCTGTGATGAACATTGGGACACACGTGTCTCTTTCACTTCTGGGTGAATCAGGATTTGAATGAGGAGAAGCATGATGATTATTAGCCTCTTAGTGGTAAACCCTGCACATGAGCTTGGTTGAAGGAGTGGGACTAAAGTTGGAGATGGTTGTTTTAAACCAGCTGAGAGTTCTCAGATGGACATGTGGAGTGCTGTACTGTTGGGGGATATCTCTGTTTGCTGTGTTCTCACCAGCAACGGAAGATTTTCTTTCCTTAATTTCATTTCCCTTGTTTCCTTTCTGCCTCATTCCTCTCTACCTGAATTTCTGTCACAAACATTCAATGTGCTGCACTGTGCCCTGCTTCATTGTTTAGCCGAGTACAACGCCTTTTCTCCCCATGGACCTAGCCCGCCAGGCTCCTCTGTCCATGGGTATTCTTCAGTCAAGCATACTGGAGCAGGCTGCCATTCCCCGCTCCAGGGGATCTTCCCACCCCAGGGATTGAATCGGGTCTCCCATGTTGCTGGTGTGTTTTTTTTTTTTTTGTAGTTTATGTTTTTTTTTTTTTTTAATTTATTTATTTTTGTTTGTTTTTTTACTATCTGGGTCATCAGGAAACCCTTAAAATAGGCTTCATCTGACACTATGTTTTTCATATTGAAGATCAAATCGGGTCTATTTTTGGATTTCCATGTCTCTCCTTACTTTTGGAAAGCACAGAGCACAGATATTCCAAGTATCTTAATGTCTATGTCTGCAATAATTGAAATATATACCACATGTGCCTGAGTTTCAGTTCTCAAGGGAATTTTAGTAGGAAATTTCTTACTTTCATGATATTTAATAAGTTTTTAAGGTGTTCGAGGCTAGTTCCATACTCTTCTTGTGAATTGGCTGCTCATGTCATTAAAGAAGTCTTCATAAATTTAAAGGCCAGTGATACATTTTTTTTATCAAGTGTTGGCTCGTGCCTCTTGCCCATTTTTCTATCAGGTTTTAACATCGTCTCAGATGTCTAACAGTCATCTTTTAGGTTTGTTTCAGGCTTGCTTTTACTACATCTTAAAATTTTCAGCAGTGTGATGGACCCTGGGTGAGTAAGCAACAAGTGAACACCAGGATGTGAACACTTCACAGGAAACCCAGGAAGACCCACTAAGCCAACAAACTTTCCCCAAGTGTGCACCACAGACTGGTTGACCCTATGAGTCAATTGGAAAAACGAGGACTGAGGTGGAGCACACAATCCATTCTCCTTTCCTCCTGAGCCAATCAGGTCAACGAGAGACCATGCGAACTAGATGCAGAGGACAGCATGACGCAGTGTTTCATCCAAGATCCTGGAAGCTTGTGGCAGCTGCTCATGGAAATGAATTCCAAGATGGTTTTGGCTGTGATTTGAGCTCCAAGGGAGCTTCGAATAAAAAAACAAGATGAGAAAAGAGATTTGTGAGGGCACGTGTTGAGAAGACCTTTGCACACAAGGCTCACACAGCTCTGAGCAAACTCCACCCCTTGCTGGAAATCCTAATCAGCTGTTTGCGGCATTTCCTGCATGGGAACCCCCAGCACAACCTGAGACGTGCATTTCACTGCCTCATCCCCATCACCCTGTTCAAACCCAAGCCTGGGTACTACTCCTAGTGAGGTGACCCTGAGTCCTAGACTTGAAACTAGACAGCTTCGTGTGGAGAAAGGGCAAGTGTATTCACTGCTTTCTCAGAGCCTGAAGACAAGGGTTTCCAACTGGAGACCAGAAAACGGAAGAGAGCCCCGGGAACACTGACAAAAGGAGGCTGGATGGAATAGTTCCTGTCGGCTGGCCCATAAATTTAATGGGCTTCAAGGTGCATTAAGAGCACATTTCAGGACGAACTAGCTATGATTCTCGCTTCCACAGACACTTAAACACAACCTACTTGTCATGGAAGGAGTTTGGGCAAGATACGAAAAGCTAGATAATGGTGAAAGCTGAGAGAGAACAGAATGAATGCCCGAGGAGTGTGGCTGTGGGGCAAGGTTGGAAGGAGATGCACTCTGCCTGCTGTGTGACCCATCAGAGTTGACATAGAGGAGAGGGTGGCAGGTGAGTTTGGAGGTCTCTGGAGGGCAGTACTAATGCCTCATTTCTCCCAGCAAATCATATGAATTGCTCCCCATCCTGCGCTAGACATGTCAAGATGGGCTTTGTGATGTCAAAGCTCACCCAGGGCCACCATTGGCTGGGGAAGAGACTTGCTGACCTCATAAATCATGAGGGTAAGGCTCCATGGGGACGGGTATATATAGGGGTGCTCAGGGGCTCTGAGCACACCACTGTGAGTCCTCCAAATGACTGAGGTGACTGGGAAGCCACAAGGCTCCAGAGTAATTGTGGAACACCCGCCTCCTGTTACCCAGGAGTAGATGAAGACCTCCTATCAATTGAGGTCCAGAAAAAATGTCAAGGTGAGCTGAACCCAGCGAAAATCCTTTGGCCCATCGACCCCACCCCTAAAGACAACCTCCCCTTTCCTTGCCTGGCAAGTAACCCTTCTCTGCCCACACCCATTCTCCTGTAGCCATCATTCCCACTTGGCTTCACATTCTTCCCTAAACCAGTATGATTCTTTGCTCCCTATCTTGTTTTGTCCATGTTGCCAGGGAAACCGTGAGAGTGAATAATCCCATTCCGTCAAAGCTGCACAAGAAAACTTCTCTGAAAACTCCCACCACAAAAAAGCTAAAGAAAATCAGATGCTCAAAGCTCTGTAGCCAGAGTTCCAAGGCGGATGAACAGCTGAATCAGAAGGAACCAGAGGAGGTCCCAGAGACCTTGGAGACCCCTACGATTCCAGCTAATCAGAATGAATCAGACGAGGTCCCAGAGACTACTAGACCCCTGCCATTCCAGTTAATCAGAATGAGCCACAGGAGGTCCAAAAGACCATGGAGCCCCTGACATTCCAGCTAATCAGAACGAACCAGAGGAGGTCCCAGAGACCATGGAAACCCCTGCCATTCCAGATATTCAGAAGGAACCAGAGGAGGTCCCAGAGACCATGAAGAACCCTGCCATTCCAGTTAATCAGAATGAACCACAGGAGGTCACAGAGTCCATGGAGACCTCTGCCATTCCAGCTAATCAGAAAGAATTAGAGGAGATCCCAGAGACCACGGAGACCCCTGCCATTCCAGATAATCAGAATGAACTAGAGGAGGTCCAAAAGACCATGGAGACCCCTGCCATTCCAACTGGACCAGTGAATAGCCATTGACTTCGGGGCATGGCTAGAGACCTCAGAACTGCTCGCGGTTCTTGCTGCTGAGTACTGACCAACAGAACAGATGCTGAATATTATAGCAACTGAATACAATAATAACGAAAATAAAATACAACCAACCCAATGTGAAATTATATTTGTCTCTGAGTTCTCTGATAGTGGGAGGCAGAGAGGGCAGGGAGGGGATAAGTGTGTGAGCAGGGAGGGAGATGGCTTCTGTGGAGTTGGAGATGGGACAAGAAGGTCCAGGTTGCTAGAAAGTAGGGGGAAGAACTGGTTCCAGACTGAGCTTCAAAAACACACTTCCCATGGGATAATCGAAAGAGGACTAGGTGTTTCTCTGTGTGAGTGCAGTGATGAACATTTAGCTGGGGAGATGTGTCCTGTGTGGGGGGTCAGTGCCAGTTGTGAAAAAAGCATACAGAGGAGCTGCCCATCAAAAGAATGAAACATTGACATTTGCAGCAATATTGAAGGTAGAATATTGAATAAAATAACTCAGACAGAGATACACAGATACTCTATAATATCACTTATAGAATCTAAACATACCACAAAGTAGAGAATATGATAAAAATGGAGGTGCAGAGACATAGAGACGCATCTACTGGTTACCAGTGGTGAGGGCAAGACGGAGGGGCAATACAGAGGTGGGGGAGTGGGAGGCACGCAGTGTTAGTTAGCTGGAAGATGAGCTCAGGGATGAATTGTACAACATGGGGAATAGAGCCAATACTTTGTCATAACTATAAATGGAAGCAAGTTTTAACAGCTGTATAAAGAGAAAGAAATGGAAAGAAAGCGGGGTGAGGAAGCAGGGAAGAAAGAAGGAAAGAATGGCGTTTTTGGAGGTCAAAAATCCAATACTGATTAGGCCCTTTTTGGCAAGGGAATGTATTTTATTTTATTTTATTTGTAATTGGTGGGTAATTACTTTACAATATTGTGCCGTATTTTCTATACTTTGACATGAATCAGCCATGGATATACATGTGTTCCCCATCCTAATCCTCCCTCTCACGTCCCTCCCCATCCCATCACTCTGCGTCAGCTCAGTGCACCAGCCTTGACACCATGTCTTCTGCATCAAACGCGGACTGGCTATCCCTTTCACATATGATAATATACATGGTTCAATGCTATTCTTTCAGATGATCCCTCCCTCGACATCTCCCACAGAGTCCAAAAGACTGTTCTGTAAATCTGTGTCTCTTTTGCTGTCTCCCATATAGGGTTATCATCTCCTTCTTCCTAAATTCAATATATATGCCTTAGTATAGTGTATTGGTGTTTTTCTTTCTGACTTACTTTGCTCTGTGTAATAGGCTCCAGTTTTATCCACCTCATTAGAATGGATTCACATGTGTTCTTTTTAAATGCTGAGCAATATTCCACTGTGTCTATGTACCACAGATTTCTTACCCATTTGTCTGCTGATGGACATCTAGATTGCTTCCATGACCGGGCTATTGTAAACAGTGCTGTCATGAACTTTGGGGCACGAGTGACTTTTTCACTTCCGGGTGAATCACGATTTGAATGAGGAGAAAACATGATGACTATTAGCCTCTTAGTGGTAAACCCTGCACATGAGTTTGGTTGAAGGTGTGGGACCAAGGATGGAGATGGTTGTGTCAAACTGGCTGAGAGTGCTCAGATGGACATGTGGGGTCCTGTCCTGCTGGGGGACATCTCTGGTTGCTTGTTCTCACCTGCAACAGAGGATTATCTTTCCTTCCTTTGATTTCCCTTGTTTCCGTTTCTCCCTCTTTCCTCCCTACCTGCCTTTCTTTCACAAACATTCAATGTGCTGTGCTGTGCTCTGCTTCTTTGCTCAGCCGGGTCCAACTATTTTTGACCCCATGGACTGTAGCCTTCTAGGCTTCTCTGTCCATGGGGATTCTCCAGGCAACCATACTTGAGCAGTTTGCCATTCCCCCCTTGAGGGCATCTTCCCAACCCAGGGACTGAATCCTGGTCTCCCATGTTGCAGGTGTTTTTTATTTTTTAATTTTTTTTATTGTCTGAGCTATCAGGAAACCCTTAAAATGGGCTTCATCTGACACTATATTTCTCATATCCGTAAGATCAAATGGGGTCTATTTTTGGATTTCCATGTCTCTCCTTATTTTGGAACACACAAAACACAGATATTCCAAATATCTTAATGTCTCTGTCTGCAGTAATTAAAATCTATGCACCATCTGCCTGAGTTTCAGTTCTCAAGGGAATTTTAGTATGATTTTTCTTACTTTCGTGAGATTTAATACATTTAAACTTGATTCAGGTCTAGTTCCATACTCTTCTTATGAATTGGCTGCTCATGTCTTTACACATGTCTTCATAAATTTAAAGGCCAGTGATACATCTTTCTTATAAAGTGTTGCCTCGTGCCTCTTGTCCATTTTTCTATCAGGTTTTAAGATCTTTTCAAATGTCTAATAGTCATCTTTTGGGTTTTTTTACAGCGTGCTTTTTCTACTTCTTCAAATTTTCAGCAGTGTGATGGACCCTGAGTGAGTAAGCAACAAGTGGACACCAGGATGTGAACACTTCACAGGAAACCCAGGAAGACCCACTAAGCCAACAAACTGTCCCCAGGGGTGCACCTCAGGCTTGTTGACCCTACGAGTCAATTGGACAAACGAGGATGGAGGTGGAGCACACAATCCATTCCCCTATCCTCCAGAGCCAATCAGCTCAATGAGAGATATTGGGAACAAGATGCACAGGACAGGATGACTCAGTGTTTCATCCAAGAAGCTGGAAGCTTGTGGCAGCTGCTCATGGAAATGAATTCCACCATGGTTTTGGTTGTGATTTTAGCTCCAAGGGAGCTTCCAGCAAGAAAACAAGATGAGAAAAGAGATTTGTGAGGGCACGTGTTGACAAGACATTTGCACACACGGCTCACACAGTTCTGGGCAAGCTCCACCCCTTCCTGGAAATACTAATCAGCCGCAGGTGGGCATTTCCTGGATGGGATCCCCCAGCACAACATGAAACATGCATTTCTCTGCCCCTTCCCCATCACCCATTTCAAACGCAAGCCTGGGTACTACTCCTAGTGAGGTGACCCTGAGTCCTAGACTTGAAAGGAGACAGCTCCATGTGGAGCAAGGGCAAGTGTATTCACTGCTTTCTCACAGCCTGAAGAGAAGTGTTTCCGACTGGAGACCAGAAAACGGAAGGGAGCTCCGGGAACACTGAGAAAAGGAGGCGGGATGGAAAGGTTTCTGTCGGCTGGCCCAGAATTCAACGGGCTTCAAGGTGCATTAAGAGCACATTGCAGGACGAACATGGAATGATTCTCGCTTCCACAGACACTTAAACACAACCTAGTTGTCGTGGAGGGAGTTTAGGCAAGATATGAAAAGCTAGATAATGGTGAAAGCTGAGAGAGAACAGAATGAATGCCCGAGGATTGTGGATGTGGGGAAAGGTTTGGAGGAGATACACTCTGCCTGCTGTGCGACCCATCAGAGTTGACATAGAGGTGAGGGTGGCAGGTGAGTTTGGAGGCCTCTTTAGGGCATAACAAATGCCTCATTTCTTCCAGTAAATCATCTGAATTACTCCCCATCCTCTGCTAGACATGTCAGGATGGGGCTTTGTGATGTCAAAGCTCACCCAGGGACTCCATTGGCTATTGAAGAGACTTGCTGACCTCATAAAGCATGAGGGTGAGGCTCCATCGTGGACGTGTATATATAGGGATGCTCAGGGGCGCTGAGCAGAAGACTGTGAGTCCTCCAAATGACTGAATTGACTCAGAAGCCACAAGGCTCCAGAGTAGTTATGGAACAACCACCTCCTGTTACACAGGAAAAGATGAAGACCTCCTATCAATTGAAGTCCAGAAAAGAATGTCAACATGAACTGAACCCGTCCAAACTCCTCTTGCCCATGGGCCCCACCCCAGAAGACACTCTCACCTGTCCTTGCCTTGCACATAACCTTTCTCTGCCCACACCCTTTTTCCTGAAGTCATCATTCCCACCTGTCTTCACACTCTCTCGTAAACCAGTGTCAGTCTTTGCTCCCTCTCTTATTTTCTCCAGGTGGCCAGGGTAACTGGGAGTGTGAATAATCCCATTCTTGCGAAGCTGTCCTTGAAAACTTCTCATAAAACTCCCACCATAAAAAAGCTTCAGAAAATCAGATGCTCAAGCTCTGTAGCCAGAGTTCCAAGGCGAATAAACAGCTGAATCAGAAGGAACCAGAGGAGGTCCCGGAGACCATGGAGACCCCTGCCATTCCAGCTGGACCTGTGGACATCCAGTGACATTGGGGCACGGCTAGAGACCTCAGAAATGCTCGGGGGTCTCCCGCTGAGTACTGGCCAACAGTACAGATGCTGAATATTATAGCAATTGCATACATTAATAACTAAAATAAAATCAACCTGATGTGAAATTATATTTGTCTCCTATTTATCTGATAGTCGGGGGAAGGCAGGGCAGCGAGGGAATAAGTGTGTGAGGAGATAGGGAAATGTCTTCTGTGGAGTTGGAGATTGGACCAAAGGTCCAGGTTGCCAGAAAGTAATGGGAAGAACTGGTTCCAGACTGAGCTTCAAAGACATACTTCCCATGGGAGAAGAGGAAGATGACTTGGAGTTTCTCTGTGTGAGTGCAGAGATGGACACTTAGCTGGGGAGCTGTGTCCTGTGTGTGGGGTCAGTGCCATTTGTTAAATAGGCATAGAGAGGAGCTGTCCATCAAAGGAATGGAATATTGACATTTGCAGCAATATCAAAGGTAGAATATTGAGTAAAATAACTCAGACAGGATACACAAATACTGTATGATATCACTTAAAGAATGTAAACATACCACAAAGTAGATAATATGATAAAAATGGAGGCACACAGATATAGAGACGCATCTACTGGTTACCAGCGGGGAGGGGAAGACTGAGGAGCAATAAAGAGGTGGGGGAGTGGGAGGCAAGCCGTGTTAGTTAGGTGGAAGATGAGCTCAGGGATGAATTGTACAACATGGGCAATAGAGCCAAGACTTTGTCATAACTATAATGGAAAGCAAGCTTTAACAGCAGTATAAAGAGAAAGAAAAGGAAAGAAAGCGGGTTGAGGAAGGAGGGAAGAAAGAAGGAAAGAATGCCGCTTTTGGAGGTCAAAAAGCCAATACTGATTAGGCCCTTTTGGGCAAGGGAATTTATTTTATTTAATTTTATTTATTTTAATTCTTGGGTAATTACTTTTCAATATTGTGCTGTACTTTCCAAACATTGACATGAATCAGCCATGGGGATACATGTGATCCCTTCCTGATACCCCCTCCCACCTCCCTCCCCATCCCATCCCTCTGGGTCAGCCCAGTGCACCAGCCTTGAGCACCCTGTTTTATGCATTGTACATGGAATGGCTATCCCTTTCACATATAGTATGCATGTTACAATGCCATTCTCTCAGACCATGCAACCCTCGCGGTCTCCCACCGAGTCCAAAAGACTGTTCTGTAAATCTGTGTCTCTTTTGCTGTCTCCCTTATAGGGTTATCATCTCCATCTTTCTAAATTCAATAGAGATGCCTTAGGATAGTGTATTGGTGTTTTTCTTTCTGACTTACTTCACTCTGTGTAATAGGCTCCAGTTTCATCCACCTCATTAGTATGGATTCACATGTGTTCTTTTTAATGTCTGAGCAATATTCCATTGTGTCTATGTACCACAGGTTTCTTAATCCATTTTTCTGCTGATGGACATCTAGGTTGCTTCCATGCCCTGGCTATTGTAAACAGTGCTGTGATGAACATTGGGGCACACGTGTCTTTTTCACTTCTGGGTGAATCACGATTTGAATGAGGAGAAACCATGATGACAATTAGCCTGTTAGTGGTAAACCCTGCACATGAGTTTGGTTGAAGGAGTGGGACCAAACTTGGAGATGGTTGTTTCAAACCGTCGGAGAGTGCTCAGATGGACATGTGTGGTGCTGTCCTGCTGGGGGACATCTCTAGTTGCTCTGTTCTAACCAGCAACGGAGGGTTTGCTTTCCTTCCTTTCATTTCCCTTGTTTCCTTTCTCCCTCTTTCCTCCCTATCTGCCTTTCTTTCACAAACATTCAATATGCTGTGCTGTGCTTCTTTGCTCAGCCGGTCCAACTCTTTATGACCCCATGGACTGTAGCCTGCCAGGCTCCTCTGTCCATGGGGATTCTCCAGACAAGCATACTGGAGCAGGTTGCCATTCCTCCCTCCAGGGCATCTTCCCAACCCAGGGACAGAATCCTGGTCTCCCATGTTGCAGTTTTATTTTATTTTATTTTTTTTTAATGTCTGAGCCATCAGGAAACCCTTAAAATGGGCTTCATCTTACACTATGTTTTTCATATTGAAGATCAAATCGGGTCTATTTTTGGATTTCCATGTCTCTCCTTACTTTTGGAAAGCACAGAACACAGATATTCCAAGTATCTTAATGTCTATGTCTGCAATAATTGAAATATATATCACATGTGCCAGAGTTTCAGTTCTCAAGGGAATTTTAGTAGGAAATTTCTTACTTTCATGACATTTAATAATGTTCGGGGCTAGTTCCATACTCTTCTTGTGAACTGGCTGCTCATGTCTTTAAAGATGTCTTTATAAATTTAAAGGCCAGTGATACATTTTTTTTTATCAAGTGTTGGCTCGTGCCTCTTGCCCATTTTTCTATCAGGTTTTAACATCGTCTCAGATGTCTAACAGTCATCTTTTAGGTTTGTTTCAGGCTTGCTTTTACTACATCTTAAAATTTTCAGCACGGACCCTGGGTGAGTAAGCAACAAGTGAACACCAGAATGTGAACACTTCACAGGAAACCCAGGAAGACCCACTAAGCCAACAAACTTTCCCCAAGTGTGCACCACAGACTGGTTGACCCTATGAGTCAATTGGAAAAACGAGGACTGAGGTGGAGCACACAATCCATTCTCCTTTACTCCTGAACCAATCAGCTCAATGAGAGACCATGCGAACTAGATGCAGAGGACAGCATGACGCAGTGTTTCATCCAAGATCCTGGAAGCTTGTGGCAGCTGCTCATGGAAATGAATTCCAAGATGGTTTTGGCTGTGATTTGAGCTCCAAGGGAGCTTCAAATAAAAAAAAAAAACAAGATGAGAAAAGAGATTTGTGAGGGCACGTGTTGAGAAGACCTTTGCACACAAGGCTCACACAGCTCTGAGTAAACTCCACCCCTTGCTGGAAATCCTAATCAGCTGTTTGCGGCATTTCCTGCATGGGATCCCCCAGCGCAACCTGAGACGTGCATTTCACTGCCTCATCCCCATCACCCTGTTCAAACCCAAGCCTGGGCACTACTCCTAGTGAGGTGACCCTGAGTCCTAGACTTGAAACGAGACAGTTCCCTGTGGAGCAAGGGCAAGTGTATTCACTGCATTCTCACAGCCTGAAGACAAGGGTTTGTGACTGGAGACCATTAAACGGCGGCGAGATCTGGAATCACTGAGAAAAGGAGGTGGGATGCAAAGGTTTCTGTCGGCTGACCCATAAATTTAATGGGCTTCAAGGTGCATTAAGAGCACATTGCAGGACGAACTAGCTATGATTCTCGCTTCCACAGACACTTAAACACAACCTACTTGTCATGGAGGGAGTTTGGGCAAGATATGAAAAGCTAGATAATGGTGAAAGCTGAGAGAGAACAGAATGAATGCCCAAGGAGTGTGGCTGTGGGGCAAGGTTGGAAGGAGATGCACTCTGCCTGCTGTGTGAGCCATCAGAGTTGACATAGAGGAGAGGGTGGCAGGTGAGTTTTTAGGCCTCTTCAGGTCAGTACCAATGCCTCATTTCTCCCAGCAAATCATCTGAATTGCTCCCCATCCTCTGCTAGACATGTCAGGATGGGGCTTTGTGATGTCAAAGCTCACCCAGGGCCACCATTGGCTGGGGAAGAGACTTGCTGACCTCATAAATCATGAGGGTAAGGCTCCATGGGGACGGGTATATATAGGGGTTCTCAGGGGCTCTGAGCAGACCACTGTGAGTCCTCCAAATGACTGAGTTGACTGGGAAACCACAAGGCTCCAGAGTAGTTGTGGAACACCCACCTCCTGTTACCCAGGAGTAGATGAAGACCTTCTATCAATTGAGGTCCAGAATAAATGTCAAGGTGAGCTGAACCCTGCGATACTCCTTTGGCCCATTGACCTCATCCCTAAAGACACCCTCTTCTGTTCTTGTCTGGCACGTAAACCTTCTCTGCCCACACCCCTTCTCATGTAGCCATCGTTCCCACTTGGCTTCACACTCTTCCCTAAACCAGTATAATTCTTTTCTCCCTATCTTGTTTTGTCCATGTTGCCAGGGAAACCATGAGGGTGAATAATCCCATTCCGTCAAAGCTGCACAAGAAAACTTCTCTGAAAACCCCCACCACAAAAAAAGCTAAAACGTCAGATGCTCAAAGCTCTGTAGCCAGAGTTCCAAGGTGAATGAACAGCTGAATCAGAAGGAACCAGAGGAGGTGTCAGAGACCGTGGAGACCCCTGCCCTTCCAGTTAATCAGAATGAACCAGAGGAAGCCCCAGAGAGCATGGAGACCTCTGTCATTCCAGCTAATCAGAATGAATCAGAGGAGGTCCCAGAAACTCTGGAGACCCCTTCCATTCCAGTTTATCAGAATGAAGCAGAGGAGATTCCAGTGACCCCTGCCATTCCAGCTGGACAAGTGGACAGCCAGTGACTTCGGGGCATGGCTAGACACCTCAGAATTGCTTGGGGTTCTCGCCGCTGAGTACAGGTCAAAATTACAGATGCTGAATATTATAGCAGCTGCATACATTAATAATGAAAATAAAATCAACCCGATGTGCAATTATGTTTGTCTATGAGTTCTCTGGTAGAGGGGGTCAGATAGGGCAGGGAAGGGATAAGTGTGTGAGAAGGGAGGGAGATGGATTCTGTGGAGTTGGAGATGGCACCAGAAAGTCCAGCTTGCCAGAAAGTTGGGGAAGAACTGGTTCCAGACTGAGCTTGAAAGACACACTTCCCATGGGAGAAGAGGAAGAGTACTTGGTGTTTCTCTGTGTGAGTACAGAGATGGACACTTAGCTGGGGAGCTGTGTCCTGTGTGGGGGAGCTGTGTCATTTGTTTAAAAGGCATACAAAGGAGCTGCCCATCAAAAGAATGGAATATTGACATTTTCAGCAACGTGAAAGGTAGAATATTGACTAAAACAACTCAGACAGTTATAGACAAATAATGTATATGACTTATAGATGTTCTGCCTGTAGTCCAGATACTGATCCACAAAGGAGACTCCTCAAGACAATGCAGCTCTCAGTAGGGGAATTTACTACTGACTCGAACCGGGCCTCCCGCCCTCACCAAGTGTGTGAGGACGAAAAGGCCCCAAGCACCAGTTTTCTCGGGTATTTATTGGATACAATCGGGTAGTTGGTGCAAGCGGATTGGTTACACAGTTGCAAGACAATTTTTCTTTGGCCCAATTCTTGTGGGCCTTCAGCTTTCCCCACATAGGTTCCCTTTTTCTTGCTAGGCACATATTTATTGGCTGGCTCTAGGTGTCCTGATAATTATGCTACTCTGGGAAACCAGGTCTACTCCTAATCTAGGCTGCCTCTCATGGCGTTAGCTGTGACAGCCTCATATTTCCCCCCATGTCTTTGTACTTTTTGTAGAGGAGTCTTTCTCTCTACCCTGTGAAATTGGCTGATATTGTTGTCTCAATACCATCATTTGGATGGTATTTAGGCGGTCTCTCATAAATGAGACCAGTCAGTTTAAAATGCATGGACCAAAGGTCAGTAACAATATTAATATTATGAGTGGACCCAGGAGGGTGGAAATCAAAGTGGTCAACCAGGGGAAGCGCTGAAACCAAGATTCAAACCACCCTTGTTCGGCTTTTCATTCTCCCTTCCGCTGGGTTAGTCTCTCTCTTACTTTCCGGAGAGATTTTTGTACCAGCCCTGAATGGTCGATATAGAAACAGCATTCTTCTCCCGGTGCTGCACATAATCCTCTTTGTTGCAGAAACAACAAATCGAAACCTCTCTTATTCTGTAACACTACTTCAGCCAAGGAGCTCAATATCTCCATCTATTGCAGCCCTTAGTTGATTATACTGTTTATCTTGCAACGTTAAGGCTGCAATCTCACTTCCCGTTTTTAAGGACCCAATAGGACTGCCAAAGTCAGGGCAGTGATTGGTTTTCGTTTTACCCTATATTGACCAGATGGGTCTAACCTAGGTTGCAGCTCTTCATTTGAGTAATAGTTTAGCTGGGGGATCAGGTTGACTAGCACACAGAAATCTTGGGAGGCATCAAGTGCTGCCTTATGGACACACGGGGTTAGTCCGGCAGAGCAAGTCTACCGCCCGTTTTCTGGCGGAAGTACCCACTGGTGAGTAGAATTGGGGAGGCTAGTCCTAGGGACTGAACTACTATCACCTAGGTGTTGATAAGTCTTAGGGATAGTTCCTATACAGCTGCCTATGCCCGAAATGGAGCCTACTGTCAACCGGCCTGACCTAGGTTGTTGCTGCCGTCTGCAGGCCAAGACATATTATAGCAAAGCCAGCAACCGTTTGTTAAGTCCGGATGAGAGGCATTTAGGGTGAGATAGGCCGAGGAGATCATTTTCATTAGGGGGTCTCTTGGTGGGGACATGTTAACCCTGGGGTTCCCTATGGTGCGTGGAGACGATCTATTAGTGAGTCTTTGGGGTTGTTCTATCACCTGGTTTGGTCCTAAGGCTACTTTGTGTGCCAAATAGAGAAGTCCCTGTTTTAATTTAAGCTCAAACCAGAATCCTGTGTCATAGCCAGTCTTGTAAAGACGGAGGCCCCAAACTCGGTCATCATCCCCCCAGGTAAATTTTTTTTTTCCTTTGTGAATTTGATCTGTAATGGGAAACATTGCCTGGGACTCTGCTAGTTGGACATTTCTTGGAATTCGGGGGTGATTTTACATGAATGAGGTCCTTGTCGGAGTTAGTGAGCCAATGGACTGTTCCCGTGGTTTCGCAACCCTAAGCGTTGCAATAAAAAGAGTCAACTCCCCCACATTTTTCCGTTTGGTTCTGATCCCTTCCTCCCCCCAGGCGGACATAGAAACGCACTTGTTCGTAGTACTGTGGGCCTTTTCGCTCACAGTTACGGGTGAACAGACTGAAAGAGCCGTGGGCAAAGAACTTGTCAGTTGGTGGGGACCAAACACTTTACCGTCAGCTGCCAGCACGCACAAATCAAAGGTCAGTACTGGCAACCATGTCCCTTTGGGGGCCACGTTGGTGCTCATATTAAGGACTTCTCCAGTCTCAGGATTGTAGATCACCCAAGTCAGGTTAGCTGGCTGATGAGGGTTGTGGCTGGTTGCTCCTGAGCCGATGAAAACTGTTCTCAGCAGGAGAGTTAAGAGGGATCCCGTCGTACGAGTTTCAGTTTCAAAGGATTTGACGGGTGAGCTCTTGCCTCCCATTCTGCTTGCACCTTCTCTTGTTCTTCAGGGGTGGCTTGCCGCACGTGATTGCAGTAACCCAGGGCCCGATCCCGTCCACCTTAACAGCAGTAGTAGTGGTAAGGAGAGGAACATAAGGGCCTTTTCATCTAGGTTCTATTGCTTTAGATTGGTGTCGTTTTACCCAAACCCAATCACCCGGGCCAATAGTAAGTGAGGGGATGGTCCCCTTGCTTGGACCCTCGTGTATCTCTTGAATTAATTTCCAAACTTTGCTATGCACCTTACTTAATGCCATCAGTGTTTGCTGGAATTGTCCCAAGGTAGGGGGTGGTAGGCATTTTTCCCCGAATATAGGACACACAGGAGGGGGTTTTCTATACAGAATCTCAAAAGGGGTAAGATTCAGCTTATAAGGGGTGTTACACACTCAAAAGAGTGTGCAGGGAAGGAGGGTCACCCAGTCCCAGCCAGTCCCTATTGCCAAGTTTGTCAAAGTTTCTTTTAAGGTCCGATTCATTCTCTTAGCCTGTCCTGAGCTCTGGGGATTATATTCACAATGTAACTTCCATTTTGTCCCCCCGTGTACAATCTGGCTCACAAAGGCAGGTCCGTTATCAGAGCCCATAGTCACTGGCAGTCCGTGCCTAGGCACTATCTCTCCTAAGATCGTTTTTGCAACCACTGTTGCTGTCTCTCCCTTAGTGGGGAAGGCTTCTACCCACCCCGAGAAGGTATCTACCAGAACAAACGGATAGAGATACTCATACTTGCCTGGTCTTACCTCAGTGAAATCTATCTCTCAGTGTTGCCCTGGCTCTTTCCCTTGGTACCTCTTTCCAGTGTGCTGCCTTTTCTCTGTCTTCATCAGCTGGCACGCTTTGCAAGCCTGGATTATCTCTCTTACAGTTGCATTTTGTCAAGGGAACCTCAGGCAGGCCGTCTGTAGAAGTGTCAAGGTCTTTTTGTCCCCCAAGTGTGTAGTTGTTCACATAGGTGACGACCCAGGATGCCAGGCAATATCAGGTTGTTGTTTTGATCTCGGTACCATCCATCTTTGTCATCCTTCTGGAGGGTGGTATCCTCGTTAATCCAAACGAGGTCAGGGAGGGAATAGTTGGGGACTGGCGGCAGAGTCCCCACACCAGGAGGTGGAAGTCCCATGGCTAATATGGGGGTGGCGTTGTCCCGCTGCTTCTTGAGCAGCCGCATCAGCAGCCCAATTGCCCCGTGTCCTGGGGTCTTTTCCTTTCTGGTGACCAGAGACGTGCAATTGTCAGGAGCCTGCGGATCTCGGGCAAATTCTTGACTTTTTGTCCCTCCGCTCTTCTAAATCCCCTTTCCTGGTATATCGGACCTTGAATATGGACAGTGCTAAAAGCATATCGGCTGTCCATAAAAATCTGACTCTCTTTCCTTTTGCTTGTTCCAGAGACTGTATTAGGGCAATCCATTTGGCTTTTTACGCAGACGTGTTTGGGGGAAGTGTCTCAGCCCATATTGTCTGTCCTGAATCATTAACTATAGAAGCTCCCACCTTCCTTTGTCCATCTTTTACATAGCTGCTCTCATCAGTGAAGCATACTAGCTCACTGTTGTTTAGTGACACATCAGTTAAGTCTTTTCGAGCCGCCAGGGCCTCAGCCAGTATCTCACTGCAATCATGGAGAGGGTGGTCCTTCTCTGGGTTAGGTAGAAGCGTGGCTGGATTCAGGAAGCAAGGGGTCTGAAAATGCACCCGTGGGGCATCAAGCAGCAGGGCCTGGTAATGTGTCAAATGGGCATTGGCGATTCACTTACCCAGCGGCTGCTTTAAAACCCCTTCAATGGCGTGGGGAATGTAAACCCAGAGTTGCTGTCCATACGTCAACTTGTCGGCGTCGCGGACGAGGAGAGCAGTGGCTACAATGATGTGGAGGCAAGGGGGCCACCCAAAGGCCACCGGGTCTAATCGCATTGAAAGGTATGCCACCGGCCGCTTCCATGGTCCCCACTGTTGCGTCAAGACCCCCTTTCCTATTCCTTGCTTTTCATCTACAAACAGCTGGAATGCCTTCTTTGGGTTAGGCAGGGCAAGGGCTGGGGCTTTTAGTAGGGCCCGTCTGAGTGTCTGGAAAGCCTGTTTCATTGGCTCAGTCCAAGTCCAGTCTGGCGTCTCTCTATTATTAAATACCTTTTCAGCTGCTTTCAGTAAGTCTTGTATTTTCTGTTCTCTTAACCCCTCTATCTTTTGTAATTTTCTCTTACTATCTGGGGCTGCCTGATTCACAAACGCTAGTAGAACTGCAGCATGTGATTCCTCAGCCTGGGGGTCTATAGGTATATATTGCCTAAAGGCTTCCATTAGCCTCTCTAGGAAGGCTGGCGGGCTCTCAGTCGGCTCTTGCCTTACTAAATTTACCTTCTTCAAATTTGTCGGCTTCCTAGCTGCTGCCCGCAGGCCAGCCATTAGAGTCTGGAGGTACACTCGGAGATGCTCCCTACCTTCCACTCGCTCAAAATCCCCGTTAGTCCGCAATAGAGGAAACCCCTCGTCCATGAGATGATGCTGGGTGGTTGGTCTCCTGTCCATCCCTGGGACCCGTTTCCGTGCCTCTGCCAGGATTCGCTCCCATTCCTCCGTGGTGAAGAGCACCTGCAACAGCTGCTGGCAATCACCTAGGTGGGGTTATGAGTGAACAAAATGGAATCTAAGAGGTCAATGAGGCCTTGGGGTTTCTCTGAAAAAGGAGGATTTTGGGTTTTCCAAATATACAGATCACTCGTGGAAAAGGACCAGTACTGATAGGTTCGCTCTCCGTCCAGGTTAGCTGGTCCCACTCGGACGGGGAGTGCCTGTACAGTAGATGAAGGTAAATCTGGGTCCCCATGATCTTGCTCACCCGTATTTCCTCTGTTTCTTCTCTGGGGTCGGGGTTCCCTTATCTCTTCTGATTCATTAGAGGGGGGGCTCTTCCCACCGGGGGAACCTGCAACGGAGGAGGGGTATATGGTGGGGGCCTAATTTCCGTATCTAAGTCAATCAGGTTCGGGCACGAGGATTTCTGCAACAGTTTTGGGCCCTTGTTCTTCTCAGCTTCTTCTGGGGGAGTGGGGGTTCCCATAACCAGGGCTTGTACATTAGGAGAATCAGGGAGTTTGTGAACAAAAGGTTGTAAGCATTTGGGCGGATTTTCGACTAGATCTTGCCAGACCATAACATATGGACTTGGCCCGGGTGGCCCCAGGGATCAGGAGTCACAATTTTCTCTTTTACCACCCGAATAATAGAAGGTTGAAAAGTTCCCTCTGGAGGCCATCCAACTTGGAAGGCGGGCCACTCTGCAGAGCAAAAGGTCATTAATTTACTGCTTGTAACCAATAGCGACAGATCACACACTCTAGCCCTGACATCTGAGAAATGATCAGTCATGAGAGAGAGTGGGGTAGATTTTCCTTGCCCCATAGCGAGAGTCAGAAGAAGGTCACTAAGAATTACCACCAAAAAATCCTATCGGGAGTGGTGGCGGCCAGGAGGTTGGGCTTGTGGTATGCTTTGTGGAACTATTTGAGTGCCGTAGTCGTTGCACGGAAGTTTTCTTGTTGGGGGCAGGCATCCTAAGGGTTTTTAGCCCGTTCTGTGACCCCCTTATCCTTTTACGGGAGTCTTCCAGTGGCAGGCGCCCTTTTGGCTCTTAAGTGCCTGTCCCGTGCCCACACAGACGGGTTTTTATTTGGCCAGATTCTCGGTTTAGAATACGAGAAAAAAGAAAAGAGTTTCACCCTCTCGGGCTCCCGTTACTGGGGCTCACTTGTTGGGAGGCCTTCAGAATCCGCCAGAGAGTAGCCCTGGCCGGGACTTGTCAGTAGCCCTGACAACTATCTGCCTGTTCACTGAAACACTCAGAAACAGAAATGAGGCTCCAAGGCTTTATAGGAGGAAGTAGACAACTACACACCAGAGAACAACGAGACAGATACAATCCCGGCAGTTATGCAGACGTGAAAGGGCATAGAAAACACACAGACAGACACACATTGGCCGACAACACAGACCTGGAGGCCGGGACCCCCTGAGTCTCCCTATCCTCTGGAACACGGGTCACCTTACTGAATGGAGTCCACTGTTTCCCAGATCTGGGCTTAGGAGAGGAGGTCTCTTTCCTGCAGAGCCAGCTGCTTTCCAGCATGTCCACTGGCCTCGGCCTCACACTGGGCCAAACTGCCAATCCGTTCCCTCAGGGAAAGCTTTCCCTCAAGCCAGACACCTTCCTGCCTTTTACAAGGGCCTCAGATTTACACTGAACTTTTCCAGACCTGCCTGAGCACCAGTGCTATTACCTGTCCTTTTTCCATTTTTTCCAAAGAGCGTTCTTCCCCAGTCAAGGGATCCCGGACGAGCCACCAAATGCTCTGCCCATAGTCCAGATTCCCGATAGGGAAAGAAGACTCCTCGAGACAATGCAACTTGGAATAGGGGAATTTATTACTGACTCGAGCCAGGGCCTCCTGCCCTCACCAAGGGTGTGAGGATGAAAAGGCCCCGAGACCTAGTTCTCGGGTATTTATTGGGTACAAGCGGGTAGTTGGTGCAAGCGGATTGGTTACACAGTTGCAAGACAATTTTTCTTGGCCCAATCCTTGTGGGCTTTCAGCTTTCCCCTGATAGGTTCCCTTTTTCTTGCTAGGCACATGTTGATTGGCTGGCTCTAGGTGGCCTGAAAATTATGTTACTCTGGGAAACCAGGCCTATTCCTAATCTAGGCTGCCTGAAATGGTGTTAGCCGTGACAGCCTCACAATAGAAACTAAATATCCCACAAAGTAGAGAATATGACAAAAATGGAGATGCAAAGATATGGAGAAGAATCTACTGGTTACCAGCGGGGAGGGGAATACAGAGGGGCAATACAGAGGTGGGGGAGTGGGAGCCACACAGTGTTAGTGAGGTGGAAGATGAACTCAGGTATGCATTGTACATCATGTGGAATAGAGCCAGAACTTTGTCATAACTAAAAATGGAGAGGAAACTTTAAAAGATGTATAATCAGAAAGAAAAGGAAAGAAAGAGGGGAGAGGAAGGAGGAAAGAAAGTAAGGAAAAGAATGGTGTTTTTGGAGGTCAAAAAGCAAATATTGATTAGGCCATTTTTGGCAAAGGAATGTATTTTATTTATTCTATTTATTCTAATTGGTAGGAAATTACTTTACAATACTGTGGTGGTTTTTGCCATACCTTGACATGAGTCAGCCAAGGGTGTACATGTGTTCCATATCCTGATGCCCCCTCCCACCTCCATCCCCATCAATTTCTCTGGGTCAGCACAGTGCACCAGCCCTGGGCACCCTGTCTTATGCATCGAACATGGACTGGCTATCCCTTTCACATATGATAATATACATGTTTCAAATTTATCCTCTGAGATCATCCCAACTTCTAGTCTCCCACAAAGTCCAAAAGACTGTTCTGTATATTTGTGTCTCTTTTGCCGTCTCCCATATAGGGTTATCGTCTCCATTTTCCAAAATTCAATATATACGCCTTTGTATTGTGTATTGATGTTTTTCTTTCTGACTTACTTCGCTCTGTATAATAGGCTCCAGTTTCATTCACCTCACTAGAATGGATTCACATGTGTTTTTTTTTAATGGCTGAGCAATATTCCATTGTGTCTATGTACCACAGCATTTTTATCTATTTGTCTGCTGATGGACATCTAGGTTGCTTCCATGCCCTAGCGACTGTAAACAGTGCTGTGATGAACATTGGGGCACACGTGTCTTTTTCACTTCTGGATGAATCAGGATTTGAATGAGGAGAAACCATGATGACTATTAACCTTTTAGTGGTAAACTCTGCACATGAGTTTGGTTGAAGGAGTGGGACCAAATTTGAAGATGGTTGTTTCAAACCAGCTGAGAGTGCTCAGATGGACATGTGTGGTGCTGTCCTGTTCTGGGAAATTTCTGGTTGCTCTGTTCTCACCAGCAACAGAGGATTTTCTTTCCTTCCTTTCATTTTCCTTGTTTCCCTTTCTCCCTCTTTCCTCCCTACCTGCCTTTCTTTCACAAACATTCAATGTGATGTGCTGGGCGGTGCCTTGTTGCTCAGCCGGGTCCAACTCTTTTTGACCCCATGGACTGCAGTCTGCCAGGCTCCTCTGTCCATAGGGATTTTCCAGGCAAGCATACTGAAGCAGGCTGCCATTCCCCCCTCCAGGGGAACTTCGCAACCAAGGTATTGAATCCAGGTCTCCCAGGTTGCAGTTGGTTTTTTTTTTTTTTTTTTTCTTTTTTTCTTGGTTTTTTTTTTTTTTTTTTTTTTAATGTCTGAGCTATCAGGAAACCCATTAAATAGGCTTCATCTGACATTATACTTTTAATACCTGTAAGATCAAATGTGGTCTATTTTAGGATTTCCATATCTCTCTTTACATTTAGAACACACAAAACACAGTTATTGCAAGTGTCTTAGTGTCTCTTTCTCGAAATATTAAATTTATGCCACTTCTGCCTGCATTTCAGTTATCAAGGGCATTTTAGTATGATTTTTCTTACGTTCCTTAGATTTAATATGTTCTTAACGCAGTAGAGGTCTAGTTCCATACTCTTCTTGTGAATTGGCTGCTCATGTCTTTAAACATGTCTTCATCAATTTAAAGGCCAGTGATACATGTTTCTTATAAAGTGCTGTCTCCTGTCTCTTGCCCATTTTTCTATATGGTGTTATTATCTTCTGAGAACTCTAAGAGTCATCTTTTGGGGTTGCTTATGGCACGTTTTTTTCTACGTCTTAAAATATTCAGCAGTGCCATGGACCTTCAGTGAGTAAGCAAAAAGTGGACTTCAAGATTTGAACACTTCACAGGAAACCCAGGAACACCCACTAAGCCAAAAAAATCTATCCCCAGGGGTGCACCTCAGGCTGCTTGATCCTACGTATCAATTGGAAAAATGAGGACTGAGGTGGAGCACACAATCCATTCCCCTTTCCTCCAGAGCCAACCAGCTCAACGAGAGACCATGGGAACTAGATGCACAGGACAGGATGATTCAGTCTTTCGCCCAAGAAGCTGGAAGCTTGTGGCAGCTGCTAATGGAAATGAATTCCACCTTGGTTTTGGCTGTGAGGTAAGCTCCAAGGGAGCTTCCAACAAGAAAACAAGATGAGAAAAGTGATTTGTGACTGGACGTGTTGAGAAGCCCTTTGCACTCATGGCTCACACAGCTCTGGGCAAGCTGCCTCCCTTGCAGGGAATACTAATCAGCCTCACGGGGGCATTTCCTGCATGGGATCCCCAAGCACAACCTGAGACATGCATTTCTCTGACCCATCCCAATCACCCTGTTCAAACCCACGCCTGGATAGTACTCCTAGTGAGGTTCATCTGAGTCCTAGACTTGAAACGAGACAGCTCCGTGTGGAGCAAGGGCAAGTGTATTCACTGCACTCTCACAGCCTAAAGACAAGGGTTTCCGACTGGAGACTAGAAAATGGAGGTGAGCTCCGGGAACACTGAGACAAGGAGTCGCAAAGGAAAGGCTCCTGTTGTCTGGCCCAGAATTCAACGGACTTCAAGGTGCATTAAGACCACATTGCTGGAGAAACGTGGAATGAGTCTCACTAACACAGACACTTAAGCACAACCTAGTTGTCATGAAGGGAGTTTAGGCAAAATATGAAAAGCTACATAATGGTGAAAGCTGAGAGAGAACAGAATGAATGCCTGAGGAGTGAGGCTGTGGGGCAAGGTTTGGAGTAGATTCACTCTGCCTGCTGTGTGACCCATCAGAGTTGACATAGAGGTGAGGGTAGCAAGTGGGTTTGGAGGCCTCTTTAGGGCAATACTAATGCCTCATTTCACGAACACATCATCTGATTTGCTCTCCATCCTTCGCTACACATGTCAGGATGGGGCTTTGTGAGGTCAAAGCTCACCCAGGGCCACCATTGTCTGTGGAACAGACTTGCTGACCTCATAAAGCATGAGGGGGAGGTTCCCTGGGGACGGGTATATATAGGGGTGCTCAGGGGCTCTGAGCAGACCACTGTGAGTCCTCCAAATGACTGAGGTAACTGGGAAGACACAAGGCTCCAGAGTAGTTATGGAACACCCACCTCCTGTTACCCAGGGGAAGATGAATAACTCCTATCAATTGAGGTCCCGAAAAAATGTCAAGGTGAGCTGAACCCAGCCAAACTCCACTAGCCCACCGACCACTCCCCAAAAGAAAGCCTCCCTTGTCCTTTCCTGGCACATAACCCTTCTCTGGGCACACCCTTCTCCTGAAGCCATCGTTCCCCCCTGTTTTCACACTCTTCCCTAAACCAGTACCATTCTTTGCTCCCGCTCTTGTTTTCTCCAGGTGGCCACGGAAACCGTGAGGGTGAATAATCCATTCCGGCAAACCTGCACAAGAAAATTTCTCAGAAAACTCCCACCACCAAACAGGCTTAAGAAAATCAGATGCTCAAAGCTCTGTAGCCAGAGTTGCAAGGCGAAGGAACAGCTGAATTAGAAGGAACCAGAGGAGGTCTCAGAGACCATGGACTCCCCCACCATTCCAGTTAAGCAGAAGGAACCCGAGGAGGCCCCAGACCATGGACAACCCTGCCATTCCAGCTAATCAGAATGAAGCAGAGGAGTTCCCAGAAACCATGGAGACCCCTGCCATTGCAGCTAATCAGAACGAACGAGAGGAGGTCCCAGAAACCTGGAGATCCCTGCCATTACAGCTGGACCGGTGGACGGCCTGTGAATTTGGGGCATGGCTAGAGACGTCAGAAATGCTTGAGAGCCTCGCCGCTGAGTATGGACCACCAGTACAGATGCTGAATATTGTAGCAACTGCATACATTAATAACGAAAATAAAATAAAATCAAATTGATATGAAATTGTTTGCCTCTGTGTTCTCTGATATGGGGGGGCAGAACGGGCAGGCAAGGAATAAGTGTGTGAGGAGGGAGGGAGATGGCTTCTGTGGAGTAGGAGATGGGACCAGAAGGTCCAAGTTGCCAGAAAGTAGGGGGAAAAACTGGTTCCAGACTGAGCTTCAAAGACATACTTCCCATGGGAGAAGAGGAAGAGGACTTGCAGATTCTCTGTGTGAGTGCTGAGATGGACACTTAGCTGGGGAAATGTCTCATGTTTGGGGTGGCAGTGTCAATTGTTAAAAAGGAATACAAACGAACTTCCCCATCAAAAGAATGGAATATTGACATTTGCAGCAACATGGAATATGGAATATGAGTAAAATACCTCAGACAGAGATTGGCAAATACTGTATGATATCACTTATAGAATCAACATATCACAAAGTAGAGAATATGATAAAATAATAGGTGCACAGATATAGAGAGGCATCTACTGGTTACCAGTGGGCAGGTGAAGAGGGAGGGGCAATACAGAGGTGGGGGAGAGGGAGGCACTCAGTGTTAGTTAGGTGGAAGATGAGCTCAGGGATCCCTTGTACAACATGGGGAATAGAGCCAGGACTTTGTCATAAAGATAAATGGAAAGCAAGCTGTAGCAGTTTTATAATAAGAAAGAAAATGAAAGAAAGAGGGGGGAGGAAGGAGGGAAGAAATGAAGGAAAAGAACTGCGTTTTTGCAGGTCAAAAAGCCAATACTGATTAGGCCATTTTTGGCAAAGGAATGTGTTTTATTTTTTTTGTTTTGTTGGTGGGTAATTACTTTACAATATTGTGATGTTTTTTGCCATACATTGACATGAATCAGCCATGGGTGCACATGTTTCCCCATCCTGATCTGCCCTCACACCTCCCACCGCATCCCATCCCTCTGGGTCAGCCCAGTGCAGGAGCCCTGAGCACCCTGTCTTATGCATCGAACATGGACTGGCCATCCCTTTCTCATATGATAATATACATGTTTCAATGCTATTCTCTCAGATCATACCACCTTCACGGTCTCCCACAGAGTCCAAAGGACTGTTCTGTAAATCTGTGTCTCTTTTGCTGTCTCCCATATAGGGTTATCATCTCCCTCTTCGTACATTCAATATATATGCCTTAGAATAGTGTATTGGTGTTTTTCTTTCTGACTTTCTTCGCTCTTTATAATAGGCTCCAGTTTCATCCATGTCATGGGAAAGGATTCAAATGTGTTCTTTTTAATGGAAGAGCAATATTCCATTGTGTGTGTGTAGCACAGCTTTCCTACCCTTTTGTCTGCTGATGGACATCTAGGTTGCTTCCATGCCCTGGCTATTGTAAACAGTGCTGTGATGAACATTGGGGCACACGTGTCTTTTTCACTTCTGGGTGAATCACGATTTGAATAGTAGAAAACAGGATGACAATTAGCCTGTTAGTCGTAAACCCTGCACATGAGTTTGGTTGAAGGAGTGGGACCAAAGTTGGAGTTAGTTGTTTCAAACCTTCGGAGAGTGCTCAGATGGACATGTGTGGTGCTGTCCTGCTGGGAGACATCTCTGGTTACTCTGTTCTCACCAGCATCAGAGGATTTTTTTCCTTTCTTCCATTTCCCTTGTTTCTCTTTCTCTGTCGATCCTCCCTACCTGAATTTCTTTTGCAGACATTCAATGTGCTGCGCTGTGCTGTCCTTCGTTGCTCAGCCGTGTCCAACACTTTTTGACCCAATGGACTGTAGCCCACAAGGATTCTCTGTCCATGGGCATTCTCCATGCAAGCATACTGGAGCAGGCTGCCATTGCCCCCTCAGGGGATCTTCCCAACCCATGGATTGAATCCTGGTCTCCCATGAAGGAGTTCGATTTTTTTTTTTTTTTTTGACTGTCTGAGCTATCAGGAAACCCTTAAAATAGGCTTCATCTGACATTATATTTTTAATATGTGTAAGATCAAATGTGGTGTATATTAGGATTTCCATATCTCTCCTTACTTTTAGAACACACAAAACACAGTTATTGCAAGTGTCTTTGTGTGTCTTTCTGCAAATACTAAAATTTATGCCACTTATGCCTGCATTTCAGTTATCAAGGGCATTGTAGTATGATTTTCCTTACCTTTCTTAGATTTCATATGTTCTTAACGCAGTTGAGGGCCAGTTCCATACTCTTCTTGTGAATTGGCTGCTTATGTCTTTAAACACATCTTCATAAACTTAAAGACCAGTGATACATGTTTCTTATAACGTGCTGTCTCCTGTCTCTTGCCCATTTTTCTATCTGGTGTTATTATCTTCTAAGAATTCTAAGAGTTATCTTTTGGGGTTGCTTATGGCATGTTTTTTCTACCTCTTAAAATACTCAGCAGTGTGATAGACCCTCGGTGAGTAAGCAACAAATGGACACCAAGATTTGAACACTTCACAGGAATCCCAGGAAGACCCACTAAGCCAAAAAAATCTATCCCCAGGGGTGCACCTCAGGCTGCTTGATCCTACGTATCAATTGGAAAAACGAGGACTGAGGTGGAGCACACAATCCATTCCCCTTTCCTCCAGAGCCAACCATCTCAATGAGAGACCATGGGAACTAGATGACAGGACAGGATGATTCAGTCTTTCGCCCATGAAGCTGGAAGCTTGTGGCAGCTGCTAATGGAAACGAATTCCACCTTGATTTTGGCTGTGAGGTAAGCTCCAAGGGAGCTTCCAACAACAAAACAAAATGAGAGAAGAAATTTGTGAGTGGACGTGTTTAGAAGACCTATGCACTCATGGCTCACACAGCTTTGGGAAAGCTCCCTCCCTTGCTGGGAATACTAATCAGCCGCACGGGGGCATTTCCTGCATAGGATCCCCAAGAACAACCTGAGACATGCATTTCTCTGACCCATCCCTATCACCCTGTTCAAACCCAAGCCTGGATAGTACTCCTAGTGAGGTTCATCTGAGTCCTAGTCTTGAAACGAGATAGCTCCGTGTGGAGCAAGGGTAAGTGTATTCACTGCATTCTCACAGCATGAAGACAAGGGTTTCTGACTGGAGACCAGAAAATGGAGGTGAGCTCCGGGAACACTGAAACAAGGAGTCGGAAAGGAAAGGATTCTGCTGGCTGGCCCAGAATTCAATGGGCTTCAAGGTGCATTAAGACCACATTGCTGGAGAAAAGTGGAATGAGTCTCACTAACACAGACAGTTAAACACAACCTAGTTGTCATGGAGGGAGTTTAGGCAAAATATTAAAAGCTGGATAATGGTGAAAGCTGAGAGAAAACAGAATGAATGTCTGAGGAGTGAGGCTGTGGGGCATGGTTTGGAGTAGATTCACTCTGCCTGCTGTGTGACCCATCAGAGTTGACAGAGAAGTGAGGGTGGCAAGTGAGTTTGGAGGCCTCTTTAGGGCATTACTAATGCCTCATTTTACCAGCACCTCATCTGATTTGCTCCCCATCCTCCACTACACAAGTCAGGATCGGGCTTTGTGATGTCAAAGCTCACTCAGGGCCACCATTTTCTGGGGAACAGACTTGCTGACCTCATAAAGCATTAGGGGGAGGCTCCAGGGACGGGTATATATAGGGGTACTCAGGGGCTCTGAGCAGACGACTGTGAGTCCTCCAAATGACTGAGGTGACTGGGAAGACAAAAGGCTCCAGAGTAGTTATGGAACACCCACCTCCTGTTACCCAGGGGAAGATGAATACCTCCTATCAATTGAGGTCAAGAAAAAATATCAAGGTGAGCTGAAAGCGGCCAAACTCACTATCCCACCAGCAACTCCCCAAAAGAAACCCTCTCCTGTCCTTGCCTGGCACATAACCCTTCTCTGCGCACACCCCTTCTCCTGAAGCCATCATTCCCACCTGTCTTCACAGTCTTCCCTAAACCAGTACCATTCTTTGCTCCCTCTCTTGTTTGCTCCAGGTGGCCACGGAAACCGTGAGGGTGAATAATCCATTCCGGCAAAGCTGCACAAGAAAATTTCTCAGAAAACTCCCACCACCAAACAGGCTTAAGAAAATCAGATGCTCAAAGCTCTGTAGCCAGAGGTGCAAGGCGAAGGAACAGCTGAATTAGAAGGAACCAGAGGAGGTCCCAGAGACAATGGAGTCCCCCACCATTCCAGTTAAGCAGAAGGAACCAGAGGAGGCCCCAGACCATGGACAACCCTGCCATTCCAGCTAATCAGAATGAATGAGAGGACGTCCCAGAGACCATGGAGACCCCTGCCTTTCCAGCTAATCAGAACGAACCAGAGGAGGTCCCAGAAACCATGGAGATCCCTGCCATTACAGCTGGACCGGTGGATGGCCAGTGACTTTGGGGCATGGCTAGAGATGTCAGAAATGCTTGAGAGCCTCGCTGCTGAGTACTGGCCACCAGTACAGATGCTGAATATTGTAGCAACTGCATACATTAATAACGAAAATAAAATGAAATCAACTTGATATGAAATTATGTTTGCCTCTGCGTTCTCTGATATGGGGGGCAGAAAGGGCAGGCAAGGAATAAGTGTGTGAGGAGGGAGGGAGATGGATTCTGTGGAGTTGGAGATGGGACCTGAAGTTCCAGTTTCCAAGAAACTAGGGGGAAGAACTGGTTCCAGACTGAATTTCAAAGACATACTTCCCATGGGAGAAGAGGAAGAGGACTTGGATGTTCCCTGTGTGAGTGCAGAGATGGACACTTAGCTGGGGAAATGTCTCATGTTTGGGGTAGCAGTGCCATTTGTTAAAAAGGCATACAAACGAGCTGCCCCATCAAAAGAATGGAATATTGACATTTGCAGCAACATGGAAGGTAGAATATGAGTAAAATACCTCAGACAGAGATTGGCAAATACTGTATGTTATCACTTATAGAATCAACATATAACAAAGTAGAGAATATGATAAAATAGAAGGTGCACAGATATAGAGAAGCATCTACTGGTTACCAGCGGGCAGGTGAAGAGGGAGGGGCAATACAGAGGTGGGGGAGTGGGAGGCACTCAGTGTTAGTTAGGTGGAAGATGAGCTCAGGGATTCTTTAAACAACATGGGGGATAGAGCCAGGACTTTGTCATAAAGATAAATGGAAAGCAAGCTGTAGCAGTTTTATAATAAGAAAGAAAAGGAAAGAAAGACGGGGGAGGAAGGAGGGAAAAAATGAAGGAAAAGAACTGCGTTTTGCAGGTCAAAAAGCCAATACTGTTTAGGCACTTTTTGGCTAAGGAATGTATTTTATTTTCTTTTGTTTGATTGGTGGGTAATTACTTTACAATATTGTGATGTTTTTTGCCATACATTGACATGAATCAGCCATGGGTGCACAGGTTTCCCCATCCTGATCTGCACTCACACGTCCCAGTGCATCCCATCCCTCTGAGTCAGCCCAGTGCAGCAGCCCTGAGCACCCTGTCTTATGCATCGAACATGGACTGGCCATCCCTTTCTCATATGATAATATACATGTTTCAATGCTATTCTCTCAGATCATACCACCCTCGCCGTCTCCCACAGAGTCCAAAGGACTGTTCTGTCAATCTGTGTCTCTTTTGCTGTCTCCCATAGAGGGTAATCATCTCCCTCTTCGTACATTCAATATATATGCCTTAGTATAGTGTATTGGTGTTTTTCTTACTGACTTTCTTCGCTCTTTGTAATAGGCTCCATTTTCATCCACGTCATTAGAAAGGATTCAAATGTGTTCTTTTTAATGGAAGAGCAATATTCCATTGTGTGTATGTAGCACAGCTTTCTTACCCATTTGTCTGCTGATGGACATCTAGGTTGCTTCCATGCCCTGGCTATTGTAAACAGTGCTGTGATGAACATTGGGGCACACGTGTCTTTTTCACTTCTGGGTGAATCACGATTTGAATAGTAGAAAACAGGATGACAATTAGCCTGTTAGTCGTAAACCCTGCACATGAGTTTGGTTGAAGGAGTGGGACCAAAGTTGGAGGTAGTTGTTTCAAACCTTCGGAGAGGGCTCAGATGGACATGTGTGGTGCTGTCCTGCTGGGGGACATCTCTGGTTACTCTGTTCTCACCAGCATCAGAGGATTATTTTCCTTCCTTCCATTTTCCTTGTTTCTCTTTCTCTGTCGATCCTCCTTACCTGAATTTCTTTCGCAGACATTCAATGTGCTGCGCTGTGCTGTCCTTCGTTGCTCAGCCGTGTCCAACTCTTTTTGACCCAGTGGACTGTAGCCCACAAGGATTCTCTGTCCATGGGCATTCTCCATGCAAGCATACTGGAGCAGGCTGCCATTCCCCCCTCCAGGGGATCTTCCCAACCCATGGATTGAATCCTGGTCTCCCATGTAGGAGTTCGTTTTTTTTTTTTTTTTTTTTTTTTTGACTGTCTGAGCTATCAGGAAACCCTTAAAATTGGCTTCATCTGACATTATATTTTTAATATCTGTAAGATCAAATGTGGTGTATATTAGGATTTCCATATCTCTCCTTACTTTTAGAACACACAAAACACAGTTATTGCAAGTGTCTTAGTGTCTCCTTCTGCAAATACTAAAATATATGCCACTTATGCCTGCATTTCAGTTATCAAGGGCATTTTAGTATGATTTTCCTTACCTTTCTTAGATTTAATATGTTCTTAACGCAGTTGAGGGCTAGTTCCATACTCTTCTTGTGAATTGGCTGCTCATGTCTTTAAACACCTCTTCATAAATTTAAAGACCAGTGATACATGTTTCTTACAAAGTGCTGTCTCCTGTCTCTTGCCCATTTTTCTATCTGGTGTTATTATCTTCTAAGAATTCTAAGAGGTATCTTTTGGGGTTGCTTATGGCATGTTTTTTCTACCTCTTAAAATATTCAGCAGTGTGATGGACCCTCGGTGAGTAAGCAATAAATGGACACCAAGATTTGAACACTTCACAGGAAACCCAGGAAGACCCACTAAGCCAAAAAAATCTATCCCCAGGGGTGCACCTCAGGCTGCTTGATCCTACATATCAATTGGAAAAACGAGGACTGAGGTGGAGCACACAATCCATTCCCCTTTCCTCCAGAGCCAACCATCTCAATGAGAGACCATGGGAACTAGATGCACAGGACAGGATGATTCAGAGTTTCGCCCAAAAAGCTGGAAGCTTGTGGCAACTGCTAATGGAAATTAATTCCACCTTGATTTTGGCTGTGAGGTTAGCTCCAAGGGAGCTTCCAACAAGAAAACAAGATGAGAAAAGAGATTTGTGAGTGGACGTGTTGAGAAGACCTATGCACTCATGGATCACACAGCTTTGGGCAAGCTCCCTCCCTTGCTGGGAATACTAATCAGCCGCATGGGTGCATTTCCTGCATGGAATCCCCAAGAACAACCTGAGACATGCATTTCTCTGACACATCCCTATCATCCTCTTCAAACCCAAGCCTGGATAGTACTCCTAGTGAGGTTCATCTGAGTCCTAGTCTTGAAACGAGATAGCTCCGTGTGGAGCAAGGGCAAGTGTATTCACTGCATTCTCACAGCATGAAGACAAGGGTTTCTGACTGGAGACCAGAAAATGGAGGTGAGCTCCGGAAATACTGAGACACGGATTCGGAACGGAAAGGTTTCTTTTGGCTGGCCTAGAATTCAATGGGCTTCAAGGTGCATTAAGACCACATTGCTGGAGAAAAGTGGAATGAGTCTCACTAACACAGACAGTTAAACACCACCTAGTTGTCATGGAGGGGGTTTAGGCAAAATATTAAAAGCTGGATAATAGTGAAAGCTGAGAGAGAACAGAATGAATGTCTGAGGAGTGAGGCTGTTGGGCATGGTTTGGATTAGATTCACTCTGCCTGCTGTGTGACCCATCAGAGTTGACAGAGAAGTGAGGGTGGCAAGTGAGTTTGGAGGCCTCTTTAGGGCATTACTAATGCCTCATTTTACCAGCACCTCATCTGATTTGCTCCCCATCCTCCGAAACACAAGTCAGGATGGGGCTTTGTGATGTCAAAGCTCACTCAGGGCCACCATTTTCTGGGGAACAGACTTGCTGACCTCATAAAGCATTAGGGGGAGTCTCCAGGGACGGGTATATATATAGGGGTACTCAGGGTATCTGAGCAGACCACTGTGAGTCCTCCAAATGACTGAGGTGACTGGGAAGACAAAGGCTCCAGAGTAGTTATGGAACACCCCCCTCCTGTTACCCAGGGGAAGATGAATACCTCCTATCAATTGAGGTCCAGAAAAAATATCAAGGTGAGCTGAAACTGGCCAAACAAATTAGCAAACCAACAACTCCCCAAAAGAAACCCTCCCCTGTACTTGCCTGGCACATAATCCTTCTCTGCACACACCCCTTCTCCTGAAGCAATCGTTCCCACCTGTATTCACACTCTTCCCTAAACCAGTACCATTCTTTGCTCCCTCTCTTGTTTGCTCCAGGTGGCCACGGAAACCGTGAGGGTGAATAATCCATTCTGGCAAACCTGCACAAGAAAATTTCTCAGAAAACTCCCACCACCAAACAGGCTTAAGAAAATCAGATGCTCAAAGCTCTGCACTCAGAGGTGCAAGGCGAAGGAACAGCTGAATTAGAAGGAACCAGAGGAGGTCCCAGAGACCATGGAGTCCCCCACCATTCCAGTTAAGCAGAAGGAACCAGAGGAGGCCCCAGACCATGGACAACCCTGCCATTCCAGCTAATCAGAATGAACGAGAGGACATCCCAGAAACCATGGAGACCCCTGCCTTTCCAGCTAATCAGAACGAACCAGAGGAGGTCCCAGAAACCATGGAGATCCATGCCATTACAGCTGGACCGGTGGATGGCCAGTGACTTTGGGGCATGGCTAGAGACGTCAGAAATGCTTGAGAGCCTCGCCGCTGAGTACAGGCCACCAGTACAGATGCTTAATATTGTAGCAACTGCATACATTAATAACGAAAAAAAATGAAATCAACTTGATATGAAATTATGTTTGCCTCTGTGTTCTCTGATATGGGGGGCAGAAAGGGCACGCAAGGAATAAGTGTGTGAGGAGGGAGGGAGATGGCTTCTGTGGAGTTGCAGATGGGACCTGAAGTTCCAGGTTGCCAGAAATTAGGGGGGAAAACTGGTTCCAGACTGAGCTTCAAAGACATACTTCCCGTTGGAGAAGAGGAAGAGGACTTGGATGTTCTCTGTGTGAGTGCAGAGATGGACTCTTAGCTGGGGAAATGTCTCATGTTTGGGGTGGCAGTGCCATTTGTTAAAAAGGCATACAAACGAGCTGCCCCATCAAAAGAATGGAATATTGACGTTTGCAGCAACATGGAAGGTAGAATATGAGTAAAATACCTCAGACAGAGATTGGCAAATACTGTATGATATCACTTATAGAATCAACATATCACAAAGTAGAGAATATGATAAAAAATGTAGGTGCGCAGATATAGAGAAGCATCTACTGGTTACCAGCCGGCAGGTGAAGAGGGAGGGGCAATACAGAGGTGGGGGAGTGGGAGGCACTCAGTGTTAGTTAGGTGGAAGATGAGCTCAGGGATGCCTTGTACAACATGGGGAATAGAGCCAGGACTTTGTCATAAAGATAAATGGAAAGGAAGCTGTGGCAATTTTATAATAAGAAAGAACAGGAAAGAAAGAGGGGCGAGGAAGGAGGGAAGAAATGAAGGAAAAGAACTGCGTTTTTGCAGGTCAAAAAGCCAATACTGATTAGGCCCTTTTTAGTTAAGGAAAGTATTTTATTTTCTTTTGTTTGATTGGTGGGTAATTACTTTACAATATTGTGATGTTTTTTTTGCCATACATTGACATGAATCAGCCATGGGTGCACATGTTTCCCCATCCTGATCTGCACTCACACGTCCCACCGCATCCCATCCCTCTGGGTCAGCCCAGTGCAGCAGCCCTGAGCACCCTGTCTTATGCATCGAACATGGACTGGCCATCCCTTTCTCATATGATAATATACATGTTTCAATGCTATTCTCTCAGATCATACCACCCTCGCCGTCTCCCACAGAGTCCAAAGGACTGTTCTGTAAATCTGTGTCTCTTTTGCTGTCTCCCATAGAGGGTAATCATCTCCCTCTTCGTACATTCAATATATATGCCTTAGTATAGTGTATTGGTGTTTTTCTTACTGACTTTCTTCGCTCTTTGTAATAGGCTCCATTTTCATCCACGTCATTAGAAAGGATTCAAATGTGTTCTTTTTAATGGAAGAGCAATATTCCATTGTGTGTATGTAGCACAGCTTTCTTACCCATTTGTCTGCTGATGGACATCTAGGTTGCTTCCATGCCCTGGCTATTGTAAACAGTGCTGTGATGAACATTGGGGCACACGTGTCTTTTTCACTTCTGGGTGAATCACGATTTGAATAGTAGAAAACAAGATGACAATTAGCCTGTTAGTCGTAAACCCTGCACATGAGTTTGGTTGAAGGAGTGGGACCAAAGTTGGAGGTAGTTGTTTCAAACCTTCGGAGAGTGCTCAGATGGACATGTGTGGTGCTGTGCTGCTGGGGGACATCTGTGGTTACTCTGTTCTCACCAGCATCAGAGGATTATTTTCCTTCCTTCCATTTCCCTTGTTTCTCTTTCTCTGTCGATCCTCCTTACCTGAATTTCTTTCGCAGACATTCAATGTGCTGCGCTGTGCTGTCCTTCGTTGCTCAGCCATGTCCAACTCTTTTTGACCCAGTGGACTGTAGCCCACAAGGATTCTCTGTCCATGGGCATTCTCCATGCAAGCATACTGGAGCAGGCTGCCATTCCCCCCTCCAGGGGATCTTCCCAACCCATGGATTGAATCCTGGTCTCCCATGTAGGAGTTCGTTTTGTTTTTTTTTTTTTTTTTTTTTTTGACTGTCTGAACTATCAGGAAACCCTTAAAATTGGCTTCATCTGACATTATATTTTTAATATATGTAAGATCAAATGTGATGTATTTTAGGATTTCCATATCTCTCCTTACTTTTAGAACACACAAAACACAGTTATTGCAAGTGTCTTAGTGTCTCTTTCTGCAAATACTAAAATATATGCCACTTATGCCTGCATTTCAGTTATCAAGGGCATTTTAGTATGATTTTCCTTACCTTCCTTAGATTTAATATATTCTTAACGCAGTAGAGGGCTAGTTCCATACTCTTCTTGTGAATTGGCTGCTCATGTCTTTAAACACATCTTCATAAATTTAAAGACCAGTGATACATGTTTCTTACAAAGTGCTGTCTCCTGTCTCTTGCCCATTTTTCTATCTGGTGTTATTATCTTCTAAGAATTCTAAGAGGTATCTTTTGGGGTTGCTTATGGCATGTTTTTTCTACCTCTTAAAATATTCAGCAGTGTGATGGACCCTCGGTGAGTAAGCAACAAATGGACACCAAGATTTGAACACTTCACAGGAAACCCAGGAAGACCCACTAAGCCAAAAAAATCTATCCCCAGGGGTGCACCTCAGGCTGCTTGATCCTACGTATCAATTGGAAAAACGAGGACTGAGGTGGAGCACACAATCCATTCCCCTTTCCTCCAGAGCCAACCATCTCAATGAGAGACCATGGGAACTAGATGACAGGACAGGATGATTCAGTCTTTCGCCCATGAAGCTGGAAGCTTGTGGCAGCTCCTAATGGAAACGAATTCCACCTTGGTTTTGGCTGTGAGTTAAGCTCCAAGGGAGCTTCCAACAAGTAAACAAGAAGAGAAAAGAGATTTGTGAGTGGATGTGTTGAGAAGACCTTTGCACTCATGGCTCACACAGCTTTGGGCAGGCTCCCCTACGCCCCCCCCCCCCCCCCCCCCTTGCTGGGAATACTAATCAGACGCACGGGGGCATTTCCTGCATAGGATCCCCAAGAACAACCTGAGACATGCATTTCTCTGACACATCCCAATCACCCTGTTCAAACCCAAGCCTGGATAGTACTCTTAGTGAGGTTCATCTGAGTCCTAGACTTGAAACGAGATAGCTCCGTGTGGAGCAAGGGCAAGTGTATTCACTGCATTCTCACAGGATGAAGACAAGGGTTTCTGACTGGAGACCAGAAAATGGAGGTGAGCTCCGGGAATACTGAGACAAGGAGTCGGAACGGAAAGGTTTCTGTTGGCTGGCCCAGAATTCAATGGGCGTCAAGGTGCATTAAGACCACATTGCTGGAGAAAAGTGGAATGAGTCTCACTAACACAGACAGTTAAACACAACCTAGTTGTCATGGAGGGAGTTTAGGCAAAATATTAAAAGCTGGATAATGGTGAAAGCTGAGAGAGAACAGAATGAATGCCTGAGGAGTGAGGCTGTGGGGCATGGTTTGGAGTAGATTCACTCTGCCTGCTGTGTGACCCATCAGAGTTGACAGAGAAGTGAGGGTGGCAAGTGAGTTTGGAGGCCTCTTTAGGGCATTACTAATGCCTCATTTTACCAGCACCTCATCTGATTTGCTCCCCATCCTCCACTACACAAGTCAGGATCGGGCTTTGTGATGTCAAAGCTCACTCAGGGCCACCATTTTCTGGGGAACAGACTTGCTGACCTCATAAAGCATTAGGGGGAGTCTCCAGGGACGGGTATATATAGGGGTACTCAGGGGCTCTGAGCAGACCACTGTGAGTCCTCCAAATGACTGAGGTGACTGGGAAGACAAAAGGCTCCAGAGTAGTTATGGAACACCCACCTCCTGTTACCCAGGGGAAGATGAATACCTCCTATTAATTGAGGTCAAGAAAAAATATCAAGGTGAGCTGAAACCGGCCAAACTCACTAGCCCACCAACAACTCCCCAAAAGAAACCCTCTCCTGTCCTTGCCTGGCACATAACCCTTCTCTGCGCACACCCGTTCTCCTGAGGCCATCGTTCCCACCTGTCTTCACACTCTTCCCTAAACCAGTACCATTCTTTGCTCCCTCTCTTGTTTGCTCCAGGTGGCCACGGAAACCGTGAAGGTGAATAATCCATTCTGGCAAACCTGCACAAGAAAATTTCTCAGAAAACTCCCACCACCAAACAGGCTTAAGAAAATCAGATGCTCAAAGCTCTGTAGCCAGAGGTGCAAGGCGAAGGAACAGCTGAATTAGCAGGAACCAGAGGAGGTCCCAGAGACCATGGAGTCCCCCACCATTCCAGTTAAGCAGAAGGAACCCGAGGAGGCCCCAGACCATGGACAACCCTGCCATTCCAGCTAATCAGAATGAATGAGAGGACGTCCCAGAGACCATGGAGACCCCTGCCTTTCCAGGTAATCAGAACGAACCAGAGGAGGTCCCAGAAACCATGGAGATCTCTGCCATTACAGCTGGACCGGTGGATGGCCAGTGACTTTGGGGCATGCCTAGATACGTCAGAACAGCTTGAGAGCCTCGCCGCTGTGTACTGGCCACCAGTACAGATGCTGAATATTGTAGCAACTGCATACATTAATAACAAAAATAAAATAAAATCAACTTGATATGAAATTATGTTTGCCTCTGTGTTCTCTCATATGGGGGGCAGAAAGGGCAGGCAAGGAATAAGTGTGTGAGGAGGGAGGGAGATGGCTTCTGTGGAGTTGGAGATGGGACCTGAAGTTCCAGGTTCCTAGAAACTAGGGGGAAGAACTGGTTCCAGACTGAATTTCAAAGACATACTTCCCATGGGAGAAGAGGAAGAGGACTTGGATGTTCTCTGTGTGAGAGCAGAGATGGACACGTAGCTGGGGAAATGTCTCATGTTTGGGGTGGCAGTGCCATTTGTTAAAAAGGCATACAAACGAGCTGCCCCATCAAAAGAATGGAATATTGACATTTGCAGCAAAATGGAAGGTAGAATATGAGTAAAATACCTCAGACAGAGATTGGCAAATACTGTATGATATCACTTATAGAATCAACATATCACAAAGTAGAGAATATGATAAAAAATGTAGGTGCACAGATATAGAGAAGCATCTACTGGTTACCAGCCGGCAGGTGAAGCGGGAGGGTCAGTACAGAGGTGGGGGAGTGGGAGGCACTCAGTGTTAGTTAGGTGGAAGATGAGCTCAGGGATTCCTTGTACAACATGGGGAATAGAGCCAGGACTTTGTCATAAAGATAAATGGAAAGCAAGCTGTAGCAGTTTTATAATAAGAAAGAAAATGAAAGAAAGAGGGGGGAGGAAGGAGGGAAGAAATGAAGGAAAAGAACTGCGTTTTTGCAGTTCAAAAAGCCAATACTGATTAGGCCCTTTTTGGCTAAGGAATGTATTTTATTTTCTTTTGTTTGATTGGTGGGTAATTACTTTACAATATTGTGGTGTTTTTTGCCATACATTGACATGAATCAGCCATGGGTGCACATGTTTCCCCATCCTGATCTGCCCTCACACGTCCCACCGCATCCCATCCCTCTGGGTCAGCCCAGTGCAGCAGCCCTGAGCACCCTATCTTATGCATCGAACATGGACTGGCCATCCCTTTCTCATATGATAATATACATGTTTCAATGCTATTCTCTCAGATCATACCACCCTCGCCGTCTCCCACAGAGTCCAAAGGACTGTTCTGTAAATCTGTGTCTCTTTTGCTGTCTCCCATATAAGGTACTCATCTCCCTCTTCGTACATTCAATATATATGCCTTAGTATAGTGTATTGGTGTTTTTCTTACTGACTTTCTTCGCTCTTTGTAATAGGCTCCATTTTCATCCACGTCATTAGAAAGGATTCAAATGTGTTCTTTTTAATGGAAGAGCAATATTCCATTGTGTATGTAGCACAGCTTTCTTACCCATTTGTCTGCTGATGGACATCTAGGTTGCTTCTATGCCCTGGCTATTGTAAACAGTGCTGTGATGAACATTGGGGCATACGTGTCTTTTTCACTTCTGGGTGAATAACGATTTGAATAGTAGAAAACAAGATGACAATTAGCCTGTTAGTCGTAAACCCTGCACATGAGTTTGGTTGAAGGAGTGGGACCAAAGTTGGAGGTAGTTGTTTCAAACCTTCGGAGAGTGCTCAGATGGACATGTGTGGTGCTGTCCTGCTGGGGGACATCTCTGGTTACTCTGTTCTCACCAGCATCAGAGGATTATTTTCCTTCCTTCCATTTCCCTTGTTTCTCTTTCTCTGTCGATCCTCCTTACCTGAATTTCTTTCGCAGACATTCAATGTGCTGCGCTGTGCTGTCCTTCGTTGCTCAGCCGTGTCCAACTCTTTTTGACCCAATGGACTGTAGCCCACAAGGATTCTCTGTCCATGGGCATTCTCCATGGAAGCATACTGGAGCAGGCTGCCATTTCCCCCTCCAGGGGATCTTCCCAACCCAAGGATTGAATCCTGGTCTCCCATGTAGGAGTTCGTTTTTTTTTTTTTTTTTTTTTTTTTTTGACTGTCTGAGCTATCAGGAAACCCTTAAAATTGGCTTCATCTGACATTATATTTTTAATATCTGTAAGATCAAATGTGGTGTATTTTAGGATTTCCATATCTCTCCTTACTTTTAGAACACACAAAACACAGTTATTGCAAGTGTCTTAGTGTCTCTTTCTACAAATACTAAAATATATGCCACTTATGCCTGCATTTCAGTTATCAAGGGCATTTTAGTATGATTTTCCTTACCTTCCTTAGATTTAATATATTCTTAACGCAGTTGAGGGCTAGTTCCATACTCTTCTTGTGAATTGGCTGCTCATGTCTTTAAACACATCTTCATAAATTTAAAGACCAGTGATACATGTTTCTTACAAAGTGCTGTCTCCTGTCTCTTGCCCATTTTTCTATCTGGTGTTATTATCTTCTAAGAATTCTAAGAGGTATCTTTTGGGGTTGCTTATGGCATGTTTTTTCTACCTCTTAAAATATTCAGCAGTGTGATGGACCCTCGGTGAGTAAGCAACAAATGGACACCAAGATTTGAACACTTCACAGGAAACCCAGGAAGACCCACTAAGCCAAAAAAAATCTATCCCCAGGGGTGCACCTCAGGCTGCTTGATCCTACGTATCAATTGGAAAAACGAGGACTGAGGTGGAGCACACAATCCATTCCCCTTTCCTCCAGAGCCAACCATCTCAATGAGAGACCATGGGAACTAGATGCACAGGAAAGGATGATTCAGTCTTTCGCCCAAGAAGCTGGAAGCTTCTGGCAGCTGCTAATGGAAATGAATTCCACCTTGGTTTTGGCTGTGAGTTAAGCTCCAAGGGAGCTTCCAACAAGTAAACAAGAAGAGAAAAGAGATTTGTGAGTGGATGTGTTGAGAAGACCTTTGCACTCATGGCTCACACAGCTTTGGGCAGGCTCCCCTACGCCCCCCCCCCCCCCCTTGCTGGGAATACTAATCAGCCGCACGGGGGCATTTCCTGCATAGGATCCCCAAGAACAACCTGAGACATGCATTTCTCTGACACATCCCAATCACCCTGTTCAAACCCAAGCCTGGATAGTACTCTTAGTGAGGTTCATCTGAGTCCTAGACTTGAAACGAGATAGCTCCGTGTGGAGCAAGGGCAAGTGTATTCACTGCATTCTCACAGGATGAAGACAAGGGTTTCTGACTGGAGACCAGAAAATGGAGGTGAGCTCCGGGAATACTGAGACAAGGAGTCGGAACGGAAAGGTTTCTGTTGGCTGGCCCAGAATTCAATGGGCTTCAAGGTGCATTAAGACCACATTGCTGGAGAAAAGTGGAATGAGTCTCACTAACACAGACAGTTAAACACAACCTAGTTGTCATGGAGGGAGTTTAGGCAAAATATTAAAAGCTGGATAATGGTGAAAGCTGAGAGAGAACAGAATGAATGCCTGAGGAGTGAGGCTGTGGGGCATGGTTTGGAGTAGATTCACTCTGCCTGCTGTGTGACCCATCAGAGTTGACAGAGAAGTGAGGGTGGCAAGTGAGTTTGGAGGCCTCTTTAGGGCATTACTAATGCCTCATTTTACCAGCACCTCATCTGATTTGCTCCCCATCCTCCACTACACAAGTCAGGATCGGGCTTTGTGATGTCAAAGCTCACTCAGGGCCACCATTTTCTGGGGAACAGACTTGCTGACCTCATAAAGCATTAGGGGGAGGCTCCAGGGACGGGTATATATAGGGGTACTCAGGGGCTCTGAGCAGACGACTGTGAGTCCTCCAAATGACTGAGGTGACTGGGAAGACAAAAGGCTCCAGAGTAGTTATGGAACACCCACCTCCTGTTACCCAGGGGAAGATGAATACCTCCTATTAATTGAGGTCAAGAAAAAATATCAAGGTGAGCTGAAACCGGCCAAACTCACTAGCCCACCAACAACTCCCCAAAAGAAACCCTCTCCTGTCCTTACCTGGCACATAACCCTTCTCTGCGCACACCCCTTCTCCTGAAGCCATCGTTCCCACCTGTCTTCACACTCTTCCCTAAACCAGTACCATTCTTTGCTCCCTCTCTTGTTTGCTCCAGGTGGCCACGGAAACCGTGAAGGTGAATAATCCATTCCGGCAAACCTGCACAAGAAAATTTCTCAGAAAACTCCCACCACCAAACAGGCTTAAGAAAATCAGATGCTCAAAGCTCTGTAGCCAGAGTTGCAAGTCGAAGGAACAGCTGAATTAGAAGGAACCAGAGGAGGTCCCAGAGACCATGGAGTCCCCCACCATTCCAGTTAAGCAGAAGGAACCAGAGGAGGCCCCAGACCATGGACAACCCTGCCATTCCAGCTAATCAGAATGAATGAGAGGACGTCCCAGAGACCATGGAGACCCCTGCCTTTCCAGCTAATCAGAACGAACCAGAGGAGGTCCCAGAAACCAGGGAGATCCCTGCCATTACAGCTGGACCGGTGGAAGGCCAGTGACTTTGGGGCATGGCTAGATACGTCAGAACAGCTTGAGAGCCTCGTCGCTGAGTATTGGCCACCAGTACAGATGCTGAATATTGTAGCAACTGCATACATTAATAACGAAAATAAAATAAAATCAACTTGATATGAAATTATGTTTGCCTCTGTGTTCTCTGATATGGGGGGCAGAAAGGGCAGGCAAGGAGTAAGTGTGTGAGGAGGGAGGGAGATGGCTTCTGTGGAGTTGGAGATGGGACCTGAAGTTCCAGGTTCCAAGAAACTAGGGGGAAGAACTGGTTCCAGACTGAATTTCAAAGACATACTTCCCATGGGAGAAGAGGAAGAGGACTTGGATGTTCTCTGTGTGAGAGCAGAGATGGACACTTAGCTGGGGAAATGTCTCATGTTTGGGGTGGCAGTGCCATTTGTTAAAAAGGCATACAAACGAGCTGCCCCATCAAAAGAATGGAATATTGACATTTGCAGCAAAATGGAAGGTAGAATATGAGTAAAATACCTCAGACAGAGATTGGCAAATACTGTATGACATCACTTATAGAATCAACATATCACAAAGTAGAGAATATGATAAAAAATGTAGGTGCACAGATATAGAGAAGCATCTACTGGTTACCAGCCGGCAGGTGAAGAGGGAGGGGCAATACAGAGGTAGGGGAGTGGGAGGCACTCAGTGTTAGTTAGGTGGAAGATGAGCTCAGGGATTCCTTGTACAACATGGGGAATAGAGCCAGGACTTTGTCATAAAGATAAATGGAAAGCAAGCTGTAGCAGTTTTATAATAAGAAAGAAAATGAAAGAAAGAGGGGGGAGGAAGGAGGGAAGAAATGAAGGAAAAGAACTGCGTTTTTGCAGGTCAAAAAGCCAATACTGATTAGGCCCTTTTTGGCTAAGGAATGTATTTTATTTTCTTTTGTTTGATTGGTGGGTAATTACTTTACAATATTGTGATGTTTTTTGCCATACATTGACATGAATCAGCCATGGGTGCACATGTTTCCCCATCCTGATCTGCCCTCACACGTCCCACCGCATCCCATCCCTCTGGGTCAGCCCAGTGCAGCAGCCCTGAGCATCCTGTCTTATGCATCGAACATGGACTGGCCATCCCTTTCTCATATGATAATATACATGTTTCAATGCTATTCTCTCAGATCATACCACCCTCGCCGTCTCCCACAGATTCCAAAGGACTGTTCTGTAAATCTGTGTCTCTTTTGCTGTCTCCCATATAGGGTAATCATCTCCCTCTTCGTACATTCAATATATATGCCTTAGTATAGTGTATTGGTGTTTTTCTTACTGACTTTCTTCGCTCTTTGTAATAGGCTCCAGTTTCATACATGTCATTAGAAAGGATTCAAATGTGTTCTTTTTAATGGAAGAGCAATATTCCATTGTGTGTATGTAGCACAGCTTTCTTACCCATTTGTCTGCTGATGGACATCTAGGTTGCTTCCATGCCCTGGCTATTGTAAACAGTGCTGTGATGAACATTGGGGCATACGTGTCTTTTTCACTTCTGGGTGAATCACGATTTGAATAGTAGAAAACAGGATGACAATTAGCCTGTTAGTCGTAAACCCTGCACATGAGTTTGGTTGAAGGAGTGGGACCAAAGTTGGAGGTAGTTGTTTCAAACCTTCGGAGAGTGCTCAGATGGACATGTGTGGTGCTGTGCTGCTGGGGGACATCTCTGGATACTCTGTTCTCACCAGCATCAGAGGATTATTTTCCTTCCTTCCATTTCCCTTGTTTCTCTTTCTGTGTCGATCCTCTTTCCCTGAATTTCTTTCGCAGACATTCAATGTGCTGCGCTGTGCTGTCCTTCATTGCTCAGCCGTGTTCAACTCTTTTTGACCCAATGGACTGTAGCCCACAAGGATTCTCTGTCCATGGGTTTTCTCCATGCAAGCATACTGGAGCAGGCTGCCATTCCCCCCTCCAGGGGATCTTCCCAACCCAGGGATTGAATCCTCATCTCCCATGTAGGAGTTCGTTTTGTTTTGTTTTTTTTTTTTTTTTTTTTGACTGTCTGAACTATCAGGAAACCCTTAAAATTGGCTTCATCTGACATTATATTTTTAATATCTGTAAGATCAAATGTGGTCTACTTTAGGATTTCCATATCTCTCCTTACTTTTAGAACACACAAAACACAGTTATTGCAAGTGTCTTAGTGTCTCTTGCTGCAAATACTAAAATATATGCCACTTATGCCTGCATTTCAGTTATCAAGGGCATTTTAGTATGATTTTCCTTACCTTCCTTAGATTTAATATATTCTTAACGCAGTTGAGGGCTAGTTCCATACTCTTCTTGTGAATTGGCTGCTCATGTCTTTAAACACATCTTCATAAATTTAAAGACCAGTGATACATGTTTCTTACAAAGTGCTGTCTCCTGTCTCTTGCCCATTTGTCTATCTGGTGTTATTATCTTCTAAGAATTCTAAGAGGTATCTTTTGGGGTTGCTTATGGCATGTTTTTTCTACCTCTTAAAATATTCAGCAGTGTGATGGACCCTCAGTGAGTAAGCAACAAATGGACACCAAGATTTGAACACTTCACAGGAAACCCAGGAAGACCCACTAAGCCAAAAAAATCTATCCCCAGGGGTGCACCTCAGGCTGCTTGATCCTACGTATCAATTGGAAAAACGAGGACTGAGGTGGAGCACACAATCCATTCCCCTTTCCTCCAGAGCCAACCATCTCAATGAGAGACCATGGGAACTAGATGCACAGGACAGGATGATTCAGTCTTTCGCCCAAGAAGCTGGAAGCTTGTGGCAGCTGCTAATGGAAATGAATTCCACCTTGGTTTTGGCTGTGAGTTAAGCTCCAAGGGAGCTTCCAACAAGTAAACAAGAAGAGAAAAGAGATTTGTGAGTGGATGTGTTGAGAAGACCTTTGCACTCATGGCTCACACAGCTTTGGGCAGGCTCCCCTCCCCCGCCCCCCCCCCCCCTTGCTGGGAATACTAATCAGCCGCACGGGGGCATTTCCTGCATAGGATCCCCAAGAACAACCTGAGACATGCATTTCTCTGACACATCCCAATCACCCTGTTCAAACCCAAGCCTGGATAGTACTCCTAGTGAGGTTCATCTGAGTCCTAGACTTGAAACGAGATAGCTCCGTGTGGAGCAAGGGCAAGTGTATTCACTGCATTCTCACAGGATGAAGACAAGGGTTTCTGACTGGAGACCAGAAAATGGAGGGGAGCTCCGGGAATACTGAGACAAGGAGTCGGAACGGAAAGGTTTCTGTTGGCTGGCCCAGAATTCAATGGGCTTCAAGGTGCAATAAGACCACATTGCTGGAGAAAAGTGGAATGAGTCTCACTAACACAGACAGTTAAACACAACCTAGTTGTCATGGAGGGAGTTTAGGCAAAATATTAAAAGCTGGATAATGGTGAAAGCTGAGAGAGAACAGAATGAATGCCTGAGGAGTGAGGCTGTGGGGCATGGTTTGGAGTAGATTCACTCTGCCTGCTGTGTGACCCATCAGAGTTGACAGAGAAGTGAGGGTGGCAAGTGAGTTTGGAGGCCTCTTTAGGGCATTACTAATGCCTCATTTTACCAGCACCTCATCTGATTTGCTCCCCATCCTCCACTACACAAGTCAGGATCGGGCTTTGTGATGTCAAAGCTCACTCAGGGCCACCATTTTCTGGGGAACAGACTTGCTGACCTCATAAAGCATTAGGGGGAGGCTCCAGGGACGGGTATATATAGGGGTACTCAGGGGCTCTGAGCAGACCACTGTGAGTCCTCCAAATGACTGAGGTGACTGGGAAGACAAAAGGCTTCAGAGTAGTTATGGAACACCCACCTCCTGTTACCCAGGGGAAGATGAATACCTCCTATCAATTGAGGTCAAGAAAAAATATCAAGGTGAGCTGAAAGCGGCCAAACTCACTAGCCCACCAACAATTCCCCAAAAGAAACCCTCTCCTGTCCTTGCCTGGCACATAACCCTTCTCTGCGCACACCCGTTCTCCTGAGGCCATCGTTCCCACCTGTCTTCACACTCTTCCCTAAACCAGTACCATTCTTTGCTCCCTCTCTTGTTTGCTCCAGGTGGCCACGGAAACCGTGAAGGTGAATAATCCATTCCGGCAAACCTGCACAAGAAAATTTCTCAGAAAACTCCCACCACCAAACAGGCTTAAGAAAATCAGATGCTCAAAGCTCTGTAGCCAGAGGTGCAAGGCGAAGGAACAGCTGAATTAGAAGGAACCAGAGGAGGTCCCAGAGACCATGGAGTCCCCCACCATTCCAGTTTAGCAGAAGGAACCAGAGGAGGCCCCAGACCATGGACAACCCTGCCATTCCAGCTAATCAGAATGAATGAGAGGACGTCCCAGAGACCATGGAGACCCCTGCCTTTCCAGGTAATCAGAACGAACCAGAGGAGGTCCCAGAAACCATGGAGATCCCTGCCATTACAGCTGGACCGGTGGATGGCCAGTGACTTTGGGGCATGGCTAGAGACGTCAGAACAGCTTGAGAGCCTCGCCGCTGAGTACTGGCCACCAGTACAGATGCTGAATATTGTAGCACCTGCATACATTAATAACGAAAATAAAATAAAATCAACTTGATATGAAATTATGTTTGCCTCTGTGTTCTCTGATATGGGGGGCAGAAAGGGCAGGCAAGGAGTAAGTGTGTGAGGAGGGAGGGAGATGGCTTCTGTGGAGTTGGAGATGGGACCTGAAGTTCCAGTTTCCAAGAAACTAGGGGGAAGAACTGGTTCCAGACTGAATTTCAAAGACATACTTCCCATGGGAGAAGAGGAAGAGGACTTGGATGTTCTCTGTGTGAGAGCAGAGATGGACACTTAGCTGGGGAAATGTCTCATGTTTGGGGTGTCAGTGCCATTTGTTAAAAAGGCATACAAACGAGCTGCCCCATCAAAAGAATGGAATATTGACATTTGCAGCAACATGGAAGGTAGAATATGAGTAAAATACCTCAGACAGAGATTGGCAAATACTGTATGATATCACTTATAGAATCAACATATCACAAAGTAGAGAATATGATAAAAAATGTAGGTGCACAGATATAGAGAAGCATCTACTGGTTACCAGCCGGCAGGTGAAGAGGGAGGGGCAATACAGAGGTGGGTGAGTGGGAGGCACTCAGTGTTAGTTAGGTGGAAGATGAGCTCAGGGATTCCTTGTACAACATGGGGAATAGAGCCAGGATCTTGTCATAAAGATAAATGGAAAGCAAGCTGTAGCAGTTTTATAATAAGAAAGAAAATGAAAGAAAGAGGGGGGAGGAAGGAGGGAAAAAATGAAGGAAAAGAACTGCGTTTTTGCAGGTCAAAAAGCCAATACTGATTAGGCCCTTTTTGGCTAAGGAATGTATTTTATTTTCTTTTGTTTGATTGGTGGGTAATTACTTTACAATATTGTGATGTTTTTTGCCATACATTGAAATGAATCAGCCATGGGTGCACATGTTTCCCCATCCTGATCTGCCCTCACACGTCCCACCGTATCCCATCCCTCTGGGTCAGCCCAGTGCAGCAGCCCTGAGCACCCTGTCTTATGCATCGAACATGGACTGGCCATCCCTTTCTCATATGATAATATACATGTTTCAATGCTATTCTCTCAGATCATACCACCCTCGCCGTCTCCCACAGAGTCCAAAGGACTGTTCTGTAAATCTGTGTCTCTTTTGCTGTCTCCCATATAGGGTAATCATCTCCCTCTTCGTACATTCAATATATATGCCTTAGTATCGTGTATTGGTGTTTTTCTTACTGACTTTCTTCGCTCTTTGTAATAGGCTCCAGTTTCATCCACGTCATTAGAAAGGATTCAAATGTGTTCTTTTTAATGGAAGAGCAATATTCCATTGTGTGTATGTAGCACAGCTTTCTTACCCATTTGTCTGCTGATGGACATCTAGGTTGCTTCCATGCCCTGGCTATTGTAAACAGTGCTGTGATGAACATTGGGGCATACGTGTCTTTTTCACTTCTGGGTGAATCACGATTTGAATAGTAGAAAACGGGATGACAATTAGCCTGTTAGTCGTAAACCCTGCACATGAGTTTGGTTGAAGGAGTGGGACCAAAGTTGGAGGTAGTTGTTTCAAACCTTCGGAGAGTGCTCAGATGGACATGTGTGGTGCTGTCCTGCTGGGGGACATCTCTGGTTACTCTGTTCTCACCAGCATCAGAGGATTATTTTCCTTCCTTCCATTTCCCTTGTTTCTCTTTCTCTGTCGATCCTCCTTACCTGAATTTCTTTCGCAGACATTCAATGTGCTGCGCTGTGCTGTCCTTCGTTGCTCAGCCATGTCCAACTCTTTTTGACCCAATGGACTGTAGCCCACAAGGATTCTCTGTCCATGGGCATTCTCCATGCAAGCATACTGGAGCAGGCTGCCATTCCCCCCTCCAGGGGATCTTCCCAACCCATGAATTGAATCCTGGTCTCCCATGTAGGAGTTCGTTTTTTTTTTTGACTGTCTGAGCTATCAGGAAACCCTTAAAATTGGCTTCATCTGACATTATATTTTTAATATCTGTAAGATCAAATGTGGTGTATTTTAAGATTTCCATATCTCTCCTTACTTTTAGAACACACAAAACACAGTTATTGCAAGTGTCTTAGTGTCTCTTTCTGCAAATACTAAAATATATGCCACTTATGCCTGCATTTCAGTTATCAAGGGCATTTTAGTATGATTTTCCTTACCTTCCTTAGATTTAATATATTCTTAACACAGTTGAGGGCTAGTTCCATACGCTTCTTGTTAATTGGCTGCTCATGTCTTTAAACACATCTTCATAAATTTAAAGACCAGTGATACATGTTTCTTACAAAGGGCCGTCTCTTGTCTCTTGCCCATTTTTCTATCTGGTGTTATTATCTTCTAAGATTTCTAAGAGGTATCTTTTGGGGTTGCTTATGGCATGTTTTTTCTACCTCTTAAAATATTCAGCAGTGTGATGGACCCTCAGTGAGTAAGCAACAAATGGACACCAAGATTTGAACACTTCACAGGAAACCCAGGAAGACCCACTAAGCCAAAAAAATCTATCCCCAGGGGTGCACCTCAGGCTGCTTGATCCTACGTATCAATTGGAAAAACGAGGACTGAGGTGGAGCACACAATCCATTCCCCTTTCCTCCAGAGCCAACCATCTCAATGAGAGACCATGGGAACTAGATGCACAGGACAGGATGATTCAGTCTTTCGCCCAAGAAGCTGGAAGCTTGTGGCAGCTGCTAATGGAAATGAATTCCACCTTGGTTTTGGCTGTGAGTTAAGCTCCAAGGGAGCTTCCAACAAGTAAACAAGAAGAGAAAAGAGATTTGTGAGTGGATGTGTTGAGAAGACCTTTGCACTCATGGCTCACACAGCTTTGGGCAGGCTCCCCTACGCCCCCCCCCACCCCTTGCTGGGAATACTAATCAGCTGCACGGGGGCATTTCCTGCATAGGATCCCCAAGAACAACCTGAGACATGCATTTCTCTGACACATCCCAAACACCCTGTTCAAACCCAAGCCTGGATAGTACTCTTAGTGAGGTTCATCTGAGTCCTAGACTTGAAACGAGATAGCTCCGTGTGGAGCAAGGGCAAGTGTATTCACTGCATTCTCACAGGATGAAGACAAGGGTTTCTGACTGGAGACCAGAAAATGGAGGTGAGCTCCGGGACAAGGAGACAAGGAGACAAGGAGACAATACTGAGACAAGGAGTCGGAACGGAAAGGTTTCTGTTGGCTGGCCCAGAATTCAATGGGCTTCAAGGTGCATTAAGACCACATTGCTGGAGAAAAGTGGAATGAGTCTCACTAACACAGACAGTTAAACACAACCTAGTTGTCATGGAGGGAGTTTAGGCAAAATATTAAAAGCTGGATAATGGTGAAAGCTGAGAGAGAACAGAATGAATGCCTGAGGAGTGAGGCTGTGGGGCATGGTTTGGAGTAGATTCACTCTGCCTGCTGTGTGACCCATCAGAGTTGACAGAGAAGTGAGGGTGGCAAGTGAGTTTGGAGGCCTCTTTAGGGCATTACTAATGCCTCATTTTACCAGCACCTCATCTGATTTGCTCCCCATCCTCCACTACACAAGTCAGGATCGGGCTTTGTGATGTCAAAGCTCACTCAGGGCCACCATTTTCTGGGGAACAGACTTGCTGACCTCATAAAGCATTAGGGGGAGTCTCCAGGGACGGGTATATATAGGGGTACTCAGGGGATCTGAGCAGACGACTGTGAGTCCTCCAAATGACTGAGGTGACTGGGAAGACAAAAGGCTCCAGAGTAGTTATGGAACACCCACCTCCTGTTACCCAGGGGAAGATGAATACCTCCTATTAATTGAGGTCAAGAAAAAATATCAAGGTGAGCTGAAACCGGCCAAACTCACTAGCCCACCAACAACTCCCCAAAAGAAACCCTCTCCTGTCCTTGCCTGGCAAATAACCCTTCTCTGCGCACACCCCTTCTCCTGAAGCCATCGTTCCCACCTGTCTTCACACTCTTCCCTAAACCAGTACCATTCTTTGCTCCCTCTCTTGTTTGCTCCAGGTGGCCACGGAAACCGTGAAGGTGAATAATCCATTCCGGCAAACCTGCACAAGAAAATTTCTCAAAAAACTCCCACCACCAAACAGGCTTAAGAAAATCAGATGCTCAAAGCTCTGTAGCCAGAGTTGCAAGTCGAAGGAACAGCTGAATTAGAAGGAACCAGAGGGGGTCCCAGAGACCATGGAGTCCCCCACCATTCCAGTTAACCAGAAGGAACCAGAGGAGGCCCCAGACCATGGACAACCCTGCCATTCCAGCTAATCAGAATGAATGAGAGGACGTCCCAGAGACCATGGAGACCCCTGCCTTTCCAGCTAATCAGAACGAACCAGAGGAGGTCCCAGAAACCATGGAGATCCCTGCCATTACAGCTGGACCGGTGGAAGGCCAGTGACTTTGGGACATGGCTAGATACGTCAGAACAGCTTGAGAGCCTCGTCGCTGAGTACTGGCCACCAGTACAGATGCTGAATATTGTAGCAACTGCATACATTAATAACGAAAATAAAATAAAATCAACTTGATATGAAATTATGTTTGCCTCTGTGTTCTCTGATATGGGGGGCAGAAAGGGCAGGCAAGTAGTAAGTGTGTGAGGAGGGAGGGAGATGGCTTCTGTGGAGTTGGAGATGGGACCTGAAGTTCCAGGTTCCAAGAAACTAGGGGGAAGAACTGGTTCCAGACTGAATTTCAAAGACATACTTCCCATGGGAGAAGAGGAAGAGGACTTGGATGTTCTCTGTGTGAGAGCAGAGATGGACACTTAGCTGGGGAAATGTCTCATGTTTGGGGTGGCAGTGCCATTTGTTAAAAAGGCATACAAACGAGCTGCCCCATCAAAAGAATGGAATATTGACATTTGCAGCAAAATGGAAGGTAGAATATGAGTAAAATACCTCAGACAGAGATTGGCAAATACTGTATGACATCACTTATAGAATCAACATATCACAAAGTAGAGAATATGATAAAAAATGTAGGTGCACAGATATAGAGAAGCATCTACTGGTTACCAGCCGGCAGGTGAAGAGGGAGGGGCAATACAGAGGTAGGGGAGTGGGAGGCACTCAGTGTTAGTTAGGTGGAAGATGAGCTCAGGGATTCCTTGTACAACATGGGGAATAGAGCCAGGACTTTGTCATAAAGATAAATGGAAAGCAAGCTGTAGCAGTTTTATAATAAGAAAGAAAATGAAAGAAAGAGGGGGGAGGAAGGAGGGAAGAAATGAAGGAAAAGAACTGCGTTTTTGCAGGTCAAAAAGCCAATACTGATTAGGCCCTTTTTGGCTAAGGAATGTATTTTATTTTCTTTTGTTTGATTGGTGGGTAATTACTTTACAATATTGTGATGTTTTTTGCCATACATTGACATGAATCAGCCATGGGTGCACATGTTTCCCCATCCTGATCTGCCCTCACACGTCCCACCATATCCCATCCCTCTGGGTCAGCCCAGTGCAGCAGCCCTGAGCATCCTGTCTTATGCATCGAACATGGACTGGCCATCCCTTTCTCATATGATAATATACATGTTTCAATGCTATTCTCTCAGATCATACCACCCTCGCCGTCTCCCACAGATTCCAAAGGACTGTTCTGTAAATCTGTGTCTCTTTTGCTGTCTCCCATATAGGGTAATCATCTCCCTCTTCGTACATTCAATATATATGCTTTAGTATAGTGTATTGGTGTTTTTCTTACTGACTTTCTTCGCTCTTTGTAATAGGCTCCAGTTTCATACATGTCATTAGAAAGGATTCAAATGTGTTCTTTTTAATGGAAGAGCAATATTCCATTGTGTGTATGTAGCACAGCTTTCTTACCCATTTGTCTGCTGATGGACATCTAGGTTGCTTCCATGCCCTGGCTATTGTAAACAGTGCTGTGATGAACATTGGGGCATACGTGTCTTTTTCACTTCTGGGTGAATCACGATTTGAATAGTAGAAAACAGGATGACAATTAGCCTGTTAGTCGTAAACCCTGCACATGAGTTTGGTTGAAGGAGTGGGACCAAAGTTGGAGGTAGTTGTTTCAAACCTTCGGAGAGTGCTCAGATGGACATGTGTGGTGCTGTGCTGCTGGGGGACATCTCTGGATACTCTGTTCTCACCAGCATCAGAGGATTATTTTCCTTCCTTCCATTTCCCTTGTTTCTCTTTCTGTGTCGATCCTCTTTCCCTGAATTTCTTTCGCAGACATTCAATGTGCTGCGCTGTGCTGTCCTTCATTGCTCAGCCGTGTTCAACTCTTTTTGACCCAGTGGACTGTAGCCCACAAGGATTCTCTGTCCATGGGCTTTCTCCATGCAAGCATACTGGAGCAGGCTGCCATTCCCCCCTCCAGGGGATCTTCCCAACCCATGGATTGAATCCTGGTCTCCCAAGTAGCGTTTGGGTATTTTTTTTTTTTTTTTTTTACTGTCTGAGCTATCAGGAAACCCTTAAAATAGGCTTCATCTGACATTATATTTTTAATATCTGTAAGATCAAATGTGGTCTATTTTATTATTTCCATATCTCTCCTTATTTTCAGAACACACAAAAGACAGTTATTGCAAGTGTCTTAGTGTCTCTTGCTGCAAATACTAAAATATATGCCACTTCTGCCTGCATTTCAGTTATCAAGGGCATTTTAGTATGATTTTTCTTACCTTCCTTAGATTTAATATGTTCTTAACGCAGTTGAGGCCTTGTTCCATACTCTTCTTGGGAATTGGCTGCTCATGTCTTTAAACATGTCTTCATCAATTTAAAGGCCAGTGATACATGTTTCTTACAAAGTGCTGTCTCCTGTCTCTTGCCCATTTTTCTATCTGGTGTTATTATCTTCTAAGAACTCTAAGAGTCATCTTTTGGGGTTGCTTATGGCATGTGTTTTCTACCTCTTAAAATATTCAGCAGTGTGATTTACCCTCGGTGAGTAAGCAACAAGCAGACACCAAGAATTGAACACTTCACAGGAAACCCAGGAAGACCCACTAAGCCAAAAAAATCTATCCCCAGGGGTGCACCTCAGGGTGCTTGATCCTACGTTTCAATTGGAAAAACGAGGACTGAGGTGGGGCACACAATGCATTCCCCTTTCCTCCAGAGCCAACCAGCTCAATGAGAGACCATGGGAACTAGATGCACAGGACAGGATGATTCAGTGTTTCGTCCAAGAAGCTGGAAGCTTGTGGCAGCTGCTAATGGAAATGAATTCCACCTTGGTTTTGGCTGTGAGGTAAGCTCCAAGGGAGCTTCCAACAAGAAAACAAGATGAGAAAAGTGATTTGTGAGTGGACGTGTTGAAAAGACCTTTGCACTCATGGCTTACACAGCTTTGGGCAAGCTGCCTCCCTTGCTGGGAATACTAATCAGCCGCACGGGGGCATTTCCTGCATGGGATCCCCAAGCACAACGTGAGACATGCATTTCTCTGACCCATCCCAATCACCCTGTTCAAACCCAAGCCTGGATAGTCCTCCTAGTGAGGTTCATCTGAGTCCTAGACCTGAAACGAGACAGCCTCGTGTGGAGCAAGGGCAAGTGTATTCACTGCATTCTCACAGCCTGAAGACAAGGGTTTCCGACTGGAGACCAGAGAGTGGAGGCGATCTCCGGGAACACTGAGAAAAGGAGTGGCAAAGGAAAGGTTTCTGTTGGCTGGCCCAGAATTCAACGGACTTCAAGGTGCATTAAGACCACATTGCTGGAGTAACGTGGAATGAGTCTCACTAACACAGACACTTAAACACAACCTAGTTTTCATAGAGGAAGTTTAGGAAAATATGAAAAGCTAGATAATGGTGTAAGCCGAGAGAGAACAGAATGAATGCCTGAGGAGTGAGGCTGTGGGGCAAGGTTTGGAGTAGATTCACTGTGCCTGCTGTGTGACCCATCAGAGTTGACATAGAAGTGAGGGTGGCAAGTGAGTTTGGAGGCCTCTTTAGGAAATTACTAATGCCTCATTTCACCAACACATCATCTGATTTGCTCTCCATCCTCTGCTACACATGTCAGGATGGGGCTTTGTGATGTCAAAGCTCACCCAATGCCACCATTGTCTGGGGAACAGACTTGATGACCTCATAAACCATGAGCGGGAGGCTCCATGGGACGGGTATATATAGGGGTGATCAGGGGCTCTGAGCAGATCACTGTGAGTCCTCCAAATGACTGAGGTGACTGGGAAGACAAAAGGCTCCAGAGTAGTTATGGAACACCCACCTCCTGTTACCCAGGGGAAGATGAATACCTCCTATTAATTAAGGTCCAGAAAAAATATCAAGGTGAGCTGAACCCAGCCAAACTCCACTAGCCCACCGACAACTCCTCAAAAGAAACCCTCCCCTGTCCTTGCCTGGCACATAACCCTTCTCTGCGCACACCCCTTCTCCTGAAGCCATCGTTCCCACCTGTCTTCACACTCTTCCCTAAACCAGTACCATTCTTTGCTCCCTCTCTTGTTTTCTCCAGGTGGCCACGAAACCGTGAGGGTGAATAATCCATTCTGGCAAACCTGCACAAGAAAATTTCTCAGAAAACTCCCACCAAAAAACAGGCTTAAGAAAATCAGATGCTCAAAGCTCTGTAGCCAGAGTTGCAAGTCGAAGGAACAGCTGAATTAGAAGGAACCAGAGGAGGTCGCAGAGACCATGGAGTCCCCCACCTATTCCAGTTAATCAGAAGGAACTAGAGGAGGCCCCAGACCATGGACAACCCTGCCATTCCAGCTAATCATAATGAACCAGAGGAGGTCAAAGAGACCATGGAGACCCCTGCCATTCCAGCTAATCAGAATGAACCAGAGGAGGTCCCAGAAACCATGGAAATCCCTGCCATTATAGCTGGACCGGTGGACGGCCAGTGACTTTGGGGCATGGCTAGAGACGTCAAAAATGCTTGAGAATCTCGCCGCTGAGTACTGGCCACCAGTACAGATGCTGAATATTGTAGAAACTGCATATATTAATAACGAAAATAAAATAAAATCAACCTGATATGAAATTATGTTTGCCTCTGTGTTCTCTGATATGGGGGGCAGAAAGGGCAGGCAAGGAATAAGTGTGTGAGGAGGGAGGGAGATCGATTCTGTGGAGTTGGAGATGGGACCAGAAGGTCCAGGTTGCCAGAAAGTAGGGGAAAAAACTGGTTCCAGACTGAGCTTCTAAGACATACTTCCCATGGCAGAAGGGAAAGAGGACTTGGAGTTTCTCTGTGTGAGTGCAGAGATGGACACTTAGCTGGGGAAATGTCTCATGTTTGGGTTGGCAGTGCCATTTGTTAAAAAGGCATACAAACGAGCTTCCCCATCAAAAGAATGGAATATTGACATTTGCAGCAACATGGAAGGTAGAATATGAGTAAAATACGTCACAGACATTGACAAATACTGTATGATATCACTTATAGAATCAACATATATCAAAGTAGAGAATATGATAAAATAGTAGGTGCACAGATATAGAGAAGCATCTACTGGTAACCAGCGGGCAGGTGAAGAGGGAGGGGCAATACAGAGGTGGCGGAGTGGGAGGCACTCAGGGTTATTTAGGTTTAAGATGAGCTCAGGGATGCCTTGTACAACATGGGGAATAGAGCCAGGACTTTGTCATAAAGATAAATGGAAAGCAAGCTGTAGCAGTTTTATAATAAGAAAGAAAAGGAAAGAAAGAGGGGGGAAGAAGGCGGGAAGAAATGAAGGAAAAGAATTGCGTTATTGCAGGTCAAAAAGCCAATACTGATTAGGCGCTTTTTGGCAAAGGAATGTATTTTATATTATTTTGTTTTATTGGTGGGTAATTACTTTACAATATTGTGGTGCTTTGCCACACATTGACATGAATAAGTCATGGGTGCACATGTTTCCCCATCCTGATCTGCCCTCACATCGCTCACCATATCCCATCCCTCTGGGTCATCCCAGTGCAGCAGCCCTGAACACCCTGTCATATGCATCGAACATGGACTGGTCATCCCTTTCTCATATGATAATGTACATATTCAATGCTATTCTCCCAGATAATACCACCCTCACCGTCTCCCACAGAGTCCAAAGGACTGTTCTGTAAATCTGTGTCTCTTTTGCTGTCTCCCATATAGGGTTATCATCTCCCTTTTCGTACATTCAATATATATGCCTTAGTATAGTGTATTGGTGTTTTCTTTCTGACTTTCTTGGCTCTTTATGATAGGCTCCAGTTTCATCCACGTCATTAGAAAGGATTCAAATGTGTTCTTTTTAATGGATGAGCAATATTCCATTGTGTGTATGTAGCACAGCTTTCTTACCCATTTGTCTGTTGATGGACATCTAGGTTGCTTCCATGCCCTGGCTATTCTAAACAGTGTTGTGATGAACATTGCGGCAAACGTGTCTTTTTCACTTCTGGGTGAATTTGATTTGAATAGTAGAAAACAGGATGACCATTAGCCTGTTAGTCGTAAACCCTGCACATGAGTTTGGTTGAAGAGGTGGGACCAAAGTTGGACGTAGTTGTTTCAAACCGTCGGAGAGTGCTCAGATGGACATGTGTGGTGCTGTCCTGCTGGGGGACATCTCTGGTTACTCTGTTCTCACCAGCAACAGAGGATTTTTTTCCTTCCTTTCATTTCCCTTGTTTCCTTTTCTCTGTCGATCCTCCCTACCTGAATTTCTTTCACAGACATTCAATGTGCTGCGCTGTGCTGCTCTTCGTTGCTCAGCCGTGTCCAACTCTTTTTGACCCAATGGACTGTAGCCCACAAGGATTCTGGAGCAGGCTGCCACTCCCCCCTCCAGGGGATCTTCCCAACCCATGGATTGAATCCTGGTCTCCAATGTGGCAGTTGTTTTTCTTTTTTCTTTTTTCTTTTTTTTTCACTGTCTGAGCTATCAGGAAACCCTTAAAATAGGCTTCATCTGACATTATATTTTTAATATCTGTAAGATCAAATGTGGTCTACTTTAGGATTTCCATATCTCTCCTTACTTTTAGAACACACAAAACACAGTTATTGCAAGCATCTTAGTGTCTCTTTCTGCAAATATTAAAATCTATGCCACTTCTGCCTGCATTTCAGATATCAAGGGCATTTTAGTATGATTTTTCTTACCTTCCTTAGAATTAATATGTTCTTAACGCAGTTGAGGGCTAGTTCCATACTCTTCTTGTGAATTGGCTGCTCATGTCTTTAAACATGTCTTCATCAATTTAAAGGCCAGTGATACTTGTTTCTTACAAAGTGCTGTCTCCTGTCTCTTGCCCATTTTTCTATCTGGTGTTATTATCTTCTAAGAACTCTAAGAGTCATCTTTTGGGGTTGCTTGTGGCATGTGTTTTCTACCTCTTAAAATATTCAGCAGTGCGATTTACCCTCGGTGAGTAAGCAACAAGCGGACAGCAAAATTTGAACACTTCACAGGAAACCCAGGAAGACCCACTAAGCCAAAAAATCTATCCCCAGTGGTGCTCCTCAGGCTGCTTGATCCTACGAATCAATTGGAAAAACGAGGACTGAGGTGGAGCACAGAATCCATTCCCCTTTCCTCCAGAGCCAACCAGCTCAATGAGAGACCATGGGAACTAGATGCACAGGACAGGATGATTTAGTGTTTCGTCCAAGAAGCTGGAAGCTTGTGGCAGCTGCTAATGGAAATGAATTCCACCTTGGTTTTGGCTGTGAGGTAAGCTGCAAGGGAGCTTCCAACAAGAAAACAAGATGAGAAAAGTGATTTGTGAGTGGACGTGTTGAGAAGACCTTTGCACTCATGGCTCACACAGCTTTGGGCAAGCTGCCTCCCTTGCTGGGAATACTAATCAGACGCACGGGGGCATTTCCTGCATGGGATCCCCAAGCACAACCTGAGACATGCATTTCTCTGACCCATTCCAATCACCCTGTTCAAGCCCAAGCCTCGATAGTACTCCTAGTGAGGTTCATCTGAGTCCTAGACCTGAAACGAGACAGCTCCGTGTGGAGCAAGGGCAAGTGTATTCACTGCATTCTCACAGCCTGAAGACAAGGGTTTCCGACTGGAGACCAGAAAATGGAGGCGAGCTCCGGGAACACTGAGACAAGGAGTCGGAAAGGAAAGGTTTCTGTTGGCTGGCCCAGAATTCAACGGGCTTCAAGGTGCATTAAGACGACATTGCTGGAGTAACGTGGAATGAGTCTCACTAACACAGACACTCAAACACAACCTAGTTTTCATAGAGGGAGTTTAGGAAAATATGAAAAGCTAGGTAATGGTGAAAGCCGAGAGAGAACAGAATGAATGCCTGAGGAGTGAGGCTGTGGGGCAAGGTTGGGGGTAGATTCACTTTGCCTGCTGTGTGACCTATCAGAGTTGACATAGAAGTGAGGGTGGCAAGTGAGTTTGGAGGCCTCTTTAGGGCATTACTAATGCCTCATTTCACCAACACATCATCTGATTTGCTGTCCATCCTCCACTACACATGTCAGGATGGGGCTTTGTGATTTCAAAGCTCACCCAGGGCCACCATTGTCTGGGGAACAGACTTGCTGAACTCATAAAGCATGAGGGGGAGGCTCCATGGGGACGGGTATATATAGGGGTGCTCAGGGGCTCTGAGCAGACCACTGTGAGTCCTCCAAATGACTGAGGTGACTGGGAAGACAAAAGGCTCCAGAGTAGTTATGGAACACCCACCTCCTGTTACCCAGGGGAAGATGAAAACCTCCTATCAATTGAGGTCCAGAAAAAATATCAAGGTCAGCTGAACCCAGCCAAACTCCACTAGCCCACCGACAACTCCCCAAAAGAAACCCTCCCCTGACCTTGCCTGGCACATAACCCTTCTCTGCGCAAACCCTTTCTCCTGAATCCATTGTTCCCACCTGTCTTCACACTCTTCCCAAACCAGTACCATTCTTTGCTCCCTCTCTTGTTTTCTCCAGGTGGCCACAGAAACCGTGAGGGTGAATAATCCATTCTGGCAAACCTGCACAAGAAAATTTCTCAGAAAACTTCCACCACCAAACAGGCTTAAGAAAATCAGATGCTCAAAGCTCTGTAGCCAGAGTTGCAAGGCGAAGGAACAGCTGAATTAGAAGGAACCAGAGGAGGTCCCAGAGACCATGGAATCCCCACCATGCCAGTTAATCAGAAGGAACCAGAGGAGGTCCCAGACCATGGACAACCCTGCCATTCCAGCTAATCAGAATGAACCAGAGGAAGTCCCAGAAACCATGGAGATCCCTGCCATTACAGCTGGACCGGTGGACGGCCAGTGACTTTGGGGCATGGCTAGAGACGTCAGAAATGCTTGAGAGCCTCGCCGCTGAGTACTGGCCACCAGTACAGATGCTGAATATTGTAGCAACTGCATACATTAATAACGATAATAAAATAAAATCAACCTGATATGAAATTATGTTTGCCTCTGTGTTCTCTGATATGGGGGGCAGAAAGGGCAGGCAAGGTATAAGTGTGTGAGGAGGGAGGGAGATGGCTTCTGTGGAGTTGGAGATGGGACCAGAAGGTCCAGTTTGCCAGAAATTAGGGGTAAAAACTTGTTCCAGACTGAGCTTCAAAGACATACTTCCGATGGAAGAAGAGGAAGACGACTTGGAGTTTCTCGGTGTGAGTGCAGAGATGGACACTTAGATGGGGAAATGTCTCATGTTTGGGGTTGCAGTGCCATTTGTTAAAAAGGCATACAAACGAGCTGCCCCATCAAAAGAATGGTGTTAACATTTGCAGCACCATGGAAGGTACAATATGAGTAAAATACCTCAGACAGAGATTGACAAATACTGTATGAATTCACATATAGAATCAACATATCACAAAGTAGAGAATATGATAAAATAGTAGGTGCACAGATATAGAGAAGCATTTACTGGTTACCAGCGGGCAGGTGAAGAGGGAGGGGCAATACAGATGTGGCGGAGTGGGAGGCACTCAGTGTTAGTTAGGTGGAAGATGAGCTCAGGGATGCCTTGTACAACAAGGGGAATAGAGCCAGGACTTTGTCATAAAGATAAATGGAAAGCAAGCTGTAGCAGTTTTATAATAAGAAGGAAAAGGAAAGAAAGAGGGGGAGGAAAGAGGGAAGAAATGAAGGGAAAGAAGGGCGTTTTTGCAGGTCAAAAAGCCAATACTGATTAGGCCCTTTTTGGCAAAGGAATGTATTTTATTTTGTTTTGTTTTATTGGTGGGTAATTACTTTACAAAATTGTGGTGTTTTTTTGCCATACATTGACATGAATCAGCCATGGGTGCACATGTTTCCCCATCCTGATCTGCCCTCATACCTCCCACCGCATCCCATCCCTCTGGGTCAGCCCAGTGCAGCAGCCCTGAGCACCCTGTCTTATGCATCGAACATGGACTCGCCATCCATTTCTCATATGATAATACACAAGTTTCAATGCTATTCTCGCAGATCATACCACCCTCGCCGTCTCCCACAGAGTTCAAAGGACTGTTCTGTAAATCTGTGTCTCTTTTGCTGTCTGCCATATAGGGTTACCATCTCCCTCTTCGTACATTCAATATATATCCCTTAGTATAGTGTATTGGTGTTGTTCTTTCTGACTTTCTTTGCTCTGTATAATAGGCTCCAGTTTCATCCACGTCATTAGAAAGGATTCAAATGTGTTCTTTTTAATGGAAGAGCAATATTCCATTGTGTGTATGTAGCACAGCTTTCTTACCCATTTGTCTGCTGATGGACAGCTAGGTTGCTTCCATGCCCTGGCTATTGTAAACAGTGCTGTGATGAACATTGGGGCACACGTGTCTTTTTCACTTCTGGGTGAATCACGTTTAGAAGAGTAGAAAACAGGATGACAATTAGCCTGTTAGTCGTAAACCCTGCACATGAGTTTGGTTGAAGGAGTGGGACCAAAGTTGGAGGTAGTTGTTTCAAACCTTCGGAGAGTGCTTAGATGGACATGTGTGGTGCTGTCCTGCTTGGGGAAATCTCTGGTTACTCTGTCCTCACCAGCAACAGAGGATTTTTTTCCTTCCTTTCATTTCCCTTGTTTCCCTTTCTCTGTTGATCCTCCCTACCTGAATTTCTTTCACAGACATTCAATGCGCTGCGCTGTGCTGTTCTTCATTGCTCAGCCGTGTCCAACTCTTATTGACCGAATGGACTGTAGCACACAAGGATTCTCTGTCCATGGGGATTCTCCATGCAAGGATACTGGAGCAGCCTGCCACTCCACCCTCCAGGGGATCTTCCCAACTCATGGATTGAATCCAGGTCTCCCATGTGGCAGTTGGGTTTTTTGTTTGTTTGTTTGTTTGTTTTTACTGTCTGAGCTTTCAGAAATCTGTTAAAATAGGCATCATCTGACATTATATTTTTAATATCTGTAAGATGAAATGTGGTCTATTTTAGGATTTCCATATGTCTCCTTACATTTAGAACACACAAAACACAGTTATTGCAAGTGTCTTAGTGTCTCTTTCAGCAAATACTAAAATTTATGCCACTTCTGCTTGCATTTCAGTTATCAAGGGCATTTTAGTATGATTTTTCTTTCCTTCCTTAGATTTAATATGTTCTTAACGCAGTTGAGGGCTAGTTCCATACTCTTCTTGTGAATTGGCTGCTCATGTCTTTAAACATGTCTTCATTAATTTAAAGGCCAGTGATACATGTTTCTTATAAAGTGCTGTCTACTGTCTCTTGCCCATTTTTCTATCTGGTGTTATTATCTTCTAAAAACGCTAAGAGTCATCTTTTGTGGTTGCTTATGGCATGCTTTTTCTACCTCTTAAAATATTCAGCAGTGCGATGGACCCTTGGTGACTAAGCAACAAGTGGACACCAAGATTTGAACACTTCACAGGAAACCCAGGAAGACAAAATAAGCCAAAAAATCTATCCCCAGGGGTGTACCTCAGGCTGCTTGATCCTACGTATCAATTGGAAAAACGAGGACTGAGGTGGAGCACACAATCCATTCCCCTTTCCTCCAGAGCCAACCAGCTCAATGAGAGACCATGGGAACTAGATTCACAGGACAGGATGATTCATTCTTTCGCCCAAGAAGTGGGAAGCTTGTGGCAGCTGCTCATGGAAATGAATTCCACCTTGGTTTTGGCTGTGAGGTAAGCTGCAAGGGAGCTTCCAACAAGTAAACAAGAAGAGAAAAGAGATTTGTGAGTGGATGTGTTGAGAAGACCTTTGCACTCATGGCTCACACAGCTTTGGGCAAGCTCCCCCCCCCCCCCCCCCCCCACTTGCTGGGAATACTAATCAGCCGCACGGGGGCATTTCCTGCATGGGATCCCCAAGCACAACCTGAGACATGCATTTCTCTGACCCATCCCAATCACCCTGTTCAAAGCCAATCCTGGATAGTACTCCTAGTCAGGTTCATCAGAGTCCTTGACTTGAAACGAGACAGCTCCGTGTGGAGCAAGGGCAAGTGTATTCACTGCATTCTCACAGCCTGAAGACAAGGGTTTCCGACTGGAGACCAGAAAATGGAGGCGAGCTCCGGGAACACTGAGACAAGGAGTCGGAAAGGAAAGGTTTCTGTTGGCTGGCCCAGAATTCAACGGGCTTCAAGGTGCATTAAGACGACATTGCTGGAGTAACGTGGAATGAGTCTCACTAACACAGACACTCAAACACAACCTAGTTTTCATAGAGGGAGTTTAGGAAAATATGAAAAGCTAGGTAATGGTGAAAGCCGAGAGAGAACAGAATGAATGCCTGAGGAGTGAGGCTGTGGGGCAAGGTTGGGGGTAGATTCACTTTGCCTGCTGTGTGACCTATCAGAGTTGACATAGAAGTGAGGGTGGCAAGTGAGTTTGGAGGCCTCTTTAGGGCATTACTAATGCCTCATTTCACCAACACATCATCTGATTTGCTCTCCATCCTCCACTACACATGTCAGGATGGGGCTTTGTGATTTCAAAGCTCACCCAGGGCCACCATTGTCTGGGGAACAGACTTGCTGAACTCATAAAGCATGAGGGGGAGGCTCCATGGGGACGGGTATATATAGGGGTGCTCAGGGGCTCTGAGCAGACCACTGTGAGTCCTCCAAATGACTGAGGTGACTGGGAAGACAAAAGGCTCCAGAGTAGTTATGGAACACCCACCTCCTGTTACCCAGGGGAAGATGAAAACCTCCTATCAATTGAGGTCCAGAAAAAATATCAAGGTCAGCTGAACCCAGCCAAATTCCACTAGCCCACCGACAACTCCCCAAAAGAAACCCTCCCCTGACCTTGCCTGGCACATAACCCTTCTCTGCGCAAACCCTTTCTCCTGAATCCATTGTTCCCACCTGTCTTCACACTCTTCCCTAAACCAGTACCATTCTTTGCTCCCTCTCTTGTTTTCTCCAGGTGGCCACAGAAACCGTGAGGGTGAATAATCCATTCTGGCAAACCTGCACAAGAAAATTTCTCAGAAAACTTCCACCACCAAACAGGCTTAAGAAAATCAGATGCTCAAAGCTCTGTAGCCAGAGTTGCAAGGCGAAGGAACAGCTGAATTAGCAGGAACCAGAGGAGGTCCCAGAGACCATGGAATCCCCACAATTCCAGTTAATCAGAAGGAACCAGAGGAGGCCCCAGACCATGGACAACCCTGCCATTCCAGCTAATCAGAATGAACCAGAGGAGGTCCCAGAGACCATGGAGACCCCTGCCATTCCAGCTAATCAGAACGAACCAGAGGAAGTCCCAGAAACCATGGAGATCCCTGCCATTACAGCTGGACCGGTGGACGGCCAGTGACTTTGGGGCATGGCTAGAGACGTCAGAAATGCTTGAGAGCCTCGCCGCTGAGTACTGGCCACCAGTACAGATGCTGAATATTGTAGCAACTGCATACATTAATAACGATAATAAAATAAAATCAACCTGATATGAAATTATGTTTGCCTCTGTGTTCTCTGATATGGGGGGCAGAAAGGGCAGGCAAGGTATAAGTGTGTGAGGAGGGAGGGAGATGGCTTCTGTGGAGTTGGAGATGGGACCAGAAGGTCCAGTTTGCCAGAAATTAGGGGTAAAAACTTGTTCCAGACTGAGCTTCAAAGACATACTTCCGATGGAAGAAGAGGAAGACGACTTGGAGTTTCTCGGTGTGAGTGCAGAGATGGACACTTAGATGGGGAAATGTCTCATGTTTGGGGTTGCAGTGCCATTTGTTAAAAAGGCATACAAACGAGCTGCCCCATCAAAAGAATGGTGTTAACATTTGCAGCACCATGGAAGGTACAATATGAGTAAAATACCTCAGACAGAGATTGACAAATACTGTATGAATTCACATATAGAATCAACATATCACAAAGTAGAGAATATGATAAAATAGTAGGTGCACAGATATAGAGAAGCATCTACTGGTTACCAGCGGGCAGGTGAAGAGGGAGGGGCAATACAGAGGTGGGGGAGTGGGAGGCACTCAGGGTTATTTAGGTGGAAGATGAGCTCAGGGATGCCTTGTACAACAAGGGGAATAGAGCCAGGACTTTGTCATAAAGATAAATGGAAAGCAAGCTGTAACAGTTTTATAATAAGACAGAAAAGGAAAGAAAGAGGGGGGAGGAAGGAGGGAAGAAACGAAGGAAAAGAAGGGCGTTTTTGCAGGTCAAAAAGCCAATACTGATTAGGCCCTTTTTGGCAAAGGAATGTATTTTATTTTGCTTTGTTTTATTCGTGGGTAATTACTTTCCAATATTGTGGTGTTTTATGCCATACATTGACATGAATCAGCCATGGGTGCACATGTTTCCCCAGCCTGATCTGCCCTCACACCTCCCACCACATCCCATCCCTCTGGGTCAGCCCAGTGCAGCAGCCCTGAGCACCCTGTCTTATGCATCGAACATGAACTCGCCATCCCTTTCTCATATGATAATATACAAGTTTCAGTGCTATTCTCTCAGATCATACCACTCTTGCCGTGTCCCACACTGTCCAACGGACTGTTCTGTATATCTGTGCCTCTTTTGCTGTCTCCCATATAGGGTTATCATCTCCCTCTTCGTACATTCAATATATATCCCTTAGTATAGTGTATTGGTGTTTTTCTTTCTGACTTTCTTTGCTCTGTATAATAGGCTCCAGTTTCATCCACGTCATTAGAAAGGATTCAAATGTGTTCTTTTTAATGGATGAGCAATATTCCATTGTGTGTATGTAGCACAGCTTTGTTACCCATTTGTCTGTTGATGGACATCTAGGTTGCTTCCATGCCCTGGCTATTGTAAACAGTGCTGTGATGAACATTGGGGCACACGTGTCTTTTTCACTTCTGGGTGAATCACGATTTGAATAGTAGAAAACAGGATGACAATTAGCCTGTTAGTCCTAAACCCTGCACATGAGTTTGGTTGAAGGATTGGGACCAAAGTTGGAGTTAGTTGTTTCAAACTGTCGGAGAGTGCTCAGATAGATATGTGTGGTGCTGTCCTGCTTGGGGAAATCTCTGGTTACTCTGTCCTCACCAGCAACAGAGGATTTTTTTCCTTCCTTTCATTTCCCTTGTTTCCCTTTCTCTGTTGATCCTCCCTACCTGAATTTCTTTCACAGACATTCAATGTGCTGCGCTGTGCTGTTCTTCGTTGCTCAGCCGTGTCCAACTCTTTTTGACCCAATGGACTGTAGCACACAAGGATTCTCTGTCCATGGGGATTCTCCATGCAAGGATACTGGAGCAGGCTGCCATTCCACCCTCCAAGGGATCTTCCCAACTCATGGATTGAATCCAGGTCTCCCATGTGGCAGTTGGGTTTTTTGTTTGTTTGTTTGTTTGTTTTTACTCTCTGAGCTATCAGGAATCCATTAAAATAGGCTTCATCTGACATTATATTTTTAATATCTGTAAGATCAAATGTGGCCTATTTTAGGATTTCCATATCTCTCCTTAGATTTAGAACACACAAAACACAGTTATTGCAAGTGTCTTAGTGTCTCTTTCAGCAAATACTAAAATTTATGCCACTTCTGCTTGCATTTCAGTTATCAAGGGCATTTAGTATGATTTTTCTTTCCTTCCTTAGATTTAATATGTTCTTAACGCAGTTGAGGGCTAGTTCCATACTCTTCTTGTGAATTGGCTGCTCATGTCTTTAAACATGTCTTCATTAATTTAAAGGCCAGTGATACATGTTTCTTAAAAAGTGCTGTCTCCTGTCTCTTGCCCATTTTTCTATCTGGTGTTATTATCTTCTAAGAACGCTAAGAGTCATCTTTTGTGGCTGCTTATGGCATGCTTTTTCTACCTCTTAAAATATTCAGCAGTGCGATGGACCTCGGTGAGTAAGCAACAAGTGGACACCAAAATTTGAACACTTCACAGGAAACCCAGGAAGACAAAAGAAGCCAAAAATATATCCCCAGGTATGCACCTCAGGCTGTTTGATCCTACGTATCAATTGGAAAAACGAGGACTGAGGTGGAGCACACAATCCATTCCCCTTTCCTCCAGAGCCAACCAGCTCAATGAGAGACCATGGGAACTAGATGCACAGGACAGGATGATTCATTCTTTCGCCCAAGAAGCGGGAAGCTTGTGGCAGCTTCTCTTGGAAATGAATTCCACCTTGGTTTTGGCTATGAAGTAAGCTCAAAGGGAGCTTCCAACAAGAAAACAAGATGAGAAAAGAGATTTGTGAGTGGACATGTTGAAAAGACCTTTGCACTCATGGCTCAAGCAGCTTTGGGCAAGCTTCTCCCCCCACCCCCCACTTGCTGGGAATACTAATCAGCCACACGGGACAATTTTTTGCTTGGGATTCCCAAGCAAAACCTGAGACATGCATTTCTCTGCCACATCCCCATCACCCTGTTCAAACCCAAGCCTGGGTACTACTCCTAGTGAGGTTAACCTGAGTCCTTGTCATGAAAGGAGACAGCTCCGTGTGGAGCCAAGGCAAGTGTATTCACTGGATTCTCACAGCCTGAAGACAAGTGTTTCCAACTGGACACCAGAAAATGGACGGGAGCTCCGGAACACTGAGACAAGGAGTCGGGATGGAAAGGTTTCTTCTGGGTGGCCCAGAATTCAATGGGTTTCAAGGTGCATTAAGACCACTTTGCAGGAGGAACATGGAATGAATCTCGCTTCCACAGACACTTAAACACAACCTAGTTTTCATGGAGGGAGTTTAGGCAAGATATGAAAGGCTAGATAATGGTGAAAGCTGAGAGAGAACAGAATAAATGCCTGAAGAGTGTGGCTGTGGGGCAACGTTTGGAGGAGATGCACTCTGCCTACTCTGTGACCCATCAGATTTGACATAAAGGTGAGGGTGGCATGTGAGTTTGGAGGCCTCTTTAGAGCATTACTGATGCCTCATTTCACTGGTAAATCATCTGATTTGCTCCCCATCCTCCGCTACACATGTCAGGATGGGGCTTTGTGATGTCAAAGCTCACCCAGGGCCACCATTGGCTGGGGAAATGTCTTGCTGACCTCATAAAGCATGAGGGTGAAGCCCCATGGGGACGATACAATATAGGGGTTCTCAGTCGCTCTGAGAGGACTACTGTGAGTCATCCAAATGACTCAGGTGACTGGGAAGCCAGAAGGCTCCAGAGTAGTTATGGAACACCCACCTCGTGTTACCCAGGGGAAGATGAGTGCCTTCTATCAATCGAGGTGCAGAAAAAAATGTCACGGTGAGGTGAACCCAGCCAAACGCGACTAGCCCACCGACAACTCCCCAAAAGAAACCCTTCCCTGTCCTTGCCTGGCACATAACCCTTCTATGTGCAATCGTCTTCTCCTGAAGCCATCATTCCTATCTGTCTTCACACTCTTCCCTAAACCAGTACCATTCTTTGCTCACTCTCCTGTTTTCTCCAGATGTCCACGGATACCTTGAGGGTGAATAGTCCATTCCGGAAAAGCTGCACAAGAAAATTTCGCAGAAAACTCCCACCACCAAAAAGCTTAAGAAAATCAGAGGCTCAAAGCCCTGTAGCCAGAGGTGCAAGGTGAAGGAAAAGCTGAATTAGAAGGAACCAGTGGAGGTCCCAGAGCACAATGAGACCCCCACCATTCCAATTAAACAGAAGGAACCAGAGGAGGTACCAGACCATGAACAACCCTGCCATTCCACCTAATCAGAATGAATCAGAGGAGGTCCCAGAGACCATGGAGACCCCCGCCATTTCAGGTAATCAGAAGGAACCAGAGGAGGTCTCAGAGACCATGGACAACCCTGTCATTCCAAATAATCACAATGAACCAGAGGAGATACCAGAGACAATGGAGACACCTGCCATTCCAGTTAAGCAGCTGGAACCAGAGGATGTCTCAGAGACCTTGGACAACCCTACCATTCCAGCTAATCTTAATGAATCAGAGGAGGTCCCAGAGACCATGGAGACCCCTGCCATTTTAGTTAATCAGAAGGAACCAGAGGAGGTCCCAGAGGCCATGGAAACCCCTGCCATTCGAGCTAAACTGAATGAACCAGAGGAGGTCCCAGAGACCATTGAGACCACTTCCATTCCAGTTAATCAGGACAAGTCAGAGAAGGTCCCAGAGACCATGGACAACCCTGCCATTCTAGCTAATCCGAATGAATCAGAGGAGTTCCCAGAGACCATTGAGACCCCTGCCATTCCGGCAAATCAGAATGAAGCAGAGAAGATCCCAGAGACCATGGAGAACCCTGCCATTCCAGCTAATCAGAACGAACCAGAGGAGGTCCCAGAGACCATGCAGATCCCTGCCATTCCAGCTGGAACAGTGGAGAGCCAGTGATTTGGGGGCATAGCTAGAGACGTCAGAAATGTTTTGGGGTCTTGCCGCTGAGTACTGGTCACCAGTACTGATGCTGAATATTATAGCAACTCCATAGATTAATAAGGAAAATAAAATAAAATCAACCTGATATGAAATTATGTTTTCCTCTGTGTTCTCTGATATGGGGGGAAGAAAGGGCAGGCAAGGAATAAGTGTGTGAGGAGGGAGGGAGATGGCTTCTGTGGAGTTGGAGATGGGACCTGAAGGTCCAGGTTCCAAGAAAGTAGGGGGAAGAACTGGTTCCAGACTGACTTTTAAAGACATACTTCCCATGGGAGAAGAGGAAGAGGACTTGGTGTACTCTATGTGAGTGCAGTGATGGACACTTAGCTGGGGAAATATCTCATGTGTGGGGTGGCAATGCCGTTTGTTATAAAGGCATACAAACGAGCTGCCCCATCAAAAGAATGGAATATTGACATTTGCAGCAACATGGAAGGTAGAATATTGAGTATAATAATTCAAACAGAGATAGAAAAATACTGTATGATATCTCTTATAGAATCAACATATCACTTAGTAAAGAATGTGATAAAATAGTAGGTGCACAAATATAGAGAAGCATCTACTGGTTACCAGCGGGCAGGTGAAGAGGGAGGGGCAATACAGAGGTGGAGGAGTTGGAGGCACTCAGTGTTAGTTAGGTGGAAGATGAGCTCAGGGATGCCTTGTACAACATAGAAAATAGAGCCAGGACTTTGTCATAAAGATAAATGGAAAGCAAGCTGTAACAGTTTTATAATAAGAAAGAAAAGGAAAGAAATAGGGGGGAGGAAGGATGGAAGAAAGGAAGGAAAAGAAGGGCGTTTTTGCAGGTCAAAAAACCAATACTGATTAGGCCCTTTTGGCAAAGGAATGTATTTTATTTTCTTTTACTTTAATTGGTGGGTAATTACTTTACAATATTTTGGTGTTTTTTGCCATACATTGACATGAATCAGCCATGGGTGCACATGTTTCCCCATCCTGATCTGCCCTCACACCTCCCACCGCATCCCATCCCTCTGGGTCAGCCCAGTGCAGCAGCCCTGAGCACCCTGTCTTATGCATCGATCATGGACTGGCCATCCCTTTCTCATATGATAATATACAAGTTTCAATGCTATTCTCTCAGATCATACCACCCTCGCCGTCTCCCACAGAGTTCAAAGGACTGTTCTGTAAATCTCTGTTTCTTTTGCTGTCTCCCATGTAGGGTTCTCATCTCCCTCTTCGTACATTCAATATATATGCCTTAGTATAGTGTATTGGTGTTTTTCTTTCTCACTTACTTCGCTCTGTATAATAGGCTCCAGTTTCATCCACGTCATTAGAAAAGATTCAAATGTGTTCTTTTTAATGGAAGAGCAATATTCCATTGTGTGTATGTAGCACAGCTTTCTTACCCATTTGTCTGCTGATGGACATCTAGGTTGCTTCCATGCCCTGGCTATTGTAAACAGTGCTGTGATGAACATTGGGGCATACGTGTCTTTTTCACTTCTGGGTGAATCACGATTAGAATAGTAGAAAACAGGATGACAATTAGCCTGTTAGTCGTAAACCCTGCACATGAGTTGGGTTGAAGGAGTGGGACCAAAGTTGGAGTTAGTTGTTTCAAACTGTCGGAGAGTGCTCAGATGGACATGTGTGGTGCTGTCCTGCTGGGGGACATCTCTGGTTACTCTGTTCTCACCAGCAACAGAGAATTTTTTCCCTTCCTTTCATTTCCCTTGTTTCCCTTTCCCTGTCGATCCTCCATACCTGAATTTCTTTCACAGACATTCAATGTGCTGCGCTGTGCTGTTCTCCGTTGCTCAGCCGTGTCCAACTCTTTTTGACCCTATGGACTGCAGCCCACAAGGATTCTCTGTCCATGGGGATTTTTTGTGCAAGCATACTGGAACAGGCTGCCATTCTCCCCTCCAGGGGATCTTCCCAACCCATGGATTGAATCCTGGTCTCCCATCTTGCAGTTGGTTTTTTTTTTTTTTTTTTTTTCCTGTCTGAGCCATCAGGAATCTCTTAAAATATGCTTCATCTGACATTACGTTTTTCATATCTGTAAATAAAATGGGGTGTATTTTTGCATTTCCATGTCTCTCCTTACATTTAGAACACACAAAACACTGTTATTCCAAGTATCTTAATGTCTCTGTGTGCAGCTCCTAACATTTATGCCACTTCTGCCTGCGTTTCAGGTCTCAAGGGAATTTCAGTATGATTTTTCTTATCTTCGTGAGCTTTAGTATGTACTTAACGTAGTTCGGGGCTAGTTCCATACTCTTCTTTTGAATTCACTGCTCTTGTCTTTAAACATGTCTTCATAAATTTAAAAGCCAGTGATATATATTTCTTATAAAGTGTTGGCTCGTGCCTCCTGCACATTTCTCTATCCGGTGTTAAGATCTTCTACAAACTCTAAGATTCAACTTTTGGGTATGGTTATGGCGTGCTTTTTATACCTCTGAAAATATTCAGCAGTGTGATGAACCCTGGGTGAGTTAGCAACAAGTGGACACCAAGATTTGAACACTTCACAGGAAACCCAGGAAGAGCCACTAAGCCAACAAACTGTCCCCAGGGGTGCACCTCAGGCTGCTTGACCCTACGAGTCAATTGGAAAAACGAGGACTGAGGTGGAGCACACAATCCATTCCCCTTTCCTCCAGAGCCAACCAGCTCAATGAGAGACCATGGGAACTAGATGCACAGGACAGGATGACACAGTGTTGCGTCCAAGAAGCTGGAAGCTTGTGGCAGCTGCTCATGGAAATGAATTCCACCATGGTTTTGGCTGTGAGGTAAGCTCAAAGGGAGCTTCCAACAAGAAAACAAGATGAGAAAAGAGATTTGTGAGTGCACGTGTTGAGAAGACCTTTACACTCAAGGCTCACACATGTCTCGGCAAGCTCCACAACTTACTGGGAATACTAATCAGCTGCACGGGACAATTTCTTGCTTGGGATTCCCAAGCAAAACCTGAGACATGCATTTCTCTGCCACATCCCCATCACCCTGTTCAAACCCAAGCCTGGGTACTACTCCTAGTGAGGTTAACCTGAGCCCTTGTCTTGAAAGGAGACTGATCCGTGTGGAGCAAAGGCAAGTGTATTCACTGCATTCTCACAGCCTGAAGACAAGTGTTTCCGACTGGACACCAGAAAATGGAGGGGAGCTCCAGAACACTGAGACAAGGAGTCGGGATGGAAAGGTTTCTTCTCGGTGGCCCAGAATTCAATGGGCTTCAAGGTGCATTAAGACCACTTTGCAGGAGGAATATGGAATGACTCTCGCTTCCACAGACACTTAAACACAACCTAGTTTTCATGGAGGGAGTTTAGGCAAGATATGAAAAGCTAGATAATGGTGAAAGTTGAGAGAGAACAGAATAAATGCCTGAAGAGTGTGGCTGTGGGGCAAGGTTTGGAGGAGATGCACTCTGCCTACTCTGTGACCCATCAGAGTTGACATAAAGTTTAGGGTGGCATGTGAGTTTGGAGGCCTCTTTAGGGCATTACTGATGCCTCATTTCACTGGTAAATCATCTGATTTGCTCCCCATCCTCCGCTACACATGTCAGGATGGGGCTTTGTGATGTCAAAGCTCACCCAGGGCCACCATTGGCTGGGGAAATGTCTTGCTGACCTCATAAAGCATGAGGGTGAAACCCCATGGGGACGGTACAATATAGGGGTTCTCAGGCGCTCTGAGAGGACCACTGTGAGTCATCCAAATGACTCAGGTGACTGGGAAGCGATGAGGCTCCAGAGTAGTTATGGAACACCCACCTCCTGTTACCCAGGGGAAGATGAGTGCCTTCTATCAATCGAGGTGCAGAAAAAAATGTCACGGTGAGGTGAACCCAGCCAAACACGACTAGCCCACTGACAACACCCCAAAAGAAACCCTCCCCTGTCCTTGCCTGGCACATAACCCTTCTATGTGCAATCCTCTTCAGCTGAAGCCATCATTCCTACCTGTCTTCACACTCTTCCCTAAACCAGTACCATTCTTTGCTCACTCTCCTATTTTCTCCAGATGTCCACGGATACCTTGAGGGTGAATAGTCCATTCCGGAAAAGCTGCACAAGAAAATTTCGCAGAAAACTCCCACCACCAAAAAGTTTAAGAAAATCAGATGCCCAAAGCCCTGTAGCCAGAGTTGCAAGGGAAGGAAAAGCTGAATTAGAAGGAACCAGTGGAGGTCCCAGAGCACATGGAGACCCCCACCATTCCAGTTAATCAGAAGGAACCAGAGGAGGTCCCAGACCATGAACAACCCTGCCATTCCAGCTAATCAGAATGAATCAGAGGAGGTCCCAGAGACCATGGAGACCCCCGCCATTTCAGGTAATCAGAAGGAACCAGAGGAGGTCTCAGAGACCATGGACAACTCTGCCATTCCAAATAATCACAATGAACCAGAGGAGATACCAGAGACAATGGAGACACCTGCCATTCCAGTTAAGCAGCTGGAACCAGAGGATGTCTCAGAGACCTTGGACAACCCTACCATTCCAGCTAATCTTAATGAATCAGAGGAGGTCCCAGAGACCATGGAGACCCCTGCCATTTTAGTTAATCAGAAGGAACCAGAGGAGGTCCCAGAGGCCATGGAAACACCTGCCATTCCAGCTAAACTGAATGAACCAGAGGAGGTCCCAGAGACCATGGAGACCACTGCCATTCCAATTAATCAGGACAAACCAGAGAAGGTCCCAGAGACCATGGACAACCCTGCCATTCTAGCTAATCCGAATGAATCAGAGGAGGTCCCAGAGACCATTGAGACCCCTGCCATTCTGGCTAATCAGAATGAACCAGAGGAGATCCCAGAGACCATGGAGACCCCTGCCATTCCAGCTAATCAGAACGAACCAGAGGAGTCCCAGAGACCATGCAGATCCCTGCCATTCCAGCTGGAACAGTGGAGAGCCAGTGATTTGGGGGCATAGCTAGAGACGTCAGAAATGCTGGGGCGTCTTGCCGCTGAGTACTGGTCACCAGTACAGATGCTGAATATTATAGCAACTGCATAGATTAATAATGAAAATAAAATAAAATCAACCTGATATGAAATTATGTTTGCCTCTGTGTTCTCTGATATGGGGGGAAGAAAGGGCAGGCAAGGAATAAGTGTGTGAGAAGGGAGGGAGATGGCTTCTGCGGAGTTGGAGATGGGACCTGAAGGTCCAGGTTCCAAGAAACTAGGGGGAAGAACTGGTTCCAGACTGACTTTCAAAGACATACTTCCCATGGGAGAAGAGGAAGAGGACTTGGTGTTTCTCTATGTGAGTGTAGTGATGGACACTTAGCTGGGGAAATGTTTCATGTGTGGGGTGGCAGTGCCATTTGTTAAAAAGGCATACAAATGAGCTGCCCCATTAAAAGAATGGAATATTGACATTTGCAGCAACATGGAAGGTAGAATATTGAGTATAATAATTCAAACAGAGATAGAAAAATACTGTATGATATCTCTTATAGAATCAACATATCACAAAGTAGAGAATATGATAAAAAAAGTTGGTGCACAGATATAGAGAGGCATCTACTGGTTACCAGCGGGCAGGTGAAGAGGGAGGGGCAATACAGAGGTGGGGGAGTGGGAGGCACTCAGTGTTAGTTAGGTGGAAGATGAGCTCAGGGATGCCTTGTACAACATAGAGAATAGAGCCAGGACTTTGTCATAAAGATAAATGGAAAGCAAGCTGTAACAGTTTTATAATAAGAAAGAAAAGGAAAGAAATAGGGGGGAGGAAGGAGGGAAGAAAGGAAGGAAAAGAAGTGCGTTTTTGCAGGTGAAAAAACGAATATTGATTAGGCCCTTTTTGGCAAAGGAATGTATTTTATTTTTCTTTACTTTAATTGGTGGGTAATTACTTTCCAATATTGTGGTGTTTTTTGCCATACATTGACATGAATCAGCCATGGGTGCACATGTTTCCCCATCCTGATCTGCCCTCACACCTCCCACCGCATCCCATCCCTCTGGGTCAGCCCAGTGCAGCAGCCCTGAGCACCCTGTCTTATGCATCGAACATGGACTGGCCATCCCTTTCTCATATGATAATATACACGTTTCAATGCTATTCTCTCAGATCATACCACCCTCGCCGTCTCCAACAGAGTTCAAAGGACTGTTCTGTAAATCTGTGTCTCTTTTGCTATCTCCCATGTAGGGTTCTCATCTCCCTCTTCGTACATTCAATATATATGCCTTAGTATAGTGTATTGGTGTTTTTCTTTCTCACTTACTTCGCTCTGTATAATAGGCTCCAGGTTCATCCACGGCATTAGAAAGGAATCAAATGTGTTCTTTTTAATGGATGAGCAATATTCCATTGTGTGTATGTAGCACAGCTTTCTTACCCATTTGTCTGCTGATGGACATCTAGGTTGCTTCCATGCCCTGGCTATTGTAAACAGGGCTGTGATGAACATTGGGGCACACGTGTCTTTTTCACTTCTGGGTGAATCACGATTAGAATAGTAGAAAACAGGATGACAATTAGCCTGTTAGTCGTAAACCCTGCACATGAGTTGGGTTGAAGGAGTGGGACCAAAGTTGGAGTTAGTTGTTTCAAACGATCGGAGAGTGCTCAGATGGACATGTGTGGTGCTGTCCTGCTGGGGGACATCTCTGGTTACTCTGTTCTCACCAGCAACAGAGAATTTTTTCCCTTCCTTTCATTTCCCTTGTTTCCCTTTCCCTGTCGATCCTCCATACCTGAATTTCTTTCACAGACATTCAATATGCTGCGCTGTGCTGTTCTCCGTTGCTCAGCCGTGTCCAACTCTTTTTGACCCTATGGACTGTAGCCCACAAGGATTCTCTGTCCATGGGGATTTTTTGTGCAAGCATACTGGAACAGGCTGCCATTCTCCCCTCCAGGGGATCTTCGCATCCCATGGATTGAATCCTGGTCTCCCCTCTTGCAGTTTTTTTTTTTTTTTTTTTTTTTTTTTTTTCCTGTCTGAGCCATCAGGAATCTCTTAAAATATGCTTGATCTGACATTACGTTTTTCATATCTGTAAATAAAATGGGGTGTATTTTTGCTTTTCCATGTCTCTCCTTACATTTAGAACACACAAAACACTGTTATTCCAAGTATCTTAATGTCTCTGTGTGCAGCTCCTAAAATCTATGCCACTTCTGCCTGCGTTTCAGGTCTCAAGGGAATTTCAGTATGATTTTTCTTATCTTCGTGAGCTTTAGTATGTACTTAACGTAGTTCGGGGCTAGTTCCATACTCTTCTTTTGAATTCGCTGCTCTTGTCTTTAAACATGTCTTCATAAATTTAAAAGCCAGTGATATATATTTCTTATAAAGTGTTGGCTCGTGCCTCCTGCACATTTCTCTATCCGGTGTTAAGATTTTCTACAAACTCTAAGATTCAACTTTTGGGTATGGTTATGGCGTGCTTTTTATACCTCTGAAAATATTCAGCAGTGTGATGAACCCTGGGTGAGTTAGCAACAAGTGGACACCAAGATTTGAACACTTCCCAGGAAACCCAGGAAGAGCCACTAAGCCAACAAACTGTCCCCAGGGGTGCACCTCAGGCTGCTTGACCCTACGAGTCAATTGGAAAAACGAGGACTGAGGTGGAGCACACAATCCATTCCCCTTTCCTCCAGAGCCAACCAGCTCAATGAGAGACCATGGGAACTAGATGCACAGGACAGGATGACACAGTGTTGCGTCCAAGAAGCTGGAAGCTTGTGGCAGCTGCTCATGGAAATGAATTCCACCATGGTTTTGGCTGTGAGGTAAGCTCAAAGGGAGCTTCCAACAAGAAAACAAGATGAGGAAAGAGATTTGTGAGTGCACGTGTTGAGAAGACCTTTACACTCAAGGCTCACACATGTCTGGGCAAGCTCCACCCCTTACTGGGAATACTAATCAGCTGCACGGGACAATTTCTTGCTTGGGATTCCCAAGCAAAACCTGAGACATGCATTTCTCTGCCCCATCCCCATCACCCTGTTCAAACCCAAGCCTGGGTACTACTCCTAGTGACGTTAACCTGAGTCCTTGTCTTGAAAGGAGACAGCTCCGTGTGGAGCAAAGGCAAGTGTATTCACTGCATTCTCACCGCCTGAAGACAAGTGTTTCCGACTGGACACCAGAAAATGGAGGGGAGCTCCGGAACACTGAGACAAGGAGTCGGGATGGAAAGGTTTCTGTTGGGTGGCCCAGAATTCAATGGGCTTCAAGGTGCATTAAGACCACTTTGCAGGAGAAACATGGAATGACTCTCGCTTCCACAGACACTTAAACACAACCTAGTTTTCATGGAGGGAGTTTAGGCAAGATATGAAAAGCTAGATAATGGTGAAAGCTGAGAGAGAACACAATAAATGCCTGAAGAGTGTGGCTGTGGGACAAGGTTTGGAGGAGATGCACTCTGCCTACTCTGTGACCCATCAGAGTTGACATAAAGGTGAGGGTGGCATGTGAGTTTGGAGGCCTCTTTAGGGCATTACTGATGCCTCATTTCACTGGTAAATCATCTGATTTGCTCCCCAACCTCCGCTATACATGTCAGGATGGGGCTTTGTGATGTCAAAGCTCACCCAGGGCCACCATTGGCTGGGGAAATGTCTTGCTGACCTCATAAAGCATGAGGGTGAAGCCCCATGGGGATGATACAATATAGGGGTTCTCAGGCGCTCTGAGAGGACTACTGTGAGTCATCCAAATGACTCAGGTGACTGGGAAGCCAGAAGGCTCCAGAGTAGTTATGGAACACCCACCTCCTGTTACCCAGGGGAAGATGAGTGCCTTCTATCAATCGAGGTGCAGAAAAAAATGTCACGGTGAGGTGAACCCAGCCAAACACGACTAGCCCACCGACAACACCCCAAAGAAACCCTCCCCTGTCTTTGCCTGGCACATAATAATTCTATGTGCAATCCTCTTCTCCTGAAGCCATCATTCATACCTGTTTTCACACACATCCCTAAACCAGTACCATTCTTTGCTCACTCTCCTATTTTCTCCAGATGTCCACGGATACCTTGAGGGTGAATAGTCCATTCGGGAAAAGCTGCACAAGAAAATTTCGCAGAAAACTCCCACCACCAAAAAGCTTAAGAAAATCAGATGCTCAAAGCCCTGTAGCCAGAGTTGCAAGGGAAGGAAAAGCTGAATTAGAAGGAACCAGTGGAGGTCCCAGAGCCCATGGAGACCCCCACCATTCCAGTTAATCAGAAGGAACCAGAGGAGGTCCCAGACCATGGACAACCCTGCCATATCAGCTCATCAGAATGAATCAGAGGAGGTCCCAGAGACCATGGAGACCCCCGCCATTTCAGGTAATCAGAAGGAACCAGAGGAGGTCTCAGAGACCATGGACAACCCAGCCATTCCAAATGATCACAATGAACCAGAGGAGATACCAGAGACAATGGAGACGCCTGCCATTCCAGTTAAGCAGCTGGAACCAGAGGATGTCTCAGAGACCTTGGACAACCCTACCATTCCAGCTAATCTTAATGAGTCAGAGGAGGTCCCAGAGACCATGGAGACCCCTGCCATTTTAGTTAATCAGAAGGAACCAGAGGAGGTCCCAGAGGCCATGGAAACCCCTGCCATTCCAGCTAAACTGAATGAACCAGAGGAGGTCCCAGAGACCATGGAGACCACTGTCATTCCAGTTAATCAGGACAAACCAGAGAAGGTCCCAGAGACCATGGACAACCCTGCCATTCTAGCTAATCCAAATGAATCAGAGGAGGTCCCAGAGACCATGGAGACCCCTGCCATTCTGGCTAATCAGAATGAACCAGAGGAGATCCCAGAGACCATGGAGCCCCCTGCCATTCCAGCTAATCAGAACGAACCAGAGGAGGTCCCAGAGACCATGCAGATCCCTGCCATTCCAGCTGGAACATTGGAGAGCCAGTGATTTTGGGGCATAGCTAGAGACGTCAGAAACGCTGGGGGGTCTTGCCGCTGACGACTGGTCAGCAGTACAGATGCTGAATATTATAGCAACTGCATAGATTAATAATGAAAATAAAATAAAATCAACCTGATATGAAATTATGTTTGCCTCTGTGTTCTCTCATATGGGGGGCAGAAAGGGCAGGCAAGGAATAAGTGTGTGAGAAGGGAGGGAGATGGCTTCTGTGGAGTTGGAGATGGGACCTGAAGGTCCAGGTTCCAAGAAACTAGGGGGAAGAACTGGTTCCAGAGTGACTTTCAAAGACATACTTCCCATGGGAGAAGAGGAAGAGGACTTGGTGTTTCTCTATGTGAGTGTAGTGATGGACACTTAGCTGGGGAAATGTCTCATGTGTGGGGTGGCAGTGCCATTTGTTAAAAAGGCATACAAACGAGCTGCCCCATCAAAAGAATGGAATATTGACATTTGCAGCAACATGGAAGGTAGAATATTGAGTATAATAATTCAAACAGAGATAGAAAAATACTGTATGATATCTCTTATAGAATCAACATATCACAAAGCAGAGAATATGATAAAAAAAAAAGCAGGTGCACAGGTATAGAGAAGCATCTACTGGTTACCAGCGGGCAGGTGAAGAGGGAGGGGCAATACAGAGGTTGGGGAGTGGGAGGCACTCAGTGTTAGTTAGGTGGAAGATGAACTCAGGGATGCCTTGTACAACATAGAGAATAGAGCCAGGACTTTGTCATAAAGATAAATGGAAAGCAAGCTGTAACAGTTTTATAATAAGAAAGAAAAGGAAAGAAATATGGGGGAAGAAGGAGGGAAGAAAGGAAGTAAAAGAAGTGCGTTTTTGCAGGTGAAAAAAACAATATTGATTAGGCCCTTTTTGGCAAAGGAATGTATTTTATTTTTCTTTACTTTAATTGGTGGGTAATTACTTTCCAATATTGTGGTGTTTTTTGCCATACATTGACATGAATCAGCCATGGGTGCACATGTTTCCCCATCCAGATCTGCCCTGACACCTCCCACCCCATCCCATCCCTCTGGGTCAGCCCAGTGCAGCAGCCCTGAGCACCCTGTCTTATGCATCGAACATGGACTGGCCATCCCTTTCTCATATGATAATATACACGTTTCAATGCTATTCTCTCAGATCATACCACCCTCGCCGTCTCCCACAGAGTTCAAAGGACTGTTCTGTAAATCTGTGTCTCTTTTGCTGTCTCCCATGTGGGGTTCTCATTTCCCTCTTCGTACATTCAATATATATGCCTTAGTATAGTGTATTGGTGTTTTTCTTTCTCACTTACTTCGCTCTGTATAATAGGCTCCAGTTTCATCCACGGCATTAGAAAGGATTCAAATGTGTTCTTTTTAATGGATGAGCAATATTCCATTGTGTGTATGTAGCACAGCTTTCTTACCCATTTGTCTGCTGATGGACATCTAGGTTGCTTCCATGCCCTGGCTATTGTAAACAGGGCTGTGATGAACATTGGGGCACACGTGTCTTTTTCACTTCTGGGTGAATCACGATTAGAATAGTAGAAAACAGGATGACAATTAGCCTGTTAGTCGTAAACCCTGCACATGAGTTGGGTTGAAGGAGTGGGACCAAAGTTGGAGTTAGTTGTTTCAAACGGTCGGAGAGTGCTCAGATGGACATGTGTGGTGCTGTCCTGCTGGGGGACATCTCTGGTTACTCTGTTCTCACCAGCAACAGAGAATTTTTTCCCTTCCTTTCATTTCCCTTGTTTCCCTTTCCCTGTCGATCCTCCATACCTGAATTTCTTTCACAGACATTCAATATGCTGCGCTGTGCTGTTCTCCGTTGCTCAGCCGTGTCCAACTCTTTTTGACCCTATGGACTCTAGCCCACAAGGATTCTCTGTCCATGGGGATTTTTTGTGCAAGCATACTGGAACAGGCTGCCATTCTCCCCTCCAGGGGATCTTCGCATCCCATGGATTGAATCCTGGTCTCCCATCTTGCAGTTGTTTTTTTTTTTTTTTCCTGTCTGAGCCATCAGGAATCTCTTAAAATATGCTTCATCTGACATTACGTTTTTCATATCTGTAAATAAAATGGGGTGTATTTTTGCATTTCCATGTCTCTCCTTACATTTAGAACACACAAAACACTGTTATTCCAAGTATCTTAATGTCTCTGTCTGCAGCTCCTAAAATCTATGCCACTTCTGCCTGCGTTTCAGGTCTCAAGGGAATTTCAGTATGATTTTTCTTATCTTCGTGAGCTTTAGTATGTACTTAACGTAGTTCGGGGCAAGTTCCATACTCTTCTTTTGAATTCGCTGCTCTTGTCTTTAAACATGTCTTCATAAATTTCAAAGCCAGTGATATATATTTCTTATAAAGTGTTGGCTCGTGCCTCCTGCACATTTCTCTATCCGGTGTTAAGATCTTCTACAAACTCTAAGATTCAACTTTTGCATATGGTTATGGCGTGCTTTTTATACCTCTGAAAATATTCAGCAGTGTGATGAACCCTGGGTGAGTTAGCAACAAGTGGACACCAAGATTTGAACACTTCCCAGGAAACCCAGGAAGCGCCACTAAGCCAACAAACTGTCCCCAGGGGTGCACCTCAGGCTGCTTGACCCTACGAGTCAATTGGAAAAACGAAGACTGAGGTGGAGCACACAATCCATTCCCCTTTCCTCCAGAGCCAACCAGCTCAATGAGAGACCATGGGAACTAGATGAACAGGACAGGATGACACAGTGTTGCGTCCAAGAAGCTGGAAGCTTGTGGCAGCTGCTCATGGAAATGAATTCCACCATGGTTTTGGCTGTGAGGTAAGCTCAAAGGGAGCTTCCAACCAGAAAACAAGATGAGAAAAGAGATTTGTGAGTGCACGTGTTGAGAAGACCTTTACACTCAAGGCTCACACATCTCTGGGCAAGCTCCACAACTTACTGGGAATACTAATCAGCTGCACGGGAAAATTTCTTGCTTGGGATTCCCAAGCAAAACCTGAGACATGCATTTCTCTGCCCCATCCCCATCACCCTGTTCAAACCCAAGCCTGGGTACTACTCCTAGTGAGGTTAACCTGAGTCCTTGTCTTGAAAGGAGACAGCTCCGTGTGGAGCAAAGGCAAGTGTATTCACTGCATTCTCACCGCCTGAAGACAAGTGTTTCCGACTGGACACCAGAAAATGGAGGGGAGCTCCGCAACACTGAGACAAGGAGTCGGGATGGAAAGGTTTCTGTTGGGTGGCCCAGAATTCAATGGGCTTCAAGGTGCATTAAGACCACTTTGCAGGAGGAACATGGAATGACTCTCGCTTCCACAGACACTTAAACACAACCTACTTTTCATGGAGGGAGTTTAGGCAAGATATGAAAAGCTAGATAATGGTGATAGCTGAGAGAGAACAGAATAAATGCCTGAAGAGTGTGGCTGTGGGGCAAGGTTTGGAGGAGATGCACTCTGCCTAATCTGTAACCCATCAGAGTTGACATAAAGGTGAGGGTGGCATGTGAGTTTGGAGGCCTCTTTAGGGCATTACTGATGCCTCATTTCACTGGTAAATCATCTGATTTGCTCCCCATCCTCCGCTACACATGTCAGGATGCGGCTTTGTGATGTCAAAGCTCACCCAGGGCCACCATTAGCTGGAAACATGTCTTGCTGACCTCATAAAGCATGAGGGTGAAGCCCCATGGGGATGATACAATATAGGGGTTCTCAGGCGCTCTGAGAGGACCACTGTGAGTCATCCAAATGACCCAGGTGACTGGGAAGCCAGAAGGCTCCAGAGTAGTTATGGAACACCCACCTCCTGTTACCCAGTGGAAGATGACTGCCTTCTATCAATCGAGGTGCAGAAAAAAATGTCACCGTGAGGTGAACCCAGCCAAACATGACTAGCCCACCGACAACACCCCAAAAGAAACCCTCCCCTGTCCTTGCCTGGCACATAACCCTTCTATGTGCAATCCTCTTCTGCTGAAGCCATCATTCCTACCTGTCTTCACACTCTTCCCTAAACCAGTACCATTCTTTGCTCACTCTCCTGTTTTCTCCAGATGTCCACGGATACCTTGAGGGTGAATAGTCCATTCCGGAAAAGCTGCACAAGAAAATTTCGCAGAAAACTCCCACCACCAAAAAGCTTAAGAAAATCAGATGCTCAAAGCCCTGTAGCCAGAGTTGCAAGGGAAGGAAAAGCTGAATTAGAAGGAACCAGTGGAGGTCCCAGAGCACATGGAGACCCCCACCATTCCAGTTAATCAGAAGGAACCAGAGGAGGTCCCAGACCATGGACAACCCTGCCATTCCAGCTAATCAGAATGAATCAGAGGAGGTTCCAGAGACCATGGAGACCCCCGCAATTTCAGGTAAGCAGAAGGAACCAGAGGAGGTCTCAGAGACCATGGACAACCCTGCCATTCCAAATAATCACAATGAACCAGAGGAGATACCAGAGACAATGGAGACGCCTGCCATTCCAGTTAAGCAGCTGGAACCAGAGGATGTCTCAGAGACCTTGGACAACCCTACCATTCCAGCTAAACTTAATGAATCAGAGGAGGTCCCAGAGACCATGGAGACCCCTGCCATTTTAGTTAATCAGAAGGAACCAGAGGAGGTCCCAGAGGCCATTGAAACCCCTGCCATTCCAGCTAAGCTGAATGAACCAGAGGAGGTCGCAGAGACCATGGAGACCACTGCCATTCCAATTAATCAGGACAAACCAGAGAAGGTCCCAGAGACCATGGACAACCCTGCCATTCTAGCTAATCCGAATGAATCAGAGGAGGTCCCAGAGACCATTGAGACCCCTGCCATTCTGGCTAATCAGAATGAACCAGAGGAGATCCCAGAGACCATGGAGACCCCTGCCATTCCAGCTAATCAGAAAGAACCAGAGGAGGTCCCAGAGACCATGCAGACCAGCCATTCCAGCTGGAACAGTGGAGAGCCAGTGATTTTGGGGCATAGCTAGAGACGTCAGAAATGCTGGGGGGTCTTGCCGCTGACGACTGGTCAGCAGTACAGATGCTGAATATTATAGCAACTGCATAGATTAATAATGAAAATAAAATAAAATCAACCTGATATGAAATTATGTTTGCCTCTGTGTTCTCTCATATGGGGGGAAGAAAGGGCAGGCAAGGAATAAGTGTGTGAGGAGGGAGGGAGATGGCTTCTGTGGAGTTGGAGATGGGACCTGAAGGTCCAGGTTCCAAGAAACTAGGGGGAAGAACTGGTTCCAGAGTGACTTTCAAAGACATACTTCCCATGGGAGAAGAGGAAGAGGACTTGGTGTTTCTCTATGTGAGTGTAGTGATGGACACTTAGCTGGGGAAATGTCTCATGTGTGGGGTGGCAGTGCCATTTGTTAAAAAGGCATACAAACGAGCTGCCCCATCAAAAGAATGGAATATTGACATTTGCAGCAACATGGAAGGTAGAATATTGAGTATAATAATTCAAACAGAGATAGAAAAATACTTTATCATATCTCTTATAGAATCAACATATCACAAAGTAGAGAATATGATAAAAAAAGCAGGTGCACAGATATAGAGAAGCATCTACTGGTTACCAGCGGGTAGGTGAAGAGGGAGGGGCAATACAGAGGTGGGGGAGTGGGAGGCACTCAGTGTTAGTTAGCTGGAAGATGAGCCCAGGGTTGCCTTGTACAACTTAGAGAATAGAGCAAGGACTTTGTCATAACGATAAATGGAAAGCAAGCTGTAACAGTTTTATAATAAGAAAGAAAAGGAAAGAAATATGGGGGAGGAAGGAGGGAAGAAAGGAAGGAAAAGAAGGGCGTTTTTGCAGGTCAAAAAACCAATACTGATTAGGCCCTTTTCCGCAAAGGAATGAATTTTATTTTCTTTTACTTTAATTTGTGGGTAATTACTTTCCAATATTGTGGTGTTTTTTCCCATACATTGACATGAATCAGCCATGGGTGCACATGTTTCCCCATCCTGATCTGCCCTCACACCTCCCACCACATCCCATCCCTCTGGGTCAGCCCAGTGCAGCAGCCCTGAGCACCCTGTCTTATGCATCGAACATGGACTGGCCATCCCTTTCTCATATGATAATATACATGTTTCAACGCTATTCTCTCAGATCATACCACCCTCGCCGTCTTCGACAGAGTTCAAAGGACTGTTCTGTAAATCTGTGTCTCTTTTGCTGTGCCCATGTAGGGTTCTCATCTCCCTCTTCGTACATTCAATATATATGCCTTAGTATAGTGTATTGGTGTTTTTCTTTCTCACTTACTTCGCTCTGTATAATAGGCTCCAGTTTCATCCACGTCATTAGAAAGGATTCAAATGTGTTCTTTTTAATGGATGAGCAATATTCCATTGTATGTATGTAGCACAGCTTTCTTACCCATTTGTCTGCTGATGGACATCTAGGTTGCTTCCATGCCCTTGCTACTGTAAACAGTGCTGTGATGAACATTGGGGCACACGTGTCTTTTTCACTTCTGGGTGAATCACGATTAGAATAGTAGAAAACAGGATGACAATTAGCCTGTTAGTCGTAAACCCTGCACATGAGTTTGGTTGAAGGAGTGGGACCAAAGTTGGAGTTAGTTGTTTCAAACTGTCGGAGAGTGCTCAGATGGACATGTGTGGTGCTGTCCTGCTGGGGGACATCTCTGGTTACTCTGTTCTCACCAGCAACAGAGAATTTTTTCCCTTCTTTCATTTCCCTTGTTTCCCTTTCCCTGTCGATCCTCCATACCTGAATTTCTTTCACAGACATTAAATGTGCTGCGCTGCGCTGTTCTCCGTTGCTCAGCCGTGTCCAACTCTTTTTGACCCTATGGACTGTAGCCCACAAGGATTCTCTGTCCATGGGGATTTTTTGTGCAAGCATACTGGAACAGGCTGCCATTCTCCCCTCCAGGGAATCTTTGCATCCCATGGATTGAATCCTTTTCTCCCATCTGGCATTTTTTTTTTTTTTTTCCTGTCTGAGCCATCAGGAAACTCTTAAATTATGCTTCATCTGACATTATGTTTTTAATATCTGTAAATAAAATGGGGTGTATTTTTGCTTTTCCATGTCTCTCCTTACATTTAGAACACACAAAACACTGTTATTCCAAGTATCTTAATGTCTCTGTGTGCAGCTACTAACATCTTTGCCACTTCTGCCTGCTTTTCAGGTCTCAAGGGATTTTCAGTATGATTTTTCTTATCTTCGTGAGCTTTAGTATGTATTTAACGTAGTTCGGGGCTAGTTCCATACTCTTCTTTTGAATTCGCTGCTCTTGTCTTTAAACATGTCTTCATAAATTTAAAAGCCAGTGATATATATTTCTTATAAAGTCTTGGCTCGTGCCTCCTGCACATTTCTCTATCCGGTGTTAAGATCTTCTACAAACTCTAAGATTCATCTTTTGGGTATGGTTATGGCGTGCTTTTTATACCTCTGAAAATATTCAGCAGTGTGATGAACCCTGGGTGAGTTAGCAACAAGTGGACACCAAGATTTGAACACTTCACAGGAATCCTAGGAAGAGCCACTAAGCCAACAAACTGTCCCCAGGGGTGCACCTCAGGCTGCTTGACCCTACGAGTCAATTGGAAAAACGAGGACTGAGGTGGAGCACACAATCCATTCCCCTTTCCTCCAGAGCCAACCAGCTCAATGAGAGACCATGGGAACTAGATGCACAGGACAGGATGACACAGTGTTGCGTCCAAGAAGCTGGAAGCTTGTGGCAGCTGCTCATGGAAATGAATTCCACCATGGTTTTGGCTGTGAGGTAAGCTCAAAGGGAGCTTCCAACAAGAAAACAAGATGAGGAAAGAGATTTGTGAGTGCACGTGTTGAGAAGACCTTTACACTCAAGGCTCACACATGTCTGGGCAAGCTCCACCCCTTACAGGGAATACGAATCAGCCGCACGGGAAAATTTCTTGCTTGGGATTCCCAAGCAAAACCTGAGACATGCATTTCTCTGCCCCATCCCCATCACCCTGTTCAAACCCAAGCCTGGGTACTACTCCTAGTGCGGTTAACCTGAGTCCTTGTCTTGAAAGGAGACAGCTCCGTGTGGAGCAAAGGCAAGTGTGTTCACTGCATTCTCACCGCCTGAAGACAAGTGTTTCCGACTGGACACCAGAAAATGGAGGGCAGCTCCGCAACACTGAGACAAGGAGTCGGGATGGAAAGGTTTCTGTTGGGTGGCCCAGAATTCAATGGGCTTCAAGGTGCATTAAGACCACTTTGCAGGAGGAACATGGAATGACTCTCGCTTCCACAGACACTTAAACACAACCTAGTTTTCATGGAGGGAGTATAGGCAAGATATGAAAAGCTAGATAATGGTGAAAGCTGAGAGAGAACAGAATAAATGCCTGAAGAGTGTGGCTGTGGGGCAAGGTTTGGAGGAGATGCACTCTGCCTACTCTGTGACCCATCAGAATTGACATAAAGGTGAGGGTGGCATGTGAGATTGGAGGCCTCTTTAGGGCATTACTGATGCCTCATTTCACTGGTAAATCATCTGCTTTGCTCCCCATCCTCCGCTACACATGTCAGGATGGGGCTTTGTGATGTCAAAGCTCACCCAGGGCCACCATTGGCTGGGGAAATGTCTTGCTGACCTCATAAAGCATGAGGGTGAAGCCCCATGGGGACAATACAATATAGGGGTTCTCAGGCGCTCTGAGAGGACCACTGTGAGTCATCCAAATGACTCAGGTGACTGGGAAGCCAGAAGGCTCCAGAGTAGTTATGGAACACCCACCTCCTGTTACCCAGGGGAAGATGAGTGCCTTCTATCAATCGAGGTGCAGAACAAAATGTCACGGTGAGCTGAACCCAGCCAAACGCGACTAGCCCACCGACAACTCCCCAAAAGAAACCCTCCCCTGTCCTTGCCTGGCACATAACCCTTCTATGTGCAATCCTCTTCTCCTGAACCCATCATTCCTACCTGTCTTCACACTCTTCCCTAAACCAGTACCATTCTTTGCTCACTCTCCTGTTTTCTTCAGATGTCCACGGATACCTTGAAGGTGAATAGTCCATTCCGGCAAAGCTGCACAAGAAAATTTCGCAGAAAACTCCCACCACCAAAAGGCTTAAGAAAATCAGATGCTCAAAGCCCTGTAGCCAGAGTTGCAAGGTGAAGGAAAAGGTGAATTAGAAGGAACCAGTGGAGGTCCCAGAGCCCATGGAGACCCCCACCATTCCAGTTAATCAGAAGGAAGCAAAGGAGGTCCCAGACCATGGACAACCCTGCCATTCCAAATAATCACAATGAACCAGAGGAGATACCAGAGACAATGGAGACGCCTGCCATTCCAGTTAAGCAGCTGGAACCAGAGGATGTCTCAGAGACCTTGGACAACCCTACCATTCCAGCTAATCTTAATGAATCAGAGGAGGTCCCAGAGACCATGGAGACCCCTGCAATTTTAGTTAATCAGAAGGAACCAGAGGAGGTCCCAGAGGCCATGGAAACCCCTGCCATTCCAGCTAAACTGAATGAACCAGAGGAGGTCCCAGAGACCATGGAGACCACTGCCATTCCAATTAATCAGGACAAACCAGAGAAGGTCCAAGAGACCATGGACAACCCTGACATTTTAGCTAATCAGAATGAATCAGAGGAGGTCCCAGAGACCATTGAGAACCCTGCCATTCTGGCTAATCAGAAAGAACCAGAGGAGATCCCAGAGACCATGGAGACCCCTGCCATTCCAGCTAATCAGAACGAACCAGAGGAGGACCCAGAGACCATGCAGATCCCTGCCATTCCAGCTGGAACATTGGAGAGCCAGTGATTTTGGGGCATAGCTAGAGACGTCAGAAATGCTGGGGGGTCTTGCCGCTGAGTACTGGTCACCAGTACAGATGCTGAATATTATAGCAACTGCATAGATTAATAATGAAAATAAAATAAAATCAACCTGATATGAAATTATGTTTGCCTCTGTGTTCTCTGATATGGGGGGAAGAAAGGGCAGGCAAGGAATAAGTGTGTGAGGAGGGAGGGAGATGGCTTCTGTGGAGTTGGAGATGGGACCTGAAGGTCCAGGTTCCAAGAAACTAGGGGCAAGAACTGGTTTCAGATGACTTTCAAAGACATACTTCCCACGGGAGAAGAGGAAGAGGACTTGGTGTTTCTCTATGTGAGTGCAGTGATGGACACTTAGCTGGGGAAATGTTTCATGTGTGGGGTGGCAGTGCCATTTGTTAAAAAGGCATACAAACGAGCTGCCCCATCAAAAGAATGGAATATTGACATTTGCAGCAACATGGAAGGTAGAATATTGAGTATAATAATTCAAACAGAGATAGAAAAATACTGTATGATATCTCTTATAGAATCAAAATATCACAAAGTAGAGAATATGATAAAAAAAAAAAAGCAGGTGCACAGATATAGAGAAGCATCTACTGGTTACCAGCGGGTAGGTGAAGAGGGAGGGGCAATACAGAGGTGGGGGAGTGGGAGGCACTCAGTGTTAGTTAGGTGGAAGATGAGCTCAGGGATGCCTTGTACAACATAGAGAATAGAGCCAGGACTTTGTCATAAAGATAAATGGAAAGCAAGCTGTAACAGTTTTATAATAAAAAGAAAAGGAAAGAAATAGGGGGGAGGAAGGAGGGAAGAAAGGAAGGAAAAAATGGCGTTTTTGCAGGTCAAAAAACCAATACTGATTAGGCCCTTTTTGGCAAAGGAATGTATTTTATTTTCTTTTACTTTAATTGGTGGGTAATTACTTTACAATATTGTGGTGTTTTTTGCCATACATTGACATGAATCAGCCATGGGTGCACATGTTTCCCCATCCTGATCTGCCCTCACACCTCCCACCGCATCCCATCCCTCTGGGTCAGCCCAGTGCAGCAGCCCTGAGCACCATGTCTTATGCATCGAACATGGACTGGCCATCCCTTTCTCATATGATAATATATATGTTTCAATGCTATTCTCTCAGATCATGCCACCCTCGCCGTCTCCCACAGAGTTCAAAGGACTGTTCTGTAAATCTGTGTCTCTTTTGCTGTCTCCCATGTAGGGTTATCATCTCCCTCTTCGTACATTCAATATATATGCCTTAGTATAGTGTATTGGTGTTTTTCTTTCTCACTTACTTCGCTCTGTACAATAGGCTCCAGTTTCATCCACGTCATTAGAAAGGATTCAAATGTGTTCTTTTTAATGGATGAGCAATATTCCATTGTGTGTATGTAGCACAGCTTTCTTACCCATTTGTCTGCTGATGGACATCTAGGTTGCTTCAATGCCCTGGCTATTGTAAACAGTGCTGTGATGAACATTGGGGCACACGTGTCTTTTTCACTTCTGGGTGAATCACGATTAGAATAGTAGAAAACAGGATGACAATTAGCCTGTTAGTCGTAAACCCTGCACATGAGTTGGGTTGAAGGAGTGGGACCAAAGTTGGAGTTAGTTGTTTCAAACTGTCAGAGAGTGCTCAGATGGACATGTGTGGTGCTGTCCTGCTGGGGGACATCTCTGGTTACTCTGTTCTCACCAGCAACAGAGAATTTTTTCCCTTCCTTTCATTTCCCTTGTTTCCCTTTCCCTGTCGATCCTCCATACCTGAATTTCTTTCACAGACATTCAATGTGCTGCACTGTGCTGTTCTCCGTTGCTCAGCCGTGTCCAACTCTTTTTGACCCTATGGACTGTAGCCCACAAGGATTCTCTGTCCATGGGGATTTTTTGTGCAAGCATACTGGAACAGGCTGCCATTCTCCCCTCCAGGGGATCTTCGCATCCCATGGATTGAATCCTGGTCTCCCATCTTGCAGTTGTTTTTTTTTTTTTTTTCCTGTCTGAGCCATCAGGAATCTCTTAAAATATGCTTCATCTGACATTATGTTTTTCATATCTGTAAATAAAATGGGGTGTATTTTTGCTTTCCATGTCTCTCCTTACATTTAGAACACACAAAACACTGTTATTCCAAGTATCTTAATGTCTCTGTGTGCAGCTACTAACATCAATGACACTTGTGCCCGCGTTTCAGGTCTCAAGGGAATTTCAGTATGATTTTTCTTATCTTCGTGAGCTTTAGTATGTACTTAACGTAGTTCGGGGCTAGTTCCATACTCTTCTTTTGAATTCGCTGCTCATGTCTTTAAACATGTCTTCATAAATTTAAAAGCCAGTGATATATATTTCTTATAAAGTCTTGGCTCGTGCCTCCTGCACATTTCTCTATCCGGTGTTAAGATCTTCTACAAACTCTAAGATTCATCTTTTGGGTATGGTTATGGCATGCTTTTTATACCTCTGAAAATATTCAGCAGTGTTTTGAACCCTGGGTGAGTTAGCAACAAGTGGACACCAAGATTTGAACACTTCCCAGGAAACCCAGGAAGCGCCACTAAGCCAACAAACTGTCCCCAGGGGTGCACCTCAGGCTGCTTGACCCTACGAGTCAATTGGAAAAACGAGGACTGAGGTGGAGCACACAATCCATTCCCCTTTCCTCCAGAGCCAACCAGCTCAATGAGAGACCATGGGAACTAGATGCACAGGACAGGATGACAAAGTGTTGCGTCCAAGAAGCTGGAAGCTTGTGGCAGCTGCTCATGGAAATGAATTCCACCACGGTTTTGGCTGTGAGGTAAGCTCAAAGGGAGCTTCCAACCAGAAAACAAGATGAGAAAAGAGATTTGTGAGTGCACGTGTTGAGAAGACCTTTACACTCAAGGCTCACACATGTCTGGGCAAGCTCCACCCCTTACTGGGAATACTAATCAGCTGCACGGGACAAGTTCTTGCTTGGGATTCCCAAGCAAAACCTGAGACGTGCATTTCTCTGCCCCATCCCCATCACCCTGTTCAAACCCAAGCCTGGGTACTACTCCTAGTGAGGTTAACCTGAGTCCTTGTCTTGAAAGAAGACAGCTCCGGGTGGAGCAAAGGCAAGTGTATTCACTGCATTCTCACAGCCTGAAGACAAGTGTTTCCGACTGGACACCAGAAATTGGAGGGGAGCTCCGGAACACTGAGACAAGGAGTCGGGATGGAAAGGTTTCTGTTGGATGGCCCAGAATTCAATGGGCTTCAAGGTGCATTAAGACCACTTTGCAGGAGGAACATGGAATGACTCTCGCTTCCACAGACACTTAAACACAACCTAGTTTTCATGGAGGGAGTTTAGGCAAGATATGAAAAGCTAGATAATGGTGAAAGCTGAGAGAGAACAGAATAAATGCCTGAAGAGTGTGGCTGTGGGGCAAGGTTTGGAGGAGATGCACTCTGCCTACTCTGTGACCCATCAGAGTTGACATAAAGGTGAGGGTGGCATGTGAGTTTGGAGGCCTCTTTAGGGCATTACTGATGCCTCATTTCACTGGTAAATCATCTGCTTTGCTCCCCATCCTCCGCTACACATGTCAGGATGGGGCTTTGTGATGTCAAAGCTCACCCAGGGCCACCATTGGCTGGGGAAATGTCTTGCTGACCTCATAAAGCATGAGGGTGAAGCCCCATGGGGATGATACAATATAGGGGTTCTCAGGCCCTCTGAGAGGACTACTGTGAGTCATCCAAATGACTCAGGTGACTGGGAAGCCAGAAGGCTCCAGAGTAATTATGGAACACCCACCTCCTGTTACCCAGGGGAAGATGAGTGCCTTCTATCAATCGAGGTGCAGAACAAAATGTCACGGTGAGCTGAACCCAGCCAAACGCGACTAGCCCACCGACAACTCCCCAAAAGAAACCCTCCCCTGTCCTTGCCTGGCACATAACCCTTCTATGTGCAATCCTCTTCTCCTGAACCCATCATTCCTACCTGTCTTCACACTCTTCCCTAAACCAGTACCATTCTTTGCTCACTCTCCTGTTTTCTTCAGATGTCCACGGATACCTTGAAGGTGAATAGTCCATTCCGGCAAAGCTGCACAAGAAAATTTCGCAGAAAACTCCCACCACCAAAAGGCTTAAGAAAATCAGATGCTCAAAGCCCTGTAGCCAGAGTTGCAAGGGAAGGAAAAGCTGAATTAGAAGGAACCAGTGGAGGTCCCAGAGCCCATGGAGACCCCCACCATTCCAGTTAATCAGAAGGAACCAGAGGAGGTCCCAGACCATGGACAACCCTGCCATTCCAGCTAATCAGAATGAATCAGAGGAGGTCCCAGAGACCATGGAGACCCCCGCCATTTCAGGTAAGCAGAAGGAACCAGAGGAGGTCTCAGAGACCATGGACAACCCTGCCATTCCAAATAATCACAATGAACCAGAGGAGATACCAGAGACAATGGAGACGCCTGACATTCCAGTTAAGCAGCTGGAACCAGAGGATGTCTCAGAGACCTTGGACAACCCTACCATTCCAGCTAATCTTAATGAATCAGAGGAGGTCCCAGAGACCATGGAGACCCCTGCCATTTTAGTTAATCAGAATGAACTTGAGGAGGTCCCAGAGGCCATGGAAACCCCTGCCATTCCAGCTAAACTGAATGAACCAGAGGAGGTCCCAGAGAACATGGAGACCACTGCCATTCCAATTAATCAGGACAAACCAGAGAAGGTCCCAGAGACCATGGACAACCCTGCCATTCTCGCTAATCCGAATGAATCAGAGGAGGTCCCAGAGACCATTGAGACCCCTGCCATTCTGGGTAATCAGAATGAACCAGAGGAGATCCCAGAGACCATGGAGACCCCTGCCATTCAGCTAATCAGAAGGAACCAGAGGAGGACCCAGAGACCATGCAGATCCCTGCCATTCCAGCTGGAACATTGGAGAGCCAGTGATTTTGGGGCATAGCTAGAGACGTCAGAAATGCTGGGGTTCTTGCCGCTGAGTACTGGTCACCATGACAGATGTTGAATGTTATAGCAACTGCATAGATTAATAATGAAAATAAAATAAAATCAACCTGATATGAAATTATGTTTGCCTCTGTGTTCTCTGATATGGGGGGAAGAAAGGGCAGGCAAGGAATAAGTGTGTGAGGAGGGAGGGAGATGGCTTCTGTGGAGTTGGAGATGGGACCTGAAGGTCCAGGTTCCAAGAAACTAGGGGGAAGAACTGGTTCCAGACTGACTTTCAAAGACATACTTCCCATGGGAGAAGAGGAAGAGGACTTGGTGTTTCTCTATGTGAGTGCAGTGATGGACACTTAGCTGGGGAAATGTTTCATGTGTGGGGTGGCAGTGCCATTTGTTAAAAAGGCATACAAACGAGCTGCCCCATCAAAAGAATGGAATATTGACATTTGCAGCAACATGGAAGGTAGAATATTGAGTATAATAATTCAAACAGAGATAGAAAACTACTCTATGATATCTCTTATAGAATCAACATATCACAAAGTAGAGAATTAGGTAAAAAAAAAGTAGGTGCACAGATATAGAGAGGCATCTACTGGTTACCAGCGGGCAGGTGAAGAGGGAGGGGCAATACAGAGGTGGGGGAGTGGGAGGCACTCAGTGTTAGTTAGGTGGAAGATGAGCTCAGGTATGCCTTGTACAACATAGAGAATAGAGCCAGGACTTTGTCATAAAGATAAATGGAAAGCAAGCTGTAACAGTTTTATAATAAAAAGAAAAGGAAAGAAATAGGGGGGAGGAAGGAGGGAAGAAAGGAAGGAAAAAAGGGCGTTTTTGCAGGTCAAAAAACCAATACTGATTAGGCCCTTTTTGGCAAAGGAATGTATTTTATTTTCTTTTACTTTAATTGGTGGGTAATTACTTTACAATATTGTGGTGTTTTTTGCCATACATTGACATGAATCAGCCATGGGTACACATGTTTCCCCATCCTGATCTGCCCTCACACCTCCCACCGCATCCCATCCCTCTGGGTCAGCCCAGTGCAGCAGCCCTGAGCACCCTGTCTTATGCATCGATCATGGACTGGCCATCCCTTTCTCATATGATAATATACAAGTTTCAATGCTATTCTCTCAGATCATGCCACCCTCGCCGTCTCCCACAGAGTTCAAAGGACTGTTCTGTAAATCTGTGTCTCTTTTGCTGTCTCCCATGTAGGGTTCTCATCTCCCTCTTCGTACATTCAATATATATGCCTTAGTATAGTGTATTGGTGTTTTTCTTTCTCACTTACTTCGCTCTGTACAATAGGCTCCAGTTTCATCCACGTCATTAGAAAGGATTCAAATGTGTTCTTTTTAATGGAAGAGCAATATTCCATTGTGTGTATGTAGCACAGCTTTCTTACCCATTTGTCTGCTGATGGACATCTAGGTTTCTTCCATGCCCTGGCTATTGTAAACAGTGCTGTGATGAACATTGGGGCATACGTGTCTTTTTCACTTCTGGGTGAATCACGTTTAGAATAGTAGAAAACAGGATGACAATTAGCCTGTTAGTCGTAAACCCTGCACATGAGTTTGGTTGAAGGAGTGGGACCAAAGTTGGAGTTAGTTGTTTCAAACTGTCGGAGAGTGCTCAGATGGACATGTGTTGTGCTGTCCTGCTGGGGGACATCTCTGGTTACTCTGTTCTCACCAGCAACAGAGAATTTTTTCCCTTCCTTTCATTTCCCTTGTTTCCCTTTCCCTGTCGATCCTCCATACCTGAATTTCTTTGACAGACATTCAATGTGCTGCGCTGTGCTGTTCTCGTTGCTCAGCCGTGTCCAACTCTTTTTGACCCTATGGACTGTAGCCCACAAGGATTCTCTGTCCATGGGGATTTTTTGTGCAAGCATACTGGAACAGGCTGCCATTCTCCCCTCGAGGGGACCTTCGCATCCCATGGATTGAATCCTTTTCTCCCATCTTGCAGTTGGTTTTTTTTTTTTTTTTTTCCTGTCTGAGCCATCAGGAATCTCTTAAAATATGCTTGATCTGACATTATGTTTTTCATATCTGTAAATAAAATGGGGTGTATTTTTGCTTTTCCATGTCTCTCCTTACATTTAGAACACACAAAACACTGTTATTCCAAGTATCTTAATGTCTCTGTGTGCAGCTACTAACATCTATGCCACTTCTGCCTGCGTTTCAGGTCTCAAGGGAATTTCAATATGATTTCTCTTATCTTCATGAGCTTTAGTATGTACTTATCGTAGTTCGGGGCTAGTTCCATACTCTTCTTTTGAATTCTCTGCTCAGGTCTTTAAACATGTCTTCATAAATTTAAAAGCCAGTGATATATATTTCTTATAAAGTCTTGGCTCGTGCCTCCTGCACATTTCTCTATCCGGTGTTAAGATCTTCTACAAACTCTAAGATTCAACTTTTGGGTATGGTTATGGCGTGCTTTTTATACCTCTGAAAATATTCAGCAGTGTTTTGAACCCTGGGTGAGTTAGCAACAAGTGGACACCAAGATTTGAACACTTCCCAGGAAACCCAGGAAGAGCCACTAAGCCAACAAACTGTCCCCAGGGGTGCACCTCAGGCTGCTTGACCCTACGAGTCAATTGGAAAAACGAGGACTGAGGTGGAGCACACAATCCATTCCCCTTTCCTCCAGAGCCAACCAGCTCAATGAGAGACCATGGGAACTAGATGAACAGGACAGGATGACACAGTGTTGCGTCCAAGAAGCTGGAAGCTTGTGGCAGCTGCTCATGGAAATGAATTCCACCATGGTTTTGGCTGTGAGGTAAGCTCAAAGGGAGCTTCCAACCAGAAAACAAGATGAGAAAAGAGATTTGTGAGTGCACGTGTTGAGAAGACCTTTACACTCAAGGCTGACACATGTCTGGGCAAGCTCCACAACTTACTGGGAATACTAATCAGCTGCACGGGACAATTTCTTGCTTGGGATTCCCAAGCAAAACCTGAGACATGCATTTCTCTGCCCCATCCCCATCACCCTGTTCAAACCCAAGCCTGGGTACTACTCCTAGTGAGGTTAACCTGAGTCCTTGTCTTGAAAGGAGACAGCTCCGTGTGGAGCAAAGGCAAGTGTATTCACTGCATTCTCACCGCCTGAAGACAACTGTTTCCGACTGGACACCAGAAAATGGAGGGGAGCTCCGCAACACTGAGACAAGGAGTCGGGATGGAAAGGTTTCTGTTGGGTGGCCCAGAATTCAATGGGATTCAAGGTGCATTAAGACCACTTTGCAGGAGGAACATGGAATGACTCTCGCTTCCACAGACACTTAAACACAACCTAGTTTTCATGGAGGGAGTTTAGGCAAGATATGAAAAGCTAGATAATGGTGATAGCTGAGAGAGAACAGAATAAATGCCTGAAGAGTGTGGCTGTGGGGCAAGGTTTGGAGGAGATGCACTCTGCCTAATCTGTAACCCATCAGAGTTGACATAAAGGTGAGGGTGGCATGTGAGTTTGGAGGCCTCTTTAGGGCATTACTGATGCCTCATTTCACTGGTAAATCATCTGATTTGCTCCCCATCCTCCGCTACACATGTCAGGATGGGGCTTTGTGATGTCAAAGCTCACCCAGGGACACCATTGGCTGGGGACATGTCTTGCTGACCTCATAAAGCATGAGGGTGAAGCCCCATGGGGATGATACAATATAGGGGTTCTCAGGCGCTCTGAGAGGACCACTGTGAGTCATCCAAATGACCCAGGTGACTGGGAAGCCAGAAGGCTCCAGAGTAGTTATGGAACACCCACCTCCTGTTACCCAGTGGAAGATGACTGCCTTCTATCAATCGAGGTGCAGAAAAAAATGTCACCGTGAGGTGAACCCAGCCAAACATGACTAGCCCACCGACAACACCGCCAAAGAAACCCTCCCCTGTCCTTGCCTGGCACATAACCCTTCTATGTGCAATCCTCTTCTGCTGAAGCCATCATTCCTACCTGTCTTCACACTCTTCCCTAAACCAGTACCATTCTTTGCTCACTCTCCTGTTTTCTCCAGATGTCCACGGATACCTTGAGGGTGAATAGTCCATTCCGGAAAAGCTGCACAAGAAAATTTCGCAGAAAATTCCCACCACCAAAAATCTTAAGAAAATCAGATGCTCAAAGCCCTGTAGCCAGAGTTGCAAGGGAAGGAAAAGCTGAATTAGAAGGAACCAGTGGAGGTCCCAGAGCACATGGAGACCCCCACCATTCCAGTTAATCAGAAGGAACCAGAGGAGGTCCCAGACCATGGACAACCCTGCCATTCCAGCTAATCAGAATGAATCAGAGGAGGTCCCAGAGACCATGGAGACCCCCGCCATTTCAGGTAAGCAGAAGGAACCAGAGGAGGTCTCAGAGACCATGGACAACCCTGCCATTCCAAATAATCACAATGAACCAGAGGAGATACCAGAGACAATGGAGACGCCTGCCATTCCAGTTAAGCAGCTGGAACCAGAGGATGTCTCAGAGACCTTGGACAACCCTACCATTCCAGCTAAACTTAATGAATCAGAGGAGGTCCCAGAGACCATGGAGACCCCTGCCATTTTAGTTAATCAGAAGGAACCAGAGGAGGTCCCAGAGGCCATGGAAACCCCTGCCATTCCAGCTAAGCTGAATGAACCAGAGGAGGTCCCAGAGACCATGGAGACCACTGCCATTCCAGTTAATCAGGACAAACCAGAGAAGGTCCCAGAGACCATGGACAACACTGCCATTCTAGCTAATCCGAATGAATCAGAGGAGGTCCCAGAGACCATTGAGACCCCTGCCATTCTGGCTAATCAGAATGAACCAGAGGAGATCCCAGAGACCATGGAGACCCCTGCCATTCCAGCTAATCAGAACGAACCAGAGGAGGTCCCAGAGACCATGCAGATCCCAGCCATTCCAGCTGGAACAGTGGAGAGCCAGTGATTTTGGGGCATAGCTAGAGACGTCAGAAATGCTGGGGGGTCTTGCCGCTGAGGACTGGTCAGCAGTACAGATGCTGAATATTATAGCAACTGCATAGATTAATAATGAAAATAAAATAAAATCAACCTGATATGAAATTATGTTTACCTCTGTGTTCTCTGATATGGGGGGAAGAAAGGGCAGGCAAGGAATAAGTGTGTGAGGAGGGAGGGAGATGCCTTCTGTGGAGTTGGAGATGTGACCTGAAGGTCCAGGTTCCAAGAAACTAGGGGGAAGAACTGGTTCCAGACTGACTTTCAAAGACATACTTCCCATGGGAGAAGAGGAAGAGGACTTGGTGTTTCTCTATGTGAGTGTAGTGATGGACACTTAGCTGGGGAAATGTCTCATGTGTGGGGTGGCAGTGCCATTTGTTAAAAAGGCATACAAACGAGCTGCCCCATCAAAAGAATGGAATATTGACATTTGCAGCAACATGGAAGGTAGAATATTGAGTATAATAATTCAAACAGAGATAGAAAAATACTGTATGATATCTCTTATAGAATCAACATATCACAAAGTAGAGAATATGATAAAAAAAGCAGGTGCACAGATATAGAGAAGCATCTACTGGTTACCAGCGGGCAGGTGAAGAGGGAGGGGCAATACAGAGGTGGGGGAGTGGGAGGCACTCAGTGTTAGTTAGCTGGAAGATGAGCCCAGGGTTGCCTTGTACAACTTAGAGAATAGAGCAAGTACTTTGTCATAAAGATAAATGGAAAGCAAGCTGTAACAGTTTTATAATAAGAAAGAAAAGGAAATAAATATGGGGGAGGAAGGAGGGAAGAAAGGAAGGAAAAGAAGGGCGTTTTTGCAGGTCAAAAAACCAATACTGATTAGGCCCTTTTCCGCAAAGGAATGAATTTTATTTTCTTTTACTTTAATTTGTGGGTAATTACTTTCCAATATTGTGGTGTTTTTTCCCATACATTGACATGAATCCGCCATGGGTGCACATGTTTCCCCATCCTGATCTGCCCTCACACCTCCAACTGCACGCCATCCCTCTGGGTCAGCCCAGTGCAGCAGCCCTGAGCACCCTGTCTTATGCATCGAACATGGACTGGCGATCCCTTTCTCATATGATAATATACATGTTTCAATGCTATTCTCTCAGATCATACCACCCTCGCCGTCTCCGACAGAGTTCAAAGGACTGTTCTGTAAATCTGTGTCTCTTTTGCTGTGCCCATGTAGGGTTCTCATCTCCCTCTTCGTACATTCAATATATATGCCTTAGTATAGTGTATTGGTGTTTTTCTTTCTCACTTATTTCGCTCTGTATAATAGGCTCCAGTTTCATCCACGTCATTAGAAAGGATTCAAATGTGTTCTTTTTAATGGATGAGCAATATTCCATTGTATGTATGTAGCACAGCTTTCTTACCCATTTGTCTGCTGATGGACATCTAGGTTGCTTCCATGCCCTTGCTACTGTAAACAGTGCTGTGATGAACATTGGGGCACACGTGTCTTTTTCACTTCTGGGTGAATCACGATTAGAATAGTAGAAAACAGGATGACAATTAGCCTGTTAGTCGTAAACCCTGCACATGAGTTTGGTTGAAGGAGTGGGACCAAAGTTGGAGTTAGTTGTTTCAAACTGTCGGAGAGTGCTCAGATGGACATGTGTGGTGCTGTCCTGCTGGGGGACATCTCTGATTACTCTGTTCTCACCAGCAACAGAGAATTTTTTCCCTTCCTTTCATTTCCCTTGTTTCCCTTTCCCTGTCGATCCTCCATACCTGAATTTCTTTCACAGACATTCAATGTGCTGCGCTGTGCTGTTCTCCGTTGCTCAGCCGTGTCCTACTCTTTTTGACCCTATGGACTGTAGCCCACAAGGATTCTCTGTCCATGGGGATTTTTTGTGCAAGCATACTGGAACAGGCTGCCATTCTCCCCTCCAGGGGATCTTCGCATCCCATGGATTGAATCCTGGTCTCCCATCTTGCAGTTTTTTTTTTGTTTTTTTTTTTTTTCCTGTCTGAGCCATCAGGAATCTCTTAAAATATGCTTCATCTGACATTATGTTTTTCATATCTGTAAATAAAATGGGGTGTATTTTTGCTTTTCCATGTCTCTCCTTACATTTAGAACACACAAAACACTGTTATTCCAAGTATCTTAATGTCTCTGTGTGCAGCTACTAACATCAATGACACTTGTGCCCGCGTTTCAGGTCTCAAGGGAATTTCAGTATGATTTTTCTTATCTTCGTGAGCTTTAGTATGTACTTAACGTAGTTCGGGGCTAGTTCCATACTCTTCTTTTGAATTCGCTGCTCATGTCTTTAAACATGTCTTCATAAATTTAAAAGCCAGTGATATATATTTCTTATAAAGTGTTGGCTCGTGCCTCCTGCACATTTCTCTATCCGGTGTTAAGATCTTCTACAAATTCTAAGATTCATCTTTTGGGTATGGTTATGGCGTGCTTTTTATACCTCTGAAAATATTCAGCAGTGTGATGAACCCTGGGTGAGTTAGCAACAAGTGGACACCAAGATTTGAACACTTCCCAGGAAACCCAGGAAGAGCCACTAAGCCAACAAACTGTCCCCAGGGGTGCACCTCAGGCTGCTTGACCCTACGAGTCAATTGGAAAAACGAGGACTGAGGTGGAGCACACAATCCATTCCCCTTTCCTCCAGAGCCAACCAGCTCAATGAGAGACCATGGGAACTAGATGCACAGGACAGGATGACAAAGTGTTGCGTCCAAGAAGCTGGAAGCTTGTGGCAGCTGCTCATGGAAATGAATTCCACCATGGTTTTGGCTGTGAGGTAAGCTCAAAGGGAGCTTCCAACCAGAAAACAAGATGAGAAAAGAGATTTGTGAGTGCACGTGTTGAGAAGACCTTTACACTCAAGGCTCACACATGTCTGGGCAAGCTCCACCCCTTACTGGGAATACTAATCACCCGCACGGGACAATTTCTTGCTTGGGATTCCCAAGCAAAACCTGAGACGTGCATTTCTCTGCCCCATCCCCATCACCCTGTTCAAACCCAAGCCTGGGTACTACTCCTAGTGAGGTTAACCTGAGTCCTTGTCTTGAAAGAAGACAGCTCCGTGTGGAGCAAAGGCAAGTGTATTCACTGCATTCTCACAGGCTGAAGACAAGTGTTTCCGACTGGACACCAGAAAGTGGAGGGGAGCTCCGGAACACTGAGACAAGGAGTCGGGATGTAAAGGTTTCTGTTGGGTGGCCCAGAATTCAATGGGATTCAAGGTGCATTAAGACCACTTTGCAGGAGGAACATGGAATGGCTCTCGCTTCCACAGACACTTAAACACAACCTAGTTTTCATGGAGGGAGTTTAGGCAAGATATGAAAAGCTAGATAATGGTGAAAGCTGAGAGAGAATAGAATAAATGCCTGAAGAGTGTGGCTGTGGGGCAAGGTTTGGAGGAGATGCACTCTGCCTACTCTGTGACCCATCAGAGTTGACATAAAGGTGAGGGTGGCATGTGAGTTTGGAGGCCTCTTTAGGGCATTACCTATGCCTCATTTCACTGGTAAATCATCTGCTTTGCTCCCCATCCTCCGCTACACATGTCAGGATGGGGCTTTGTGATGTCAAAGCTCACCCAGGGCCACCATTGCCTGGGGAAATGTCTTGCTGACCTCATAAAGCATGAGGGTGAAGCCCCATGGGGATGATACAATATAGGGGTTCTCAGGCGCTCTGAGAGGACTACTGTGAGTCATCCAAATGACTCAGGTGACTGGGAAGCCAGAAGGCTCCAGAGTAGTTATGGAACACCCACCTCCTGTTACCCAGGGGAAGATGAGTGCCTTCTATCAATCGAGGTGCAGAACAAAATGTCACGGTGAGCTGAACCCAGCCAAACGCGACTAGCCCACCGACAACTCCCCAAAAGAAACCCTCCCCTGTCCTTGCCTGGCACATAACCCTTCTATGTGCAATCCTCTTCTCCTGAAGCCATCATTCCTACCTGTCTTCACACTCTTCCCTAAACCAGTACCATTCTTTGCTCACTCTCCTGTTTTCTTCAAATGTCCACGGATACCTTGAAGGTGAATAGTCCATTCCGGCAAAGCTGCACAAGAAAACTTCGCAGAAAACTCCCACCACCAAAAGGCTTAAGAAAATCAGATGCTCAAAGCCCTGTAGCCAGAGTTGCAAGGTGAAGGAAAAGCTGAATTAGAAGGAACCAGAGGAGGTCCCAGAGCCCATGGAGACCCCCACCATTCCAGTTAATCAGAAGGAACCAGAGGAGGTCCCAGACCATGGACAACCCTGCCATTCCAGCTAATCAGAATGAATCAGAGGAGGTCCCAGAGACCATGGAGACCCCCGCCATTTCAGGTAAGCAGAAGGAACCAGAGGAGGTCTCAGAGACCATGGACAACCCTGCCATTCCAAATAATCACAATGAACCAGAGGAGATACCAGAGACAATGGAGACGCCTGCCATTCCAGTTAAGCAGCTGGAACCAGAGGATGTCTCAGAGACCTTGGACAACCCTACCATTCCAGCTAATCTTAATGAATCAGAGGAGGTCCCAGAGACCATGGAGACCACTGCCATTCCAATTAATCAGGACAAACCAGAGAAGGTCCAAGAGACCATGGACAACCCTGCCATTCTAGCTAATCCGAATGAATCAGAGGAGGTCCCAGAGACCATTGAGACCCCTGCCATTCTGGCTAATCAGAATGAACCAGAGGAGATCCCAGAGACCATGGCGACCCCTGCCATTCCAGCTAATCAGAAGGAACCAGAGGAGGACCCAGAGACCATGCAGATCCCTGCCATTCCAGCTGGAACATTGGAGAGCCAGTGATTTTGGGGCATAGCTAGAGACGTCAGAAATGCTGGGGGTTCTTGCCGCTGAGTACTGGTCACCAGTACAGATGTTGAATATTATAGCAACTGCATAGATTAATAATGAAAATAAAATAAAATCAACCTGATATGAAATTATGTTTGCCTCTGTGTTCTCTGATATGGGGGGAAGAAAGGGCAGGCAAGGAATAAGTGTGTGAGGAGGGAGGGAGATGGCTTCTGTGGAGTTGGAGATGGGACCTGAAGGTCCAGGTTCCAAGAAACTAGGGGGAAGAACTGGTTCCAGACTGACTTTCAAAGACATACTTCCCACGGGAGAAGAGGAAGAGGACTTGGTGTTTCTCTATGTGAGTGCAGTGATGGACACTTAGCTGGGGAAATGTCTCATGTGTGGGGTGGCAGTGCCATTTGTTAAAAAGGCATACAAACGAGCTGCCCCATCAAAAGAATGGAATATTGACATTTGCAGCAACATGGAAGGTAGAATATTGAGTATAATAATTCAAACAGAGATAGAAAACTACTCTATGATATCTCTTATAGAATCAACATATCACAAAGTAGAGAATTAGGTAAAAAAAAAGTAGGTGCACAGATATAGAGAGGCATCTACTGGTTACCAGCGGGCAGGTGAAGAGGGAGGGGCAATACAGAGGTGGGGGAGTGGGAGGCACTCAGTGTTAGTTAGGTGGAAGATGAGCTCAGGTATGCCTTGTACAACATAGAGAATAGAGCCAGGACTTTGTCATAAAGATAAATGGAAAGCAAGCTGTAACAGTTTTATAATAAAAAGAAAAGGAAAGAAATAGGGGGGAGGAAGGAGGGAAGAAAGGAAGGAAAAAAGGGCGTTTTTGCAGGTCAAAAAACCAATACTGATTAGGCCCTTTTTGGCAAAGGAATGTATTTTATTTTCTTTTACTTTAATTGGTGGGTAATTACTTTACAATATTGTGGTGTTTTTTGCCATACATTGACATGAATCAGCCATGGGTGCACATGTTTCCCCATCCTGATCTGCCCTCACACCTCCCACCGCATCCCATCCCTCTGGGTCAGCCCAGTGCAGCAGCCCTGAGCACCCTGTCTTATGCATCGATCATGGACTGGCCATCCCTTTCTCATATGATAATATACAAGTTTCAATGCTATTCTCTCAGATCATGCCACCCTCGCCGTCTCCCACAGAGTTCAAAGGACTGTTCTGTAAATCTGTGTCTCTTTTGCTGTCTCCCATGTAGGGTTCTCATCTCCCTCTTCGTACATTCAATATATATGCCTTAGTATAGTGTATTGGTGTTTTTCTTTCTCACTTACTTCGCTCTGTACAATAGGCTCCAGTTTCATCCACGTCATTAGAAAGGATTCAAATGTGTTCTTTTTAATGGAAGAGCAATATTCCATTGTGTGTATGTAGCACAGCTTTCTTACCCATTTGTCTGCTGATGGACATCTAGGTTTCTTCCATGCCCTGGCTATTGTAAACAGTGCTGTGATGAACATTGGGGCATACGTGTCTTTTTCACTTCTGGGTGAATCACGTTTAGAATAGTAGAAAACAGGATGACAATTAGCCTGTTAGTCGTAAACCCTGCACATGAGTTTGGTTGAAGGAGTGGGACCAAAGTTGGAGTTAGTTGTTTCAAACTGTCGGAGAGTGCTCAGATGGACATGTGTTGTGCTGTCCTGCTGGGGGACATCTCTGGTTACTCTGTTCTCACCAGCAACAGAGAATTTTTTCCCTTCCTTTCATTTCCCTTGTTTCCCTTTCCCTGTCGATCCTCCATACCTGAATTTCTTTGACAGACATTCAATGTGCTGCGCTGTGCTGTTCTCGTTGCTCAGCCGTGTCCAACTCTTTTTGACCCTATGGACTGTAGCCCACAAGGATTCTCTGTCCATGGGGATTTTTTGTGCAAGCATACTGGAACAGGCTGCCATTCTCCCCTCGAGGGGACCTTCGCATCCCATGGATTGAATCCTTTTCTCCCATCTTGCAGTTGGTTTTTTTTTTTTTTTTTTCCTGTCTGAGCCATCAGGAATCTCTTAAAATATGCTTGATCTGACATTATGTTTTTCATATCTGTAAATAAAATGGGGTGTATTTTTGCTTTTCCATGTCTCTCCTTACATTTAGAACACACAAAACACTGTTATTCCAAGTATCTTAATGTCTCTGTGTGCAGCTACTAACATCTATGCCACTTCTGCCTGCGTTTCAGGTCTCAAGGGAATTTCAATATGATTTCTCTTATCTTCATGAGCTTTAGTATGTACTTATCGTAGTTCGGGGCTAGTTCCATACTCTTCTTTTGAATTCTCTGCTCAGGTCTTTAAACATGTCTTCATAAATTTAAAAGCCAGTGATATATATTTCTTATAAAGTCTTGGCTCGTGCCTCCTGCACATTTCTCTATCCGGTGTTAAGATCTTCTACAAACTCTAAGATTCAACTTTTGGGTATGGTTATGGCGTGCTTTTTATACCTCTGAAAATATTCAGCAGTGTTTTGAACCCTGGGTGAGTTAGCAACAAGTGGACACCAAGATTTGAACACTTCCCAGGAAACCCAGGAAGAGCCACTAAGCCAACAAACTGTCCCCAGGGGTGCACCTCAGGCTGCTTGACCCTACGAGTCAATTGGAAAAACGAGGACTGAGGTGGAGCACACAATCCATTCCCCTTTCCTCCAGAGCCAACCAGCTCAATGAGAGACCATGGGAACTAGATGAACAGGACAGGATGACACAGTGTTGCGTCCAAGAAGCTGGAAGCTTGTGGCAGCTGCTCATGGAAATGAATTCCACCATGGTTTTGGCTGTGAGGTAAGCTCAAAGGGAGCTTCCAACCAGAAAACAAGATGAGAAAAGAGATTTGTGAGTGCACGTGTTGAGAAGACCTTTACACTCAAGGCTGACACATGTCTGGGCAAGCTCCACAACTTACTGGGAATACTAATCAGCTGCACGGGACAATTTCTTGCTTGGGATTCCCAAGCAAAACCTGAGACATGCATTTCTCTGCCCCATCCCCATCACCCTGTTCAAACCCAAGCCTGGGTACTACTCCTAGTGAGGTTAACCTGAGTCCTTGTCTTGAAAGGAGACAGCTCCGTGTGGAGCAAAGGCAAGTGTATTCACTGCATTCTCACCGCCTGAAGACAACTGTTTCCGACTGGACACCAGAAAATGGAGGGGAGCTCCGCAACACTGAGACAAGGAGTCGGGATGGAAAGGTTTCTGTTGGGTGGCCCAGAATTCAATGGGATTCAAGGTGCATTAAGACCACTTTGCAGGAGGAACATGGAATGACTCTCGCTTCCACAGACACTTAAACACAACCTAGTTTTCATGGAGGGAGTTTAGGCAAGATATGAAAAGCTAGATAATGGTGATAGCTGAGAGAGAACAGAATAAATGCCTGAAGAGTGTGGCTGTGGGGCAAGGTTTGGAGGAGATGCACTCTGCCTAATCTGTAACCCATCAGAGTTGACATAAAGGTGAGGGTGGCATGTGAGTTTGGAGGCCTCTTTAGGGCATTACTGATGCCTCATTTCACTGGTAAATCATCTGATTTGCTCCCCATCCTCCGCTACACATGTCAGGATGGGGCTTTGTGATGTCAAAGCTCACCCAGGGACACCATTGGCTGGGGACATGTCTTGCTGACCTCATAAAGCATGAGGGTGAAGCCCCATGGGGATGATACAATATAGGGGTTCTCAGGCGCTCTGAGAGGACCACTGTGAGTCATCCAAATGACCCAGGTGACTGGGAAGCCAGAAGGCTCCAGAGTAGTTATGGAACACCCACCTCCTGTTACCCAGTGGAAGATGACTGCCTTCTATCAATCGAGGTGCAGAAAAAAATGTCACCGTGAGGTGAACCCAGCCAAACATGACTAGCCCACCGACAACACCGCAAAAGAAACCCTCCCCTGTCCTTGCCTGGCACATAACCCTTCTATGTGCAATCCTCTTCTGCTGAAGCCATCATTCCTACCTGTCTTCACACTCTTCCCTAAACCAGTACCATTCTTTGCTCACTCTCCTGTTTTCTCCAGATGTCCACGGATACCTTGAGGGTGAATAGTCCATTCCGGAAAAGCTGCACAAGAAAATTTCGCAGAAAATTCCCACCACCAAAAATCTTAAGAAAATCAGATGCTCAAAGCCCTGTAGCCAGAGTTGCAAGGGAAGGAAAAGCTGAATTAGAAGGAACCAGTGGAGGTCCCAGAGCACATGGAGACCCCCACCATTCCAGTTAATCAGAAGGAACCAGAGGAGGTCCCAGACCATGGACAACCCTGCCATTCCAGCTAATCAGAATGAATCAGAGGAGGTCCCAGAGACCATGGAGACCCCCGCCATTTCAGGTAAGCAGAAGGAACCAGAGGAGGTCTCAGAGACCATGGACAACCCTGCCATTCCAAATAATCACAATGAACCAGAGGAGATACCAGAGACAATGGAGACGCCTGCCATTCCAGTTAAGCAGCTGGAACCAGAGGATGTCTCAGAGACCTTGGACAACCCTACCATTCCAGCTAAACTTAATGAATCAGAGGAGGTCCCAGAGACCATGGAGACCCCTGCCATTTTAGTTAATCAGAAGGAACCAGAGGAGGTCCCAGAGGCCATGGAAACCCCTGCCATTCCAGCTAAGCTGAATGAACCAGAGGAGGTCCCAGAGACCATGGAGACCACTGCCATTCCAGTTAATCAGGACAAACCAGAGAAGGTCCCAGAGACCATGGACAACACTGCCATTCTAGCTAATCCGAATGAATCAGAGGAGGTCCCAGAGACCATTGAGACCCCTGCCATTCTGGCTAATCAGAATGAACCAGAGGAGATCCCAGAGACCATGGAGACCCCTGCCATTCCAGCTAATCAGAACGAACCAGAGGAGGTCCCAGAGACCATGCAGATCCCAGCCATTCCAGCTGGAACAGTGGAGAGCCAGTGATTTTGGGGCATAGCTAGAGACGTCAGAAATGCTGGGGGGTCTTGCCGCTGAGGACTGGTCAGCAGTACAGATGCTGAATATTATAGCAACTGCATAGATTAATAATGAAAATAAAATAAAATCAACCTGATATGAAATTATGTTTACCTCTGTGTTCTCTGATATGGGGGGAAGAAAGGGCAGGCAAGGAATAAGTGTGTGAGGAGGGAGGGAGATGCCTTCTGTGGAGTTGGAGATGTGACCTGAAGGTCCAGGTTCCAAGAAACTAGGGGGAAGAACTGGTTCCAGACTGACTTTCAAAGACATACTTCCCATGGGAGAAGAGGAAGAGGACTTGGTGTTTCTCTATGTGAGTGTAGTGATGGACACTTAGCTGGGGAAATGTCTCATGTGTGGGGTGGCAGTGCCATTTGTTAAAAAGGCATACAAACGAGCTGCCCCATCAAAAGAATGGAATATTGACATTTGCAGCAACATGGAAGGTAGAATATTGAGTATAATAATTCAAACAGAGATAGAAAAATACTGTATGATATCTCTTATAGAATCAACATATCACAAAGTAGAGAATATGATAAAAAAAGCAGGTGCACAGATATAGAGAAGCATCTACTGGTTACCAGCGGGCAGGTGAAGAGGGAGGGGCAATACAGAGGTGGGGGAGTGGGAGGCACTCAGTGTTAGTTAGCTGGAAGATGAGCCCAGGGTTGCCTTGTACAACTTAGAGAATAGAGCAAGTACTTTGTCATAAAGATAAATGGAAAGCAAGCTGTAACAGTTTTATAATAAGAAAGAAAAGGAAATAAATATGGGGGAGGAAGGAGGGAAGAAAGGAAGGAAAAGAAGGGCGTTTTTGCAGGTCAAAAAACCAATACTGATTAGGCCCTTTTCCGCAAAGGAATGAATTTTATTTTCTTTTACTTTAATTTGTGGGTAATTACTTTCCAATATTGTGGTGTTTTTTCCCATACATTGACATGAATCCGCCATGGGTGCACATGTTTCCCCATCCTGATCTGCCCTCACACCTCCAACTGCACGCCATCCCTCTGGGTCAGCCCAGTGCAGCAGCCCTGAGCACCCTGTCTTATGCATCGAACATGGACTGGCGATCCCTTTCTCATATGATAATATACATGTTTCAATGCTATTCTCTCAGATCATACCACCCTCGCCGTCTCCGACAGAGTTCAAAGGACTGTTCTGTAAATCTGTGTCTCTTTTGCTGTGCCCATGTAGGGTTCTCATCTCCCTCTTCGTACATTCAATATATATGCCTTAGTATAGTGTATTGGTGTTTTTCTTTCTCACTTACTTCGCTCTGTATAATAGGCTCCAGTTTCATCCACGTCATTAGAAAGGATTCAAATGTGTTCTTTTTAATGGATGAGCAATATTCCATTGTATGTATGTAGCACAGCTTTCTTACCCATTTGTCTGCTGATGGACATCTAGGTTGCTTCCATGCCCTTGCTACTGTAAACAGTGCTGTGATGAACATTGGGGCACACGTGTCTTTTTCACTTCTGGGTGAATCACGATTAGAATAGTAGAAAACAGGATGACAATTAGCCTGTTAGTCGTAAACCCTGCACATGAGTTTGGTTGAAGGAGTGGGACCAAAGTTGGAGTTAGTTGTTTCAAACTGTCGGAGAGTGCTCAGATGGACATGTGTGGTGCTGTCCTGCTGGGGGACATCTCTGATTACTCTGTTCTCACCAGCAACAGAGAATTTTTTCCCTTCCTTTCATTTCCCTTGTTTCCCTTTCCCTGTCGATCCTCCATACCTGAATTTCTTTCACAGACATTCAATGTGCTGCGCTGTGCTGTTCTCCGTCGCTCAGCCGTGTCCTACTCTTTTTGACCCTATGGACTGTAGCCCACAAGGATTCTCTGTCCATGGGGATTTTTTGTGCAAGCATACTGGAACAGGCTGCCATTCTCCCCTCCAGGGGATCTTCGCATCCCATGGATTGAATCCTGGTCTCCCATCTTGCAGTTTTTTTTTTTTTTTTTTTTTTCCTGTCTGAGCCATCAGGAATCTCTTAAAATATGCTTCATCTGACATTATGTTTTTCATATCTGTAAATAAAATGGGGTGTATTTTTGCTTTTCCATGTCTCTCCTTACATTTAGAACACACAAAACACTGTTATTCCAAGTATCTTAATGTCTCTGTGTGCAGCTACTAACATCAATGACACTTGTGCCCGCGTTTCAGGTCTCAAGGGAATTTCAGTATGATTTTTCTTATCTTCGTGAGCTTTAGTATGTACTTAACGTAGTTCGGGGCTAGTTCCATACTCTTCTTTTGAATTCGCTGCTCATGTCTTTAAACATGTCTTCATAAATTTAAAAGCCAGTGATATATATTTCTTATAAAGTGTTGGCTCGTGCCTCCTGCACATTTCTCTATCCGGTGTTAAGATCTTCTACAAATTCTAAGATTCATCTTTTGGGTATGGTTATGGCGTGCTTTTTATACCTCTGAAAATATTCAGCAGTGTGATGAACCCTGGGTGAGTTAGCAACAAGTGGACACCAAGATTTGAACACTTCCCAGGAAACCCAGGAAGAGCCACTAAGCCAACAAACTGTCCCCAGGGGTGCACCTCAGGCTGCTTGACCCTACGAGTCAATTGGAAAAACGAGGACTGAGGTGGAGCACACAATCCATTCCCCTTTCCTCCAGAGCCAACCAGCTCAATGAGAGACCATGGGAACTAGATGCACAGGACAGGATGACAAAGTGTTGCGTCCAAGAAGCTGGAAGCTTGTGGCAGCTGCTCATGGAAATGAATTCCACCATGGTTTTGGCTGTGAGGTAAGCTCAAAGGGAGCTTCCAACCAGAAAACAAGATGAGAAAAGAGATTTGTGAGTGCACGTGTTGAGAAGACCTTTACACTCAAGGCTCACACATGTCTGGGCAAGCTCCACCCCTTACTGGGAATACTAATCACCCGCACGGGACAATTTCTTGATTGGGATTCCCAAGCAAAACCTGAGACGTGCATTTCTCTGCCCCATCCCCATCACCCTGTTCAAACCCAAGCCTGGGTACTACTCCTAGTGAGGTTAACCTGAGTCCTTGTCTTGAAAGAAGACAGCTCCGTGTGGAGCAAAGGCAAGTGTATTCACTGCATTCTCACAGGCTGAAGACAAGTGTTTCCGACTGGACACCAGAAAGTGGAGGGGAGCTCCGGAACACTGAGACAAGGAGTCGGGATGGAAAGGTTTCTGTTGGGTGGCCCAGAATTCAATGGGATTCAAGGTGCATTAAGACCACTTTGCAGGAGGAACATGGAATGGCTCTCGCTTCCACAGACACTTAAACACAACCTAGTTTTCATGGAGGGAGTTTAGGCAAGATATGAAAAGCTAGATAATGGTGAAAGCTGAGAGAGAATAGAATAAATGCCTGAAGAGTGTGGCTGTGGGGCAAGGTTTGGAGGAGATGCACTCTGCCTACTCTGTGACCCATCAGAGTTGACATAAAGGTGAGGGTGGCATGTGAGTTTGGAGGCCTCTTTAGGGCATTACCTATGCCTCATTTCACTGGTAAATCATCTGCTTTGCTCCCCATCCTCCGCTACACATGTCAGGATGGGGCTTTGTGATGTCAAAGCTCACCCAGGGCCACCATTGGCTGGGGAAATGTCTTGCTGACCTCATAAAGCATGAGGGTGAAGCCCCATGGGGATGATACAATATAGGGGTTCTCAGGCGCTCTGAGAGGACTACTGTGAGTCATCCAAATGACTCAGGTGACTGGGAAGCCAGAAGGCTCCAGAGTAGTTATGGAACACCCACCTCCTGTTACCCAGGGGAAGATGAGTGCCTTCTATCAATCGAGGTGCAGAACAAAATGTCACGGTGAGCTGAACCCAGCCAAACGCGACTAGCCCACCGACAACTCCCCAAAAGAAACCCTCCCCTGTCCTTGCCTGGCACATAACCCTTCTATGTGCAATCCTCTTCTCCTGAAGCCATCATTCCTACCTGTCTTCACACTCTTCCCTAAACCAGTACCATTCTTTGCTCACTCTCCTGTTTTCTTCAGATGTCCACGGATACCTTGAAGGTGAATAGTCCATTCCGGCAAAGCTGCACAAGAAAACTTCGCAGAAAACTCCCACCACCAAAAGGCTTAAGAAAATCAGATGCTCAAAGCCCTGTAGCCAGAGTTGCAAGGTGAAGGAAAAGCTGAATTAGAAGGAACCAGAGGAGGTCCCAGAGCCCATGGAGACCCCCACCATTCCAGTTAATCAGAAGGAACCAGAGGAGGTCCCAGACCATGGACAACCCTGCCATTCCAGTTAATCAGAATGAATCAGAGGAGGTCCCAGAGACCATGGAGACCCCCGCCATTTCAGGTAAGCAGAAGGAACCAGAGGAGGTCTCAGAGACCATGGACAACCCTGCCATTCCAAATAATCACAATGAACCAGAGGAGATACCAGAGACAATGGAGACGCCTGCCATTCCAGTTAAGCAGCTGGAACCAGAGGATGTCTCAGAGACCTTGGACAACCCTACCATTCCAGCTAATCTTAATGAATCAGAGGAGGTCCCAGAGACCATGGAGACCACTGCCATTCCAATTAATCAGGACAAACCAGAGAAGGTCCAAGAGACCATGGACAACCCTGCCATTCTAGCTAATCCGAATGAATCAGAGGAGGTCCCAGAGACCATTGAGACCCCTGCCATTCTGGCTAATCAGAATGAACCAGAGGAGATCCCAGAGACCATGGCGACCCCTGCCATTCCAGCTAATCAGAAGGAACCAGAGGAGGACCCAGAGACCATGCAGATCCCTGCCATTCCAGCTGGAACAGTGGAGAGCCAGTGATTTTGGGGCATAGCTAGAGACGTCAGAAATGCTGGGGGTTCTTGCCGCTGAGTACTGGTCACCAGTACAGATGTTGAATATTATAGCAACTGCATAGATTAATAATGAAAATAAAATAAAATCAACCTGATATGAAATTATGTTTGCCTCTGTGTTCTCTGATATGGGGGGAAGAAAGGGCAGGCAAGGAATAAGTGTGTGAGGAGGGAGGGAGATGGCTTCTGTGGAGTTGGAGATGGGACCTGAAGGTCCAGGTTCCAAGAAACTAGGGGGAAGAACTGGTTCCAGACTGACTTTCAAAGACATACTTCCCACGGGAGAAGAGGAAGAGGACTTGGTGTTTCTCTATGTGAGTGCAGTGATGGACACTTAGCTGGGGAAATGTCTCATGTGTGGGGTGGCAGTGCCATTTGTGAAAAAGGCATACAAACGAGCTGCCCCATCAAAAGAATGGAATATTGACATTTGCAGCAACATGGAAGGTAGAATATTGAGTATAATAATTCAAACAGAGATAGAAAACTACTGTATGATATCTCTTATAGAATCAACATATCACAAAGTAGAGAATATGATTAAAAAAAAAGTAGGTGCAGAGATATAGAGAAGCATCTACTGGTTACCAGCGGGCAGGTGAAGAGGGAGGGGCAATACAGAGGTGGGGGAGTGGGAGGCACTCAGTGTTAGTTAGGTGGAAGATGAGCTCAGGGATGCCTTGTACAACATAGAGAATAGAGCCAGGACTTTGTCATAAAGATAAATGGAAAGCAAGCTGTAACAGTTTTATAATAAAAAGAAAAGGAAAGAAATAGGGGGGAGGAAGGAGGGAAGAAAGGAAGGAAAAAAGGGCGTTTTTGCAGGTCAAAAAACCAATACTGATTAGGCCCTTTTTGGCAAAGGAATGTATTTTATTTTCTTTTACTTTAATTGGTGGGTAATTACTTTACAATATTGTGGTGTTTTTTGCCATACATTGACATGAATCAGCCATGGGTACACATGTTTCCCCATCCTGATCTGCCCTCACACGTCCCACCGCATCCCATCCCTCTGGGTCAGCCCAGTGCAGCAGCCCTGAGCACCCTGTCTTATGCATCGAACATGGACTGGCCATCCCTTTCTCATATGATAATATATATGTTTCAATGCTATTCTCTCAGATCATGCCACCCTCGCCGTCTCCCACAGAGTTCAAAGGACTGTTCTGTAAATCTGTGTCTCTTTTGCTGTCTCCCATGTAGGGTTCTCATCTCCCTCTTCGTACATTCAATATATATGCCTTAGTTTAGTGTATTGCTGTTTTTCTTTTTCACTTACTTCGCTCTGTACAATAGGCTCCAGTTTCATCCACGTCATTAGAAAGGATTCAAATGTGTTCTTTTTAATGGATGAGCAATATTCGATTGTGTGTATGTAGCACAGCTTTCTTACCCATTTGTCTGCTGATGGACATCTAGGTTGCTTCCATGCCTTGGCTATTGTAAACAGTGCTGTGATGAACATTGGGGCATACGTGTCTTTTTCACTTCTGGGTGAATCACGTTTAGAATAGTAGAAAACAGGATGACAATTAGCCTGTTAGTCGTAAACCCTGCACATGAGTTTGGTTGAAGGAGTGGGACCAAAGTTGGAGTTAGTTGTTTCAAACTGTCGGAGAGTGCTCAGATGGACATGTGTGGTGCTGTCCTGCTGGGGGACATCTCTGGTTACTCTGTTCTCACCAGCAACAGAGAATTTTTTCCCTTCCTTTCATTTCCCTTGTTTCCCTTTCCCTGTCGATCCTCCATAACTGAATTTCTTTGACAGACATTCAATGTGCTGCGCTGTGCTGTTCTCGTTGCTCAACCGTGTCCAACTCTTTCTGACCCTATGGACTGTAGCCCACAAGGATTCTCTGTCCATGGGGATTTTTTGTGCAAGCATACTGGAACAGGCTGCCATTCTCCCCTCCAGGGGACCTTCGCATCCCATGGATTGAATCCTTTTCTCCCATCTTGCAGTTGGTTTTTTTTTTTTTTTTTTTCCTGTCTGAGCCATCAGGAATCTCTTAAAATATGCTTCATCTGACATTATGTTTTTCATATCTGTAAATAAAATGGGGTGTATTTTTGCTTTTCCATGTCTCTCCTTACATTTAGAACACACAAAACACTGTTATTCCAAGTATCTTAATGTCTCTGTGTGCAGCTCCTAACATCTATGCCACTTCTGCCTGCGTTTCAGGTCTCAAGGGAATTTCAATATGATTTCTCTTATCTTCATGAGCTTTAGTATGTACTTAACGTAGTTCGGGGCTAGTTCCATACTCTTCTTTTGAATTCTCTGCTCAGGTCTTTAAACATGTCTTCATAAATTTAAAAGCCAGTGATATATATTTCTTATAAAGTCTTGGCTCGTGCCTCCTGCACATTTCTCTATCCGCTGTTAAGATCTTCTACAAACTCTAAGATTCATCTTTTGGGTATGGTTATGGCGTGCTTTTTATACCTCTGAAAATATTCAGCAGTGTGATGAACCCTGGGTGAGTTAGCAACAAGTGGACACCAAGATTTGAACACTTCCCAGGAAACCCAGGAAGAGCCACTAAGCCAACAAACTGTCCCCAGGGGTGCACCTCAGGCTGCTTGACCCTACGAGTCAATTGGAAAAACGAGGACTGAGGTGGAGCACACAATCCATTCCCCTTTCCTCCAGAGCCAACCAGCTCAATGAGAGACCATGGGAACTAGATGCACAGGACAGGATGACAAAGTGTTGCGTCCAAGAAGCTGGAAGCTTGTGGCAGCTGCTCATGGAAATGAATTCCACCATGGTTTTGGCTGTGAGGTAAGCTCAAAGGGAGCTTCCAACAAGAAAACAAGATGAGAAAAGAGATTTGTGAGTGCACGTGTTGAGAAGACCTTTACACTCAAGGCTCACACATGTCTGGGCAAGCTCCACCCCTTACTGAGAATACTAATCAGCCGCAGGGGACAATTTCTTGCTTGGGATTCCCAAGCAAAACCTGAGACATGCATTTCTCTGCCCCATCCCCATCACCCTGTTCAAACCCAAGCCTGGGTACTACTCCTAGTGAGGTTAATCTGAGTCCTTGTCTTGAAAGGAGACAGCTCCGTGTGGAGCAAAGGCAAGTGTATTCACTGCATTCTCACCGCCTGAAGACAAGTGTTTCCGACTGGACACCAGAAAATGGAGGGGAGCTCCGGAACACTGAGACAAGGAGTCGGATGGAAAGGTTTCTGTTAGGTGGCCCAGAATTCAATGGGCTTCAAGGTGCATTAAGACCACTTTGCAGGAGGAACATGGAATGACTCTCGCTTCCATAGACACTTAAACACAACCTAGTTTTCATGGAGGGAGTTTAGGCAAGATATGAAAAGCTAGATAATGGTGAAAGCTGAGAGAGAACAGAATAAATGCCTGAAGAGTGTGGCTGTGGGGCAAGGTTTGGAGGAGATGCACTCTGCCTACTCTGTGACCCATCAGAGTTGACATAAAGGTGAGGGTGGCATGTGAGTTTGGAGGCCTCTTTAGGGCATTACTGATGCCTCATTTCACTGGTAAATCATCTGCTTTGCTCCCCATCCTCCGCTACACATGTCAGGATGGGGCTTTGTGATGTCAAAGCTCACCCAGGGCCACCATTGGCTGGGGAAATGTCTTGCTGACCTCATAAAGCATGAGGGTGAAGCCCCATGGGGATGATACAATATAGGGGTTCTCAGTCGCTCTGAGAGGACTACTGTGAGTCATCCAAATGACTCAGGTGACTGGGAAGCCAGAAGGCTCCAGAGTAGTTATGGAACACCCACCTCCTGTTACCCAGGGGAAGATGAGTGCCTTCTATCAATCGAGGTGCAGAACAAAATGTCACGGTGAGCTGAACCCAGCCAAACACAACTAGCCCACCGACAACACCCCAAAGAAACCCTCCCCTGTCCTTGCCTGGCACATAATAATTCTATGTGCAATCCTCTTCTCCTGAAGCCATCATTCCTACCTGTTTTCACACTCATCCCTAAACCAGTACCATTCTTTGCTCACTCTCCTGTTTTCTCCAGATGTCCACGGATACCTTGAGGGTGAATAGTCTATTCCGGCAAAGGTGCACAAAAAAATTTCGCAGGAAACTCCGACGAAAAGCTTAAGAAAATCAGATGCTCAAAGCCCTGTAACCAGAGTTGCAAGGTGAAGGAAAAGCTGAATTAGAAGGAACCAGTGGAGGTCCCAGAGCCCATGGAGACCCCCACCATTCCAGTTAATCAGAAGGAACCAGAGGAGGTCCCAGACCATGGACAACCCTGCCATTCCAGCTAATCAGAATGAATCAGAGGAGGTCCCAGAGACCATGGAGACCCCCGCCATTTCAGGTAATCAGAAGGAACCAGAGAAGGTCTCAGAGACCATGGACAACCCTGCCATTCCAAATAATCACAATGAACCAGAGGAGACACCAGAGACAATGGAGACGCCTGCTATTCCAGTTAAGCAGCTGGAACCAGAGGATGTCTCAGAGACCTTGGACAACCCTACCATTCCAGCTAATCTTAATGAATCAGAGGAGGTCCCAGAGACCATGGAGACCCTTGCCATTTTAGGTAATCAGAAGGAACCAGAGGAGGTCCCAGAGGCCATGGAAACCCCTGCCATTCCAGCTAAACTGAATGAACCAGAGGAGGTCCCAGAGACCATGGAGACCACTGCCATTCCAATTAATCAGGACAAACCAAAGAAGGTCCCAGAGACCATGGACAACCCTGCCATTCTAGCTAATCCGAATGAATCAGAGGTGGTCCCAGAGACCATTGAGACCGCTGCCATTCCGGCTAATCAGAATGAACCAGAGGAGATCCCAGAGACCATGGAGACCCCTGCCATTCCAGCTAATCAGAACGAACCAGAGGAGGTCCCAGAGACCATGCAGATCCCTGCCATTCCAGCTGGAACAGTGGAGAGCCAGTGATTTTGGGGCATAGCTAGAGACGTCAGAAATGCTGGGGGGTCTTGCCGCTGAGTACTGGTCACCAGTACAGATGTTGAATATTATAGCAACTGCATAGATTAATAATGAAAATAAAATAAAATCAACCTGATATGAAATTATGTTTGCCTCTGTGTTCTCTGATATGGGGGGAAGAAAGGGCAGGCAAGGAATAAGTGTGTGAGGAGGGAGGGAGATGGCTTCTGTGGAGTTGGAGATGGGACCTGAAGGTCCAGGTTCCAAGAAACTAGGGGAAAGACCTGGTTCCAGACTGACTTTCAAAGACATACTGCCCATGGGAGAAGAGGAAGAGGATTTGGTGTTTCTCTATGTGAGTGCAGTGATGGACACTTAGCTGGGGAAATATCTCATGGGTGGGGTGGCAGTGCCATTTGTTAAAAAGGCATACAAACGAGCTGCCCCATCAAAAGAATGGAATATTGACATTTGCAGCAACATGGAAGGTAGAATATTGAGTATAATAGTTCAAACAGAGAAAAAAAAATACTGTATGATATCTCTTATAGAATCAACATATCACAAAGTAGAGAATATGATAAAAAAAAGTAGGTGCAGAGATATAGAGAAGCATCTACTGGTTACCAGCGGGCAGGTGAAGAGGGAGGGGCAATACAGAGGTGGCGGAGTGGGAGGCACTCAGTGTTAGTTAGGTGGAAGATGAGCTCAGGGATGCCTTGTACAACATAGAGAATAGAGCCAGGACTTTGTCATAAAGATAAATGGAAAGCAAGCTGTAACAGGTTTATAATAAGAAAGAAAAGGAAAGAAATAGGGGGGAGGTAGGAGGGAAGAAAGGAAGGAAAAGAAGGGCGTTTTTGCAGGTCAAAGAACCAATACTGATTAGGCCCTTTTTGGCAAAGGAATGTATTTTATTTTCTTTTACTTTAATTGGTGGGTAATTACTTTACAATATTGTGGTGTTTTTTGCCATACATTGACATGAATCAGCCATGGGTGCACATGTTTCCCCATCCTGATCTGCCCTCACACCTCCCACCGCATCCCATCCCTCTGGGTCAGCCCAGTGCAGCAGCCCTGAGCACCCTGTCTTTTGCATCGAATATGGACTGGCCATCCCTTTCTCATATGATAATATACATGTTCCAATGCCATTCTCTCAGATCATGCCACCCTCGCCATCTCCCTCAGAGTTCAAAGGACTGTTCTGTAAATCTGTGTCTCTTTTGCTCTCTCCCATGTAGGGTTCTCATCTCCCTCTTCGTACATTCAATATATATGCCTTAGTATAATGTATTGGTGTTTTTCTTTCTCACTTACTTCGCTCTGTATAATAGGCTCCAGTTTCATCCACGTCATTAGAAAGGATTCAAATGTGTTCTTTTTAATGGATGAACAATATTCCATTGTGTGTATGTAGCACAGCTTTCTTACCCATTTGTCTGCTGATGGACATCTAGGTTGCTTCCATGCCCTTGCTACTGTAAACAGTGCTGTGATGAACATTGGGGCACACGTGTCTTTTTCACTTCTGGGTGAATCACGATTAGAATAGTAGAAAACAGGATGACAATTAGCCTGTTATTCGTAAACCCTGCACATGAGTTGGGTTGAAGGAGTGGGACCAAAGTTGGAGTTTGTTGTTTCAAACTGTCGGAGAGTGCTCAGATGGACATGTGTGGTACTGTCCTGCTGGGCGACATCTCTGGTTACTCTGTTCTCACCAGCAACAGAGAATTTTTTCCCTTCCTTTCATTTCTCTTGTTTCCCTTTCCCTGTCGTTCCTCCATACCTGAATTTCTTTCACAGACATTCAATGTGCTGCGCTGTGCTGTTCTCCGTTGCTCAGCCGTGTCCAACTCTTTTTGACCCTCTGGACTGTAGCCCACAAGGATTCTCTGTCCATGGGGATTTTTTGTGCAAACATACTGGAAAAGGCTGTCATTCTCCCCTCCAGGGGATCTTCGCATCCCATGGATTGAATCCTGGACTCCCATTTTGCAGTTTTGTTTTTTTTTTTTCTGTCTGAGCCATCAGGAATCTCTTAAAATATGCTTCATCTGACATTATGTTTTTCATATCTGTAAATAAAATGGGGTGTATTTTTGCTTTTCCATGTCTCTCCTTACATTTAGAACACACAAAACACTGTTATTCCAAGTATCTTAATGTCTCTGTGTGCAGCTCCTAAAATCTATGCCACTTCTGCCTGCGTTTCAGGTCTCAAGGGAATTTCAGTATGATTTTTCTTATCTTCGTGAGCTTTAGTATGTACTTAACGTAGTTCGGGGCTAGTTCCATACTCTTCTTTTGAATTCTCTGCTCAGGTCTTTAAACATGTCTTCATAAATTTAAAAGCCAGTGATATATCTTTCTTATAAAGTGTTGGCTCGTGCCTCATGCGCATTGCTCTATCCGGTGTTAAGATCTTCTACAAACTCTAAGATTCATCTTTTGGGTATGGTTATGGCGTGCTTTTTGTACCTCTGAAAATATTCAGCAGTGTGATGAACCCTGGGTGAGTTAGCAACAAGTGGACACCAAGATTTGAACACTTCACAGGAAACCCAGGAAGAGCCACTAAGCCAACAAACTGTCCCCAGGGGTGCACCTCAGGCTGCTTGACCCTACGAGTCAATTGGAAAAACGAGGACTGAGGTGGAGCACACAATCCATTCCCCTTTCCTCCAGAGCCAACCAGCTCAATGAGAGACCATGGGAACTAGATGCACAGGACAGGATGACACAGTGTTGCGTCCAAGAAGCTGGAAGCTTGTGGCAGCTGCTCATGGAAATGAATTCCACCATGGTTTTGGCTGTGAGGTAAGCTCAAAGGGAGCTTCCAACCAGAAAACAAGATGAGAAAAGAGATTTGTGAGTGCACGTGTTGAGAAGACCTTTACACTCAAGGCTCACACATGTCTGGGCAAGCTCCACCCCTTACTGGGAATACGAATCAGCCGCACGGGATAATTTCTTGCCTGGGATTCCCAAGCAAAACCTGAGACATGCATTTCTCTGCCCCATCCCCATCACCCTGTTCAAACCCAAGCCTGGGTACTACTCCTAGTGAGGTTAACCTGAGTCCTTGTCTTGAAAGTAGACAGCTCCGTGTGGAGCAAAGGCAAGTGTATTCACTGCATTCTCACCGCCTGAAGACAAGTGTTTCCGACTGGACACCAGAAAATGGAGGGGAGCTCCGGAACACTGAGACAAGGAGTCGGGATGGAAAGGTTTCTGTTGGGTGGCCCAGAATTCAATGGGCTTCAAGGTGCATTAAGACCACTTTGCAGGAGGAACATGGAATGACTCTCGCTTCCACAGACACTTAAACACAACCTAGTTTTCATGGAGGGAGTTTAGGCAAGATATGAAAAGCTAGATAATGGTGAAAGCTGAGAGAGAACAGAATAAATGCCTGAAGAGTGTGGCTGTGGGGCAAGGTTTGGAGGAGATGCACTCTGCCTACTCTGTGACCCATCAGAGTTGACATAAAGGTGAGGGTGGCATGTGAGTTTGGAGGCCTCTTTAGGGCATTACTGATGCCTCATTTCACTGGTAAATCATCTGCTTTGCTCCCCATCCTCCGCTACACATGTCAGGATGGGGCTTTGTGATGTCAAAGCTCACCCAGGGCCACCATTGGCTGGGGAAATGTCTTGCTGACCTCACAAAGCATGAGGGTGAAGCCCCATGGGGACGATAAAATATAGGGGTTCTCAGGCGCTCTGAGAGGACCACTGTGAGTCATCCAAATGACTCAGGTGACTGGAAAGACAGAAGGCTCCAGAGTAGTTATGGAACACCCACCTCCTGTTACCCAGGGGAAGATGAGTGCCTTCTATCAATCGAGGTGCAGAACAAAATGTCACGGTGAGCTGAACCCAACCAAACGCGATTAGCCCACCGACAACTCCCCAAAAGAAACCTTCCCCTGTCCTTGCCTGAAACATAACCCCTCTATGTGCAATCCTCTTCTCCTGAATCCATCATTCCTACCTGTCTTCACACTCTTCCCTAAACCAGTACCATTCTTTGCTCACTCTCCTGTTTTCTCCAGATGTCCATGGATACCTTGAGGGTGAATAATCGATTCCGGCAATGCTGCACAAGAAAATTTCGCAGAAAACTCCCACCACCAAAAAGCTTAAGAAAATCAGATGCTCAAAGCCCTGTAGCCAGAGTTGCAAGTTGAAGGAAAAGCTGAATTAGAAGGAACCAGTGGAGGTCCCAGAGACCATGGAGACCCCCACCATTCCAGTTAATCAGAAGGAACCAGAGGAGGTCCCAGACCATGGACAACCCTGCCATTCCAGCTAATCAGAATGAACCAGAGGAGATACCAGAGACAATGGAGACGCCTGCCATTCCAGTAAAGCACCTGGAACCAGAGGATGTCTCAGAGACCTTGGACAACCCTATCATTCCAGCTAATCTTAATGAATCAGAGGAGGTCCCAGAGACCATGGAGACCCCTGCCATTCCAGCTAAACTGAGTGAACCAGAGGAGGTCCCAGAGACCATGGAGACCACTGCCATTCCAGTTAATCAGGACAAACCAGAGAAGGTCCCAGAGACCATGGACAACCCTGCCATTCCAGCTAATCTGAATGAATCAAAGAAGGTCCCAGAGACCATTGGGACCCCTGCCATTCTGGCTAATCAGAATGAACGAGAGGAGGTCCCAGAGACCACGGAGACCCCTGCCATTCCAGCTAATCAGAACGAACCAGAGGAGATCCCAGAGACCGTGCAGATCTCTGCCATTCCAGCTGGAACAGTGGAGAGCCAGTGATTTTGGGGCATAGCTAGAGACGTCAGAAATGCTGGGGGGTCTCGCCACTGAGTACTGGTCACCAGTACAGATGCTGAATATTATAGCAACTGCATTGATTAATAATGAAAATAAAATAAAATCAACCTGATATGAAATTATCTTTGCCTCTGTGTTCTCTGATATGGGGGGAGGAAAGGGCAGGCAAGGAATAAGTGTGTGAGGAGGGAGGGAGATGGCTTCTGTGGAGTTGGAGATGGGACCTGAATGTCCGCGTTCCAAGAAACTAGGGGGAAGAACTGGTTCCAGACTGACTTTCAAAGACATACTTCCCATGGGAGAAGAGGAAGAGGACTTGGTGTTTCTCTATGTGAGTGCAGTGATGGACACTTTGCTGGGGAAAGGTCTCATGTGTGGGGTGGCAGTGCCATTTGTTAAAAAGGCATACAAACGAGCTGCCCCATCAAAAGAATGGAATATTGACATTTGCAGCAACATGGAAGGTAGAATATTGAGTATAATAATTCAAACAGAGATAGAAAAATACTGTATGATATCTCTTATAGAATCAACATATCACAAAGTAGAGAATATGATAAAAAATTAGGTGCACATATATAGACAAGCATCTACTTGTTACCAGCGGGCAGGTGAAGAGGGAGGGGCAATACAGAGGTGGGGGTTGGGAGGAACGCAGTGTCAGTTAGGAGGAAGATGAGCTCAGGGATGCCTTGTACAACATGAGAATAGAGCCAGGACTTTATCATAAAGATAAATGGAAAGCAAGCTGTAACAGGTTTATATAAAGAAAGAAAAGGAAATAAATAACGTGGAGGAAGGAGGGAAGAAAGGAAGGAAAAGAAGGGCGTTTTTGCAGGTCAAAAAACCAATACTGATTAGGCCCTTTTTGGCTAAGGAATGTATTTTATTTTCTTTTACTTTAATTGGTGGGTAATTACTTTACAATATTGTGGTGTTTTTTGCCATACATTGACATGAATCAGCCATGGGTGCACATGTTTCCCCATCCTGATCTGCCCTCACACCTCCCACCGCATCCCATCCCTCTGGGTCAGCCCAGTGCAGCAGCCCTGAGCACCCTGTCTTATGCATCGAACATGGACTGGCCATCCCTTTCTCATATGATAATATACATGTTCCAATGCTATTCTCTCAAATCATGCCACCCTCGCCGTCTTCCACAGAGTTCAAAGGACTGTTCTGTAAATCTGTGTCTCTTTTGCTGTCTCCCGTGTAGGGTTCTCATCTCCCTCTTCGTACATTCAATATATATGCCTTAGTATACTGTATTGGTGTTTTTCTTTCTCACTTACTTCGCTCTGTATAATAGGCTCCAGTTTCATCCACGTCATTAGAAAGGATTCAAATGTGTTCTTTTTAATGGATGAGCAATATTCCATTGTGTGTATGTAGCACAGCTTTCTTACCCATTTGTCTGCTGATGGACATCTAGGTTGCTTCCATGCCCTGGCTATTGTAAACAGTGCTGTGATGAACATTGGGGCACACGTGTCTTTTTCACTTCTGGGTGAATCACGATTTGAATAGTAGAAAACAGGATGACAATTAGCCTGTTAGTCGTAAACACTGCATATGAGGTTGTTTGAAGGAGTGTGACCAAAGTTAGTGATGGTTGTTTCAAACCGTCTGAGATTTCTCAGATGGACATGTGTGGTGCTGTCCTGCTGGGGGACATCTCTGGTTACTCTGTTCTCACCAGCAACAGATGAATTTCTTTCCTTCCTTTCCTTTCCCTTGTTTCCCTTTTTCCCTCTATCCTCCCTACCTGCCTTTCTCTCACAAGCATTCAATGTTCTGAGCTGTGCTGTGCTTCATTGCTCAGCCGTGTCCAACTCTTTTTGACCCCATGGACTGTAGCCAGCCAGGATCCTGTGTCCATGGGGATTCTCCAGGTAAGCATACTGTAACAGGCTGCCACTCCTCCCTCCAGGGCATCTTCCCAACCCAGGGATTGAATCCTGGTCTTCCGTTTTGCAGGTGGGTTTCTTTTTTTGCTGTCTGAGCCATCAAGGAACCCTTAAAATGGGCTTCATCTAACACTATGTTTTTCATATCTGTAAGATAAAATGTGGTCTATTTTTGCATTTCCATGTCTCTCCTTACATTTAGAACACACAAAACACTGTTATTCCAAGTCTCTTAATGTCTCTGTACGCAGCTACTAAATCTTTGCCACTTCTGCCTGCGTTTCAGGTCTCAAGGGAATTTCAGTATGATTTTTCTTATCTTCGTGAGCTTTAGTATGTACTTAACTTGGTTCGGGGCTAGTTCATTACTCTTCTTTTGAATTGGCTGTTCATGTCTTTAAACATGTCTTCATAAATTTAAAAGCCAGTGACATATTTTTCTTATAAAGTGTTGGCTCGTACCTCGAGCACATTGCTCTATCAGGTGTTAAGATCTTCTAAAAACTCTAACAGTAATCTTTTGGGTATGCTTATGGGGTGGTTTTTCTACCTCTGAAAATATTCAGCAGTGTGATGAACCCTGAGTGAGTTAGCATCAAGTGGACACCAAGATTTGGACACTTCACTGGAAACCCAGGAAGAGCCACTAAGCCAACAATCTGTCCACAGGGGTGCACCTCAGGCTGATTGATCCTACGAGTCAATTGGAAAAACGAGGACTGAGGTGGAGCACACAATCCATTCCCCTTTCCTCCAGAGCCAACCAGCTCAATGAGAGACCATGGGAATTAGACGCACAGGACAGGATGACTCAGTGTTTCATCCAAGAAGCTGGAAGCTTGTGGCAGCTGCTCATGGAAATGAATTCCACGGTGGTTTTTGCTGTGAGGTAAGCTCCAAGGGAGCTTCCAACAATAAAACAAGATGAGAAAAGAGATTTGTGAGGGCACATATTGAGAAGACCTTTGCACACAAGGCTCACAGCTCTGTGCATGCTCCACCCCTTGCTGGGAATTCTAATCAGCTGCAGGTGGGTATTTCCAGCATGGGATCCCCCAGCACAACCTGAAACATGCATTTCTCTGCCCCATCCAGATCACCCTGTTCAAACTAAGCCTGGGTAATACTCCTAATGAGATGACCCTGTGTCCTACATTTGAAATGAGACAGCTCCTTGTGGAGCAAGTGCAAGTGTATTCACTGCATTCTCTCAGCCTGGAGACAAGGATTTGAGACTGGAGGCCAGAAAACTGATCCGGGAACACAGAGAGAAGGAGGCGGGATGGAAAGGTTACTGTCGGCTGGCCCAGATTTCAATATGCTTCAAGGTGCATTAAGACCACATTGCAGGACGAACGAGCAATGATTTTCATTTACACAGACACTTAAACACAAACTAGTTGTCATGGAGGGAGTTTAGGCAAGATATGAAAAGCTAGATAATGGTGAAAGCTGAGAAAGAACAGAATGATTGCCCGAGGAGTGTGGCTGTGGGGCAAGTTTGGGAGGAGATGTACTCTGCCTGCTGTGTGACCAATCAGAGTTGACATAGAGGTGAGCGTGGCAGGTGAGATTGGAGGCCTCTTTAGGGCATTACAAATGCCTCACTTCTCCTAGCAAATCATCTGAATTGCTACGCTTCCTCCACTAGACATGTCAGAATGGGACTTTCTGATGTCAATGCTCACCCAGGGCCACCATTGGCTGGGGAAGATACTTGCTGAACTCATAAAGCATGAAGGTGAGGCTCCATGGGGACGGGTATATATAGGGGTGCTCAGGGGCACTGAACAGACCACTGAGAGTCCTCCTAATGACTGTGGTGCCTGGGAAGCCAAAAGGCTCCAGAGTAGTTATGGAACACCCACCTCCTGTTACTCAGGAGAAGATGAAGAGTTCCCATCAATTGCGGTTCAGAAAAAAAAAAATCAAGATGTGCTGAACTCTTCTTGCCCATTGACGCCACCCCAAAAGACACCCTCCTGTGTCCTTGCCTGTCACATAACCCTTCTCTGCCCACACGCCTTCTCCTGAAACCATTGTTCCCACCTGTCTTGAACTCTAACCTAAACCAGTGCCATTCTTTGCTCCCTGTCTTTTTTTTTTTCCAGGGGTGCAGGGTAACCGTGAGGTTTAATAACATTCTGGCAAAGCTGCACAAGAAAATTTCTCTTGAAACTCACCACAAAAAAGCTTAGGAAAATAGGAGGCTCAATCTCTGTATCCAGAGTTCCAAGGCGAATGAACAGCGAATTAGAATGAACCAGAAGTGGTCCCAGAGACCTTGGAGACCACTGCCATTCCAGTTCATCAGAAGGAACCAGAGGAGGTCCCAGAGACCATGGACAACCCTGCCATTCCAGGTAATCAGAAGGAACCAGAGGAGGTTCCAGACAACATGGAGACCCCTGCCAATCTAGCTAATCAGAACGAAGCAGAGCAGGTCCCAGATACCATGGAGACCCCTGCATTTCCAGCTGATCAGAATGAAACATAGAAGGTTCCAGAGACCATGGAAACCCATGCCATTCCAGCTAATCAGAACGAACCAGAGGAGGTTCCTGAGACCATGGAGTCCCGTGCCATTCCAGCTGGACCAGTGGACAGCCAGTGACTTTGGGGCATTGCTAGACACCTCAGAAATGCTTGGGGGTCATGCCGCTGAATACTGGCCAAAAGTACAGATGCTGAATGTTATATCAACTGCATACACTAATAACGAAAATAAAATAACATCAAGCTGATGTGAAATTAAGTTTGTCTCTGAGTTGTCTGATAGTAGGGGGCAGAGAGGGCAGGGAAGGGATAAGTTTGTGAGGAGGGAGGGAGATGGCTTCTGTGGAGTTGGAGATGGGACCAGAAGGTCCAGGTTGCCAGAAAGTAGGGGGAAGAACTGGTTCGAGACTGAGCTTCATATACACACTTCCCATGGGAGAAGAGGTAGAGGACTTGGAGTTTCTCTGTGCGAGTACAGAGATGGACACTTAGCTAGTGAGCTGTGTCGTGGGGGGAGGGGAGCAGTTCCATTTGTTCAAAAGGCAAACAAAGGAGCTGCCCCATCAAAAGAATAGAATATTGACATTTGCAGCAACATGGAAGGTAGAATATTGAGTAAAATACCTCAGACAGAGATTGACAAATACTGTATGATATCACTTATAGAATGTAAACATACCGCAAAGTAGAGAATATGATAATAATGGAGTCGCACAGATATAGGGAAGCATCTACTGGTTACCAGTGGGGGGGGGGGGGCGGGGGGGAAGAGGGAGGGACAATACGGAAGTGGAGAAGTGGGAGGCATGCAGTGATAGTTAGGTGGAATATGAGCTCAGGGATGCATTGTACGACATGTGGAATAGAGCCAGGACTTTGGCATAACTATAAATGGAAAGCAAGCTTTAACAGTTGTATAATCCGAAAGAAAAGGAAAGAAAGACGGGGGAGGAGGGAGGGAAGAACGGAAGGAAAAGAATTGTGTTTTTGGACGTCGAAGTCAATACTGAGTAGCCCTTTTTTATCAAAGGATTCTTTTTTATTTTATTTTATTTTAATTGGTGGGTATTTCCTTTATAATATTGTCGGTGGTATTTGCCATACATTGACAAGAATCAGCCCTGGGAGTACATGAATTGCCCATCCTGATTTCCCCTCACATATTGCTCCCCATCCAATCCCTCTGGGTCAGCCCAGTGAAACAGTCCTGGGCACTCTGTCTTATGCATCGAACATGGACTGTCTATCTCTTTCACATATGATAATATACATGTTTCAATGCTATTCTCTCAGATCATACCACCCTCGCCGTCTGGCACAGAGTCCAAAAGACTGTTCTGTAAATCTGTGTCTCTTTTTCTGTCTCCCTTATAGGGTTATCATCTCCATCTTCCTAAATTCAATATATATGCCATGGTATAGTGTATTGGTGTTTTTCTTTCTGAGGTAATTCGCTCTGTAAAATATGCTCCAGTTTCATCCACCTCATTAGAATGGATTCACATGTGTTCTTTTTAATGACTGAGCAATATTCCACTGTGTCTATGTACCACAGCTTTTTTACCCATTTGTCTGCTGATGGACTTCTAGGTTGCTTCCATGCCCTGGCTACTGTAAACAGTGCTGTGATGAACATTGAGGCACACATGTCTTTTTCACTTCTGGGTGAATCAGGGTTTTAATGAGGAGAAAACATGATGACTATTAGCCTGTTAGTGGTAAACCCTGCACATGAGTTTGGTCTAAGGAGTGGGACCAAAGTTGGAGATGGTTGTTTCAAACTGGCTGAGAGTGCTCAGATGGACATATGTGGTGCTGTCCTGCTGGGAGACATGTCTGCTTCCTCTGTTCTCACCAGCAAACGAGGATTTTCTTTCCTTCCTTTTATTTCCCTTGCTTCCATTTCTAACTCTTTCCTCCCTACCTGAATTTCTGTCACAAACATTCAATGTGCTGCGCTGTGCTGTGCTTCATTATTCAGCCATGTCCAACTCTCTGTGACCCCATGGACTGTAGCCCGCCAGGCCCCTCTGTCCATGGGGATTCTCCAGGCAAGCATATTGGAGCAGATTGCCATTCCCCTCTCGAGGGGATCTTCCCAACCCAGGGATTGAATCCTGGTTTCCCATGTTGCAGGTGTTTTTTTTTTTTTTTTTACTATCTGAGCCATCAGGAATCCCTTAAAATGGGCTTAATATGACACTATGTTTTCATATCTGTAAGATCAAATGGGGTCTATTTTATGATTTCAATGACTCTCCTTATTTTTAGAACACAGAAAATACATTTATTCCAAGTATACTAATGTCTCTGTCTGCAATTACTAAAATCTTGGCCATATCTCCCTGAGTTTCAGTTCTCAAGGGAATTTTAGTATGATTTTTCTTAACTTCGTTAGATGTAATATGTTCTAATGTGGTTCGGGGTTAGTTCCATACTCTTTTTGTGAATTGGCTGCTCATGTCTTTAAACATGCCTTCATAAATTTAAAGGCCAGTGATACATCTTTCTTATAAAGTGTTGGCTCGTCCCTCTTGCGCATTTTTCTGTCAGGTTATAAGATCTTCTAACAATTTTAAGAGTCATATTTTGGGTTTGCTTATGGCTGGCTTTTTCTACCTCTTAAAATATTCAGCTGTGTGATGGACCCTGGGTGATTAAGCAACAAATGGGCAACAGGATGTAAACACTTCACAGGAAACCCAGGAAGACCCACTAAGCCAATAAACGGTCCCCAGGGGTTCACCTCAGGCTGATTGACCCTATGAGTAAATTGGAAACATGAAAACTGAGGTGGAGCACACAATCCATTCCCCTTTCCTCCAGAGCCAACCAGCTCAATGAGAGACCATGGGAACTAGATGCACAGGACAGGATGATTTAGTGTTTAGTCCAAGAAGCTGGAAGCTTGTGGCAGCTGCTCATGGAAATGAATTCCACCTTGGTTTTGGCTGTGAGGTAAGCTCCAAGAGAGCTTCCAGCAAGAAAACCAGATAAGAAAAGAGATTTGTGAGGGGACGTGTTGAGAAGACCTTTGCACTCTAGGCTCACACTGCTCTGGGCAAGCTCCACCCCTTGCTGGGCATACTAATTAGCCGCACGGGGGCATTTCCTGCATGGGATCCCCCAGCATAACCTGAAACATGCATTTCTGTGCCCCTTCTCCATCACACTGTTCAAGCCCAAATCTGGCTAGTACTCCTAGTGAGGTTACCCTGAGTCCTAAACTTGAAACAAGACACCTCCGTGTGGAGCAAAGGCAAGTATATTCACTGCATTCTCACAGTCTGAAGACAAGGGTTTCCGACTGGAGACCAGAAAATGGAGGCGAGATCCGGGATCCCTGAGACAAGGAGGCGGGATTGAAAACTTTCTGTCGGCTGGCCCAGAATTCAATGGGCTTCAATTTGCATTAAGACCACATTGCAGTAGGAACGTGCAATGATTCTCACTTCCTCAGACGCTTAAACACAACCTAGTTGTCATGGAGGGAGTTTAGGCCAGATATGAAAAGCTAGATAATGGTGAAAGCTGAGAGAGAACAGAATGAATGCCGGTGGAGTGTGGCTCTGGGATAAGGTTGGGAGGAGATGCACTCTGCCTGCTGTGTGACCTATCAGACTTGACATAGAGGTGAGGGTGGAAGTTGAGTTTGTAAGCCTCTTGAGGGCATTACAAATGCCTCATTTCTCCCAGCAAATCATCTGAATTGCTCCCCATCCTCTGAGACATGTCAGGATGGGCTTTGTGATGTCAAAGCTCACCTAGTGCTACCATTTGCTGGGGAAGATACTTGCTGACCTCATAAAGCAGAGGGTGAGGCTCCATGAGGAAGTGTATATATAGGAGTTCTCAGGGGCTCTGAGCAGACGACTGTGAGTACTCCAAATGACTGATGTGACTGGGAAGCCAAAAGTCTCCAGTGTAGTTATGGAACCCCCACCTCCTGTTACCCAGGAGAAGATGAAGACCTCCTATCATTTGAGGTCCAGAATAAAATGTCAAGGTGAACTGAACCCAGAAAAACTCCTCTTGTCCATTGACCGCACCCCAGAAGAAACCCTCCCCTGTCCTTGCCTGGCACATAACCCTTCTCTGCCCACACCCCTTCTCCTGAAGCCATCTTTCCTACCTGTCTTCTCACTCTTCCCTAAACCGTGCCGTGTGGCTCCCTGTCTTGTTTTCTCCATGTGGCCAGGGTAAATGTGAGGGTGAATAATCCCATTCCAGCAAAGCTGCCCAAGAAAACTTCTCTGAAAATTCCCACCACAAAAAAAAAGCTTAAGAAAATCAGATGCACAAAGCTCTGTAGCCAGAGTTCCAAAGCGAAGGAACAGCTGAATCAGAAGTAAACAGAGGAGGTCCCAGAGACCATGGAGATCACTGCCATTCTAGCTAATCAGAATGAATCAGAGGAGTTCCCAGAGCACATGCATACCCCTGCATTTCCAGCTAATCAGAATGAAACAGAGGAAGTCCCAGAGAACACTGGGCCCCGTGACATTCCAGCTAATCAGATCGAACCAGAGGTGGTCCCAGAGACCATGGAGACCCTGGTCATTCCAGCTGGACCAGAGGACAGCCAGTGATTTTGGGGAATGGCTCTACACCTCAGAAATGCTTGGGTGTCTGGACGCTGAGTACTAGCCAAAAGTATAGATGCTGAATATTATAGCATCTGCATATACTAATAACGAAAATAAAATAAAATCAAGCTGATGTGAAATTATATTTGTCTCTGAGTTTTCTGATAGTGGGGTCAGAGAGGGCTAGGAAGGGATAAGTGATTGAGAATGGAGGGAGATGGCTTCTGTGGAGTTGGAGATGTGACCAGAAGGTCAGGTTGCCACAAAGTAGGGGGAAGAACTGGTTTCAGACTGAGCTTCAAAGACACACTTCCCATGGGAGAAGAGGAAGAGGACTTGGTGTTTCCCTGTGTGAGGGCACAGATGGACACTAAGCTGGGGAGCTGTGTCGTGTGTGGGGGGAGCAGTGCCATTGGTTCAAAAGGCATACAAAGGAGCTGCCCCTTCAAAAGAATGGAATATTGCCATATATAGCAACATGGAATGTAGAATTTTGAGTAAAATATTTCAGAAAGAGATTGACAAATACTGTATGAAATCACTTATAGAATGTAAACATACCACAAAGTAGAGAATATGATAATAATGGAGGTGCACAAATATAGAGAAGCATCTACTGGTTACCAGCAGGGAGGGGAAGAGGGCCGGGTAATACAGAGGTGGGGGAGTGGGAGGCACGCAGTGATAGTTAGGTGGAAGATGAGCTCAGGGTTGCAGTGTACAACATGGGGACTAGAGTCAGGACTATATCATAACTATAAATGGAAAGCAAGCTTTAACAATTGTATAATCACAAAGAAAAGAAAGAAAGACAGGGGAGGGGGGGGGAGGGAAGAAAGGAAGGAAAAGAATGGTGTTTTTGGAGGTCAAAAAGTCAATACTGATTAGAAACTTTTTATCAAAGAATTCTAATTTATTTTATTTATTTTAATTGGTGAGTATTTACTTAACAATATTGTGGTGGTTTTTGCCATTCATTGACATGAATCAGCCATGGGAGTACATGTATTCCACATCCTGATTCCCTCTCACATCTTCCTCCCAATCCAATCCCTCTGTGTCAGCCCAGTGAACCAGTTCTGGGCACCCTGTCTTATGCATCAAACATGGACTGGCTATCCTTTTCACATATGATAATATACATGTTTCAATGCTATTCTCTCAGATCATCCCACTCTCGCCGTCTCTCACAGAGTCCAAAAGACTGTTCTGTAAATCTGTGTCTCTTTTGCTGTCTTCCATATAGGGTTATCATCTCCATGTTCCTAAATTCAATATATATGCCTTAGTATGGTGTATTGGCGCTGTGCTGAGCTCCATTATTCAGCCATTTACAACTTTTGTGACCTCATGGACGGTAGCCCGCCAGGCTCCTCTGGCAATGGGGATTCGCCAGGCAAGCATACTGGAGCAGGCTGCCATTCCCCCCCTCGAGGGGATCTTCCCAAACCAGGGATTGAATCCAGGTCTCCCATTTGCAGGTTTTTTTTTTTTTTCTTTTTCTTTTATTTTCTTTTTTTTTTTTAAACTATCTGAGCCTTCAGGAAACCCTTAAAATGGGCTCCATCTATGTTTTTCATATCTGTAAGATCAAATGGGGTATATTTTAGGATTTCCATGACTCTCCTTATTTTTAGAACACACAAAGCACATTTATTCCAAGTATCCTAATGTCTCTGTCTGCAGTTAGTAAAATCTATGCCACTTCTGTCTGAGTTTCAGGTCTAAGAGAGTTTTAGTATGATTTTACTTACCTTTGTTAGATTTAATATGGTCTTAACATGGTTCAGGGCTAGTTCCATACTCTTCCTGTGAATTGGCTGTTCATGTCTTTAACCATGTTTTCATAAATTTAAAGGCCAGTGATACACATTTCTTATAAAGTGTTGGCTCCTGGCTTTGGCCCATTTTTCTATCAGGTTTTAAGATCTTCTAAAAGTTCTATGAGTCATCTTTTGGGTTTGTTTACGGCATATCTTTTCTACATCTTAAAGTGTTCAGCAGTGTGATGGAACCTAGGTAAGAAAGCAACGAATGGGCAACAGGATGTGAACACTTCACAGGAAACCGAGGAAGACCCACTAAGCCAATAAACTATCCCCAGGGGTGCACCTCAGGCTGGTTGACCCTACGAGTCAATTGGAAACACGAGGACTGAGGTGGAGCACACAATCCATTCCCCTTTCCTCCGGACCAACCAGCTCAATGAGAGGCCATGGGAACTAGATGCACAGGACAGGATGATTCAGTGTTTCTTCCAAGAAGCTGGAAGCTTGTGGCAGCTGCTCATGGAAATGAATTCCATCTTGGTGTTGGCTGTGAGTAAAGCTCCAAGGGAGCTTCCAGCAAGAAAACAAGATGAGAAAAGAGATTTGTGAGGACACGTGTTGAAAAGACCTTTGCACACAAGGCTCACACAGCTCTGGTCAAGCTCCACCCCATGCTGGGAATACTAATCAGCCGCAGCTGGGCATTTCCTGCATGTGATTCCCCAGCACAACCTGAAACATGCATTTCTCTGCCACTTCCCCATCTCCCTGTTCAAACTCAAGCCTGGATAGTACTCCTAGTGAGGTGACCATGAGTCCTAGACTTGAAACGAGACAGCTCCGTGTGGAGCAAGGTCAAGTGTATTCACTGCATTCTCATAGCCCGAAGACAAGAGTTTCCGACTGTAGACCAGAAAATGGAGGCGAGCTCCGGGAACACTGAGACAAGGAGGCGGGATGGAAAGGTTTCTGTCGGCTGGCCCAGAATTCAGTAGGCTTCAAGGCGCATTGAGACCACATTGCAGGACGAATGAGCAATGATTCTTGCTTGCACAGACACTTAAACAACCTAGTTGTCATGCAGGGAGTTTAGGCAAGATAAGAAAAGCTAGATAATGGTGAAAGCTGAGAGAGAACAGAATGAATGCGCGAATAGTATGGGTGTCAGGCAAGTGTGGGAGGAGATGCACTCTGCCTGTTGTGATACCCATCAGAGTTTCCAAAATGGTCAGGGTGGCAGGTGAGTTTGGAGGCCTCTTTAGGCATTACTAATGCCTCATTTCTCCCAGCAAATCATTTGAATTGCTCCCAATCCTCCGCTAGACATGTCACTATGGGGCTTTGTGATGTCAAAGCTCATCCAGGGCTCCCACTGGCTGGGGAAGAATCATGCTGACCTCATAAAGCATGAGGGTGAGGCTTCATGGGGACGGGTATACATAGGGGTGCTCAGGGGCTCTGAGCAGACCACTGTGAGTCTTCTAAAAGACTGAGGTTACTGGGAGCCACAAGGCTCCAGAGTAGTTATGGAACACCCACCTCCTGTTACCCAGGAGAAGATGATAACCTCCTATCTATTGAGGTCCAGAAAAATATGTCAACGTGAAATGAACCCAGGCAAAATCCTCTTGCTTATCGACCCCACCCCAGAAGACACGCTCCCCTGTCCTGCTTGGCACATAACTTTCTCTGCCCACACCCCTTCTCCTGAAGCCATCATTCCCACCTGTCTTCACACGCTTCCCTAAATCAGTGCCATTCTTTCTCCCTGTCTTATTTATAACCGTGAGGGGAAATATTCCCATTCCGGCAAAGCTGCCCAAGAAAACTTCTCTGAAAACTCCCACCACAAAAAAAGCTTAGGAAAATCAGATGCTCAAAGCTCTGTAGCCAGATTTCCAAGGCGAATGAACAGCTGAATCAGAAGGAACCAGAGGACGTCCCAGAGACCATGGAGACCCCTGCCATTCCAGCTGGACCAGTGGATAGCCAGTGACTTCAGGGCATGTCAGAAATGCTTGGGTGTCTGGCCGCTGAGTACTAGCCAAAAGTACAGATGCTGAATATTATAGCAACTGCATACACTAATAACAAAAATAAAATGAAATCAATATAATGTGAAATTATGTTTGTCTCTGACTTCTCCGAGAATGGGGGGCAGAGATGGCACGGAAGGGATAAATGTGTGAGAAAGGCGGGCGATGGCTTCTGTGGAGTTGGAGATGGGACCAGAACGTTTTCTAGAAAATAGGGGGAAGGACTGGTTCCAGACTGAGCTTCAAAGACACACTTCCCATGGGAGAAGAGGAAGAGGATTTGGAGTTTCTCTGTGCGAGTGCAGAGATGTACACTTAGCTGGGGAGCTGTGTCATGTGTTTAGGGGGCAGTGCCATTTGTTAAAAAGGCATACAGAGGAGCTGCCTCATCAAAAGAATGGAATCTTGACATTTGCAGCAACATGGAAGGTAGAATTTTGAGTAAAATAACTCAGAAAGAGATTGACAAATACTCTATGATATCACTTAGAGAATATAAACATACCGCAAAGTAGAGAATATGATAATAATGGAGGGTCACAAATATAGAGAAGCATCAACTGGTTACCAGCGGGGAGGAGAAGAGGGTGGGGCAATACAGACGTGGTGGTGTTGGAGTTACGCAGTGATAGGTAGGTGGAAGATGAGCTCAGGGATGCATTGTACAACATGGGGAATAGAGCCAGGACTATGTCATAAGGATCAATGGAAAGCAAGCTTTAACAGTTGTATAATAAGAAAGAAAAGGAAAGAAAGAGGGGTGAGAAAGGAGGGAAGAAGGAAGGAAAAGAAGGGTGTTTTGGGAGGTTAAAAACCCAATACTGATTAGGCCAATTTTATCAAAGGATTCTATTTTATTTTATTTTATTTACTTTAATTGGTGGGTATTTACTTTATCATACTTTGGTGGTTTCTGCCATACATTCACATGAATCAGCCATGGGAGTATATGTATTCCCCATCCTGATTCCCCCTCACATTTTCCTCCCAATCCAATCCCTCTGGGTCAGCCCAGTGAACCAGTTCTGGGCACCCTGTCTTATGCATCGAACATGGACTGGCTATCCCTTTCACATATGATAATATACATGTTTCAATGCTATTCTCTCAGATCGTTCCACTCTCGCCATCTCCCACAGAGTCGAAAACTGTTCTGTAAATCTGTGTCTCTTTTGCTGTCTCCCATATAGGGTTGTCATCTCCATCTTCCTAAATTCAATATATATGCCTTAGTATAGTGTATTGGTGTTTTTCTTTCTGACTTACTTCGCTCTGTATCACAGGTTCCAGTTTCATCCACTTCATTAGAATGGATTCACATGTGTTCTTCTTAATTGCTGAGCAATATTCTATTGTGTCTATGTACCACAGCTTTCTTACCCATTTTTCCCCTGATGGACATCTATGTTGCTTCCATGCCCTGGTTATTGTAAACAGTGCTGTGATGAACATTGAGGCAAGCGTGTCTTTTTCACTTCTGGGTGAATTGGGATTTGAATGAGGAGAAACCATGATGATTATTAGCCTGTTAGTGGTAAACGCTGCACATGAGTTTGGTTGAAGGAGTGGAACTAAAGTTGAAGATGGTTGTTTCAAACCGGATGAGAGTTCTCAGATGGACATGTGTGGTGCTGTCCTGCTGGGAGACATGTCTGCTTGCTCTGTTCTCACCAGCAACAGAGGATTTTCTTTCTTTCCTTCCAATTCCCTTTTTTTCCTTTCTCCCTCTTTCCGCCCTACCGGAATTTCTTTCACAAACCTTCTATGTGCTATGCTGTGCTGTGGTTCATTGTTCAGCCATGTCCAACTTTTTGAGACCCCATTGACTGTATCCCACCAGGCTCCTCTGTCCATTGGGATTCTCCACGCAAGCATACTGGAGCATGCTGCCATTTCCCCCTCCAGGGGATGTTCCCAACGAAGGGATTGAATTCTGATCTCCCATGTAGCAGGTGTATTTTTTTTTTTTTTTTTTTTACCATCTGAGCCATCAGGAAACCCTTAAAATGGGCTTCCTCTGACACTATGTTTTTCATATTTGTAAGATCAAATGGGATCTATTTATTGATTTCCATGACTCTCCTTCTTTTTAAAACAGACAAAACCCATTTATTGTAAGTATCCTAATGCCTCTGTCTGCAGTTACTAAAATCTATGCCACTTCTACCTGAGTTTCAGGTCTCAAGGGAATTTTAGTATGATTTTTCTTACCTTCATTAGATTAACATGTTCTTAACGTGCTTCGGGGCTAGATCCATACTCTTTCTGTGAATTGGCTGCTCATGTCTTTAAACATGTCTTCATAAATTTAAGGCCAAGTGATACATCTTTCTTATAAAGTGTTGGCTCGTGCCTCTTGCCCATTTTTCTATTGGTTTTGAAGATATTCTAACAATTCTAAGAGTCATATTTTGGGTTTGCTTACTGAGTGCTTTTTCTATCACTTAAAATGTTCAGCAGTGTGATGGACCCTGGATGAGTAAGCAACAAATGAACAACAGGATGTGAACACTTCACAGGTAACCCAGGAAGACCCACTAAGCCAACAAACTGTCCCCAGGGGTGCACCTCGGGCTCGTTGACCCTACGAGTCAATTGGAAAAACAAGGACAGAGGTGGAGCACACAATCCATTCCCCTTTCCTCCAGAGCCAACCAGCTCAATGAGAGACCATGGGAACTAGATGCACAGGACAGGATGACTCAGTTTTTTGTCCAAGAAGCTGGAAGCTTGTGGCAGCTGCTCATGGAAATGAATTCCGCCTTGGTTTCAGCTGTGAAGTAACCTCCAAGGGAGCTTCCAGCAAGAAAACAAGATGAGAAAAGAGGTTTGTAAGGGCACGAGTTGAGAGGACCTATGCCTACAAGGCTCACACAGTTCTGGGCAAGCTCCACCCCTTGCTGGTTATACTAATAAGCCACAGGTGGGCATTTCCTGCATGGTATCCCCCCAGCAAAACATGAAACAGGCATTTCTCTGGCCCTTCCCCATCTCCCTGTTGAAACACAAGCCTAGGTAGTACTATACTGAGGTGACCCTGAGTCCTAGACTTGAAATGAGACAGCTCCTTGTGGAGCAAGGGCAAGTGTATTCGCTGCATTCTCAGAGCCTGAAGACAAAGGTTTCCGACTGGAGACCAGAAAATGGAGGCGAACTTCGGGAACACTGAGAAAAGGAGGCGAGATGGAAAGTTTTCTGTCGGCTGGCTTAAAATTCAATGGGCTTCAAGGTGCATTAAGACCATATTGCAGGACGAACAAGCAATGATTTTCGCTTCCACAGACACTTAAACACAACCTAGTTGTCATGGAGGGAGTAAAGGCTAGATATGAAAAGCTAGGTAATGCTGAAAGCTTAGAGAGAACAGAATGAATTACAGAGGAGAGTGGTTGTGGGGCAAGGTTAGGAGGAGATGCATTGTGCCTGCTGAGTGACCCATCAGAGTTGAGATAGAGGTGAGGGTGGCTGTTGAGAGTGGAGGCCTCTTGAGGGCATTACAAATGCATCTATTCTCCCAGCATATCATCTAAATTGCTCCCCATCCTCCGCTAGCCATGTCAGGATGGGTCTGTCTGTTGTCAAAGCTCACCCAGGGCCACCATTGGCTGGGGAAGAAACTTGATGACCACATAAAGCATGAGGGTGAGGCTCCATGGGTACGGATAGATATAAGTGTGCTCAGGGGCTCTGAGCAGATCACTGAGAGTCCTCCAAATGACTGAGTTGACTGGGAAGCCACAAGGCTCCAGAGTAGTTATGGAACACCCACCTCCTCTTACCCAGGAGAAGATGAAGACCTCCTATCAATTGAGGTCCAGAAAAAACTGTCAATGTGAATTGAACCCAGCCAAACTCCTCTTGCTCATCGACCACAACCCAGAAGACACCCTCCCCTGTCCTTGCCTGGCACATAACACTTCTCGGCCCACAAACCTTCTCGTGAAGCCATCGTTCCCAACTGTCTTCACATTCTTCCCTAAACTAGTGCCATTCTTGCTCCCTGTCTTGTTTTCACCAGGTGACCAGGGTAACCTTGAGGGTGAAAAATCCCTTTCCGACAAAGCTGGCCAAGAAAACTTCTCTTAAGACCCCCACCAAAAAAAAGCTTAAGAAAAGCAAATGTTCAATGCTCTGTAGCCAGAGTTCCAAGGGCGAATAAGTGGCTGAAACAGAAGGAACCAGAGGAGATCCCAGAGACCATGGAGACGCCTGCCATTGCAGCTAATAAGAAGGAACCAGAGGAGGTCCCAGAGACCATGGAGACCCCAGTCATTCAAGCTAATCACAATGAATCAGAAGAGGTCCCAGAGACCATGGAGACCCCTGTGATTCTAGCTAATCAGAACGAACCAGAGGAGGTCCCAGAGACCATGGAGACCCCTGCCATTCCAGCTGGACCAGTGGACAGCCAGTGACTTTGGGCCATGGCTAGACACCTCAGAAATTCTTGGGGGTCTGGCCGCTGAGTACTGGCCAAAAGTACAAATGCTGAATATTATAGCAACTGCATACACTAATAACGAAAATTAAAAAAAAAAAAATCAAGCTGATGTGAAATTATGTTTGTCTCTGAGCTCTCTGATAGTGGGGGGCAGAGAGGGCAGGGAAGGGATAAGTGTGTGAGGAGGGAGGGAGATGGGTTCTGCGGAGTTGAAGATGGGACCAGAAGGTCCAGTTTCCCAAAATGTAGGGGGAAGCACTGGTTCCACTGAGCTTCAAAGACTTGCTTGCCATGGGAGAAAAGGAAGAGGACTTTGAGTTTCTCTGTGTGAGTTCAGAGATGGACACTTAGCTGGGGAGCTGTGTCGTGTGTGTGTGGGGCAGTGCCATTTGTTCAAAAGGCATACAAAGGAGCTGCCCAATCAAAAGAATGGAATATTGACATTTGCAGCAACATGGAAGGTAGAATATTGAGTAAAATTACTCAGACAGAGATTGAAAAACACTGTATGGTATCACTTATAAAATGTAAACATACCACAAAGTAGAGAATATGATAATAATGGATGTCCACAAATATAGAGAAGCATATACTGGTTACCAGTGGGAAGGGGAAGAGGGTGGGGCAATACAGAGGTGGGGGTGTGGGAGGCAAGCAGTGATAGTTAGGTGGAAGATGAGCTCAGGGATGCATTGTACAACTTGGGGAATAGAGCCAGGACTTTCTCATAACTATAAATTGAAAGCAAGCTTTAACAGTTGTATAATCAGACAGAAAAAGAAAGAACGACAGGGGGAGGAAGGAGGGAAGCAAGGAAGAAAAAGAAGGGTGTTTCTGGAGGTCAAAAAGTCAATACTAATTAGGCCCTTCTTATCAAAGGATTCTATTTTATTTTATTTTAATTTATTTATATTAATTGGTGGGTATTTACTTTACAATATTGTGGTGGTTTTTGCCATTCATTGACATGAATCAGCCATGGGAGTACATGTATTCCCAATCCTGATTCCCCCTCACATCTTCCTAACAATCCAATCCCTCTGGGTCAGCCCAGTGAACCAGCTCTGGGCACCCTGTCTTATGCATCGAACATGGACAGGATATTCCTTTCACATCTGATAATATACATGTTTCAATGCTATTCTCTCAGATCATACCACCCTCACCGTCTCCCACAGAGTCCAAAAGACTGTAATGTAAATCTGTGTCTCATTTGCTGTCTTGCACATAGGGTTATCATCTCCATCTTCCCAAATTCAATATATATGCCTTAGTATAGTGTATAAGTGTTTTACTTTCTGACTTACGTCGCTCTGTATAACAGGCTCCAGTTTCATCCACCTGATTAGAATGGATTCACATGTGTTCTTCTTAATGGCTGAGCAATATTCCATTGTGTCTACATATCACAGCTTTCTTACCCATTTGTCTGCTGATGGACATCTAGGTTGCTTCCATGCCCTGGTTATTGTAAACAGTGTTGTGATGAACATTGGGGCACACGGGTCTTTTTCACTTCGGGTGAATCAGGATTTGAATGAGGAGAAACCATGTTGACTATTAGCCTGTTAGTGGTAAACCCTGCTCATGAGTTTGGTTGAAGGAGTGGGTCGAAATTTGGAGATGGCTGTTTCAAACCGGCTGAGAGTGGTCAGATGGACATGTGTGGTGCTCTCCTGCTGGGGGACATCTCTGGTTGTTCTGTTCTCATCAGCAACGGAGGATTTACTTTCATTCCTTTCATTTCCCTTGTTTCCCTTTCTTCCTCTTTCCTCCCTACCTGAATTTCTTTCACAAAATTTCAATGTGCTACACTGTGCTGTACTTCATTGTTCAGCCATGTCCAACAATCTGTGACCCTATGGACTCTAGCCCCCCATGCCCCTCTGTCCATGGGGATTCTCCAGGCAAGCATACTGGAGCAGGTTGCCATTCCCCCCTCCAGAGGATCTTCCCAACACAGGGATTGAATCTTGGTCTGCCACGTTTCAGGAAGGTTTATTTCTTTTTTTTTTACTATCCGATCCATCAGGAAACCCTTAAAATGGGCTTCACCTGACACTATGTTTTTCATATCTGTAAGATCAAATGGGGTCTATTTTAAGATTTCCATGACTCTCCTTATTTTTAGAACACACAAAACACATTTATTTCAATTATGCTAATGTCTCTGTCTGCAATTACTAAAATCTATGCCACTTCTGCCTGAGTTTCAGTTCTCAAGGGAATTTTAGTATGATTTTTCTTACAATCGTTCAATTTAATATGTTCTTAACGTGGTTCCGGGCTAGTTCCATACTCTTCTTGTGAATTGGCTGCTCATGCCTTTAAACATGTCTTCATAAATTTAAACGCCCGTGATACATCTTTCTTATAAAGTGTTGTCTCGTGCCTCTTGCCCACGTTTCTATCAGGTTTTCAGATCTTCTAACAATTCTAAGAGTAACCTTTTTGGTTTGTTTACGGAGTGCTTTTTCTACTTCTTAAAATGTGCAGCAGTGTAATGGACCCTGGGTGAGTATGCAAAAAATGGACAACTGGATGTGAACAGTTCACAGGAAACCCAGGAAGACCCACTAAGCCAACAAACTGTCCCCAGGGGTGCACTTCAAGCTGGTTAACCCTTCGAGTCAATTGGAAAAACGAGTAGTGAGGTGGAGCACACAATCCATTCCCCTTTCGTCCGGAGCCAACAAGATCAATGAAAGACCATGGGAACTAGATGCACAATACAGGATGACTTAGTGTTTAGTCGAAGCAGTTGGAAGCTTGTGGCAGCTCTACATGGAAATGGATTCCAGCTTGGTATTGGCTGTGAGGTAAGCTCCAAGGGAGCTTCTAGCAAGAAAACAAGATGAGAAAAGAGATTTGTGAGGGCACCTGTTGTGAAGAACTTTGCACACAAGGCTCACACAGCTCTGGGCAAGCTCCACCCCTTGCTGGGAATACTAATCAGACACAGGTGGGCATTTCTTGTGTGGGATTCCCAGCACAACCCGAAACATGCATTTCTCTGCCCCTTCCCCATCACCCAGTTCAAACCCAAGCCTGGGTAGTACTCCTGGTGAGGTTACCCTGAGTCTCAGACTTGAAACGAGAAGGCTCCGTGTGAAGCAAGGGCAAGTGTATTCAGTGCATTCTCACAGCCTGCAGACAAGGGTTTCCAACCGGAGACCAGAAAATGGAAGGAAGCTCCGGGAACACTGAGACAAGGAGCCGGGATAGAAAAGTTTATGTCAGCTGGCCCAGAATTCAATGGGCTTCAAGGTGCATTAAGACCACATTGCAGGAGGAACGTTGAATGATTCTCGCTTCCATAGACACTTAAAAACAACCTAGATCTCATGGAGGTAGTTTAGGCCAGATATGAAAAGCTAGATAATGGTGAAAGCTGAGAGAGTACAGAATGAATGCCCGAGGAGTGCGGCTGTGGGGCATGGTCGGGAGGAGATGCACTCTGCCTGCTGTGTGACCCATCAGAGTTGACATAGAGATGAGGGTGGCAAGTGAGCTTGGAGGCCTCTTGAGGTCATGACTCCTCATTTCTCCCAGCAAGTCATCTGAATTGCTCCCCATCCTCCGCTGGACATGTCAGGATGGGGCTTTGTGATGTCAAGGCTCACCCAGGGCCACCATTGGCTGGAGAAGCGACTTGCTGCCCTCATAAAGCATGAGGGTGAGGCTCCATGGGTACGGATAGATATAAGTGTGCTCAGGGGCTCTGAGCAGATCACTGAGAGTCCTCCAAATGACTGAGTTGACTGGGAAGCCACAAGGCTCCAGAGTAGTTATGGAACACCCACCTCCTCTTACCCAGGAGAAGATGAAGACCTCCTATCAATTGAGGTCCAGAAAAAACTGTCAATGTGAATTGAACCCAGCCAAACTCCTCTTGCTCATCGACCACACCCCAGAAGACACCCTCCCCTGTCCTTGCCTGGCACATAACCCTTCTCGGCCCACAAACCTTCTCGTGAAGCCATCGTTCCCAACTGTCTTCACATTCTTCCCTAAACTAGTGCCATTCTTGCTCCCTGTCTTGTTTTCACCAGGTGACCAGGGTAACCTTGAGGGTGAAAAATCCCTTTCCGACAAAGCTGGCCATGAAAACTTCTCTTAAGACCCCCACCAAAAAAAAGCTTAAGAAAAGCAAATGTTCAATGATCTGTAGCCAGAGTTCCAAGGGCAAATAAGTGGCTGAAACAGAAGGAACCAGAGGAGATCCCAGAGACCATGGAGACGCCTGCCATTGCAGCTAATCAGAAGGAACCAGAGGAGGTCCCAGAGACCATGGAGACCCCAGTCATTCAAGCTAATCACAATGAATCAGAAGAGGTCCCAGAGACCATGGAGACCCCTGTGATTCTAGCTAATCAGAACGAACCAGAGGAGGTCCCAGAGACCATGGAGACCCCTGCCATTCCAGCTGGGCCAGTAGACAGCCAGTGACTTCGGGCCATGGCTAGACACCTCAGAAATGCTTGGGGGTCTGGCCGCTGAGTACTGGCCAAAAGTACAAATGCTGAATATTATAGCAACTGCATACACTAATAACGAAAATTTAAAAAAAAAAATCAAGCTAATGTGAAATTATGTTTGTCTCTGAGCTCTCTGATAGTGGGGGGCAGAGAGGGCAGGGAAGGGATAAGTGTGTGAGGAGGGAGGGAGATGGGTTCTGCGGAGTTGAAGATGGGATCAGAAGGTCCAGTTTCCCAAAATGTAGGGGGAAGAACTGGTTCCACTGAGCTTCAAAGACTTGCTTGCCATGGGAGAAAAGGAAGAGGACTTTGAGTTTCTCTGTGTGAGTTCAGAGATGGACACTTAGCTGGGGAGCTGTGTCGTGTGTGTGTGGGGCAGTGCCATTTGTTCAAAAGGCATACAAAGGAGCTGCCCAATCAAAAGAATGGAATATTGACATTTGCAGCAACATGGAAGGTAGAATATTGAGTAAAATTACTCAGACAGAGATTGAAAAACACTGTATGGTATCACTTATAGAATGTAAACATACCACAAAGTAGAGAATATGATAATAATGGATTTCCACAAATATAGAGAAGCGTATACTGGTTACCAGTGGGAAGGGGAAGAGGGTGGGGCAATACAGAGGTGGGGGTGTGGGAGGCAAGCAGTGATAGTTAGGTGGAAGATGAGCTCAGGGATGCATTGTACAACTTGGGGAATAGAGCCAGGACTTTCTCATAACTATAAATTGAATGCAAGCTTTAACAGTTGTATAATCAGAAAGAAAAGGAAAGAAAGACAGGGGGAGGAAGGAGGGAAGCAAGGAAGAAAAAGAAGGGTGTTTCTGGAGGTCAAAAAGTCAATACTAATTAGGCCCTTCTTATCAAAGGATTCTATTTTATTTTATTTATATTAATTGGTGGGTATTTACTTTACAATATTGTGGTGGTTTTTGCCATTCATTGACATGAATCAGCCATGGGAGTACATGTATTCCCAATCCTGATTCCCCCTCACATCTTCCTAACAATCCAATCCCTCTGGGTCAGCCCAGTGAACCAGCTCTGGGCACCCTGTCTTATGCATCGAACATGGACTGGATATTCCTTTCACATCTGATAATATACATGTTTCAATGCTATTCTCTCAGATCATACCACCCTCACCGTCTCCCACAGAGTCCAAAAGACTGTAATGTAAATCTGTGTCTCATTTGCTGTCTTGCACATAGGGTTATCATCTCCATCTTCCCAAATTCAATATATATGCCTTAGTATAGTGTATAAGTGTTTTACTTTCTGACTTACTTCGCTCTGTATAACAGGCTCCAGTTTCATCCACCTGATTAGAGTGGATTCACATGTGTTCTTCTTAATGGCTGAGCAATATTCCTTTGTGTCTACGTACCACAGCTTTCTTACACATTTGTCTGCTGATGGACATCTAGGTTGCTTCCATGCCCTGGTTACTGTAAACAGTGTTGTGATGAACATTGGGGCACACGGGTCTTTTTCACTTCGGGTGAATCAGGATTTGAATGAGGAGAAACCATGTTGACTATTAGCCTGTTAGTGGTAAACCCTGCTCATGAGTTTGGTTGAAGGAGTGGGTCGAAAGTTGGAGATGGCTGTTTCAAACCGGCTGAGAGTGGTCAGATGGACATGTGTGGTGCTCTCCTGCTGGGGGACATCTCTGGTTGTTCGGTTCTCACCAGCAACGGAGGATTTACTTTCATTCTTTTCATTTCCTTGTTTCCCTTTCTTCCTGTTTCCTCCCTACCTGAATTTCTTTCACAAAATTTCAATGTGCTACACTGTGCTGTACTTCATTGTTCAGCCATGTCCAACAATCTGTGACCCTATGGACTCTAGCCCCCCATGCCCCTCTGTCCATGGGGATTCTCCAGGCAAGCATACTGGAGCAGGTTGCCATTCCCCCCTCCAGAGGATCTTCCCAACACAGGGATTGAATCTTGGTCTCCCACGTTTCGGGAAGGTGTTTTTCTTTTCTTTTTTTTTTTTTTGCTATCCGATCCATCAGGAAACCCTTAAAATGGGCTTCACCTCAGACTATGTTTTTCATATCTGTAAGTTTAAATGGGGTCTATTTTAAGATTTCCATGACTCTCCTTATTTTTAGAACACACAAAACACATTTATTCCTATTATCCTAATGTCTCTGTCTGCAATTACTAAAATCTATGCCACTTCTGCCTGAGTTTCAGTTCTCAAGGGAATTTTAGTATGATTTTTCTTACCATTGTTCAATTTAATATGTTCTTAACGTGGTTCCGGGCTAGTTCCATACTCTTCTTGTGAATTGGCTGCTCATGTCTTTAAACATGTCTTCATAAATTTAAACGCCAGTGATACATCTTTCTTATAAAGTGTTGTCTCGTGCCTCTTGCCCACGTTTCTATCAGGTTTTCAGATCTTCTAACAATTCTAAGAGTAACCTTTTTGGTTTGTTTACAGAGTGCTTTTTCTACTTCTTAAAATGTGCAGCAGTGTAATGGACCCTGGGTGAGTAAGCAAAAAATGGACAACTGGATGTGAACAGTTCACAGGAAACCCAGGAAGACCCACTAAGCCAACAAACTGTTCCCAGGGGTGCACTTCAAGCTGGTTAACGCTTCGAGTCAATTGGAAAAACGAGTACTGAGGTGGAGCACACAATCCATTCCCCTTTCGTCCGGAGCCAACAAGATCAATGAAAGACCATGGGAACTAGATGCACAGTACAGGATGACTTAGTGTTTAGTCGAAGCAGTTGGAAGCTTGTGGCAGCTCTACATGGAAATGGATTCCAGCTTGGTATTGGCTGTGAGGTAAGCTCCAAGGGAGCTTCTAGCAAGAAAACAAGATGAGAAAAGAGATTTGTGAGGGCACCTGTTGCGAAGAACTTTGCACACAAGGCTCACACAGCTCTGGGCAAGCTCCACCCCTTGCTGGGAATACTAATCAGACACAGGTGGGCATTTCTTGCCTGGGATTCCCAGCACAACCTGAAACATGCATTTCTCTGCCCCTTCCCCATCACCCAGTTCAAACCCAAGCCTGGGTAGTACTCCTGGTGAGGTTACCCTGAGTCTCAGACTTGAAACGAGAAGGCTCCGTGTGAAGCAAGGGCAAGTGTATTCAGTGCATTCTCACAGCCTGCAGACAAGGGTTTCCGACCGGAGACCAGAAAATGGAGGGAAGCTCCGGGAACACTGAGACAAGGAGCCGGGATAGAAAAGTTTATGTCAGCTGGCCCAGAATTCAATGGGCTTCAAGGTGCATTAAGACCACATTGCAGGAGGAACGTTGAACGATTCTCGCTTCCACAGACACTTAAAAACAACCTAGATCTCATGGAGGTAGTTTAGGCCAGATATGAAAAGCTAGATAATGGTGAAAGCTGAGAGAGTACAGAATGAATGCCCGAGGAGTGTGGCTGTGGGGCATGGTCGGGAGGAGATGCACTCTGCCTGCTGTGTGACCCATCAGAGTTGACATAGAGATGAGGGTGGCAAGTGAGCTTGGAGGCCTCTTGAGGTCATGACTCCTCATTTCTCCCAGCAAATCATCTGAATTGCTCCCCATCCTCCGCTGAACATGTCAGGATGGGGCTTTGTGATGTCAAAGCTCACCCAGGTCTACCTTTGGCTGGGGAAGAGACTTGCTGCCCTCATAAAACATGAGGGTGAGGCTCCATGGGTACGGATAGATATAAGTGGGCCCAGGGACTCTGAGCAGATCACTGAGAGTCCTCCAAATGACTGAGGTGACTGGGAAGCCACAAGGCTCCAGAGTAGTTATGGAACACCCACCTCCTCTTACCCAGGAGAAGATGAAGACCTCCTATCAATTGAGGTCCAGAAAAAACTGTCAGTGTGAATTGAACGCAGCCAAACTCCTCTTGCTCATCGACCACACCCCAGAAGACACCCTCCCCTGTCCTTGCCTGGCACATAACCCTTCTCGGCCCACAAACCTTCTCGTGAAGCCATCGTTCCCAACTGTCTTCACACTCTTCCCTAAACTAGTGCCATTCTTGCTCCCTGTTTTGTTTTCACCAGGTGACCAGGGTAACCTTGAGGGTGAAAAATCCCTTTCCGACAAAGCTGGCCAAGAAAACTTCTCTTAAGACCCCCACCAAAAAAAGCTTAAGAAAAGCAAATGTTCAATGCTCTGTAGCCAGAGTTCCAAGGGCGAATAAGTGGCTGAAACAGAAGGAACCAGAGGAGATCCCAGAGACCATGGAGACGCCTGCCGTTGCAGCTAATCAGAAGGAACCAGAGGAGGTCCCAGAGACCATGGAGACCCCAGTCATTCAAGCTAATCACAATGAATCAGAAGAGGTCCCAGAGACCACGGAGACCCCTGTGATTCTAGCTAATCAGAACGAACCAGAGGAGGTCCCAGAGACCATGGAGACCCCTGCCATTCCAGCTGGACCAGTGGACAGCCAGTGACTTCGGGCCATGGCTAGACACCTCAGAAATGCTTGGGGGTCTGGCCGCTGAGTACTGGCCAAAAGTACAAATGCTGAATATTATAGCAACTGCATACACTAATAACGAAAATTAAAAAAAAAAAATCAAGCTGATGTGAAATTATGTTTGTCTCTGAGCTCTCTGATAGTGGGGGGCAGAGAGGGCAGGGAAGGGATAAGTGTGTGAGGAGGGAGGGAGATGGGTTCTGCGGAGTTGAAGATGGGACCAGAAGGTCCAGTTTCCCAAAATGTAGGGGGAAGCACTGGTTCCACTGAGCTTCAAAGACTTGCTTGCCATGGGAGAAAAGGAAGAGGACTTTGAGTTTCTCTGTGTGAGTTCAGAGATGGACACTTAGCTGGGGAGCTGTGTCGTGTGTGTGTGGGGCAGTGCCATTTGTTCAAAAGGCATACAAAGGAGCTGCCCAATCAAAAGAATGGAATATTGACATTTGCAGCAACATGGAAGGTAGAATATTGAGTAAAATTACTCAGACAGAGATTGAAAAACACTGTATGGTATCACTTATAAAATGTAAACATACCACAAAGTAGAGAATATGATAATAATGGATGTCCACAAATATAGAGAAGCATATACTGGTTACCAGTGGGAAGGGGAAGAGGGTGGGGCAATACAGAGGTGGGGGTGTGGGAGGCAAGCAGTGATAGTTAGGTGGAAGATGAGCTCAGGGATGCATTGTACAACTTGGGGAATAGAGCCAGGACTTTCTCATAACTATAAATTGAATGCAAGCTTTAACAGTTGTATAATCAGAAAGAAAAGGAAAGAAAGACAGGGGGAGGAAGGAGGGAAGCAAGGAAGAAAAAGAAGGGTGTTTCTGGAGGTCAAAAAGTCAATACTAATTAGGCCCTTCTTATCAAAGGATTCTATTTTATTTTATTTTAATTTATTTATATTAATTGGTGGGTATTTACTTTACAATATTGTGGTGGTTTTTGCCATTCATTGACATGAATCAGCCATGGGAGTACATGTATTCCCAATCCTGATTCCCCCTCACATCTTCCTAACAATCCAATCCCTCTGGGTCAGCCCAGTGAACCAGCTCTGGGCACCCTGTCTTATGCATCGAACATGGACTGGATATTCCTTTCACATCTGATAATATACATGTTTCAATGCTATTCTCTCAGATCATACCACCCTCACCGTCTCCCACAGAGTCCAAAAGACTGTAATGTAAATCTGTGTCTCATTTGCTGTCTTGCACATAGGGTTATCATCTCCATCTTCCCAAATTCAATATATATGCCTTAGTATAGTGTATAAGTGTTTTACTTTCTGACTTACTTCGCTCTGTATAACAGGCTCCAGTTTCATCCACCTGATTAGAGTGGATTCACATGTGTTCTTCTTAATGGCTGAGCAATATTCCATTGTGTCTACGTACCACAGCTTTCTTACCCATTTGTCTGCTGATGGACATCTAGGTTGCTTCCATGCCCTGGTTATTGTAAACAGTGTTGTGATGAACATTGGGGCACACGGGTCTTTTTCACTTCGGGTGAATCAGGATTTGAATGAGGTGAAACCATGTTGACTAGTAGCCTGTTAGTGGTAAACCCTGCTCATGAGTTTGGTTGAAGGAGTGGGTCGAAATTTGGAGATGGCTGTTTCAAACCGGCTGAGAGAGGTCAGATGGACATGTGTGGTGCTCTCCTGCTGGGGGACATCTCTGGTGGTTCTGTTCTCATCAGCAACGGAGGATTTACTTTCATTCTTTTCATTTCCTTGTTTCCCTTTCTTCCTGTTTCCTCCCTACCTGAATTTCTTTCACAAAATTTCAATGTGCTACACTGTGCTGTACTTCATTGTTCAGCCATGTCCAACAATCTGTGACCCTATGGACTCTAGCCCCCCATGCCCCTCTGTCCATGGGGATTCTCCAGGCAAGCATACTGGAGCAGGCTGCCATTCCCCCCTCCAGAGGATCTTCCCAACACAGGGATTGAATCTTGGTCTCCCACGTTTCGGGAAGGTGTTTTTCTTTTCTTTTCTTTTTTTTTTTTTTTTTTTTTTTGCTATCCGATCCATCAGGAAACCCTTAAAATGGGCTTCACCTCACACTATGTTTTTCATATCTGTAAGTTTAAATGGGGTCTATTTTAAGATTTCCATGACTCTCCTTATTTTTAGAACACACAAAACACATTTATTCCTATTATCCTAATGTCTCTGTCTGCAATTACTAAAATCTATGCCACTTCTGCTTGAGTTTCAGTTCTCAAGGGAATTTTAGTATGATTTTTCTTACCATTGTTCAATTTAATATGTTCTTAACGTGGTTCCGGGCTAGTTCCATACTCTTCTTGTGAATTGGCTGCTCATGTCTTTAAACATGTCTTCATAAATTTAAACGCCAGTGATACATCTTTCTTATAAAGTGTTGTCTCGTGCCTCTTGCCCACGTTTCTATCAGGTTTTCAGATCTTCTAACAATTCTAAGAGTAACCTTTTTGGTTTGTTTACAGAGTGCTTTTTCTACTTCTTAAAATGTGCAGCAGTGTAATGGACCCTGGGTGAGTAAGCAAAAAATGGACAACTGGATGTGAACAGTTCACAGGAAACCCAGGAAGACCCACTAAGCCAACAAACTGTTCCCAGGGGTGCACTTCAAGCTGGTTAACGCTTCGAGTCAATTGGAAAAACGAGTACTGAGGTGGAGCACACAATCCATTCCCCTTTCGTCCGGAGCCAACAAGATCAATGAAAGACCATGGGAACTAGATGCACAGTACAGGATGACTTAGTGTTTAGTCGAAGCAGTTGGAAGCTTGTGGCAGCTCTACATGGAAATGGATTCCAGCTTGGTATTGGCTGTGAGGTAAGCTCCAAGGGAGCTTCTAGCAAGAAAACAAGATGAGAAAAGAGATTTGTGAGGGCACCTGTTGCGAAGAACTTTGCACACAAGGCTCACACAGCTCTGGGCAAGCTCCACCCCTTGCTGGGAATACTAATCAGACACAGGTGGGCATTTCTTGCCTGGGATTCCCAGCACAACCTGAAACATGCATTTCTCTGCCCCTTCCCCATCACCCAGTTCAAACCCAAGCCTGGGTAGTACTCCTGGTGAGGTTACCCTGAGTCTCAGACTTGAAACGAGAAGGCTCCGTGTGAAGCAAGGGCAAGTGTATTCAGTGCATTCTCACAGCCTGCAGACAAGGGTTTCCAACCGGAGACCAGAAAATGGAAGGAAGCTCCGGGAACACTGAGACAAGGAGCCGGGATAGAAAAGTTTATGTCAGCTGGCCCAGAATTCAATGGGCTTCAAGGTGCATTAAGACCACATTGCAGGAGGAACTTTGAATGATTCTCGCTTCCACAGACACTTAAAAACAACCTAGATCTCATGGAGGTAGTTTAGGCCAGATATGAAAAGCTAGATAATGGTGAAAGCTGAGAGAGTACAGAATGAATGCCCGAGGAGTGCGGCTGTGGGGCATGGTCGGGAGGAGATGCACTCTGCCTGCTGTGTGACCCATCAGAGTTGACATAGAGATGAGGGTGGCAAGTGAGCTTGGAGGCCTCTTGAGGTCATGACTCCTCATTTCTCCCAGCAAGTCATCTGAATTGCTCCCCATCCTCCGCTGGACATGTCAGGATGGGGCTTTGTGATGTCAAAGCTCACCCAGGGCCACCATTGGCTGGGGAAGAGACTTGCTGCCCTCATAAAGCATGAGGGTGAGGCTCCATGGGTACGGATAGATATAAGTGTGCCCAGGGGCTCTGAGCAGATCACTGAGAGTCCTCCAAATGACTGAGTTGACTGGGAAGCCACAAGGCTCCAGAGTAGTTATGGAACACCCACCTCCTCTTACCCAGGAGAAGATGAAGACCTCCTATCAATTGAGGTCCAGAAAAAACTGTCAATGTGAATTGAACCCAGCCAAACTCCTCTTGCTCATCGACCACACCCCAGAAGACACCCTCCCCTGTCCTTGCCTGGCACATAACCCTTCTCTGCCCACAAACCTTCTCGTGAAGCCATCGTTCCCAACTGTCTTCACACTCTTCCCTAAACTAGTGCCATTCTTGCTCCCTGTCTTGTTTTCACCAGGTGACCAGGGTAACCTTGAGGGTGAAAAATCCCTTTCCGACAAAGCTGGCCAAGAAAACTTCTCTTAAGACCCCCACCCAAAAAAGCTTAAGAAAAGCAAATGTTCAATGCTCTGTAGCCACAGTTCCAAGGGCGAATAAGTGGCTGAAACAGAAGGAACCAGAGGAGATCCCAAAGACCATGGAGACGCCTGCCGTTGCAGCTAATCAGAAGGAACCAGAGGAGGTCCCAGAGACCATGGAGACCCCAGTCATTCAAGCTAATCACAATGAATCAGAAGAGGTCCCAGAGACCACGGAGACCCCTGTGATTCTAGCTAATCAGAACGAACCAGAGGAGGTCCCAGAGACCATGGAGACCCCTGCCATTCCAGCTGGACCAGTGGACAGCCAGTGACTTCGGGCCATGGCTAGACACCTCAGAAATGCTTGGGGGTCTGGCCGCTGAGTACTGGCCAAAAGTACAAATGCTGAATATTATAGCAACTGCATACACTAATAACGAAAATTAAAAAAAAAAAAAAAATCAAGCTGATGTGAAATTATGTTTGTCTCTGAGCTCTCTGATAGTGGGGGGCAGAGAGGGCAGGGAAGGGATAAGTGTGTGAGGAGGGAGGGAGATGGGTTCTGCGGAGTTGAAGATGGGACCAGAAGGTCCAGTTTCCCAAAATGTAGGGGGAAGAACTGGCTCCACTGAGCTTCAAAGACTTGCTTGCCATGGGAGAAAAGGAAGAGGACTTTGAGTTTCTCTGTGTGAGTTCAGAGATGGACACTTAGCTGGGGAGCTGTGTCGTGTGTGTGTGGGGCAGTGCCATTTGTTCAAAAGACATACAAAGGAGCTGCCCAATCAAAAGAATGGAATATTGACATTTGCAGCAACATGGAAGGTAGAATATTGAGTAAAATTACTCAGACAGAGATTGAAAAACACTGTATGGTATCACTTATAAAATGTAAACATACCACAAAGTAGAGAATATGATAATAATGGATGTCCACAAATATAGAGAAGCATATACTGGTTACCAGTGGGAAGGGGAAGAGGGTGGGGCAATACAGAGGTGGGGGTGTGGGAGGCAAGCAGTGATAGTTAGGTGGAAGATGAGCTCAGGGATGCATTGTACAACTTGGGGAATAGAGCCAGGACTTTCTCATAACTATAAATTGAATGCAAGCTTTAACAGTTGTATAATCAGAAAGAAAAGGAAAGAAAGACAGGGGGAGGAAGGAGGGAAGCAAGGAAGAAAAAGAAGGGTGTTTCTGGAGGTCAAAAAGTCAATACTAATTAGGCCCTTCTTATCAAAGGATTCTATTTTATTTTATTTATATTAATTGGTGGGTATTTACTTTACAATATTGTGGTGGTTTTTGCCATTCATTGACATGAATCAGCCATGGGAGTACATGTATTCCCAATCCTGATTCCCCCTCACATCTTCCTAACAATCCAATCCCTCTGGGTCAGCCCAGTGAACCAGCTCTGGGCACCCTGTCTTATGCATCGAACATGGACTGGATATTCCTTTCACATCTGATAATATACATGTTTCAATGCTATTCTCTCAGATCATACCACCCTCACCGTCTCCCACAGAGTCCAAAAGACTGTAATGTAAATCTGTGTCTCATTTGCTGTCTTGCACATAGGGTTATCATCTCCATCTTCCCAAATTCAATATATATGCCTTAGTATAGTGTATAAGTGTTTTACTTTCTGACTTACTTCACTCTGTATAACAGGCTCCAGTTTCATCCACCTGATTAGAATGGATTCACATGTGTTCTTCTTAATAGCTGAGCAACATTCCATTGTGTCTACGTACCACAGCTTTCTTACCCATTTGTCTGCTGATGGACATCTAGGTTGCTTCCATGCCCTGGTTATTGTAAACAGTGTTGTGATGAACATTGGGGCACACGGGTCTTTTTCACTTCGGGTGAATCAGGATTTGAATGAGGTGAAACCATGTTGACTAGTAGCCTGTTAGTGGTAAACCCTGCTCATGAGTTTGGTTGAAGGAGTGGGTCGAAAGTTGGAGATGGCTGTTTCAAACCGGCTGAGAGAGGTCAGATGGACATGTGTGGTGCTCTCCTGCTGGGGGACATCTCTGGTTGTTCTGTTCTCACCAGCAACGGAGGATTTACTTTCATTCCTTTCATTTCCCTTGTTTCCCTTTCTTCCTGTTTCCTCCCTACCTGAATTTCTTTCACAAAATTTCAATGTGCTACACTGTGCTGTACTTCATTGTTCAGCCATGTCCAACAATCTGTGACCCTATGGACTCTAGCCCCCCATGCCCCTCTGTCCATGGGGATTCTCCAGGCAAGCATACTGGAGCAGGCTGCCATTCCCTCCTCCAGAGGATCTTCCCAACACAGGGATTGAATCCTTGTCTCCCACGTTTCAGGAAGGTTTCTTTTCTTTTTTTTTTATTTTTACTATCCGATCCATCAGGAAACCCTTAAAATGGGCTTCACCTGACACTATGTTTTTCATATCTGTAAGATCAAATGGGGTCTATTTTAAGATTTCCATGACTCTCCTTATTTTTAGAACACACAAAACACATTTATTCCTATTATCCTAATGTCTCTGTCTGCAATTACTAAAATCTATGCCACTTCTGCCTGAGTTTCAGTTCTCAAGGGAATTTTAGTATGCTTTTTCTTACCATCGTTCAATTTAATATGTTCTTAATCTGGTTCTGGGCTAGTTCCATACTCTTCTTGTGAATTGGCTGCTCATGTCTTTAAACATGTCTTCATAAATTTAAACGCCAGTGATACATCTTTCTTATAAAGTGTTGTCTCGTGCCTCTTGCCCACGTTTCTATCAGGTTTTCAGATCTTCTAACAATTCTAAGAGTAACCTTTTTGGTTTGTTTACGGAGTGCTTTTTCTACTTCTTAAAATGTGCAGCAGTGTAATGGACCCTGGGTGAGTAAGCAAAAAATGGACAACTGGATGTGAACAGTTCACAGGAAACCCAGGAAGACCCACTAAGCCAACAAACTGTTCCCAGGGGTGCACTTCAAGCTGGTTAACCCTTCGAGTCAATTGGAAAAACGAGTACTGAGGTGGAGCACACAATCCAATCCCCTTTCGTCCGGAGCCAACAAGATCAATGAAAGACCATGGGAACTAGATGCACAGTACAGGATGACTTAGTGTTTAGTCGAAGCAGTTGGAAGCTTGTGGCAGCTCTACATGGAAATGGATTCCAGCTTGGTATTGGCTGTGAGGTAAGCTCCAAGGGAGCTTCTAGCAAGAAAACAAGATGAGAAAAGAGATTTGTGAGGGCACCTGTTGCGAAGAACTTTGCACACAAGGCTCACACAGCTCTGGGCAAGCTCCACCCCTTGCTGGGAATACTAATCAGACACAGGTGGGCATTTCTTGCGTGGGATTCCCAGCACAACCTGAAACATGCATTTCTCTGCCCCTTCTCCATCACCCAGTTCAAACCCAAGCCTGGGTAGTACTCCTGGTGAGGTTACCCTGAGTCTCAGACTTGAAACGAGAAGGCTCCGGGTGAAGCAAGGGCAAGTGTATTCAGTGCCTTCTAACAGCCTGAAGACAAGGGTTTCTGACCTGAGACCAGAAAATGGAGGGAAGCTCCGGGAACACTGAGACAAGGAGCCGGGATAGAAAAGTTTATGTCAGCTGGCCCAGAATTCAATGGGCTTCAAGTTGCATTAAGACCACATTGCAGGAGGAACGTTGAATGATTCTCGCTTCCACAGACACTTAAAAACAACCTAGATCTCATGGAGGTAGTTTAGGCCAGATATTAAAATCTAGATAATGGTGAAAGCTGAGAGAGTACAGAGTGAATGCCCGAGGAGTGTGGCTGTGGGGCATGGTCGGGAGGAGATGCACTCTGCCTGCTGTGTGACCCATCAGAGTTGACATAGAGATGAGGGTGGCAAGTGAGTTTGGAGGCCTCTTGAGGTCATGACTCCTCATTTCTCCCAGCAAATCATCTGAATTGCTCCCCATCCTCCGCTGGACATGTCAGGATGGGGCTTTGTGATGTCAAAGCTCACCCAGGGCCACCATTGGCTGGGGAACAGACTTGCTTCCCTCATACGGCATGAGGTTGAGGCTCCATGGGTATGGATATATATAAGTGTGCTCAGCGGCTCTGAGCAGACCACTGTGAGTCCTCCAAATGACTGAGTTGACTGGGAAGCCACAAGGCTCCAGAGTAGTTATGGAACACCCACCTCCTTTTACCCGGGAGAAGATTAAAACCTCCTATCAATTGAGGTCCAGAAAAAACTGTCAAGGTGAATTGAATCCAGGCAAATTCCACTTGCTCATCGACCACACCGCAGAAGACACCCTCCCCTGTCCTTGCCTGGCACTTAACCCTTCTCTGCCCACAAACCTTCTCGTGAAGCCATTGTTCCCAACTGTCTTCACACTCTTCCCTAAACTAGTGCCATTCTTGCTCCCTGACTTGTTTTCATCAGGTGACCAGGGTAACCTTGAGGGTGAAAAATCCCTTTCCGACAAAGCTGGCCAAGGAAACTTCTCTTAAGACCCCCACCAAAAAAAAAGCTTAAGAAAATCAAATGTTCACTGCTCTGTAGCCAGAGTTCCAAGGTCGAATGACTGGCTGAATCAGAAGGAACCACAGGAGATCCCAGAGACCATGGAGACCCCTGCCTTTGCAGGTAATCAGAATGAACCAGAGGAAGTCCCAGAGACCATGGAGACCCATGCCATTCTAGGTAATCAGAACGAACCAGAGGAGGTCCCAGAGACCATGGAGACTCCTGCCATTCCAGCTGGACCAGTGGACAGCCAGTGATTTCGGGCCATGCTTAGACACCTCAGAAATGCTTGGGGGTCTGGCCGCTGAGTACTGCCCAAAAGTACATATCCTGAATATTATAGCAACTGCATACAAAATAACGAAAATAAAATTAAAAAAAAAAAAAAAATCAAGCTGATGTGAAATTATGTTTGTCTCTGAGTTCTCTGATAGTGGGGGTCAGAGAGGACAGTGAAGGGATAAGTGTGTGAGGACGGAGGGAGATGGCTTCTGTGGAGTTGGAGATGGGGCCAGAAGGTCCAGTTTCCCACAATATAGGGGGAAGAACCAGTTCCAGCCTGAGCTTCAAAGACATACTTGCCATGGGAGAAGAGGAAGAGGACTTTGAGTTTCTCTGTGTGAGTTCAGAGATGGACACTTAGCTTGGGAGATGTGTCGGGTGTGTGTGTGTGTGGGGGGGGGGGGGCAGTGCCATTTGTTCAAAAGGCATACAAAGGAACTTCCCCATCAAGAGAATGTAATTTTGACATTTGCAGCAAAATAGAAGGTAGAATATTGAGTAAAATAACTCAGACAGACATTGACAAATAATGTATGATATCACTTGAAGAATTTAAACATACCAAAAAGTAGAGAATATGATAAAAATGGAGGCACCCAGATATAGAGAAGCATCTACTGGTTACCAGTGGGGAGGGGAAGAGGGCAGGGCAATTCCGAGGTGGGAGAGTAGGAGGCACACAGTGATTGTTAGGTGGAAGATGAGCTCAGGGATGCATTGTACAACATGGGGAATAGAGCCAGGACTTTGTCATAACTATAAATGGAAAGCTAGCTTTAACAGTTGGATAATCAGAAAAAAAAAAAAAGGAAAGAAAGAGGGGGCGGGAAGAAACGAAGGAAAAGAATGGCGTATTTGGAGGTCAAAATGTCAATACTTATTAAGCCCTTTTTATCAAAAGATTCTATTTTTTTATTTTATTTTATTTATTTTAATTGGTTGGTATTTACTTTACAATATTGTGGTGGTATTTGCCATACATTGACATGAATCAGCCATGGGAGAACGTGTATTCCCCATCCTGATTCTCGCTAACATATTTCTCCCATCCAATCCCTCTGGGTCAGTCCAGTGACCATTCCTGGCCACCCTGTCTTATGCATCGAACATGGACTAGCTATTCCTTTCACATATGATAATATATATGTTTCAGTGCTGTTATCTCAAATCATCCCACTCTCGCCGTCTCCTACAGAGTGCAAACACTTCTGCAAATCTGTGTCTCTTTTGCTGTCTCCCATATAGGGTTATCAACTCCATCTTCCTAAATTCAATATATATGCCTTAGTATAGTGTATTGGTGTTTTTCATTCTGACTTACTTCGCTCTGTATAACAGGCTCCAATTTCATCCACCTCATGAGAATGGATTCACATGTGTTCTTCTTAATGGCTGAGCAATATCCCCTTGTGTCTATGTACCACAGCTTTCTTACCCATTTGTCTGCTAATGGACATCTAGGTTGCTTCCATGTGCTGATTATTGTAAACAGTGCTGTGATGAACATTGGTGCACACGTGTCTTTTTCACTTCTGGATGAATCAGGATTTGAATGAGGAGTAACCATGATGACTATTAGCCTGGTAGTGGTAAACCCTGCACATGAGTGTGGTTGAAAGTGTGGGACCAATGTTGGAGATGGTTGTTTCAAACCGGCTGCGAGTGCTCAGATGGAAATATGTGGTGCTGTCCTTCTGGGGGACATCTCTGGTTGCTCTGTTCTCACCAGCAATGGAGGATTTTCTTTCCTTCCTTTCATTTCCCTTGTTTTCTTTTCTCCATCTTTCTTCCCTACATAATTTCTTTCACAAACATTCACTGTGCTGCTCTCTGTTGTGCTTCGTTGTTCAGCCATGTCCATCTCTTTGTGACCCCAGGGCCTGTAGCCTGCCAGGTTCCTCTGTCCATGGGGTTTTTCTGAGCAAGCATACTGGAGCAGGCTGCCATTCCCCCCTCCAGGGGATCTTCCCAACCCCGGGATTGAATCCTTGTTTCCCATGTTACAGGTGTTTCTTTCTTTTTTTTTTTTTTTTATTACTATCTGAGCCATCAGGAAATGCTTAAAATGGGCTTCATCTGACATTATGTCTTTCATATCTCTAAGATCCAAAGGGGTGTATTTTATGATTTCCATGACTCTCCTTATTTTGAAAAGACACAAAACACATATATTTCAAGTATCCTAATGTCTCTGTCTGCAATTACTAAATTCTCTGTCACTTCTGCCTGAGTTTCAGTTCTCAAGGGAATTTTAGGATGATTTTTCTTATCTTCGTTGGATTTAATATGTTCTTAACGTGGTTCGGGGCTAGTCCCATGCTTTTCCTTGTGAATTGGCTGCTCATGTCTTTAAACATGTCTTCATAAATTTAAAGGCCAATGATACATCTTTTCTATGAAGTGTTGGACCCTGCCTCTTGCCCATTTTTCTATCACGTTTTAAGATATTCTAAAAATTCTAAGAGGCATCTTTTGGGTTTGTTTGCAGCCTGAATTTTCTACCGCTTAAAATATTCAGCAGCATGATGGACCTTGGGTGAGTAACCAACAAATTCACAACCGGATGTGAACACTTCACAGGAAACACAGGAAGACCCACTAAGCCAACAAACTGTCCCCGGGGTGCACCTTAGGCTGGTTGACCCTAACAGTCAATTTGAAAAACGAGGACGGAGGTGGAACACACAATCTATTCCCCTTTCCTCCAGAGCCAAACAGCTCAATGAGAGACCATGGAAACTAGATGCATAGGACAGGATGACTCAGTGTTTCATCCACGAAGCTGGAAGCTTGTGGCAGCTGCACATGGAAATGAATTCCACCTTGGTGTTGGCTGTGAGGTAAGCTCCAAGGGAGCTTCTAGCAAGAAAACAAATTGAGAAAAGAGATTTGTGAGGGCACGTGTTGCGAAGACCTTTGCACACAAGGCTCACACAGTTCTGGGCAAGCTCCACCCCTTGCTGGGAATACTAACTAGCCGCAGGTGGGCATTTCCTGCATGGGATCCCGCAGCACAACCTGAAACATGCATTTCTGTGCCCCTTCCCCATCACCCTGTTGAAATCCAAGCCTGGGTAGTACTCCTAGAGAGGTGACCCTGATCCTGGACCTGAAACGAGACAGCTCCTTGTGGAGAAATGTCAAGTGTATTCACTGCATTCTCACAGCATGAACAAAAGGGTTTCCGACTGGAGACCAGAAAATGGAGGGGCGCTCCGGAAACCCTGAGACAAGGAGGCGGGATGGAAAGGTTTCTGTCAGCTGGCCCCGAATTCAGTGGGTTTCAAGGTGCATTAAGACCACATTGCAGGACGAATGCACAGTGATTCTCACGTCCACAGATACTTAAAGACAACCTAGTTGTCATCGTGGGAGTTTAGGCAAGATATGAAAAACTAGACAATGGTGAAAGCTGAGAGAGAAAAGAATGAATGCCCGAGGAGTGTGGCTGTGGGGACAAGTTTGGGAGGAGATGCACTGTGCCGGCTGTGTGACCCATCAGAGTTGACATAGATGTGAGGGTGGCAGATGAGTTTGAAGGCCTCTTTAAGGCATTACTAATGCCTCGTTTCTCACGGCCAATCAGCTGAATTCCTCCAAATTGTCTGCTAGACATGTCAGGAAGGGTCTTTGTGATGTCAAACCTCACCCAGGGCCACCAATGGATGGGCAAAAGACTTGCTGACCTCATAAAGTATGAGGGTGTGGCTCCATGTGGACGGGTATATATAGGGGTGCTCAGGGGCTCTGAGCAGACCACTGTGAGTCCTCCAAATGACTGAGGTGACTGGGAAGCCACAAGGCTCCCAGAGTAGTTATGGAAAACCCACCTCTTTTTACCCAGGATAAGATGAAGACCTCCTATCAATTGAGGTCCAGAAGAAAATATCAAGGTGAACTGAACCCAGCCAAACTCATCTTGCCCATCGACCCCACCCCAGAAGACATCCTCCCCTCTCCTTGCCTGGCACATAACCCTTCTCTCCCCACACCCCTTCTCCTGAGGCCATCCTTTCCACCTGTCTTCACACTCTTCCCTATACCAGTGCCATTCTTGCTCCTTGTCTTGTTTTCTCCAGGTGGCCAGGGTAAGCATCAGGGTGAATAATCCCATTCCGGCAAAGCTGCACAAGAAAACTTCTCTGAAAATTCCCACCACAAAAAAGCTTAAGAAAATCAGATGCTCAAAGCTCTGTAGCCAGAGTTGCAAGGCGAATGAACAGATGAATCAGAAGGAACCAGAGGCGGTTCCAGAGACCATGGAGACCTCTGCATTTCCAGTTATTCAGAATCAACCAGAGGAGGTCCCAGAGACCATGGAGACCCCTGTCATTCCAGGTATCCAGAAGGAATCAGAGTAGGTCCCAGACACCATGGAGACACCTGCATTTCCAGCTAATCAGAATGAATCAGAGGAGGTTCCAGAGACCATGGAGACCCATGCATTTCCAGCTAATCAGAACGAACCAGAAGAGGTCCCAGAGACCATGGATACCCCTGCGATTCCAGCTAATCAAAACGAACCAGAGGAGGTCCCAGAGACCATGGAGACCCCTGCCATTCCATATGGACCATTGGACAGCCAGTAACTTCGGGACAAGGCTAGACACCTCAGAAATGCTGGGGGTCTGGCCCCTGAATACTGGCCAAAAGTACAGATGGTTAATATTATAGCAACTGCATACAGTAATAACAAAAATAAAATAAAATCAAGCTGATGTGAAATTCTGTTTGTCTCTGAGATCTCTGATAGTGGGGGGCAGAGAGGGCAGCGAAGCGATAAGTGTGTGATGAGGGATGGAGATGGCTTCCTGCAGTTGGATTTGGGACCAGAAGATCCAGGTTGCCAGAAAGTAGGGGGAAGAACTGGTTCCAGACTGAGCTTCAGAAACACACTTCCCATGGGGAAGAGGAAGTAGACTTGGAGTTTCTCTGTATGAGTGCAGAGATGGACATTTAGCTGGGGAGCTGTGTCGTGTTGGGGGTGTGGGGCAGTGCCATTTGTTCAAAAGGCATACAAAGGAGCTGCCCCATCATAAGAATGGAATATTGACTTTTGCAAGAACATGGAAGGTAGAATATTGAGTAATATAACTCAGACAGAAATTGACATTTACTGTATGATATCACTTATAGAATGGAAACATACCGCAAAGAAGAGAATATGATAATAATGAAGGTGCACAAATATAAAGAAGCATCTACTGGTTACCAGCCGGGAGGGGAAGAGGATGGGCAATACAGAGGTGGGGGAGTGGAAGACACTCAGTGATGGTTAGGTGGAAGATTAGCTCAGCGATGCATTGTACAACATGGGGAATAGAGCCAGGACTTTGTCATAAGTATAAAAGGAAAGCAAGCTACAACAGTTTTATAATCAGAAAGAAAAGGAAGAAAAGAGGGAAGGGAGGGAAGAAAGGAAGAAAAGAAGGGCGTTTTCGGAGGTCAAAAAGTCAATACTGATTAGGCCCTTTTATCAAAGGATTCTATTTAATTTTACTTTATTTATTTTAATTGGTGGGTATTTGATTTACAATATTGTGGTGGTATTTGCCATGCATTGACATGAATCAGCCATGGGAGTACATGTATTCCCCATCCTGATTCCCCCTCACATCTTCCTTCCAATCTAATCCCTCTGGGTCAGCCCACTAAACCAGTCCTGGGTACCCTGTCTTATGCATTGAACACGGACTGGCTATCTTTTCACATATGATTATATACATGTTTCAATGCTATTCTCTCAGATAATCCCACCTTCGCTGTTTCCCACAGAGTCCAAAGACTGTTCTGTAAATCTGTGACTCTTTTGCTGTCTCCCATATAGAGTTATCATCTCCATCTTCCTAAATTCAATATATATGCCTTAGTATAGTGTAATGGTGTTTTTCTTTCTGACTTACTTCGTTTTGTATAATAGGCTTCAGTTTCATCCACCTCAGTAGAATGGATTCACATATGTTCTTCTTAATGGCTGAGCAATATTCCATTGTGTCTTTGTACCACAGCTTTCTTACCCATTTGTCTGCTGATAGACATCTAGGTTGCTTCCATGCCCTGGTTATTGTTAACAGTGCTCTGGTGAACATTGGGGCACAAGTGTCCTTTTCACTTCTGGGTGGATCAGTATTTGAATGTAGAGAAAGCATGATGACTATTAGCCTGTTAGTGGTAAACACTGCACATGAGTTTGGTTGAAGGAGTGGGACCAAAGATGGAGATGGTTGTTTCACACTGGCTGAGAGTGCTCAGATGGTCATGTGTGATGCTGTCCTGCTGGCGGACATCTCTGGTTGCTCTGTTCTCACCAACAACGGAGGATTTACTTTCATTCCTTTCATTTCCCTTGTTTCCCTTTCTGCCTCTTTCCTCCCTACCTGAATCTCTTTCACAATCATTCAATGTGCTACGCTGTGCGGTGCTTCGTTTTTCAGCCATGTCCAACTCTTTGTTACCCCATGGACTGTAACCTGCCAGGATCCTCTGTACATGGGGGTTCTGCAGGCAAGCATATTGGAGAAGGCTGCCAATTCCCCTCCATTGCATCTTCCAAACCAAGGGATTGAATCCTGATTTCCCATGTTGCAGGTGGGACTTTTTTTTTTTTTTTTGTCTGAGCCATCTGGAATTACTTAAAATCAGCTCGTGTGACACTATCACATATTTCTGATCTGGCAGATATTTCATCTTTAAGCCAAATGGGGACTATTTTAGGATTTCCATGTCTCCCCTTACTTTTAGAACACACAAAACACACTTATTCCAAGTATCTTAATGTCTCTCCCTGGAATTACTAAAATCTATACCACTTCTGCCTGTGTTTCAGGTCTCAAGGGAATTTTAGTGTGATTTTTCTTAACTTATGAGATTTAATATATCCTTAACGTGGATCGGGGCTAGTTCCATGCTCTTCTTGTGAATTGGCTGCTCATGTCTTTAAACGTGTCTTCATAAATTTAAAGGCCAGTGATACATCTTTCTTATAAAGTGTTGGCTCGTGACACTTGGCAATTTTTTTATCAGGTTTAAGATCTTCTATAAATTCTAAGAGTCATCTTTTGGGTTTGTTTAGAGCATGCTTTTTCTACCTCTTAAAATGGTCAGCAGTGTGATGGACCCTGGGTGAGTAAGCAACAAATGGACAACAGGATATGAACACATCACAGGAAAACCAGGAAGAAGCACTTAGCCAACAAACTGTCCTCAGGGGTGCACTTCAGGCTGGTTGACCCTACGAGTCAATTGGAAAAACGAGGACTGAGGTGGAGCACACAATGCATTCCCCTTTCTTCCAGAGCCAGCCATCACAATGAGAGACCATGGGAACTAAATGCACAGACAGGATGACTCAGTGTTTCATCCAAGAAGCTGGAAGCTTGTGGCAGCTGCTCAGGGAAATGAATTCCACCTTCGTTTTGGCTGTGAGGTAAGCTCCAAGGGAGCTTCCAGCAAGAAAACAAGATCAAAAAGAGATTTGTGAGGACACGTGTTGAGAAGACATTTGCACACAAGGCTCACACAGCTCTGGGCAAGCTTCACCCCTTGCTGGGAACACTAACTAGCCGCAGGTGGGCATTTCCTGCATGGGATCCCCCAGGACAACCTGAAACATGCATTTCTGTGCCCCTTCCCCATCACACTGTTCAAACCCAAATCTGGGTAATACTCCTAGTGAGGTGACCCTGAGTCCTACTCCTGAAACGAGACATCTCCCTGTGGAGCAAGGGCAAGTGTATTCACTGCATTCTCACAGCCTGAAGACAAGGGTATGCGAATGGAGACCAGCAAGTGGAGGTGAGCTCCGGAAACCCTGAGACAAGGAGGCGGGATGGAACGGTTTCTGTCAGCTGGCCCAGAATTCAATGGGCTTCAAGGTGCATTAAGACTATATTGCAGGATGAATGAGCAATGATTCTCACTTCTACAGACACTTAAAGATAACCTAGATGTCATCGAGGAAGTTTAGGCAAGATATGAAAAGCTAGACAATGGTGAAAGTGAGAGAGAACAGAATGAATGCCCGAGGAATGTGGCTGTGGGGCAAGGTTGGGAGGAGATGCACTCTGCCTGCTGTGTGATCCATCAGAGTTGACATAGAGGTGAGGGTGGCAGGTGAGTTAGGAGGCCTCTTGAGGGCATTACTAATGCCTCATTTCTCCCAGCATATCATCTGAATTGGTCCCCATCCTCTGCTAAACATGTCAGGATGGTGCTTTGTGATGTCAAAGCTCACCCAGGGCCACCATTGGATTTGGAAGAGACTTCTTGACCTCATAAATCATGAGGGTGTGGCTCCATGGGGACGGGTATATATAGGGGTGCTCAGGGGCTCTGAGCAGACCACTGTGAGCCCTCTAAATGCCTGAGGTGACCGAGAAGCCACAAGGTTCCAGAGTAGTTATGGAACACCCACCTCCTGCTACCCAGGAGAAGATGAAGAACTCCTATCAATTGAGGTCCAGAAAAAAATGCCAAGGTGAACTGAAGCCAGCCAAACTCCTCTTGCCCATCGACCCCAGCCCAGAAGACATCCTCCTCTGTCCTTGCCTGGCACATAACCCTTCTCTGCCCACACCCCTTCTCCTGAAGCCATCCTTTCGACCTGTCTTCACACTCTTCCCTAAACCAGTGCCATTCTTGCTCCCTGTCTTGTTTTCTCCAGGTGGTCAGGGTAACCATGAGGGTGAATAATCCCATTCCGGCAAAGCGGCCCAGGAAAACTTCTCTGAAAACTCCAACCAAAAAAGGTTAAGAAAATCAGATGCTCAAAACTCTGTAGCCAGAGTTCCAAGGGGAATTAACAGCTGAATCAGAAGGAAACAGAGGAAATCCCAGAAACCATGGAGACCCCTGACATTCCAGGTAATCAGAAGGAACCAGAGGACTCCCAGAGACCATGAGACCCGAGTCATTCCAGCTAATCAGAATGAATCAGAGGAGGTTCCAGAGACCTTGGACACGCCTGCATTTACAGGTAATGAGAATGAACCACAGAAGGTCCCAGAGACCATGGAGACCCCTGCAATTTCAGCTATTCAGAACTAACCAGAATACGTCCCAGAGAACATGGCGACCCCTGCCATTCCAGCTAATCAGAACGAACCAGAGGAGATCCCAGAGACCATGGAGACCCCTGCCATTCCAGCTGGACCAGTGGACAGCCAGTGACTTCGGGGTATGGCTTGAGACCTCAGAAATGCTCTGGGGTCTCACCTCTGAGTAATGGCCAACAGTACAGATGCTGAATATTATAGCAACTACATACATTAATAACGAAAATAAATAAAATAAACCTGATGTGAAATTATATTTTCTCTGAGTTCTCTGATAGTGGGGGGCAGAGAGGGCAGGGAAGGGAGTGTGTGAGGAGAGAGGGAGATGGCTTCTGTGGAGTTGGAGATGGAAACAGAAGGTCCAGATTGCCAGAAAGTGGGGGGAAGAACTGGTTCCAGACTGAGCTTCAGAAGAGGAAGCAGACTTGGTGTTTCTCTGTGTGAGTGCTGAGATGGACACTTAGCTGGGGAACTGTGTCGTGTTGCGGCAGGGGGAGGGGGTGTGTGGCAGTGACATTTGTTCAAAAGGCATATAAAAGGAGCTGCCCCATCAAAAGAATGGAATATTGACATTAGCAGCAACATGGAAGGTAGAATATTTAGTAAAATAACTCAGAAAGAGCTAGAAAAATACTGTGATATCAAATATAGAATCTAAAGATACCTCAAAGTAGAGAATTTGATAAATAGAGGTGCACAGATATAGAGAAGCACCTACTGGTTACCAGCGGGGAGGTGAAGATCGAGGGGCAATACAGACGTGGGGGAGTTGGAGGCACGCAGTGTTAGTAAGGTGGAATATGAGCTCAGGGATGCATTGTACAACATGGGGAATAGAGCCAGGACTTTGTCATAACTATAAATTGAAAGGAAGCTTTAACAGTTGTATAATAAGAAAAGAAAGGAAAGAATGTTGGGGAAAGAAGGAGGGAAGAAAGGAAGGAAAAGAATGAGGTTTTGGAGGTCAAAAGTCCAATACTGATTAGGCCCCTTTTGGCAAAGGAATATATTTTACTTTATTTATTTTTATTGTTGGGTAATTACTTTACAATATTGTTGTGCTTTTTGTCGTACATTGGCAGGAATCAGACAGGGGGATACATGTGTTCCCCATCCTGATCACCCCTCCCACCTCCCTCCCCATCCCATCCATCGAGGTCAGCCCAGTGCACCAGCCCTGAGCACCCTGTCTTATGTATTGAACATGGACTGGCTTTCCCTTTCGCATATGATAATATACATGTTTCAATGCTATTCTTTCAGATCATCTCACCCTCTCCGTCTCCACCAGAGTCCAAAAGACTGTTCTGTAAACCTGTGTCTCTTTTGCTGTCTCCCATATAGGGTTATAATCTCCATCTTCCTAAATTGAATATATATGCCTTAGTATAGGTTATTGGTGTTTTTCTTTCTGAATTACGTTGCTCTGTATAATAGGCTCCATCCAGTTTGATACACCTCATTAGAATGGATTAACATGAGACCATTTTAATGGCTGGGCAGTATTCCATTGTGTCTATATACCACAGCTTTCTTACCCATTTGTCTGTTGATGGACATCTAGGTTGCTTCCATGCCCTGGTTATTGTAAACAGTGCTGGGATGAACATTGGGGCACGCATGTCTTTTTCACTTCTGGGTGAATCACTATAGGAATGAGGAGAAACCATGATGACTATTAGCCTGTTAGTGGTAAACCCTGCACATGAGTTTGGTTGAAGGAGTCGGACTAAAGTTGGAGATGGTTGTTCCAAACAGGCTGATAGTGCTCAGATGGACATGTGTGGTGTTGTCCTGCTGGGGGACATCTCTGGTTGCTCTGTTCTCACCAGCAATGGAGGATTTTCTTTCCTTACTTTCATTTGCCTTGTTTCCCTTTCACCCTGTTTCCTCCGTACATGAATTTCTTTCACAAATATTCAGTGTGCTGCGCTGTGCTGTGCTTCTTTGTTCAGCCATGTCCAACTCTTTCTGACCCCATGAACTGTAGCCTGCCAGGCTCCTCTGTCCATGGGGATTCTCCAGGCAAGCATACTGGAGCAGGCTGCCATTCCCCCCTCCAGGGGATATTCCCACCCAGGGATTTAATCCTTTTTCCCTTGCTGCACTTGTTTTTTTTTTTTTTTTTCCTGAGCCACGAGGAATTCCTTAAAATCAGCTTCATCTGACACTATCACATTATTCTTGTCTGACAGAGATTTGATCTTTAAGCGAAATGGGGTCTATTTTAGGATTTCCATGTCTCTCCTTACTTTTAGAACACACAAAACACATTTATTCCAAGTATCCTAATGTCTCTTTCTGAAATTACTAAAATCTATGCCACTTCTGCCTGACTTTCAGGTCTCAAGGGAATTTTAGTATCATGTTTCTTACCTTCGTTAGATTTAATATGTTCTTAACGAGGCTTGGGCCTAGTTTGATACTCCTCTTGTGAATTGGCTGCTCATGTCTTTAAAATTGTCTTCATAAATTTAAAGACCAGTGATACATCTTTCTTATAAAGTGTTGGCTCTTTACTCTTGCCAATTTTTCTATCCAGTATTAAGATCTTCTAACAATTCTAAGAGTCATCCTTTGGGTTTGTTTATGGCGTGATTTTTCTATCTCTTAAAATGTTCAGCAGTGTGATGGACCCTGGGTGAGTAAGCAACAAATGGACAACAGGATGTGAACACTTAACAGGAAACCCAGAAAGACCCACTAAGCCAGCAACCTCTCCCCAGGGGTGCACCTCAGGCTGGTTGACCCTACGAGTCAATTGGAAAAACGAGGACTGAGGTGGAGCACACAATGCATTCCCCTTTCTTCCAGTGGCAGCCATCACAGTGAGAGACCATGGGAACTAGATACACAGAAAGGATGATTGGTGTTTCGTCCAAGAAGCTGGAAGCTTGTGGCAGCTGCTCATGGAAATGAATTCCACCTTGGTTTTGGCTGTGAGGTAAGCTCCAAGGGAGCTTCCAGCAAGAAAACAAGATGAGAAACGAGATTTGTGAGGGCACGTGTTTACAAGACCTTTGCACACAAGGCTCACACAGCTCTGGGCAAGCTGCACCCCTTGTTGGGAATACTAATCAGCCGCAGGTGGGCATTTCCTGCATGGGATTCCCCAGCACAACCTGAAACATGCATTTCTCTGCCCCTTCCCCATCACCCTGTTCAAACCCAAGCCTGGGGAGTACTCCTAGTGAGGTGACCCTGAGTCCTAGACTTGAAAGAGACAGCTCCTTGTGGAGCAAGGGCAAGTGTATTCACTGCATTCTCATAGCCTGAAGACAAGGGTTTCTGACTGGAGACCAGAAAATGGAGGTGAGCTCCGGGAACACTGAGACAAGGAGTCGGGATGGAGAGGTTTCTGTCGGCTGGCCCAGAATTCAATGGACTTCAAGGTGCATTAAGACTACATTGCAGGACGAACGAGCAGTGATTCTCGCTTCCACAGACACGTAAACACAACCCAGTTGTCATGGAGGTAGTTTAGGCAAGATATGAAAAGCTATATAATGGTGAAAGCTGAGAGATAAAGAATGAATGACTGAGGACTGTGGCTGTAGGGCAAGGTTTGGAGGAGATGCGCTCTGCCTGCTCTGTGACCCATCAGAGTTCACATAGAAGTGAGGGTGGCAGGTGAGTTTGGAGGCCTCTTTAGGGCATTACTAATGCCTCATTTCTCACGGCAAATCATCTGAATTGCTCCCCATCCTCTGCTAAACATGTCAGTATGGTGCTTTGTGATGTCAAAGCTCACCCAGGGCCACCATTTTCTGGCGAATAGACTTGCTGACCTCCAAAAGCATGAGGGTGAGGCTCCATGGGGACAGGTATATATAGGGGTGCTCAGGGGCTCTGAGCAGACCACTGTGAGCCCTCTAAATGCGTGAGGTTTCTGGGAAGCCACAAAGCTCCATAGTAGTTTTGGAACACCCACCTCCTGTTACTCAGGAGAAGATGAAGACCTCTTATCTATTGAGTTCCAGAAAAAAATGTCAAGGTGAATTGAACCCAGCCAAACTCCTCTTGCTCATCGACCCCACCCCAGAAGACACCCTCCCCTGTCCTTGCCTGGCATATAACCCTTCTCTGCCCACACCCCTTCTCCCAACGCCACGTTCCCTACTGTCTTCGCACTCTTCCCTAGATCATTGCCATTCTTGTTCCCTGTCTTGTTTTCTCTAGGTGGCCAGGGTAACCGTGAGGGTGAATAATCCCATTCTGGCAAAGCTGCCCAAGAAAACTTCTCTGAAAACTCCCACCACAAAAAAGCTTAAGAAAATCAGATGCTCAAAGCTCCGTATCCAGAGTTCCAAGGCGAATGAACACCTGAATCAGAAATAACCGTAGGAGGTCCCAGAGACCATGGAGCCCCCTGCCATTCCAGCTAATGAGAATGAATCAGAGGAGGTCCCAGAGACCATGAGGCCCCTTCCATTTCAGCTAATCTGATCGAACCAGAGGAGTTCCCAGCGCCCATGGAGGCCCCTGCCATTCCAGCTAATCAGAATGAATCAGAGGAGGTCCCAGAGACCATGGAGATCCCTGCATTGCCAGCTTGAGAATGAACTAGAGGAGGTCCCAGAGACCATGGAGAGCCCAGCCATTCCAGCTTATCAGAATGAACCAGAGGAAGTCCCAGAGACCATGGAGACCCCTGCCATTCCAGCTGTGCCAATGGACAGCCAGTGAATTCGGGGCATGGCTAGGCACCTCAGAAATGCTTGGAGGTCTGGCCCATGAGAACTGGCCAAAAGTACAGATGCTGAATATTATAGCAACTGCATACACTTATAACGAAAATAAAATAAAATAAAGCTGATGTGAAATTATGCTTGTCTCTGAGTTCTCTGATAGTGGGGGACAGAGAGGGCAGGGAAGGGATCAGTGTTTGAAGAGGGAGGGAGATGGCTTCTGTGGGGTTGAAGGTGGGACCAGAAGGTCCAGGTTGCCAAAAAGTAGGGGGAAGAAGTGGTTCCAGACAGCTTCAAAGACACACTCCCCATGGGAGAAGAGGAAGAGTACTTGGAGTTTCTCTGTGTGAATTCAGAGATGGACACTTAGCTGGGGAACTGTGTCCTGTGTCGGAGGCAGTGTCATTTGTTCAAAAGGCATACAAAGGAGCTGCCCCATCAAAAGAATGGAATATTGACATTTGCAGCAACATGGAAGATAGAATATTGACTAAAATAACTCAGACAGTGCTAGACAAATACTGTATAATATTACTTATAGATGTTCTGCCTGTAATCCAGATCCGTGATTGGTAAAGGAGACTCCTCGAGACAATGCAACTTTCAGTAGGGGAATTTATTACTGACTCGAACCAGTGCCTCCCGCTCTCAACAAGGGTATGAGGACGAAAAGGCCCTGAGCCCCAGTTCTCTCGGGTATTTATTGGGTACATTCGGATAGTTGGTGCAAGCGGATTGGTTACACAGTTGCAAGGCAATTTTTTTGGCCCAATCCTTGTGGGCTTTTAGCTTTCCCCTGATAGGTTCTCTTTTTCTTGCTAGGCACATGTTGATTGGCTTTCTCTAGGTGGCCTGATAATTATGCTTCTCTGGGAAACCAGGCCTACTTTTAATCTAGGCAGCCTGACATGGCGTTAGCCGTGACAGTCTCACATTTCCCCCCTGACTTTGTACTTTTTGTAGAGGAATCTTTCTCTCTACCCTGTGAAATTGGCTGATACTGTTGTCTCAATACCATAATTTGGATGGTATTTAGGCACTCTCTAATAAATGAGACCAGACGGTTTAAAATGCATGGACCAAAGGTCAGTAACAATATTAATATCATGAGTGGACCTAGGAGGGTGGAAATCAAAGTGGTCAACCAGGGGGAGCACTGAAACCAAGATTCAAACAGCCTTGTTGGGCTTTTCATTCTCTCTTCCGCTGGGCTAGTCTCTCTCTTACTTTCTGGAGAGATTTTTGTACCGGCCCTGAATGGTCGATATAGAAACAGAATTCTTCTCCCAGTGCTGCACATAATCCTCTTTGTTGCAGAAACAACAAATCGAATCCTGTCTTATTCTGTAACACTACTTCAGTCAAGGAGCTCAATATCTCCATCTATTGCAGCCCTTAGTTGATTATACTGTTTATCTTGCAACGTTTAGGCTGCAATCTCACTTCCCATTTTTATAGCACCCAATATGACTGCCAAAGTCAGGGCAGTGATTGGTTCTCGTTTTACCCGATATTGACCAGATGGGTCTAACCTAGGTTGCAGCTCTTCCTTTGAGTAATAGTTTAGCCGGGGGATCAGGTAGACTAAGACACAGAAATCTTGGGAGATATCAAGTGCTGCCTTATGGACACACGGGGTTAGTCCGGCGGAGCAAGTCTACCACCCGTTTTCTGGCGGAAGTGCCCACTGGTGATTATAACTGGGGAGGCTAGTCCTAGGGACTGAATTATTATCACCTAGGTGTTGATAAGTCTTAGGGATAGTTCCTATACAGGTGCCTATGACCGTAATGGAGCCTACTGTCAACCGGCCTGACCCAGGTCGTTGCTGCCGTCTTCAGGCCGAGACATATTATAGCAAAGCCAGCAACCGTTTGTTAAGTCTGGATGAGAGGCATTTACGGTGAGATAGGCCGAGGAGCTCATTTTCATAAGGAGATCTGTGGTGGGAACATGTTAATCCTGGGGGTTCCCATGGTGCATGGAGTTGATCTATTAGGGAGTCTTTGGGGTTGTTCTATCACCTGGTTTGGTCCTAAGGCTACTTTGGGAGCCAAATAGAGCGGTCCCTGTTTTAACTTAAGCTCAAAGTGGAATCCTGTGTCATAGCCAGTCTCGTAAAGACGGAGGCCCCAAGCTCGGTCATCATCCCCCCTGGTAAATTTTTTTTCCTTTGTCTGTGAATTTGATCTGTAATGGGAAACATTGCCCTGGACTCTGTTAGTTGGACATTTCTGGGAATTTGGGGGTGATTTTACCTGAATGAGGTCCTTGTCAGAGTTAGTGAGCAAATGGACTCTTCCCGTGGTTTCACAACCCCAAGCGGCGCAATAAAAAGAGTCAACTCCCCCACATTTTTCAATTTGGTTCTGATCCCTTCCTCCCCCCGGGGAAACATAGACAGGCACCTATTCATAGTACTGTGGGCCTTTTGGCTCACAGTTACGGGTGAGCAGACTGAAAGAGCCGTGGGCAAAGAACTTGGTCAGTTCGTGCGGACCAAACCCATTACAATCAACTGCCAGCACGCACAAATCAAAGGTCATTACTGGCAACCATGTCCCTTTGGGGGCCACGTTGGTGCCCAAATTAAGCACTTCTCCAGTCTCAGGATTGTAGATCACCCAAGTCAGGTTAGCTGGCTGATGAGGGTTGTGGCTGGTTGCAACTGGGCCGATGAAAACTGTTATCAGAAGGAGAGTTAAGAGAGCTCCCATCGTAAGAATTTCAGTTTCAAAGGAGTTGACGGGTGAGGTCTTGCTTCCCATTCTGCTTGTGCCTTATCTTGTTCTTCTGGGTGGCTTGCTGCACATGATTGCCGTGAACCCAGGGCCCAGTCCTGTCGACCTTAACAGCAGTAGGATTGGTAAGAAGAACAACATAAGGGCCTTTTCATCTAGGTTCTAATGCTTTAGATTGGTGTCATTTTACCCAAACCCAATCACCCGGGCCAATATTATGTGAGGGGATGGTCCCCGGGCTTGGACCCTCGTGTATCTCTCGAATTAATTTCCAAACTTTGCTATGCACCTTACTTAATGCCATCAGTCTTTGCTGGAATTGTCCCAAGGTAGGGGGTGGTAGGCATTTTTCCTCGAATATAGGACACACAGGAGGAGATCTTCTATACAGAATCTCAAAAGGGGTAAGATTCAGCTTATAAGGGGTGTTACACACTTGAAAGAGTGTGAAGGAAAGGAGGGTCACCAGTACCCCCAGTCTCTATTGCCAACTTTGTCTAAGTTTCTTTTAGGGTCCGATTCATTCTCTTAGCCTGTCCTGAGCTCTGGGGATTATATTCACAATGTAACTTCCATTTTGTCCCCCCGTGTACAATCTGGCTCACAAAGGCAGATCCGTTATCAGAGCCCATAGTCACTGGCAGCCTGTGCCTAGGCACTATCTCTCCTAAGATCTTTTTAGCAACCACTGTTGCTGTCTCTTCCTTAGTGGGCAAGGCTTCTACCTACCGTGAGAATGTATTTACAAGAACCAACAGATAGCGATACCCGTACTTGCCTGATCTTACCTCAGTGAAATCTATCTCTCAGTGTTGCCCTGGCTCTTTCCCTCGGTACCTCGTTCCAGTGTACTGCCTTTTCTCTGTCTTCATCAGCTGGCATGCTTTGCAAGCCTGGATTATCTCTCTTACAGTTGCGTTTTGTCGAGGGAACCTCAGGCAGGCCGTCTGTAGAAGTGTCAAGGTCTTTTTGTCCCCCAAGTGTGTAGTTGTGTGCAGGTGTTCACATAGGTGATGACCCAGGATACCAGGCAATATCAGGTTGTTGTTTTGATCTTGGTACCATCCATCTTTGTCATCCTTCTGGAGGGTGTTATCCTAATTAATCCAAACGAGGTCAGGGAGGGAATAGACGGGGACTGCCGGCAGAGTCCCCGTACCAGGAGGTGGAAGTCCCATGGCTAATATGGGGGTCGCGTAGTCCCGGCTGGCCGCTTCTTGAACGGCTGCATCAGCAGCCCGATTTCCCCATGTCCTAGGGACTTTGCCTTTCTGGTGACCGGGGGCATGTACAAGTGTTACTGCCCGGGGCAGTTGAACAGCTTTCAGGAGCCTGCGGATCTCGGGCAAATTCTTGACTTTTTTTCCCTCCACTGTTCTAAATCCCCTTTCCTGGTATATCGGACCTTGAATATGGACAGTGCTAAAAGCATATCAGCTGTCCCTAAAAATGATGACTCTCTTACCTTTTGCTTGTTCCAGAGACTGTATTAGGGCAATCCATTTTGCTTTTTGCCCAGACGTGTTTGGGGGAAGTGTCTCAGCCCATATTGTCTGTCCTGAATCATTAACTATAGCGGGCTCCCGCCTTGCTTTGTCCATCTTTTACATAGCTGCTCTCATCAGTGAAGCATACTAGCTCACTGTTGTTTAGTGACACATCAGTTAAGTCTTTTCGAGCCGCCAGGGCCTCAGCCAGTATCTCACTGCAATCATGGAGAGGGTGGTCCCTCTCTGGGTAAGGTAGAAACATGGCTGGATTCAGGAAGCAAGGGGTCTGAAAACACACCTGTGGGGCATCAAGCAGCAGGGCCTGGTAATGTGTCAAATGGGCATTGGAGATTCACTTACCTAGCGGCTGCTTTAAAACCCCTTCGATGGCGTGGGGGTGTAAACCCAGAGTTGCTGTCCATATGTCAACTTGTCAGCGTCGCGGTCAAGGAGGGCAGTGACTGCAATGATGCAGGCAAAGGGGCCACCCAGAGGCCACCGGGTATAATCGCATTGAAAGGTATGCCACCGGCCACTTCCATGGTCCCCATTGTTGCGTCAAGACCCCCTTTCCTATTCGTTGCTTTTCATCTACAAACAGCTGGGATGGCTTCTTTGGGTTAGGCAGGGCAAGGGCTGGGGCTTTTAGTAGGGCCCAAATGAGTGTCTGGAAAGCCTGTTTCATTGGCTCAGTCCAAGTCCAGTCTGGGGTCTCTCTATTATTAAATACCTTTTCAGCTGCTTTCAGTAAGTCTTGTATTTTCTGTTCTCTTAACTCCTCTATCTTTTTTAATTTTCTCTTACTATCTGGGGCTGCCTGATTCACAAACGCTAGTAGAACCGCAGCGTGTGATTCCTCAGCCTGGGGGTCTATAGGTGTATATTGCCTAAAGGCTTTCATTAGCGTCTCTAGGAAAGCTGACGGGCTCTCAGTGGGCTCTTGCCTTACTAAATTTACCTTCGCCAAATTTGTCGCTTCCTAGCTGCAGCCCGCAGGCCAATCATTAGGGTCTGGGGGTACACTCGGAGATGCTCCCTACCTTCCACTCACTCAAAATCCCAGTTAGGCCGCAACAGAGGAAACCCCTCGTCCACGAGATGAGGCTGGGAAGGTGGCCTCCCGTCGACCCCTGGGAACCGTTTCCGTGCCTCTGCCAGGATTGGCTCCCGTTCTTCCCTGGTGAAGAGCACCTGCAACAGCTGCTGGCAATCACCTAGGTGGGGTTATGAGTGAACAAAATGGAATCTAAGAGGTCAATGAGGCCTTGGGGTTTCTCCAAAAAAGGAGGATTTTGGGTTTTCCAATTTTACAGATCACTCGTGGAAAAGGGCCAGTACTGATAGGTTCACTCTCTTTCTGAGTTAGCTGGTCCCACTCGGACCGGGAGTGCCTGTACAGTAGATGAAGGTAACTCTGGGTCCCCATCATCTAGCTCACCCGTATTTCCTCTATTTCTTCTCCGGGGTCGGGGTTCCCTTATCTCTTCTGATTCATCGGAGGGGGGCCTCTTCCCACCGGGGGAACCTGCAACCGAGGAGAGGAATCTGTCGGGGGCCTAATTTCTGTCTCTAAGTCAATCAGGTTCGGGCACGAGGATTCCTGGAAGACCGGTTTTGGGCCCTTGTTCTTCTCGGCTTCTTCTGGGGGAGTGGGGGTTTCCATAATCAGGGCTTGTACATTAGGAGAATCAGGGAGTTTGTGACCAAAAGGCTTTAACCATTCAGGTAGATTTTCTACTAGATCTTGCCAGATCATAACATATGGGAGTTGGCCCAGGTGGCCCCAGGGATCAGAAGCCATAATTTTCTTTTACCACCCAAATAATAGAAGGTTGAAAAGTTCCCTGTGGAGGCCATACAACTTGGAAGGCGGGCCACTCTGCAGAGCAAAAGGTCATTAATTTACTGCTTGTAACCAGTAGCGACAGATCATACACTCTAGCCCTGACATCTGAGAAATGATCAGTCATGAGAGAGAGTGAGGTAGATTTTCCTTGCCCCATAGCAAGAGTCAGAAGAAGGTCACAGAGAATTACCACCAAAAAATCCTGTTGAGGGTTGTGGTGGCCAGGAGGTTGGGTTTGTGGTATCTATCGTGGAACTATTTGAGTGCCTTAGTCATTGCACGGAAGTTTTCTTGTTGGGGGCAGGCACCCTAAGTGTTTTTAGCCTGTTCTGTGACCCCTTATCCTTTTACAGGAGTCTTCCAGTGGGAGGCGCCCTATTAGCTCTTAAGTGCCTGTCCCGTGCCCACACAGACGGGTTTTTATTTGACCGGATTCTCGGTTTAGAATACGAGAAAAAAGAAAAGAGTTTCACCCTCTCGGACTCCCGTTACTGTGGCTGACTTGTTGGGAGGCCTTTAGAATCCGCCAGAGAGTAGGCCTGGCTGGGACTCGTCAGTAACCCCGACAACTGTCTGCCTGTTCACTGAAACTCTCAGAAATAGAAATGAGGCTCCAAGGCTTTATAGGAGGAAGTAAACAATGACACACCAGAGATCAACGACACACGCACAGATGGAGACAGGAGACAATGCCGGCAGTTATACAGACGCGAAAGGGCATAGAAAAACACATAGACAGACACACATCAGCAGACAACACAGACCTGGGGGGCGGGACCCCCTGAGTCTCACTATCCTCTGGAACAAGGGTCAACTTACCTAATGGTGTCCACTGTTCCCCAGATCCGGGCTTAGGAGAGGGGGTCTCTTTCCCACAGAGCCGGCTGCTTTCCAGCGTGTCCGCTGTCCTCGGCCTCACACCGGCCCAAACTGCCAATCCGTTCCCTCATGGAAAGCTTTCCCTCATGCCAGACACCTTCCTGCCTTTTAAAAGGGCCTCAGATTTACACTGGACTTTTTCAAACCTGCCTGAGCACCGGTGCTATTACCTGTCCTTTTTCCCCTTTGTTCCAAAGAGCATTCTTCCCCGGTCAAGGGATCCCGGACGAGCCCCCAAATGTTCTGCCCGTAGTCCAGATCCCCGATAGGGAATGAAGACTCCTCAAGACAATGCAACTTGCAATAGGGGAATTTATTACTGACTCGAGCCAGGGCCTCCCGCCCTCACCAAGTGTGTGAGGATGAAAAGGCCCCAATACCCAGTTCTGTCGGGTATTTATTGGGTACAATCGGGTAGTTGGCGCAAAAGGATTCTTTAAGAGTTGCAAGGCAATTTTTGTTGGCCCAATCTTTGTGGCCTTTCACCTTTCCCCTGATAGGTTCCCTTTTTCTTGCTAGTAACATGTTGATTGGCTGGCTCTAGGTGGCCTGGTAATTGTGTTACTCCTAATCTAGGCTGCCTGTCATGGCAGCCTCACAATAGAATCTAAACATACCGCAAAGTAGAGAATATGATAAAGATGGAGACGCACAGATATGGAGAAGCATCCCCTGGTTACCAGCGGGGAGGGGAATAGGGAGGGGCAATACAGAGGTGTGCGAGTGGGAGCCACGCAGTGTTAGTTAGGTGGAAGATGAACTCAGGAATGCATTGCACATTATGGGGAATAGAGCCAGGACGTTGTCATAACTATAAATGGAAAGCAAGTTTTTAAAGTTGTATAATAAGAAAGAAAAGGAAGGAAAGAGGGGAGAGGAAGGAGGGAAGAAAGACGGAAAAGAATGCCGTTTTTGGAGGTCAAACATCCAATACTGATTAGGCCTTTTTTGGCAAAGGAATGTATTTTATTTTATTTTGTTTATTCTAATTGGTGGGTAATTACTTTATAATATTTAAGCGGTGGGTAATTACTTTACAATATTGTGGTGGATTTTGCCATACACTGACATGAATCATCCATGGGAGTACATGTATTCCCCATCCTGATTCCCCCTCACATCTTCCTCCCAATCCAATCCCTCTGGGTCAGGCCAGTGCAACAGCCCTGAGCACACTGTCTTATGCATTGAACATGGAATGGCTATCACTTTCACATATGATAATATACATGTTTCAATGGTATTCTCTCAGATCATACCAGACTCGCCGTCTCCTACAGAGTATGAAAGACTGTTCTGTATATCTGTGTCTCTTTTGCTGTCTCCCTTATAGGGTTATCATCTCCATCTTCCTAAATTGAATATATATGCCTTGGTATAGTGTATTGGTGTTTTTCTTTCTGCCTTACTTCCCTCCTATAATAGGCTCCAGTTTCATCCACCTCATTTGAATGGATTCACATGTGTTCTTTTTAATGGCTGAGCAATATTCCATTGTGTCTGTGTACCACAGCTATCTTAGCCATTTTTCTGCTGATGGACATCTAGATTGCTTCCATGCCCTGGCTATTGTAAAATGTGCTGTGATGAACATTGGGGCACACATGTCTTTTTCACTTTTGGGTGAATCACGATTTCAATAGGAGAAACCATGATGACTATTAGTCTGTGAGTGGTAAACTCTGCACATCAGTTTGGTTGAAGGAGTGGGACCATAGTTGGAGATGGTTATTTCAAACCAGCTGAGAGTGCTCAAATGGACATGTGTGGTGCTGTCCTGCTGGGGGACATCTCTGGTGGCTGTCTTCTCACCAGCAATAGAGGATTTTCTTTCCCTCCTTTCATTTCCCTTGTTTCCCTTTCTCCCTCTTTCCTCCCTACCTGCCTTTCTTTCACAAATATTCAATGTGCTGTGCTGGGCTGTGCTTCATTGCTCAGCCATGTGTAGCTCTTTTTGAACCCATGAACTGTAGCCCGCCAGGCTCCTCTGTCCATGGGGATTCTCCAGGCAAGCATACTGGAGCAGGTTGCCATTCGCCCCTCTAGGGGATCTTCCCAACCCAGGGATTGAATCTTGGTCTCCCAGGGTGCAGGTGGGTTTTTTTTCTTTCTTTCTTTCTTTTTTTTTTTTTTTAACTGTGTGAGCCATCAGGAAACCCTTCAAATAGGCTTCAGCTGTCATTATATTTTTAATATCTGTAAGATCAGACGGGGTCTATTTTAGGATTTAAATGTCTCTCCCTACTTTTAGAACACACAAAACACAGTTATTCCAAATATCTTAATGTCTCTCTCTGCAACTACTAAAATCTATGCCACTTCTGCATGAGTTTTAGGTCTCAAGGGAATTTTAGTATGATTTTTCTTACCTACATTAGATTTAACATATTCTTAACATGGTTCGGGGCTAGCTCTTCCTGTGAATTGGCTGCTCATGTCTTTAAACATGCCTTTATAAATTTAAAGGCTATTAATACATCTTTCTTATAACTTGTTGGCTCATGCCTGTTGCCCATTTTCCTATTAGGTGTTAATATCTTCTAAAAACTCTAAGAGACACATTTTGGGTTGCTTATGTCATCCCTTTTTTACATCTTAAAATATTCAGCAGTGTGATGGAACCTGGGCGAGTAAGCAACAAGTGGACATCAAGATTTGAACACTTCACAGGAAATCCAGGAAGATCCACTCAGCCAACAAACTGTCCCCAGGGGTGCACCTCAGGCTGGTTTACCCTATGAGTCAACTGAAAAAACGGAGACTGAGTTGGAGCACACAATCCATTCACCTTTCCTCCAGAGCCAACCAGCTCAATGAGAGACCATGGGAACTAGATGCACAGGAGAGGATGACACAGTGTTTCATCCAAGAAGCTGGAAGCTTGTGGCAGCTGCTCATGGAAATAAATCCCACCTTTGTTTGGCTGTGAGGTAATCTCCAAGGGAGCTTCCAGCAAGAAAACAAATTGAGAAAAGAGATTTGTGAGGGCTCGTGTTGAGAAGAATTTCCACACAAGTCTCACACAGCTCTGTGTAAGCTCCAACCATTGCTGGGAATACTAATCAGCCACAGGTGGGCACTTTCTGCATGGAATCCCCCAGCACAACATGAAACATGCATTACTCTGCACCATCCCCAACACCCTGTTCAAACCAAGCCTAAGTAGTACTCCTAGTGAGGTGACCCTGAGTCCTAGACTTGAAACGAGACAGCTCGCTGTGGATCAAGCACAAATGTATTCCTGCATTCTCACAGCCTGAAGACAAGCGTTTCCGACTGTAGACCAGAAAACAGAGGAGCGCTCTGGGACACAGGTACATCGAGGCGAGTTGGAAAGGTTACTGTCTGCTGGCCCAGAATTCATGGGTTGCAAGGTGCATTAAGACCACATTGCAGGCGACACGAGAAAAGATTCTTGTTTCCACAGACACTTAGACACAACCTAGTTGTCATGGAGGGAGTTTAGGCAAGATATGAAAAGCTAGATAATGGTGAAAGCTGAGAGAGAACAGAATGAATGCCCGAGGAGTGTGGCTGTGGGGCAAGGTTGGGAGGAGATACACTCTGCCTGCTGTGTGACCCATCAGAGTTGACATAGAAGTGAGGGTGGCAGGTGAGTTTGGAGGCCTCTTTAGGGCATTACAAATGCCTCATTTCTCCCAGCAAATCATCTGCATTGCTCCCTATCCTCTGCTAGACATGTCAGAATGGGGTTTGTGATGGGAAAACTCACCCAGTGCCACCATTGGCTGGGGAAGAGACTTGCTGATCTCATAAAGAATGAGGGTAAGGATCCATGGGGACCTGTATATATAGCGGGGCTCAGGGGCGCTGAGCAGAACACTGTGAATCCTCCAAATGACTGAGGTGACTGGGAAGCCACAAGGCTCCAGAATATTTATGGAACACCCAGCTCCTGTTTCCCAGGATAAGATGAAGACCTCCTATCAATTGTGGTTAAGAAAAAAATATCAACGTGAGCTGAACCCAGCCAAACTCCTCTTGCCCATCAACCTCACCCAAGAAGACACCCTCCCCCGTTCTTGCCTGGCACATAACCCTTCTCTGCCCACAACCCTTCTCCTGAAGACATTGTTCCCAACTGTGTTCACACTCTTCGCTAAACCAGAGCCATTCTTTGCTCCCTGTCTTGTTTTTCCAGGTGGCAGGCTAACCGTGAGGGTGAATACAAATCCAGCAAAGCTGTAAAAGAAAATATCTCTGAAAACTCCCACCACAAAAAAGCTTAAGAAAATCAGATGCTCAAATCTCTGTATCCAGAGTTCCAAGGCGAATGAACAGCTGAATTAGAAGGAATGAGAAGATGTCCCAGAGACCATGGAGACCACTGCCATTCCAGTTATTCAGAAGGAACTGGAGGAGGTCCCAGAGACCATGGACAACCCTGCCATTCCAGGTAATCAGAAGGAACCAGACGAGGTCCCAGAGACCATGGACACCCCTGCATTTCCAGCTAATCAGAATGAAGCATAGGAGGTCCCAGAGACCATGGAGACCCCTGCCATTCCAGCTAATCAGAATGAATGAGACAAGGCCTCAGAGACCCTGGAGACTCCTGCATTTCCAGTTAATCAGAATGAAAAATAGGAGGGTCAGAGACCGTGGAGACTCCACTCATTCCAGCTAATCAGAACGATCCAGAGGAGGTTCCTGAGACCATAGAGTCCCCTGCCATTCCAGCTGGACCAGTGGACAGCCAGTGACTTCGGGGCATGGCTAGACACCTCAGAAATGTTTGGGGGACTGGCCGCTGAATACTGACAAAAACTAGAGATGCTAAATATTATAGCAACTGCATACACTCATAACGAAAATAAAATAAAATCAAGCTGATGTGAAATTAAGTTTGTCTCTGAGTTCTCTGATAGTGGGGGGCAGAGAGGGTAGAGAAGGAATAAGTGTGTGAAGAGAGAGGGAGATGGTTTCTGTGGAGTTGAAAATGGGACCAGAAGGTCCAGGTTGCCAGAAAGTAGGGGGAAGAACTTGTTCCAGACTTAGCTTCAAAGAAACATTTCCCATGGGAGAAGAGGAAGAGAACTTGGAGTTTCTCTGAGCGAGTGCAAAGATGGACACGTAGCTGGGGAGCTGTGTCGTGTGTGGGAGGGCAGTGCCATTTGTTCAAAAGGCATACAGAGGAGCTGCCCAATCAAAAGAATGGAATATTGACATTTGCAGCAACATGGAAGGTAGAATATTCAGAAAAATATCTCAGACAGACATTGACAAATACTGTATGATATCACTTAGGGAATCTAAACATACCAAAAAGTAGAGAATATGATAAAAATGGAGGCGCACAGATATAGAGAAGCATCTACTGGTTACCAGCGGGGAGGTGAAGAGGGCAGGGCAATACAGAGGTGGGGTAGTGGGAGGCACGCAGTGATAGTTAGGTGGAAGATGAGCTCAAGGATGCATTGTACAATATGGGGAATAGAGCCAGGACTTTGTCATAACTATAAGTGGAAAGCAAACTTTAACAGTTGTATAATCAGAAAGAAAGGAAAGAAAGTGGGGGGAGGAAGGAGGGAAGAAAGGAAGGAAAAGAATGGTGTATTTGGAGGTCAAAATGCCAATACTGATTAGGCCCTTTTTATCAAAGGATTCATTTTTTTTTTTTATTTTATTTTATTTATTTTAATTGGTGGGTATTTACTTTACAATATTGTGGTGGTTTTTGCCATACATTGACATGAATCAGCCATGGGAGTACATATATTTCCCATCCTGATTCCTCCTCAAACTTCTTCCCAATCCAATCCCTCTGGGTCAGCCCAGTGAACCATTCCTGGACACCCTGTCTTATGCATCGAACATGGACTGGCTATTCCTTCCACATAAGATATTATGCATGTTTCAATGCTATTTTCTCAGATCATCTCACCCTCGCCGTCTCCCAGAGAGTCCTAAAGACCGTGGTGTAAATTTGTGTCTCTTTTGCTGTCTCCCATATTGGGTTATTATCTCCAACTTCCTAAATTCAATATATATACCTTAGTATAGGGCATTGGTGTTTTTCTTTCTGACTAACTTCGCTCTGTATAATAGCCTCCAGTTTCACCCACCTCATTAGAATGGATTCACATGTGTTCTTCTGAATGGCTGAGCAATATTCCATTGTGTCTATGTATTACAGCTTTCTTACTCATTTGTCTGCTGATGGACATCTAGGTTGCTTCCATGCCATGGTTATTGTAAACAGTGCTGTGTTGAACATTGGGGCACACGTGTCTTTTTTACTTCTGGGTGAATCAGGAGTCGAATGAGGAGAAACCATGATGACTATTAGCCTGTTAGTCGTAAAGCCTGCACATAAGTTTGGTTGAAGGAGTGTGGCCAAAGTTGCAGATGGTGATTTCAAACCGGCTGAGTGTGCTCAGATGGACATGTTGGGTGCAGTCCTGCTGGGGGATATTTCTGGTTGCTCTGTTCTCACCAGAAACGGAGGATTTTCTTTGCTTCATTTCATTTCCCTTGTTTCCCTTTCTCCCTCTTTCCTCCCTACCTGAATTTCTTCACAAACATTCAATGTGCTGTGCTGTGCTGTGCTTCGTTGTTCAGCCATGTCCAAATATTTGTGACCCCATGGACTGCAGCCCAGCCAGCCTCCTCTTTTCATCAGGATTCTCCAGGCAAGCATACTTGAGCAGGCTGCTATTCAACCCTCCAGGGCATCTTCCCAACCCAGGGATTGAATCCTGGTCTCCCATGTTGAAGGTGGAATTTTTTTTTTTTTTTTTTTTTTTACTATCTGAGCCATCAGGAAACCCTTAAAATGGGTTTCATCTAACACTATGCTTTTCATATCTGTAAGATCAAATGGGGTCTATTTTATGATTTCCATGACTCTCATTATATTTAGAACACACAAAACACATTTAATCCAGGTATCCTAATGTCTCCTAATGTTTGTACTTACAATAATCTATGCCACTTCTGACTAAGTTTCAGTTCTCAAGGGGATTTTAGCATCATGTTTCTTACCTTCGTTAGATTTAATATGTTCTTAATGTGGTTCGGAGCTAGTTCCATACGCTTCTTGCAAATTGGCTGCTCATGTCTTTAAAAATGTCTTCAGAAATTTAAAGGCCAATGATATAATTTTCTGATAAAGTGTTGGCACGTGCCTCTTGCCCATTTTTCTAACAGGTTTTAACATCTTTTAACAATTCTATGAGTGATCTTTTTGGTTTGTTTACGGCATAATTTTTCTACTTCTTAAAGTGTTCAGCATGAAACGGACCCTGGGTGAGCAAGCAACAAATGGGCAACAGGATGTGAACACTTCACAGGTAATCCAGGAAGACCCACTAAGCCATCAAACTGTCCCCAGGGGTGCACCTCACGGCTGGTTGACCCTATGAGTCAATTGGAAAAACGAGGACTGAGGTGGAGCACACAATCCATTTCCCTTTCCTCCAGAGCCAACCAGCTCAATGAGAGAACATGGGAACGAGATGCACAGGACAGGATGACTCAGTGTTTCGTCCAAGAAGCTGGAAGATTTTGGCTGCTGCTCATGGAAATGAATTCCACCTTAGTTTTGGCTGTGAGGTAAGCTCCAAGGGAGCTTCCAGCAAGAAAACAAGATGAGAAAAGAGATTTGTGAGGGCACGTGTTGAGAAAACCTTTGCACATAAGGCTCACACAGCTCTGGGCAAGCTCCACCCCTTGCTGGGAATACTAATCAGCTGCAGGTCGGCATTTCCTGCCGGGGATCCTTCAGCAACACATGAAACATGCATTTCTCTGCCCCATCCACATCATCATGTTGAAACGCAAGCCTAGGTAGTACTCCTAGTGAGGTGACCCTGAGTCCTAGAGTGGAAACGAGACACCTCCCTGTGGAGAAACGGCAAGTGTATTCACTACATTCTCACAGCCTGATGACAGGGTTTCCGACTCAAAACCAGAAAAGGGAGGCGAGCTCCGGGAACACTGAGACAAGGAGGCGGGATGGAAAGGTTTCTTTCTGCTGGCCCAGAAGTCAATGGGTTTCAAGGTGCATTAAGACCACATTGCAAGAAGAACGAGCAAGGATTCTCGCATCCACAGACACTTAAGCACAACCTAGTTGTCATGGAGGGAGTTTAGGCAAGATATGAAAAGTAATATAATGATGAATGCTGAGAGGGAACAGAATGAATGTCCAAAACAGAATGCTCCCTGTTTTGTGGCTGTGGGGGAAGGTTTGGAGGAGATGCACTCTGCCTGCTGTGTGAAGCATCAGCATTAACATAGAGGTGAGGGTGGCATGTGAGTTTGGAGGCCTCTTGAGGGCAGTACTAAGGCCTCATTTCTACCACCAAATCAACTGAATTGCTCCCCATCCTCCGATAGACATGTCAGGATGGGGCTTTGTGATGTCAAACTCACCTAGGGCCACCATTGGTTGGGGAAGAAACTTCCTGAACTCATAAAGCATGAGGGTGAGGCTCCATGGGGACGGGTATATATAGGGGTGCTCAGGGGCTCTGAGCAGACAACTGTGAGTCCTCCAAATGCCTGAGGTGACTGGGAAGCCACAAGGCTCCAGAGTAGTTATGGAACACCCAACTCCTGTTACCCAGGAGAAGATCAAGACCTCCTATCACTTGAGGTCCAGAAAATATGTCAAGGTGAACTGAACCCAGCCAAACTCCTCTAACCCATTGACCCCACCCCAAGAAGACACACTCCCCTGTCCTTCCCTGGCACATAACCCTGCTCTGCCCACAGCCCTTCTCCTGAAGCCGTCATTCCAAACTGTTTTCACACTCTTCCCTAAACCAGTGCCATTCTTGCTCCCTGTTTTGTTTTCTGCAGGTCGCCAGGGTAACCATGACGGTGAATAATCCCATTGAGGGAAAGCTGCCCAAGAAACTTTCTCTGAAAACTCCCACCACAAAAAAGCTTCAGAAAATCAGATGCTGAAAGCTCTGTAGCCAGAGTTCCAAGTTAAATGAATAGCTGAATCAGAAACAACAAGAGGATGCCCTAGAGACCTCGGAGACCCCTGCCATTCTAGGTAATCAGCAGGAAAGAGAGGAGGTCCCAGAGAACATGGAGACCCCTGCCACTCCAACTAATCAGAACGAACATGAGGAGGTCCCAGAGACCATGGAGACCCCTTCATTGCCAGCTAATCAGAATGATCCAGAGGAGGTCACAGAGACCATGGAGACTCCTGCCATTTTAGTTAATCAGAAGTAACGAGAGGAGGTCCCAGAGACCATGGAGACCCAAGCCATTTCAGCTAATGAGAATGATTCAGAGGAGGTCCCAGAGACCATGGAGATGCCTGCCATTCCAGCTGGACCATAGACAGCCAGTCTATGGGCATGGCTAGACACCTCAGAAATGCTTGGGGGTCTGGCCGCTGAGTACTGGCCAAAAGTACAGATGCTGAATATTATAGCAACTGCATACATTAATAATGAAAATAAAATAAAATCAAGCTGATGTGAAATTATGCTTGTCTCTGAGTTCTCTGATAGTGGGGGGCAGACAGGGCAGGGAAGGGATCAGTGTTTGAGGAGGGAGGGAGATGGCTTCTGTGAAGTTGAAGATGGGACCAGAAGGTCCAGGTTGCCAGAAAGTAGGGGGAAGAACTGGTTCCAGACTGAGCTTCAAAGACACACTCCCCACGGGAGAAGAGGAAGAGTACTTGGAGTTTCTCTGAGTGAGTGCAGAGATGGACACTTAGCTGGGGAGCTGTCTCCTGTGTCGGAGGGCAGTGCCATTTGTTCAAAAGGCATACAAAGGAGCTGCCCCATCAAAAGAATGGAATATGAACATTTGCAGCAACATGGAAGGTGAATTTTGAGTTAAATACCTCAGACAGAGATTGACAAATACTGTATGATATCACTTATAGATGTTCTACCTATAGTCCTGATCCCCAATCAGCAAAGGGGACTCCTCGAGACAATGCAACTTTCAGTAGGGGAATTTATTACTAACTCGAACCAGGGCCTCCCACTGTCACCACGGGTATGAGGACGAAAAGGCCCTGATATCCAGTTCTCTCGGGTATTTATTGGGTACTTTCGGGTAGTTGGCACAAGTGGTTTGGTGACACAGTTGCAAGGCAACTTTTGTTGGCCCAATCCTTGTGGGCTTTTAGCTTTCCCCTGATAGGTTCTCTTTTTCTTGCTAGGCACATGTTGATTGGCTGGCTCTAGGTGGCCTGATAATTATGCTTCTCTGGGAAACCAGACCTACACCTAATTTAGGCTGCCTGTAATGGCGTTAGCCATGACAGCCTCACATTTCCCCCCTGACTTTGTACTTTTTGTAGAGGAATCTTTCTCTCTACCCTGTGAAATGGGCTGATATTGTTGTCTCAATACCATAATTTGGATGGTATTTAGGCGCTCTCTCATAAATGAGACCAGACGGTTTAAAATGCATGGACCAAAGGTCAGTAACAATATTAATATTATGAGTGGACCCAGGAGGGTTTAAATCAAAGCAGTCAACCAGGGGGAGCACTGAAACCAAGATTCAAACAGCCTTGTTGGGCTTTTCATTCTCTCTTCCGCTGGGCTAGTCTCTCTCTTACTTTCTGGAGAGATTTTTGTACCAGCCCTGAATGGTCGATATAGAAACAGAATTCTTCTCCCAGTGCTGCACATAATCCTCTTTGTTGCAGAAACAACAAATCGAATCCTGTCTTATTCTGTTACATTACTTCAGCCAAGGAGCTCAATATCTCCATCTATTGCAGCCCTTAGTTGATTATACTGTTTATCTTGCAACATTAAGGCTGCAATCTCACTTCCCATTTTTATAGCACCCAATATGACTCCAAAGTCAGGGCAGTGATTGGTTCTCGTTTTACCCGATATTGACCAGATGGGTCTAACCTAGGTTGCAGCTCTTCCTTTGAGTAATAGTTTAGCTGGGGGATCAGGTTGACTAGGACACAGAAATCTTGGGAGGCATCAAGTGCTGCCTTATGGACACACGGGGTTAGTCCGGCGGAGCAAGTCTACCACCCGTTTTCTGGCGGAAGTGCCCACTGGTGATTATAACTGGGGAGGCTAGTCCTAGGGACTGAATTATTATCACCTAGGTGTTGATAAGTCTTAGGGATAGTTCCTATACAGGTGCCTATGCCCGTAATGGAGCCTACTGTCAACCGGCCTGACTCAGGTCGTTGCTGCCGTCTTCAGGCCGAGACATATTATAGCAAAGCCAGCAACCGTTTGTTAAGTCTGGATGAGAGGCATTTACGGTGAGATAGGCCGAGGAGATCATTTTCATAAAGGGGTCTGTCGGTGGGAACATGTTAACCCTGGGGGTTTCCATGGTGCATGGAGTTGACCTATTAGGGAGTCTTTGGGGTTGTTCTATTAACTGGTTTGGTCCTAAGGATACTTTCGGTGCCAAATAGAGCGGTCCCTGTTTTAACATAAGCTCAAACCGGAATCCTGTGTCATAGCCAGTCTTGTAAAGACGGAGGCCCCAAGCTCGGTCATCATCCTCCCTGGTAATTTTTTTTTCCTTTGTCTGTGAATTTGATCTGTAATGGGAAACATTGCCCTGGACTCTGTTAGTTGGACATTTCTGGGAATTTGGGGGTGATTTTACCTGAATGAGGTCCTTGTCAGAGTTAGTGAGCAAATGGACTCTTCCCGTGGTTTCACAACCCCAAGCGGCGCAATAAAAAGAGTCAACTCCCTCACATTTTTCAATTTGGTTCTGATCCCTTCCTCCCCCCGGGGAAACATAGACTGGCACCTGTTCGTAGTACTGTGCGCCTTTTGGCTCACAGTTACGGGTGAACAGACTGAAAGAGCCTTGGGCAAAGAACTTGGTCAGTTCGTGCGGACCAAACCCATTACCGTCAGCTGCCAGCACGCACAAATCAAAGGTCATTACTGGCAACCATGTCCCTTTGGGGGCCACGTTGGTGCTCAAATTAAGCACTTCTCCAGTCTCAGGATTGTAGATCACCCAAGTCAGGTTAGCTGGCTGATGGGGATTGTGGCAGGTTGCCACAATCATTGGTGGGCCAATGAAAACTGTTCTCAGCAGGAGAGTTAAGAGGGCGCCCATCGTACGAGTTTCAGTTTCAAAGGATTTGACGGGTGAGGTCTTGCCTCCCATTCTGCTTGTGCCTTCTCTTGTTCTTCCGGGGTGGCTTGCCTCATTTAATTGCCGTGAACCCAGGGCCCAGTCCTGTCGACCTTAACAGCAGTAGGATTGGTAAGAAGAACAACATAAGGGCCTTTTCATCTAGGTTCTAATGCTTTAGATTGGTGTCATTTTACCCAAACCTAATCACCCGGGCCAATATTACTTGAGGAGATGGTCCCCCTGCTTAGGCCCTGATGTAACTCTCGAATTCATTTCCAAACATTGCTATGCACCTTACTTAATGCCATCAGTCTTTGCTGGAATTGTCCCAAGGTAGGGGGTGGTAGGCTTTTTTCCTCGAATATAGGACACACAGGAGGAGATCTTCTATACAGAATCTCAAAAGGGGTAAGATTCAGATTATAAAGGCTGTTACGCACTTGAAAGACCGTGAAGGGAAGGAGGGTCACCAGTATCCCCCAATCTCTATTGCCAACTTTGTCTAAGTTTCTTTTAGAGTCTGATGCATTCTCTCAGCCTGTCCTGAGCTCTGGGGACTATATTCACAATGTAACTTCCATTTTGTCCCCCCGTGTACAATCTGGTTCACAAAGGCAGATCCGTTATCAGAGCCCATAGTCACTGGCAGCCCATGCCTAGGCACTATCTCTCCTAAGATCTTTTTAGCAACCACTATTGCTGTCTCTTCCTTAGTGGGGAAGGCTTCTACCTACCCAGAGAAGGTATCTACCCGAACCAACAGATAGCGATACCCATACTTGCCTGATCTTACCTCAGTGAAATCTATCTCTCAGTGTTGCCCTGGCTCTTTCCCTCGGTACCTCGTTCCAGTGTACTGCCTTTTCTCTGTCTTCATCAGCTGGCATGCTTTGCAAGCCTGGATTATCTCTCTTACAGTTGCGTTTTGTCAAGGGAACCTCAGGCAGGCCGTCTGTAGAAGTGTCAAGGTCTTTTTGTCCCCCAAGTGTGTAGTTGTGTGCAGGTGTTCACATAGGTGATGACCCAGGATGCCAGGCAATATCAGGTTGTTGTTTTGATCTTGGTACCATCCATCTTTGTTATCCTTCTGGAGGTTGGTATCTTTAATCCAAAGGAGGTCAGGGAGGGAATAGACGGGGACTGCCGGCAGAGTCCCCGTACCAGGAGGTGGAAGTCCCATGGCTAATATGGGGGTCGCGTAGTCCCGGCTGGCCGCTTCTTGAACGGTCGCATCAGCAGCCCGATTGCCCCATGTCCTAGGGTCTTTGCCTTTCTGGTGACCGGGGGCATGTACAATTGTTACTGCCTGGGGCAGTTGAACAGCTTTCAGGAGCCTGCGGATCTCGGGCAAATTCTTGACTTTTTTTTTCCCTCCACTGTTCTAAATCCCCTTTCCTGGTATATCTTGAATATACCTTGAATATGGACAGTGCTCAAAGAATATCAGCTGTCCCTAAAAATGATGACTCTCTTACCTTTTGCTTTTTCCAGAGACTGTATTACGTCAATCCATTTTGCTTTTTGCCCAGACGTGTTTGGGGGAAGTGTCTCAGCCCATATTGTCTGTCCTGAATCATTAACTATAGCGGGCTCCCGCCTTGCTTTGTCCATCTTTTACATAGCTGCTCTCATCAGTGAAGCATACTAGCTCACTGTTGTTTAGTGACACATCAGTTAAGTCTTTTCGAGCCGCCAGGGCCTCAGCCAGTATCTCACTGCAATCATGGAGAGGGTGGTCCTTCTCTGGGTTAGGTAGAAGCGTGGCTGCATTCAGGAAGCAAGGGGTCTGAAAACACACCTGTGGGGCATCAAGCAGCAGGGCCTGGTAATGTGTCAAATGGGCACTGGAGATTCACTTACCCGGCAGCTGCTTTAAAACCCCTTCGATGGCATGGGGGGTGTAAACCCAGAGTTGCTGTCCATATGACAACTTGTCGGCGTGGCGGATGAGGAGGGCAGTGGCTGCAATGATGCGGAGGCAAGGGGGCCACCCAGAGGCCACCGGGTCTAATCGCATTGAAAGGTATGCCACTGGCCGCTTCCATGGTCCCCATTGTTGCGTCAAGACCCCCTTTCCTATTCGTTGCTTTCATCTACAAACAGCTGGAATGGCTTCTTTGAGTTAGACAGGCCAAGGGCTGGGGCTTTTAGTAGGGCCCAAATGAGTGTCTGGAAAGCCTGTTTCATTGGCTCAGTCCAAGTCCAGTCTGGGGTCTCTCTATTATTAAATACCTTTTCAGCTGCTTTCAGTAAGTCTTGGAATGTCTGTTCTCTTAACTCCTCTATCTTTTTTAATTTTCTCTTACTATCTGGGGCTGCCTGATTCACAAACGCTAGTAGAACTGCAGCGTTTGATTCCTCAGCCTGGGAGTCTATAGGTGTATATTGCCTAAACGCTTTCATTAGCCTCTCTATGAAGGCTGACGGGCTCTCAGTGGGCTCTTGCCTTACTAAATTTACCTTCAACAAACTTATCGCTTCCTAGCTGCAGCCCGCAGGCCAGCCATTAGCGTCTGGCGGTACACTCGGAGACGCTCCCTACCTTCCACTTGCTCAAAATCCCAGTTAGGATGCAACAGAGGAAACCCCTCATCCACGATATGAGGCTGGGCGGTTGGTCTCCCGTCGACCCTCGGCACCCGTTTCCGTGCCTCTGCCAGGATTGGCTCCCGTTCTTCCATGGTGAAGAGCACCTGCAACAGCTGCTGGCAGTCACCTAGGTGGGGTTATGAGTGAACAAAATGGAATCTAAGAGGTCAATGAGGCTTTGGGGTTTCTCCGAAAAAGGAGGATTTTGGGTTTTCCAATTTTACAGATCACTCGTGGAAAAGGGCCAGTACTGATAGGTTCACTCTCTCTCTGAGTTAGCCGGTTCCACTCGGACGGGGAGTGCCTGTACAGCAGATGAAGGTAACGCTGGGTCCCCATGATCTAGCTCACCCGTATTTCCTCTATTTCTTCTCCGGGGTCGGGGTTCCCTTATCTCTTCTGATTCATCGGAGGGGGGCCTCTTCCCACCGGGGGAACCTGCAACCGAGGAGGGGAATCTGTCGGGGGCCTAATTTCTGTCTCTAAGTCAATCAGGTTCGGGCACGAGGATTCCTGGAAGACCGGTTTTGGGCCCTTGTTCTTCTCGGCTTCTTCTGGGGGAGTGGGGATTTCCATAACCAGGGCTTGTACATTAGGAGAATCAGAGAGTTTGTGAACAACATGTTTTAACAATTCGGGCGGATTTTCAACTAGATCTTGCCAGACCATAACATATGGAACTTGGCCCGGGTCCCCCCAGGGATCAGGAGCCATAATTTTCTTTTACCACCCGAATAATAGAAGGTTTAAAATTTCCCTCTGGAGGCCATCCAACTTAGAAGGCAAGCCATTCTGCAGAGCAAAAGGTCATTAATTTACTGCTTGTAACCAGTAGCGACAGATCATACACTCTAGCCCTGACATCTGAGAAATGATCAGTCATGAGAGAGAGTGGGGTAGATTTTCCTTGCCCCATAGTGAGAGTCAGAAGAAGGTCACAGAGAATTACCACCATAAAATCCTATCGTGAGTAGTGGCGGCCTGGAGGTTGGGCTTGTGGTATGCTTTGTGGAACTATTTGAGTGCCTTACTCGTTGCACGGAAGTTTTCTTGTTGGGGGCGGGCACCCTAAGGGTTTTTAGCCCGTTCTGTGACCCCTTATCCTTTTACGGGATTCTTCCAGTGGCAGGCACCCTATTGGCTCTTAAGTGCCTGTCCCGTGCCCACACAGATGGGTTTTTATTTGGCCAGATTCTCGGCTTATAATACGAGAAAAAAGAAAAGAGTTTCACCCTCTCGGGCTCCTGTTACTGTGGCTGACTTGTTGGGAGGCCTTTAGAATCCGCCAGACAGTAGGCCTGGCTGGGACTCGTCAGTTGCCCCGACAACTGTCTGCCTTTTCACTGAAACTTTCAGAAACAGAAATAAGGCTCTAAGGCTTAGGAGGAAGTAGACAACGACACACCAGAGAACAACGAGACAGGAGACAATACCGGCAGTTATACAGATGCAAAAGGGCATAGAAAAACACATAGACAGACACACATCGGCCGACAACACAGACGTGGGGGCGGGACCCCCTGAGTCTCCCTATCCTCTGAATCAAGGGTCACCTTACCGAATGGTGTCCACTGTTTTCCAGATCCGGGCTTAGGAGAGGGGGTCTCTTTCCCACAGAGCCGGCTGCTTTCCAGCATGTCCGCTGGCCTCGATCTCATACCGGCCGGAACTGCCAATCCATTCCCTCATCGACAACTTTCCCTCACTCCAGACACCTTCCTGCCTTTTAGAAGGGCCTCGGATTTACACTGGAGTTTTCCAGAGCTGCCTGAGCACTGGTGCTATTACCTGTCCTTTTTCCCCTTTGTTCCAAAGAGCGTTCTTCGCCGGTCAAAGGATTCTGGATGAGCCCCCAAATGTTCTGCCCATAGTCCGGATCCCCAATAGGGAAAGAAGACTCCTCAAGAAAATGCAACTTGCAATAGCGGAATTTATTACTGACTCGAGCCAGGGCCTCCCGCCCTCACCAAGGGTGTGAGGATGAAAAGGCCCTGATACCCAGTTCTGTCGGGTATTTATTGGGTACAATCGGGTAGTTGGGGCAAGAGGATTGGTTACACAGTTGCAAGGCAATTTTTGTTGGCCCAATCCTTGTGGGCTTTTAGCTTTCCCCTGATAGGTTCCCTTTTTCTTGCTAGTAACATGTTGATTGGCTGGCTCTAGGTGGCCTGATAATTATGTTACTCTGGGAAACAAGGCCTTCTCCTAATCTAGGCTGTCTGTCATGGCGTTAGCCATGACAGCCTCACTATAGAATCTAAACATATCACAAACTAGAGAATATGATAAAGATGGAGACGCACAGATATGGAGAAGCATCTCCTGGTTACCAGCGGGGAGGGGAATAGGGAGGGACAATACAGAGGTGGAGGAGTGGGAGCAACGCAGTGTTAGTTAGGTGGAAGATGAACTCAGGGATACATTGCACATCATGGGGAATAGAGCCAGGACTTTGTCATAAATATAAATGGAAAGGAAGCTTTAAAAGTTGTATAATAAGAAAGAAAAGAAAGAAAGAGGGGAGAGGAAGGAGGAAAGAAAGAAGGAAAAGAATGCCATTTTTGGAGGTCAACAAGCCAATACTGATTAGGACCTTTTTGGCAAAGGAATGTATTTTATTTTATTTTATTTATTCTAATGGGTGGGTAATTCCTTTACAATATTTAATTTGTGGGTAATTACTTTACAATATTGTGGTGGTTTTTCCAAACACTGACATGAATCATCCATGGGAGTACATATATTCCCCATCCTGATTCTCCCCTCACATTTTCCTCACAAACCAATTCCTCTGGGTCAGCCCAGTGCACCAGCCCTGAGCACCCTGTCTTATGCATCGAACATGGACTGGCTATCCCTTACACATATAATAATATACAAGTTTCAAAGCTGTTCTCTCAGATCATCCAACCCTCGCCGTCTCCTACAGAGTCCAAAAGACTGTGCTGTATATTTGTGTCTCTTTTGCTGTCTCCCATATAGGGTTATCAGCTCCCTCTTTCTAAATTCAATATATATGCCTTAGTATACTGTACTGGTGTTTTTCTTTCTGATTTAATTCGCTCTGTGTAATAGGCTCCAGCTTCATCCACCTCATTAGAATGCATTCACAAGTGTTCTTTTTAATGGCTGAGCAATATTCCACTTTGTCTTTGTACTACAGCTTTCTTAGCCATTTTTCTGCTGATGGATATCTAGATTGGTTCCATGCCCTGGCTATTGTAAAAAGGGCTGTGATGAACATTGGGGCACACGTACCTTTTTCACTTTTGGGTGAATCACGATTTCAATAGGAGAAAACATGATGACTGTTCGCCTGTTAGCGGTAAACTCTGCACATGAGTTTGGTTGAAGGAGTGGAACCATAGTTGGAGATGGTTCTTTCAAACCAGCTGAGAGTGCTCAAATGGACATGTGTGGTGCTGTCCTGCTGGGGGACATCTCTGGTTGCTGTCTTCTCACCAGCAACAGAGGATTTTCTTTCCTTCCTTTCATTTCCCTTGTTTCACTTTCACCATCTTTCCTCCCTACCTGCCTTTCTTTCACAAACATTCAATGTGCTGTGCTGCGCTATGCTTCATTGCTCAGCCATTTGCAGCTCTTTTTGACCCCATGGACTGTAGCCCGCCAGGCTCCTCTGTCCATGGGTATTCTCCAGGCAAGCATACTGGAGCAAGATGCCATTCCCCCTCCAGGGTATCTTCCCAAACCAGGGATTGAATCCTGGTCTCCCGTGTTGCAGGTGGGTTTTTTTGTTTGTTTGTTTGTTTGTTTTTACTATCAGAGCCATCACGAAACCCTTCAAATAGGCTTCAGCTGTCATTATATTTTTAATATCTGTAAGATCAAATGGGGTCTATTTTAGGACTTAAAAGTCTCTCCTTACTTTTAGAACACAAAAAACACATTTATTCCAAGTATCCTAATGTCTCTCTGTGCAACTACTAAAATCTATGCCACTTCTGCGTGAGTTTCAGGTCTCAAGGGAATTTTAGTATGATTTTTCTTACCTTCCTTAGATTTAATGTATTCTTAACGTGGTTCGGGGCTAGTTCCATGCTCTTCCTATGAACTGGCTGCTCATGTCTTTAAACATGTCTTCATAAATTTAAAGGCCATTGATATATCTTTCTTATAAAGTGTTGGCTCATGCCTCTTGCTCATTTTTCTTTCAGGTGCTAATATCTTCTAAAAACTCTAAGAGACACCATTTGGGTTTGATTATGGCGTTCCTTTTTTACCTCTTAAATATTCAAGAGTGTGATGGACCCTGGGCGAGTAAGCAACAGGTGGACACCAGGATTTGGACACTTCACAGGAAACCCGGGAAGACCCACTAAGCCAACAAACTGTCCCCAGGGGTGCACCTCAGGCTGCTTGATCCTACGAGTCAATTGGAAAAACGAGGACTGAGGTGGAGCACACTATCCATTCCCCTTTCCTCCAGAGCCAACCAGCTCAATGAGAGACCATGGGAACTAGATGCACAGGATAGGATGACTCAGTGTTTCATCCAAGAAGCGGGAAGCTTGTGACAGCTGCTCATGGAAATGAATTCCACCATGATTTTGGCTGTAAGGTAAGCTCCAAGGGAGCTTCCAGCAAGAAAACAAATGGTAAAAGAATTGTGAGGGCACGTGTTGAGAAGACCTTTGCGCACAAGGCTCACACAGGTCTGGGCAAGCTCCATCCCTTGCTGGGAATACTAATCATCTGCAGGTGGGCATTTCCTGTATGGGATCCCCCAGCACAACCTGAGACATGCATTTCTCTGCCCCATCCACATCACCATGTTCAAACGAAGGCCTGGGTAGTACTCCTGGTGAGGTGACCCTGAATTCTCATCTTGAAAGGAGATAGCTCCATGTGGAGCATCTGTATGTGTATTCACTGCATTCTGACAGCCTGTAGGCAAGGGTTTCTGACTGGAGACCAGAAATCGGAGGCGAGCTCCGGGAACACTGAGACAAGGAGGCGGGATGGAAACGTTTCTGTCAGCTGGCCCAGAATTCAATGTTTTGCAAGGTGCATTAAGATCACGTGGCAGGAGGAACGTGGAATAATTCTTGTTTCCACAGGCACTTAAACACAACCTAGTTGTCACGGAGGAAGTATAGGCAAGATATGAAAAGCTAGATAATGTTTTAAACTGAGAAAGAACAGATTGAATGCCCGAGGAGAGTGGATGTGGGGAAAGGTTTGGAGGAGATGCACTCTGCCTGTTGTGTGACCCATCAGATTTGACATAGAGGTGAGGGTGTCCGGTGAGTTTGGAAGCCTCTTGAGGGCATTACTAATGCCTCATTTCTCCTAGCAAATCATCTGATTGCTCCCCATCATCCGCTAGACATGTCAGGATGGGGCTTTGTTATGTCAAAGCTCACCCAGGGCCACCATTGGCTGGTGAAGAGAATTATTGACCTCATAAAGCATGAGGGTGAGGCTCCATGTGGACGGGTATATATAGGGGTTCTCAGTGGCTCTGAGCATTCCACTGTGAGTCCTCCAAATGACTGAGGTGACTTGGAAGCCACAAGGCTGCAGAATAGTTATGGAACACCCACGTCCTGTTACCCAGGGGAAGGTGAATACCTTCTACCAATTGAGGTCCAGAAAAAATATCAAGGTGAACTGAACCCAGCCAAACTCCACTAGCCTATCGACCCCACCCCAAAAAGATACACTCCCCTGTCCTTGCCTGGCACATTACCCTTCTCTGCCCACACCCCTTCTCCTGAAGCCAACGTTCCCACCTGTCTTCACACACTTCCCTAAACCATTCTTTGCTCCCTCTCTTGTTTTCTCGAGATAGCCACGGAATCCTTGAGGGTGAATAATCCCATTCCGGCAAAGCAGCACAATAAAATTTCTCAGAAAACTCCCACCACAAAAAACCTTAAGAAGATCAGATGCTCAAACCTCTGTAGACAGAGTTCCAAGGCAAATGAACAGCTAAATTAAAAGGAACTAGAGGAGGTCCCTGAGACAATGGAGAACCCCGCCATTCCAGTTAATCAGAAGGAACCAGAGCAGGTCCCAGAGACCATTGACCACCCTGCCATTACAGCTAATAAGAATGAACCAGAGGAGGACCCAGAGACAATTGGCTAACCTGCCATTCCAGCGAATCAGAATGAATCAGAGGAGGACCGAGAGACTATGGAGACCCCCGCCATTCCAGTTAACCAGAAGGAATCAGAGGAAGTCCCAGAGACCAGGGACAACCCTCCATTCCATCTACTCAGAATGAAGCAGAGGAGGTCCCAGAGACCATGGAGACCACTGCCATTTCAGCTAATCAGAAGGAACCAGAGTAGCTACCAGAGACCATGGACAACCCTGACATTCCAGTTAATCAGAATGAATCAGAGGAGGTCCCAGAGACCATGGAGACCCCTGCCATTCCAGTTAATCAGAAGGAACCAAAGGAGGTCCCAGAGATCATGGAGACCCCTGTCATTCCAGCTAAACAGAATGAACCAGAGGAGGTCACAGAGACCGTGGAGACCCCTGCCATTCCAGTTAATCAGAAGGAAGCAGAGGAGGTCCTAGAGACCATGGACAACCCTGCCTTTCCAGCTAATCCAAATGAATCAGAGGAGGTCCCAGAGAACATGGAGACCCCTGCCATTCCAGTTAATCAGAATGAACCAGAAGAGGTCCCAGAGACCATGGAGACCCCTGCCATTCCAGCTAATCAGAACGAACCAGAGGAGGTCCCAGAGACCACGGAGATCCCTGCCATTCCAGCTGGACAAGTGGACAGCCAGTGACTTCGGGGCATGGCTAGAGACCTCAGAAATGCTTGGGGGTCTAACCGCTGAGTACTGGCCAAAAGTACAGATGCTGAATATTATAGCAACTGCATACACTAATAACGAAAATAAAATAAAATAAACATGATGTGAAATTATGTTTGCCTCTGAGTTCTCTGATATTGGGGGCAGAATGGGCAGGCAAGGGATAAGTGTGTGAGGTCGGAGGGAGATTTCTTCTGTGGAGATGGAGATGGGAACAGAAAGTCCAGGTTGCCAGAAAGTAGGGGGAAGAACTGGTTCCATACAGAGCTTCAAAGACACACTTCCCATGGGAAAGAGGAAGAGGACTTGGTATTTCTCTGTGTGAGTGCAGTGATGGGCACTTAGCTGGGAAAAAGTGCCGTGTGTGGAGCGGTAATGCCATTTGTTCAAAAGGCATACAAAGAAGCTGCCCCATCAAAAGAATGGAATATTGACATTTGCAGCAACATGGAAGGTAGAATATTGAGTAAAAGAACTCGAGATTGACAAATACTGTATGATATCACTTATAGGATGTAAATATACCACAAAGTAGAGAATATGATAAAAAGGAGGTGCAGAGATATAGAGAAGCATCTACTGGTTACCAGCGGGGAGGTGAAGAGGGAGGGGCAATACAGCTGTGGGGGAGTGGGAGGCACTCAGTGTTAGTTAGGTGGAAGATGAGCTCAGGGATGCATTGTACAACATGGGGAATAGAGCCAGGATTTTGTCATAAAGATAAATGGAAAGCAAGCTGTAACAGTTTTATAATAAGAAAGAAAAGGAAAGAAAGAGGGGGAGGAAGGAAGGAAGAAAGGAAGGAAAAGAATGGCGTTTTTGCAGATCAAAAAGCCAATACTGATTAGCCATTTTTGGCAAAGGAATGTAGTTTACCCTATTTTATTATATTTTAATTGGTGGGTAATTACTTTACAATATTGCGGTTTCTTTCTTTTTTTTTTTTTTTTTTTTTGCCATAGTTTGACATGAATCAGCCATGTGTGTACATATGTTCCCCCTCCTGATCCCCCTCACACCTCCCACCGCATCCCGTCCCTCTGCGTCAGCCCAGGACAGCAGCCCTGAGCATCCTGTCTTATGCATCAAACTTGGACTGGCTATCTCTTTCACATATGATAATACACATGTTTCAATGCAATTCTCTCTGATCATCCCACACTCGCCGTATCCCACACAGTCCAAAAGACTGTTCTGTAAATCTGTGCCTCTTTTGCTGCCTCCCGTATAGGGTTATCATCTCCAACTTCCTAAATTCAATGCATAAGCTTTAGTATACTGTATTGGGGTTTTTCTCTCTGACTTACATCGCTCTGTATAATAGGCTCCAGTTTCATCCACCTCATTAGAATGGATTCAAATGTGTTCTTTTTAATGGCTGAGCAATATTCCATTGTGTCTATGTACCAAAGCTTTCTTACCCATTTGTCTGCTGATGGACATCTAGGTTGCTTTAATGCCCTGGTTATCGTAAACTGTGCTGTGATGAACATTGGGACACACGTGTCTATTTCACTTCTGGGTGAATCAGGATTTGATTGAGGAGAAACCATGATGACTCTTAGCCTGTTATTGGTAAACCCTGCACATGAGTTTGGTTGAAGGAGTGAGACCAAAGTTGGAGATGGTTGTTTCAAACCAGCTGAGAGTGCTCAGATGAACATGTGTGGTGCTGTCCTGTTGGGGGACATTTCTGGTTGCTCTGTTCTCACCAGTATCAGAGGATTTTCCTTCCTTCCTTTGATTTCCCTTGTTTCCCTTTCTCCCACTTTCCTCCCTACCAGCCTTTCTTTCACAAACATTCACTGTTCTGTGCTGTGCTGTGCTTCTTTGCTCAGCGGGTTCCAACACTTTTTGACCCCATGGACTGAAGCCCGCCAGGCTGCTCTGTCCATGGGGATTCTCCAGGCAAGCATACTCGAGCAGACTGCCATTCCCCCCTCCAGGGGATCTTCCGAACCCAGGTATTGAATCCTGGTCTCCCATGTTGCAGGTGTTTTTTTTTTTTTTTTTTTTTTTTTTTTTTTTTCCTTCTTTTTTTTTTTAACTGTCTGAGCCATCAGGAAACCCTTAAAATATGCTTCATCTGACGTTATGTTTTTAATATCTGTAAGATCAAATAGGGTCTATTTTTGGATTTCCATGTCTCTCCTTACTTTTAGAACACACAAAACACCATTATTCCAAGTGTCTTAATGTCTCTTTCTGCAACTACTAAAATCTATGTTACTTCTGCATGCGTTTCTTGTCTCAAGGGAATTTTAGTATGATTTTTCTTATCTTCGTGAGTTTTAATATGTATTTATCATGGATCGGGGCTCGTTTCATACTCTCTTTTTGAACAGGCTGCTCATGTCTTTAAACATGTCTTCATAAATTTAAAAGTCAGTGATACATCTTTCTTATAAACAGTTGTCTCGTGCCTCTTGCCCACTTTTCTGTCAGGTGTGAAGACCTACTAAAATATCTAAAAGTCCTCTTTTGGGTGTGCTTATGGCGTGCTCTTTCTAACTCTTAAAATTTTCAGCAGTGTGATGAACCCTGTGTGAGTAAACAACAAGTGGACACCAATATTTGAACACTTCACAGGAAACCCAGGAAGACCCACTAAGCCAACAAACTGTCTCCAGGTGTACACCTCAGGCTGGTTGACCCTATGAGTCAATTGAAAAAACGAGGACTGAGTTGGAGCACACTATCCATTCCCCTTTCGTCCAGAGCCAACCAGATCAATGAGAGACCATGGGAACTAGATGTACAGGACAGGATGATTCAGTGTTTCATCCAAGAAGCTGGAAGCCTGTGGCAGCTGCTCAGGGAAATGAATTCCACCTTGGTGTTGGCTGTGAGGTAAGCTCCAAGGGAGCTTCCAGCAAGAAAACAAGATGAGAAAAGAGATTTGTGAGAGCACATGTTGAGAAGACTTTGCACACAAGGCTCACATAGCTCTGGGCAAGCTCCACCCCTTGCTGGGAATACTAATCATCTGCAGATGGGCATTTCCTGCATGGGATCCCCCAGCACAACCTGAAACATGCATTACTCTTCACCATCCCCATCACCCTGTTCAAACCCAAGCCTGGGTAGTACTCCTAGTGAAGTGACCCTGAGTCGTAGACCTGAAACGAGACAGCTCCTTGTGGAGGAAGCACAAGTGTATTCACTGCATTTTCACAGCCTGAAGAAAAGGGTTTCCGACTGGAGACAAGAAAAAGGAGGAGAGCTCCGGGAACACAGGTACAACGAGGCGGGATGGAAAGGTTACTTTCGACTGGCCCAAAATTCAATGGGCTTCAAGGTGCATTAAGACCACATTGCAGGATGAACAAGCAATGATTCTCATTTCCACACACACTTAAACACAACCTAGTTGTCATGGAGGGAGTTTAGGCAAAATATGAAACGCTAGATAATGGTGAAAGCTGGGAGAGAACAGAATGAATGCCCGAGGAGTGTGGCTGTGAGTCAAGGTTGGGAGGAGATGCACTCTGCCTGCTGTGTGACCCATCAGAGTTGACATAGAGGTGAAGGTGGCAAGTGAGATTGGAGGCTTCTTTAGGGCATTACAAATGCCTCATATCTACCAGCAATTCATCTGAATTTCTCCCCATCCTTCGTGAGACATATCAGGATGTGGCTTTGTGATGTCAAAACTCACCCAGGGCCACCATTGGCTGGGGAAGATTCTTCCTGACCTCATAAAGCATGAGGGTGAGGCTCCTTGGGGACGAATATATATAGGGGTGCTCAGGGGCACTGAGCAGAACACTGTGAATCCTCTAAATGACTGAGGTGACTGGGAAGACACAAGACTCCAGAGTAGTTATGGAACAGCCACATCCCGATACCCAGGATAAGATGAAGACCTCCTATCAATTGTGGATAAGAAAAAAAATCAAGGTGGGCTGAACCCACCCAAACTCCTCTTGCCCATCGACCCCACCCCAGAAGACACACTCCCCTGTCCTTGCCTGGGACATAACCCTTCTCTGCCACACCCCTTCTCCTGAAGACATTGTTCCCACCTGTCTTCATACTCTACCCTAAACCAGAGCCATTCTTTGCTCCCTGTCTTGTTTCTCCAGGTGAGCAGAGTAACCGTGAGGGTGAATCCCATTCCAGCAAAACTGTACAGGAAAATTTCTCTGAAAACTCCCACCACAAAAAAAGCTTAAGAAAATCAGATGCTCAAATCTCTGTAACCAGAGTTCCAAGGCAAATCAACAGCTGAATTAGAAGGAACCAGAAGAGGTCCCAGAGACCATGGAGGCCACTGCCATTCCAGTTAATCAGAAGGAACCAGAGGAGGTCCCAGAGACCATGGAGACTCCTGCATTTCCAGCTAATCAGAATGAACCATAGGAGGTTCAGAGACCATGGAGAAGCCTGCCATTTCAGCTAATCAGAACGAACCAGAGGAGGTTCCTGAGACCATGGTGTCCCTGCCATTACAGCTGGACCAGTGGACAGCCAGTGACTTCGCGGCATGGCTAGACACCTCAGAAATGCCTGGGCATCTTGCCGCTGAGTACTGGCCAAAGGTACAGCTGCTGAATATTATAGCAACTGCATACACTAATAACGGAAATAAAATAAAATCAAGCTGATGTGAAATTATGTTTGTCTCTGAGTTCTCTGATAGAGGGAGCTGAGAGAGCAGGGAAGGGATAAGTGTGTGAGGAGGGAGGGAGATGGCTTCTGTGGAGTTGAAAATGGGACCAGAACGTCCAGGTTGCCAGAAATTCGGGAGAAGAACTGGTTCCAGACTGAGCTTCAAAGACACACTTCCCATGGGAGAAGAGGAAGAGGCCTTGGAGTTTCTCTGAGCGAGTGCAGAGATGGACACTTAGCTGGGGAGCTGCGTCGTGTGTGTGGGGGGGGAAGTGCCATTTGTTCAAAAGGCATACAGAGGAACTGCTCCATCAAAAGAATGGAATATTGACATTTGCAGCAACATGGAAGGTAGAATATTGAGTAAAATAACTCAGACAGACATTGACAAATACTGTATGATATCACTTAGAGAATCTAAACATACTGAAAAGTAGAAAATATGATAAAAGTGGAGGCACACAGATATAGAGAATCATCTACTGGTTACAAGCGGGGAGGGGAAGAGGGCGGGGCAATACAGAGGTTGGGGAGTGGAAGGCACGCAGTGATAGTTAGGTGGAAGATGACTGCAGGGATGCATTGTACAACATGGGGAATAGAGCCAGGACTTTGTCATAACTATAAATGGAAAGCAAGCGTTAACAGTTGTATAATCCGAAAGAAAAGGAAAGAAACAGGGGGGAGGTGGAGGGAAGAAAGGAAGGAAAAGAAGGGCGGTTTTGGAGGTCAAAAAGTCAATACTGATTAGGCCCTTTTTATCAAAGGATTCTATTTTATTTTATTTAATTTATTTATTTTAATTGGTGGGTATTCACTTTACAATATTGTGTTGGTTTTTGCCATACATTGACATGAATCAGCCATGGGACTACATATATTTCCCATCCTGATTCCCCCTCACACTTCTTCCCGATTCAATCCCCCTGGGTCAGCCCAGTGAACCAGTCCTGGGCACCCTGTCTTATGCATCCAATATGGACTGGCTCTTCTTTAACATATGATATTATACATGTTTCAGTTCTGTTCTCTCAGATCATCTCACCCTCGCCGTCTCCCAGAGTCCTAAAGACCGTTCTGTAAATCTGTGTCTCTTTTGCTGTCTCCAATATTGGGTTATTATCTCCAACTTCCTAAGTTCAATATATATACCTTAGTATAGGGTATTGGTGTTTTTCTTTCTGACTAACTTCGCTCTGTATAGTAGGCTCCAGGTTCATCCACCTCATTAGAATGGATTCACACGGGTTCTTTTTAAGTGCTGAGCAATATTCCACTGTGTCTATGTACCACAGCTTTCTTACCCATTTGTCTGCTGATGGACATCTAGGTTGCTTCCATGCCCTGGTTATTGTAAACAGTGCTGTGACGAACATTGGGGCACACGTGTCTTTTTCACTTCTGGGTGAATCAGGAGTTGAATGAGGAGAAAACATGATGACTATTAGACTGTTAGTTGTAAACACTGCACATGAGTTTGGTGGAAGGAGTGGGACAAAAGTTGGATGTGGTTGTTTCAAACCGGCTGAGAGTGCGGAGATGGACAAGTGTGGTGCTGTCCTGCTGGGTGACATCTCTGGTTGCTCTCTTCTCACCAGCAAAGGAAGATTTTCTTTACTTCGTTTCATTTGCCTTTTTTCCCTTTCTCCCTCTTTCCTCCATAACTGATGTTGTTTCACAAATATTCAATGTGCTGCGCTGTGCTGTGCTTCGTTTTACAGCGATGTCCAACTCTTTGTGACCCCATGTACTGTAGCCCGGCCAACCTCCTCTTTCCGTGGGGATTCTCCAGGCAAGCATAGTGGAGCAGGCTGATATTCCCCCCTCCAGGGGATCTTCCCAACCCAGGAATTGAATCCTGGTCTCCCGTATTACAGGGGGATTTATTTATTTATTTATTTACTATCTGAGCAATCAGGAAACCCTTAATATGGGCTTCATCTGACACTACGTTTTTCATATATGTAAGATCAAATGGGGTGTATTTTATGATTTCCATGTCTCTCCTTATTTTAGAACACACAAAACACATTTATTACAAGTATCCTAATGTCTCTGTCTGCAATTACACAAAGCTATGCCACTTCTGCCTGAGTTTCAGTTCTCATGGGAATTTCAGTATGATTTTTCTTACCTTCCTTAGATATAATATTTTCTTAACGTGGTTCGGGGGTAGTTCCATACTCTTCTTGTGAATTGGCTGCTCATATCTTCAAACATGTCTTCATAAATTTAAAGGCCAGTGATACCTCTTTCTTTAAAAGTGTTTCCTCATGGCTCTTGCCCATTTTTCTAACAGGTTTCAACATCTTCTAACAATTCTAAGAGTGATCTTTTGGGTTTTTGTATAGCGAGATTTTTCTACCTCTTAAAATTTTCAGCAATGTGATGAACCCTGGGTGAGTAAGCAACAAATGGACAACAGGATGTGAACACTTCACAGAAAACCTAGGAAGACCCACTAAGCCAACAAACTGTCCCCAGGGGTGCACCTCAGGCTGCTTGACCCTACGAGTCAATTGGAAAAACGAGGACTGAGGTGGAGCACACAATCCATTCCCCTTTCCTCCAGAGCCAACCAGCTCAATGAGAGACCATGGGAACTAGATGCACAGGACAGGATGACTCAGTGTTTCATCCAAGAAGATAGAAGTTTGGGGCAGCTGCTCATGAAAATGAATTCCACCTTAGTTTTGGCTGTGAGGTAAGCTCCAAGGGAGCTTCCAGCAAGAAAACAAATGGGAAAAGAGAATTGTGAGGGCACATGTTGAGAAGACCTTTGCACACAAGGCTCACACAGCTCTGGGCATGCTCCACCCATTGCTGGGAATACTAATCAGCCACAGGTGGGCATTTACTGCATGGAATCCCCCAGCACAACCTGAAACATGCATTTATCTGCCCCTTCCACATCACCCTGTTCAAACACAAGCCTGGGTAGTATTCCAAGTGATGTGACCCTGAGTCCTAGACTTGAAACGAGACAGCCCCTTGTGGACCAAGGGCAAGTGTATTCACTGCATTCTCACAGCCTGAAGACAAGGGTTACCGACTGGAGACCAGAAAATGGAGGCGAGCTCCGGGAACACTGACACAGGAGTCAGGATGGAAAGTTTTCTGTTGGCTGGCCCAGAATTCAATGGGCTTCAAGGTGCATTAAGACCACATTGCAGGAGGAACATGGAATGACTCTCGCTTCCACAGACACTTAAACACAACCTAGTTTTCATGGAGAGAGTTTAGGAAAGATATGAAAAGCTAGACAATGGTGAAAGCTGAGAGAGGACAGAATGAATGCCCGAGGAGTGCGGCTCTGGGGCAAGGTTGGGAGGAGATTCACTCTGCCTGCTGCGTCACCCTTCAGAGTTGACATATAGGTGAGGGTGGCATGTGAGTTTAGAGGTCTCTTGAGGGCAGTATTAACGCCTCATTTCTCCCAGCAAATGATCTGAATTGCTCCCCATCCTCCGCTAGACATGTCAGGATGGGGCTTTGTGATGTGAAAGCTCACCCAGGGCCACCATTGTCTGGGGAATAGACTTGATGTCCTCATAAAACATGAGGGTGAGGCTCCATGGGGACAGGCATATATAGGGGTGCTCAGTACCTCTGAGCATTCCCCTGTCAGTCTTCCGAATAACTGAGGTGACTGGGAAGCCACAAAGCTCCAGAGTAGTTATGAATCACCCACCTCCTCTACCCAGGAGAAGATGAAGACATCCTATCAATTGAGGTCTACAAAAAAATGTCAAGGTGAACTGAACCCAGCCAAACCCCTCTTGGCCATTGACCCCACCCCAGAAGACACACTCCCCTGTCATTTGCTGGCACATAACCGTTTCTGCCCACACTCCTTCTCCTGAAGCCATCTTTCCCACCTGTATTCACACTCTTCCCTAAACCAGTGCCATTCTTTCTCCCTCTCTTGTTTTCTCCAGGTGGCCTGGGTAACCGGGAGGGTGAATAATCCCATTCCTGCAAAGCTGCCCAAGAAAACTTCTCTGAAAACTCCCACCACAAAAAAGCTTAAGAAAATCAGATGCTCAAATCTCTGTAGACAGAGTTCCAAGGTGAATGAACAGCTGATTCAGAAGGAATCACAGGATGTCCAAGAGACCATGGAGAACCCTGCCATTCCAGGTAATCAGAATGAACCAGAGGAGGTCCCAGAGATCATGGAGACCCCAGCCATTCCAGCTAATCAGAATGGATCAGAGGAGGTATCAGAGAGCATGGAGACCCCTGCATTGCCATCTAATCAGAATGAACCAGAGGAGCTCCCAGAGACAATGGAAACCCCTGCCATTCCAGCTTATCAGAATGAACCAGAGGAGGTCCCAGACACCATGGAGACCCCTGTCATTCCAGGTAATCAGAAGGAACCAGAGGAGGTCCCAGTCACTATGGAGACCCCTGCCATTCCAGGTAATTAGAATGAATCAGAGGAGGACCCAGAGACCATGGTGACCCCTGCATTGCCAGCTAATCAGAAGGAACCAGAGGAGGTCCCAGAGACCATGGAGACCCCTGCCATTGCAGCTAATCTGAAGGAACCAGGGGAGGTCCCAGACATCATGAAGACCCCTGTCATTCCAGCTAATCAGAATGAACCAGAGGAGGTCCCAGAGACCATGGAGACCCCTGCATTTCCAGCTATTGTGAATGAATCAGAAGAGGTCCCAGAGACCATGGAGACCCCTGCATTTCCAGCTAATGTGAATGAATCAGAAGAGGTCCCAGAGACCATGGAAATCCCTGCCATTCCAGCTAATCAGAACGAACTAGAGGAGTTCCCTGACACCATGGAGAGCCCTGCCATTCCAGCTAATCAGAACGAACCTGAGGAGGTCCCAGAGACCATGGAGATCCCTGCCCTTCTATCCGGAGCAGTGGACAGCCAGTGATTTCAGGGCATGGCTAGAGATCTAAGAAATCCTCGGGTGTCTAGCCGCTGAGTACAGGCCAACAGTACAGATGCTGTATATTATAGCAACTGCATACATTAATAACGAAAATAAAATAAAATAAACCTGATGTTAGATTAAAGTTGTCTCTGAGTTCTCTAATAGTGTGGGGCAGAGAGGACAGTGAAGTGATAAGTGTTTGAGGAGGGAGGGAGATGGCTTCTGTGGAGTTGGAGATGGGACCAAAAGGTTCAGGTTGCCAGAAAGTAGGGGGAAGACCTGATTCCAGACTGAGCTTCAAAGACACACTTCCCATTGGAAAGAGGAAGAAGACTTGGTTTTTCTCTGTGTGAGTGCAGAAATGGACACTTTCCTGGGGAGATGGGTCGTGGGGGGGGGGGGGGGCATTGCCATTTGTTCAAAAGGCACACAAGGGAGCTGCCCCATCAAAAGAATGGAATTTTGACATTTGCAGCAACATGGAAGGTAGAATATTGAGTAAAATAACTCAAACCGAGATAGACAAATACTGTATGATATCACTCATAGAATTGAAACATACCGCAAAGTAGAGAATATGATAAAAATGGAGGCGCACAGATATAGAAAAGCATCTACTGTTTAGAGGTGGGGAGGGGAAGAAGGAGGGGAAATACAGAGGTGAGGGTATGGGAGCCACACAGTGATAGTTAGGTGGAAGATGACCTCAGGGATGCATTGTACAACATGGGGAATAGAGCCAGGATTTTGTCATAACTGTAAATGGAAAGCAAGCTTTAACAGTTTTATAATCAGAAAGAAAAGGAAAGAAAGAGGGGGTAGTATGGAGGGAAGAAAGGAAGGTAAAGAATGGCGTTTTTGGAGGTCGAAAAGCCAATACTGATTAGGCCCTTTTTGGCAAAGGAATGTATTTTATTTTATTTTGTTTATTTTAACTGGTGGGTAATTACTGTGAGAAGAGCAGAAGTAAGGCAGCTTAGATTAGGTGTAGGCCTTCCTACTTGGTTAGATTATCAGGTAGCTTCTGCTTAACACTGACCACTGTTTGCCAATTAGTACCAATTAGCTTTCACTAAACAGTGACTGATATTTGCCAATTAGGAAATTAGGAACGTGACGGAAACACCCAGGAAAGTCCCGCGCCCGCAAAAGTATTGACCAATGAAATTGCTTTGCAAACGTGTAACCAATCCGCTTCTCACCCTATAAATTTGTGTAACAGCTTAGGCTCAGGGCTCTCTGACTCGCACCACTGCTTTGGTTGCAGGCGGAGAGTCCTGGCTCTAGTCAGTAATAAACTTCCCTTCCTGCGAGTTGCATTGTCTTGGAGGCCTTCTCTCTTCCTGCCCGGGGATTTGGACATTGGGCATAACATTTGGGGGCTCGTCCAGGATCCCTTTACTGGGGGAAGAGAACACTTCCAGGACAGAGGGGAAGGATAGGTAATAGCACTGAAGCTCAGGAAAACTCAGGGGGCCCAAAAACCCAGTGCTGTGTTGTCAGCTGTCCATGTGTTTGTCTTTGGCTCTCTGTGTTTGTGTGTGTGCCGGCATTATCTCAGGCAGGACAGGAAGTTCAGAGTAATTCTGGGGCCCTGCTGTAAAGCAGGAAGGTATCCGGCACAGGAAGTCCAGAGTAATTCTGGGGCCTTGCTGTAAAGTAGGAAGGTATCTGGCACAGGAAGTCCAGAGGAATTCCGGGGACCTGCTGTGAAGCAGGAAGGTATTTGGCACAGGAGAAAGCTTTCTCCAGCCGGCTAAAGGCCGAGGCCAGAGAGCGCACTGGAAGGCAGCCGGATCTGTGGGAAGGAAAGTTCCTCTCCTGATCCCGAGTCTGGTCAGGGGGCTAAAAAAACGCAGCGCTGTGTTGTCGGCCGACATTTGTCAGTCCGTGTGTTTGTCTTTGGCTCTCCGTGTTTGTCCGTGTTTGTGTGTGTGCTGGCATTGTCTCTGGTTCAATTCCCACTCTTTTCAGGAGTTTCAGTGAACAGGTGAGCAGTTGTGGGGGCAATTGATGAGGCCAGTGAGGGCTACACTCTGGCGGGCTCTGAAGGCCCTACAATAAGTGAGCCTCATTAACTAGAGCCCAACCAGGTGAAACTCTCCTTTCACTACGATTGTCAGCAGCTGTTGCAGGAGTGAATTCTGGCAGAAGCATGGAAACGGGTCCCAGGGGCCAACGGGAGGCCAACCGCCCAGCCTCATCTCGTGGACGAGGGGTTTCCTCTGTTGCGGCCTAACTGGGATTTTGAGCGAGCGGAAGGTAAGGAGCGTCTCCGAGTGTACCGCCAGACTCTGGTGGCTGGCCTGCGGGCCACAGCAAGAAAGCCGACAAATTTGGCAAAGGTAAATTTAGTAAGGCAAGAGCCCACTGCGAGCCCGGCAGCCTTCCTAGAGAGGCTAATGGAAGCTTTCAGGCAATATAAAACTATGGATCCCCAGGCTGAGGAGTCACACGCTGCAGTTCTGTTAGCGTTTGTAAATCAGGCAGCCCCAGATATTAGGAAGAAATTACAAAAGATAGAGAGATTGGGAGAACAGACAATACAGGATTTATTGAAAGCAGCTGAAAAGGTATTTAATACTAGGGAGACCCCAGAAGAAAGGGAAGAATGAATTCGATGGGAGGAAAGGGAATTAGCTGAGAAGATCAGGAAGGAAGATAGAGAATATAGAACGAGGGAAAACTGGAAGAACCAGATGGAGCTAGCCCAGATTATGGGAGAAAAACAGAAATAAAAAAGGCAGCCCCTAAAAATGATCAGTGTGCCTACTGCAAAGAACAGGGGCACTGGAAAAATGAGTTCCCTAAGAGGGACCTGAGAAGAGGTATGACCCAGAGAGAGAATCTCCCCTGGAACTCAAGTTCTATATGCGGGGGAAGACAGTGACTAGGGGAGTCAAGACTCGGCACCCCTCCCCGAGTCCTGGGTATATGTTGGATAATTGCAGTCATGAGGAACTGGAAAATTCTGCTGCCTATTAGCCTGTCAAATGTGGACTTTGTACCTCTCTATGGTGGAGATCAGATCCAGAAAGTTCTTGCTCTTTTGCACCTGAGGACTCACTCACAGCTGTGGTGCTTTACCTTGCTGATCAGTGGTGGGCTATTGATGATACTGTGAAAACATCTGTCCCTTCTAGAGAGGGGCTTAAGCAGGTGAGAACTCTTGGGGAGAGAGTGGTTAAAGCAGGAAATGGAGAGAAATGAGATCTCATTCCTCTGTCATATCAGTACTGATTATGCTAAGATTCTGTGGAAGAAAGGAGAGGCCATTGGGTTTTATTCAGTTAAGCCTACAGAGCTGGGAGAATGACACTCATGGATGGACTTGGACAGCTGATACATGTCTTATCCCTAGCCTTAAGAGATGAATAAATACCCGTTGGCCTGGGCTGAAACGGCAGGGATGGGACTGGCCAGACATCCAGTCGTTATCAAGCTAAAGGCCTAGGCAACTCCTGTGAGGGTGAGATAGTACCCCATGAGCCAGGAAGCTCGGTGGAGGATCACTGCCCACATTCGACGTCTCATGAATGCTGGAATTCTCAAGCGGTGTCAATCCCCTTGGAACACCCCCTTACTGCCAGTAAAGAAGCCAGGGGGGACAGATTACCTGCGAGAAGTCAACAAACAGTGAGTGACATCTAACCCCTATACCCTCCTGAGCAGTTTGCTGCCTGAGTACACTTGGTACACTGTGTTGGACTTGAAAGATGCCTTTTTCAGCCTACCCCTGGCGGCCCAGAGCCAGGAGATATTTGCCTTTGAGTGGACTGAGAGGGAAGGCCAACCAGTAATCCCACAGAGGTTCAAGAGGCTCTGAGTGAGGACCTCTATGAATATCACACTTGCCACTCAGAGGTCCTTCTGCTAATAGCCCGGCAAGAGGTCACCTGTTTGGGGTATAAGATCAGGCAGGGGCAAAGGTGGCTAACCCAGGCCATGAAGGCCCAAGACCCCCCACCAGGTGAGAGAGCTTCTGGGGACTGTTGGATATTGCAGACTCTGGACCATGGGGTTTGCTGAGAAGGCCTGGCCCTTGTATGAGGGAAGTAAAGAGACCCCAAGCTGGACTTGGACTGAGACAATGAAACAGGCTTTCCAGACACTCAGATGGGCCCTACTAGAAGCCCCAGCCCTTGCCCTACCTAAGCCAAAATAAGCCATTCCAGCTGTTTGTAGCTCCATGATGGTTCACCGATGGGAGCAGCTATGTAAAAGATGGGCAAAGGAAAGTGGGAGCCACCGCGGTAGAAGAGTACAGTTGTGAATATGGCTCCGTGAAGTTTTATGCACTGTGTGGCTTTGGTGGGGTCTTAAGTTGTGGTCTGACACACACTGCTGTTGTTCCTCTGGATTTAGTGAAATGCCGTATGCAGGTGGACCTACAGAAGTACAGGGCATTCTTAATGGATTTTCAGTTACACTCAAAGAGAATGGTTTCTGTGGTTTGGCCAAAGGATGGGCCCCGACCCTCATTGGCTACTCCCTGCAGGGGCTCTGCAAGTTTGGCTTTTATGAAGTACATGCTTGGAGAGGAGAATGCCTATCTGTGGCGCACATCACTGTATTTGGCTTCCTCTGCCAGTGCCGAATTCTTTGCTGACATTGCTCTGGCTCCTATGGAAGCTGCTAAGCTTCGAATTCAAACCCAACCAGGTTATGCTAACACTCTGAGGGCTGCAGCTCCCAAAAAGTATAAGGAAGAAGGCTAAAAGGCGTCCTACAAGGAGGTTGCTCCTCTTTGGATGAGACAGATACCATACACCATGATGAAGTTTGCCTGCTTTGAACGTACTGTTGCTGATTCCGTGGTGTCTGTGTTTCATAAAGAGAAGGGTAGCAATGCCTCTCAGGTCCTCAAGAAACTTGGATTTAGAGGTGTATGGAAGGGACACTTTACCCACATCATCATAATCGGCACTCTGACTGCTGTCTGTGAAGGTCTACTTCAGGCTCCCTTGCTCTCCTCCCCCTGAGATGCCAGAGTCTCTGAAGAAGAAGCTTGGGTACACTCAGTAGATAAATGAAAGCAAATATGGACTGAATTTGCATGTTGATCAGTGTTTGAGGAAAATACAACTGGACGAGAGATAATCCAGTCTTGCAAATTGTGCCAGCTGATGAGGACAGGGAAAAAGCAGCACACGGGAACAAGGGGAAGAGCCAGGGCAACACTGGGAGATAGATTTCACTGAGGTAAGGCCAGGCAAGTACGGGTATTGCTATATGTTGATTCTGGTAGATACCTTCTCAGGGTGGGTGGAAGCCTTCCCCACTAAGGGAGAGACAGCAATAGTGGTTGCTAAAAAGATCTTAGAGGAGATAATGCTTAGGTACGGGCTGCCGGTGACTATGGGCTCTGATAATGGACCTGCCTTTGTGAGACAGATTGTACAAGGGTTGGCCTAAGCTCTGGGGACAAAATGGAAGTTACATTGTGAATATAATCCCCAGAGCTCAGGGCAGGTTGAGAGAATGAATCGGACCCTAAAAGAAACTTTGACAAAGTTGGCAATAGAGACTGGTGGGGACTGGGTGACACTCCTTCCCTTCACACTCTTTCAGGCACGTAACACCCCTTATAAGCTGCCCTTAAAACCTAGATGGAAAGGCCCTTGTGTTGTTCTCCGTACCACTCCTACTGGGTTGGACCCTGGGTTCACTGCAATCACATGCGGCAAGCCACATCGGAAGAACAGGAAATGAAAGAGGAGTCCTCACCCGTACTGAAACTCGTCCGCCGGGAGGTCTCCTAATTCTCCTGCTGATCAGTGACGGGAAGACTCATGAGCTGCTCAACGAGACCTCAGGAATCCACCCTCCTGGGTCCACTTATAGTGTCAGTGGCCCAAGATAGAAAAGAGGAAGATTCCTCTACTTGAACAACAGACAGGGGGGAATGTGAGGCTAGCAGAAGTAACGCAGCTTAGATTAGGAGTAGGCCGTCCTACTTGATAAGATTATCAGGTAGCTTTCACTTAACACTGACCACTGTTTGCCAATTAGGATGAATTAGCTTTCACTTAACAATAACAGAAATTTGTCAATTAGGAAATTAGGAATGGAGCGGAAATCCCAAGGAAAGACCAGCACGCGTGAAAGTATTGACCAATGAAATTGCTTTGCAAACATGTAACCATTCCGCTTCTCACTCTATAAATTTCTGTAACCGCTTGGGCTCGGGGCTCACTGACTCACACCACTGCGTTGGTTGTGGGTGGAGAGTCCTGGCTCGAGTCAGTAATAAACATACCTTCCTGCAAGTTGCATTGTCTTGGAAGCCTTCTCTCTTTCCACTCGGTGATTCGGACATCAGGCATAACAATTAGTTAACAATATTGTGGTGGATTTAGCCATACATTGACATGAATCAGCCATGGGAGTACATGTATTCCCCATCCTGATTCTCCCTCCCACATCCCGCCCCATCCCATCCTTCTGGGTCAGCCAAGTGCACCAGCCGTGAGCACCCTGTCTTATGCATCGAACATGGACTGGCTATCCCTTTCACATATGATAGTATACAGGTTTCAATGCTATTCTCTCACATCATCCCACTCTCGCCGTCTCCCACATAGTCCAAAAGACTATTCTATAAATCTGTGTCTCTTTTGCTGTCTCCCATATAGGGTTATCAACTCTATATTCCTAAATTCAATATATATGACTTAAATAGTTTATTGGTGTTTTTCTTCCTGAATTACTTCCTCTGTATAATAGGCTCCAGTTTCATCCACCTCATTAGAAGGGATTCACATGTGTTCTTTTTAAAGGCTGAGCAGTATTCCATTGTGTCTATGTACCACAGCTTTCTTACCCATTTGTCTGCTGATGGACATCTAGGTTGATTCCATGCCCTGGTTGTTGTTAACAGCGCTCTGATGAACACTGGGGCACACCTGTATTTTTCAAGACTGGGTGAATCAGGATTTGAATGAGGAGAAACCATGATGACTATGAGCCGGTTAGGGGTAAACCCTGCACTTGAGTTTGGTTGAAGGAGTGGGACCAAATTTGGAGACGGTTGTTTCAAACTGGCTGAGAGTGCTCAGATGGACATGTGTGGTGCTGTCCTGCTGGGGACATCTCTGGTTGCTCTGTTCTCACCAGCAACGGAGGATTTTCTTTCCTTCCTTTCATTTTCCTTGTTTCCCTTTCTCCCTCTTTCCTCCCTACCTGCCTTTCTTTCACAAATATTCAATGTGCTGTGCTGTGCTGTGCGTCGTTGTTCAGCCAAGTCCAACTGTTTTTGACCCCATGGACTGTAGCTCGCCAGGCTTCTCTGTCCATGGGGATTCTCCATGCAAGCATACTGGAGCAGGCTGCCATTCCCCCCTCCAGGGGATCTTCCCAACCCAGGGACTGAATCCTGGTCTCTCATGTTGCAGGTGGGTATTTGTTTTTTTACTGTCTGAGCCATCAGGAAACCCTTAAAATAGGCTTCATCTGACATTATATTTTTCATATCTTTAAGATCAAATGGAGTCTATTTTAGGATTTAAATGTCTCTCCTTACTTTTAGAACACACAAAACACAGTTATTCCAAGTATCTTAATGACTCTGTCTGCAATTACTAAAATCTAAGCCACTTCTGCCTGCGTTTCAGATCTCAAGGGAATTTTAGTATGATTTTTCTTACCTTCGTGAGCTTTAACATGTTCTTAATGTGGTTCAGAATTAGTCCCATGCCCTTCTTGTGAATTGGCTCCTCATGTCTTTAAACATGTCTTCATAAATTTAAAGGCCATTTATACATCTTTCATATAAAGTGTTGGCTCATGCCTCTTGCCCATTTTTCTTTCAGGTGTTAAGATCTTCTAAAAACTCTAAGAGTCATCTTTTGGCTTTGCTTATGGCGTGCTTTTCCTAACTCTTAAAATATTCAGCAGTGTAATGGACCCTGGGTGAGTAAGCATCAAGTGGACACCAGGATGTGAACACTTCACAGGAAACCCAGGAAGACCCACAAAGCCAACAAACTGTCCCCAGGGGTGAACCTCAGGCTGGTTGACCCTATGAGTCAATGGAAAAACGAGGACTGAGGCGCAGCACACAATCATTCCCCTTTCCTCCAGAGCCAACAAACTTAATGAGAGAACATGGGAACGAGATGCACAGGACAGGATGACTCAGTGTTTCGTCCAAGAAGCTGGAAGCTTGTGGCAGCTGCTCATGGAAATGAATTCCACCATGGTTTTGGCTGTGAGGTAAATTCCAAGGGAGCTTCCAACAAGAAAACAAGATGAGAAAAGAGAATTGTGAGGGCAGGTGTTGAGAAGACCTTTGCACAAAAGGCTCACAGTTCTAGGCAAGCTCCACCACTTGCTGGGAATACTAATCAGCCGCTCTTGGGCATTTCCTGCATGGGATCCCCCAGCACAACCTGAAACATGCATTTCTCTGCCACTTCCTCATCACCCTGTTCAAACACAAGCATGGGTAATACTCCTAGTGAGGTGACCCTGAGTCCTAGGCTTGAAACGAGACAGCTCCGTGTGGAGCAAGCGCAAGTGTGTTCACTGCATACTCAGAGCCTGAAGACAAGGGTTTCCGACTGGAGACCAGAAAACGAAGGCGAGCTCTCGGTACACTGAGACAAGGCGGTGGGATGAAAAGGTTTCTGTCGGCTGGCCTAGAAGTCAATGGGCTTCAATGTGCATTAAGACCACATTGCAGGAGGAACGTGAAATGATGCTCACTTCCGAAAACTTAAACATAACCTAGTTGTCATGGAGAGAGTTTAGGCAAGATATGCAAAGCTAGATAATGGTGAAAGCTGACAGAGAAGAGAATGAATGTCCGAGGAGTGTGGCTGTGCGGGAAGGTTTGGAGGAGATGCACTCGGCCTGCTGTGTGAACCATCAGAGTTGACATAGAGGTAAGAGTGGCAGGTGAGTTTGGAGGCTTCTTTAAGGCATTACAAATGCCTCATTTCTCACAGCATATCATCTGAATTGGTCCCCATTCTCCGCTAGACATGTCAGGATAGGGCTTTGTGATGTCAAACCTCACCCAGGGCCACCTTTGGCTTTGGAATAGATTTGCTGACCTCATAAAGCATGAGGGTGAGGCTCCATGGGGACGGGTTTATATAGGGGTGCTCCAGGGCTCTGAGCATTCCACTGTGAGTCCTCCAAATGACTGAGGTGACTGGGAAGCCACAAGGCTCCAGAGTAGTTATGGAACACCCACCTCCTGTTATGCAGGGGAAGATGAAGACGTCCTATCAATTGAGGTCCAGAAAAATATATCAAGGTGAACTGAAGCCTGCCAAACTCCTCTGGCCCTTTGGCCCCACCCCAGTAGACACCCGCCCCTGTCCTTGCCTGGCACATAAACCTTCTCTGCCCACACCCCTTCTCCTGAAGCCAACGTTTCCACCTGTCTTCACAGTCTTCCCTAAACAGTGCCATTCTTGATCCCTGTCTTGTTTTCTCCAGGGGCCAGGGTAACCGTGAGGGTGAATAATCCCATCCGGCAAAGCTGCCCAAGAAAACTTCTCTGAAAACTCCCACCACAAAAACGCTTAAGAAAGTCAGATGCTCAAAGCTCTGTAGCCAATGTTCCAAGGCGAATGAACAGCTGAATCAGAAGGAACCAGAGGACGTCCCAGAGACAGTGGGGACCCCAGCCATTTTAGCTAATCAGAATGAATCAGAGGAGGTCAGAGAGACCATGGAGACCCCTGCCATTCCAGCTAATCAGAATGAATCATAGGAGGTCCCAGAGACCATGAACACCCCTGCATTTCCAGCTAATCAAAATCAACCAGATGAGGTCCCAGAGACCTTGAGACCGCTGCCATTCCAGCTAATCAGAACGAACCAGAGGAGGTCCTAGGGAACATGGAGACCCCTGCCATTCCAGCTGGACCAGTGGACAGCCAGTAACTTCGGGGCATGGTTAGACACCTCAGAAATGCTTTGGGGTCTGGCCGCTGAGTGCCGGCCAAAGTGCAGATGCTAAATATTATAGCAACTGCATACACTAATAACGAAAATAAAACAAAATCAAGCTGATGAGAAATTATGTTTGTCTCTGAGTTCTCTGATTGTGGGGGGCAGAAAGGGCAGGGAAGGGATAAGTGTGTGAGGAGGGAGGGAGATGGCTTCTGTGGAGTTGGAGATGGGACCTACTCTATTATATCACTTATAGAATGTAAACATACTGCAAAGTAGAGAATATGATAATAATGGAGGTGAGCAAATATGGAGAAGCACCTATTGATTATCAGTGGGGAGGGGACGAGGGCGGGGCAATACAGAGGTGGGAGAGTGGGAGGCACACAGTGATAGTTAGGTGGAACATGAGCTCACGGATGCATTGTACAACATGGGGAATAGAGCCAGGACTTTGTAATAACTATAAATGGAAAGCAAGCTTTAACAGTTGTATCCTTTGTATCAAAGGATTCTATTTATATTTTCCTTAATTTATTTTAATTGGTGGGTATTTTCTGTACAACATTGTGGTGGTTTTTGCCATACATTGACTTGAATCAGCCATGGGAGCACATGTATTCCCCATCCTGATTCAACCTCACATCTTCCTCCCAATCCAATCCCTCTGGTTCAGCCCAGTGAACCAGTCCTGGGCACCCTGTCTTATGCATCAAACATGGACTGATATCCCTTTACATATGATAATATACATGTTTTAATGCTATTCTTTCAGATCATCTCACCCTCGCTGTTTCCCACAGAGGCCAAAAGACTGTTCTGTAAATCTGTGACTGTTTTGCAGTCTGCCATATAGGCTTATCATCTCCATTTTCCTAAATTCAATATATATGCCTTAGTATAGTGTATTGGTGTTTCTCTTTCTGACTTACTTCACTCTGTATAATAGGCTCCAGTTTCATCCATCTCATTAGAATGGATTCACATGTGTTCGTTTTAATGGCTGAGCAATATTCCATTGTGTCTATGTACCAGAGCTTTCTTTCCCATTTGTCTGCTGATGGACATTAGGTTGCTTCCATGCCCTGGTTATTGTAAACAGTGCTGTGATGAACATTGGGGCACACGTGTTTTTTCACTTCTGGGTGAATCAGGATTTGAATGAGGAGAAACCATGATGACTATTAGCCTGTTAGTGGTAAACCCTGCACATGAGTTTGGTTGAAGGAGTCGGGCCAAATTTGGAGATGGCTGTTTCAAACCGGCTGAGATTGCTCAGAGGGCCATGTGTGGTGCTGTCCTGCTGGGGGACATCTCTGGTTGCTCTGTTCTCACCAGCAACGGAGGATTTTCTTTCCTTCCTTTCATATCCCTTGTTTTCCTTTCTGCCTCTTTCCGCCCTACCTGAATTTCTTTCACAGAGTTTCAATGTGCTGCGCTGTGCTGTGCTTCGTTGTTCAGCCATGTCCAACTCTTTGTGATCCCATGGACTGTAGCCCGCCAGGCTCCTCTGACCATGGGTATTCTCCAGGCAAGCATACTGGATCAGGCTGCCGTGCCCCCATCCAGGGGATCTTCCAAACCCACGGATTGAATTCTGCTCTCCCATGTTTCAGGTAGGTTTTTATTTATTTATTTACTTTTTTACTATCTGAGCCATCAGGAAACCATTAAAATGGGCTTCATCTGAATCTAAGTTATTCATATCGGTAAGATCAAAAGGGGTCTATTTTATGATTTCCATGACTCTCCTTATTTTCAAACACACAAAACATATTTATTCCAAGTATCCTATTGTCTCTGTCTGCAATTGTTAAAATCTATGCCACTTCTGCCTGAGTTTCACTTTGAGAAGTGAAGCATTTTAGTATGATTTTTTTTTTTTACCTTCATTATATTTAATATGTTCTTAACGGGGTTCGGGGTTAGTTCCATACTATTCTTGTGAATTGGCTGCTCATGTTTTTAAACATGTCTTCATAAATTTAAAGGCAAGAGATACATCTTTCTTATAAAGTGTTGGCTTGTTCCTCTTGCCCATTTTTCTCTCAGGTTTTAAGATCTTCTAACAATTCTAACAGTCATCTTTTGGGTTTGTTTTCAGCCTGCTTTTTCTACCTCTTAAAATGTTCAGCAGTGTGATGGACGCTGGGTGAGTAAGCAAAAAATGGACAACAGGATGTGAACACTTCACAGGAAACCCAGGAAGATCCAATAAGCCATCAAACTGTCCCCAGGGGTGCACCTCACAGCTGGCTGACCCTACGAGTAAATTGGAAAAACGAGGACTGAGGTGGAGCACACAATCCATTCCCCTTTCCTCCAGAGCCAACCAGCTCAATGAGAGACCATGGGAACGAGATGCACAGGACAGGATGACTCAGTGTTTCGTCCAAGAAGCTGGAAGCTTGTGGCAACTGCTCATGGAAATGAATTCCACCTTGGTTTTGGCTCTGAGGTAAGCTACAAGGGAGCTTCCAGCAAGAAAACAAGATGAGAAAAGAGATTTGTGAGGGCACGTGTTGAGAAGACCTTAGCACACAAGGCTCACACAGCTCTGGGAAAGCTCTACCCATTGCTGGGAATACTAATCAGCAGTAGGTGGGCATTACCTGCATGAGATCCCCCAGTAAAACCTGAAACATGGATTTCTCTGCCCCTTCCCCATCACCCTGTTCAAACCCAAGCCTGGGTAGTACTCCTAGTGAGGTGACCCTGAGTCCTAGCCTGGAAACGAGACAGCTCCGTGTGGAGAAACGGCAAGTGTATTCACTGCATTCTCACAGCCTGAAAACAAGGGTTTCCGACTGGAGACCAGAAAATGGAGGCGAACTCCGGGAACACTGAGACAAGGAAGCGCGATGGAAATGTGTCTGTCTGCTGGCCCAGAAATCAATGGAATTAAAAGTGCATTAAGACCGCATTGCAGGAAGAACGCGCAATGATTCTGCCTTCCACAGACACTTAAACACAACCTAGTTGTCATGGAGGGAGTTTAGGCAAGATATGCAAAGCTAGATAATGGTGAAAGCTGAGAGAGAACAGAATGAATGCCCGAGGAGTGTGGCTGTGGGACAAGATTTGGAGGAGATGTACTCTGCCTCCTGTGTGAACCATCAGAGTTGACATAGTGGTGAGGGTGGAAGGTGAGTTTGGAGGCCTCTTAAGGTCATTACTAATGCTTCATTTCTCCCAGCAAATCATCTGAAATGCTCCCCATCCTCCACTAGACAAATCAGGATCGGGCTTTGTGATGTCAAGGCTCACCCAGAGGCACCATTGGCTGGGGAAGAGACTTGCTGACCTCATACAGCATGAGGGTGAGGCTCCATGGGGACGGATATATATAGGGGTGCTCAGGGGCTCTGAACATTCTACTGTGAATCCTCCAAAGGACTGAGGTGACTGGGAAGCCACAAGGCTCCAGAGTAGTTATGGAACACCCACCTCCTGTTACCCAGAAGAAGATGAAGACCTCCTATCAACTGAGGTCCAGAAAATATGTCAAGGTGAATTGAACCCAGCCAAAGTCATCTTGCCCCTCAGCCCCAACCCCAGAAGACACCCTCCCCTGTCCTTGCCTGGCACATAACCCTTTTCTGCCCCCACCCATTCTCCTGAAGCCATCGTTCCAACCTGGCTTCACAGTCTTCCCTAAACCATTGCCATTCTTTCTCCCTGTCTTGTTTTCTCCAGGAGTCCAGGGTAACCATGAGGGTGAATAATCCCATTCCAGAAAGCTGCCCAAGAAAACTTCTCTGAAAACTCCCACCACAAAAAAGCTTAAGAAAATCAGATGCTCAAAGCTCTGTAGCCAGAGTTTCAAGGTGAATGAACAGCTGAATCAGAAGGAACCAGAGGAGATCCCAGAGACCATGGAGACGCCTGCCTTTCCAGGAAATCAGAAAGTACCAGAGGAGGTCCCCAAGACCATGGAGACCCCTGGCAATCCAGCTAATCAGAATGAATCAGAGGAGGTCCCAGAGACCATGGAGACCCCTCCCATTCCAGCTGGACCAGTGGACAGCCAGTGACTTCGGGGCATGGCTAGACACATCAGAAATGCGTGGGGGTCTGGGCCCTGAGTACTGGCCAAAAGTAGAGATGCTAAATATTATAGCAACTGCACACGCTAATAACGAAAATAAAATAAAATCAAGCTGATGTGCAATTATGTTTGTCTCTGAGTTCTCTGCTGGTGGGGGGCAGAGAGGTCAGGGAAGGGATAAGTCTGTGAGGAGGGAGGGAGACGGTTTCTGTGGAGTTTGAAATGGGACCAGAATGTCCAGTTTGCCAGAAAGTAGGCGGAAAAATTGGTTCCAGACTGAGCTTCAAGGACACACGCCACATGGGAGAAGAGGAGGGCCTTGGAGTTTCTCTGTGTGAGAGTAGAGATGGTCAGTTAGCTGGGGAGCTCGGGCGTTTGTAGGGGGGGCAGTGCGATTTGTTCAAAAGGCATATAAAGGAGCTGCCCCATCAAAAGAATGGAGTATTGACATTTGCAGCAACATGGAAGGTAGAATATTTATTAAAATATCTTGGGCAGAGATTGACAAATAATGTATGATATCAATTATAGAATGTATACATACCTCAAAGTAGAGAAAATGATAAAAATGGAGGTGCACAAATTTAGAGAAGCATCTAATGGTTACCAGCGAGGAAGGGAAGAAGGCGGGGCAATACAGAGGTGGGGGAGTGGGAGGCATGCAGTGTTAATCAGGTGGAAGATGAGCTCTGGGATGCATTGTACAACATGGGGAATAGGTCCAGGACTTTGTCATAACTATGAATGGAAAGTAAGCTTTAACAGTTGTATAACCAGACGGAAAAGGAAAGAAAGAGGGGGGAGGAAGGAGGGAAGAAAGGAAGGAATAGAAGGGCGTTTTGGAGGTCAAAAAGTCAATACTGATTAGACCCTTTTTATCAAAGGATTCTATTTTATTCTATATTATTTATTTCAATTGGTGCATATTTATGTTACAATATTGTGGTGGGTTTTGCCATACATTGACGTGAATTAGCCATGCGAGTACATGTTTTCCCCAACCTGAATCCCCCTCACATCTTCCTACCAATCCAATCCCTGTGGGTCAGCCCAGTGAAACAGTCCTGGGCACCCTGTCTTATGCATCGAACATGGACTGGCTATCCCTTTCACATATGATAATAGACATGTTTCAATGCTCTTCTCTCAGATCATCACACCCTCACCGTCACCCATAGAGGCCAAAGGAATGTTCTGTAAATCTGTGTCTCTTTTGCTGTCTCCCATATAGGGTTGTCATCTCCATCTTCCTAAATTCGATATATATGCTTTAGTAGAGTGTATTGTTGCTTTTCTTTCTGACTTACTTCTCTCTGTATAAATAGGCTCCAGTTTCATCCACCTCATTAGAATGGATTCATGTGTTCTTTTTAATGGCTGAGCAAGATACTACTGTGTTTATGTACCACAGCTTTCTTACCCATTTGTCTGCTGATGGACATCTAGGTTTTCTCCATGCCCTGCTTATTGTAAACAGTGCTGTGATGAACATTGGGGCACACGTGTCTTTTTCACTTTTGTGTGAGTCAGGATTTGAATGAGGAGAAATCATGATGACTATTAGCCTGTTAGTGGTAAACCCTGCACATGAGTTTGGTTGAAGGAGTGGGACCAAATCTGGGGATCGTTGTTTCAAACCGGCTGAGAGTGCTAAGATGGACATGTGTGGTGCTGTCCTGATGGGGGTCATCTCTGGTTGCTCTGTTCTCACCAGCAACGGGTGATTTTCTTTCCTTCCTTTCATTGCCTTGTTTCACTTTTTCCCTGTTTCCTCCGTACCTGAATTTCTTTCACAAATATTCAATGTGCTGCACTGTGCAATGCTTCATTGTTCAACCATGTCCAACTTTTTGTGACCCCAAGGACTGTAGCTCGCCATGCTCCTTTGTCCATGGAGATTCTCCAGGCAAGCATATTGGAGCAGGCTGCCATTCCTCCCTCCAGGGGATCTTCCCAACCCAAGGATTAAATCCTGGTCTGCCATGTTGCAGGTTGTTTTTTTTTTTTTTTTTTTTTGGTCCATCTGAGCCATCACAAAACCCTTAAAATGGGCTTCAACTGACACTGTTTTTTTCATATCTGTAAGATCAAATGGGGTCTATTTAAGGATTTCCATAACTCTCCTTAATTTTAGGAAAAAATAAACACATTTATTCCAAGTATCCTAATGTCTCTGTCTGCATTTACTAAAATCTATGGCACTTCTGCCTGCGTTTCAGGTCCCAAGGGAATTTTAATATGCTTTTTCTTACCTTCGATCCATTTAATCTATTGTTAACGTGGATCGGGGCTAGTTCCGTACTCTTCTTGTGAATTGGCTGCTCATGTCTATCAACATGTTTTCATAAATTTAAAGGCCAGTGATACATTTTTCTTATAAAGTGTTGGCTCGTGCCTCTTGCCCATTTTTCTTTCAGGTGTTAAGATCTTCTAACAATTCTAAGAGTCATCTTTTGGGTTTGTTTACGGCGTGCCTTTTCTACCTCTTAAAATGTTAAGCAGAGTGATGGACCCCAGGTGAGTAAACAACAAATGAACCACAGAATGTGAACACTTCACAGGAAACCCAGGGAGACCCACTAATCCAAAAACTGTCCCCGGGGTGCACCTCAGGCTGCTTGATCCTACGTATCAATTGGAAAAATGAGGACTGAGGTGGAGCACACAATCCATTCCCCTTTGCTCCAGAGCCAACCAGCTCAATGAGAGACCATGGGAACTAGATGCACAGCACAGGATGACTCAGTGTTTCATCCAAGAAGTTGGAAGCTTGTGGCAGCTTCTCATGGAAATAAATTCCACCTTGGTTTTGGCTGTGAGGTAAGCTCCAAGGGAGCTTCCAGCAAGAAAACAAGATGAGAAAAGAGATTTGTGAAGGTGCATGTTGAGAAGACCTTTGCACACAAGGTTCACACAGCTCTGGGCAAGCTCCACCCCTTGCTGGGAATACTAACCAGCCGCAGGTGGGCATTTCCTGCATGGGATCCACCAGCACAACCTGAAACATGCATTTATCTGTCCCTTCCCCATCACCCTGTTCAAACCCAATCCTGAGTACTACTCCTAGTGAGGTGGCACTCAGTCCTAGACATGAGAGGAGACAGCTCCGTGTGGAGCAAGGGCAAGTGTATTCACTGCATGCTCACAGCCTGAAGACAAGGGTTTCCGACTGGAGACAAGAAAATGAAGGCGATCTCGGGGAACACTGAGACAAAGAGGCGGGATGGAAAGGTCTCTGTCGGCTGGCCCCAAATTGAAAGGGCTTCAAGGTTAATTAAGACCACATTGCAGGACGAACCAGCAATGATTCTCGCTTCCACAGACACTGAAACACAACCTAGTTGTTATGGAGGGAGTGTAGGCAAGATATGAAAAGCTAGGTAATGGTGAAAGCTGAGACAGAACAGAATGAATGCCCGAGGAGTGTGGCTGTGGGGTAAGGTTGGGAGGAGATGCACTCTGCCTGCTGTGTGACCCATCAGAGTTGACATAGAGGTGAGTGTACCAGGTGCATTTGAAGGCCTCTTGAGAGCATTACTAATGCCTCATTTCTCCCAGCATATCATCTGAATTACTCTCCATCCTCCGCTAGACATGTCAGGATGGGGTTTTGTGATGTCAAAGCTCTCCCAGGGCCACCATTGGCTTTGGAAGAGATTTGCTGACATCATAAAGCATGAGGGTGAGGCTCCATGGGGACGGGTATATATAGGAGACCTCCGGGGCTCTGAGCATTCCACTGTGAGTCCTCCAAATGACTGACGTGACTGGGAAGCCACAAGGCTCCAAAGTAGTTATGGAACACCCACCTCCTGTTACGCACGGGAAGATGAGGACGTCCTATCAATTGAGGTCCAGAAAAATATATCAAGGTGAACTGAAGCCTGCCAAACTCCTCTTGCCCATCGACCCCAACCCAGAAGACACCCTCCTCTGTCCTTGCCTGACACATAAACCTTCTCTGCCCACACCCCTTCTCCTGAAGCCATCGTTTCCACCTGTCTTCACAGTCTTCATTAAACAGTGCCATTCTTGATCCCTGTCTTGTTTCCTCCAGGGGCCAGGGTAACCGTGAGGGTGAATAATCCCATCCGGCAAAGCTGCCCAAGAAAACTTCTCTGAAAACTCCCACCACAAAAACGCTTAAGAAAATCAGATGCTCAAAGCTCTGTAGCCAATGTTCAAAGGCGAATGAACAGCTGAATCAGAAGGAACCAGAGGACGTCCCAGAGACAATGGGTACCCCTGCCATTCCAGCTAATCAGAATGAATCAGAGGAGGTCAGAGAGACCATGGAGACCCCTGCCATTCCAGCTAATCAGAATGAATCAGAGGAGGTCCCAGAGACCATGAACACCACTGCATTTCCAGCTAATCAAAATCAACCAGATGAGGTCCCAGATACCTTGAGACCCCTGCCATTCCAGCTAATCAGAACGAACCAGAGAATGTCCCAGAAAACATGGAGACCCCTGCCATTCCAAATGGACCAGTGGACAGCCAGTGACTTTGGGGCATGGCTAGACACCTCAGAAATGCTTTGGGGTCTGGCCGCTGAGTACTGTCCGAAGTACAGATGCTAAATATTATAGCAACTGCATACACTAATAACGAAAATAAAATAAAATCAAGCTGATGAGAAATTATGTTTGTCTCTGAGTTTTCTGAGAGTGGGGGGCAGAGAGGGCAGGGAAGGGATAAGTGTGTGAAGAGGGAGGGAGATGGCTTCTGTGAAGTTGGAGATGGGACCAGAAGGTCCAGCTTGGCAGAAAGTAGGGGGAAGAACTGGTTTCAGACTGAGCTTCAAATACACCCTTCCCATGGGAGAAGAAGAAGAGTACTTAGAGTTTCTCTGTGTGAGTACAGAAGTGGTGACTTAGGTGAGGAGCAGTGTCGTGTGTGGGGGGGGGCAGTGCCATTTTTTCAGAAGGCAAACAAAGGAGTTGCCCCATCAAAATAATGGAATAATGACATTTGCAGCAACATGGAAGGTAGAATACTGAGCAAAGTACGTCAGGAAGAGATTGACAAATACTGTATTATATCACTTATAGAATGTAAACATACTGCAAAGTAGAGAATATGATAATAATGGAGGTGCACAAATATAGAGAAGCATCTATTGATTACCAGCAGGGAGGGGAAGCGAGCGGGGCAATACAGAGGTGGGAGAGTGGGAGGCACAAAATGATAGTTAGGTGGAACATGAGCTCAGGGATGCATTGTACAACATGGGGAATAGAGCCAGGACTTTGTAATAACTATAAATGGAAAGCAAACTTTAACAGTTGTATCCTTTTTATCAAAGGATTCTATTTATATTTTCCTTAATTTATTTCAATTGGTGGGTATTTTCTGTACAACATTGTGGTGGTTTTTGCCATACATTGACTTGAATCAGCCATGGGAGCACATGTATTCCCCATCCTGATTCAACCTCACATCTTCCTCCCAATCCAATCCCTCTGGTTCAGCCCAGTGAACCAGTCCTGGGCACCCTGTCTTATGCATCAAACATGGACTGATATCCCTTTACATATGATAATATACATGTTTTAATGCTATTCTTTCAGATCATCTCACCCTCGCTGTTTCCCACAGAGGCCAAAAGACTGTTCTGTAAATCTGTGCCTCTTTTGCAGTCACCCATATGGGGTTATCATCTCCATCTTCCTAAATTTAATATATATGCCTTAGTATAGTGTATTGGTGTTTCTCTTTCTGACTTACTTCACTCTGTATAATAGGCTCCAGTTTCTTCCATCTCATTAGAATGGATTCACATGTGTTCGTTTTAATGGCTGAGCAATATTCCATTTTGTCTATGTACCAGAGCTTTCTTACCCATTTGTCTGCTGATGGACATCTAGGTTTTCTCCATGCCCTGCTTATTGTAAACAGAGCTGTGATGAACATTGGGGCACACGTGTCTTTTTCACTTCTAGGTGAAACAGGATTTGAATGAGGAGAAACCATGATGACTATTAGCCTGTTAGTGGTAAACCCTGCACATGAGTTTGGTTGAAAGAGTGGGACCAAATTTGGAGATGGTTGTTTCAAACTGGCTGAGAGTGCTCAGATGGACATGTGTGGTGCTGTCCTGCTGGGGGACATCTCTGGTTGCTCTGTTCTCACCAGCAACGGAGGATTTTCTTTCCTTTATTTCATTTCCCTTGTTTCCCTTTCTGCCTCTTTCCTCCGTACCTGCCTTTCTTTCACAAGAATTCAATGTGCTGTGCTGTGCTGTGCTTCGCTTTTCACCCATGTCCAACTCTTTGTGACGCCATGGACTGCAGCTGGCCAGGCTTCTGTGTCCATGGGGATTCCCTAGTCAAGCATACTGGATCAGGCTGCCATTCCCCCCTCCAGGGGATCTTCCCAACCCAGGGATTGAATCCTGCTCTCCCATGTGGCAGGTAGGTTTTTATTTATTTATTTATTTATTTTACTATCTGAACCATCAGGAAACCATTAAAATGGGCTTCATCTGAATCTATGTTATTCGTATTGGTAAGATCAAAAGGGGTCTATTTTATAATTTCATGACTCTCCTTGTTTTCGAACACATAATACACATTTATTTCAAGTATCCTAATGTCTCTGTCTGCAATTACTAAAATCTATGCCACTTCGGCCTGTGTTTCAGTTCTCAAGGGCATTTGAGGATGATTTTTCTTCCTTCACTGTATTATATATGTTCTTAATGGGGTTTGGACTAGTTCCATAGTCTTCTTGTGAATTGGCTGCTCATGACTTTAAACATGTCTTCATAAATTTAAAGGCAAGAGATACATCTTTCTTATAAAGTGTCGGCTCGTGTGTCTTGCCCATTTTCCTCTCAGGTTTTAAGATCTTCTAACAATCCTAAGAGTCATCTTTTGGGTTTGTTTTCGGCCTGCTTTTTCTACCTCTTAAAATGTTCAGCAGTGTGATGGACTGTGGGAGAGTAAGAAACAAATGGACAACAGGATGTGAACACTTCACAGGAAACCCAGGAAAATCCACTAAGCCATCAAACTGTTCCCAGGGGTGCACCTCACGGCTGGTTGACCCTACGAGTCAATTGGAAAAACGAGGACTGAGGTGGAGCACACAATCCATTCCCCTTTCCTCCAGAGCCAACCAGCTCAATGAGAGACCATGGGAACGAGATGCACAGGACAGGATGACTCAGTGTTTCATCAAAGAAGATGGAAGCTTGTGGCAACTGCTCATGGAAATGAATTCCACCTTGGTTTTGGCTCTGAGGTAAGCTACAAGGGAGCTTCCAGCAAGAAAACAAGATGAGAAAAGAGATTTGTGAGGGCACGTGTTGAGAAGACCTTAGCACACAAGGCTCACACAGCTCTGGGCAAGCTCCACCCCTTGCTGGGAATACTAATCAGCTGCAGGTGGGCATTTCCTGCTTGAGATCCCCCAGCACAGCCTGAAACATGCATTTATTTGCCCCTTCCCCATCACCCTGTTCAAACCCAAGCCTGGGTAGTACTCCTAGTGAGGTGACCCTGAGTCCTAGACTGGAAATGAGACAGCTCCGTGTGGAGAAACGGCAAGTGTATTCACTGCATTCTCAGAGCCTGAGGACAACGGTCTCCGACTGGAGACCAGAAAACGGAGGCAAGCTTCGGGAACACTGAGTCAAGGAGGGGGAATGGAAAGATTTCTGTCTTCTGGCCCAGAAATCAATGGAATTAAAGGTGCGTTAAGACCACATTGTAGGAGGAACGAGCAATGATTCTCACTTCCACAGACACTTAAACACAACCTAGTTGTCATGGAGGGAGTTTAGGCAAGATATGCAAAGCTAGATAATGGTTAAGGCTGAGAGAGAACAGAATGAATGCCCGAGGAGTGTGGCTGTGGGGCAAGGTTTGGAGGAGATGCACTGTGCCTCCTTTGTGAACCGTCAGAGTTGTCATAGTGGTGAGGGTGGAAGGTGAGTTTGGAGGCCTCTTGAGGGCGTTACTAATGCCTCATTTCTCCGAGGAAATCATCTGAATTACTCCCCATCCTCCACTAGACATGTCAGGATGGGGCTTTATGATTTCAAAGCTCACCCAGGGCCACCATTCGGTGGGGAAGAGACTTGCTGACCTCATAAAGCATGAGGGTGAGGCTACATGGGGACGGGTATATATAGGGGTGCTCAGGGGCTCTGAGCATTCCACTGTGAGTGCTCCAAATGACTGAGGTGACTGCGCAGCCACAAGGCTCCAGATTAGTTATGGAACACCCACCTCCTGTTACCAAGGAGAAGATGAAGACGTACTATCAATTGAGGTCCAGAAAATATGTCAAGGTGAACTGAACCCAGCCAAAGTCCTCTTGCCTATCAGCCCCAACCCCAGAAGACACCCTCTCCTGTCCTTCTCTAGCACATAACCTTTCTCTGCCCCCACCCATTCTCCTGAAGCCATCGTTCTCACCTGTCTTCACAATCGTCCCTAAACCATTGCCATTCTTTCTTCCTGTCTTGTTTTCTCCAGGAGGCCAGTGTAACCCTGAGGGTGATAATCCCATTCCAGCAAAGCTGCCCAAGAAAACTTCTCTGAAAATTCCCACCACAAAAAAAGCTTAAGAAAATCAGATACTCAAAGCTCTGTAGCCAGAGTTTTAAGCCGAATAAACAGCTGAATCAGAAGGAACCAGAGGAGATCCCAGAGACCATGGAGACCCCTGCCATTCCCGGTAATCAGAAGGAACCAGAGAAGGTCCCAGAGGCCATGGAGACCCCAGCCATTCCAGCTAATCAGAATGTATCGGAGGAGGTCCCAGAGAACATGGAGACCATTGCATTGCCAGCTAATCAGAATGAACCAGAGGAGTTCCCAGAGACCATGGAGACCCCTCCCATTCCAGCTGGACCAGTGACAGCCAGTGACTTCGGGGCATGGCTAGACACCTCAGAAATCCTTGAGGGTCTGGCCCCTGAGTACTGGTCAAAAGCACAGATGCTGAATATTATAGCAACTGCATACACTAATAACGAAAATAAAATAAAATTAAGCTGATGTGAAATTATGTTTGTCTCTGAGTTCTCTGCTAGTGGGGGGCAGAGAGGTCAGGGAAGGGATAAGTGTGTGAGGAGGGGGGGAGATGGCTTCTGTGGAGTTGGAGATGGGACCAAAGGCCTAGCTTGCCAGAATGTAGGCGGAAAAATTGGTTCCAGACTGAGCTTCAAAGACACACTCCCCATGGGAGAAGAGGAGGGGACATGGAGTTTCTCTGTGTGACTGCAGAGATGGTCACTTAGCTGGGGAGATCTGTCGTGTGTGGGGGTGCAGTGCCATTTATTCAAAAGGCATACAAAGGAGCTGCCCCATCAAAAAAATGGAGTGTTGACATTTGCAGCAACATGGAAGGTAGAATATTGAGTAAAATAACTCGGACAGAGATTGAAAAAAATGTATGATATCACTTATAGAATGTATACATACCTCAAAGTAGAGAATATGAAAAAAAATGGAGGTGCACAAATATAGACAATCATCTACTGGTTACCAGCAGGGAGGGGAAGAGGGCGGGGCAATACAGAGGTGGGGGGGGGGAGTGGGAGGGACGCAGTGTTAATCAGGTTGAAGTTGAGTTCCGGGATGCATTGTACAACATGGGGAATAGGTCCAGGAATTTGTCATAACTATGAATGGTAAGTAAGCTTTAACAGTTGTATAATCAGAAAGAAAAGGAAAGAAAGTGGGGGGAGGACGGAGTGAAGAAAGGAAGGAATAGAAGGGCGTTTTTGGAGGTCAAAAAGGCAGTACTGATTAGGCCCTTTTTATCAAAGGATTCTATTGTATTTTATTTATTTCAATTAGTGGGTATTTACTTTATAACATTGTGGTAGTTTTTGCCATACATTGACATGAATTAGCCATGGGAGTACATGTATTCCCCATGATGATTCCTCCTCACATCTTCCTCCCAATCCAATCCCCGTGGGTCAGCTCAGTGAACCAGTCCTGGGCACCCTGTCTTATGCATCGAACATGGACTGGCTCTCCCTTTAACAAATGATAATAGACATGTTTCAATGCTTTTCTCTCAGATTATCCCACCCTCACCGTCTCCCATAGAGTCCAAAAAACTGTTCTGTAAATCTGTGTCTCTTTTGCTTTCTCCCATATAGGGTTATCATCTCCATCTTCCACAATTCAATATATATGCCATAGTAGAGTGTATTGGTGATTTTCTTTCTGACTTACTTCACTCTGTATAATAGGCTCCAGTTTCATCCACCTCATTAGAGTGGATTCACATGTGTTCTTTTTAATGGCTGATCAAGATACCACTGTGTCTATGTACCAAAGCTTTCTTACCCATTTGTCTGCTGATGGACATCTAGGTTTTCTCCATACCCTGCTTATTGTAAACAGTGCTGTGATGAACATTGGGGCACACGTGTCTTTTTCACTTTTGTGTGAGTCAGGATTTGAATGAGGAGAAATCATGATGACTATTAGCCTGTTAGTGGCAAACCCTGCACATGAGTTTCGTTGAAGGAGTGGGACCAAATTTGGAGATGGTTGTTTCAACCCGGATGAGAGTGCTCAGATGGACATGAGGGGTGCTGTCCTGCAAGGGGACATCTCTGGTTGTCCTGCTAGGGGACATTCTCACCAGCAACGGGTATTTTCTTTCCTTCCTTTCATTTCCCTTGTTTCCCTTTCTGCCTCTTTCCTCCCTACCTGAATTTCTTTCACAAGCATTCAATGTGCTGTGCTGTGCTGTGCTTCGTTGTTCAGCCATGTCCAACTCTTTGTTACCCCATGGACTGTAGCCAGCCAGGCTCCTGTGTTCATAGGGATTCTCCAGGCAAGCATACTGGAGCAGGCTGCCATTCCCCCATCCAGGGGATCTTCCCAAACCAGGGATTGAATCCTGATCTCCCATGATGCAGGTGTTTTTTTTTTTTTTTTTTTACTATCTGAGCCATCAGGAAACCATTAAAATGGGCTTCATCTGAAACTATGTTATTCGTATCGGTAAGATCAAAAGGGGTCTATTTTATGATTTCCATGACTGTCCTTATTTTCGAACACACAAAACACATTTATTTCAAGTATCCTATTGTCTCTGTCTGCAATTACTAAAATCTATGCCACTTCTGCCTCAGTTTCAGTTCTCAAGGGCATTTGAGGATGATTTTTCTTACCTTCATTATATTTAATACGTTCTTAACGTGGTTCGGGGCTAGTTCCATACTCTTCTGGTGAATAGGTTGCTCATGTCTTTAAACATGTCTTCATAAATTTAAAGGCCAGAGATACATCTTTCTATAAAGTGTTACCTCGTTCCTCTTGCCCGATTTTCTATCAGGTTTTAAGATCTTCTAATAATTTTAAGAGTCATCTTCTGGGTTTGTTTTTGGCGTGCTTTTTCTACCTCTTAAAATGTTCAGCAGTGTGATGGACCCTGGGTGAGTAAGCGACAAATGGACAACAGGATGTGAACACTTCACAAGAAACCAAGGAAGATCCACTATGCCATCAAACTGTCCGCAGGGGCGCACCTCACGGCTGGCTGACCCTACGAGTAAATTGGAAAAATGTGGACTGAGGTGGAATACACAATCCATTCCCCTTTCCTCCAGAGCCAACCAGCTCAATGAGAGAACATGGGAATGAGGTGCACAGGACAGGATGACGCAGTGTTTCGTTAAAGAAGCTGGAAGCTTTTGGCAGCTACTCATGGAAATGACTTTGACCTTGGTTTTAGCTGTGAGGTAAGCTCCAAGGGAGCTTCCAGCAAGAAAACAAGGGGAGAAAAGAGATTTGTGAGGGCACCTGTTGAGAAGACCTTTGCACACAAGGCTCACACAGCTCTGGGCAAGCTCAAGCCCTTTTTGGGAATACTAATCACACGCAGGTGGGCATTTGCTGCATGAGATCCCCCAGCAAAACCTGAAACATGCATTTCTCTGCCCCTTCCCCATCACCCTGTTCAATATAAAGCCTGGGAATTACTCCTAGTGAGGTGACCCTGAGTCCTAAACTGGAAACGAGACAGCTTCGTGTGGAGAAACGCCAAGTGTATTTACTGCATACTCAGAGCCTGAACACAAGTGTTTCTGACTGGAGACCACAAAACGGAGGTGAGCTCCAGGAACACTGAGACAAGGAGGCGGGATGGAAATGTTTCTGTCGGCTGGCCCATAAGTCAGTAGCCTTATAGGTGCATTAAAACCACATTGCTTGACAAAGGAGCAATGATTCTCATTTCCACAGACACTTAAACACAACCTAGTTGTCATGAAGGAAGTTTAGGCAAGATATGAAAAGCTAGATAATGGTGAAAGCTGAGAGAGAACAGAATTAATGCCCAAGGACTCTAGCTGTGGGGCAAGGTTTGGAGGAGTTGCACTCTGCCTCCTGTGTGAACCATCAGAGTTGACATAGTGGTGAAGGTGGAAGGTGAGTTTGGAGGCCTCTTTATGCCATTACTAACGCTTCATTTCTCCCAGCAAATCATCTGAATTGTTCCCCATCCTCCACTAGACATGTCAGGATGGGGCTTTGTTATGTCAAAGCTCACCCAGGGCCACCGTTAAATTGGGAAGAGACTTGCTAACCTGATAAAGAGGGTGAGGCTCCATGGGGACGGGTATATATAGGGGTGCTCAGGGGCTCTGAGCATTCCACTGTGAGTGGTCCAAATGACTGAGGTGACTGGGAAGCCACAAGGCTCCAGAGTAGTTATGGAACACCCACCTCCTTTTACCCAGGAGAAAATGAAGACGTCCTATCAATTGACGTCCAGAAAATATGTAAAGGTGAACTGAACACAGCCAAAGTCCTCTTGCCCATCAGCCCCAACCCCAGAAGACACCCTCCACTGTCCATCACTGGCAGATAACTCTTCTCTGTCCCCACCCATTCTCCTGAAGCCATCGTTCCCACTTGTCTTCACAGCCTTCCCTAAACCATTGCCATTCTTTCTCCCTGTCTTGTTTTCTCCAGGAGGCCAGGGTAACCGTGAGGGTGAATAATCCCATTCCAGCAAAGCTACCCGAGAAAACTTCCCAGAAAGCTCTCACCACAAAAAAGCTTAAGAAAATCAGATGCTCAAAGCTCTGTAGCCAGAATTTCAAGGCGAATGAACAGCTGATTCAGAAGGAACCAGAGGAGATCTCAGAGACCATGGAGACCCTGCCATTCCAGGTAATCAGAAGGAACCAGAGGAGATCCCAGAGACCATGCAGACCCCAGCCATTTCAGCTAATCAGAATGAATCAGAGGAGGTCCCAGAGACCATGGAGACCCTTGCTTTGCCAGCTAATCAGAATCAACCAGACGAGGTCCCAGAGCCCATGGAGACCACTGCCATTCCAGCTGGACCAGTGGACAGCCAGTGACTTCAGGACATGGCTAAACACCTCAGAAACGCTTGGGGGTCTGGCCCCTGAGGACTGGCCAAAAGTACAGATGCTGAATATTATAGCAACTGTATACACTAATAACGAAACTAAAATAAAATCAAGCTGATATGAAATTATGTTTGTCTCTGAGTTCTCTGCTAGTGGGGGACAGAGAGGTCAGGGAAGGGATAAGTGTGTGAGGAAGGAGGGAGATGGCTTCTGTGGAGTTGGAGATGGGACCAGAAGGCCCAGCTTGCCAGAAAGTAGGCGGAAAATTTGGTTCCAGACTGAGCTTCAAAGACACACTCCACATGGGGAAGAGGAGGGGACTTGGAGTTTCTCTGTGTGAGTGCAGAGATGGTCACTTAGCTGGGGAGCTCTGTCGTGTGTGTGTGTGTGGGGGGGGGGCAGTGCCATTTGTTCAAAAGGCATACAAATGAGCTGCCCATCAAAAGAATGGAATATTGACATATGCAGCAACATGGAAGGTAGAATATTGAGTAAAATAACTCGGACAGAGATTGACAAAAAAATGTATGATATCACTTATAGAATGTATACATACCTCAAAGTAGAGAATATGATAAAAATGGAGGTGCACAAATATAGAGAAGCATCTACTGGTTACCAGTGGGGAGGGGAAGAGGGTGGGGCAATACAGAGGTCGCTGAGTGGGAGGCAGGCAGTGTTGGTCAGGTGGAAGATGAGCTCCGGGATGCATTGTACAACATGGGAAATAGGTCCAGGACTTCGTCATAACTATGGATGGAAAGTAAGCTTTAACAGTTGTATAATCAGAAAGAAAAGCAAAGAAAGAGGGGTGGGGTAGGAGGGAAGAAAGGAAGGCATAGAAGGGCGTTTTTGGAGGTCACAAAGTCAATACTGATTAGGCCCTTTTTATCAAAGGATGCTATTTTATTTTATTTTATTTATTTCAATTAGTGGGAATTTACTTTACAATATTGTGGTGGGTTTTTCCATATATTGACATGAATTAGCCATGGGAGTACATGTATTCCCCAACCTGATTCCCCCTCATATCTTCCTCCCAAACCAATCCCTGTGGGTCAGCCCAGTGAAACAGTCCTGGGAACCCTGTCTTATGCATCAAACATGGACTGGCTATCCCTTTAACATGTGATAATAGACATGTTTCAATGCTCTTCTATCAGATCATCCCACCCTCACCGTCTCCCATAGAGTCCAAAAGACTATTCTGTAATTCTGTGTCTCTTTTGCTGTCTCCCATATAAGGTTATCATCTCCATCTTCCTAAATTCAATATATATGCCTTAGTAGAGTGTATTAGTTTTTTTCTTTCTGACTTACATCACTCTGTATAATAGTCTCCAGTTTCATCCACCTGATTAGAATGGATTCACATGTGTTTTTCTTAATGGCTGAGCAATATTCAATTGTGTCTATGTAGCACAGTTCTTACCCATTAGTCTGCTGTTGGACATCTAGGTTGCTTCCATGCCCTGGTTATTGTAAACAGTGCTGTGATGAACATTGGGGCACACGTCCTCTTTTCACTTCTGCGTGAATCAAGATTTTAATGAGGAGAAACCATGATGACTGTTAGCCTGTTAGTGGTAACCCTGTACATGAGTTTGGTTGAAGGAGTGGGACCAAATTTGGAGATGGTTGTTTCAAACCGGCTGAGAGTGCTCAGATGGACAAGTGTGGTGCTGTACTGCTGGGGGACATCACTGGTTGCTCTGTTCTCACCAGCAACAGAGGATTTTCTTTCCTTTCTTTCATTTCCCTTGTTTCCCTTTCTGCCTCTTTCTTCCCTACCTGAATTTCTTTCACAAACATTCATTTTGCTGCACTGTGCTGTGCTTCGACGTTCAGCGATGTCCAACTCTTTGTGACCCCATGGACTGTAGCCCACCAGGCTCCTCTGTCCATGGGGATTCTCCAGGCAAGGATAATGGAGCAGGCTGCCATTCCCCCCTCCAGGGGATCTCCCAACCCAGGGATTGAATCCTCATCTCCCAAGTTGCAGGTGTTTTTTTTTTTTGTTTGTTTGTTTGTTTTGTTTTTTTTTTTGTTTTTTTTTTTAATATCTGAGCCATCAGGAAACCCTTAACATTGGCTTCATCTGACACTTTGTTTTTCATATCTGTAAGATCAAATGGGGTCTATTTTTGTATTTCCATGTCTCTCCTTACTTTTAGAACACACAAAACACAATTATTCCAAGTATCTTAATGTCTTTGTCTGCAACTACTAAAATCTATGCCACTTCTGCCTGCGTTTCTGGTCTCAAGGGAATTTTAGTATGATTTTTTTTACCTTCCTGAGTTTTAATATGTTCTTAACGTTGTTCGGGGCTAGTTCCATACTCTTCTTGTGAGTTGGCTGCTCATGTCTTTAAACATGTCTTCATAAATTTAAAAGTCAGTGATACATCTTTCTTATAAACTGTTGGCTCGTGCCTCTTGCTCAATTCTCTATCAGGTGTTAAGATATTCTAAAAACTCTAAAGGTCATCTTTTGGGGATGCTTATGGCGTGCGTTTTCTACCTCTTAAAATATTCAGCAGTGCTATGAACCCTGGGTGATTAAGCAATAAGTGGACACCAAGAGTTGAACACTTCACAGGTAACCGAGGAAGACCCACTAACCCAGCAAACTGACCCCAGGGGTGCACCTCAGGCTGGTTGACCCTATGAGTCAATTGGAAAAACGAGGACTGAAGTGGAGTACACAATCCATTCCCCTTTTCTCCAGAGCCAACCAAGTCAAGGAGAGACCATGGGAACTAGATGCACAGGACAGGATGACTCAGTGTTTCGTCCAAGAAGGTGGAAGTTTGTGGCAGCTGCTCCGGGAACACAGGGACAAAGATATGGCATGGAAAGGTTACTGTTGGCTGGCCCAGAATTCAATGGGTTTCAATGTGAATGAACACCACATTGCAGGACAAACGAGCAATGATTCTCGTTTCCACAGACACTTAGACACAACCTAGATGTCATGGAGGGAGTTTAGGCAAGATATGCAAAGCTAGATAATGGTGAAAGCTGAGAGAGAACAGAATGAATGCCTGAGAAGTGTCGCTGTGGGGCAAGGTTTGTAAGAGATGCATTCTGCCTGCTGTGTGACCCATCAGAGTTGACATAGAGGTGAGCGTGGCAGGTGAGTTTGGAGTCCTGTTTAGGGCATTAGAAATGCCTCATTTCTCCCAGCAAATCATCTGAATTGCTCCCCATCCTCCGCTAGACATGTCAGAATGGGGATTTCTGATGTCAAAGCTCACCCAGGGCCACCATTGGCTGGGAAAGATACTTGCTGACCTCATAAAGCATGATGATGAGTCTCCCTGGGGACGTGTATATATATAGGGGTGCTCAGGGGCACTGAGCAGAACAATGTGAATCCTCCAAATGACTTAGGTGCCTGGGAAGCCACCAGGATCCAGAGTAGTTATGGAACACCCACCTCCTCTTACCCAGAATAAGATGAAGGCCTTCTGTCAATTGTGGTTCAGAAAAAAATATCAAGGTGAGCTGAACCCACCCAAACTCCACTTGTCCATTGACCCCACCCCAGAAGACACTCCACTGTCCTTGCCTGGCACATAAGCCTTCTCTGCCCACACCCCTTCTCCTGAAGCCATTGTTCACACCTGTCTTCACACTCTACCCTAACCCAGAGCCATTCTTTGCTCCCTGTCTTGTTTCTCCAGGTGGGCAGGGTAACCGTAAGGGTGAATCCCATTCCGCCAAAGCTGCACAAGAAAATTTCTCTGAAAACTCCCACCACAAGAAAGCTTAAGAAAATCAGATGCCCAAAGCTGTGTAGACAGAGTTCCAAGGCGAATGAACAGCTAAATTAGAAGGAAACAAAAGAGGTCCCAGAAACCATGGAGAGCACTGCCATTCCAGTTAATCAGAAGGAACCAGAGGAGTTCCCAGAGATCATGGACAACCCTGTCATTCCAGGTAATCGGAAGGAACCAGAGGAGGTACCAGAGACCATGGACACCCCTGCATTTCCAGCTAATCAGAATGAAGCATAGGAGGTTCCAGAGACCATGGAGACCCCTGCCATTCCAGTTAATCAGAACGAACCACAGGAGGTTTCTGAGACCATGGATACCCTGCCATTCCACCTGGAACAGTGGACAGCCAGTGACTTCCGGGCATGGCTAGATACTTCAGAAATGCTTGTGGGTCTGGCCGCTGAGTACTGGCCAAAAGTAGAGATGCTGAATATTATAGCAACTGCATACACTAATAACGAAAATAAAATAAAATCAAGCTGTTGTGAAATTATGTTTGTCTCTGAGTTCTCTGATAGTGAGGGGCAGAGAGGGCAGGGAAGGGATAAGTGTGTGAGGAGGGAGGGAGATGGCTTCTGTGGAGTTGGCGATGGGACCAGAAGGTCCAGGTTGCCAGAAAGTAGGGGGAAGAACTGGTTCCAGACTGCGCTTCAAAGACACACTTCCCATGGGAGAAGGGGAAGAGGACTTGGAGTTTCTCTGTGCGAGTGCAGAGATGGACACTTAGCTGGGGAGCTGTGTCCTGTGTGTGGGGGAGTGCCATTTGCTCAAAAGGCATACAAAGGAGCTGCCCCATCAAAAGAATGGAATATTGACATTTGCAGCAACATGGAAGGTAGAATATTGAGTAAAATAACTCGGACAGAGATTGACAAATACTGTATGATATCACTTAGAGAATCTAAACATACCGCAAGGTAGAGAATATGATAAACTGGAGGTGCACAGATATAGAGAAGCATCTTCTGGTTACCAGCGGGGAGGGCAAGAAGGCGGAGCAATACAGAGGTTGGGGAGTGGGAGGCACGCAGTGATAGTTAGGTGGAAGATGAGCTCAGGGATGCATTGTACAGCATGGGGAATAGAGCCAGGACTTTGTCATAACTATAAATGGAAAGCAAGCTTTAACAGTTGTATAATCAGAAATAAAAGGAATGAAAGAGGGGGGAGGAAGGAGGGAAGAAAGGAAGGAAATGAATGGTGTTTTTGGCCGTCAAAAAGTCAATACTGATTAAGCCCTTTTTATCAAAGGATTCTATTTTATTTTATTTTATTTTATTTTAGTTGGTGGTTATTTCCTTTACAATATTGTGGAGGTTTTTGGCATACATTGACATGAATCAGCCATGGGAGTACAAGTATTCCCCATCCTGATTTCCCCTCACATCTTCCTCATACAATTCCTCTCGGTCAACCCAGTGAACCAGTCCTGGGCACCCTGTCTTATGCATCAAACATGGACTGGCTATCCGTTTCACGTATGATAATACACATGTTTCAATGCTATTCTTTCAGATCATCCCACCCTTGCCGTCTCCCAGAGAGTCCAAATGAGTGTTCTCTAAATCTGTGTTTCTTTTGCTGTCTCCCATATAGGGTTATCCTCTCCATCTCCATCAATTCAATATATATACATTAGTATAGTGTATTGGTGTTTTTCTCTCTGCCTTACTTCGCTCTGTATAATAGGCTCCAGTTTCATCCACCTCATTAGAATGGATTCACATGTGTTCTTCTTAATGGCTGAGCAATATTCAATTGTGTCTATGTACACAGCTTTCTTATCTATTTGTCTGCTGATGGACATCTAGGTTGCTTCCATGCCCTGGTTATTGTAAACAGTGCTCTGATGAACATTGGGGCACACGTGTCTTTTTCACTTCTGGGTAAACCAGGATTTGAATGAGGAGAAACCATGATGACTGTTAGCCTGTTAGTGGTAAACCCTGCATATGAGGTTGGTTGAAGCAGTGGGACCAAATTTGGAGATAGTTGTTTCAACCTGGCTAAGAGTGCTCGTATTGATATGTGTGGCGCTGTCCTGCTGGGGGACATCTCTGGTTGCTCTGTTCTCACCAGCAATGGAGGATTTTCTTTCCTTCCTTTCATTTCCCTTGTTTCCCTTTCTGTCTCTTTCCTCCCTACCTGAATTTCTTTCAGAAACATTCAATGTGCTGTGCTGTGCTTTGCTTCATTTTTCAGCCATGTCCAACTCTTTGTGACCCCATGGACTCTACCCCACCAGGCTCCTCTGTCCATGGGGATTCTCCAGGCAAGCATACTGGCACAGGCTGCCATTCCCCCCTCCAGGGGATCTTCCCAACCCAGGGATTGAATCGTGGTCTCCCATGTTATAGGTGGTTTTTTTTTTTTGTTTTGTTTTGTTTTGTTTTTTGTTTTTTGTTTTTTACTATCTGAGCCATCAGGAAACCCTTAAAATGGTCTTCATCTAACACTATATTTTTCATACCTGTAAGATCAAATGGGGTCTATTTTATGATTTCCATGACTCTCCTTATTTTTAAAACACACAACACACATTTATTCCAAGTATCTTAATGTCTCTGTCTGCAATGACTAAAATCTATGCCACTTCGGCCTGAGTTTCAGTTCTCAAGGGAATTTTAGTATGATTTTTCTTAACTTCATTAGATTTAATATGTTCTTAATGTGGTTCATGGCTAGTTCCATACTCTTCTTGTAAATTGACTGCTCATGTCTTTAAACATGTCTTCATAAATTTAAAGGCCAGTAATACATCTTTCTTATAAAGTGTTGGCTCATGCCTTTTGCCCATTTTTCTATCAGGTTGTAGGATCTTCTAACAATTAAAAGAGTCATCTTCTGGGTTTGTTTATGGCGTGTTTTTCTACCTCTTAAAATGTTCAGCAGTACGATGGACCCTGGGTGACTAAGCAACAAATGGCAAGAGGATGTGAACACTTCACAGGAGACCCAGGAAGACCCACTAAGCCAACAAACTGTCCTCAGGCATGCACCTCAGGCTGGTTGACCCTATGAGTCAATTGGAAAAATAAGGACTGAGTTGGAACACACAATCCATTCCCCTTTCCTCCAGAGCCAACCAGCGCAAAGAGTGACCATTGGAACTAGATGCACAGGACAGGATGACTCAGTGTTTCGTCCAAGAAGCTGGAAGCTTGTTGCAGCTACTTATGGAAATGAATTCCACCTTTGTTTTGGCTGTGAGGTAAGCTGCAAGGGAGCTTCCAGCAAGAAAACAAGATGAGAGAAGAGATTTGTGATTGCACATGTTGAGAAGACCTTTGCACATAAGGCTCACACAGCTCTGGGCAAGCCCCACCCATTGCTAGGAATACTAATCAGCCGCAAGTGGACATTTCCTGTATGGGATCCCCCAGCGCAACCTGAAACATACATTTCTCTGCCCCTTCACCATCACCATGTTCAATCCAACGCCTGGATAGTACTCCGAGTGAGGTGACCCTGAGTCCTAGACTTGAAATGAGACAGCTCCGTGTAGAGCAAGGGCAAGTGTATTCACTGCATTCTCACAGCCTGAAATCAAGTGTTTCTGACTGGAGACCAAAAAATGGAGGCGAGATCTGGGAACACTGAGACAAAGAGGCGGGGTGGAAAGGTTTCTGTCGTCTGGCCCAGAAGTCAATGACCTTCAAGGTGCATTAAGACCACATTGCAGGACGAACGAGCAATGATTTTCACTTCCACAGACACTTAAACACAACCTAGTTGTCATGGAGGGAATTTAGTCAGGAATCGAAAAGCTAGATAATGGTGAAAGCTGAGAGAGAACAGAATGAACGCCCAAGGAGTGTGGCTGTGGGGCAAGGTTTGGAGGAGACGCACTCTGCCTGCTCTGTGACCCATCATAGTTGACATAGAGTTGAGGGTGGCAGATGAGTTTGGAGGCCTCTTTAGGGCATTACAAATGCTTCATTTCTACCAATAAAACATCTGAATCGGTCCCCAACCTGTGCTAGACATGTCTGAATGGGGCTTTGTAGTGTCAAAGCTCACCCAGGGCCACCATTGGCTGGGGAAGAGACTTGCTGATCACATAAAGCATCAGGGTGAGGCTCCATGGGACGGGTATATATAGGGGTGCTCAGGGGCTCTAAGAGAACCACTGTGAGTCCTCCAAATGACTTAAGTGACTGGGAAGCCACATGTCTCCAGAGTAGTTATGGAACATCCACCTCCTTTTACCCAGGGGAAGATGAAGACATCCTATCAATTGAGGTCCAGAAAAAAATGTAAAGGTGAACTGAACCCAGCCAAAGTCCTCTTGCCCATCAACCCCACATCAGAAGACACTGTCCCCTGTCCTTTCCTGAACACGTAATCCTTCTTCTCACACACCCCTTCTCCTGAAACCGTCGTTCCAAAATGTCTTCACACACTTCCCTAAACAAGTGTCATTCTTGCCTGCTGTCTTGTTTTATCCAGGTGGCCAGGGTAACCTTGAGGGTGAATAATCCCATTCCGGCAAAGCTGCCCAAGAAAACTTCTCTGAATACTCCCACCACAAAAAAGCTTGAGAAAATCAGATGCTCAAAACTCTGTAACCAGAGTTCCAAGGCGAATGAACAGCTGAAACGGAAGGAACCAGAGGAGGTCCCAGAGACCATGGAGACCCCTACGATTCCAGGCAATCAGAAGGAACAAGAGGAGGTCCCAGAGACGATGGATCCCCCTGCCATTCCAGCTAATCAGAATGAATCAGAGGAGGTCCTAAGATCATTTAGACCCCGGCATTTCCAGCTAATCAAAATGAAACAGTGGAGGTTCCAGAGACAATGGAGACCCCTGACGTTTCAGCTAAACAGAACGAACCAGAGGAGGTCCCAGAGACCATGGAGACCCCTGCCATTCCAGCTAAACAGAATGAATCAGAGGAGGTCCCAGAGACCATGGAGGCCCCTGTATTTCCAGGTATATCAGAATGAACCAGAGGAGGTCCCAGAGACCATGGAGACCCCTGCTATTCCAGCTAATCAGAACGAACCCGAGGAGGTCCCAGAGAACATGGAGACCTCTGCCATTCCAGCTGGACCAGTGGGCAGAAAGTGATATTGGGGTATGGCTAGACAACTCAGAAATGCTTGGGGGTCTGGCCGCTGAGTACTGGCTAAAAATACAGATGCTGAATATTATAGCAACTGCATACACTAATAAAGAAAATAAAATAAAGTCAAGCTGATGTCAAACAATGTTTGTCTCTGAGTTCTCTGATCCTGGGGAGCAGAGAGGGAAGGGAAAGGATAAGTGTGTGAGGAGGGAGGGAGATGGCTTCTGTGAAGTTGGAGATGGGACCAGAAGATCCAGGTTGCCAGAAAGTAGGGGGAAAATTTAGTTCCAAAGTGTGCTTCAAAGACACACTTCCCATGAGAGATGAGGAAGAGGACTTGGAGTTTCTCTGTGCGAGTGCAGAGATGGACACTTAGCTGGGGAGCTGTTTCGTATGTGGTGGGGCAGTGCCATTGGTTTAAAGGCATAAAGGATCTGCCCCATCAAAAGAATGGAATATTGACATTTGCAGCAATATGGAAGGTAGAATATTGAGTAAAATAACTCAGACAGAGATTGTCAAATATTGTATGATATCAATTATACAATGTAAACATACTGCAAAGTAGAGGATATGATAATAATGGAGGTGCACAAATATAGAGAAGCATCTCCTGGTTACCAGCGTGGAGGGGAAGAGGGCGGGGCAATACAGAGGTGGGGGAGTGGGAAGCACGCACTGAGAGTTAGGTGGAAGATGAGCTCAGGGATTCATTGTACAACATGGGGAATAGAGACAGGACTTTGTCATAACTATAAAGGGAAAGCAAGCATTAACAGTTGTATAATCAGAAAGAAAAGGAAAGAAAGAGCGGGGAGGAAGGAGAGAAGAAAGGAAGGAAAAGAAGGGCGTTTTTGGAGGTCAAAAATTGAATACTGATTAGGCCCTTTTTATCAAAGGATTCTATATAATTTTATTTATTTTAATTGGTGGGTATTTACTCTACAATATTGTGGTGGTTTTTGCAATATATTGACATGATTCAGCCATGGGAGTACATGTATTCCCCATCCTGATTCCCCCTCACATCTTCCTCCCAATCCAATCCCTCTTGGTCAGCCCAGTGAAACAGTCCTGGGCACCCTGGCTTATGCATCGAACATGGACTGGCTATCACTTTCACATAGGATAATATACATGTTTCTGTGCTATTCTCTCAGATCATCCCACCCTCGCCATCTCCCACAGAGTTCAAATGATTGTTCTGTAAATCTGTGTCTCTTTTGCTGTCTCCCATATAGGGTTATCATCTCCATCTTCCTAAATTCAATATATATGCCTTAGTATAGTGTAATGTTGTTTTCCTTTTTGACTTACTTCGCTCTGTGTAATAGGCTCCAGTTTCATCCACCTCACTAGTATGCATTCACATGTGTTCTTTTTAATGGCTCAGCAATATTCCATTGTGTCAATGTACCACAGTTTTCTTACCCTTTTGTCTGCTGATGGACATCTAGGTTGCTTCCATGCCCTGGTTATTGTAAATAGTGCTCTGATGAACATTGGGGCACAGGTGTCCTTTTCACTTCTGGATGGATCCGTATTTGAATGTAGAGAAAGCATGATGACTATTAGCCTGTTGGTGGTAAACACTGCACATGAGGTTGGTTGAAGGAGTGGTACCAAATTTGGAGATGGTTGTTTCAAACTGGCTGAGAGTGCTCAGATGATCATGTCTGGTGCTGTCCTGCTCGGGACATCTCTGGTTGCTCTGTTCACACCAGCAACGTAGGATTTTCTTCCCTTCCATCATTTCCCTTGTTTCCCTTTAACCCTCTTTCCTCCGTACATGAATTTCTTTCACAAATATTCAATGTGCTGCACTCTGCTGTGCTTCTTTGTTCAGCCATGTGCAACTCTTTGTGACCCCATGGATTGTAGCCCGCCAGGCTCCTCTGTCCATGGTGATTCTCCAGGTAAGCATACGGAAGCAATTTGCAATTTCCCCCTCCCGGGGATCTTCCCAACCCAGGGATTGAAACCCGGTCTCCCATGTTGCAGGTGGTTTTATTTTATTTTATTTTTTTAACTATCTGAGCCATCATGAAACCTTAAAAATGGGCTTCATCTGACACTATGTTTTTCATATCTGTAAGATCAAATGGGGTCTATTTTAAGATTTCCATGACTCTCCTTATTTTTAGAACACATAAAACACATTAATTTCAAGTATCCTAATGTCTCTGTTTGCAATTAATAAAATCTATGCCACTTCTGCCGGAGTTTCACTTTTCAATGGAATTTTAGTATGATTATTTTTACCTACCTTAGATTTAATATATTCTTAAAGTAGTTTGGGGATAGTTTCATATTCTTCTTGTGAATTGGCTGCTCATGTCTTTAAACATGTCTTCATAAATTTAAAGGCCAGTGATATATCTTTCTTATAATATGTTGGCTCGTGCCACTTGCCCATTTTTCTATCACGTTTTAAGATCTTCTAAAATTTCTAAGAGTCATCCTTTGGGTTTGTTTATGGCGTGCCTTTTCTACCTCTACAAATGTTCAGCAGTGTGATGGACCGTGGGTGAGTAAGCAACAAATGGACGACAGGATGTGAACACTTCCCAGGAAACCCAGGAAGACCCACAAAGCCAACAAACGGTCCCCAGGGGTGCACCTCAGGCTGGTTGACCCTACGAGTCAAATGGACAAATGAGGACTGAGGTGGAGCACACAATACATTCCCCTTTAATTCAGAGCCAACCAGCTCAATGAGAGACCATGGGAACTAGATGCACAGGACAGAATGCCTCAGTGTTTTTTCCAAAAGGCTGGAAGCTTGCGGCAGCTGCTCATGGAAATGAATTCCACCTTGGTTTTGGCCGTGAGGTAAGCACCAAGGGAGCTTCCAGCAAGAAAACAAGATGAGAAAAGTGATTTGAGAAGGACCGTGTTGCAAAGACCTTTGCAAACAAGGCTCACACAGCTCTGGGCAAGCTCCACCCCTTGCTGGGAATACTAATCAGCTGCAGGTGGGCATTTCCTGCATGGGATCCCCCAGCACAACCAGAAACATGCATTTCTCTGCCCCTTCCCCAACACCCTGTTCAAACCCAAGCCTGGGGAGTACTCCTAGTGAGGTGACTCTGAGTCCTAGACTTGAACAAGAAAGCTCCGTGTGAAGCAATGGAAAGGGTATTCACTGCATTCTCACAGCCTGAAGACAAGGGTTTCCGACTGGAGACCAGAATATTGAGGCGCACTCCCGGAACACTGAGACAAGGAGGCGCGATGGAAAGCTTTCCGTTGGCTGGCCCAGAATTCAATGGGTTTCATTGTGCATTAATTCCACATTGATGGACGAACGAGCAATGATTCTTGCTTCCACAGACACTTAAACACAACCTGGTTGTCATGGAGGGAGTTTAGACAAGATATGAAAAGCTAGATAATGGTGAAAGCTGAGAGAGAACAGAATGAATGCCCGAGGAGTGTGCTGTAGGGCAAGGTTGGAAGGAGATGCACTCTGCCTCCAGTGTGACCCATCAGAGTTGACATAGAGATGAGGGTGGCAGGTGAGTCTGGAGACCTCGTTAGGGCATTACTAATCCCTCATTTCTCCCAGCAAATCATCTCAATTTCTCCTCATCCTCCACTAGACATATCAGAATTGGGCTTTGTGATGTCAAAGCTCACCCAGGGCCACCATTGGCTGGGGAAGAGACTTGTTGACTTCATAGCATGAGGGTGAGGCTTCGTGGGGACGAGTATATATAGCGGTGCTTAGGGGCTCTGAGCAGATCACCGTGAGTCCTCCAAATGCCTGAGGTGACCGGGAAGCCACAAGGTTCCAGAGTAGTTATGGAATATCCACCTCCTGTTACCCAGGAAAAGATGAAGACCTCTTATCAATTGAGGTCCAGAAAAAAAGCCAAGGTGAACTGAACCGAGCCAAACTCCTCTTGCCCATCCTCCCCACCCCAGAAGACACCCGCCAATGTTCTTGCCTGGCACGTAACGCTGGTCTGCTCACCACCCTTCTCCTGAAACCATCGTTCCCACCTATCTTCACATTCTTCCCTAAACCAGTGCCATTCTTGCTCCCTGTCTTGTTTTCTCCATGTGGCCAGGGTAACCGTGAGGGTGAATAATCCCATTTCGGCAAAGCTGCCCAAGAAAACTTCTCTGAACACTCCCACCACAAAAAAGCTTAAGAAAATCAGATGCTCAAATCTCTGGAGCCAGAGTTCCAAGGGGAATGAGCAGCTGAATCAGAAGGAACTAGAGGAGGTCCCATAGAACATGGAGACCCTTGACATTCCAGTTGATCAGAAAGAATCAGAGGAGGTCCCAGAGACCATGGAGAGCCCAGCCATTCCATCCAATCAGAAAGAATCAGAGGAGGTCCCAGAGAACATGGAGGCCGCTGCATTTCCAGCTAATCAGAATGAACCAGAGGAGGTTCCAGTGACCATGGAGACCCCTGCCATTTCAGCTAATCAGAACAAACGAGAGGAGATCCCAAAGGCCAGGGAGACCCCTGCCATTCGAGCTGGACCACTGGGCAACCAGTGATATCAGGGCATGGCTAGACAACTCAGAAATGCTGGGGTCTGGCCGCTGAGTACTGGCCAAATGTACAAATGCTGAATATTATAGCAACTGCATACACTAATAACGAAAATAAAATAAAATAAAGCTGATGTCAAATAATATTTGTTTCTGAATTCTATGATCGTGGGGAGGAGAGTGGTCAGGAGAGGGATAAGTGTGTGAGGAGGGAGGGAGATGGCTTCTGTGGAGTTGGAGATAGGACCAGAAGGTCCAGGTTGCCAGAAAGTAGGGGGAAGAATTGGTTCCAAAGTGTGCTTCAAAGACACACTTCCCATGAGAGAAGAGGACGAGGACTTGGAATTTTTCTGTGCGAGTGCAGAGATGGACACTTAGCTGGGGAGCTGTGTTGTATGTGGTGGGCCAGTGCCATTGGTTAAAAGGCAAACAAAGTGACTGCCCCATCAAAAGAATGGAATATCGGCATTTGCAGCAACATGGAAGGTAGAATATTGAGTAAAATAGCTCAGACAGAGAATGACAAATACTGTATGATATCACTTATGGAATGTATACATACTGCAAAGTAGAGTATATGATAATAATGGAGGTGCACAAATATAGAGAAGCATCTCCTGGTTACCAGCGGGGAGGGGAAGAGGGCGGGGCAATACAGAGGTGGGGGAGTGGGAAGCATGCACTGATATTTAGATGGAAGATGAGCTCAGAGATGCATTGTACAACATGGGGAACAGAGCCAGTACTTTGTCATAACTATAAATGGAAAGCAAGGTTTAACAGTTGTATAATCAGAAAGAAAAGGAAAGAAAGAGCGGGGAGGATGGAGGGAAGAAAGGAAGGAAAAGAAGGGCGTTTTTGGAGGTCAAAAAATGAATACTAATTAGGCACATTTTATCAAAGGATTCTATTTAATTTTATTTATTTTAATTGGTGGGTATTTATTCTACAATATTGTGGTGGTTTTTGCCATACATTGACATGAATCAGCCATGGGAGTACATGTATTCCCCATCCTGATTCCCCCTCACATTTTCCTCCCAATCCAATCCCTCTTGGTCAACCCAGTGAAACAGTCCTGGGCACCCTGGCTTATGCATCGAACATAAACTGGCTATCCCTTTCACACAGGATAATATACATGTTTCTGTGTTATTCTCTCAGATCATCCCACCATCGCCGTCTCCCTCAGAGTTCAAAAGATTGTTCTGTAAATCTGTGCCTCTTTTGCTGTCTCCCATATAGGGTTATCATCTCCATCTTCCTAAATTCAATATATATGCCTTAGTATAGTGTAATGGTGTTTTTCTTTCTGACTTACTTCGCTCTGTGTAATAGGCTCCAGTTTCATCCACCTCATTAGTATGCATTCACATGTGTTCTTTTTAATGTCTGAGCAATATTCCGTTGTGTCTATGTACCACAGATTTCTTACCCATTTGTCTGCTGATGGAAATCTAGGTTGCTTCCATGCCATGGTTACTGTAAACAGTGCTCTGATGAACATTGGGGCACTGGTGTCCTTTTCACTTCTGGATGGATCAGTATTTGAATGTAGAGAAAGCATGATGACTATTAGCCTGTTAGTGGTAAACACTGCACATGAGGTTGGTTGAAGGAGTCGGACCAAATTTGGAGATGGTTGTTTCAAACTGGCTGAGATTGCTCAGATAGTCATGTGTGGTGCTGTCCTGCTGGGGGACATCTCTGGTTGCTCTGTTCTCACCAGCAACGGAGGAATTTCTTTCCTTCCTTTCATTTCCCTTTTTTCCCTTTCACCCTCTTTCCTCAGTACATAAATTTCTTTCACAAATATTCAATGTACTGCGCTGTGCTGTGCTTCTTTGTTCAGCCATGTCCAACTCTTTGTGACCCCATGGACTGTAGCCCGACATGCTCGTCTGTCCATGGGGATTCTACAGGCAAGTACACTGGAGCAATCTTCAATTCCCCCCGCCAGAAGATCTTCCCAACCCAGGTATTGAATCCTGGTCTCCCATGTAACCGGTGGATTTTCTTTTATTTTCTTTTCTTTTTTAACTATCTGAGTCATCAGGAAACCCTAAAAATGGGCTTCATCTGACACTATGTTTTTCATATCTGTAAGATCAAATGGTGTGTATTTTAAGATTTCCATGACTTTCCTTATTTTTAGAACACATAAAACACATTTATTCCATGTATCCTAGTGTCTCTGTTTGCAATTACTAAAATCAATGCCACTTCTACCTGAGTTTCAGTTCTCAATGGAATTTTAGTATGATTATTTTACGTTCCTTAGATTTAATATATTCTTAAAGTGGTTTTAGGATAGTTCCATATTCTTCTTGTGAATTGGCTGCTCATGTCTTTAAACATGTCTTCATAAATTTAAAGGCCAGTGATATATCTTTCTTATAATGTGTTGGCTCATGCCACTTGCCCATTTTTCTATCAAGTTTTAAGATCTTCTAAAATTTCTAAGAGTCATCCTTTGGGTTTATTTATGGCGTGATTTTTCTACCTTTAAAAATGTTCAGCAGTGTGATGGACCGTGGGTGAGTAAGCAACAAATGGACGACAGGATGTGAACACTTCCCAGGAAACCCAGGAAGACCCACAAAGCCAACAAACGGTCCCCAGGGGTGCACTTCAGGCTGGTTGACACTACGAGTCAGTTAGACAAATGAGGACTGAGGTGGAGCACACAATCCATTTCCCTTTAATCCAGAGCCAACCAGCTCAATGAGAAACCATGGGAACTAGATGCACAGGACAGGATGACTCAGTGTTCCATCTAAAAGGATGGAAGCTTATGGTAGCTACTCATGGAAATGATATCCCCCTTGGTTTTGGCTGTGAGGTAAGCTCCAAGGGAGCTTCCAGCAAGAAAAAAAGATGAGAAAAGAGATATGAGAAGGCACATGTTGTGAAGACCTTTGCACACAAGGCTCACACAGCTCTGGGCAAGCTCCACCCCTTGCTGGGAATACTAATCAGCCTCAGGTGGGCATTTCCTGCATGGGATCCCCCAGCACAACCAGAAACATGCATTTCTGTGCCCCTTCCCCATCACCCTGTGCAAACCCAAGCCTGGGGAGTACTCCTAGTGAGGTGACCCTGAGTCCTAGACTTGAAACGAGACAGCTCCGTGTGGAGCAAGGGCAAGTGTATTCACTGCATTCTCACAGCCTGAAGACAAGGGTATCGGACTGGAGAACAGAATATTGAGGCGAGTTCCCAGAATACTGAGAGAAGGAGGCGCGATGGAATGGTTTCTGTTGGCTGGCCCAGAATTCAATGGGATTCAGGTGGATTAATTCCACATTGCAGGAGGAACGAGCAATGATTCTCACTTTCACAGACACTTAAAGACAACCTAGTTGTCATGGAGGGAGTTTAGGCAAGATATGAAAAGCTAAATACCGGTGAAAGGTGAGAGAGAACAGAATGAATGCTCGAGGAGTGTGGCTGTAGGGCAAGGTTGGGAGGAGATGCACTCTGCCTGCTCTCTGACCCATCAGAGTTGCTACAGAGATGAGGGTGGCAGGTGAGTTTGGAGGCCTCTTTAGACCATTACTAATGCATCATTTCTCCCAGCAATTCATCTGAATTGCTCCCCATCCTCCACTAGACATATCAGAATTGGGCTTTGTGATGTCAAAGCTCACCCAGGGCCACCATTGGGTGGTGAAGAGACTTGTTGACCTCATAGTATGAGGGTAGGGCTTGGTGGGGACGGGTATATATAGCAGTGCTCAGGGGCTCTGAGCAGACCACTGTGAGTCCTCCAAATGACTGAGTTGACTGGGAAGCCACAAGGCTCCAGAGAAGTTATGGAATACCCACCTCCTGTTACCCAGGAAAAGATGAAGACCTCTTATCAATTGAGGTCCAGAAAAAAAGTTAAGGTTAACTGAACCCAGCCAAACTCTTCTTGCCCATCAACCCCACCCCAGAAGACACCCTCCCGTGTCCTTGCCTGGCACGTAACGCTTCTCTGCCCACAACCCTTCTCCTGAAGCCATCGTTCCCACCTGTCTTCACACTCTTCCCTAAACCAGTGCCATTCTTGCTCCCTGTCTTGTTTTCTTCATGTGGCCAGGGTAACCGTGAGGGTGAATAATCTCATTCCGGCAAAGCTGCTGAATAAATCTTCTTTGAAAACTCCCACCACAAAAAAGCTTAAGAAAATCAGATGCTCTAATCTCTGGAGCCAGAGTTCCAAGGCGAATGAGGAGCTGAATCAGAAGAAACAAGAGGAGGTCCCAGAGACCATGGAGACCCTTGCCATTTCAGTTAATCAGCATGAATCAAAGGAGGTCGCAGAGACCATGGAGACCACTGCCATTCCAGCTAATCAGAACAAACCAGAGGAGGTCCCAGGGAACATGGTAACCCCTGGCATTCCAGCTGGACCAGTGGGCAGCCAGTGACATCAGGGCATGTCTAGACAACTCATAAATTCTTGGGGGTCTAACCGCTGAGTACTGGCCAAAAGCACAGATGCTGAATATTATAGCAACTGCATAAACTAATAACGAAAATAAAATAAAATCAAGCTGATGTCAAATAATGCTTGTCTCTGAGCTCTCTGATCGTGAGGAGCAGAGAGGGAAGGGAAAGGATAAGTGTGTGAGGAGGGAGGGAGATGGCTTCTGTGGAGTTGGAGATGGGACCAGAAGGTCCAGGTTGCCAGAAAGTAGGGGGCAGAATTGGTTCCAAACTGTGCTTCAAAGACACACTTCCCATGAGAGAAAAAGAAGAGGACTTGGAGTTTTTCTGTGTGAGTGCAGAGATGGACACTTAGCTGGGGAGTTGTGTCGTATGTGGTGGGGCAGTGCCATTGGTTTAAAGGCAAACAAAGGAAATGCCCCATTAAAGAATGGAATATGGACATTTGCAGCAAAATGGAATGTAGAATATTGAGTAAAACAACTCAGACAGAGATTGACAAATACTGTTTGATATCACTTATAGAATGTAAACATACCGCAAAGTAGAGAATATGATAATAATGGAGGTGCAAACATATAGAGAACCATCTCCTGGTTACCAGGGGGAGGGGAAAAGTGCGGGGCAATACAGAGGTGGTGGAGTGGGAAGCACACACTGATAGTTAGGTGAAAGATGAGCTCAGGGATGCATTGTACAACACGGGAAATAGAGCCAGGACTTTGTCATAATTATAAATGGAAAGCAAGCTTTAACTGTTGTATAATCAGAAAGAAAAGGAAAGAAAGAGCAGGGAGGAAGGAGGGAAGAAAGGAAGGAAAAGAAGGGCGTTTTTGGAGGTCAAAAATTGAATACTGATTTGGCCCTTTTTATCAAAGGATTCAATTTAATTTTATTTATTTTAATTGGTGGGTATTTACTCTACAATATTGTGGTGGTTTTTGCCATACATTGACATGATTCAGCCATGGGAGTACATGTATTCCCCATCCTGATTCCCCCTCACATCTTCCTCCCAATCCAATCCCTCTGGGTCAGTCCAGTGAACAGTCCTGGGCACCCTGTCTTGTGCATCGAACATGGACTGGCTATCCCTTTCACATAGGATAATATACATGTTTCTGTGCTATTCTCTCAGATCATCCCACCCTTGCCGTCTCCCACAGAGTTCAAAAGATTTTTCTGTAAATCTCTGCCTCTTGTGCTGTCTCCCATATAGGGTTATCATCTCAATCTTCCTAAATTCAATATATATGCCTTAGTATAGTGTAATGGTGTTTTTCTTTCTGACTTAATTTGCTCTGTGTAATAGGCTACAGTTTCATGCACCTCATTGGTATGCATTTGCATGTGTTCTTTTTAATGGCTGAGCAATATTCCATTGTGTTTATATACCACAGCTTTATTACGTATTTGTCTGCTGATGGACATCTAGGTTGCTTCCATGCCCTGGTTATTGTAAATAGTCCTCTGATGAACATTGGGGCACAAGTGTCCTTTTCACTTCTGGGTGGATCAGTATTTGAATGTAGAGAAAGCATGATGACTATTAGCCTGTTAGTGGTACAAACTGCACATGAGGTTGGTTGACGAAATGGGACCAAAGCTGGAGATGGTTGTTTCAAACTGGCTGAGAGTGCTCAGATGGTCATGTGTGGTGCTGTCCTGCTGGGGGACATCTCTGGTTGCTCTGTTCTCACCAGCAAGGTAGGATTTTCTTTCCTTCCTTTCATTTCTCTTGTTTCCCTTTCACCCTGTTTCCTCCGTACATGAATTTCTTTCACAAATATTGAATGTGCTGCACTGTACAGTGCTTCTTTGTTCAGCCATGTCCAACTCTTTGTGACCCCATGGACTGTAGCCCGCCAGGCTCCTCTGTCCATGGCGATTCTCCAGGCAAGCATACTGGAGCAATCTGCCATTCCCCCCTCCAGAAGATCTTCCCAACACAGGGATTGAATCCTGGTCTCCCATGTTACAGGTGGGTTTTTTTTTAACTATCTGAGACATCAGGAAACCCTAAAAATGGGCTTCATCTGACACTATGTTTTTCATATGTGTAAGATCAAATGGGGTCTATTTTAAGATTTCCGTGACTCTCCTTATTTTTAGAACACATAAAACACAATTATACGAAATATCCTAATGTCTCTCTCTGCAGTTATTAAAATCTACGCCACTTGTGCCTGAGTTTCAGTTCTCAATGGAATTTTAGTATGATTATTTTACCTTCCTTAGATTTAATATATTCTTAAAGTGGTTTGCGGATAGTTCCATATTCTTCTTTTGAAATGGCTGCTCATGTCTTTAAGCATGTCTTCAAAAATTTAAAGGCCAGTGATTTGCTTGTGCCACTTGCCCATTTTTCTATCACTTTTTAAGGTCTTCTAAAATTTCTAAGAGTCATCCTTTGGGTTTGTTTATGGCGTGCATTTTCTACCTCTAAAAATGTTCAGCAGTGTGATGGACAATGGGTCAATAAGCAATAAATGGACGACAGGATGTGAACACTTCCCAGGAAACCCAGGAAGACCAACTAAGCCAACAAACGGTCCCCAGTGGTGCACTTCAGGCTGGTTGAACCTATGAGTCAAATGGACAAATGAGGACTGAGGTGGAGCAAACAATCCATTCCCCTTTCCTCCAGAGCCAACCAGCTCAATGACAGACCATGGGAACTAGATGCACAGGACAGGAAGACTCAGTGTTTCATCCAAGAAGCTGGAAGCTTGTGGCAGCTACTCAGGGAAATGAACTCCACCTTGGTTTTGGCTGTGAGGTATGCTCCAAGGGAGCTTCCAGCAAGAAAACAAGATGAGAAAAGAGATTTGAGAAGGTACGTGTTGCGAAGACCTTTGCACACAAGTCTCACACAGCTCTGGGCAAGCTCCAACCCCTGCTGGGTATACTAAGCAGCCACAGGTGGGCATTTCCTCCATGGGATTCCCCAGCACAACCTGAAACATGCATTACTCTGCCCCTTCCCCATCACCCTGTGCAAACGCAAGCCTGGGGAGTACTCCTAGTGAGGTGACCCTGATTCCTAGACTTGAAACGAGACAGCTCCGAGTGGAGCAAGGGCAAGTTTATTCACTGCATTCTCACAGCCTGAAGATAAGGGTTTCCGACTGGAGACCAGAACTTTGAGGCGAGCTCCCGGAACACTGAGACAAGGAGGCACCATGGAAAGGTTTCTGTTGGCTGGCCCAGAATTCAATGTGATTCAACTTGACTTAATTCCACATTGCAGGACGAACAAGCAATGATTCTCGCTTCCACAGACACTTAAACACAACCTAGTTGTCATGGAGGGAGTTTAGGCAAAATATGAAAAGGTAGATAATGGTGAAACGTGAGAGAGAACAGAATGAATGCCCGAGGAGTGTGGCTGTCGGGCAAGGTTGGGAGGAAATGCACTCTGCCTGCTGTGTGACCCATCAGAGTTGACATAGAGATGTGGGTGGCAAGTGAGTTTGGAGGCCTTTTTAGGGCATTACTAATGCCTCATTTCTCCCAGCAAATCCTCTGAATTGCTCCCCATCCTCCGCTAGACATATCAGGATGGGGCTTTGTGATGTCAAAGCTCACCCAGGGCCACCATTGGCTGGGGAAGAGCCTTGCTGACCTCATTAAGCATGAGGGTGAGGCTTCATGGGGATGGGTATTTATAGCGGTGCTCAGCGGCTCTGAGCAGACCACTGTGGGTCCTCCAAATGCCTGAGGTTACTGGGAAGCCACAAGGCTACAAGTAGTTATGGAATACCCACCTCCTGTTACCCAGGAAAATATAAAGACCTCTTATCAATTGCGGTCCAAAAAAAAAAAGTCAAGGTGAACTGAACCCAGCCAAACTCCTCTTGCCCATCGAACCCACCCCAGAAGACACCCTCCCCTGTTATTGCATGGCAGGTAATGCTTCTCTGCCCACAACCCTTCTCCTGAACCCATTGTTCCCACCTGTCTTCGCACTCTTACCTAAACCAGTGCCATTCTTGCTCCCTGTCTTGTTTTCTCCTTGCAGCCAGGGTAACTGTGAGGGTGAATATTCCGTTCCGGCAAAGCTGCCCAAGAAAACTTCTCTGAATACTCCCACCATAAAAAAGCTTATGAAAATCATATGCTCAAATCTCTGGAGGCAGAGTTCCAAGACGAATGAGCAGCTGAATCAGAAGGAACTAGAGGAGGTCCCAGAGACCATGGAGACCCCTGCCATTCCAGTTGATCAGAATGAATCAGAGGAGGTCCCAGAGACCATGGAGACCCCTGCCATTCCAGCTAATCTGAAGGAACCAGAGGAGTTCCCGGAAACTATGGAGAGCCCAGCCATTCCAGCTAATCACAATGAATCAGAGGAGGTCCGAGAGACCACGGAGGCCCCTGCATTTCCAGCTAATCAGAATAAACCAGAGGAAGTCCCAGAAACCATGGAGACCCCTGCCATTCCAGCTAATCAGAACGAACCAGAGGAGGTCCCTGGGAACATGGAGACCCCAGCCATTCCAGCTTGACCAGTGGGCAGCCAGTGACATCAGGGCATGTCTAGACAACTCGGAAATGCTTGGGGGGGTCTCGCCGCTTAATATTGGCCAAAAGTACAGATGCTGAATATTATAGCAAGTGCATACACTAATAACGAAAATAAAATAAAATCAAGCTGATGTCAAATAATGTTTGTCTCTGATTTCTGTGATCGTGGGGAGCAGAGAGTGCAGGGAAGGGATAAGTGTGTGAAGAAGGAGGGAGATGGCTTCTGTGGAGTGGGAGAAAAGACCAGAAGGTCCAATTTGCCAGAAAGTAGGGGGAAAAATTGGTTCCAAATTATGCTTCAAGACACTCTTCCCATGAGAGAAGAGGAAGAGGACTTGGAGTTTCTCTGTGCGAGTCCAGAGATGGACACTTAGCTGGGGAGCTGTGTCGTATGTGGTGGGGCAGTGCCATTGGTTTAAAGGCATACAAAGGATCTCACCCATCAAAAGAATAGAATATGGGCATTTGCAGCAACATTGAAGGTAGAATATTGAGTAAAATAACTCAGACAAAGATTAACAAATACTGTATAATATCACTTATAGAATGTAAACATACTGCAAAGTAGAGAATATAATAATAATGGAGGTGCACAAATATAGAGAAGCATCTCCTGGTTACCAGAGGGGAGGGGAAGAGAGCGGGGCAATACAGAGGTGGGGGAGTGGGAAGCACACACTGATAATTAGGTGGAAGATGAGCTCAGGAATGCATTGTACAACATGGGCAATAGAGCCAGGACTTTGTCATAACTATAAATGGAAAGCAAGCTTTAAAAGTTGTATAATCAGAAAGAAAAGGAAAGAAAGAGCGGGGAGGAAGGAGGGAAAAAAGGAAGGAAAAGACGAGCGTTTTTGGACGTCAAAAATCGAATACTGATTAGGCCCGTTTTATCAAAGGATTCTATTTAATTTTATTCATTTAAATGGTGGGTATTTCCTCTACAATATTGTGGTTGTTTCTGCCATATATTGACAGGAATCAGCCACGGGAGTACATGTATTCCCCATCCTGATTCCCCCTCACATCTTCCTCCCAATCCAATTCAGCTGTGTCAGCCCAGGGAAACAGTCTTGGCCATCCTGTCTTATGCATCGAACACGGACTGGCTATCCCTTTCACATAGGATAATATACACGTTTCAGTGCTATTTTCTCAGATCATCCCACCCTCACCGTCTCGCACAAAGTTCAAAAGATTGTTCTGTAAATCTGTGCCTCTTTTGCTGTCTCCCATATAGGGTTATCATCTCAATCTTCCTAAATTCAATATATATGCTTTAGTATAGTGTAATTGTGGTTTTCTTTCTGACTTACTTCACTCTGTGTAATAGGCTCCAGTTTCATCTACCTCATTAGTATGCATTCACATGTGTTCTTTTTAGTGGCTGAGCAAAATTCCATTGTGTCTATGTACCCCAGCTTTCTTACCCATTTGTCTGCTGATGGACATCTATTTTGCTTCCATGCCCTGGTTATTGTAAACAGTGCTCTGATGAACATTGGGGCACAAATGTCCTTTTCACTTCTGGGTGGATCAGTATTTGAATGTAGAGAAAGCATGATGACTATTAGCCTATTAGTGGTAAACACCGCACATGAGGCTGGTTGAAGGAGTGGGACCAAAGTTGGAGACGGTTGTTTCAAACTGGCTGATAGTGCTCAGATGGTCATGTGTGGTGCTGTCCTGCTGGGGGAAATCTCTGGTTGCTCTATTCTCACCAGCAACGGAGGATTTTCTTTCCTTCCTTTCATTTCCCTTGCTTCCCTTTCATCCTGTTTCCTCCATACATGAATTTCTTTCACAAATATTGAATGTGCTGCACTGCGCTGTGCTTCTTTTTCAGCCATGTCCAACTCTTGTGACCCCGTACACTGTAGCCCTCCAGGCTCCTCTGTCCATGGGGATTCTAAAGGAAAGCATATTGGAGCACTCTGCTATTCACCCCTCCAGAAGATCTTCCCAACCCAGGGATTGAATTATGGTCTCTCATATTACACGTGGGTTTTTTGTTTGTTTGTTTTGTTTGTTTGTTTGTTTTTCAACTTTCTTTTCCATCAGGAAACCCTAACAATGGGCTTCATCTGACACTATGTTTTCCATATGTGTAAGATCAAATGGGGTCTATTTTAAGATTTCCATGACTCTCCTTATTTTTAGAACACATAAAACACACTTATTCCAAGTATCCTTATGGCTCTGTCTGCAGTTACTAAAATCTATGCCACTTCTGCCTGAGTTTCAGTTCGCAATGGAATTTTAGTATGATTATTTTACCTTCCTTAGCTTTAATATATTCTTAAAGTGGTTTGGGAATAGTTCCATATTTTTCTTGTGATTTGGCTGCTCGTGTCTTTAAACATGTCTTTATACATTTAAAGGCCAGTGAGATATTTTTCCTATAATGTGTTGTCTCATGCCACTTGCCCATTTCTCTATCAGGTTTTAAGACCTTCTAAAATTTCTAAGAGTCATCCTTTGGGTTTGTTTATGGCGTGCTTTTTCTACCTCTAAAAATGTTCAGCAGTGTGATGGTCCGTGGATGAGTAAGCAACAAATGGACGAAAGGATGTGAACACTTCTCAGGAAACCCAGGAAGACCCACTAAGCCAACAAACTGTCCCCAGTGGTGCACATCAGGCTGGTTGACCCTACGAGTCAAATGGACAAATGAGGACTGAGGTGGAGCAAACAATCCATTCCCCTTTCCTACAGAGCCAACCAGATCAATGAGAGACCATGGGAACTAGATGCACAGGACAGGATGACTCAGTGTTTCATCCAAGAAGCTGGAAGCTTGTGGCAGCTACTCATGGAAATGAATTCCACCTTGGTTTTGGCTGTGAGGTAAGCTCCAAGGGAGCTTCCAGCAAGAAAACAAGATGAGAAAAGAGATTTGAGAAGGCACGTGTTGCAAAGACCTTTGCACACAAGGCTCAGACAGCTCTGGGAAAACTCCACCCCTTGCTGGGTATACTAATCAGCCGCAGGTGGGCATTTCCTGCATGGGATCCCCCAGCACAACCAGAAACATGCATTTCTCTGCCCCTTCCCCATCACCCTGTTCAAACCCAAGCCTGTGGAGTACCCCTAGTGAGGAGACACTGAGTGCTAGACTTGAAACGAGACAGCTCCGTGCGGAGCAACGGCAAGTGTATTCACTGCATTCTCACAGCCTGAAGACAAGGGTTTCCGACTGGAGACCAGAACATTGAGGGGAGCTTCCGGAACACTGAGGCAAGGAGGCGCCATGGAAAGGTTTCTGTCGGCTGGCCCAGAATTCAATGGGATTTAACGTGCATTAATTCCACATTGCAAGACGAACGAGCAAGGATTCTTGCTTCCACAGACACTTAAACAAAACCTAGTTGTCATGGAGGGAGTTTACGCCAGATATGAAAAGCTAGATAGTGGTGAAAGCTGAGAGAGAACAGAATGAATGCCCGAGGTGAGTGGGGGTAGGCAATGTTGGGAGGAGATGCACTCTGCCTGCTGTGTGACCCATCAGAGTTGACATAGAGATGAGGGTGGCAGGTGAGTTTGGAGGCCTTTTTAGGGCATTACTAATGCCTCATTTCTCCCAGCAAATCATCTGAATTGCACCCCATCCTCCGCTAGACATATCAGGATGGGGCTTTTTGATGTCAAAGCTCACCCAGGGCCACCATTGGCTGGGGAAGAGCCTTGCTGACCTCATTAAGCATGAGGGTGAGGCTTCATGGGGATGGGTATTTATAGCGGTGCTCAGAGGCTCTGAGCAGACCACTGTGGGTCCTCCAAATGCCTGAGGTTACTGGGAAGCCACAAGGCTACAAGTAGTTATGAAATACCCACCTCCTGTTACCCAGGAAAATATAAAGACCTCTTATCAATTGCAGTCCAAAAAAAAAAAGTCAAGGTGAACTGAACCCAGCCAAACTCCTCTTGCCCATCGAACCCACCCCAGAAGACACCCTCCCCTGTTATTGCCTGGCAGGTAATGCTTCTCTGCCCACAACCCTTCTCCTGAACCATTGTTCCCACCTGTCTTCGCACTCTTACCTAAACTAGTGCCATTCTTGCTCTCTGTCTTGTTTTCTCCTTGCGGCCAGGGTAACCGTGAGGGTGAATATTCCGTTCCGGCAAAGCTGCCCAAGAAAACTTCTCTGAATACTCCCACCACAAAAAAGCTTATGAAAATCATATGCTCAAATCTCTGGAGGCAGAGTTCCAAGACGAATGAGCAGCTGAATCAGAAGGAACTAGAGGAGGTCCCAGAGACCATGGAGACCCCTGCCATTCCAGCTAATCTGAAGGAACCAGAGGAGTTCCCGGAAACTATGGAGAGCCCAGCCATTCCAGCTAATCAGAATGAATCAAAGGAGGTCCGAGAGACCATGGAGGCCCCTGCATTTCCAGCTTTACCAGTGACCAGCCAGTGACATCAGGGCATGGTTAAAGAACTTAGAAATGCTTGGGGTTCTGGCCGCTGAGTTCTGGCCAAAAGTACAGATGCTGAATATTATAGCAACTGCATACATTAATAACGAAAATAAAATAAAATCAAGCTGATGTCAAATAATGTATTTCTCAGAGTTCTCTGATCATGGGGAGCAGAGAGTGCAGGGCAGGTATAAGTGTGTGAGGAAGGAGGGAGATGGCTTCTGTGGAGTTGGAGATGGGACCAGAAGATCCAGATTGCCAGAAACTAGGGGGAAGAATTGGTTCCAAAGTGTGCTTCAAAAGCACACTTCCCATGAGAGAAGAGGAAGAGGACTTGGAGTTTCTCTGTTTGAGTGCAGAGATGGACACTTAGCTGGAGAGCTGTGTCGTATGTGGTGGGGCAGTGCCATTGGTTTAAAGGCATACAAAGGATCTGCCCCATCAAAAGAATGGAATATGGACATTTTCAGCAACATGGAAGGTAGAATATTGAGTAAAATAACTCAGACAGAGATTGACAAATACTGTATGATATCACTTATAGAATGTAAATATACAGCAAAGTAGAGAATATGATAATAATGGAGGTGCACAAATATAGAGAAGCATCTCCTGGTTACCAGCGGGGAGGGGAAGAGTGCGGGGCAATACAGAGGTGGGGGAGTGGGAAGCACGCACTGATAGTTAGCTGGAAGATGAGCTCAGGGATGCATTGTACAACATCGGCAATAGAGACAGGGCTTTGTCTTAACGATAAATGAAAAGCAAGCATTAACAGTTGCATAATCAGAAAGAAAAGGAAAGAAAGAGAGGGGAGCAAGGAGGGAAGAAAGGATGGAAAAGAAGGGCGTTTTTGGAGGTCAAAAATTGAATACTGATTAGGCCCTTTTTATCAAAGGATTCTATATAATTTTATTTATTTTAATTGGTGGGTATTTACTCTACAATATTGTGGTGGTTTTTACCATACATTCACATGAATCAGCCAAGGGAGTACATGTATTCCCCATTCTGATTCCCCTTTACATCTTTCTCCCAATCCAATCACATTGGGTAAGCCCAGTGAAACAGTCCTGGGCACCCTGTCTTATGCATCAAACATGGACTGGCTATCCCTTTCACATGGGAAAATATACATGTTTCTGTGCTATTCTCTCAGATCATCCCACCCTCGCTGTCTCCCATAGAGTTCAAAAGATTGTTCTGTAAATCTGTGCCTCTTTTGCTGTCTCCCATATAGGGTTATCATCTCCATCTTCCTAAATTAAATATATATGCCTTAGTACAGTGTAATGGTGTTTTTCATTCTGACTTACTTCGCTCTGAGTAATAGGCTCCAGTTTCATCCACCTCCTTAGTATGCATTCACATATGTCCTTTCTAATAGCTGAGCAAGATTCCACTGTGTCTATGTACCACAGCTTTCTTACCCATTTGTCTGCTGATGGACATCTAGGTTGCTTCCATGCCCTGGTTATTGTAAACAGTGCTCTGATGAACATTGGAGCACATGTGAACTTTTCACTTCTGGGTGGATCAGTATTTGAATATAGAGAAAGCATGATGACTATTAGCCTGTTAGTGGTAAACCCTGCACATGAGTTTGGTTGAAAGAGTGGGACCAAATTTGGAGATGGTTGTTTCAAACCGGCTGAGAGTGCTTAGATGGTAATGTGTGGTGCTGTCCTGCTGGGGGACATCTCTGGTTGCTCTGTTCTCACCAGCAACGGAGGATTTTCTTTCCTTCCTTTCATTTCCCCTGTTTCCCTTTGACCGTCTTTCCTCCCTAAATGAATTTCTTTCACAAATATTCAGTGTGCTGCGCTGTGCAGTGCTTCTTTGTTCAGCCATGTCCAACTGTTTGTGACCCCATGGACTGTAGCCCACCAGGCTCCTCTGTCCATGGGGATTCTCCAGGCAAGCATACTGGAGCAATCTGCCATTCCCCCCTCCAGAAGATCTTCCCAAGACAGGGATTGAATACTTGTCTCCCAGGTTACATGTGTTTTTTTTTTTTTTGTTTTGTTTTGTTTTGTTTTGTTTTTTTTTTACTATCTCAGCGATCAGTAAACCCTAAAAATGGGCTTCATCTGACACTATGTTTTTCATATCTGTTAGATGAAATGGGATCTATTTTAAGATTTCCATGACTCTCCTTATTTTTAGAACACATAAAACACCTTTATTCCACGTATCCTAATGTCTCTGTCTGCAATTACTAAAACCTATGCCACTTCTGAATGAGTTTCAGTTCTCAGTGGAATTTTAGTATGATTATCTTTACCTTCCTTAGATTTAATATGTTCTTAAAGTGGTTTGGGGCTAGTTCCATAATCTTCTTGTGAATTGGCTGCTCATGTCTTTAAAGATGTCTTCATAAATTTAAAAGCCAGTGATATATCTTTCTTATGATGTGTTGGCTCCTGCCAATTGCCCAGGTTTCTATCAGGTTTTAAGATCTTCTAAAAATTTTAAGAATCATCCTTTGGGTTTGTTTATGGCCTGCTTTTTCTACCTTTAAAAATGTTCAGCAATGTGATTGACCGTGGGCGAGTAAGCAACAAATGGACGACAGGATGTGAACACTTCCCAGGAATCCCAAGAAGACCCACTAAGCCATCAAACTGTCCCCAGGGGTGCACCTCAGGCTGGTAGACCCTACGAGTCAATTGGACAAGTGAGGACTGAGGTGGAACACACAATCCATTCCCTTATACTCCAGAGCAAACCAGCTCAATGAGAGACCATGGGAACTAGATGCACAGGACAGGATGACTCAGTGTTTCATCCAAGAAGATGGAAGCTTGTGGCAGCTGCTCATGGAACTGCATTCCAAATTGGTTTTGGCTGTGAGGTAAGCTCCAAGGGAGCTTACAGCAAGAAAACAAGATGTGAATAGAGATTTGAGGAGGCATGTGTTGAGAAGACCTTTGCACACAAGGCTCAAACAGCTCTGGGCAAGCTCCACCCCTTTACTGACAATACTAATCAGCCACAGGTGAGGATTTGCTGTGTGGGATCCCCCAACACAACCTGAAATATACATTTTTCTGCCCCTTCCCCATCACCCTGTTCAAAACTAATCCTGGGGAGTACTCCTAGTGAGGTGACCCTGATTCCTAACTTGAAACTAGAGAGCTCTGTGTGGAGCAAGGGCAAGAGTATTCCCTGCATTCTCACAGCCTGAAGACACGGGTTTCCGACTGGAGACCAGATCATCGAAGCGAGCTCCTGGAAAACTGAGACATGGAGGCATGATGGAAATATATCTGTCAGCTGGCCCAAATTCCAAGTGATTCAAGGTTCATTAAGACCACATTTCAGGACAAATGAGCAATGATTCTTCCTTCCACAGACATGGAAACAGAACATAGTTGTCATGGAGGGACTTTAGGTAAGATATGAAATACTAGGAAATGGTGAAAGCTGAGAGAGAACAGAATGAATGCCCGTGTGTAGCTGTGGGGCAAGATTGGGATGAGATGCACTCTGCCTGCTGTGTGACCCATCAGAGTTGACATAGAGATGAGGGTGCCAGGTGAGTTTGGAGGCCTCTCTAGGGCATTACTAATGCCTCATTTCTCCCAGCAAATCATCTGAATTGCTACCCATACTCTGCTAGACATATCAGGATTAGGCTTTCTAATGTCAAAGCTCACCCAGGGCCACCATTGGCTGGGGAAGAGACTTACTGACCTCATAAAGCATGAGGGTGAGGCTTTATGGGGACGGATATATATATAGCAGGGCTCAGGGGCTCTGAGCAGACCATTGTGAGTCCTCCAAATGACTGAGGTGACTGGGAAGCCACAAGGCTCCAGAGTAGTTATGGAATACCCACCTCCTGTTACCCAGGAGATGATGAAGACCTCTTATCAATTGAGGTCCAGAAAAAATATCAAGGTGTACTGAACCCAGCCAAACTCCACTTGCCCATCGACAACACCCCAGAAGACAGCCTCCCCTGTACTTGCCTGGTACGTAACCCTTCTCTGCCCACAACCCTTCTCCTGAAGCCATCGTTCCCACCTGTCTTCACACTCTTCAATAAACCAGTGCTATTCTTGCTCCCTGTCTTGTTTTCTCCATTGGGTCAGGGTAATCGTGAGGGTGAATAATCCCATTCTGGCAAAGCTGCCCAAGAAATCTTCTCTGAATACTCCGACCACAAAGAAGCTTAAGAAAATCAGATGCTCAAATCTCTGGAGCCAGAGTTCCAAGGAGAAGGAGCAGCTGAATCAGAAGGAACTAGAGGAGGTCCCAGAGACCATGGAGACCCCTGCCATTCCAGTTAATCAGAATGAATCAGAGGAGGTCTCAGAGACCATGGAAACTCCTGCCATTCCAGCTAATCAGAAGGAACCAGAGGAGGTCCTGGAAACCACGGAGAGCCCAGCCATTCCAGCTAATCAGAATCAATCAGAGGAGGTCCCAGAGACCATGGAGGCCCCTGCATTTAAAGCTAATCAGAAAGAACCAGAGGAGGTCCCAGAGACCTTGGAGATCCCTGCCATTTCAGCTAATCAGAACGAACCAGAGGAGGTCCCAGTGAACGAGGAGACCCCAGCCATTACAGCTGGACCAGTGGGCAGCCAGTGACATTGGGGCATGGCTAAATAACTCAAAAATGCTTGGGTGTCTGGCCGCTGTTTACTGGCCAAAAGTACAGATGCTGAATATTATAGCAAGTGCATACACTAATAACGAAAATAAAATAAAATCAAGCTGATGTGAAATAATGTTTGTCTCTGAGTTCTCTTATCGTGGGGAGCAGAGAGGGCAGGGAAGGGATAAGTGTGTGAGGAGGGAGGGAGATGGCTTCTGTGGAGTTGGAGATGGGACCAGAAGGTCCAGTTTGACAGAAATTAGGGGGAAGAATTGGTTCCAAACTGTGCTTCAAAGACACACCTCTCATGAGAGAAGAGGAAGAGGACTTGGAGTTTCTCTGTGTGACTGCAGAGATGGACACTTAGCTGGGGAGCTGTGTCATATGTGGTGGGGCAGTGCCATTGGTTTAAAGGCATACAAAGGAACTGCCCCATCAAAAGAATGGAATATGGACATTTTCAGCAACATGGAAGGCAGAATATTGAGTAAAATAACTCAGACAGAGATTGACAAATACTGTATGATATCACTTATAGAATGTAAACATACCGCAAAATAGGGAAAATTATAATAATGGAGGTGCACAAATATAGAGAAGCATCTCCTGGTTACCAGTGGGGAGGGGAAGAGGGCGGGGCAAAACAGAGGTGGGGGAGTGGGAAGCACGCACTTATAGTTAGGTGGAAGATGAGCTCAGGAATGCATTGTACAACATGGGGAATAGAGCCGGAACTTTGTCATAACTATAAATGGAATGCAAGCTTTAACTGTTGTATAATCAGAAAGAAAAGGAAGGAAAGAGGGGTGAGGAAGGAGGGAAGAAAGGAAGGAAAATAAGGGCGTTTTTGGAGGTAAAAATTCAATACTGATTAGGGCCTTTTCATGAAAGGATTCTATTTAATTTTATTTATTTTAATTTACTCTACAATATTGTGGTGGTTTTTTCCATACATTGACATAAATCAGCCAGGGGAATACATATATTCCCTATCCTGATTCCCCCTCACATCTTCCTCCCAATCCATTCCCTCTGGGTCAGCCCAGTGAAACAGTCCTGGACACCCTGTCTTAAGCATCGACATGGACTGGCTATCCCTTTCACATAGGATAATATACAAGTTTCAGTGCTATTCTCTCAGATTATCCCATCCTCACCGTCTCCCACAGTATCCAAAAGATTATTCTGTAAATCTGTTCCTCTTTTGCTGTCTCCCATATAGGGTTATCATCTCCATCTTCCTAAATTTAACATATATGCCTTAGTATAGTGTAATGGTGTTTTTCTTTCTGACTTACTTCGCTCTGAGTAATAGGCTCCAGTTTCATCCACCTACTTAGTATGCATTCACATATGTCCTTTCTAATGGATGAGCAATATTTCATTGTGTCTATGTACCACAGCTTTCTTACCCATTTGTCTGCTGATGGACATCTAGGTTGCTTCCATGCCCTTGTTATTGTAAACAGTGCTCTGATGAACGTTGGAGCACATGTGAATTTTTCACTTCTGGGTGGATCAGTATTTGAATATAGAGAAAGCATGATGACTATTAGCCTGTTAGTGGTAAACCCTGCACATGAGTTTGGTTGAAAGAGTGGGACCAAATTTGGAGATGGTTGTTTCAAACCGGCTGAGAGTGCTTAGATGGTAATGTGTGGTGCTGTCCTGCTGGGGGACATCTCTGGTTGCTCTGTTCTCACCAGCAACGGAGGATTTTCTTTCCTTCCTTTCATTTCCCCTGTTTCCCTTTGACCGTCTTTCCTCCCTAAATGAATTTCTTTCACAAATATTCAGTGTGCTGCGCTGTGCAGTGCTTCTTTGTTCAGCCATGTCCAACTGTTTGTGACCCCATGGACTGTAGCCCACCAGGCTCCTCTGTCCATGGGGATTCTCCAGGCAAGCATACTGGAGCAATCTGCCATTCCCCCCTCCAGAAGATCTTCCCAAGACAGGGATTGAATACTTGTCTCCCAGGTTACATGTGTTTTTTTGTTTTGTTTTGTTTTGTTTTGTTTTGTTTTTTTTTTACTATCTCAGCGATCAGTAAACCCTAAAAATGGGCTTCATCTGACACTATGTTTTTCATATCTGTTAGATGAAATGGGATCTATTTTAAGATTTCCATGACTCTCCTTATTTTTAGAACACATAAAACACCTTTATTCCACGTATCCTAATGTCTCTGTCTGCAATTACTAAAACCTATGCCACTTCTGAATGAGTTTCAGTTCTCAGTGGAATTTTAGTATGATTATCTTTACCTTCCTTAGATTTAATATGTTCTTAAAGTGGTTTGGGGCTAGTTCCATAATCTTCTTGTGAATTGGCTGCTCATGTCTTTAAAGATGTCTTCATAAATTTAAAAGCCAGTGATATATCTTTCTTATGATGTGTTGGCTCCTGCCAATTGCCCAGGTTTCTATCAGGTTTTAAGATCTTCTAAAAATTTTAAGAATCATCCTTTGGGTTTGTTTATGGCCTGCTTTTTCTACCTTTAAAAATGTTCAGCAATGTGATTGACCGTGGGCGAGTAAGCAACAAATGGACGACAGGATGTGAACACTTCCCAGGAATCCCAAGAAGACCCACTAAGCCATCAAACTGTCCCCAGGGGTGCACCTCAGGCTGGTAGACCCTACGAGTCAATTGGACAAGTGAGGACTGAGGTGGAACACACAATCCATTCCCTTATACTCCAGAGCAAACCAGCTCAATGAGAGACCATGGGAACTAGATGCACAGGACAGGATGACTCAGTGTTTCATCCAAGAAGATGGAAGCTTGTGGCAGCTGCTCATGGAACTGCATTCCAAATTGGTTTTGGCTGTGAGGTAAGCTCCAAGGGAGCTTACAGCAAGAAAACAAGATGTGAATAGAGATTTGAGGAGGCATGTGTTGAGAAGACCTTTGCACACAAGGCTCAAACAGCTCTGGGCAAGCTCCACCCCTTTACTGACAATACTAATCAGCCACAGGTGAGGATTTGCTGTGTGGGATCCCCCAACACAACCTGAAATATACATTTTTCTGCCCCTTCCCCATCACCCTGTTCAAAACTAATCCTGGGGAGTACTCCTAGTGAGGTGACCCTGATTCCTAACTTGAAACTAGAGAGCTCTGTGTGGAGCAAGGGCAAGAGTATTCCCTGCATTCTCACAGCCTGAAGACACGGGTTTCCGACTGGAGACCAGATCATCGAAGCGAGCTCCTGGAAAACTGAGACATGGAGGCATGATGGAAATATATCTGTCAGCTGGCCCAAATTCCAAGTGATTCAAGGTTCATTAAGACCACATTTCAGGACAAATGAGCAATGATTCTTCCTTCCACAGACATGGAAACAGAACATAGTTGTCATGGAGGGACTTTAGGTAAGATATGAAATACTAGGAAATGGTGAAAGCTGAGAGAGAACAGAATGAATGCCCGTGTGTAGCTGTGGGGCAAGATTGGGATGAGATGCACTCTGCCTGCTGTGTGACCCATCAGAGTTGACATAGAGATGAGGGTGCCAGGTGAGTTTGGAGGCCTCTCTAGGGCATTACTAATGCCTCATTTCTCCCAGCAAATCATCTGAATTGCTACCCATACTCTGCTAGACATATCAGGATTAGGCTTTCTAATGTCAAAGCTCACCCAGGGCCACCATTGGCTGGGGAAGAGACTTACTGACCTCATAAAGCATGAGGGTGAGGCTTTATGGGGACGGATATATATATAGCAGGGCTCAGGGGCTCTGAGCAGACCATTGTGAGTCCTCCAAATGACTGAGGTGACTGGGAAGCCACAAGGCTCCAGAGTAGTTATGGAATACCCACCTCCTGTTACCCAGGAGATGATGAAGACCTCTTATCAATTGAGGTCCAGAAAAAATATCAAGGTGTACTGAACCCAGCCAAACTCCACTTGCCCATCGACAACACCCCAGAAGACAGCCTCCCCTGTACTTGCCTGGTACGTAACCCTTCTCTGCCCACAACCCTTCTCCTGAAGCCATCGTTCCCACCTGTCTTCACACTCTTCAATAAACCAGTGCTATTCTTGCTCCCTGTCTTGTTTTCTCCATTGGGTCAGGGTAATCGTGAGGGTGAATAATCCCATTCTGGCAAAGCTGCCCAAGAAATCTTCTCTGAATACTCCGACCACAAAGAAGCTTAAGAAAATCAGATGCTCAAATCTCTGGAGCCAGAGTTCCAAGGAGAAGGAGCAGCTGAATCAGAAGGAACTAGAGGAGGTCCCAGAGACCATGGAGACCCCTGCCATTCCAGTTAATCAGAATGAATCAGAGGAGGTCTCAGAGACCATGGAAACTCCTGCCATTCCAGCTAATCAGAAGGAACCAGAGGAGGTCCTGGAAACCACGGAGAGCCCAGCCATTCCAGCTAATCAGAATCAATCAGAGGAGGTCCCAGAGACCATGGAGGCCCCTGCATTTAAAGCTAATCAGAAAGAACCAGAGGAGGTCCCAGAGACCTTGGAGATCCCTGCCATTTCAGCTAATCAGAACGAACCAGAGGAGGTCCCAGTGAACGAGGAGACCCCAGCCATTACAGCTGGACCAGTGGGCAGCCAGTGACATTGGGGCATGGCTAAATAACTCAAAAATGCTTGGGTGTCTGGCCGCTGTTTACTGGCCAAAAGTACAGATGCTGAATATTATAGCAAGTGCATACACTAATAACGAAAATAAAATAAAATCAAGCTGATGTGAAATAATGTTTGTCTCTGAGTTCTCTTATCGTGGGGAGCAGAGAGGGCAGGGAAGGGATAAGTGTGTGAGGAGGGAGGGAGATGGCTTCTGTGGAGTTGGAGATGGGACCAGAAGGTCCAGTTTGACAGAAATTAGGGGGAAGAATTGGTTCCAAACTGTGCTTCAAAGACACACCTCTCATGAGAGAAGAGGAAGAGGACTTGGAGTTTCTCTGTGTGACTGCAGAGATGGACACTTAGCTGGGGAGCTGTGTCATATGTGGTGGGGCAGTGCCATTGGTTTAAAGGCATACAAAGGAACTGCCCCATCAAAAGAATGGAATATGGACATTTTCAGCAACATGGAAGGCAGAATATTGAGTAAAATAACTCAGACAGAGATTGACAAATACTGTATGATATCACTTATAGAATGTAAACATACCGCAAAATAGGGAAAATTATAATAATGGAGGTGCACAAATATAGAGAAGCATCTCCTGGTTACCAGTGGGGAGGGGAAGAGGGCGGGGCAAAACAGAGGTGGGGGAGTGGGAAGCACGCACTTATAGTTAGGTGGAAGATGAGCTCAGGAATGCATTGTACAACATGGGGAATAGAGCCGGAACTTTGTCATAACTATAAATGGAATGCAAGCTTTAACTGTTGTATAATCAGAAAGAAAAGGAAGGAAAGAGGGGTGAGGAAGGAGGGAAGAAAGGAAGGAAAATAAGGGCGTTTTTGGAGGTAAAAATTCAATACTGATTAGGGCCTTTTCATGAAAGGATTCTATTTAATTTTATTTATTTTAATTTACTCTACAATATTGTGGTGGTTTTTTCCATACATTGACATAAATCAGCCAGGGGAATACATATATTCCCTATCCTGATTCCCCCTCACATCTTCCTCCCAATCCATTCCCTCTGGGTCAGCCCAGTGAAACAGTCCTGGACACCCTGTCTTAAGCATCGACATGGACTGGCTATCCCTTTCACATAGGATAATATACAAGTTTCAGTGCTATTCTCTCAGATTATCCCATCCTCACCGTCTCCCACAGTATCCAAAAGATTATTCTGTAAATCTGTTCCTCTTTTGCTGTCTCCCATATAGGGTTATCATCTCCATCTTCCTAAATTTAACATATATGCCTTAGTATAGTGTAATGGTGTTTTTCTTTCTGACTTACTTCGCTCTGAGTAATAGGCTCCAGTTTCATCCACCTACTTAGTATGCATTCACATATGTCCTTTCTAATGGATGAGCAATATTTCATTGTGTCTATGTACCACAGCTTTCTTACCCATTTGTCTGCTGATGGACATCTAGGTTGCTTCCATGCCCTTGTTATTGTAAACAGTGCTCTGATGAACGTTGGAGCACATGTGAATTTTTCACTTCTGGGTGGATCAGTATTTGAATATAGAGAAAGCCTGATGACTATTAGCCTGTTAGTGGTAAACACTGCACATGAGTTTGGTTGCAGGAGTGGGACTAAAGTTGGAGATGGTTGTTTCAAACCGGCTGAGAGTGCTTAGATGGTCATGTGTGGTGCTGTCCTGCTGGGGGACATCTCTGGTTGCTCTCTTCTCACTAGCAATGGAGGATTTTCTTTCCTTCCTTTCATTTCCCTTGTTTCCCTTTGACCGTCTTTCCTCCCTAAATGAATTTCTTTCACAAATATTCAGTGTGCTGCGCTGTGCAGTGCTTCTTTGTTCAGCCATGTCCAACTGTTTGTGACCCCATGGACTGTAGCCCGCCAGGCTCCTCTGTCCATGGGGATTCGCCAGGCTAGCATACTGGAGTAATCTGCCATTCCCCCCTCCAGAAGATCTTCCCAAGACAGGGATTGAATCCTGGTCTCCCATGTTACATGTGTTTTTTTTGTTTTTTTTTTTTTTAATACTATCTCAGGGATCAGGAAACCCTAAAAATGGGCTTCATCTGACACTATGTTTTCATATCTGTTAGATGAAATGGGATCTATTTTAAGATTTCCATGACTCTCCTTGTTTTTAGAACACATAAAACACCTTTATTCCACGTATCCTAATGTCTCTGTCTGCAATTACTAAAACCTATGCCACTTCTGAATGAGTTTCAGTTCTCAGTGGAATTTTAGTATGATTATCTTTACCTTCCTTAGATTTAATATGTTCTTAAAGTGGTTTGGGGTTAGTTCCATAATCTTCTTGTGAATTGGCTGCTCATGTCTTTAAAGATGTCTTCATAAATTTAAAGGCCAGTGATATATCTTTCTTATGAGGTGTTGGCTCGTGCCTATTGCCCAGTTTTCTATCAGGTTTTAAGATCTTCTAAAAATTTTAAGAATCATCCTTTGGGTTTGTTTATGGCCTGCTTTTTCTACCTTAAAAATGTTCAGCAATGTGATTGACCGTGGGAGAGTAAGCAACAAATGGACGACAGGATGTGAACACTTCCCAGGAATCCCAAGAAGACCCACTAAGCCATCAAACTGTCCCCAGGGGTGCACCTCAGGCTGGTAGACCCTACGAGTCAATTGGACAAGTGAGGACTGAGGTGGAGCACACAATCCATTCCTCTTTCCTCCAGAGCAAACCAGTTCAATGAGAGACCATGGGAACTAGATGCACAGGACAGGATGACTCAGTGTTTCGTCCAAGAAGCTGTAAGTTTGTGGCAGCTGCTCATGGAAATGCATTCCACCGGGATTTTAGCTGTGAGGTAAGCTCCAAGGGAGCTTCCAGCAAGAAAACAAGATGAGAAAAGAGATTTGAGGAGGCATGTGTTGAGAAGACCTTTGCAAACAAGGCTCACACAGCTCTGGGCAAGCTCCAACCCTTTACTGACAATACTAATCAGCCACAGGTGAGGATTTGCTGTGTGGGATCCCCCCAACACAACCTGAAATATGCATTTCTCTGCCCCTTCCCCATCACAATGTTCAAACCCAAACCTGGGGAGTACTCCTAGTGAGGTGACCCTGATTCCTAACTTGAAACGAGAGAGCTCCGTGTGGAGCAAGGGCAAGTGTATTCACTGCATTCTCACAGCCTGAAGACAAGGGTTTCCGACTGGACACCAGATCATGGAATCAACCTCCTGGAAAACTGAGACAAGGAGGCATGATGGAAATATATCTGTCAGCTGGCCCAAATTCCAAGTGATTCAAGGTTCATTAAGACCACATTTCAGGACAAATGAGCAATGATTCTTGCTTCCACACACACGGAAACAAAACCTAGTTATCACGGAGGGAGTTTAGGTAAGATATGAAAAGCTAGATAATGGTGAAAGCTGAGAGAGAACAGAATGAATGCCCGAGTGTAGCTGTGGGGCAAGATTGGGATGAGATGCACTCTGCCTGCTGTGTGACCCATCAGAGTTGACATAGAGATGAGGGTGCCAGGTGAGTTTGGAGGCCTCTCTAGGGCATTACTAATGTCTCATTTCTCCCAGCAAATCATCTGAATTGCTACCCATACTCTGCTAGACATATCAGGATTGGACTTTATGATGTCAAAGCTCACCCAGGGCCACCATTGGCTGGGGAAGAGACTTACTGACCTCATAAAGCATGAGGGTGAGGCTTTATGGGGACGGATATATATAGCAGGGCTCAGGGGCTCTGAGCAGACCATTGTGAGTCCTCCAAATGACTGAGGTGACTGGGAAGCCACAAGGCTCCAGAGTAGTTATGGAATACCCACCTCCTGTTACCCAGGAGATGATGAAGACCTCTTATCAATTGAGGTCCAGAAAAAATATCAAGGTGTACTGAACCCAGCCAAACTCCTCTTGACCATCGACAACACCCCAGAAGACAGCCTCCCCTGTACTTGCCTGGCACGTAAGCCTTCTCTGCCCACAACCCTTCTCCTGAAGCCTTTGTTCCCACCTCACTTCACACTCTTCAATAACCAGTGCTATTCTTGATCTCTGTCTTGTTTTCTCCATTGGGTCAGGGTAATGGTGAGGGTGAATAATCTCATTCTGGCAAAGCTGCCCAAGAAATCTTCTCTGAATACTCCGACCACAAAGAAGCATGAGAAAATCAGATGCTCAAATCTCTGGAGCCAGAGTTCCAAGGAGAAGGAGCAGCTGAATCAGAAGGAACTAGAGGAGGTCCCAGAGACCATGGAGACCCCTGCCATTCCAGTTAATCAGAATGAATCAGAGGAGGTCTCAGAGACCATGGAGACTCCTGCCATTCCAGCTGTTCAGAAGGAATCCGAGGAGGTTCTGGAAACCACGGAGAGCCCAGCCATTCCAGCTAATCAGAATGAATCAGAGGAGGTCCCAGAGACCATAGAGGCCCCTGCATTCCCAGCTAATCAGAATGAACCAGAGGAGGTCCCAGAGACCTTGGAGATCCCTGCCATTTCAGCTAATCAGAGCGAACCAGAGGAGGTCCCAGTGAACGAGGAGACCCCAGCCATTACAGCTGGACCAGTGGGCAGCCAGTGACATTGGGGCATGGCTAAATAACTCAAAAATGCTTGGGGGTCTTGGCGCTGAGTATTGGCCAAAAGTACAGATGCTGAATATTATAGCAAGTGCATACACTAATAACGAAAATAAAATAAAATCAAGCTGATGTGAAATAATGTTTGTCTCTGAGTTCTCTGATCGTGGGGAGCAGAGAGGGCAGGGAAGGGATAAGTGTGTGAGGACGGAGCGAGATGGCTTCTGTGGAGTTGGAGATGGGACCAGAAGGTCCAGTTTGCCAGAAATTAGGGGGAAGAATTGGTTCCAAACTGTGCTTCAAAGACACACCTCTCATGAGAGAAGAGGAAGAGGATTTGGAGTTTCTCTGTGTGACTGCAGAGATGGACACTTAGCTGGGGAGCGGTGTCGTATGTGGTGGGGCAGTGCCATTGGTTTAAAGGCATACAAAGGAACTGCCCCATCAAAAGAATGGAATATGGACATTTTCAGCAACATGGAAGGCAGAATATTGAGTAAAATAACTCAGACAGAGATTGACAAATACTGTATGATATCACTTATAGAATGTAAACATACCGCAAAATAGGGAAAATTATAATAATGGAGGTGCACAAATATAGAGAAGCATCTCCTGGTTACCAGTGGGGAGGGGAAGAGGGCGGGGCAAAACAGAGGTGGGGGAGTGGGAAGCACGCACTTATAGTTAGGTGGAAGATGAGCTCAGGAATGCATTGTACAACATGGGGAATAGAGCCGGAACTTTGTCATAACTATAAATGGAATGCAAGCTTTAACTGTTGTATAATCAGAAAGAAAAGGAAGGAAAGAGGGGTGAGGAAGGAGGGAAGAAAGGAAGGAAAATAAGGGCGTTTTTGGAGGTAAAAATTCAATACTGATTAGGGCCTTTTCATGAAAGGATTCTATTTAATTTTATTTATTTTAATTTACTCTACAATATTGTGGTGGTTTTTTCCATACATTGACATAAATCAGCCAGGGGAATACATGTATTCCCTATCTTGATTCCCCCTCACATCTTCCTCCCAATCCATTCCCTCTGGGTCAGCCCAGTGAAACTGTCCTGGACACCCTGTCTTAAGCATCGACATGGACTGGCTATCCCTTTCACATAGGATAATATACAAGTTTCAGTGCTATTCTCTCAGATTATCCCATCCTCACCGTCTCCCACAGTATCCAAAAGATTATTCTGTAAATCTGTTCCTCTTTTGCTGTCTCCATTATAGGGTTATCATCTCCATCTTCCTAAATTCAATATATATGCCTTAGAATAGTGTAATGGTGTTTTTAATTTCTGACTTACTTCGCTCTGTGTAATAGGCTCCAGTTTCATCCACCTACTTAGTATGCATTCACATATGTCCTTTCTAATGGATGAGCAATATTCCATTGTGTCTATGTACCACAGCTTTCTTACCCGTTTGTCTGCTGATGGACATCTAGGTTGCTTCCATGCCCTTGTTATTGTAAACAGTGCTCTGATGAACATTGGAGCACATGTGACTTTTTCACTTCTGGGTGGATCAGTATTTGAATATAGAGAAAGCATGATGACTATTAGCCTGTTAGTGGTAAACACTGCACATGAGTTTGGTTGCAGGAGTGGGACCAAATTTGGAGATGGTTGTTTCAAACCGGCTGAGAGTGCTTAGATGGTCATGTGTGGTGCTGTCCTGCTGGGGGACATCTCTGTTTGCTCTCTTCTCACTAGCAACGGAGGATTTTCTTTCCTTCCTTACATTTCCCTTGTTTCCCTTTCACCATCTTTCCTCCCTAAATGAATTTCTTTCACAAATATTCAGTGTGCTGCGCTGTGCTGCGCTACTTTGTTCAGCCATGTGGAACTCTTTGTGATCCCATGGACTGTAGCCCACCAGTCTCCTCTGTCCATGGGGATTCTCCAGGCAAGCATACTGGAGCAACCTGCCATTCCCCCCTCCAGAAGATCTTCCCAAGACAGGGATTGAATCCTGGTCTCCCATGTTACAAGTGGTTTTTTTTTTTTTTTTTTTTTTTGTTTGTTTGTTTTTTACTATCTCAGCGATCAGGAAACCCTAAAAATAGGCTTCATCTGACACTATGTTTTTCATATCTGTTAGATGAAATGGGGTCTATTTTAAGATTTCCATGACTCTCCTTGTTTTTAGAACACATAAAACACCTTTATTCCACGTATCCTAATGTCTCTGTCTGCAATTACTAAAACCTATGCCACTTCTGAATGAGTTTCAGTTCTCAGTGGAATTTTAGTATGATTAACTTTACCTTCCTTAGATTTAATATGTTCTTAAAGTGGTTTGGGGCTAGTTCCATAATCTTCTTGTGAATTGGCTGCTCATGTCTTTAAAGATGTCTTCATAAATTTAAAGGCCAGTGATATATCTTTCTTATGATGTGTTGGCTCGTGCCAATTGCCCAGTTTACTATCAGGTTTTAAGATCTTCTAAAAATTCTAAGAATCATCCTTTGGGTTTGTTTATGGCCTGCTTTTTCTCCCTTTGATAATGTTCAGGAATGTGATGGACTGTGGGTGAGTAAGCCACAAATGGACGACAGGATGTGAACACTTCCCAGGAATCCCAAGAAGACCCACTAAGCCATCAAACTGTCGCCAGGGGTCCACCTCAGCTTGATAGACCCTACGAGTCAATTGGACAAATGAGGACTGAGGTGGAGCACACAATCCATTCCCCTTTCCTCCAGAGCAAACCAGGTCAATGAGAGACCATGGGAACTAGACGCACAGGACAGGATGCTCCGTGTTTCGTCCAAGAAGATGGAAGCTTGTGGCAGCTGCTCAAGGAAATGCATTCCAAATTGGTTTTGGCTGTGAGGTAAGTTTCAAGGGAGCTTCCAGCAAGAAAACAAAATGATAAAAGTGATTTGAGGAGGCATGTATTGAGAAGACCTTTGCAAACAAGGCTCACACAGCTCTGGGCAAGATTCACCCCTTTACTGAGAATACTAATCAGCCATAGTTGGGGATTTGTTGTGTGGGATCCCCCAACACAACCTGAAATATGCATTTCTCTGCCCCTTCCCCATCATCCTGTTCAAACCCAAACCTGGTGCGTACTCCTAATGAGGTGACACTGAGTCCTAACTTGAAATGAGAGAGCTCCGTGTGGAGCAAGGGCAAGTGTATTCATTGCATTCTCACAGCCTGAAGACAAGGGTGTCTGACTGGAGACCAGATCATGGAAGCGAGCTCCTGGAAAACAGACACAGGGAGGCATGATGGAAATATATCTGTCAGCTGGCCCAAATTCCAAGTGATTCAAGGTTCATTAAGACCACATTTCAGGACAAACGAGCAATGATTCTTGCTTCCACACACACGGAAACAGAACCTAGATGTCATCGAGGGAGTTTAGGTAAGATATGAAAAGCTAGATAATGGTGAAAGCTGAGAGAGAAAAGAATGAATGCCCGAGTATAGCTGTGGGGCAAGATTGGGATGAGATGCACTCTGCTTGCTGTGTGACCCATAAGAGTTGACATAGAGATGAGGGTGCTAGGTGAGTTTAGAGGCCTCTCTAGGGCATTACTAATGCCTCATTTCTCCCAGCAAATCATCTGAATTGCTACCCATACTCTTCTAGACATATCAGGATTGGGCTTTGTGATGTCAAAGCTCACCCAGGGCCACCATTGGCTGGGGAATAGACTTACTGACCTCATAAAGCATGAGGGTGAGGCTTCATGGGGACGGGTATATATAGCAGGGCTCAGGGGCTCTGAGCAGACCACTGTGAGTCCTCCAAATGACTGAGGTGACTGGGAAGCCACAAAGGTCCAGAGTAGTTATGGACTACCCACCTCCTTTTATCCAGGAGACGGTGAAGACCTCTTATCAATTGAGGTCCAGAAAAAATGTCAAGGTGAACTGATCCCAGCCAAACTCCTCTTGCCCATTGACAACACCCCAGAAGACAGCCTCCCCTGTACTTGCCTGGCACGTAACCCTTCTTTGCCCACAACCCTTCTCCTGAAGCCATCGTTCCCACCTGTCTTCACACTCTTCAATCAACCAGTGCTATCTTGCTCCCTGTCTTGTTTTTTTCCATTTGGTCAGGGTAATCGTGAGGGTGAATAATCCCATTCCGGCAAAGCTGCCCAAGAAATCTTCTCTGAATACTCCGACCACAAAAAAGCTTAAGAAAATCAGATGCTCAAATCTCTGGAGCCAGTGTTCCAAGGCGAAGGAGCAGCTGAATTAGAAGGAACTAGAGGAAGTCCCAGAGACCATGGAGACCCTTCACATTTCAGTAAATCAGAATGAATCAGAGGAGGTCTCTGAGACCATGGAGACCCCTGCCATTCCAGCTAATCAGAAGGAACCAGAGGACGTCCTGGAAACCACGGAGAGCCCAGCCATTCCAGCTAATCAGAATGAATCAGAGGAGGTCCCAGAGACCATGGAGGCCCCTGCATTTAAAGCTAATCAGAATGAACCAGAGGAGGTCCCAGAGACCTTGGAGATCCCTGCCATTTCAGCTAATCAGAAAGAAACAGAGGAGGTCCCAGTGAACAAGGAGAACCCTGCCATTACAGCTGGACCAGTGGGCAGCCAGTGACATCGGGGCATGGCTAAATAACTCAAAAATGCTTGGGGGTCTTGCCGCTGATTACTGGCCAAAAGTACAGATGCTGAATATTATAGCAAGTGCATACACTAATAACGAAAATAAAATAAAATCAAGCTGATGTGAAATAATGTTTGTCTCTGAGTTCTCTGATCGTGGGGAGCAGAGAGGGCAGGGAAGGGATAAGTGTGTGAGGAGGGAGGGAGATGGCTTCTGTGGAGTTGGAGATGGGACCAGAAGGTCCAGTTTGCCAGAAATTAGGGGGAAGAATTGGTTCCAAACTGTGCTTCAAAGACACACTTCTCATGAGAGAAGAGGAAGAGGACTTGGAGATTCTCTGTGTGACTGCAGAGATGGACACTTAGCTGGGGAGCGGTGTCGTATGTGGTGGGGCAGTGCCATTGGTTTAAAGGCATACAAAGGAACTGCCCCATCAAAAGAATGGCATATGGACGTTTGCAGCAACATGGAAAGCAGAAGATTGAGTAAAATAACTCAGACAGAGATTGACAAATACTGTATGATATCACTTATAGAATGTAAACATACCGCAAAGTAGGGAATATGATAACAATGCAGGTGCACAAATACAGAGAAGCATCTCCTGGTTACCAGCGGGGAGGGGAAGAGGGCAGGGCAAAACAGAGGTGGGGGAGTGGGAAGCACACACTAATAGTTAGGTGGAAGATGAGCTCAGGAATGCATTGTACAACATGGGGAATAGAGCCAGAACTTTGTCATAACTATAAATGGAATGCAAGCTTTAACAGTTGTATAATCAGAACGAAAACGAAAGAAAGAGGGGAGAGGAAGGAGGGAAGAAAGGAAGGAAACGAAGGGCGTTTTTGGACCTCAAAACTTTAATACTGATTAGGCCCTTTTTATCAAAGCATTCTATTTAATTTTATTTATTTTAATTGGTGGGTATTTACTCTACAATATTGCGGTGATTTTTGCCATACATTGACATGAATCAGCCATGGGAGTACATATATTCCCCATCCTGATTCCCCCTCACATCTTCCTCCCAATCCAATTCCTATGGGTCAGCCCAGTGAAACAGTCCGGGGCACCCTGTCTTATGCATCGAACATGGACTGGCTATCCCTGTCACATAGGATAATATATATGTTTCAGTGCTATTCTCTCAGATCATCCCACCCTCGCCTTCTCCCACAGTATCCAAAAGATTATTCTGCAAATCTGTGCCTCTTTTGCTGTCTCCTATATAGGGTTATCACCTCCATCTTCCTAAATTCAATATATATGCCTTAGTATAGTGTAATGGTGTTTTTCTTTCTGACTTACTTCGCTCTGTGTAATAGGCTCCAGTTTCACCCACCTCCTTAGTATGCATTCACATATGTCCTTTCTAATGACTGAGCAATATTCCATTGTGTCTATGTACCACAGCTTTCTTACCTATTTGTCTGCTGATGGACATCGAGGTTTCTTCCATGCCCTCGTTATTGTAAGCAGTGCTCTGATGAACACTGGAGCACATGTGTCTTTTTCACTTCTGGGTGGATCAGTATTTGAATGTAGAGAAAGCATGATGACTATTAGCCTGTTAGTGGTAAACACTGCACATGAGTTTGGTTGCAGGAGTGGGACGAAAGTTGGAGATGGTTGTTTCAAACCGGCTGAGAGTGCTCAGATGGTCATGTGTGGTGCTGTCTTGCTGGGGGACATCTCTGGTTGCTCTGTTCTCACCAGCAACGGAGGATTTTCTTTCCTTCCTTTCATTTCCCTTGTTTCCCTTTCACCTACTTTCCTCGCTACATGAATTTCTTTCACAAATATTCAGTGTGCAGCGCTGTGCTGTGCTTCTTTGTTCAGCCATGTCCAACTGTTTGAAACCGTATGGACTGTAGCCTGCCAGGCTGCTCTGTCCATGGGGATTCGCCAGGCAAGCATACTGGAGCAATCTGCCATCCGCCCTAAAGAATATCTTCCCAACACAGGGATTGCATCCTGGTCTCCCTTGTTACAGGTGGGTTTTTTTTTTTTTTTTTTTTTTAATACTATCTGAACCATCAGGAAACACTAAAATTTGGCTTCATCTGACACTATGTTTTTCATATCTGTAAGATCAATGGGGTATATTTTATGATTTCCATGACTCTCCTTATTTTTAGAACACATAAAACACATTTATTCCTAATATCCTAATGTCTCTGTCTGCAATTAGTAAAATCTATGCCACTTCTGAATGAGTTTCAGTTCTCAGTGTAATTTTAGTATGATTATCTTTACCTTCCTTAGATTTAATATGTTCTTAAAGTGGTTTGGGGCTAGTTCCATATTCTTCTTGTGAATTGGCTGCTCATGTCTTTCAAGATGTGTTCATAAATTTAAAGGCCAGTGATATAACTTTCTTATCAGGTGTTTGCTCGAGCCATTTCCACATTTTTCTATCAGCTTTTAAGATCTTCTAAAATTTCTAAGAGTCATCCTTTGGGTTTGTTTATGGCCTGCTTTTTCTACCCCTAAAAATGTTCAGCAGTGTGATGGACTGTGGGTGAGTAAGCAACAAATGGACGACAGGATGTGAACACTTCACAGGAAACCCAGGAAGACCCACTAAGCCATCAAACTGTCCCCAGGGGTGCACCTCAGGCTGATTGACCCTATGAGTCAATTGAACAAATGAGGAATGAGGTGGAGCACACAATCCATTCCCCTTTCCTCCAGAGCCAACCAGCTCAATGAGAGACCATGGGAACTAGATGCACAGGACAGTATGCCTCAGTGTTTCATCCAAGAAGCTGGAAGCTTGTGGCAGCTACTCATGGAAATGATTCCCACCTTGGTTTTGGCTGTGAGGTAAGCTCCAAGGGAGATTCCATCAATAAAACGACACAAGAAATTTGAGAAGGCACGTGTTGGGAAGACCTTTGTACACAAGGCTCACACAGACCTCGTTAAGCTCCACCCCTTGCTGTGAATACTAATCAGCCACAGGTGGGCATTTACTGCATGGGATCCCAGCACAACCAGAAACATGCATTTCTCTGCCAATTCCCCATCACCCTGTTCAAACCCAAGCCTGGGGAGTACTCCTATTGAGGGGACCCTGAGTCCAAATTGAAAGGAAACAGCTCTGTGTAGAGCAAGGGTAAGTGTATTCACTGCATTCTCACATCCTGAAGACTTGGGTTTCCGACTGGAGACCAGAACTTTGAGGCGAGCTCCCGAACACTGAGACAAGGAGGCGCGATGGAAAGGTTTCTGTCGGCTGGCCCAGAACTCAATGGGATTCAACGTGCATTAATTCCACATTGCAGGAGGAACGAGCAATGATTCTTGCTTCCACAGACACGTAAACACAACCTAGTTGTCATGGAGGGAGTTTAGGAAAGATATGAAAAGCTAGATAATGGTGAAAGCTGAGAGAGAACAGAATGAATGCCCGAGGAGTGTGGCTGTAGGGCAAGGTTGGGAGGAGATGCACTCTGCCTGCTGTGTGACCTATCAGAGTTGACAAAGAGATGAGGGTGGCAGGTGAGTTTGGAGGCCTCTTTAGGATATTATTAATGCCTCAATTCTCCCAGTAAATCATCTCAATTGCTCCCGATCCTCCGCTAGACATATCAGCATTTTGCTTTGTGATGTCAAAGCTCACCCAGTGCCACCATTGGCTGGGGAAGAGAGTTGCTGACCTCATAAAGCATGAGGGTGAGGCTCCATGGGGAAGAGTATATATAGCCGTGTGCAAGGGCTCTGAGCAGACCAGTGTGAGTCCTCCAAATCACTGAGGTGACTGGGAAGCCGCAAGGCTCCAGAGTAGTTATGGAATACCCACCTCCTATTATTAAGGAGAAGATGAAGACCTCTTATCAATTGAGGTCAGAAAAAATGTCAAGGTGAACTGAACCCAGCCAAACTCCTCTTGCCCATTGACCCCACCCCAGAAGACACCCTCCCCTGTCCTTGCCTGGCACGTAACGCTTCTCTGCCCACAACGTTTCTCCTGAATCCATCATTCCCACATGTTATCATACTCTTCCCTAAACCAGTGCCATTCTTGCTCACTGTATTGTTTTCTCCAGGTGGCCAGGGTAACCCTGAGGGTGAATAATCCCATTCCAGTAAAGCTGCCCAAGAAATCTCTGCATACTCCGACCACAAAGAATCTTAAGAAAATCAGATGCTCAAAGCTCTGTAGCCAGAGTTCCAAGGCGAATGAGCAGATGAATCAGAAAGAACTAGAGGAGTTCCCAGAGACCATGGAGACCCCTGCAATTCCAGGTAATCAGAATGAATCAGAGGAGGTCCCAGAGACCATGGAGACCCCTGCCATTCCAGCTAATCAGAAAGAACCAGAGGAGGTCCCAGAGACCATGGAGACACCTGACATTCCAGTTAATCAGAATGAATCAGAGGAGGTCCCAGAGACATTGGAGACTCCTGCCATTCCAGCTGATCAGAAGTAACCAGAGGAGGTCCCAGAAACCCTGGAGAGCCCAGCCATTCCAGTTAATCAGAATGAATCAGAGGAGGTCCCATAGACCATGGAGGCCCCTGCATTACAGCTAATCAGAATGAACCAGAAGAGATCCCAGAAACCATGGAGACCCCTGCCATTCCAGCTAATCAGAAAGAACCAAAGGAGGTCCCAGAGAACATGGAGACCCCTGCCATTACAGCTTGGCCAGTGGGCAGCCAGTGACATCAGGACAAGGCTAAAATGCTTGGGAGTCTGGCCGCTGAGTATTGGCCAAAAGTACAGATGCTGAATATTATAGCAACTGCATACACTAATAACAAAAATAAAATAAAATCAAGCTGATGTGAAATAATATTGGTCTCTGAGTTTTCTGATCGTGGGGAGGATATAGGGCAGGGAAGGGATAAGTGTGTTAGGAGGGAGGGAGATGACTTCTGTGGAGTTGGAAATGGGACCAGAAGGGTCAGGTTGCCAGAAAGTAGGGGGAAGAATTGGTTCCAAACTGTGCTTCAAAGACAAACTTCCCATGAGAGAAGAGAAAGACGACTTGGAGTTTATCTGCGCCAGTGGTGAGATGGATATTTAGCAGGGGAACTGTGTCGTATGTGGAGGGGCAGTGCCACTGGTTTAAAGGCACAAAAACGAACTGCCCCATCAAAAAAATGGAATATGGGCATTTGCAGCAACATGGAAGGTAGAATATTGAGTAAAATAACTCAGACAGAGATTGACAAATACTGTATGATATCACTTATAGAATGTAAACTTACCGCAAAGTAGAGCATATGATAATAATGGAGGTGAACAAATATAGAGAAGCATATCCTGGTTACCAGCTGAGAGGGGAAGAGGGCGGGGCAAAACACAGGTGGAGGAGTCGGAAGCACGCCCTGATAGTTAGGTGGAAGATGAGCTCAGGGATGCATTGTGCAATATGGGGAATAGAGCCAGGACTTTGTCATAACTATAAATGGAATGCAAGCTTTAACAGTTGTATAATCAGAACGAAAACGAAAGAAAGAGGGGAGAGGAAGGAGGGAAGAAAGGAAGGAAACGAAGGGCGTTTTTGGACCTCAATACTTTAATACTGATTAGGCCCATTTTATCAAACGATTCTATTTAATTTTATTTATTCTAATTGGTGGGTATTTACTTTACAATATTGTGGTGGTTTTTGCCATACATTGACATGAATCAGCCATGGAAGTACATGTATTCCCCATCCTGATTCCCCTCATATCTTCCTCCCAATCCAATCCTTCTGGATCAGCCCAGTGAAACAGTCCTGGGCACCCTGTCTTATGCATCAAACATGGACTGGCTATCCCTTTCACTTAGGATAATATATATGTTTCAGTGCTATTCTCTCAGATCATCCCACCCTCGCCGTCTCCCTCAGAGTTCAAAAGATTGTTCTGTAAATCTGTGCCTATTTTGCTGTCTCCCATATACGGTTATCATATCCATCTTCCTAAATTCAATATATATGCCTTAGTATAGTGTAGTGGTGTTTTTCTTTCTGACTTACTTCGCTCAGTGTAATAGGCTACAGTTTCATCCACCTCATTAGTATGCATTCACATGTGTTCTTTCTAATGACTGAGCAACATTCCATTATGTCTATGCACCACAGCTTTCTTACCCATTTGTCTGCTGATGGACATCTAGATTGCTTCCATGCCCTGGTTACTGTAAACAGTGCTCTGATGAACATTGCGGCACAAGTGTCCTTTTCACTTCTGGGTGGATCAGTATTTGAATTTAGAGAAAGCATGATGACTATTAGCTTGTTATGGTAAACACTGCACTTGAGTTTGGCTGAAGGAGTGGGACCAAAGTAGGGGATGGTTGTTTCAAACTGACTGAGAGTGCTCAGATGGCCATGTGTGGTGCTGTCCTGCTGGTGTACATCTCTGGATACTCTGTTGTCACAAGCAACGGAGGATTTTCTTTCCTTCCTTTCATTTCCCTTGTTTCCCTTTCACCGTCTCTCCTCTGTACATGAATTTCTTTCACAAATATTCAATGTCCTGTGCTGTGCTGCGCTTCTTTGTTCAGCCATGTCCAACTCTTTGTGATCACATGGACTGTAGCCCTCCAGGCTCCTATGTCCATGGGGATTCTCCAGGCAAGCGTACTGGAGCAATCTGCCATTCCACCCTACAGAATATCTTCCCAACCCAGGGATTGAATCCTGGTCTCCCATGTTACAGGTGGTTTTTTTTTTTTTTTTTTTTTTTTTTTTTTAACTATCTGAGCCATCAGGAAACCCTAAAAATGGACTTCATCTGACACTATGTTTTTCACATCTGTAAGATCAAATGGTGTCTATTTTAAGATTTCCATGACTCTCCTCATTTTTGGAACACATAAAACATATTTATTGCAAGTATCTTAATGTCTCTGTCTGTAGTTACTAAAATATATGCCGCTTCTGCCTGAGTCAGTTCTCAATGGAATTTTAGTATGATTATCTTTACCTACCTTAGATTTAATATATTCTTCAAGTGTTTTGGGGATAGTTCCACATTCTTCCTGTGAATTGGCTGCGCATGTCTTTAAACATGTCTTCATAAATTTAAAGGCCAGTGATATATCTTCCTTATAATGTGTTGGCTTGTGCTACTTGCCCATTTTCTATCACGTTTTAAGATCTTCTAAAATTTCTAAGAGTCATCCTTTGGGTTTGTTTATGGCGTGCTTTTTCTACCTCTAAAAATGTTCAGCAGTGTGATGGACTGTGGGTGAGTAAGCAACAAATGGAAGACAGGATGTGAACACTTCCCAGGAAACCCAGGAAGACCCACTAAGCCAACAAATTATCCCTCACTAGGAGTGAGGAGGTGCACTCACTAGGGGTGCACCTCAGGCTGGTTGACCCTACGAGTCAAATGGACAAATGAGGAATGAGGTGGAGCACACAGTCCATTCCCCTTTCCTCCAGAGCCAACCAGATCAATGAGAGACCATGAGTACTAGATGCACAGGACAGGATGACTCAGTGTTTCATCCAAGAACCTGGAAGCTTGTGGCAGTTACTCATGGAAATGATTTCCACCTTGGTTTTGGCTGTGAGGTATGCTCCCAGGGAGCTTCCAGCAAGAAAACAAGATGAGAAAAGTGATTTGAGAAGGCACGTGTTGCAAAACCTTTGCACACAAGGCTCACATAGCTCTGGGCAAGCTCCACCCCTTGCTGGGAATACTAATCAGCCGCAGGTGGGCATTTCCTGCATGGGATACCCCAGCAAAACCAGAAACATGCATTTTTCTGCCCCTTCCCCATCACCCTGTTCAAACCCAAACCTGGGGAGAACTCCTAGTGAGGTGACCCTGAGTCCTAGACTTGAAACGAGACAGCTCCGTGTGGAGCAAGGGCAAGTGTATTCACTGCATTCTCACAGCCTGAAGACAAGAGTTTCCGACTAGAGACCAGAATATTGAGGCGAGCTCCCGGAACACTGAGACAAAGAAGTGCCATGGAAAGCTTTCTGTTGGCTGGCCCAGAAATCAATGGGATTCAACGTGCATTAATTCCACATTGCAGGAGAAACGAGCAATGAATCTTGCTTCCACAGACACTTAAACACAACCTGGTTGTCATGGAGGGAGTTTAGGCAAGACATGAAAAGCTAGATAATGGTGAAAGCTGAGAGAGAACAGAATGAATGCCCGAAGAGTGTGGCTAACAGGCAAGGTTGGGAGGAAATGCACTCTGCCTGCTGTGTGACCCATCAGAGTTGACAAAGAGATGAGGGTGGCAGGTGAGTTTGGAGGCCTCATTAGGGCATTACTAGTGCCTCATTTCTCCCAGCAAATCATCTGAATTGCTCCCCATCCTCCGCTAGACATATCAGGATAGGGCTTTGTGATGTCAAAGCTCAACCATGGCCACCAATGCCTGGGGAAGAGACTTGCTGACCTCATAAAGCATGAGGGTGAGGCTTCATGGGGACGGGTATATATAGCGGTGCTCAGGGGCTCTGAGCAGACGACTGTGAGTCCTCCAAATGACTGAGGTGACTGGGAAGCCACGAGGCTCCAGAGTAGTTATGGATTACCCACCTCCTGTTGCCCAGGAAAAGATGAAGACCTCTTATCAATTGAGGTCCAGAAAAATAGTCAAGGTGAACTGAACCCAGCCAAACTCCTCTTGCCCATCAACCCCACCCCAGAAGACACCCTCCCCTGTCATTGCCTGGCACTTAACGCTTCTCTGCCCACAACCCTTCTGCTGAAGTCATCGTTCCCACCTGTCTTCAAACTCTTCCCTAAACCAGTGCCATTCTTGCTCCCTGTCTTGTTTTCTCCGTGTGGCCAGGGTAACCGTGAGGGTGAATAAACCCATTCCGGCAATGCTGCCCAAGAAAACTTCTCTGAATACTCCTGCCACAAAAAAGCTTAAGAAAATCAGATGCTCAAATCCCTGGATCCAGAGTTCCAAGGGGAATGAGCAGCTGAATCAGAAGGAACTAGAGGAGGTCCAAGACACCAGGGAGACCCCTGCCATTCCAGTTGATCAGAATCAATCAGTGGAGGTCCCAGAGGCCTCGGAGACACCTGCCATTCCAGCTAATCAGAAGGGCCCAGAGGAGGTCCCGGAAACCATGGAGAGCCCAGCCATTCCAGCTAATCAGAATGAATCAGAGGAGGTCCCAGAGACCATGGAGGCCCCTGCATTTCCAGCTAATCAGAACGAACCATAGGAGGTATCAGAGAACATGGAGACTCATGCAATTCCAGCTGGACCAGTGGGCAGCCAGTGACATCAGGACATGGCTAGACAACTCAGTAATGCTTGGGTGTCTGGCCGCTGGGTACTGGCCAAAAGTTCAAATGCTGAATATTATAGAAACTGCATACACTAATAACGACAATAAAATAAAGTCAAGCTGATGTTAAATAATGTTTGTTTCTGAGTTCTCTGATCATGTGGAGCAGAGAGGTCAGGGAAGGGATAAGTGTGTGAGGAGGGAGGGAGATGGCTTCTGTGGAGTTGGAGATGGGACCAGAAAGTCCAGGTTGCCAGAAAGTAGGGGGAAGAATTGCTTCCAAACTGTGCTTCAAAGACACACTTCCCATGACAGAAGAGGAAGAGGACTTGGAGATTCTCTGTGCGAGTGCAGAGATGGACACTTAGCTGGGAGCTGTGTCGTATATGGTGGGGCTGTACCATTGGTTTAAAGGCATACAAAGGATCTGCCCCATCAAAAGAATGGAATATGAACATTTGCAACAACATTGAATTAGAATATTGAATAAAATAACTCAGGCAGAGATTGACAAATACTGTATGATATCACTTATAGAATGTAAAAATACCGCAAAGAAGAAAATATAATGATAATGCAGGTGCACCAATACAGAGAAGCATCTCCTGTTACCAGGAGGGAGGGGAAGACGGTGTGGCAATACAGAGGTGGGGGAGTAGGAAGCACGCACTGATAGTTAGGTGGAAGATGAGCCCAGGGATGCATTGTACAACATGGGCAATAAAGGCAGGACTTTGCCATAACTATAAATGGAAAGCAAGCTTTAACAGTTGTATAATCAGAAAGAAAAGGAAAGAAAGAGCGGGGAGGAAGGAACGAAGAAAGGATGGAAAAGAAGGGCGTTTATGGAGGTCAATAATTGAATACTGATTAAGCCCGTTTTATCAAAGGATTCTATTTAATTTTATTTATTTTAATTGCTGGGTATTTACTCTACAATATTGTGGTGGATTTTCCCATACATTGACATGAATCAGCCATGGAAGTACATGTATTCCCCATCCTGATTTCCCCTCACATCTTCCTCCCAATCCAATCCTTCTGGGTCAGCCCAGTGAAACAGTCCTGGGCACCCTGTCTTATGCATCGAACATGGACTGGCTATCCCTTTCACTTAGGATAATATATATGTTTCAGTGCTATTCTCTCAGATCATCCCACCCTCGCCGTCTCCCACAGAGTTCAAAAGATTGTTCTGTAACTCTGTGCCTCTTTTTGCTGTCTCCCATATAGGGTTTTCATATCCATCTTCCTAAATTCAATATATATGCCTTAGTATAGTGTAGTGGTGTTTTTCTTTCTGACTTACTTCGCTCTGTGTAATAGGCTCCAGTTTCATCCACCTCATTAATATAGATGCACATGTGTTCTTTTTAATGGCTGAGCAATATTACAGTATGTCTATGCACCACAGCTGTCTTACCCATTTGTCTGCTGATGGACATCTAGATTGTTTCCATGCCCTGGTTATTGTAAACAGTGCTCTGATGAACATTGGGGCACAAGTGTCCTTTTCACTTCTGGGTGGATCAGTATTTGAATGTAGAGAAAGCATGATGACTATTAGCCTGTTATGGTAAACACTGCACTTGAGTTTGGTTGAAGGAGTGGGACCAAAGTTGGGGATGGTTGTTTCAAAAAGACTGAGAGTGCTCAGATGGCCATGTGTGGTGCTGTCCTGCTGGTGGACATCTCTGGATACTCTGTTCTCACAAGCAACGGAGGATTTTCTTTCCTTCCTTTCATTTCCCTTGTTTCCCTTTCACCCACTCTCCTCTGAACATGAATTTTTTTCACAAATATTCAATGTCCTGTGCTGTGCTGTGCTTCTTTGTTCAGCCATGTCCAACTCTTTGTGATCCCATGGCCTGTAGCCCGCCAGGCTCCTCTGTCCATGGGGATTCCCCAGGCAAGCATACTGGAGCAATCTGCCATTCCGCCCTACAGAATATCTTCCCAACCCAGGGATTGAATCCTGGTCTCCCATGTTACAGGTGGGTTTCTTTTTTTTTAACTATCTGAGCCATCAGGAAACCCTAAAAATGGGCTTCATCTGACACTATGTTTTTCATATCTGTAAGATCAAATGGGGTCGATTTAAAGATTTCCATGACTCTTCTTATTTTTAGAACACATAAAACATATTTATTGCAAGTATCCTAATGTCTCTGTCTGCAGTTACTAAAATCTAGGCCACTTCTGCCTGAGTTTCAGTTCTCAATGGAATTTTAGTATGATTATCTTTACCTACCTTAGATTTAATATATTCTTCATGTGCTTTGGGGATAGTTCCACATTCTTCCTGTGAATTGGCTGCTCATGTCTTTAAACATGTCTTCATAAATTTAAAGGCCAGTGATATGTCTTTCTTATAATGTGTTGGCTCATGCCACATGCCCATTTTTCTATCATTTTTTAAGATCTTCTAAAATTTCTAAGAGTCATCCTTTGGGTTTGTTTATGGCGTGGTTTTTCTACCTCTAAAAATGTTCAGCAGTGTGATGGACTGTTGGTGAGTAAGCAACAAATGGAAGACAGGATGTGAACACTTCCCAGGAAACCCAGGAAGACCCACTAAGCCAACAAATTGTCCCCAGGGGTGCACCTCAGGCTGGTTGACCCTACGAGTCAAATGGACAAATGAGGAATGAGGTGGAGCACACAGTCCATTCCCCTTTCCTCCAGAGCCAACCAGCTCAATGAGAGACCATGGGAACTAGATGCACAGGACAGGATGACTCAGTGTTTCATCCAAGAAGCTGGAAGCTTGTGGCAGTTACTCATGGAAATGATTTCCACCTTGGTTTTGGCTGTGAGGTATGCTCCCAGGGTGCTTCCAGCAAGAAAACAAGATGAGAAACGTGATTTGAGAAGGCACGTGTTGCAAAGACCTTTGCACACAAGGCTCACACAGCTCTGGGCAAGCTCCACCCCTTGCTGGGAATACTAATCAGCCGCAGGTGGGCATTTCCTGCATGGGATCCCCCAGCACAACCAGAAACATGCATTTTTCTGCCCCTTCCCCATCACCCTGTTCAAATCCAAACCTGGGGAGAACTCCTAGTGAGGTGACCCTGAGTCCTAGACTTGAAATGAGAAAGCTCCGTGTGAAACAAGGGCAAGTGTATTCACTGCATTCTCACAGCCTGAAGACAAGAGTTTCCGACTAGAGACCAGAACATTGAGGCGAGCTCCCGGAACACTGAGACAAGGAGGCGCCATGGAAAGGTTTCTGTTGGCTGGACCAGAATTCAATGGGATTCAACGTGCATTAATTCCACATTGCAGGACGAACGAGCAATGATTCTTGCTTCCACAGACACTTAAACACAACCTGGTTGTCATGGAGGGAGTTTAGGCAAGATATGAAAAGCTAGATAATGGTGAAAGCTTAGAGAGAACAGAATGAATGCCCGAGGAGTGTGGCTGTCGGGCAAGGTTGGGAGGAAATGCAATCTGCCTGCTTTGCGACCCATCAGAGTTAACATAGTGATGAGTTTGGCAGGTGAGTTGGAGGCCTCATTAGGTCATTACTAGTGCCTCATTTCTCCCAGCAAATCATCTGAATTGCTCCCCATCCTCCGCTAGACATATCAGGATAGGGCTTTGTGATGTTAAAGCTCAACCAGGGCCACCATAGGCTGGCGAAGAGACTTGCTGACCTCATAAAGCATGAGGGTGAGGCTTCATGGGGACGGATATAAATAGCGGTGCTCAGGGGCTCTGAGCAGACCACTGTGAGTCCTCCAGATGACTGAGGTGACTGGGAAGCCACGAGGCTCCAGAGTAGTTATGGAATACCCACCTCCTGTTGCCCAGGAAACGATTAAGACGTCTTATCAATTGAGGTCCAGAAAAAAAGTCAAGGTGACCTGAACCCAGCCAAATTCCTCTTGCCCATCAACCCCACCCCAGAAGACACCCTCCACTGTCCCAGCCTGGCACGTAATGCTTCTCTGCCCACAACCCTTCTGCTGAAGTCATCGTTCCCACCTGTCTTCACACTCTTCCCTACACCAGGGCCATTCTTGCTCCCTGTCTTGTTTTCTCCGTGTGGCCACGGTAACCGTGAGGGTGAATAAACCGATTCCAGCAATGCTGTCCAAGAAAACTTCTCTGAATACTCCTGCCACAAAAAAGCTTAAGAAAATCAGATGCTCAAATCCCTGGAGCCGGAGTTCCAAGGGGAATGAGTAGCTGAATCAGAAGGAACTAGAGGAGGACCAAGACACCAGGGAGAGCCCTGCCATTGCAGTGGATCAGAATGAATCAGTGGAGGTCCCAGAGGCCTTGAAGACACCTGCCATTCCAGCTAATCAGAAGGGACCAGAGGAGGTCCCGGAAACCATGGAGAGCCCAGCCATTCCAGCTAATCAGAATGAATCAGAGGAGGTCCCAGAGACCATGGAGGCCCCTGCATTTCCAGCTAATCAGAACGAACCAGAGGAGGTATCAGAGAACATGGAGACCCATGCAAATCCAGGTGGACCAGTGGGCAGCCAGTGACATCAGGGCATGGCTCGACAACTCAGTAATGCTTGGGTGTCTGGCCGCTGAGTACTGGCCAAAAGTTCAAATGCTGAATATTATAGCAACTGCATACACTAGTAACGAAAATAAAATAAAGTCAAGCTGATGTTAAATAATGTTTGTCTCTGAGTTCTCTGATCATGGGGAGCAGAGAGGTCAGGGAAGGGATAAGTGTGTGAGGAGGGAGGGAGATGGCTTCTGTGGAGTTGGAGATGGGACCAGAAGGTCCAGGTTGCCAGAAAGTAGGGGGAAGTACTGGTTCCAAACTGTGCTTCAAAGACACACTTCCCAAGAGAGAAGAGGAAGAGGACTTGGAGATTCTCTGTGCGAGTGCAGAGATGGACACTTACCTGGGAAGCTGTGTCGTATGTGGTGGGGCTGTGCCATTGGTTTAAAGGCATACAAAGGATCTGGCCCATCAAAAGAATGGAATATGGACATTTGCAAGTACATGGAAGGAAGAATATTGAATAAAATAACTCAGGGAGAGATTGTCAAATACAGTATGATATCACTTATAGAATGTAAACATACTGCTAAGTAGAAAATATAATGATAATGGAGGTGCACAAACACAGAGAAGCATCTCCTGTTACCAGGAGGGAGGGGAAGAGGGTGTGGCAATACAGAGGTGGGCGAGTGGGAAGCACGCACTGATAGTTAGGTGGAAGATGAGCCCAGGGATGCATTGTACAACATGGGCAATAGAGCCATGACTTTGCCATAACTATAAATGGAAAGCAAGCTTTAACAGTTGTATAATCAGAAAGAAAAGGAAAGAAAGAGCGGGGAGGAAGAAAGAAAGAAAGGATGGAAAAGAACGACGATTATGGAGGTCAAAAATTGAATACTGATTAGGCCTTTTTTATCAAAGGATTCTATTTAATTTTATTTACTTTAATTTCTCGGTATTTACTCTACAATATTGTGGTGGATTTTCCCATACATTGACATGAATCAGCCATGGAAGTACATGTATTCCCCATCCTGATTTCCCCTCACATCTTCCTCCCAATCCAATCCCTCTGGGTCAGCCCAGTGAAACAGTCCTGGGCACCCTGTCTTATGCATCGAACATGGACTGGCTATCCCATTCACATTGGATAATATATATGTTTCAGTGCTATTCTCTCAGATCATCCCACCCTCGCCATCTCCCACAGAGTTCAAAAGATTGTTCTGTAAATCTGTGTCTCTTTTGCTGTCTCCCATATACGGTTATCCTATCCATCTGCCTAAATTCAATACATATTCCTTAGTATAGTGTAGTGGTGTTTTTCTTTCTGACTTACTTCACTCTGTGTAATAGGCTACAGTTTCATCCAGCTCATTAGTATGCATTCACATGTGTTCTTTTTAATGGCTGAGCAATATTCCATGATGTCTATGTACCACAGCTTGTTTACCCATTTGACTGCTGATGGACGTCTAGATTGTTTCCATGCCCTGGTTATTGTAAACAGTGCTCTGATGAACATTGGGGCACAAGTGTCCTTTTCACTTCTGGGTGGATCAGTATTTGAATGTAGAGAAAGCATGATGACTATTAGCCTGTTATGGTAAACACTGCACTTGAGTTTGGTTGAAGGAGTGGGACCAAAGTTGGGGATGGTTGTTTCAAAAAGACTGAGAGTGCTCAGATGGCCATGTGTGGTGCTGTCCTGCTGGTGGACATCTCTGGATACTCTGTTCTCACAAGCAACGGAGGATTTTCTTTCCTTCCTTTCATTTCCCTTGTTTCCCTTTCACCCTCTCTCCTCTGAACATGAATTTCTTTCACAAATATTCAATGTCCTGTGCTGTGCTGTGCTTCTTTGTTCAGCCATGTCCAACTCTTTGTGATCCCATGGCCTGTAGCCCGCCAGGCTCCTCTGTCCATGGGGATTCTCCAGGCAAGCATACTGGAGCAATCTGCCATTCCGCCCTACAGAATATCTTCCCAACCCAGGGATTGAATCCTGGTCTCCCATGTTACAGGTGGTTTTTTTTTTTTTTTTTTTTTTTTTTTTTAACTCTCTGAGCCATCAGGAAACCCTAAAAATGGGCTTCATCTGACACTATGTTTTTCATATCTGTAAGATCAAATGGGGTCTCTTTTAAGATTTCCATGGCTCTCCTTATTTTTAGAACACGTAAAACATATTTATTGCAAGTATCCTAATGTCTCTGTCTGCAGTTACTAAAATCTATGCCGCTTCTGCCTGAGTTTCAGTTCTCAAGGGAATTTTAGTATCATTATCTTTACCTACCTTAGATTTAATATATTCTTCAAGTGTTTTGGGGATAGTTCCACATTCTTCCTGTGAATTGGCTGCTCATGTCTTTAATCATGTCTTCATAAATTTAAAGGCCAGTGATATGTCTTTCTTATAATGTGTTGGCTCGTGCTACTTGCCCATTTTCTAGCACGTTTTAAGATCTTCTAAAATTTCTAAGAGTCATCCTTTGGGTTTGTTTATGGCGTGCTTTTTCTACCTCTAAAAATGTTCAGCAGTGTGATGGACTGTGGGTGAGTAAGCAACAAATGGAAGACAGGATGTGAACACTTCCCAGGAAACCCAGGAAGACCCACTAAGCCAACAAATTGTCCCCAGAGGTGCAGCTCAGGCTGGTTGACCCTACGAGTCAAATGGACAAATGAGGAATGAGGGGGAGCACACATTCCATTCCCCTTTCCTCCAGAGCCAACCAGCTCAATGAGAGACCATGGGAACTAGATGCACAGGACAGGATGACTCAGTGTTTCATCCAAGAAGCTGGAAGCTTGTGGCAGTTACTCATGGAAATGATTTCCACCTTGGTTTTGGCTGTGAGGTATGCTCCCAGGGAGCTTCCAGCAAGAAAACAAGATGAGAAAAGTGATTTGAGAAGGCCCGTGTTGCAAAGACCTTTGCACACAAGGCTCACACAGTTCTGGGCAAGGTCCACCCCTTGCTGGGAATACTAATCAGCCGCAGGTGGGCATTTCCTGCATGGGATCCCCCAGCACAACCAGAAACATGCATTTTTCTGCCCCTTCCCCATCACCCTGTTCAAACCCAAACCTGGGGAGAACTCCTAGTGCGGTGACCCTGAGTCCTAGACTTGAAACGAGACAGCTCCGTGTGGAGCAAGGGCAAGTGTATTCACTGCATTCTCACAGCGTGAAGACAAGAGTTTCCGACTAGAGACCAGAACATTGAGGCGAGCTCCCGGAACACTGAGACAAGGAGGCGCCAAGGAAAGGTTTCTGTTGGCTGGCCCAGAATTCATTGGGATACAACGTGCATTAATTCCACATTGCAGGACGAACGAGGAATGATTCTTGCTTCCACAGACACTTAAACACAACCTGGTTGTCATGGAAGGAGTTTAGGCAAGATATGAAAAGCTAGATAATGGTGAAAGCTGAGAGAGAACAGAATGAATGCCCGAGGAGTGTGGCTGTCGGGCAAGGTTGGGAGGAAAAGAACTCTGCCTGCTGTGTGACCCATCAGAGTTGACATAGAGATAAGGGTGGCAGGTGAGTTTGGAGGGCTCATTAGGGCATTACTAGTGCCTCATTTCTCCCAGCAAATCATCTGAATTGCTCCCCATCCTCCGCTAGACATATCGGGATAGTGCTTTGTGATGTCAAATCTCAACCAGGGCCACCATTGGCTGGGGAATAGACTTGCTGACCTCATAAAGCATGAGGGTGAGGCTTCAAGGGGACGGGTATATATAGCATTGTTCATGGGCTCTGAGCAGACCACTGTGAGTGCTCCAGATGACTGAGGTGACTGGGAAGCCACGAGGCTCCAGAGTAGTTATGGAATACCACCTCCTGTTGCCCAGGAAAAGATGAAGACCTCTTATCAATTGAGGTCCAGAAAAATAGTCAAGGTGAACTGAACCCAGCCAAATTCCTCTTGCCCATCAACCCCACCCCAGAAGACACCCTCGCCTGTCCTTGCCTGGCACGTAACACTTCTCTGCCCACAACCCTTCTGCTGAAGTCATCGTTCCCACCTGTCTTCACACTCTTCCCTAAACCAGTGCCATTCTTGCTCCCTGTCTTGTTTTCTCCGTGTGGCCAGGGTAACCGTGAGGGTGAATAAACCCATTCCGACAATGCTGCCCAAGAAAACTTCTCTGAATACTCCTGCCACAAAAAAGCTTAAGAAACTAAGATGCTCAAATCCCTGGAACCAGAGTTCCAAGGGGAATGAGCAGCTGAATCAGAAGGAACTAGAGGAGGTCGGAGACACCAGGGAGACCCCTGCCATTCCAGTTGATCTGAATGAATCAGTGGAGGTCCCAGAGGCCTTGGAGACACCTGCCATTTCAGCTAATCAGAAGGGACCAGAGGAGGTCCCGGAAACCATGGAGAGCCCAGCCATTCCAGCTAATCAGAATGAATCAAAGGAGGTCCCAGAGAACATGGAGGCCCCTGCATTTCCAGCTAATCAGAAAGAACCAGAGGAGGTATCAGAGAACATGGAGACCCAGGCAATTCCAGCTGGACGAGAGGGCAGCTAGTGACATCAGGGCATGGCTAGACAACTCAGTAATGTTTGGCTGTCTGGCGGCTGAGTACTGGCCAAAAGTTCAAATGCTGAATATTATAGCAACTGCATACACTAATAACGAAAATAAAATAAAGTCAAGCTGATGTTAAATAATGTTTGTCTCTGAGTTCTCTGATCATGGGGAGCAGAGAGGTCAGGGAAGGGATAAGTGTGTGAGGAGGGAGGGAGATGGCTTCTGTGGAGTTGGAGATGGGACAAGAAGGTCCAGGTTGCCAGAAAATAGGGGGAAGTATTGGTTCCAAACTGTGCTTCAAAGACACACTTCCCATGAGAGAAGAGGAAGAGGACTTGGAGATTCTCTGTGCGAGTGCAGAGATGGACACTTAGCTGGGAAGCTGTGTCGTATGTGGTGGGGCTGTGCCATTGGTTTAAAGGCATACAAAGGATCTGCCCCATCAAAAGAATGAAATATGGACATTTGCAACAACATGGAAGGTAGAATATTGAATAAAATAACTCAAGCAGAGATTGACAAATACTGTATGAGATCACTTATAGAATGGAAACATACCTCTAAGTAGAAAATATAATGATAATGGAGGTGCACAAACACAGAGAAGCATCTCCTGTTACCAGGAGGGAGGGGAAGAGGGTGTGGAAATACAGAGGTGGGCGAGTGGGAAGCACGCACTGATAGTTAGGTGGAAGATGAGCCCAGGGATGCATTGTACAACATGGGCAATAGAGCCAGGACTTTGCCATAACTATAAATGGAAAGCTAGCTTTAACAGTTGTATAATCAGAAAGAAAAGGAAAGAAAGACCGGGGAGGAAGGAGGGAAGAAAGGATGGAAAAGAAGGGCGTTTTTGGAGGTCAAAAATTGAATACTGATTAGGTCCTTTTTATCAAAGGGTTCTATTTAATTTATTTATTTTAATTGCTGGGTATTTACTCCACAATACTGTGGTGGTTTTTGCCATACATTGCCATGAATCAGCCATGGAAGTACATGTATTCCCCATCCTGATTTCCCCTCACATCTTCCTCCCAATCCAATCCCTCTGGGTCAGCCCAGTGAAACAGTCCTGGGCACCCTGTCTTATGCATCGAACATGGACTGGCTATCCCTTTCACATAGGATAATATATATGTTTCAGTGCTATGCTCTCAGATCATCCCACCCTCGCCGTCTCCCACAGAGTTCAAAAGATTGTTCTGTAAATCTGTGCCTCTTTTGCTGTCTCCCATATAGGGTTATCATCTCCATCTTCCCAAATTCAATATATATGCCTTAGTATAGTGTAATGGTGTTTTTCTTTCTGACTTACTTCGCTCTGTGTAATAGGCTCCAGTTTCTTCCACCTCATTAGTATGTATTCACATGTGTTCTTTTTAATGGCTGAGCAATATTCCATGATGTCTATGTACCACAGCTTGTTTACCCATTTTTCTGCTGCTGGTCATCTAGATTGCTTCCATGCCCTTGTTATTGTAAACAGTGCTCTGATGAACATTGGGGCACAAGTGTCCTTTTCACTTCTGGGTGGATCAGTATTTGAATGAGGAGAAACCATGATGACTATTAGCCTGTTAGTGTAAACACTGCACATGGGTTTGGTTGAAGGAGTGGGACCAAAGTTGGGGATGGTTGTTTCAAACTGACTGAGAGTGCTCAGCTGGCCATGTGTGGTGCTGTCTTGCTGGTGGACATCTCTGGATACTCTGTTCTCACAAGCAACGGAGGATTTTCTTTCCTTCCTTTCATTTCCCTTGTTTCCCTTTCACCCTCTCTCCTCTGTACATGAATTTCTTTCACAAATATTCAATGTCCTGTGCTGTGCTGCGCTTCTTTGTTCAGCCATGTCCAACTCTTTGTGATCCCATGGACTGTAGCTCGCCAGGCTCCTATATCCATGGGGATTCTCCAGGCAAGCATACTGGAGCAATCTGCTTTTCCGCCTTACAGAATATCTTCCCAACCCAGGGTTGAATCCTGTTCTCCCATGTTACAGATGTTTTTTTTTTTTTTTTTTTTTTCTACTCTCTGAGCCATCAGGAAACACAAAAAATGGGCTTTTTCTGACACCATGTTTTTCATATCTGTAAGATCAAATGGGATCTATTTTAAGATTTCCATTACTCTCCTTTTTTTTAGAACACTTAAAACATATTTATTCCAAGTATCCTAATGTCTCTGTCTGCAGTTACTAAAATCTATGCCGCTTCTGCCTGAGTTTCAGTTCTCAAGGGAATTTTAGTATCATTATCTTTACCTTCCTTGGATTTAACATATTCTTCAAGTGTTTTGGGGATAGTTCCACATTCTTCCTGTGAATTGGCTGCTCATGTCTTTAAACATGTCTTCATATATTTAAAGGCCAGTGATATATTTTTCTTATAATGTGTTGGCTCGTGCCAATTGCCGATTTTTCTATCACGTTTTAAGATCTTCTAAAAATTCTAAGAGTCATCCTCTGGGTTTGTTTATGGTGTGCTTTTTCTACCTGTAAAAATGTTCAACAGTGTGATGGACTGTGGGTAAGTAAGCAACAAATGGAAGACAGGAGGTGAACACTTCCCAGGAAACCCAGGAAGACCCACTAAGCCAACAAATTGTCCCCAGAGGTGCAACTCAGGCTGGTTGACCCTACGAGTCAAATGGACAAATGAGGAATGAGGTGGAGCACACAGTCCATTCCCCTTTCCTCCAGAGCCAACCAGCTCAATGAGAGACCATGGGAACTAGATGCACAGGACAGGATGACTCAGTGTTTCATCCAAGAAGCTGGAAGCTTGTGGCAGTTACTCATGGAAATGAGTTCCACCTTGGTTTTGGCTGTGAGGTATGCTCCCAGGGAGCTTCCAGCAAGAAAACAAGATGAGAAAAGTGATTTGAGAAGGCCCGTGTTGCAAAGACCTTTGCACACAAGGCTCACACAGCTCTGGGCAAGCTCCACCCCTTGCTGGGAATACTAATCAGCCGTAGGTCGGCATTTCCTGCATGGGGTCCCCCAGCAAAACCAGAAACATGCATTTTTCTGCCCCTTCCCCATCACCCTGTTCAAACACAAACCTGGGGAGAACTCCTAGTGAGGTGACCCTGAGTCCTAGACTAGAAACGAGACAGCTCGGTGTGGAGCAAGGTCAAGGGTATTCACTACATTCTCACAGCCTGAAGACAAGAGTTTCCGACTAGAGACCAGAACATTGAGGCGAGCTCCCGGAACACTGAGACGAGGTGGCGCCATGGAAAGGTTTCTGTTTGCTTGCCCAGAATTCAATGGGATTCAACGTGCATTAATTCCATATTGCAGGAGAAACGAGCAATGATTCTTGCTTCCACAGACACTTAAACACAACCTGGTTGTCATGGAGGGAGTTTAGGCAAGATATGAAAAGCTAGATAATGGTGAAAGCTGAGAGAGAACAGAATGAATGCCCGAGGAGTGTGGCTGCCGGGCAAGGTTCGGAGGAAATGCACTCTGCCTGCTGTGTGACCCATCAGAGTTGACATAGAGATGAAGGTGGCAGGTGAGTTTGGAGGCCTCATTAGGGCATTACTAGTGCCTCATTTCTCCCAGCCAATCATCTGAATTGCTCCCCATCCTCCGCTAGACATATCAGGATAGGGCTTTGTGATGTCAAAGCTCAACCAGGGCCACCATTGGCTGGGGAGGAGACTTGCTGACCTCATAAAGCATGACGGTGAGGCTTCATGGGGACGGGTATATATAGCGGTGCTCAGGGGCTCTGATCAGACCACTGTGAGTCCTCCAGATGACTGAGGTGACTGGGAAGCCACGAGGCTCCAGAGTAGTTATGGAATACCCACCTCCTGTTGCCCAGGAAAAGATGAAGACCTCTTATCAATTGAGGTCCAGAAAAAATGTCAAGGTGACCTGAACCCAGCCAAACTCCTCTTGCCCATCAACCCCACCCCAGAAGACATCCTTCCCTGTCCGTGCCTGGCACGTAACTCTTCTCTGCCCACAACCGTTCTGCTGAAGTCATCGTTCCCACCTGTCTTCACCCTCTTTCCTAAACCAGTGCCATTCTTGCTCCCTGTCTTGTTTTCTCCGTGTGGCCAGGGTAACCGTGAGGGTGAATAAACCCATTCCGACAATGCTGCCCAAGAAAACTTCTCTGAATAGTCCTGCTACAAAAAGCTTAAGAAACTAAGATGCTCAAATCCCTGGAACCAGAGTTCCAAGGGGAATGAGCAGCTGAATCAGAAGGAACTAGAGGAGGTCCAAGACACCAAGGAGACCCCTGCCATTCCAGTTGATCAGAATGAATCAGTGGAGGTCCCAGAGGCCTTGGAGACACCTGCCGTTCCAGCTAATCAGAAGGGACCAGAGGAGGTCCCGGAAACCATGGAGAGCCCAGCCATTCCAGCTAATCAGAATGAATCAGAGGAGGTCCCAGAGACCATGGAGGCCCCTGCATTTCCAGCTAATCAGAACGAACCAGAGGAGGTATCAGAGAACATGGAGACCCATGCAATTCCAGGTGGACCAGTGGGCAGCCAGTGACATCAGGGCATGGCTAGACAACTCAGTAATGCTTGGGTGTCTGGCCGCTGAGTACTGGCCAAAAGTTCAAATGCTGAATATTATAGCAACTGCATACACTAATAACGAAAATAAAATAAAGTCAAGCTGATGTTAAATAATGTTTGCCTCTGAGTTCTCTGATCATGGGGAGCAGAGAGGTCAGGGAAGGGATAAGTGTGTGAGGAGGGAGGGAGATGGCTTCTGTGGAGTTGGAGATGGGACCAGAAGGTCCAGGCTGCCAGAAACTAGGGGGAAGAATTGGCTCCAAACTGTGCTTCAAAGACACACTTCCCATGAGAGAAGAGGAAGAGGACTTGGAGATTCTCTGTGCGAGTGCAGAGATGGACACTTAGCTGGGAAGCTGTGTCGTATGTGGTGGGGCTGTGCCATTGGTTTAAAGGCATACAAAGGATCTGCCCCATCAAAAGAATGGAATATGGACATTTGCAACAACATGGAAGGTAGAATACTGAATACAATAACTCAGGCAGAGATTGACAAATACTGTATGATATCACTTATAGAATGTAAACATACCGCTAAGTAGAAAATATAATGATAATGGAGGTGCACAAACACAGAGAAGCATTTCCTGTTACCAGGAGGGAGAGGAAGAGGGTGTGGCAATACAGAGGTGGGGGAGTGGGAAGCACGCACTGATAGTTAGGTGGAAGATGAGCCCAGGGATGCATTGTACAACATGGGCAATAGAACCAGGACTTTGCCATAACTATAAATGGAAAGCAAGCTTTAACAGTTGTATAATCAGAAAGAAAAGGAAAGAAAAAGCGGGGAGGAAGGAAGGAAGAAAGGATGGAAAAGAAGGGGGTTTTTGGAGGTCAAATATTGAATACTGATTAGGCCCATTTTATCAAAGAATTCTATTTAATTTTATTTATTTTAATTGCGGGGTATTTACTCTACAATATTGTGGTGGTTTTTGCCATATATTGACATGGATCAGCCATGGAAGTACATGTATTCCCCATCCTGATTTCCCCTCACATCTTCCTCCCAATCCAATCCCTCTGGGTCAGCCCAGTGAAACAGTCCTGGGCACCCTGTCTTATGCATTGAACATGGACTGGCTATCCCTTTCACAAAGGATAATATATATGTTTCAGTGCTATTCTCTCAGATCACCCCACCCTCGCAGTCTCCCACAGAGTTTAAAAGATTGTTCTGTAAATCTGTGCCTCTTTTGCTGTCTCCCATATAGGGTTATCATCTCTATCATCCTAAATTCAATATATATGCCTTAGTATAGTGTAATGGTGTTTTTCTTTCTGACTTATTTCGCTTTGTGTAATAGGCTCCAGTTTCATCCCCCTCATTAGTATGCATTCACATGTGTTCTTTTTAATGGCTGAGCAATATTCCATGATGTCTATGTACCACAGCTTGTTTACCCAATTTTTCCTGATGGACATCCAGATTGTTTCCATGCCCTGGTTATCGTAAACAGTGCTCTGATGAACATTGGGGCACAAGTGTCCTTTTCACTTCTGGGTGGATCAGTATTTGAATGTAGAGAAAGCATGATAACTATTAGCCTGTTATGTTAAACACTGCACTTGAGTTTGGTTGAAGGAGTGGGACCAAAGTTGGGGATGGTTGTATCAAACTGACTGAGAGTGCTCAGATTGCCATGTGTGGTGCTGTCTTGCTGGTGGACATCTCTGGATATTCTGTTCTCACAAACAACGGAGGATTTTCTTTGCTTCCTTTCATTTCCCTTGTTTCCCTTTCACCCTCTCTCCTCTGAACATGAATTTCTTTCACAAATATTGAATGTCCTGTGCTGTGCTGCGATTCTTTGTTCAGCCATGTCCAACTCTTTGTGATCCCATGGACTGTAGCCTGAAAGGCTCCTATGTCCATGGGGATTCTCCAGGCAAGCATACTTGAACAATCTGCTTTTCCACCTTACAGAATATCTTCCCAACCCAGGGATTGAATCCTGGTCTCCCATGTTACAGGTGTTTTTTTTTTTTTTTTTTTTTTTTTAACTATCTGAGCCATCAGGAAACCCTAAAAATCTGCTTCATCTGACACCATGTTTTTCATATCTGTAAGATCAAATGGGGTCTATTTTAAGATTTCCATGACTTTCCTTATTTTTAGAACACATAAAACATATTTATTGCAAGTATCCTAATGTCTCTGTCTGCAGTTACTAAAATATATGCCGCTTCTGCCTGAGTTTCAGTTCTCAATGGAATTTTAGCATGATTATCTTTACCTTCCTTAGATTTAATATATTCTTCAAGTGTTTTGGGGATAGTTCCACATTCTTCCTGTGAATTGGCTGCTCATATCTTTAAACATGTCTTCATAAATTTAAAGGCCAGTGATATATCTTTCTTATAATGTGTTGGCTCGTGCCACTTGCCCATTTTTCTATCACGTTTTAAGATCTTCTAAAATTTCTAAGAGTCATCCTCTGGGTTTGTTCATGGTGTGCTTTTTCTACCTCTAAAAATGTTCAGCAGTGTGATGGACTGTGGGTGAGTAAGCAACAAATGGAAGACAGGATGTGAACACTGCCCAGGAAACCCAGGAAGACCCACTAAGCCAACAAATTGTCCCCAGGGGTGCAGCTCAGGCTGGTTGACCCTACGAGTCAAATGGACAAATGAGGAATGAGGTGGAGCACACAGTCCATTCCCCTTTCCTCCAGAGCCAACCAGCTCAATGAGAGACCATGGGAACTAGATACACAGGACAGGAGGACTCAGTGTTTCATCCAAGAAGGTGGAAGCTTGTGGCAGTTACTCATGGAAATGTTTTCCTCCATGGTTTTGGCTGTGAGGTATGCTCCCAGGGAGCTTCCAGCAAGAAAACAAGATGAGAAACGTGATTTGAGAAGGCACGTGTTGCAAAGACCTTTGCACACAAGGCTCACACAGCTCTGGGCAAGCTCCACCTTTTGCTGGGGATACTCAGTGAGGTGACCTGAGTCCTAGACTTGAAACGAGACAGCTCCTTGTGGAGCAAAGGCAAGTGTAATCACTGCATTCTCACAGCCTGAAGACAAAGGTTTCTGACTGGAGACCAGAAAATGGAGGCGAGCTCCGGGAACACTGAGACAAGGTGGTGGGATGGAAGGGTTTCTTTCGGCTGGCCCAGAATTCATTGGGCTTCAAGGTGCATTATGACCACATTGCATGACGAACGAGCAATGATTCTTGCTTCCACAGGCACTTTAACACAACCTAGCTGTCATGGAGGGACTTTAGGCAAGATATGAAAAGCTAGATAATGGTGAAAGCTGAGAGAGAACAGAATGAATGCCCGAGGAGTGTGGCTGTGGGGAAAGGTTTGGAGGAGACGCGCTCTGCCTGTTGTGTGATCCAACAGAGTTGACATAGAGGTGAGGGTGGCAGGTGAGATTGGAGGCCTCTTGAGGACATTACTAATGCCTCATTTCTCCCAGCAAATCATTTAATTGCTACCCATCCTCCGCTAGACAGTTCGGGATGGGGCTTTGTGATGTCAAAGCTCACCCACGGCCACCATTGGCTGGGGAATAGAATTGCTGACCTCATAAAGCATGACGGTGAGGCTCCATGGGGACGGGTATATATAGGGATGGTCAGGTGCTTTGAACAGACGACTGTGAGAACTCCAAATGACTGAGCTGACTGGAAAGCCACAAGGCTCCAGAGTAGTTATGGAAAACACCCCTCCTGTTACCCAGGAGAAGATGAAGACCTCCTATCAATTGAGGTCCAGAAAAAAAATGTCAAGGTGAACTGAATTCAGCCAAACTCCTCTTGCACATGGACCCCAACACAGAAGACACCCTCCCCTTTCCTTGCCTGGCACATAACCCTTCTCTGCCCACAACCATTTTCTTGAAACCATCGTTCCCGCCTGTCTTCACACTCTTCCCTAAAATAGTGTCATTCTTGCTCCCTCTCTTGTTTTCTCAAGGTGGCCAGGGTATCCGTGAGGGTGAATAATCTCATTCCAGCAAAGCTGCCCAAGAAACCTTCTCTGAAAACTCCCACCACAAAAAAAGCTTAAGAAAATCATATGCTCAAATCTCTGTTGCCAGAGTTCCAAGTCGAATGAACAGCTGATTCAGAAGGAACCAGTGGAGGTCCCAGAGACCATGGAGACCCCTGCCATTCCAGCTAACTAGAATGAATCAGAAGAGGTCCCAGCCACCATGGAGACGCCTGCCATTGTAGCTGAACCACTGGGCAGCCAGTGACTTCGGGGCATGGCTAGACACCTCAGAAATGCCTGGGAGTCTGGCCGCTGAGTGCTGGCCAAAAGTAAAGATGCTGAATATTACAGCAACTGCATACACTAATAACAAAATTAAAATGAAATCAAGCTGATGTGAAATTATATTTGTCTCTGAGTTCTCTGATAGTGGGGGGCAGAGAGGGCAGGGAAGGGATAAGCGTGTGAGGACATTGGGAAATGGCTTCTTTGGAGTTGAAGATGTGACCAGAAGGTCCAGGTTGCCGGAAAGTAAGGGGAAGAACTGATTCCAGGCTGAGCTTCAAAGACACACTTCCCAGGGGAGAAGAGGAAGAGGTCATGGAGTTTCTCTGTGTGAGTGCATAGATGGACACTTAGCTGGGTAGCTGTGTCCTGTGTGGGAGGGGCAGGGCCATTTGTTCAAAAGGCATAGAAAGGAGCTGCCCCATCAAAAGAATGGAATATTGACATTTGCAGCAACATGGAAGGTAGAATATTGCATAAAATAACTCAGACAGAGATTGACAAATACTGTATGATATCACTTATAGACAGTAACAATACCGCAAAGTACAGAATTTGATAATAATGGAGGTGCACAAATATAGAGAAGAATCTCCTGGTGATCAGCGGGGAGGGGAAGAGGGCGGGTCAGTACAGAGGTGGGGGAGTGGGAGGCACGCAGTTATAGTTGGGTGGAAGATGAGCTCAGGAATGCCTTGTACAACATGGGGAATAGAGCCAGCACTTTGTCATAACTATACAAGGAAAGCAAGCTTTAACAGTTGTTTAATCAGAAAGTAAAAGAAAGAAAGAGGTGGGAGGAATGAGGGAAGAAAGGAAGGAAAAGAATGGCGTTTTTGGAGGTGAAAAGTCAATACTGATTAGGCCCTTTTTATCAAAGGATTCTACTTTATTTTATTTTATTTATTTTAATTGGGAGGTAGATACTTTACAATATTGTGGTGGCTTTTGCCATACATTGACATGTATCAGCCATGGGAGTACATGTATTCCCCATGCTGATTCCCCTCACATCTTCCTCCCAATCCAATCCCTTTGGGTAAGCCCAGTGAACAAGTCCTGGGCACCCTGTCTTATGCATTGAACATGGACTGGCTATCCCTTTCACATATGGTAATATACATGTTTCAATGATATTCTCTCAGATCATCCCACCCTCACAGTCTCCCGCAGAGTCCAAAAGACTGTTCTGTAAATCTGTGTCTCTTTTGCTGTCTCCCATACAGGCTTATCATGTCCATCTTCGTAAATTCAATATATATGCCTTAGTATAGTGTATTGGTGTTTTTCCTTCTGACTTACGTCTCTCTGTATAATAGGCTCCAGTTTCATCCACCTCATTAGAATGGATTCACGTGTGTTCTTCTTAATGGCTGAGCAATATTCCATGTGTCTATGTACCACAGCTTTCTTACCCATTTGTCTGCTGATGGACATCTAGGTTGCTTCCATGCCCTGCTTATTGTAAACAGTGCTGGGATTAACACTGGGGCGCACGTGTCTTTTTCACTTCTGGGTGAATCAGAATTTGAATGAGGAGAAACCATGATGACTATTAGCCTGTTAGTGGTAAACCCTGCACATGAGTTTGCTTGAAGAAGTGGGACCAAAGTTGGAGATGGTTGTTTCAAACCGGCTGAGAGTGCTCAGGTGGACATGTGTGATGCTGTCCTGCTGGGGGACATCTCTGGTTGCTCTGTTCTCACCAGCAACCGAGGATTTTCTTTCCTTCCTTTCATTTCCCTTGTTTCCCTTTCTCCCTCTTTCCACTCTACCTGAATTAGTTTCACAAACATTCAATGCGCTGCGCTGTGCAGTGCTTCGTTTTTCAGCCATGTCCATCTCTTTGTGATCCTATGAACTGTAGCCCGCCAGGCTCCTCTGTCCATGGGGATTCTCCAGGCAAACAAACTGGAGCAATTGCCATTCCCCCCTCCAGGGGATCGCCCCAACCCAGGGATTCAAACCTGGTCTCACATGCTTCAGCTGTTTTTTTTGTTTGTTTGTTTGTTTGTTGTTTTATTTTTATTTATTAATTTATTTTTTTTTTTTACTGTCTGAACCATCAGGAAACCCTTAAATTGGGCTTCATTTGAACACTATGTATTTCATATGGGTAAGTGCAAATGGGTCTATTTTATGATTTCCATGACTCTCCTTATTTTTAGAACACAAAAAACATATTTAGTCCAAGTATCCTAATGTCTCTGTCTGCAATTACTAATATCTATGCCTCTTCTGCCTGTGTTTCAGTTCTCAAGGGAATTTTAGTATGATTTTTCTTACCTTCGTTAGATTTAATATGTTCTTAACGTGGTTTGGGGCTAAATCCATGCTCCTCTTGTGAATTGGCTGCTCATGTCTTTAAACATGTCTCCATAAATGTAAAGGCCAGTGATACATCTTTCTTATAAAGTGGTGGCTCGTGACTCTTGCCAATTTTTCTATCAGGTTTTAATATCATCTAAGAATTCCAAGAGTCATCTTTTGGGTTTGCTTATGGCATGCATTTTCTACCTCTTAAAATGTTCAGCAGTGTGATTGGCCCTCCGTGAGTAAGTAACAAATGAACAATAGGATGTGAACACTTCACAGGAAACCCAGGAAGACACACTAAGCCAACAAACTGTCCCCAGGCGTGCACCTCAGGCTGGTTGACCTACGAGTCAATTGGAAAATCAAGGACTGAGGTGGAGCACACAGGCTCTGGCTTTTCTCCAGAGCCAAGCAGTTCAATGAGAGACCATGTGAACTAGATGCACAGAGAGGATGACTCCGTGTGTCGTCCAAAAAGCCGGAAGCTTGTGGCAGCTGCTCATGGAAATGAATTCCACCTTGGTTTTGGCTGTGAGGTAAGCTCCAAGGGAACTTCCAGCAAGAAAACAAGATGAGCAAAGAGATTTGTGAGGGCACGTGTTGAGAAGACCTTTGCACACAAGGCTCACACAGCTCTGGGCAAGCTCCACCCCTTGCTGGGAATACTAATCAGACACAGGTGGGCATTTCCTGCATGGGATCCCCAAGCACAACCTGAAACATGCATTTCTCTGCCCCTTCCCCATCACCCTGTTCAATCCCAAGCCTGGGTAGTACTCTCAGTGAGGTGACCTGAGTCCTAGACTTGAAACAAGACAGCTCCTTGTGGAGCAAAGGCAAGTGTAAGCACTGCATTCTCACAGCCTGAAGACAAGGGTTTCTGACTGGAGACCAGAAAATGGAGGCGAGCTCCGGGAACACTGAGACAAGGAGGTGGGATGGAAAGGTTTCTGTTGGCTGGCCCAGAATTCAATGGGCTTCAAGGTGCATTATGACCACATTGCATGACGAACGAGCAATGATTCTTGCTTCCACAGGCACTTTAACACAACCTAGCTGTCATGGAGGGACTTTAGGCAAGATATGAAAAGCTAGATAATGGTGAAAGCGGAGAGCGGAGAGAATGAATGCCCGAGGAGTGTGGCTGTGGGGAAAGGTTTGGAGGAGATGCACTCTGCCTGTTTTGTGATCCATCGGAGTTGACATAGAGGTGAGGGTGGCAGGTGAGTTTGGAGGCATTTTGAGGACATTACTAATGCCTCATTTCTCCCAGCAAATCATTTAATTTCTACCCATCCTCCGCTAGACAGTTCAGGATGGGGCTTTGTGATGTCAAAGCTCACCCAGGGCCACCATTGGCTGGGGAATAGAATTGCTGACCTCATAAAGCATGAGGGTGAGGCTCCATGGGGACGGGTATATATAGGGATGTTCAGGGGCTTTGAGCAGGCGACTGTGAGACCTCCAAATGACTGAGCTGACTGGAAAGCCACAAGTCTCCAGAGTAGTTATGGAAAACCCCCCTCCGGTTACCCAGGAGAAGATGAAGACCTCCTATCAATTGAGGTCCAGAAAAAAATGTCAGGGTGAACTGAATTCAGCCAAACACCTCTTGAATATGGACCCCAACACAGAAGACACCCTCCCCTTTCCTTGCCTGGCACATAACCCTTCTCTGCCCCCACCCATTTTCCTGAAACCATCATTCCCGCCTGTCTTCACACTCTTCCCTAAAACAGTATCATTCTTGCTCCCTCTCTTGCTTTCTCCAGGTGGCCAGGGTACCCGTGAGGGTGAATAATCACATTCCAGCAAAGCTGCCCAAGAAAACTTCTCTGAAAACTCCCACCACAAAAAAGCTTAAGAAAATCATATGCTCAAACCTCTGTAGCCAGAGTTCCAAGTCGAATGAACAGCTGATTCAGAAGGAACCAGAGGAGGTCCCAGAGACCATGGAGACCCCTGCCATTCCAGCTAACTAGAATGAATCAGAAAAGGTCCCAGCCACCATGGAGAAGCCTGCCATTGTAGCTGAACCACTGGGCAGCCAGTGACTTCGGGGCATGGCTAGACACCTCAGAAATGCCTGGGAGTCTGGCCGCTGAGTCCTGGCCAAAAGTAAAGATGCTGAATATTATAGCAACTGCATACACTAATAACAAAATTAAAATGAAATCAAGCTGATGTGAAATTATGTTTGTCTCTGAGTTCTCTGATAGTGGGGGGCAGAGAGGGCAGGGAAGTGATAAGTGTGTGAGTACGTTGGGAAATGGCTTCTTTGGAGTTGAAGATGTGACCAGAAGGTCCAGGTTGCCAGAAAGCAAGGGGAAGAACTGATTCCAGGCTGAGCTTCAAAGACACACTTCCCAGGGGAGAAGAGGAAGAGGACATGGAGTTTCTCTGTGTGAGTGCATAGAGGGACACTTAGCTGGGGAGCTGTGTCGTGTGTGGTGGGGGCAGGGCCATTTGTTCAAAAGGTATACAAAGGAGCTGCCCGATCAAAAGAATGGAATATTGACATTTGCAGTAACATGGAAGGTAGAATATTGCATAAAATAACTCAGACAGAGATTGACAAATACTGTATGATATCACTTATAGACTGTAACAATAACGCAAAGTACAGAATATGATAATAATGGAGGTGCACAAATATAGAGAAGAATCTCCTGGTGATCAGCGGGGAGGGGAAGAGGGCGGGTCAATACAGAGGTCGGGGAGTGGGAGGCACGCAGTGATAGTTGGGTGGAAGATGAGCTCAGGAATGCCTTGTACAACATGGAGAATAGAGCCAGCACTTTATCATAACTATAAAAGGAAAGCAAGCTTTAACAGTTGTTTAATCAGAAAGTAAAAGAAAGAAAGAGGTGGGAGGAATGAGGGAAGAAAGGAAGGAAAAGAATGGCGTTTTTGGAGGTGAAAAGTCAATACTGATTAGGCCCTTTTTATCAAAGGATTCTACTTTATTTTATTTTATTTATTTTAATTGGGAGGTAGATACTTTACAATACTGTGGTGGCTTTTGCCATACATTGACATGTATCATCCATGGGAATGCATGTATTCCCCATGCTGATTCCCCTCACATCTTCTTCCCAATCCAATCCCTTTGGGTAAGCCCAGTGAACAAGTCCTGGGCACCCTGTCTTATGCATCGAACATGGACTAGCTATCCCTTTCACATATGATAATATACATGTTTCAATGATATTCTCTCAGATCATCCCACCCTCAAAGTCTCCCGCAGAGTCCAAAAGACTGTTCTGAAAATCTGTGTCTCTTTTGCTGTCTCCCATACAGGCTTATCATGTCCATCTTCGTAAATTCAATATATATGCCTTAGTATAGTGTATTGGTGTTTTTCCTTCTGACTTACTTCTCTCTGTATAATAGGCTCCAGTTTCATCCACCTCATTAGAATGGATTCACGTGTGTTCTTCTTAATGGCTGAGCAATATTCCATGTGTCTATGAACCACAGCTTTCTTACCCATTTGTCTGCTGATGGACATCTAGGTTGCTTCCATGCCCTGCTTATTGTAAACAATGCTGGGATTAACACTGGGGCGCACGTGTCTTTTTCACTTCTGGGTGAATCAGGATTTGAATGAGGAGAAACCATGATGACTATTAGCCTGTTAGTGGTAAACCCTGCACATGAGTTTGCTTGAAGAAGTGGGACCAAAGTTGGAGATGGTTGTTTCAAACCGGCTGAGAGTGCTCAGGTGGACATGTGTGATGCTGTCCTGCTGGGGGACATCTCTGGTTGCTCTGTTCTCACCAGCAACCGAGGATTTTCTTTCCTTCCTTTCATTTCCCTTGTTTCCCTATCTCCCTGTTTCCACCCTACCAGAATTTGTTTCATAAACATTCAATGTGCTGCGCTGTGCAGTGCTTCGTTTTTCAGCCATGTCCATCTCTTTGTGATCCCATGGACTGTAGCCCGCCAGGCTCAACTGTCCATGGGGATTCTCCAGGCAAACATACTGGAGCAATTGCCATTCCCCCCTCCAGGGGATCTTCCTAACCCAGGGATTAAAACCTGTCTCACATGCTGCAGGTGTATATATATATATATATATATATATATATATATATATATTTTTTTTTTTTTTTTTTTTTTTTTTTTTTACTGTCTGAGCCATCAGAAAACCTTGAAATTGGGCTTCATTTCAGCACTAGGTATTTCATATTGGTAACTGCATAGGGGTATATTTTATGATTTCCATGACTCTCCTTATTTTTAGAACACACAAATCATATTTAGTCCAAGTGTCCAAATGTTTCTGCCTGCAATTAGTAATATCTATGCCACTTCTGCCTGCGTTTCAGTTCTCAATGGAATTTTAGTATGATTTTTTCTTAGCTTCGTTAGATTTAACATGTTCTTAACGTGGTTTGGGGCTACATCCATGCTCCTCTTGTGAATTGGCTGCTCATGTCTTTAAACATGTCTTCATAAATGTAAAGGCCAATGATACATCTTTCTTATAAAGTGGTGGCTCGTGACTCTTGCCAATTTTTCTTTCAGGTTTTAATATCATCTAAAAATTCCAAGAGTCATCTTTTGGGTTTGCTTATGGCATGCATTTTCTACCTCTTAAAATGTTCAGCAGTGTGATGGGCCCTCCGTGAGTAAGTAGCAAATGAACAATAGGATGTGAACACTTCACAGGAAACCCAGGAAGACACACTAAGCCAACAAACTGTCCCCAGGCGTGTACCTCACGCTGGTTGACCTAGGAGTCAATTGGAAAAACAAGGACTGAGGTGGAGCACACAATCCATTCCCCTTTTCTCCAGAGCCAACCAGCTCAATGAGAGACCATGTGAACTAGATGCACAGAGAGGATGACTCTGTGTTTCGTCCAAGAAGCCGGAAGCTTGTGGCAGCTGCTCATGGAAATGAATTCCACCTTGGTTTTGGCTGTAAGGTAAGCTCCAAGGGAACTTCCAGCAAGAAAACAAGATGAGCAAAGAGATTTGTGAGGGCACGTGTTAAGAAGACCTTTGCAAAAAAGACTCACAGAGCTCTGGGCAAGCTCCACCCCTTGCTGGGAATACTAATCAGCCGCAGGTGGGCATTTCCTGCATGGGATCCCACAGCACAACCTGAAACATGCATTTCTCTGCCCCTTCCCCATCACCCTGTTCAATCCCAAGCCTGGGTAGTACTCTCAGTGAGGTGACCTGAGTCCTAGACTTGAAACAAGACAGCTCCTTGTGGAGCAAAAGCAAGTGTAATCACTGCATTCTCACAGCCTGAAGACAAGGGATTCTGACTGGAGACCAGAAAATGGAGGTGAGCTCCGGGAACACTGAGACAAGGAGGTGGGATGGAAAGGTTTCTGTTGGCTGGACCAGAATTCAATGGGCTTCAAGTTGTATTATGACCACATTGCATGAAGAACGAGCAATGATTCTTGCTTCCACAGGCACTTTAACAAAACCTAGCTGTCATGGAGGGACTTTAGGCAAGATATGAAAAGCTAGATAATGGTGAAAGCTGAGAGCGGACAGAATGAATGTCCGAGGAGTGTGGCTGTGGGGTAAGGTTTGGAGGAGATGCACTCTGCCTGTTGTGTGATCCATCAGAGTTGACATAGAGGTGAGGGTGGCAGGTGAGTTTGGAGGCCTTTTGAGGACATTACTAATGCTTCATTTCTCCCAGCAAATCATTTAATTGCTACCCATCGTCCGCTAGACAGTTCAGGATGGGGCTTTGTGATGTCAAAGCTCACCCAGGGCCACCATTGGCTGGGGAATAGAATTGCTGACCTCATAAAGCATGAGGGTGAGGCTCCATGGGGACGGGTATATATAGGGATGTTCAGGGGCTTTGAGCAGACGACTGTGAGACCTCCAAATGACTGAGCTGACTGGAAAGCCACAATGCTCCAAAGTAGTTATGGAAAACCCCCTCCAGTTACCCAGGAGAATATGAAGACCTCCTATCAATTGAGGTCCAGAAAAAAATGTCAAGGTGAACTGAATTCAGCCAAACTCCTCTTGCACATGGACCCCAACACAGAAGACACCCTCCCCTTTCCTTGCCTGGCACATAACCCTTCTCTGCCCACACCCATTTTCCTGAAACCATCGTTCCCGCCTGTCTTCACACTCTTCCCTAAAACAGTATCATTCTTGCTCCCTCTCTTGCTTTCTCCAGGTGGCCAGGGTATCTGTGAGGGTGAATAATCACATTCCACCAAAGCTGCCCAAGAAAACTTCTCTGAAAACTCCCACCACAAAAAAGCTTAAGAAAATCATATGCTCAAAGCTCTGTAGCCAGAGTTCCAAGTCGAATGAACAGCTGATTCAGAAGGAACCAGAGGAGGTCCCAGAGACCATGGAGACCCCTGCCATTCCAGCTAACTAGAATGAATCAGAAGAGGTCCCAGCCACCATGGAGAAGCCTGCCATTGTAGCTGAACCACTGGGCAGCCAGTGACTTCGGGGCATGGCTAGACACCTCAGAAATGCCTGGGAGTCTGGCCGCTGAGCCCTGGCCAAAAGTAAAGATGCTGAATATTATAGCAACTGCATACACTACTAACAACATTAAAATGAAATCAAGCTGATGTGAAATTATGTTTGTCTCTGAGTTCTCTGATAGTGGGGGGCAGAGAGGGCAGGGAAGGGATAAGTGTGTGAGGACGCTGGGAAATGGCTTCTTTGGAGTTGAAGATGTGACCAGAAGGTCCAGGTTGCCAGAAAGCAAGGGGAAGAACTGATTCCAGGCTGAGCTTCAAAGACAAACTTCCCAGGGAAGAAGAGGAAGAGGACATGGAGTTTCTCTGTGTGAGTGCATAGATGGACACTTAGCTGGGGAGCTGTGTCGTGTGTGGGGAGGGGCAGGTCCATTTGTTCAAAAGGTATACAAAGGAGCTGCCCCATCAAAAGAATGGAATATTGACATTTGCAGTAACATGGAAGGTAGAATATTGCATAAAATAACTCAGACAGAGATTGACAAATACTGTATGATATCACTTATAGACTGTAACAATACCGCAAAGTACAGAATATGATAATAATGGAGGTGCACAAATATAGAGAAGAATCTCCTGGTGATCAGCGGGGAGGGGTAGACGGCGGGTCAATACAGAGATGGGGGAGTGGGAGGCACCCAGTGATAGTTGGGTGGAAGATGAGCTCAGGAATGCCTTGTACAACATGGGGAATAGAGCCAGCACTTTGTCATAACTATAAAAGGAAAGCCAGCTTTAACAGTTGTTTAATCAGAAAGTAAAAGAAAGAAAGAGGTGGGAAGAATGAGGGAAGAAAGGAAGGAAAAGAATGGCGTTTTTGGAGGTGAAAAGTCAATACTAATTAGGCCCTTTTTATCAAAGGATTCTACTTTATTTTATTTTATTTATTTTAATTGGGAGGTAGATACTTTACAATATTGTGGTGGCTTTTGCCGTACATTGACATGTATCAGCCATGGGAGTACATGTATTCCCCATGCTGATTCCCCTCACATCTTCCTCCCAATCCAATCCCTGTGGGTAAGCCCAGTGAACAAGTCCTGGGCACCCTGTCTTATGCATCGAACATGGATTTGCTACCCCTTTCACATAGGATAATATACATGTTTCAATGATATTCTCTCAGATCATCCCACCCTCACAGTCTCCCGCAGAGTCCAAAAGACTGTTCTGTAAATCTGTGTCTCTTTTGCTGTCTCCCATACAGGCTTATCATGTCCATCTTCGTAAATTCAATATATATGCCTTAGTATAGTGTATTGGTGTTTTTCCTTCTGACTTACTTCTCTCTGTATAATAGGCTCCAGTTTCATCCACCTCATTAGAATGGATTCACGTGTGTTCTTCTTCATGGCTGAGCAATATTCCATGTGTCTATGTACCACAGCTTTCTTACCCATTTCTCTGCTGATGGACATCTAGGTTGCTTCCATGCCCTGCTTATTGTAAACAGTGCTGGGATTAACACTGGGGCGCACGTGTCTTTTTCACTTCTGGGTGAATCAGGATTTGAATGAGGAGAAACCATGATGACTATTAGCCTGTTAGTGGTAAACCCTGCACATGAGTTTGCTTGAAGAAGTGGGACCAAAGTTGGAGATGGTTGTTTCAAACCGGCTGAGAGTGCTCAGGTGGACATGTGTGATGCTGTCCTGCTGGGGGACATCTCTGGTTGCTCTGTTCTCACCAGCAACCGAGGATTTTCTTTCCTTCCTTTCATTTCCCTTGTTTCCCTTTCTTCCTGTTTCCACCCTACCTGAATTTGTTTCACAAACATTCAATGTGCTGCGCTGTGCAGTGCTTCGTTTTTCAGCCATGTCCATCTCTTTTTGATCCCATGAACTGTAGCCCGCCAGGCTCCTCTGTCCATGCGCATTCTCCAGGCAAACAAACTGGAGCAATTGCCATTCCCCCCTCCAGCGGATCTCCCCAACCCAGGGATTCAAACCTGATCTCCCATGCTGCAGGTGTTTTGTTGTTGTTGTTGTTTGTTTGTTTGTTTGTTTGTTTTTTTACTGTATGAGCCATCAGGAAACCCTTAAATTGGGCTTCATTTCGGCACTATGTATTTCATATCGGTAAGTGCAAAGGGGTCTATTTTATGATTTCCATGACTCTCCTTATTTTTAGAACACAAAAAACATATTTAGTCCAAGTATCCTAATGTCTCTGTCTGCAATTACTAATATCTGTGCCTCTTCTGCCTGCGTTTCAGTTCTCAAGGGAATTTTAGTACGATTTTTCTTACCTTCGTTAGATTTAATATGTTCTTAACGTGGTTTGGGGCTAAATCCATGCTCCTCTTGTGAATTGGCTGCTCATGTCTTTAAACATGTCTCCATAAATGTAAAGGCCAGTGATACATCTTTCTTATAAAGTGGTGGCTCGTGACTCTTGCCAATTTTTCTATCAGGTTTTAATATCATCTAAGAATTCCAAGAGTCGTCTTTTGGGTTTGCTTATGGCATGCATTTTCTACCTCTTAAAATGTTCAGCAGTGTGATTGGCCCTCCGTGAGTAAGTAACAAATGAACAATAGGATGTGAACACTTCACAGGAAACCCAGGAAGACACACTAAGCCAACAAACTGTTCCCAGGCGTGCACCTCAGTCTTTTTGACCTACGAGTCAATTGGAAAAACAAGGACTGAGGTGGAGCACACAATCCATTCCCCTTTTCTCCAGAGCCAACCAGTTCAATGAGAGACCATGGGAACTTGAGCACAGAGAGGATGACTCCATGTGTCGTCCAAAAAGCCGGAAGCTTGTGGCAGCTGCTCATGGAAATGAATTCCACCTTGGTTTTGGCTGTGAGGTAATCTCCAAGGGAACTTCCAGCAAGAAAACAAGATGAGCAAAGAGATTTGTGAGGACACGTGTTGAGAAGACCTTTGCACACAAGGCTCACACAGCTCTGGGCAAGCTCCACCCCTTGCTGGGAATACTAATCAGCCTCAGGTGGGCATTTCCTGCATGGGATCCCCCAGCACATCCTGAAACAAGCATTTCTCTGCCCCTTCTCCATCATCCAGTTTAAAGCCAAGGCTGAGTACTACTCGTAGCTAGGTGACGCTGAGTCCTAGACTTGAAACGAGACAGCTACATATGGAGAAAGGGCAAGTGTATTCACTGCATTCTCACAGCCTGAAGACAAGGGTTTCCGCTGAAGACGAGAAAACGGAGGCGAGCTACGGGAACACTGAGCCAAGGAGGCGGGATGAAAGTGTTTCTGTCGGCTGGCCCAGAATTCAATGGAATTCAAGGTGCATTAAGACGCCATTGAAAGAGGAACGTGGAATGATTCTCGTTTCCCCAGACACTTAAATACAACCTAGATGTCATGGATGGAGTTTAGGCAAGATATGAAAAGCTAGATAATGGTGAAAGCTGAGACAGAACAGAATGAATGCCCGAGGACTTGGGCTGGGGTCAAGGTTTGGAGGAGATGCATTGTGCCTGCTGTGTGACCCATCAGAGTTGACATAGAGGTGAGGGTGGCAGGTGCGTTTGGAGGCCTCTTTAGGGCATAAGTAATGCCTCATTTCTCCAGCAAATCATCTGAATTGCTCCCCATACTCCGCTAGACAGTTCAGGATGGGGCTTTGTGATGTCAAAGCTCACCCAGGGCCACCATTGGATGGGGAAGAGACTTGCTGACCTCATAAAGCATGAGGGTGAGGCTCCATGGGGACGGGTATATATAGGGATACTCAGGGGCTCTGAGCAGGCCACTGTGAGTCCTCCAAATGACTGAGGTCACTGGGAAGCCACAAGCCTCCAGAGGAGTTATGGAACACCCACCACCTGTTACCCAGGAGAAGTTGAAGACCTCCTTATCACTTGAGGTCCAGAAAAAAATGTCAAGGTGAACTGAACCCAGCCAAACTCCTCTTGCCCATCGACCCCACCCCAAAAGAAACCCTTCCATGTCCTTGGCTGGCACATAAACATTCTCTGCCCACATCCCTTCTCCTAAAGCCATCGTTCCTACCTGTCTTCACACTCTTCCCTAAACCAGTGCCAATCTTTGCTCCCTCTCTTCTTTTCTCTAGGTGGCCAGGGTAACCGTGAGGGTGCATAATCCCATTTGGGCAAAGCTGCCCAATTAAACTTCTCAGAAAACTCCCACCACAAAAAAAGCTTAAGAAAATCAGATGCTCAAAGCTCTGTAGCCAGAGTTCCAAGGCGAATGAACAGCTGAATCAGAAGGAACTAGAGGAGGTTGGAGAGACCTTGGAGACCCCTGCATTTCCAGCTAATCAGTAGGAACCTTAGGAGGTCCCAGAGACCATGAAGACCCCTGACATTCCAGCTAATCAGAACGAACCAGAGGAGTTCCCAGAGACCATTGAGACCTCTGCAATCCAGCTGGACCAGTGGACAGCCAGTAATTTCAGTACCTGGCCAGAGACCTCAGAAATGCTCAGGGGTCTCACCGCTGAGTAATGGTCAACAGTACAGATGCTGAATATTATAGCAACTGGATACAATAATAATGAAAATAAAATAAAATCAACCTGATGTGAAATTATGTTTGTCTCTGAGTTCCCTGATAGTGGGGGACAGAGAGGGCAGGGAAGGGATAAGTGTGCGAGGAGGGATGGAAATGTCTTCTGTGGAGTTGGAGATGGCTCCAGAAGGGCCAGTTTGCCAGAAAGTAGGGGGAGCACTGGTTCCAGACTGAGTTTCAAAGACACACTTCCCATGGGAGAAGAGGAAGGGGACTTGGTGTTTCTCTGTGTGAGTGCATAGATGGGCACTTAGCTGGCGAGCTGTGTCGTGTGGGTGGGGGCAGTGCCGTTTGTTAAAAAGGCATACAGAGGAGATGCCCCATCAAAAGAATGGAATATTGACATTTGCAGCAACATGCAAGGTAGAATATTGAGTGAAATAACTCAGAGAGAGATAGACAAATAGTGTATGATATGACTTATAGATGTTCTGCCCGTAGTCCGGATCCTTGATCGGGAAAGGAGACTCCTCGAGACAATGCAACTTTCAGTAGGGGAATTTATTACTGACTCGAGCCAGGGCCTCCCGCCCTCACCAAGGGTGTGAGGACGAAAAGGCCCTGAGCCCCATTTCTCTCAGGTATTTACTGGGTACAATTGGGTAGCTGGCTCAAGCGGGTTGGTTACACAGTTGCAAGGCAATTTTTGTTGGCCCAATCCTTGTGGGCTTTCAGCTTTCCCCTGATAGGTTCCCTTTTTCTTGCTAGGCACATGTTGATTGGCTGGCTCTAGGTGGCCTGATAATTATGTTTCTCTGGGAAACCAGGCCTACTCCTAATCTATGCTGCCTGTCATGGCGTTAGCCATGACAGCCTCACATTTCCGCCCTGTCTTTGTACTTTTTGTAGAGGAATCTTTCTCTCTACCCTGGGAAATTGGCTGATATTGTTGTCTCAATACCACAATTTGGATGGTATTTAGGCACTCTCTAATAAATGAGACCAGATGGTTTAAAATGCATAGACCAAGGTCAGTAACAATATTAATATTATGAGTGGACCCAGGAGGGTGGAAATCAAATTGTTCAACCAGGGGGAGCGCTGAAACCAAGATTCAAACCAGCCTTGTTGGGCTTTTCATTCTCCCTTCCGCTGGGTTAGTCTCTCTCTTACTTTCTGGAGAGATTTTTGTACCACCCCTGAATGGTCGATATAGAAACAGCATTCTTCTCCCAGTGCTGCACATAATCCTCTTTGTTGCAGAAACAACAAATCGAAACCTCTCTTATTCTGTAACACTACTTCACTCAAGGAGCTCAATATCTCCATCTATTGCAGCCCTTAGTTGATTATACTGTTTATCTTGCAACATTAAGGCTGCAATCTCACTTCCCGTTTTTATAGCACCCAGTAGGACTGCCAAAATCAGGGCAGTGATTGGTTCTCATTTTACCCTATATTGACCCGATGGGTCTAATCTAGGTCGCAGCTCTTCCTTTGAGTAATAGTTTAGCAGGGGTATCAGGTGGACTAGGACACAGAAATCTTGGGACGCATTAAGTGCTGCCTTATGGACACATGGGGTTAGTCTGGCGGAGCAAGTCTACCACCCGTTTTCTGGCGGAAGTACCTACTGGTGAGTAGAATTGGGGAGGCTAGTCCTAGGGACTGAATTATTATCACCTAGGTGTTGATAAGTCTTAGGGATAGTTCCTATACAGGTGCCTATGCCCGTAATGGAGCCTACTGTCAACCGGCCTGACCCAGGTTGTTGCTGCTGTCTGCAGGCCGAGACATATTATAGCAAAGCCATCAACCATTTGTTAAGTCCGTATGACAGGCATTTAGGGTGAGATAGGCCGAGGTGATCATTTTCATAAGGGGGTCTGTTGGTGGGGACATGTTAACCATGGGGGGTACCACGGTGCCTGGAGTTGATCTATTAGGGAGTCTTTGGGGTTGTTCTATCACGTGGTTTGGTCCTAAGGCTACTTTGGGTGCCAAATAGAGCGGTCCCTGTTTTAACTTAAGCTCAAACCGGAATCCTGTGTCATAGCCAGTCTTGTAAAGATGGAGGCCCCAACCTCGGCCAACATCCCACCTGGTAAATGTTTTTCCTTTGTCTGTGAATTTGATCTGTAAGGGGAATCATTGCCTGGGACTCTCTTAGTTGGACATTTCTGGGAATTCGGGAGTGAGTTTACCTGAATGAGGTCCTTGTTGGAGTTAGTGAGCCAATGGACTGTTCCCGTGCTTTCGCAACCCCAAGTGGCGCAATAAAGAGAATCAACTCCCCCACATTTTTCAATTTGGTTCTGATCCCTTTCTCCCCCCGGGCAGACATAGAAAGGCACCTGTTTGTAGTACTGTGGGCCTTTTCACTCACAGTTACGGGTGAACAGACTGAAAGAGCCATGGTCAAAGAACTTGGTCAGTTGGTGGGGACCAAACGCATTACCGTCAGCTGCCAGCACACACAAATCAAAGGTCAGTACTGGCCACCATGTCCCTTTGGGGGCCACGTTGGAGCTCGAATTAAGCACTTCTCCAGTCTCAGGATTGTAGATCACCCAAGTCAGGTTAGCTGTCTGATGGGGGTTGTGGCTGGTTGCTCCTGGGCTGATGAAAACTGTTATCAGCAAGAGAGTTAAGAGGGCTCTTGTCGTACGAGTTTCAGTTTCAAAGGATTTGACGGGTGAGGTCTTGCCTCCCATTCTGTTTGCGCTTTCTCTTGTTCTTCAGGGGTGGCTTGCCTCACGTGATTGCAGTGAACCCAGGGCCGGATCCCGTCGACCTTAACAGCAGTAAGGAGAACAACATAAGGGCCTTTTCATCTAGGTTCTAATGCTTTAGATTGGTGTCGTTTTACCCAAACCGAATCACCCGGGCCAATATTACTTGAGGGTATGGTCCCCTTGCTTGGACCCTCATGTATCTCTCGAATTAATTTCCAAACATGGCTATGCACCTTACTTAATGCCATCAGTGTTTGATGGAATCGTCACACGGTAGGGGGTTGTAGGCATTTTTCCTCAAATATAGGACACAAAGGAAGGGGTCTTCTATACAGAATCTAAAAAGGGGTAAGATTCAGCTTATAAGGGGTGTTACGCGCTCGAAAGGGCACGAAGGGAAGGAGGTCACCCAGTCCCTGCCAGTCTCTATTGCCAACTTTTTCAAAGTTTTTTTTAGGGTCCGATTCATTCTCTCAACCTGTCCTGAGCTCTGGGGTTTATATTCACAATGTAACTTCCATTTTGTACCCCCCTTGTACAATCTAGCTCACAAAGGCAGGTCCGTTATCAGAGCCCATTGTCACTGGCAGCCCGTACCTAGGCACTATCTCTTCTAAGATCTTTTTAGCAACCACTGTTGCTGTCTCTCCCTTAGTGGGAAAGGCTTCTACCCACCCCAAGAAGGTATCTACCAGAAACAACAGATAGTGATAATTGCCTGGTCTTACCTAAGTGAAATCTATCTCTCAGTGTTGCCCTGGCTCTTTCCCTCGGCACCTCGTTCCAGTGTGCTGTCTTTTCTCTGTTTCATCAGCTAGCATGCTTTACAAGCCTGTATTATCTCTCGTACAGTTGCATGTTGTCAAGGGAACCTCAGGCAGGCCGTCTGGAGAAGTGTCAAGGTCTTTTTTTCCCCCAAGTGTGTAGTTGTGTGTAGATGTTCACATAGGTGATGACCCAGGATGGCAGGCAATATCAGGTTGTTGTTTTGATCTCAGTACCATCCATCTTTCTCATCCTCCTGGAGGGTGGTATCCTCGTTAATCCAAACGAGGTCAGGGAGGGAATAGTCGGGGTCTGGCAGCAGAGTCCCCGTACAAGGAGGTGGAAGTCCCATGGCTAATATGGGGGTGGCATAGTCCCGGCTGTCCACTTTTCGAGCAGCCACATCAGCAGCCCAATTGCCCCGTGTCCTAGGGTCTTTTCCTTTCTGGTGACCGGGGACATGTACAATTGTTACTGCCCGGGGCAGTTGAACAGCTTTCAGGAGCCTGCGGATCGCAGGCAAATTATTGACATTTTTTCCCTCCGCTGTTCTAAATCCCCTTTCCTGGTATATTGGACCTTGAATACGGACAGTGCTAAAAGCATATCAGCTGTCCGTAAAAATGTTGACTCTCTTCCCTTTTGCTTGTTCCAGAGCCTGTATTAGGACAATCCACTTTGCTTTTTGCGCAGACGTGTTTGGGGGAAGTGTCTCAGCCCATAATGTCTGTCCTGAATCATTAACTATAGCGGCTCCTGCCTTCCTTTGTCCATCTTCTACATAGCTGCTCTCATCAGTGAAGCATACTAGCTCACTGTTGTTTAGTGACACATCAGTTGAGTCTTTTCGAGCCGCCAGGGCCTCAGCCAGTATCTCACTGCAGTCATGGAGAGGGCGGTCCTTCTCTGGGTTAGGTAGGAGCGTGGCTGGATTCAGGAAGCAAGGGGTCTGAAAATGCACCTGTGGGACATCAAGCAGCAGGGCCTGGTAATGTGTCAAATGGGCATTGGAGATTCACTTACCCGGCGGCTGCTTTAAAACCCCTTCGATGGCATGGGGGGTGTCAACCCAGAGTTGCTATCCATACGTCAAGTTGTCGGTGTCGTGGACGAGGAGGGCAGTGGCTGCAATGATGTGGAGGCAAAGGGGCCACCCAGAGACCACCGGGTCTAATCGCATTGAAAGGTATGCCACCGGCCGCTTCCATGGTCCCCATTGTTGCATCAAGACACCCTTTCCTTTTTTTTGCTTTTCATCTACAAACAGCTGGAATGGCCTCTTTGGGTTAGACAGGCCAAGGGCTGGGGCTTTTAGTAGGGCCCATCTGAGTGTCTGGAAAGCCTGTTTCATTGGCTCAGTCCAAGTCCAGTCTGGGGTCTCTCTATTATTAAATACCTTTTCAGCTGCTTTCAGTAAGTCTTGTATTGTCTGTTCTCTTTACCCCTCTATCTTTTGTAATTTTCTCTTACTATCTGGGGTTGCCTGATTTACAAACGCTAGCAGAACTGCAGTGCGTGATTCCTCAGCCTGGGCGTCTATAGGTTTATATTGCCTAAAAGCTTCCATTAGCCTCTCTAGGAAGGCTGATGGGCTCTCAGTGGGCTCTTGCCTTACTAAATTTACCTTTGCCAAATTTGTTGGCTTCCTAGCTGCAGCCCGCAGGCCAGCCATTAGAGTCTGGTGGTACACTCGGAGATGCTCCCTACCTTCCACTCGCTCAAAATCCCAGTTAGGCCGACACAGAAAAAACCCCTCGTCCACGAGGTGAGGCTGGGTGGTTTGTCTAACGTCGACCCCTGGGACCCGTTTCTGCACCTCTGCCGGACTCGCTCCAGTTCTTCTGTGGTGAAGAGCACCTGCAACAGCTGCTGGAAATCATCCCAGGTGGGATTATGAGTGAACAAAATGGAATCTAAGAAGTCAATGAGGCCTTAGGGTTTCTCCGAAAAAGGAGGATTTTGGATTTTCCAATTATACAGATCACTCGTGGAAAAGGGCCAGTACTGATAGGTTCATTCTCGGTCTGGGTTAGCTGGTCCCACTTGGATGGGGAGTGCCTGTTCAGTAGATGAAGGTAACTCTGGGTGCCCATGATCTTGCTCACCCCTATTTCCTCTATTTCTTCTCTGGGGTTGGGGTTCCCTTATCCCTTCTGATCCATGAGGGGCTCTTCCCCCCGGGGAAACCTGCAACAGAGGAGGGGCATATGGCCAGGGCCTAATTTCCGTCTCTAAGTCAATCAGGTTTGGGTACGAGGATTCCTGCAAGACCGGTTTTGGGCCCTTGTTCTTCTCGGCTTCTTCTGGGGGAGTGGGGATTTCCATAACCAGGGCTTGTACATTAGGAGTATCAGGGGGTTTGTGAACAAAAGGTTTTAACCATTCAGGTGGATTTTTGACTAAATCTTGCCAGACAATAACATATGGGACTTGGCCTGGGTGGCCCCAGGGATCAGGAGCCATAATTTTCTCTTTTACCACCCAAATAATAGAAGGTTGAAAATTTCCCTCTGGAGGCCATCCAACTTGGAAGGTGGGCCATTCTGCAGAGCAAAAGGTCATTAATTTACTCTTTGTAACCAGTAGCGACAGATCATATGCTCTAGCCCTGACATCTGAGAAATGATCAGTCATGAGAGAGAGTGGGGTAGATTTTCCTTGCCCCATAGCAAGAGTCAGAAGAAGGTCACTGAGAATTACCACCAAAAAATCCTATCAGGAGTGGTGGCGGCCAGGAGGTTGGGCTTGTGGTATGCTTCGTGGAACTATTTGAGTGCCTTAGTCGTTGCACAGAAGTTTTCTTGTTGGGGGCGGGCACCCTAAGAGTTTTTAGTCCGTTCTGTGACCCCCTTATCCTTTTACAGGAGTCTTCCAGTGGCAGGCACCCTATTCGCTCTTAAGTGCCTGTCCCGTGCCCACACAGATGGGTTTTTATTTGGCCAGATTCTCGGTTTAGAATACGAGAAAAAAGAAAACAGTTTCACCCTCTCGGGCTCCCGTTACTGGGGCTGACTTGTTGGGAGGCCTTCAGAATCTGCCAGAGAGTAGCCCTGGCCAGGACTCGTCAGTTGCCCTGACAACTGTCTGCCTGTTCACTGAAACTCTCAGAAACAGAAATGAGGCTCCAAGGCTTTATAGAAGGAAACAGACAATGACACACCAGAGAACAATGAGACTGGAGACAATGCCAGCAGTTATACAGACGCGAAAGGGTGTAGAAAAACACATAGACAGACACACATCGGCCAACAACACAGACCTGGGGGCCGGGACCCCCTGAGTCTCCCTACCCTCTGGAACAAGGGTCACCTTGCAGAATGGCGTCCACTGTTCCCCAGATCCGGGCTTAGGAGAGGAGGTCTCTTTGCCACAGAGCCGGCTGCTTTCCAGTGTGCTCACTGGCCTCAGCCTCACACTGGCCGGAACTGCGAAACCATTCCCTCATGGAAAGCTTTCCCTCACGCCAGACACATTCCTGCCTTTTAGCAGGGCCTCGGATTTACACTGGATTTTCCAGACCTGCCTACTATTACCTGTCTTTTTCCCCTTTGTTACAAAGAGTGTTCTTCCCTGGTCAAGGGATGCTGGACGAGCCCCAAAATGTTCTGCCCATAGTCCGGATCCCCAGTCAGGAAAGAAGACTCCTTGAGACAATGCAACTTGCAACAGGGGAATTTTTTACTGACTCGAGCCAGGGCTTCCTGCCCTGACTAAGGGTGTGAGGACGAAAACGACCTGAGCCCCAGTTCTCTCGGGTATTTATTGGGTACAATTGGGTAGTTGGCGCAAGTGGATTTGTTACACAGTTGCAAGGCAAATTTTGTTGGCCCAATCCTTGTGGGCTTTCAGCTTTCCCCTGATATGTTCCTTTTTTCTTGCTAGACACATGTTGATTGGATGGCTCTAGGTGGCCTAATAATTATGTTCCTCCAAGAAACCAGGCCTACTCCTAATCTAGGCTGCCTGTCAAGGCGTTAGCCATGACAGCCTCACAATAGAATCTAAACATACCATAAAGTAGAGAATATGATAAAAATGGAGACGGACAGATATAGAGAAGTATCTACTGGTTACCAGCGGGGATGAAAAGAGGGAGGGGCATTATAGAGGTGGGGGAGTGGGAGGCATGCAGTGTTAGTTAGGTGGAAGATGAGCTCAGGGATGCATTGAACAACATGGGGAATATAGTCAGGACATTGTCATAACTATAAATGGAAAGGAAGCTTTAACAGTTGTATAATAAGAAAAAAAGGAAAGAAAGAGGGGAAGGAAGGAGGGAAGAAAGGAAGGAAAAGAATGGTGTTTTTGGAGGTCAAAAAGTCAATACTGATTAGGCCCTTTAGGTCAAAGGAATGTATTTTATTTTATTATATTTATATTAACTGCTAGGTGATTACTTTACAATATTGTGACGGTTTTTGCCATACATTGACAGGAATCAGCCATGGGAGTACATGTGTTCCCCATCCTGTACCTGCTCCCACCTGCCTCCCCATCCCATCCCTTTGGGTCATCCCAGTGCACCAGCTTGGGAACCCTGTCTTATGCATCAAACATGGACTGGCTATCCTTTTCAAATATGATAATATATATGTTTCAATGCTATTGTCACAGATCATTCCACCCTCGCCATCTCCCAAAGAGTCCAAAAGACTGTTCTGTAAATCTGTGTCTCTTTTGCTGTCTCCCATATAGGGTTATCATCTCCATCTTCCTCAATTCAATATATATGCCTTAGGATAGTGTATTGGTGTTTTTCTTTCTGACTTACTTCGCTCTGTATAATAGGCTCTAATTTCATCCACCTCATTAGGATGGATTCACATGTGTTCTTTTTAATGGCTGAGTAATATACCATTGTGTCTATGTACCACAGCTTTCTTACCCATTTGTCTGTTGATGGACATCTAGGTTGCTTCCATGCCCTGGGTATTGTAAACAGTGCTGTGATGAACATTGGGGCACACGTGTCTTTTTCACTTCTGGGTGAATCATGATTTGAATAGGAGAAAACACGATGACTACTAGGCTGTTAGTAGTAAACCCTGCACAGGAGTTTGGTTGAAGGAGTGGGACCAAAGTTGGAGATGGTTGTTTCAAACCGGCTGAGAGTGCTCAGATTGACATGTGGGGTGCTGTCCTGCTAGGGAACATCTCTGGTTGCTCTGTTCTCACCAGCAACGGAGGGTTTTCTTTCCTTCCTTTCATTTCCCTTTTTTCACTTTCTCCCTCTTTTCTCCCTACCTGAATTTCTTTCCAAAACATTCAATGTGCTGTGCTGTGCTGTGCTTCATTGCTCAGCCATGTCCAACTCTTTTTGACCCCATGGAATGTAAACCGCCAGGCTCTTCTGTACATTGTGCTCTCCAGGAAAGCATACTGGAGCAGGCTGCCATTACCCCTCCAGGGGATCTACCCAACCCAGGGATTGAATCCCCTTCTCCCACGTTGCAGGTGGGTTTCATTTATTTTTGCTGTCTGAGCCATCAGGATACCCTTAAAATGGGCTTCATCTGACACTATGTTTTTCATACTTGTAAGATAAAACAGGGTCTATTTTAGGATTTCCATGTCCCTGCTTACTTTCAGAACACACAAAACAAAGTTATTCCAAGTATCTTAAGTATCAAGTATCTCTGTCTGCAATTACTAAAATCTACACCCCTTCTGCCTGCATTTCAGGTCTCAAGGGAATTTTAGTATGATTTTTCTTACCTTCGTGAGATTTCATATGTTCTTAACGTGGTTCGGGGCTAGTTCCATACTCTTCTTGTGAATTGGCTGCTCATGTCTTTAAACATGTCTTCATAAATTTAAAGGCCAGTGATACAACTTTCTTATAAAGTGTTGGCTCATTCCATTGCCCGTTTTTCTGTCAGGATTTAAGTATTTCTAAAAATTCGAAGAGTCTTCTTTGGGTTTGTTTACGGCATGATTTCCTACTTCTTAAAATGTTCAGCAGTGTCATGGACCCTGGGTGAGTAAGCAACAAGTGGACACCAGGAAGTGAAATATTCACAGGAAACCCAGGAAGAACAACTAAGCCAACAAACTGTCCCCAGGGCTGCACCTCAGGCTGGTGAACCCTACGAGTCAATTGGAAAAACGAGGACTGAGGTGGAGCACACAAACCATTCCCCTTTCCTCCAAAGCCAACCGGCTCAATGAGTGACCAAGGGAAAGAGATGCACAGGACAGGATGACTCAGTGTTTCATCCAAGAAGATGGACGCTTGTGGCAGCTGCACATGGAAATGAATTTCACCATGATTTTGGCTGTGAAATAAGCTCCAAGGGAGCTTCCAACAAGAAAACAAGATGAGAAAAGAGATTTGTGAGGACACTAGTTGAGAAGACCTTTGCAAACAAGGCTCACACAGCACTGGGCAAGTTCCACCCCTTGTTGGGAATACTAATCAGCCGCAGGTGGGCATTTCCTGCATGGGATCCCCCAGGACAACCTGAATGGTTTGTTTCTCTGCCCCTTCCCCATCACCCTGTTCAAACCCAAGCCTGGGGAGTACTCCTAGTGAGGTGAACCTGACTCCTAGACTTGAAACAAGACAGCTCCGTGTGGAGCAAGGGCAAGTGTATTCACTGCATTCTCACAGCATGAAGACCAGGGTTTTCGACTGGAGACCAGAAAATGGAGGCGAGCTCAGGGAACACTGAGACAAGGAGGCGTGATGGAAAGGTTTCTGTTGGCTGGTCCAGAATTCATCGTGCTTCAAGGTGCATTAAGACCACATTGCAGGATAAACGAGCAATGATTCTTGCTTCCACAGACACTTAAACACAACCTAGTTGTCATGGAGGGACTTTAGGCAAGATATGAGAAGCTAGATAAAGGTGAAAGCTTAGAGAGAACAGAATGAATGCCGGAGGAGTGTGGCTGTGGGGCAGGTTGGGAGGAGATGCACTCTGCCTGCTGAGTGAACCATCATATTTGACATATAGGTGAGGGTGGCAGGTGAGTTTGGATGCCTCTTGAGGGCATTACTAATGCCTCATTTCTCCCAGCAAATCAACTGACTTGCTCCCCATCCTCCGCTAGACATGTTAGAATATGGCTTTGTGATGTCAAAGCTCACCCAAGGCCACCATTGGCTGGGGAAGAGACTAGGTGACCTCATAAAGCATGAGGGTGAGGATCCATGGGGACGGGTATATATACGGGTGCTCAGGAGCTCTGAGCAGACCACTGTGAGTCCGCCAAATGACTGAGGTGACTGGGAAGCCACAAGGCTCCAGAGGAGTTATGGAACACCCACCTCCTGTTACCCAGGAGAAGATGAAGACCTCCTATCAATTGAGGTCCAGAAGAAAATGTCAAGGTGAATTGACCCTAGCCAAACTTCTCTTGATCTTCGACCTCACCCCAGAAGACACCCTCCCTCTCCTTGCCTGGCGCATAAACCTTCTCTGCCCACACCCCTTCTCCCTAAGCCATCGTTCCCACCTATATTCACACTCTTCCCTAAATCAGTGCCATTCTTGCTCCCTGTCTTGTTTTCTCCAGGTGGCCAGGGTAACGGTGAGGGTGAATAATCCCATTCTGGCAAAGCTGCCCATGAAAACTTCTCTTAAAACTCCCAACACAAAAAAAGATTAAGAAAATCAGATGCTCAAAACTCTGTAGCCAGAGCTCCAATGCAAATGAACAGCTGAATCAGAAGGAACCAGAGGAGGTCCCAGAGACCATGGAGACCCCTGCCATTCCAGGTAATCTGAAGGAACCAGAGGACATCCCAGAGACCATGGAGACCCCTGCCATTTCAGGTAATCTGAAGGAACCAGAGGACATCCCAGAGACCATGGAGACTCCTGCCATTTCAGGTAATCTGAAGGAACCAGAGGACATCCCAGAGACCATGGAGACCCCTACCATTCCAGCTAATCAGAATGAATCAGAGGGTATCCCAGAGACCATGGAGACCCCCGCATTTCCAGCTGATAAGAATGAACCAGACGAGGTCAGAGAGACCATGGAGACCCCCGCCATTCCAGCTGGAGCAGTGGACAGCCAGTGACTTTGGGTCATGGCTAAACACCTCAGAAATGCTAGAGGGTTTGGCTGCTGATTATTTGCCAAAAGTACAGATGCTGAATATTATAGCAACTGCATACACTAATAACAAAAATACAATAAAATCAAGCTGATGTGAAATTATGTTTGTCTCTGAGTTCTCTGATAGTGGGGGGCAGAGAGGGCAGGGATGGGATAAGTGTGTTAGGAGGGAGGGAGATGGATTCTGTGGAGTTGGAGATGGGACCAAAAGGTCCAGTTTGCCAGAAAGTTGGGGAAAGAACTGGTTCCAGACTGAGCTTCAAAGACACACTTCCCATTAGAGAACAGGAAGAGGACTTGGAGTTTCTCTGTGTGAGTGCAGAGATGGACACTTAGCTGGGGAGCTGTGTCGTGTGTGGGAGACAGGGCCATTTGTTCAAAAGGCATGCAGAGGAGCTACCCTATCAAAAGATGGAATATTGACATTTGCGGCAACATGGAAGGTAGAATATTGAGTAAAATAACTCAGACAGAGATTGACAAATACTGTATGATACCACATATAGAACTGTAAGCATACTACAAAGTAGAAAATATGATAATAATGGAGGTGCACAAATATAGAGAAGCATCTACTGGTTACAAGCAGGGAGGGGAAGAGGCCGGAGCAATACAGAGGTCGGGAAGTGGGAGGCACGCAGTGATAATTGGTGGAACATGAGCTCAGGGATGCAATGTACAACATGGGGAATAGAGCCAGGACTTTTTCATAACTATAAATGGAAAGCAAGCTTTAACAGTTGTATAATCAGAAAGAAAAGGATAGAAAGAGGGGGGAGGAAGGAGGGAAGAAAGGAAGGAAAAGAAGGCCGTCTTTGGAAGTCAAAATGTCTATACTCATTAGGCCCTTCTTATCAAAGATTCTATTTAATTTTATTTATTTTAATTGTGGGTATTTACTTTACAATATTGTGGTGGTTTTTCCATACAGTGGCATGAATCAGCCATGGGAGTACATGTATTCCCATTGCTGATTTTCCCTCCCATCTTCTTCCCAATCCAATCCCTCTGGGTCAGCACAGTGAAAAAGTCCTGGGCACCCTTTCTTATGCATTGAACATGGACTGGCTTTCCCTTTCACATATGATAATATACATGTTTCAATGATGTTCTGTCAGATCATCCCAACCTCGCCGTCTCCCATAGAGTCGAAAAGACTTTTCTGTAAATCTGTGTCCCTTTTACTGTCTTCCACATAGGGTTATCATCTCAATCTTCCTCTATTCAATATATATGCCTTAGTTTAGTGTTTTGGTCTTTTTCTTTCTGACTTACTTCGCTCTGTTTAATAGGCTCCAGTTTCATCCACCTCATTCAAATGGATTCACATGTGTTCTTTTTAATGGCTGAGCAATATTCCATTGTGTCTATGTACCACAGCTTTCTTACCCATTTGTCTGCTGATGGACATCTAGGTTGCTTCCATGCCCTGTTTATTGTAAAGAGTGCTGTTACGAACATTGGGACACAAGTGTCTTTTTTACTTCTGGGTGAATCAGGATTTGAATGAGGAGCAACCATGATGACTATTAGCCTGTTAGTGGTAAGCCCTGCACATAAGTTTGGTTGAAGGAGTGGGACCAAAGTTGGAGATGGTTGTTTCCAACCGGCTGAGAGTACTCAGATGGACATGTGTGGTGGTGTCCTGCTGGGGGACATCGCTGGTTGCTCTGTTCTCACCAGCAATGGAGGATTTTCTTTCCTTCATTTCGTTTCCCTTATTTTCCTTTCTCCCTCTTTCCTCCCTACCTGTCTTTCTTTCACAAACATTCAATGTGCTGAGCTCTGCTGTGCTTCGTTGTTCAGCAATGTCCTCCTTTTTGTGACCCCATGGACTGTCGCCCGCAAGGCTCCTCTGTCCATGTGGATTTTCCAGGCAAGCATACCGGAGCAGGCTGCCATTCCTCCTTCCAGGGGATCTCCCCAACCCAGGATTGAATACTGGTCTGTCATGTTGCAGGTGGGTCTTTTTATTACTCTCTGAGCCATCAGGAAACCCTTACAATGGGCTTCATCTGACACTATGTTTTTCATATCTGTAAGATCAAATGGGGTCTATTTTATTATTTCCATGACTCTCCTTATTTTTAGGACACACAAGACACACTTATTCCAAGTATCCTAATGTCTCTGTCTGCAATTACTAATATCTATGCCACTACTGCCAGAGTTTCAGTTCTCTAGGGAAATTCTGTATGATTTCCTTACCTTCGTTAGATTTAGTATATTCTTACCGTGGTTTGGGGCTAGTTCCATACTCTTCTTGTGAATTGGCTGCTTATGTCTTTAAACTTGTGTTCATAAATTTAAAGGCCAGTGATACATATTTATTATAATGTGTTGACTCATGCATCTTGCCCATTTTTCTGTCAGGTTTTAAGATCTTCTAAAAATTCAAAGAGTCATCTTTTGGATTTGTTTAAGGCGTACTTTTTCTACCTCTTAAAATATTCAGCAATGTGATGGACTCTGGGTGAGTAACCAACAAATGGACAACAGGATATGAACACTTCCCATGAAACCCAGTAAGACCCACTAAGCCAACCAACTGGCCCCAGGGGTGCACCAAGGGCGGCTTGACCCTACGAGTCAATTAGAAAAATGAGGACTGAGGCGGAGCACACAATCCATTCCCCTTTCCTCCAGAGCCAACCAGCTCAATGAGACACCATGGGAACTAGATGCACAGGACAGGATGACTCAGTGTTTCGACCAAGAAGCTGGAAGCTTGTGGCAGCTGCTCATGGAAATGAATTCCACCTTGCTTTCGGATGTGAGGTAAGCTTGAAGGGAGCTTCCAGCAAGAAAACAAGATGAGAAAAGAGATTGTGAGGGCACAAGTTGAGAAGACCTTAGCACACAAGGCTCACACAGCTCTGGGCAAGCTCCACCCCTTGCTGGGAATACGAATCAGACGCAGGTGGGCATTTCCTGCACGGGATCCCCAAGCACAACCTGACGCATGCATTTCTCTGCCCCGTCCACATCATCCGGTTCAAATCCAAGCCTGGGTAGTACTCCTAGTGAGGTGACCCTGAGTCCTAGACTTGAAACGAGACAGCTCCGTGTGGAGCAAGAGCAAGTGTATTCACTGCATTCTCACAGCCTGAAGACAAGGGTTTCTGACAGGAGACAAGAAAATGGAGGCGAGCTCTGGGAACACTGAGACAAGGAGGCGGGATGGAAAGGTTTCTGTTGGCTGGCCAATAATTCAATGGGATTCAAGGTACATTAAGACCACATTGCAGGACGAACGAGCAATGATTCTCACTTCCACAGACACTTAAACACATCCTAGTTGTCATGAAGGAATTTTAGGCAAGATAAGAAAAGCTAGATAATGGTGAAAGCTGAGGGAGAACAGAGTGAATGCCCGAGGCGTGTGGCTGTGGGCAATATGGGAGGAAATGTACTCTGCCTGCTCTGTGACCCATCAGAGTTGACATAGAGGTGAGGGTGGCAGGTGAGTTTGGAGGCCTCTTGAGGGCATTACTAATGCCTCATTTCTCCAAGAAAATCATCTGAATTACGCCGCATCCTCCACTCGACATGTCAGGATAGGGCTTTGTGATGTCAAAGCTCACCCAGGGCCACCATTGGCTGGGGAATAGAATCGCTGACCTCGTAAAGCATGAGGGTGAGGCTTCGTGGGGACGGGTATATATAGCGGTGCTCAGGGGCTCTGAGCAGACCACTGTGAGTCCTCCAAATGACTGAGGTGACTGGGAAGCCACAAGGCTCCAGAATAGTTATGGAACACCCACCTCCTGTTACCCAGGAGACGATGAAGACCTCCTATCAATTGAGGTCCAGAAAAAAATGTCAACGTGAACTGAACCTAGCCAAACTCCTCTTGCTCATCGACCCCACCTCAGAAGACACCCTCCCCTGTCCTTGCCTGTCACATAACCCTGTGCCCACACCCTTTCTCCCGAAGCCATCATTCCCAGCTGTCTTCACACTCTTCCCTAAACTGGTGCTATTCTTGTTCCATGTCTTGTTTTCTCCAGGTGGCCAGGGTAACGGTGAGGGTGAATAATCCCTTTCTGGCAAAACTGCCCAAGAAAACTTCTCTTAAAACTCCCAGCACAAAAAGATTAAGAAAATAAGATGCTCAAAGCTCTGTAGTCAGAGTTCCAATGCGAATGAACAGCTGAATGAGAAGGAACCAGAGGAGGTCCCAGAGACCATGGAGACCTCTGCCATTCCAGGTAATCTGAAGGAACCAGAGGAGGTCCCAGAGACCATGGAGACCCCTGCCATTCCAGCTAATCAGAATGAATCAGAGGGTGTACCAGAGACCATGGAGACCCCTGCATTCTTGCTAATCAAAATGAATTAGAGGAGTTCCCAGAGAACATGGAGACCGCTGCATTTCCAGCTAATCAGAATGAACCAGAGGAGGTCCCAGAGACCATGGAGACCCCTGACATTCTTGCTAATCAAAACGAATTAGAGGAGTTCCCAGAGAACATAGAAACTCCTGATTTCCAGCTAATCAGAATGAACCAAAGCAGGTCCCAGAGACCATGGAGACCCCTGCCATTCCTGCTGGACTGGTGGACAGCCAGTGACTTGGGGGCATGCCTAGACACTTCAGAATTGCTTGGGAGTCTGGCCGCTGAGTATTGACCAAAAGTACAAATGCTGAATATTTTAGTAACTGCATATAGTAATAACGAAAATAAAATAAAATAAAGCTGATGTGAAATTATGTTTGTCTCTGACTTCTATGAAAGTGGGGATTAGAGAGGGCAGGGATGGGATAAGTGTGTGAGGAGGTAGGGAGATGGCTTCTGTGGAGTTGGAGATGGGACCAGAAGGTCCAGGTTGCCAGAAAGTAGGGGGAAGAATTGGTTCCAGACTGAGCTTCAAAGACACACTTCCCATGGGAGAAGAGGAAGAGGACTTGGAGTTTCTCTGTGTGAGTGCAGAGATGGACACTTAGCTGGGGAGCTGTGTCGTGTGGGGGGGGGGGGGCAAGGCCATTTGTTCAACAGGCATACAGAGGAGCTGCCCCATCAAAAGAATGGATATTGACAATTGTGGCAACATGGACGGTAGAATATTGAGTAAAATAACTCAGACAGAGATTGACAAATACTGTATGATATAACATATAGAATGTAAGCATACCACAAAGTAGAAAATATGATAATATTGGAGGTGCACAAATATAGAGAAGCATCTACTGGTTACCATTGGGGAGGGGAAGAGGCCGGGGCAATACAGAGGTGGGGGAGTGGGAGGTACGCAGTGATAGTTAGGTGGAAGATGAGTTCAGGGATGCATTGTACAATATGGGGAATAGAGTCAGGACTTTGCCATAACTATAAATGGAAAGCAAGCTTTAACAGTTGTATAATCAGAAAGAAAAGGAAAGAAAGAGGGGGGAGGAAGGAGGGAAGAAAGGAAGGAAAAGAAGGCCGTTTTTGGAGGTCAAAATGTCTATACTGATTAGGCCCTTCTTATCAAAGATTCTATTTAATTTTTTTTATTTTAATTGTGGGTATTTACTTTACAATATTGTGGTGGTTTTTCCCATACCGTGGCATGAATCAGCCATGGGAGTACATGTATTCCCATTGCTGATTTTCCCTCCCATCTTCCTCCCAATCCAATCCCTCTGGGTCAGCCCAGTGAAAAAGTCCTGGGTACCCTGTCTTATGCATTGAACATGGACTGGCTATACCTTTTACTTATGAAAATATACATGTTTTCAAAGCTATTCTCTCAGATCATCCCAACCTCGCCGTCTCCCACAGAGTTCCAAAGACTGTTCTGTAAATCTGTTTCTCTTTTACTGTTTCCCATATAGGCTTATCATCTCAATCTTCTTCAATTCAATATATATGCCTTCTTATAGTGTATTGGTCGTTTTCTTTCTGACTTACTTCACTCTGTATAATAGGCTCCAGTTTCATCCACCTCATTTGAATGGATTCACATGTGTTCTTTTTAATGGCTGAGCAATATTCCATTGTGTCTATGTACCACAGCTTTCTTACCCATTAGTCTGCTGATGGACATCTAGGTTGCTTCCATGCCCTGCTTATTTGAAACAGTGCTGTGATGAACATTGTGGCACACGTGTCTTTTTCAATTCTGGGTGAATCAGGATTTGAATGAGGAGAAACCATGATGACTATTAGCCTGTTAGTGGTAAACCCGGCACATGAGTTTGATTGAAGTAGTGCGACCAAAGTTTGAGATGGTTGTTTCAAATCGGCTGAGAGTACTCAGATGGACAAGTGTGGTTCTGTCCCGCTGGAGGACATCTCTGGTGCTCTATTCTCACCAGTAACAAAGGATTTTCTTTCATTCTTTTCATTTCACTTTTTTCACTTTCTCCCTCTTTCCTCCCTACCTGCATTTCTTTCACAAACATTCAATGTGTTGCGCTGTGCTGTTCTTCGTTGTTCAGCAATTTCCGACTCTTTGTGACCCCATGGACTGTAGCCCGCCAGGCTCCTCTGTCCATGGGGATTCTAGAGGCAAGCATACTTGAGCAGACTCCCATTCTTCCCTCCAGGGGATCTTCCCAACCCAGGATTGGATCCTGGTCTCCCATATTGCAGGTGGGTTTTTTTTTTATTACTCTCCGAGCCATCAGGAAACCCTTAAAATAGGCTTCATCTGACACTATGTTTTTCATATCTGTAAGATCAAATGGGGTCTCTTTTATGATTTCTGTGACTCTCCTTATTTTGAGAACACACAAAACCCATTTATTCCAAGTATAATAATGACTTTGTCTGCAGTTAGTAATATCTATGCCACTATTGCCTGAGTTTCCGTTTTCAAGGGAAATTTAGTATGATTTTCTTACCTTCATTAGATTTAATATGTTCTTAATGTGGTTCGGGGCTAGTTCCATATTCTTCTTGTGAATTGGCTGCTCATGTCTTTAAACATGTCTTCATAAATTTAAATGCCAGTGATACACCTTTCTTAGAAAGTGTTGGCTCATGCTTCTTGCCCATTTTTCTATCAGCTTTTAAGATCTTCTAAAAATTCTAAGAATCATCTTTTGGGCTTGTTTATGGCAAGCTTTCAACCTCTTAAAATGTTCAGCAATGTGATGGACACTAGATGAGTAAACAACAAATGGACAACAGGATGTGAACACTTCACAAGAAACCCAGGAAGGCCCACTTAGCCAACCAACTGGCCCCAGGGGTGCACCTCCGGCTGGTTGACCCTACCAATCAATTGGAAAAACGAGGACTGAGGCGGAGCACACAATCCATTCCCCTTTCCTCGAGAGCCAACCAACTCAATGAGAGACCATGGGAACTAGATGCACAGGACAGGATGACTCAGTGTTTGGTCAAAGAAGCCGGAAGCTTGTTGCAGCTGCTCATGGAAATGAATTCCACCTTGATTTTGGCTGTGAGGTAAGCTCCAAGGGAGCTTCCAGCAAGAAAACAAGATGAGCAAAGAGATTTGTGAGGGCACGTGTTGAGAAGAGCTTTGCACACAAGGCTCACACATCTCTCAGCAAGCTCCACCCCTTTTTGGGAATACGAATCAGATGCAGGTGGGCATTTCCTGCATGGGATCCCCAAGCACAACCTGAAGCATGCATTTCTCTGCCCCTTCCCCATCATCCTGTTCAAACCCAAGCCTGGGTAGTACTCTCAGTGAGGTGACCCTGAGTCCTAGACTTGAAACGAGACAGCTCCGTGTGGATCAAGGGCAAGTGTATTCACTGCATTCTCACAGCCTGAAGACAAGGGTTTCCGATTGGAAAGCAGAAAATGGAGGTGAGCTCTGGGAACACTGAGACAAGGAGGCAGCATGGAAAGATTTCTGTCGGCTGGCCCAGAACTCAATGGGCTTCAAGGTGCATTAAGACCACATTGCATGACGAACGAGCAATGATTTTCACTTCCACAAACACTTAAACACATCCTAGTTGTCATGGAGCGAGTTTAGGCAAGATATGAAAAGCTAGATAATGGTGAAAGCTGAGGGAGAACAGAATGAATGCCAGAGGAGTGTGGCTGAAGGGCAAGGATGGGAGGATATGCATTCTGGCTGCTGTGTTACCCATCAGAGTTGACATAGAGGTGAGTGTGGCAGGTGAGTTTAGAGGCCCCTTGAGGGCATTACTAATGCCTCATTTCTCCCAGCAAATCATCTGAATTGCTCTCCATCCTCCGCTACACATGTCAGGATGTGGCTTTGTGATGTCAATGCTCACCCAGGGCCACCATTGGCTGCGGAAGTGACTTGCTGACATCATAAAGCCTGAAGGTGAAGCTCCATGGGGACTGGTATATATAGGGGTTCTCAGGGGCTCTGAGCAGACCACTGGGCGTCCTCCAAATGACTGAGGTGACTGAGAAGCCACAAGGCTCGAGAGTAGTTATGGAACACCTACCAACTGTTACCCAGGAGAAGATGAAGACCTCCTACCATTTGAGGTCCAGAAAAAAAAATGTAAATGTGAACTGAACCTAGCCAAACTCCTCTTGCCCACCGACCCCACCCAAGGAAACACCCTCCCCTGTCCTTGCCTGGCACATAACCCTTCTCTGCCCACACCCCGTTTCCTGAAGCCATCGTCCCCACCTGTGTTCACACTCTTCCCTAAATCAGTGCCATTCTTTCTCCCTGTCTTGTTTTCTCTTGGTGGCCAGGAAACCGTAAGGGTTAAAAGTGCCATTCCGGAAAAGCTGCCCAAGAAAACTTCTCTGAAAACTCCCATCACAAAAAAGCTTATGAAAATCAGATACTCAAAGCTCTGTAGCGAGAGTTCCAAGGGGAATGAACAGCTGAATAAGAAAGAACCAAAGGAGGTCCCAGAGACCATGGAGACCCCTGCATTTCCAGCTCATCAGAATGAAACAGAGGCGGTCCCAGAGACCATGGAGACCCATGCCATTCCTGCTAATCAGAATGAATCAGAGGAGTTCCCAGAGACCATGGAGACCCCTGCATTTCCAGCTAATCAGAAGGAACCAGAGGAGGACTGAGAGATCATGGAGACCGCTACCTTTCCAGCTAATCAGAGGGAACCAGAGGACTTCCCAGAGACCATGGAGACCCTTTGCTATTCCAGCTGGACCAGTGGACAGCCAGTGACTTCGGGGCATGGCTAGACACCTCAGAAATGGTTGGGGGTCTGGCCGCTGAGTACTGGCCAAAAGTAAAGATGCTGAATATTACAGCAACTGCATACACTAATAAAAAAATAAAATAAAATCAAGCTGATGTGAAATTATGTTTGTCTCTGACTTCTCTGATAGTGGGGGTCAGTGAGGGCAGGGAAGGGATAAGTGTGTGAGGAGGGAGGGAGATGGCTTCTGTGGAGTTGGAGATGGGACCAGAAGGTTCAGTATGCCTGAAAGTAGGGGGAAGAACTGGTTCCAGACAGAGCTTCAAGGACACACTTCCCATGGGAGAAGAGGAAGAGGACTTGGAGTTTCTCTGTGCGAGTGCAGAAATGGACCCTTAACTGGGGAGCTGTGTCGTATGTGGGGAGTCACTGCCATTTTTTCAAAAGGCAAATAAAGGAGCTGTCCCATTAAAAATAATTGAATATTGACATTTGCAGCCACATGGAAGGTAGAATATTGAATAAAATAACTCAGACAGAGATTGACAAATACTGTATGATATCACTTATAGAATATAAACATACCACAAACTAGAGAATATGATAATAATGGAAGTGCACAAATATAGAGAAGCATCTCCTGGTTACCAGTGGGGAGGGGAAGAGGGCGGAGCAATACAGAAGTGGGGGAGTAGGGGCACGCAGTGATAGTTAGGTAGAAGTTTACCTCAGGGATGCTTTGAACAACATGGGGAATAGAACCAGGACTTTTTCATAACTATAAATGGAAAGAAAGCTTTAACAGTTGTATAATCAGAACCAAAAGGAAAGAAAGATGGGGGAGGAATAAGGGAAGAAAGGAAGGAAAAGAAGGGCATTTTTGGAGGTGAAAACCTCAATACTGATTAGGCGCTTTTTATCAAAGGATTCTATTTTATTTTATTTATTTAATTGGTGGGTATTTACTTTAAAATATTGTGGTGGTTTTTGCCATACATTGACAAGAATCAGCCATGGGTGTACATGTATTCCCCATCCTGATTCCCCCTCACATCTTCCTCCCAATCCAATCTCTCTGGGTCAGCCCAGTGAAGCACTCCTGGGCACCCTGTCTTACGCATCGAACATGGACTGGCTATCTCTTTCACATATGATAATATACATCCTTCAATGCTATTCCTCAGATCATCCAACCCTCCCCATCACCCACAGAGTCCAAAGACTGTTCTGTAAATCTGTGTCTCTTTTGCTGTTTTCCATATAGGCTTATCATCTACATCTTCCTGAATTCAATATGTATGCCTTAGTAGAGTGTATTGGTGTTTTTCTTTCTGACTTACTTCGCTCTGTATAATAGGCTCCAGTTTCATCCACCTCATTAGAATGGATTCACATGTGTTCTTTTTAATGGCTGAGCAATATTCCATTGTGTCTATGTCCCACAGCTTTCTGACCCATTTGTCTGCTGATGGATATCTAGGTTGTGTCCATGCCCTGCTTATTGGAAACAGTGATGTGATGAAATTTGGGGCACACGTGTCTTTTTCACTTCTGGGTGAATCACGATTTGAATAGGAGAAAACATGGTGACTATTAGCCTGTTAGTGGTAAACACTGCACATGAGTTTGATTGAAGGAGTGGGACCAAAATTGGAGATGGTTGTTTCAAACCGGCTGAGAGTGCTCAGATGGACATGGGTGGTGCTGTCCTGCCGGGGGACATCTCTGGTTGCTCTGTTCTCACCAGCAACGGAGAATTTTCTTTCCTTCATTTCATTTCCCTTGTTTCCCTTTCTCCCTCTTTCCTCCCTACCTGAATTTCTTTCACAAATATTCAATGTGCTGCTCTGTGCTGTGCTTCATTGTTCAGCCATGTCCAACTCTTTGTGACCCCATGGACTGTAGCCCACCAGGATCCGCTGTCCATGAGGATTCTCCAGACAAGGATACTGGAGCAGGCTGCCATTCCCCCTTCCAGGGGATCTTCCCGACCCAGGGATTGAATCCCGGTCTCCCATGTTGCAGGTGGGTTTTTTTTTTTTTTCTTTTTATTACTATCTGAGCCTTCAGGAAACCCTGAAAACAGGCTTCATCTGACACTATATTTTTCATATCTATAAGATCAAATGAGGTCTATTTTATAATTTCCTTTACTCTCCTTATTTTTAGAACACACAAAACACATCTTATCCAAGTATCCTAATGTCTCTGTCTGCTATTACTAATATCTATGCCACCACTGCCTGAGTTACAGTTCTTAAGGCAATTATAGTATGATTTTTCTTACCTTCATTAGATTTAATATGTTCTTAACGTGCTTCGGGGTTAGTTCCATACTCTTCTTGTGAATTGGCTGCTCATGTCTTTAAACATGTCTTCATAAATTTAAAGGCCAGTAATACATCTTTCTTATAAAGTGTTGGCTCGTGTGTCTTGCCCATTTTTCTATCACGTTTTAAGATCTTCTAAAATATCTAAGAGTCATCTTTTGGGTTTCTTTGCGGTGTGATTTTTTCTGCTTCCTATAATGTTTAGCAATGTGATGGACCCAGGGTGAGTAAGCAGCAAATGGACAACAGGATGTGAACACTTCAAAGGAAACTGAGGAAGACCCTCTAAGCCCATCAACTGTCCCCAGGTGTGCACCCCAGGCTGGATGACCCTTCGAGTCAATTGGAAAAACGAGGACTGAGGTGGAGCACACAATGCATTCCGCTTTCCTCCAGAGCCAACCAGCTCAATGAGAGACCATGGGAACTACATGCACAGGACAGGATGACTCAGTGTTTGGTCCAAGAAACCGGAAGATTGTGGCAGCTGCTCATGGAAATGAATTCCACCTTGGTTTTGGCTGTGAGGTTAGCTCCAAAGGAGCTTCTAGCAATAAAACAACATGAGAAAAGAGATTTGTGAGGGCACAAGTTGAGAAGTCCTTTGAACACAAGGCTCACACAGTTCTGGGCAAGCTCCACCCCTTGCTGGGAATACTAATCAGCTGCAGGTGGGCATTTCCTGCATGGGATCCCCCAGCACAACCTGAAACATACATTTCTCTGCCACTTCCCCATCACCCTGTTCAAACCCAAGCCTGGGTAGTACTCCTAGTGAGGTGACCCTGAGTCCTAGACTTGAAATGAAACAGCTCTGTGTAGAGCAAAGGCAAGTGCATTCACTGCATTCTCACAGCCTGAAGACAAGGGTTACGATTGGAGACCAGAAAATGGAGGCCAGCTCCAGGAACTCTGAGACAAGGAGGCGGGACAGAAAGGTTTCTGTTGGCTGGCCCAGAATTCAATGGGCTTCAAGGTGCATTAAGTCCACATTGCAGGACGAACGTGGAATGATTCTCGTTTCCACAGACACTTAAACACAACATAGTTGTCATGGAGGGAGTTTAGGCAAGATATGAAAATCTAGATAATTGTGAAAGCTGAGAGAGAACAGAATGAATGCCCGAGAAGTGTGGGTGCGGGGCCAGGGTGGGAGGGGTTGCACTCTGCCTGCTGTGTGACCCACCAGAGTTGAAATAGAGATGAGGGTGGCAGGTGAGTTTGGAGGACTCTGTAGGGCATTGCAAATGCTTCACTTCTCCCAGCAAATCATCTGAATTGCTCCCCATCCTCTGCTAGACATATCAGGATGGTGCTTTATGATGTCAAAGCTCACCCAGGGTCACCATTGGCTGGGGAAGAGACTTGCTGCCCAGACATTCCAGGTAATCAGAAGGAACCAGGGGAGGTCCCAGAGACCATGGAGACCCCTGTCATTCCAAAATCAGAATGAATCAGAGGAGGTCCCCAAGACCATGCAGACTTCTGCCATTTCATCTAATCAGAATGAATCAGAGGAGTTCCCAGAGACCATGGAGAACCCTGCATTTCCAGATAATCAGAATGAACCAGAGGCGGTCCAAGAGACCATGGAGACCCCTGCCATTCCAGCTAATCAGAACGAAGCAGAGGAGGTCCCAGAGACCATGGAGGCCCCTGCAATTCGAGGTGGACGAGTGGACAGCCAGTGACTTCGGGGCATGTCTAGAAACTTCAGAAATGCTTGGGGGTCTGGCCGTTAAGTACTGGCCAAAAGTACAAATGCTGAATATTACAGCAACTGCATACACTAATAAAAAAAAAATAAATAAAATCAAGCTGATGTGAAATTCTGTTCATCTCTAAGTTCTCTGATAGTGGGGGGCAGAGAGGGCAGGGAAGGGATAAGTGTGTGAGGAGGGAGGGAGATGGCTTCTGTGGAGTTGGGGATGGGACCAGAAAATCCAGGTGGCCAGAAAGTTGGGGAAGAACTGGTTCCAGACTGAGCTTCAAAGACACACTTCCCATGGGAGAAGAGAAGAGGACTGGGAGTTTCTCTATGCGAGTGCAGAGATGGACACTTAGCTGGGGAGCTGTGTCGGGTGTCTGGGGGCAGTGCCATTTGTTCAAAAGGCAATCAAAAGAGTTGCCCCATCAAAAGAATGGAATATTGACATTTGCAGCAACATGGAAGGTAGAATAATGAGTACAATAACTCAGACAGAGATTGCCAAATACTGTATGATATCACTTATAGAATGTAAACATACCGCAGAGTAGAGAATATGATAATAATGGATGTGCACAAATAGAGAAACATCTACTGGTTACCAGCGGGGAGGGGAAGAGGGCCGGGCAATAGAGAGGTGTGGGAGTTGGAGGCACACAGTGATAGTTAGGTGGAAGATGAGCTCAGGGATGCCTTGTACAACATGGGGAATAGAGCCAGGACTTTGTCATAATTATAAATGGAAAGCAAGCTTTAACAGTGGTATAATCAGAAAGAAAAGGAAAGAAATTGGGAGGAGGAATGAGGGAAGAAAGAAAGGAAAAGAAGGGCGTTTTTGGAGGTCAAAAAGTCAATACTGATTAGGCCCTTTTTATCAAAGGATTCTGTTTTATTTTATTTTATTTATTTTAATTGGTGGGTATTCAGTTTAAAATATTGTGGTGGTTTTTGCCATACATTGACATGAATCAGCCATGGGAGTACATGTATTCCCCATGCTGATTCCCCCTCACATCTTCCTCCCAATCCAATCCTTCTGGGTCAGCCAAGTGAACCAGTCCTGGGCGCCCTGTCTTATGCATTTAACATGGACTGAGTATCATTTCACATATGATAATATACATGTTTAAGTGCTATTCTCTCACATCATCCCACCCTTGCTGTCTCTCAAAGAGTCCTAAAGACTGTACTGTAAATCTGTGTCTCTTTTTCTGTCTCCCACATACGGTTATCATCTCCATCTTCCTCAATTCAATATATATGCCTTAGTATAGTGTATTGGTGTTTTTCTTTCTGACTCACTTCACTCTGTATAATAGGCTCCAGTTTCATCCACCTCATTAGAATGGATTCACATGTGTTCTTTTTAATGGCTGAGCAATATTCCATTGTGTCTATGTACAACAGCATTCTTACCCATTAGTTTGATAATGGATATCTAGGTTGCTTCTGTGCCCTGGTTATTGTAAACAGTGCTGGGATGAACATTGGAGCACACGTGTATTTTTCAATTCTGGGTGAATCAGGATTTGAATGAGGAGAAACCATGATGACTATTAGCCTGTTAGTGGGAAACCCTGCACATGAGTTTGGTTGAAGGACTGGGACCAAAGTTGGAGATGGTTGTTTCAAACTGGCTGAGAGTGCTCAGATGCACATGTGTAGTGCTGTCCTGCTGGGAGACATCTCTGGCAGCTCCGTTCTCACCAGCTAAAGAGGATTTTCTTTCCTTCCTTTCATTTCCCTTGTTTCCCTTTCTCCCTCTTTCCTCCCTACCTGAATTTCATTCACAAACATTCAATGTACATCTCTGTGCTGTGCCTAATTGTTCAGCCATGTCCAACTCTTTGTGACCCCATGGACTGTAGCCCGCCAGGCTCCTCTGTCCATGGGGATTCTCCAGGCAAGCATACTGCAGCAGACTGCCATTCCCCGCTCCAGGGGATCTTCCCAACGCAGGGATTGAATCCAGGTTTCCCATGTTGCAGGTTAGGGGTTTTTTCTTACTATCTGAGCCATCAGAAAACCCTTAAAATGGGCTTCTTCTGACACTATGTTTTTCATAGCTGTAAGATCAAATGGAGTCTATTTTATGATTTCCATGACTCTCCTTATTTTTAGAACACACAAAACACATTTATTCCAAGTATCCTAATGTCTCTGTCTGAAGTTACTAATATCTATGCCACTACTGCCTGAGTTTCAGATCTCGAGGAAATTTAGTATGATTTTTCTTACCTTCGTTAGATTTAATATGTTCTTAACGTGTTCGGGGCTAGTTCCATACTCTTCTTGTGAATTGTCTGCTCATGTCTTTAAACATGTCTTCATAAATGTAAAGGCCAGTGATACATCTTTCTTATAAAGTGTTGGCTCGTGCCTCTTGCACATTTTTCTATCAGGCTTTAATATCTTCTGAAAATTCTAAGAGTCATCTTTTGGCTTTGTTTATGGTGTGCTTTTTCTACCATTTAAAATATTCAGCAGGCTGATGGACCCTGGGTGAGTAAGCAACAAATGGACAACAGGATGTGAACACTTCCCAGGAAACAAAGGAAATCCCACTAAGACAAAAAACTGTCCCCAGAGGTGCACCTCAGGCTGGTTGACCCTACGAGTCAATTGGACAAACGAGGACTGAGGTTAAGCACACAATCCATTCCTTTTTGCTCCAGAGCCAACCAGCTCAATGAGAGACAATAGGAACTAGATGCACATGACAGGATGACTCAGTGTTTGGTCCAAGAAGCCAGAAGCTTGTGGCAGCTGCTCATGGATATGAATTCCACCTTAGTTTTGCCTATGAGTTAAGCTCCAAGGGAGCTTCCAGCATTAAAAAAAGATGAGAAAAGAGATTTGTGAGGGCACGTGTTGAGAAGACGTTTGCACACAAGGCTCACACAGTTCTGGGCAAGCTCCACCCCTTACTGGGAATATGAATCAGCCCCAGGTGGGCAATTCCTGCATGGGATCCCCCAGAACAATTGAAACAAGCATTTCTCTGCCCCTTCCCCATCACCCTATTCAAATCCAAGCCTGGGAAGTACTCCTAGTGAGGTGACCCTGAGTCCTAGACTTGAAAAGAGACAGCTCCGTGTGGAGCAAGGGCAAGTGTATTCAGGGCATTCTCACAGCCTGAAGACAAGGTTTTCCGACTGGAGACAAGAAAATTGAAGCTAGCTCCGGGAACAATGAGACAAGGAGACGGGATGGAAAGGTTTCTGTTGGCTGGCCCAGAATTCAATGGGCTTCAAGGTGCATAAAGACCACATTGCAGGACGAACGAGCAATGATTCTCGCTTCCACAGATACTTAAACACAACCTAGTTGTCATGGAGTGATTTAGGCAAGATTTAAAAAGCTAGATAATGGTGAAAGCTGAGAGAGAACAGAATGAATGCCCGAGGAGTGTGGCTGTTGGGCAAGATTGGGAGGAGATGCACTCTGTCTGCTGTGTGACCCATCAGAGTTGACATAGAGGTGAGGGTGGCAGGTGAGTTTGGAGGCTTCTTTAAGGCATTACATATGCCTCATTTCTCCCAGCAAATGATCTGAATTGCTTCCTATCCTCCGCTAGACATGTCAGGATAGGGCGTTGTGATGTCAAAGCTCACCCAGAGCCACCATTGGCTGGGGAATAGACTTGCTGAATTTATAAAGCATTAGGGTGAGGCTCCATGGGGACGGGTATATATGGGTGTTCAGGGGCCTTGAGTAGACTACTGTGAGTCCTCCAAATGACATGGTGACTGGGAAGCCACAAGGCTCCAGAGTAGTTATGGGACACCCACCTCCTGTTACCCAGGAGAAGATGAAGACCTCCTATCAATTGAGGTCCAGAAAAAAATGTCAAGGTGAACTGAACCCAGCCAAACTCCTCTTGCCCATCGACCCCACCCGAGAAGACACCCTCCCCTGTCCTTGCCTCGCACATAACGCTTCTCTGCACACACCCCTCCTCTTGAAGACATTGTTCCCACCTGTCTTCATATTCTTCCCTAAACCAGTGACATTCTTGTCCGCTGTCTAGTTTTCTCCAGGTGGCCAGGGTAACCGTGAGGGTGAATAATCCCATTCTGGCAAAGCTGCCCAAGAAAATTTCTCTCAAATCTCCCACCACAAAAAAAGCTTAAGAAAATCAGATCCTCAAAGATCTGTAGCCAGAGTTCCAAAGCGAATGAACAGCTGAATCAGAATGAACCAGAGGAGGTCCCAGACACCATGGAGACCCCAGCCATTCCAGCTAATCAGAATGAACCAGAGGAGGTCCCAGACACCATGAAGACCCCAGCCATTCCAGCTAATCAGAATGAAACAGAGGATGTCCCAGAGACAATAGAGACCCCTGCATTTCCAACTAACCAGAATGAACCAGAGTAGGTCCCAGAGACAATGGAGACCCCTGCCATTCCAGCTAATCAGAACAAACCAAAGGCAGTCCCAGAGCCCATAGAGAGCCCTATCATTCCAGCTGGACCAGTGGACAGCCAGTGACTTCGGGGCATGTCTAGACACTTCAGAAATGCTGGGGGGTCTGACCCTGAGTAATGGTCAACAGTACAGATGCTGAATATTATGGCAACTGCATACACTAATAACAAAAGTAAAATAAAATCAAGCTGATGTGAAATTATGTTTGTCTCTGAGTTCTCTGATAGAGGGGGTCAGAGAGGTCAGGGAAGGGATAAGTGTGTGAGGAGTGAGGGAGATGGCTTCTGTGGAGTTGTAGATGGGACTAGAAGGTCCAGGTTGCCAGAAAGTAGGGGGAAGAACTGGTTCCAGACTAAGCTTCAAAGACACACTTCCCATGGCAGAAAAGGAAGAGGACTTGGAGTTTCTCTGTGTGAGTGCAGAGATGGACACACTAGCTGGGGAGCTGTGTCGTGTTGGGGGGGTGGGGGAGGTGGGCAGTGCCATTTGCTCAAAAGGCATACAAAGGAGCTGCCCCATCAAAATAATGGAATATTGGCATTTGCAGCAACATGGAAGGTAGAATATTGTGTAAAATAACTCAGACAGAGTTTGACAAACACTGTATGATGTCACTTATAGAATGTAAACATACCGCAAAGTAGAGAATATGATAATAATGGAGGTGCACAAATATAGAGAAGCATCTACTGGTTACCAGCGTTGAGGGGAAGAGGGCAGGGCAATACAGAGGTGGGGGAGTGGAAGGCTCGCAGTGATAGTTAGGTGGAAGATGAGCTCAGGGATGCATTGTACAACATGGGGAATAGAGCCAGGACTTTGCCATAACTATAAATGGAAAGCAAGATTTAACGGTTGTATAATCAGAAAGAAAAGGAAAGAAAGTGGGGGAGAGGAAGGAGGGAAGAAAGGATGGAAAAGAAGGGCTTTTTTGGAGGTCAAAACGTCAATACTGATTAGGCCCTTTTTATCAAAGGATTCTATTTTATTTTATTTTATTATTTTAATTGGTGGGTATTTACTTTACAATATTGTGGTGGTTTTTGCCATACATTGACATGAATCAGCCATGGGAGTACATATATTCCCCATCCTGATTCCCCTCACATCTTCCTCCTAATCAAATCCCTCTATGTCATCCCAATGAACCAGTCCTGGGCACCCTGTCTTCTGCATCGAACATGGACTGGCTATCACTTTCACATAGGATAATATACATGTTTCAATGATATTTTCTCAGATCATCCCACCTCGCCGAATCCCACAGAGTCGAAAAGACTCTTCTCTAAATCTGTGTCTCTTTTGCTGTCTCCCATATAGGGTTATCATCTCCATTTTCCTAAATTCAATATATATGCCTTAGTATAGTGTATTGGTCTTTTTCTTTCTGACTTACTTCGCTCTGTTTAGTAGGCTCCAGTTTCATCCACCTCATTAGAATGGATTCACAAGTGTCCTGTTTAAGGGCTGAGCAATATTCCATTGTGTCTATGTACCAGGGCTTTCTTACCCATTTGTCTGCTGATGGACATCTAGGTTGCTTCCATGCCCTGGCTATTGTAAACAGTGCTGTGGTGAACTTTGGGTCACACGTGTCTTTTTCACTTCTGGGTGAATCAGGATTTGAATGAGGAGAAACCATGATGAGTATTAGCCTGTTTGTGTTAAACCCTGCACATGAGTTTGGTTGAAGGAGTGGGACCAAAGTTGGACATGGTTGTTTCCAACTGGCTGAGAGTGCTCAGATGGACATGTGTGGTTCTGTTCTGCTGGGGGACATCTCTGGTTGCTCTGTTCTCACCAGCAATGGAGGATTTTCTTTCCTTCCTTTCGTTTCCCTTATTTTCCTTTCTCCCTCTTTCCTCCCTACCTGTCTTTCTTTCACAAACATTCAATGTGCTGCTCTGTGCTGTGCTTCATTGTTCAGCCATGTCCAACTCTTTGTGACCCCATGGACTGTAGCCCGCCAGGCTCCACTGTCCATGGGGATTCTCCAGGCAAGCATACTGGAGCAGGCTGCCATTCCCCCATCCAGGGGATCTTCCCAACGCAGGGATTGAATCCTGGTCTCCCATGTTGCAGGTGGATTTTTTTTTTTTTTTTTTTCTATCTGAGCCATCAGGAAACCCTTAAAATGGGCTTCATCTAACACTATGATTTTCATATCTGTAAGATCAAATGGGGTCTGCTTTATGTGTTCCATGAGTCTCCTAATTTTTAGAACACACAAAACCCGTTTATTCCAAGTATACTAATGTCTCTGTCTGCAGTTACTCAAATCTATGCCTCTTCTAACTGAATTTCAGTTCTCAAGGGAGTTTCAGTATGGTTTTTCTTACCTTTGTTAGATTTAATATTTTCTTAACGTGGTTTGGGGCTAGTTCCATACTCTTCTTTTTAATTGGCTGCTCATGTCTTTAAACATGTCTTTATAAATTTAAAGGCCAGTGATACATCTTTCTTATAAAGTGCTGGCTTGTTCCTCTTGCCCATTTTTCTATCAGGTTTTAACATCTTCTAAAAATCCCAAGAAACATCTTTTGGGTTTGTTTATGGCGAACATGATTTTTCTACTTCTTAAAATGTTTAGCCGTGTGATTGACCCTGGGTGAGTAAGCAACAAATGGACAACAGGATGTGAACACTCCACAGGAAAGCCCGGAAGACCCACTAATCCAACAAACTGTCCCCAGGGGTGCACCTCAGGCTGGTTGTCCCTACCAGTCAATTGGAAAAAGAGTACTGAGGTGGAGCACACAATACATTCCCCTTTGCTCTAGAGACTATCAGCTCAATGAGAGACCATGGGAACTAGATGCACAGGACAGGATGACTCAGGGTTTCGTCCAAGAAGCCGGAAGCTTGTGGGAGCTGCTCATGGAAATGAATTCCACCTTGGTTTTGGCTGTGAGGTAAGCTCCAAGGGAGCTTCCAGCAAGAAAACAAGATGAGGCAAGTGATCTGTGAGGTCACGTGTGAGAAGACCTTTGCACACAAGGCACACAGAGCTCTGGGCAAGCTCCAACCCTTTCTGGGAATACGAATCAGCGCCACGTGGGCATTCCCTGCATGGGATCCCCCAGCACAACCTAAAACATGCATTTCTCTGCCCCTTCCCCATCACCCTGTTCAAACCCCAGCCTGCGTAGTACTCCTAGTGAGGTGACACTGAATCCTATACTTGAAACGAGACAGCTCCGTTTGGAGCAAGGGCAAGTGTATTCACTGCATTCTCACAGCCTGAAGACAAGGGTTTCCAACTGGAGAGCAGAAAATTGGGGTGAGCACGGGGTACACTGAGACAAGGGGGCGGGATGGAAAGGTTTCTGTCGGCTGGCCCAGAATTCAATGGGCTTCAGTGTACATTAAGACCACATTGCAGGACTAACGAGCAATGATTCTCACTTCCACAGACACTTAAACACAACCTAGTTGTCATGAAGCGAGTTTAGGCAAGATATGAAAAGTTAGATAATGGTGAAAGTTGGGACAGAACAGAATGAATGCCCGAGGAGTGTGGCTGTGGGGCCAGGTTGGGAGGAGATACACTCTGCCTGCTGTGTGACCCATCAGAGTTGACATACAGGTGAGGGTGGCAGGTGATTTTGGATGCCTCTTTAGGGCATTACTAATGCCTCATTTCTCCCAGCAAATCATCTGAATTGCTCCCAATCCTCCGCTAGACATGTCACAATGGGGCTTTGTGACGTCAAAGCTCACCCAGGGCCACCATTGGCTGGGGAAGAGACTTGCTGACCTCATAAACCATGAGGGTGAGGCTTCATGGGGACGGGTATATATAGGGGTGCTCAGGGGCTCTGAGCAGACCACTGTGAGTCCTCCAAATGACTGAGGTGACTGGGAAGCAACAACACTCCTCAGTAGTTTTGGAACACCCACCTCCTGTTACCCAGGAGAAGACGAAGACCTCCTATCAATTGAGGTCCAGAAAAAAATGTCAAGGTGAACTGAACCCAGCCAATCTCCTCTTGCACATCTACCACACCCCAGAAGACACCCTCCCCTGTCTCTGCCTGGCACATAACCCTTCTCTGCCCATACCCCTTCTCCTGTGCCATCATTCCCAACTGTCTTCACACTCTTCCCTAAACCTGTGACATTGTTTGCTCACTGTATTGTTTTCTCCGGGTGGCCAGGGTAACCGTGAGGGTGAATAATCCCATTCTGGCAAAGCTGCCCAAGAAAATTTCTCTGAAAACTCCCACCACAAAAAAGCTTAAGAAAATCAGATGCTTAAAGCTCTGTATCCAGAGTTCCAAGGCGAATGAGCAGCTGAATCAGAATGAACCAGTGGAGGTCCCAGAGATCATGGAGACCCCTGCCATTCCAGGTAATCAGAAGGAACCAGAGGAGGTCCTAGACACCATGGAGACCCCTGCCATTCCAGGTAATCAGAATGAACCAGAGGAGGTCGCAGAGACCTTTCAGACCCCTGCATTTCCAGGTAATCAGAATGAACCAGAGGAGGTCCCAGAGACCTTGGAGACCCCTGCCATTCCAGCTAATCAGAACGAACCAGAGAAGGTCCCAGAAACCATGGAGACTCCTGTCATTCTAGCTGGACCAGTGGACAGACAGTGACTTCGGGGCATGTCTAGACACCTCAGAAATGCTTGGGGTCTCACCGCTGAGTACTGGTCCCATTTCTGGCTCATTCCCACCCATCTAGGTTATTACAGAGCCCCTATTTGAGTTCCCTGAGGCATACAGCAAATTCCTCTTGGCTCTCTATCTACATATGTTACTGTATATGCATCCATGCTACTCTCTTTCCATTAATCTCACCCTCTCCTTCTTCTCCCCCACCTTTGTGCATAAGTCTGTTCTCTAAGTCTGCATCTCCATTGTTGCTCTGCAAACAGGTTTATCAGTACCATCCTTCCATATATTCCACATATGTGCATTAATATATATTTGTTTTTCTCGTCCTGACTTGCTTCACTCTGTATAATAGGCTCTGGGTTCATCCACCTTCTTAGAACTGACTCAAATGCATTCCCATTTTTCTATGGCTGAGTAGTATTTCATTTTATATATAAACCAAAGCTTCTTTCTCCATTTCTCTGTCAATGGACATCTAGCTTATTTCCATGTCTTGGCTGTTGTAAGTAGTGCTGCAATGAACACTGGGGTGCGTGTGTCTTTTTAGCTTTGGATTTTGAAGGATGTATGCCTAATAGTGGGGTTGATGGGTCATATGGTGGTTTTATTCCTAGTTTTTTGAGGAATTGCCATACTGTCTTCCATAGTGGTTCTATCAATTTACATTCCGACCAGCAGTGCACGGGGCTTCCCTTTTCTCCACACCCTCTCCAGCACTTGTTGTTTGGATTTTTTGATTATGCCCATTCTGTCTGGTGTGAGGTGATATCACATTGTAGTATTGCTTTGCATTTCTCTCATAATGAGCTTCCCTGATGCCTTAGGGTGTGGAGAGTCTGCCTGCAGTGTGGGGGACCCGGGTTCAGTCCCTTGGTCAGAAAGATACCCTGGAGAAGGAAATGACAACCCACTCCAGTATTCTTCCCTGGAAAATTCCTTGGACAGAAGAACCTGACAGGCTACAGTCTATGGGGTTGCAAAGAGTCGGACACGACTGAGCAACTAACACTCAATAATAATGAGTGATGTCAAGCATCTCTTCATATGTTTATTAGCCATCCATATGTCTTCTTTGGAGAAATATCTGTTTAGGACTTTTGCCCACTTTTTGACTGGGTTGTTTGTTTCTCTGGTAGTGACGTGCATGAGCTGTTTGTATGTTTTGGAAATTAATACTTTGTCAGTTGTTGCCTTTACTGTTATTTTCTCCCATTCATTGGGTGGTCTTTTCACCTTGTTTATAGTATCCTTTGCTATGTAAATCTTTTAAATTTAATTAGCTCCCACTTATTTATTTTTGTTTCTATTTCCTTTATTCTAGGAGGTTTGTCACAGAGGATGTTGCTATGATTTATGTCCTTCAGTATTCTGCCAATGTTTTCTTCCGTGTTTTATAGTTTCTGGTCTTACATTTAGGTCTCTAATCCATTGTGAGTTTACCTTTGTGTATGGTTTTAGGAAGTTTTCTAATTTCATTCTTTTGCACTTACTTGTCTAGTTCTTCCAGCATGACTTATTGAAGATGCCCCGTTGTTCCAATTGCATATTCTTGCCTCCTTTTTCAAAGATAAGGTGCCCATATGTGTGTGGGTTTTTCTCTGGGCTTTCTCTCCTGTTCCATTGGCCTATACTTTTGTTTTTGTGTCAGTGACATACTGTCTTGATGACTGTAGCTTTGTAGTATAGTCTGAGATCAGGTGAGTTGATTCCTCCAGTTCCATTCTTCTTTCTCAAGATTACTTTACCTATTCAGGGTCTTTTGTGTTTCCATACGAACTGTGAAATTTTTTATTCTAGCTCCATGAAAAATGCCATTGGTAATTTGATAGGGATTGCATTGAATCTGTAGATTGCAATTGGTAGTACAGTCATTTTCACAATATTGATTCTTGCAACCCAGGAGCATGGAATATCCTTCTGTCTGTTTATATCATCTTTGATATCTTTCATCAGTGTCTTATAGTGTTCTGTATACAGTTTTATTGCCTCCTTTGGTAGGTTATCCCTAGGTATTTTATTTTTTCAGTTGCAATGGTAAATGGGATTGATTCCTTAATTTCTCTATCTTTTTTTTTTCATTGTTAATATATATGAATTCATGTGATTTGTGTATTGATTTTGTATCCTGCAACTACTAAATTCACTGATTAGTTCTAGTAATTTTCTGATGGTATCTTTAGGGTTTTCTATGTACAGTATCATGTCATCTGCAAATAGTGGCAGTTTTCCCTCTTCCTTTCCAATCTGGATTCCTTTTATTTCTTTCTTTTTTCTGATTGCCTTACTAGGACTTCCAAAAGTATGTTGAATAATAGTGGCAAGCGTGGACACCCTTCTCTTGTTCCTGATCTCAGAGGAAATGTTTTCAGTTTCTCACTATTTAGAATAATGTTTGCTGTGGGTTTATCATATATGACCTTTACTATGTTGAGTCAGGTTAGGTCTATACTCATTTTCGAAGAGTTTTTATCATAAAAGAGTGCTGAAATTTGTCAAAAGCTTTTTCCGCATCTTTTGAGATTATCATTTGGATTTTGTCTTTCAGCTTATTAATATAGCATATCACATTATGCAGTTGGCATATATTGAAGAATCCTTGCATCCCTGGGATACATAGGACTTGATCATACTTGTGGTCTTTTTAATGTGATGTTGAATTCTGTTTGCTAGAATTTTGTTGATGATTTTTGCATCTATGTTCATCTGTGACATTGGCCTGTTATTTTATTTTTTTGTGATATCTTTGTCTGGTTTTGGTATCAAGGTGGTTGTGCTGTCATAGAAGGAGTTTGGAAGTATTCCTTCCTCTGCATATTTTGGGAAGAGTTTCAGAAGGATAGGTATTAGCTTTTCTCTAAATGTTTGATAGAATTTACCTGTGAAGCCATCTGTCCCTGAGCTTTGGGTTTTTTTTTTTTTTTTTTTTTGGTGGGTGGGGTTTGATCACAGTTTTGATTTCAGTTTTTGTAATAGTCTTATTCATAATTTCTATTTCTTCCTGGTTCAGCTGTAGAAGGTTGAACTTTTCTAAGAATCTGCCCATATCCTCTGGTTCTCCATTTTATTAGCATATAGTTGCTCATAATAGTCTCTTATGATCCTTTGTATTTCTGTGTTGTCTGTGGTATCCTCCCGTTTTTCATTCCTAATTTTCTTGATTTTTCTCCTTTTTTTTTTTCTTGATAAGTCTGGCTAATTGTTTGTCAGTTTTGTTTATTTTCTCAAAGAATCAGCTTTTAGTCTTGTAAATCTTTACTATTGCTGCATTCATTTCTTTTTCATTTATTTTGGCTCTGATTTTTATTTCTTTCCTTCTATTAACTTTGGGTTTGGATTTTTTTAACTTATTTTCCCAGCTGCTTTAGGTATTGAGTTAGGCTATCTATTTGATGTTTTTCTTCCTTGTTGAGGTAGGATTGTATTGCTGTCAACTTCCCTCTTAGCACTGCTTTTACTGATTCAAATAGTTTTTGGCAGCAGACAACCCATAAACTAGAGAACAATTATCCCAAAGCAGTCCTCTCACTGTTATGAAAGTTCTAGGACCCAAAACAGATTTCCCACCCTGTGGATCCAGCAGAGGGACTGAGAACTCCCAGCGTATTTGATTCTGGAGGCCAGTGGGTTTGGTTACAGAACTTCCACAGGACAAGGGAAACAGACGCTTGGAAGGCACAGACACAACCTTGTGTGCCCCAGGACCCACGAGCAAGGAGCAGTGAGGCCACGAGAGAGGCCAGTGAGTGTTCAGGAGTCTCTGGGGGAGGCGTGTGTCAAGAGTGGCCTGCCTTGGCTTCAGGAGCACTGACTCTAACAGTCGTGCCATAAGTCCTTTTGAATGAGGTCACCATTACCACCATGGGCATCACTGTTTCTTCATGAAATATGGAATTCTTTGTATTTCTCACACATACACCAAGACAATTTTCCACCATGAGATATGGAATTCTCTGTATCTTTTATATAAAAATCTGGGTGCTAATACTCTTTCATAAAGTTGGGCTTCTCTGTATTTCACATTTGAAGATCAGAATGGGGAATTTCCTATAAGAACTATGGAAATCTCTGTATTTCGTGTGAACCACTGCTTCTTCAGCTACTGAAACATGTGTTCTCTGTTATGTTTCTGTTGCTGTGCCTCACACGTGTGCGTGTACAGGCGTGGGCTCGTGTCGCCTGTGTTTGTGGATGGTGCATGATTCTGGCCCACTGCAGACGCAGAGATGAGGGTGACAGAACATGAGATGTGGAACAACCAGAAGAGGAGGCCCAAGGCATCCACAGCCTAGGGGAGACTGGTGGTGCCCATGCCCAGGACAGCAACGAAAGAAGGATGGCCAGGGATAGCTCCTGACAGTGAGTTCACAACTCTGCAATTAGAGAAGAGACATAAACAAGCTCACAATTTCTGCTGTGTTGTTTTTTCTGTTTGTGTTGTTAGGCAGGGGTAGAGGGTTTGAGGAGTCACCCAGAGTAGATCAAGTGGCGGGGGGCTTTAAAACTGCTGCCTGTGGACCCCTCCATCTGTGGGGCATTGGCTGCCGTGGGAAAGATAGATATGGCTGCTGCAGGACTCAGGATTGTGAAGAGACCAAGGTCCTTGAGAAAAGGCTAGAGACTGGGAGGAGGAGGCAAGGAAAGAGAGCCTGCTTCACTGGAGACTTACTTCTGCCACACATGTGAGAAGGAGATAGGTGAAGGTCCTGGGCTAGTGCTGCCTAGCATCAGCCTGCCCGCCAGCACCCTCCCGGCCCCAGGGTGGCACACATTGGCACCATGCGAGACAAATGACGGGCTAAGGTAAGGCCTCAGTTCAAAAGCCCAGGCATCCCAGGATTGACATAGTATGGGTATGGAATCCATCCAGGAACTTCCAGCCTAAATGGCCATGCAGAAAGGTGAGAAAAGCAATGGTGTGGGGTGCATGTGTGTGCCCCTCTGCTGGTGTGTGTCTGTGAGAGAGAGAACAGCGATGAAGCAAGGTTGGTGGGCTGTTTGTGTAAAGGGACCCTTGGGCAGTGAGAGACAGTTGGAAGGTCAGAGCCTGCTGGTTTTCAGGCTCCAGAGGATAGTGAATAGCAGTCCTGTAAAAGAGGCCCTGTTGCTTGCTCCAGAAGATTTTTTTTTTTCATTCATTTTTATTAGTTGGAGGCTAATTACTTTGCAATATTGTAGTGGTTTTTGCCATACATTGATATGAGTCAGCCATGGATTTACATGTGTTCCCCATCCTGATCCCCCCTCCCACCTCCCTCCCCACCCCATCCTTCTGGATCTTCCCAGTGCACCAGCCCTGAGCACTTGTCTCATGCATTCAACCTGGACTGGCAATTTGTTTCACACTTAATAATATACATGTTTCAATGCTATTCTCTCAGATCACCCCAACCTCACCCTCTCCTATAGAGTCCAAAATTCAGTTCTATACATCTGTGTCTCTTTTTCTGTCTTGCATGTAGGGTTATCATTACCATCTTTTAAAATATATGTGTTAGTATATTGTATTGGTGTTTATCTTTCTGGCTTACTTCACTCTGTATAATGGGCTCCAGTTTTATCCATCTCACTAGAACTGATTCAAATGTGTTCTCTTAATGGCTGAATAATATTCCACTGTGTATATGAGCCAGAGCTTTCTTATCCATTCGTCTGCTAATGGGCATCTAGGTTGCTTCCGTGTCCTGGCTATTATAGCAGTGCTGCAGGAATAGAAGGAACATACCTCAACATAATAAAAGCTATATATGACAAACCCACAGCAAACATTATCCTCAATGGTGAAAAAGTGAATGCATTTCTGCTAAAGTCAGGAACAAGACAAGGGGGCCCACTCTCACCACTACTATTCAACATAGTTTTGGAAGTGTTGGCCACAGCAGTCAGAGCAGAAAAAGAAAGAAAAGAAATACAGATAGGAAAAGGAGAAGTAAAACTCTCACTGTTTGCAGACAACATGATCCTCTACATAGAAAACCCTAAAGACTCTACCAGAAAATTACTAAAGCTAATCAATGAGTATAGTAAAGTTGCAAGATATAAAATTAACACACAGAAATCCCTTTCATTCCTATACACTAACAATGAGAAAACAGAAAGAGAAATTAAGGAAACAATACCATTCACCATTGCAACAAAAAGAATAAAACACTTAGAAGTATATCTACCTAAAGCTCCAGAGGTTTTGACGTTAATTTCCTCCTTTCTTGGCAGTTTCCTCCATGGCCATGGAAGGCAAAGGGTTAAAGGTGTCAGTCTGCACCTGAAGGAGAGTCCTGAAAGCCTCACTGGAGCACAACCTCGCTTTCATCATGGGGTTCCTGAAGGAGACCTGCACCACGTGACTCTCACAGGGACCCTGGTTTCTGAGTGAGTGTCTTGGATGTCCCCCAGCCCAACCATTGGCCGGGTTTGGTGGCCCACACTGCGTAAAATAGTTGGGGACAGCTGAGCTGTAGGCAGACCTACCACAGCCTAGCAAGGGCAGCAGAAAGAGAGCCTTGCCATTCAGCAAGTCAGTGAGGCCTGGTGGAATCAACCCCTCTTGGTGCATTTAGGAAAAGAATGCTGCTTTCTGCACAAGGGAGACGAGAGCTGTGGGTGGAGGCTGGGAAAACATCCCAGGGTGCCTTTCGTGTGGGGCTCTTTGTTGATAGTAGTAAACTGTAGAGCCGACAGGAAGGGAGGCCAGCTTACCATGTCAGCTGTGTGTTCACTGCTTCATTTTGTCAGAGCCCCTTTGGATCCATGTGCACCTTCTTCACAGCACTGTGTCAGAGTCAGAGACCTGTCACATTCTCTTTGGCCTTTTGGGGGACCGGGCACCTGTTTGGCATTTTCCTGCCACAGGAAGATAGCAACTGAGTGTAAAGGAAAACAGTTGCAAATGGAAAAGTACAGAGTAGGGAAGAGCAGGGGAACCTCAGTCAGAAGGTGCTGGCCCTGGACAGGGGGTGCTGGGCCTGTGACGCGGCATTGGTAAGGAATATTCTTAGGACGTGCATGCTGAAAAACGGTTGCTCTAAGTCAGCTCCATGTCTGTTGTTCCATGTCCGATTCTAACTGGTGCTTCTTCACCTGCACACAGATTTCTCAGGAGACAGGTAAGGTGGTCTGTTATTCTCACCTCTTTAGGAAGTTTCCACATTTTGCTGTGATCCACACAGTCAAAGGCTTTGGAGTAGTCAATAAAGCAGAACTAGATGTTTTCTGGGAACTCTCTTGCTTTTTTGATGATCCAACCGATGTTGGCAATTTTATTTCTCTGGTTCCTCCGCATTTTCTTAATCTAGCCTGAACATCTGGAACGTCATGGTTCACAAACTGTTGAAGCCTGATTTCGAGAATTTTGAGCATTACTTTCCTAGTGTGTGACATGAGAGCAACTGTGTGGTCATTTGAATGTTCTTTGGCATGGCCTTTGGGATTGGAATGAAAACTGACCTTTTTCAGTCCTGTGGCTACTGCTGAGTTTTCCAAATGTGCTGGCATATTGAGTGCAGCACTTTTCACAGCAGCATCTTTGAGGATTTGAAATAGCTCAATTGGAATTCCATCAGTTCCACTAGCTTTGTTGGTAGCGATGCTTCCCAAGGCTCACTTGACTTTGCATTCCAGGATGTCTGGCTCTAGGAGAGTGATCACACTATCGTGGTTATCTGGGTCATGATGATCTTTTTTTTTTTTTATAGTCCTTCTGTGTATTCTTGCCACTTCTTAATATCTTCTGCTTCTGTTAGGTCCATACCATTTCTGCCCTTTATTGTGCCCATCTTTGCATGAAATATTCCCTTCATATCTCTAATTTTCTCGAAGATATCTCTAGTCTTTTCCATTCTATTGCTTTCTTCTATTTCTTTGCATTGATCACTGAGGACGGATTTCTTATATCTCTGTGCTAATTCTTCGGAACTCTGTATTCAAATGGGTATAGCTTTTCTTTTCTCCTTTGCCTTTAGCTTTTCTTAGATTCTCAGCTATTTGAAAATCCTCCTCAGACAGCCATTTTACCTTTTTGCATTTCTTTTTCTTGGGGATGGTCTTGATCACTGCCTCCTGAACAATGTCATGAACCTCCTTCCATAGTTCTTCAGGCACTTTGTCTATCAGATCTAATCCCTTGAATCTATTTGTCACTTCCACTGTATAATCGTAAGGGATTTCATTTACATCAGATCTGAATGGCCTGGTGGTTTTCCCTACTTTCTTCAATTTAAATCTGAATTTTGCAGTAAGGAGTTCATGATCTGAGCCACAGTCAACTCTTGGTCTTCTTTTTGCTGACTCTATAGAGCTTCTCCATCTTTGGCTGCAAACAATATAATCAATCTGATTTCGGTGTTGACCAACTGATGATGTCCATGTGTAGAGTCTTCTCTTGTGTTGTTGGAAGAGGGTGTATGCTATGACCAGTGCGTTCTCTTGGTAATACTCTGTTAGGCTTTGCCCTGCTTCCTTTTGTACTCCCAGGCCAAATTTTGCCTTTTACTCCAGGTATCTCTTGATTTCCTACTTTAGCATTCTAGCCCCTATGATGTAAATGACATCTTTTTTTGGTGTTAGTTCTAAAGGTTCTTGTAGGTCTTCATAGAAGCATTTAACTTCAGCTTCTTCAGTATTACTGGTTGGGGCATAGACTTGGATTACTGTGATATTGAATGATTTGCCTTGGAAATGTGCAGAGCTCTTTCTGTCATTTTTGAGATTGCACCCAAGTACTGTATTTCAGACAATTTTGTTGATTATGAGGGCAACGCCATTTCTTCTAAGGGATTCTTGCCCATAGTAGTAGATATAGTGGTCATCTGAATTAAATCCACCAAATCAAGTCCATTTTAGTTCACTGATTCCTATAATGTCAATGATCACTCTTGCCATCACCTGTTTGACCACTTCCAAATTACCTTGATTCAAGGACCTAAGATTCCAAGTTCCTATGCAGTATTGTTCTTCACAGCATCAGATTTTCCTTCCATCATCAGTTACATTTTGCTTGGCTCTATCTCTTTATTCTTTCTGGAGCTATTTCTCCACTCTTCTCCAGTAGCATATTGGGCACCTACTGACCTGGGGAGTTCTTTGTGCAGTGTCATATCTTTTTTGCCTTTTCATACTGTTTGGTTCTGAATTGGGAATGGAGTGTGTCAATGTTGTATATTGTCATCCTGCTTATTTAAATTATATGCAGAGTACATCATGTGAAGTTCCAGGCTGGATGAAGCACAAGCTACAATCAAGATAGTCAGTAGAAATATCAACAACCTCAGATATGCAGATGACACACCCTTATGGCCAAAAGCAAAGAAGAACTGAAATGCCTCTTGATAAAAGTTAAAGAGGCAAGTGAAAAGGTTGGCTTAAAATGAGCATTCCAAAAACTAAGATCACTGCATCCAGTCCCATCACTTCATGGCAAATAGATGGGGAAACGATGGAAACAATGACAGACTTTATTTTGGGGGGCTCCAAAATCACTACAGATGGTGACTGGAGCCATGAAATCAAAAGACTCTTGCTCCTTGGAAGAAAAGATATGAGCAACTTTGACAGCATATTTAAAAGCAGAAGAATTACTTTGCTGATGAGGGTCCATCTAGTCAAAGCCATGGTTTTTCCATTAGTCATGTATAGACGTGAGAGTTGAACTATAAAGAAAGGTGAGTGCTGAAGAATTGATGCTTTTCAACTGTGTTGTTGGAGAAGACTCTTGAGAGTCCCTCAGACTATAAGGAGATCAAATTAGTCAAACCTAAAGGATATCAGTCCTGACTATTCAATGGAAGGGCTGAAGCTGAAGCTGAAGCTGAAACTCCAGTATCTGACCACCTGACGTGAAGAATTGACTCATTGGGAAAGACCCTGATGCTGGGAAAGATCAAAGGTACAAGGGGAATGATGACAGAGGATGAGGTGGTTAGATGGCATCACTGACTATTGGACATGAGTTTCAGTATGCTCCAGGACTTGGTGATGTTCAGAGAAGCCTGGAGTGCTACAAGTCCTTGGGGTCGCAATGAGTGGGAAACAACTGAGAGACTGAACTGAACTGAACTGAAGTCAGCCACGTGCAAAACCCCTGGCCATCTCTGTGTGGTTCCTGGAAGGAAAGCCCAGGGAAAGGAAGCATGCCAAAGTAATGGGCACTGTGACCCTGTCCAACATGATGGGAGGACACAGAACACAGGTGCACATCACTCAGCTCTCCATGGGGAGAACTCCCAAACCCGCCCACCTCTTTACAGGTCACTTCTCCTCACAAGCAAATCCAAGGACTGTATAACCTTCCAGTGTAAGTCATTGAGGTCGAAGAGGACATTGACTTGATTGAAGAGCGAATGAAAGAAAGTGACCAGGACAAAAAAAGAGGGGTGGTTACAAATTCCATTATTCTGGATAAGTAGACCTGTAGTTCTGTATTTGTGCAAGTCTCCTTTAAGGTTGTGTGTGTGTGTGTGTGTGTGTGTGTGTGTGTGTGTGTGTGTGTGAGAGAGAGAGAGAGAGAGAGAGAGAGATCAGAACTGGCTGGGCTGGGAGATGGAAGAATGGACACCAAAAACGTGAAAGATCTTGTGTAAAGTTCTTAGTCCGTGGGGCAGCAGAAGCATGGAAGCCAGGGAAATGAGCTCAAGAATCTCACCAAGCAAGCAAGCTGTAAGGGGAATCAAGCTGCTGCACCCTGGATCCCTGCCAGAAAGGAAAAGCTGGAAGAAAGCAACTGGGGGTGGTCAGTGAGGATGCACAGAGCATGAAAAACAGAACGGGGTGGATTCCCAGGCACAGACGAGGCGGAGCCTACAGCCCTTGGACACCCAGCTACAGAGACCTTTCTGTCCTTCTCAAGTGCAGGAACATTCCCCAGCATGACCAGGCACATGAGCACACCTTGCCTTTTTTGTAAGCTTTGGGAGACAGACAGGCGCTGCAGCATAAGCAGCTGCTACCTGAAGAGTTTGCCAGTTTGAAACGTCATTCCTTGTATTCTTCACAGAACCCTTGGTTATTAGGACTATGCAAAGGATGGATTAGGTTGATTCTCTCACTGCTCCCAGCCACACGGTGCTGGGGAGACAGGATAGGGTGTGAAGTATTCTCATCTGGAGGCTAGATGAGAACAGAACAACTTGGAAAGGGCCTCTATGTAGAAAATGGGCAGACTTCAGTTCATCTAATACCAAAGAATCATGGCCCTTAATGCAGTGCTGTCCTTAATATCTCACTGACTGGCATTACAACAGGGTTCTGGGAGTTCCTTCATGCCAGCAAGAGCATGCTCTGTTTCTCCCTCTCTCCAAAGTGTGCCCAAGTCGCCTTAGTCCTGTTCAGTGTTCATGTCTATCATGAAAGGGATGGAAGGACGCCTGTCCCCTGCTGTGGTTCAGCAGACATTGCCTGTGTTCGCCTCTCAAGTTTGAGAAAGCATTCTTCAACTGTGTGGACTGACAAAGTCGCCTCTCCCTGGATACAACTCATACAGGAGAGGGCTTTGGCTTCACGCCAAGGTTAAGGGTCTTTTCCAAGTTCTGTTGTCCAGAGATTAACAGAGGGCAACAACACCAGTTAGAGAGACAGAGTCAAACAGACAAAAGCTCCTACCACACACACGGAAAGATGGGCAGGAAAACAGAAGCAGAGACAGACACAGAGAGAGCTCTGTGCCCTATGGCTCTGGTGCCCTGAGCAGTGGAGCTCAAATGTAGCAAACAGGTGGGTTTGTACCCGATCCACTGTCATCCAGACAGCATCTGACTCTCTGTCCAATGCAGGGCAACTCTCCAGCCACATTGACCCCCTGCCTTTCATTGGACACATTGGGAGAGCTCCCAGTGGTTAAAGGTCCTGTGGGACACAGTAATGTGCTTTTTCAATATGGAAGCAAGGAACTCTTGGTTCGGATTTCCGGAGGCCAAGTCAATGGCCGTTGGCACCCGGGAGGTGCCAGATACAAGGCAGGGAAAGTATGTGGACAGGCACATTCACTGGAGCAAAGGCAGCCACGTGTGCCTTTGCTCCTAAGGATCCCCTGGAGCAATTCCCTCTGGGCTAGGGGCGTGTCCCTGGAAGGTGCCTCCCACTACCTTCTCTGTGATTGGTCGAGATTTTGGCCCAGCAACCTGGGCGTGACTCACAACTCCAACAGTCTAGGGGGCCCGAGTGCCTGGGTGATTGGAGCTGGAATGCACACCATGCCCCAGGCCATTCCCCGCCATTTTCTTCAGTCTCAGAGCACCCCCAGAAAGATGAAGCTATCTCCAGAGGGTGACTGCAGCCTGTGGACAGGCTGGGCATGCCACCTGCCGTGTTGTCATGTCCAGCCCCTTAACTGATGCCCCAGCTTGGGGTCAAGGCCAGTGCCACATGGAGAGTGAGACACAGCCAGAAGAAGGCCGGAGCCATGGAGGACTGTGGACCTTTGTAGTTGTGATCCTGGGTTCGGGGGGCAGGGCCCCTGCAACCTGCCAGCACCGTGGGGTCATCAGGGATGTTGCAAGCACCAGGGGACGTTCCAGGTGAGGAGGTTGCTCTCTTCAGGGTGGAGGCGGTTTGGAAGTCATGGAAATGGAGCCGGAAGAATTGGCGGGGATTGTGCTGCTGCTGGTTCCAGCTGCTGGTGGTAGACATTATGTAGGAGATGGAGGTGGTGACTGACAAGGAGAAGGAGCAGATGTCCTCGTAGGTGTGTGAGGAGAAGCCAAAGGAGTAGAGCCAGGAGCATTCAAGGCCAGGAGCCCCGAGTGAATGGCCTGTGCTGGAGAGACTAGAGGTTCTGGCAGCCCTGCAGGTGAAGATGAGCTATCGGCATGAGACAGACCACAGGACCTGAGCTCCTATCAGGTGGCAGAACCGACACAGGAAGAAGGCTCACTTGGCTGGAAGGAGTGCCATCATCCAGGGCATCCCTGGCTTCTGGGCCAAAGCCATATCCTGACCTCCACTCCATGGGTTCGGTTTCTCAGGAGGAAGACATGGGGGGGGGCAGGAGGAAGGTTGAGGAAGAGGGCACAGGCAAGGTGAGGGGTCTGAGGGAAGAGGGGCTGGTGGAGTGGCAGTCTCCAAAGCACCTCGAGAGGAGAGCCTGGGCAGGGCCATCACAGCTGTAAGTGTCAGAGGCATGACTCTTGGTGCCTCTTTTACCCCTGCATCTGAAGAGCAGATGCACAGGAGTCTCCTGGCGGGGACACTATGTCAGGAGTTAGCAGTGACAGTAGGCCAGAGGAACATTCCCAGAGAGCTTTCATCGCAATTGTGGATAATCCCGGAAAGTAGTAGAGACAGCAGAAGGCTCACAACCCGTCCCGGTCAATCAGAGCCCCTGAAGATTTCCCCACGAGTGCAGTGCAGAAGCACGGGGGTGTCTACCCTTGTGGAGCTGGAAGGGACTGCTGTCCTTGTATGCTACGAGTGAAAGATGACTGCAGACACATCATTGCCACCCCTTTTGAAGACAGGTAGCAGATGAGAGACCCAGGGTTTTCTTGCTAAACACACACACAGACACACAAGTATACACACACACAACGTACACATTTGCCTGCAGACACGATGTGCCACAGAGACTGCCTTTCTGACATTCTAAACAGTCACATGGCACTACCCAGCAAACACAGGCCAGGCAGAAATCAGGAGCAGTCAGAAACACTCTCCCTAGGTGGATGCAGATAGCCTCAGATGCAGAAGACCACGGGGGACCAAGACTCATGAGCATGTCTCAAGGTATGGCAGGGGCTGGGGACAGCAGTGGGGTGGCTGGGCACGAAGGAGTGCCCAGAGCCCTTGCAAATGCCTGTGTCAGTGTCCTTGTTCTGCCCTGGACAAGCCCTGTTGCTCGTGGCACTCCCTTGCCCGGCATGTGACATGACTGGCTCCTTGACGTAGAGCAGCTTATGAACCACCCCCAGGTGTCCATCATTATCAGTAACCAAGACGAAGGCCTGGGTAACGACATGATGGACTGGAAGGTCAGTGAGGGAGACTCCCATTCCAGCACTCTTGCCTGGAAAATCCCATGGATGGAGGAGCCTGGTAGGCTGCAGTCCATGGGGTCAGGAAGAGTTGGACACAACTGAGCGACCTCACTTTCCCTTTTCACTTTCATGCATTGGAGAAGGAAATGGCCACCCAGTCCAGTGTTCTTCCCTGGAGAATCCCAGGGATGGTGGAGCCTGGTGGTCTGCCGTCTATGGGGTCGCACAGAGTCGGACACGACTGAAGCGATGTAGCAGCAGCAGCAGCAGCAGAGGGAGACTCAGAGGACCAGTGGGTAGGGGAGCTGCATGGAGAAGGATGAGGGGGAATCATATTATCCCTGTGCATGTGGTGTGAGCATTCGGAGAGGAGTAGCAGAAGCTGTTGATGCCTGCCTGGCAGGCAAGCTGAGGACCCTAGAAGCTTGCACCTTTTCCTTCTTCCTGGTCCTGAAATGTGCAGTTGAGCCATCCCTGGTCTCGCTGCAAGCTGATACTTTCCTTTTGTAACAACCGCTACTTGTGCAAGACAGTGATCATTAAGGAATACTACGTTGACATCACTGGCACAACTTAGCTCCCAGTGCAGTGTGAGTGGGTGGGGGAGGGAGTGCATGCTCCTTCTGCATGATCTGACCCTGTCTCCCCTGTATTCCTCCAGGATACAGGATTCCTCCAGGTTGCGTCGTTCGCCTCTAGGCCACTAACTCTGGAATAATGAAAGGCGAGCTCCCAGCCAATGGGCTGCACAGCAGCAGCCTTAACTTCCTCAACTGGCTGTCAGACCACAACTGCCCAGGATCAAACAGGATTGCTGAGGTGGAGTCTGTCTGGGCCTCTGCAGAATTGATGATTGCTATTAGAGTTCTTGGCTGCTCATGGGAGGGTTTGGGGCCTGGTCAGCCCAGTGCTGGCCTTGTTCGTGTTGCCAGCAGATCAGCGACAAAGACTTGTTGATCAGTCCCCTGCAGCACTACCCAGGTAGAAGGTTCTGAAACGAGAGGTAACTGAGAGAAACATGGGTTGTTAGGAGATCAGCAGCTGGGCCCTGAAGGCACAGCCGTGTAGAGGCCAGGACACTCCTTTCCCACATGGGGAATCTAAGGCTCATGCAGGCTGGATGTGGAGCCTTGGTTCGTGTCATGCACATAGACTGGATGATTGAGGACCTCATCCTCAAGTCATCCTCAAGTCACTTCGTGTCCAACTCACAAATGAAGCAGCTGTGCTTACAGCATGAGAGTCCTATGTGATTCTGATAGAGGCAGGGTTAATCAAGCTCCTTCATCAGAATCTTCCTTCCCTGGGCCCTGCCATCTACAGGCCTCCTGCTGCTCATTGAGTTTGAGATTCCCTGGGCCCTTCATCCCCACTCCTTCTCCTGGGAAGCCCCACCAATTACAACAGGCTTCTCTCTGGTGTCACATTGCACTTCTGTTCTGACTTTGGAGTCTTCTCTGTATTTCCACGCCCGCCGCTTGGCCTCTCACCACCAACACACAGTCAAAGCTGGAAATGGCTTTAGCCTGGCTGGTGATAATACTGAAGGGCTGGGGGAGGCAATAGACTGGGACCCCAAAAGGGCAGGACATGGAGCCTACTAACATCATCTCCCACATTGCTGGAGACAGGCGTCTTCAGCTACTGAAACACCTGTGTTCCCTGTTTTGTGTTTATGTCCCTGTATCTTGCACGAGTGTGTGTACACAGGCGTGCTTGTGTCGCCTGTGTTTGTGCATGTGTCTGGCCCGCTGAAGACACAGAGGTCAAGGTGACAGAACGTGAGAAGTGGAACAACCAGAAGAGGAGGCACGAGGCATCCACAGACTTGGGGAGACTGGTTGAAGTATTTCTGCAGTGCCCATTTCCAGGACAGAAGTGAGGAAAGGATGGCCAGTGACAACAGTCCTGCAAATACCAGCCAATCGCACAGACAGTATTTCCTGAACTTCTAGGACATTGTACTGCAGTTGGTCTAGTCTGGTATTCTGCCCTATCGTGGAGAAATAGAAGAATGCTTATGAATGTAATTTATAAAATCCAAATGTATTCTTTACATGTTGAAAAAGATACTGTATAACTTTATTAAAAATTAATACATACTCATAACAGAACATGTAAAGTTGCTAGAAAAATACAAGGAAAGAAAAAAGTCATCCATGGTATCATTTATCATTAGCTCAGAATTCTGAGTTCCTGGGATAGGGAGATGAAAAGATGAGGGTACACTTGTTTTTATAGTATAAAATTATCTTTTCTTCTATTTGAATACCAACATAGAACTTGATTCTGATAAGTGATTCTTGCTTTCTTTACTTATCTCTCCGCCTCTAATTTTACAAATACCTAGTTAATTAACCCCCTGTTTAGAGACTGTTTGCTTCAAGGTTTTCATGTTGTTGTTGTTGTTGGTTTTCCGTTTTTTCCTATGATTAAACAATATTGCACGTCGTGGCTATGGTAAATAGTGCTACAATGAACATTGGGGTGCATGCATTTTTTTTTAATTAAGGTTTTCTCCAGGAGAATGCCCAGGAGTAGGTCGTATGGTGATTATATTTTTAGTTTTTTAAGGAGCTGCTATAGTGTTCATCATAGTGTTGGTACCAATTTACATGCCCACCGACAGTGCAAGAGGGTTCCCTTTTCTCCACACCCTCTCCAAATTATTGCTGGTAGAATTTTTGATGAAGGCTATTTAGGCTGGTGTGAAGTAATACCTCATTGTAGTTTTGATTTGCATTTCTCTGGTAACTAGTGATGTTGAGCATATTTTCAAGTGTTTGTTTCCCATCTGTGTGTTTTTAGAAGAATGCCTATTTAGATCTGCCCATTTATTGACTGAGTTGTTTTTCTTTTTGTCATACTGGGCTACATGTGCTGTTTGTATATTTTGGCAAATAATGCCTTAATAACTAATGAGAACTATCTTCACACAGGTATCTGTCTTCAGTACTCTGTGGTGACCTAAATCGGAAGGGAATTAGGAGGAAAAAAAAAAAAAAAAACACTTACACACAGCTGACTTACGTTGCTGTAAAGCAGGAAGTAACACAACATAGTAAAGCAACTTACATACTGTAGGCTCCACTTGTAGAAAGTTCTAGATCAGGCAAAACTAACCTCTTCTGAGAGAACTGAGAACAGGGGTTGCATGGGGTAAGGGCAGTGTGGGGATGGGGCCCAAGAGATTTCCAAGGATGATGGGAAAATATATTGCAGGGAAGATCGATATATGATTTATATGACATATATACCATATGAGACATATATATATATATATCTTGGTGAAATTTTATAGATACTTCTGCAATGTAAATGCCAAACAAGTTCTTCTTAAGTAGCTCCATGTATTTATAAATCTACTAGATACTGTCAAATTGTCCTTCAGAAAGCTGCATCACTTTGTGCTTTCACAGCAATGCATGAACATTCATTTTCCAACCTCTGATCCTCAGTTTGGAGGAGATATTTGGTATCACTCAAAGCTTTCATTGAACTTTTGGCAATTTGCATTGTGAGAAATTGTATTCCATTATTGTTTTGGTTTGCATTGGAACTTCCCTGTTGGCTGAGAATGGTGAAAGCATCTGCCTACAGTGCAGGAGACTCAGGTTCGACCCCTGGGTTGGGAAGATCCCCTGGAGAAGGAAATGGCAACCCACTCCAGTATTCTTGCCTGGAAAATCCCTTGGACGGAGGAGCCTGGTAGACTACAGTCCATGGGGTTGCAAAGAGTCGGACACGACTAAGTGACTTCACTTCTTTGATTACAAATTAGGTTAAAGGTTTCCTCCTGCTTTTTGGTAATTTTTCTTATTTTCCTTCTAAGTACTTTGATTTTCTTTGTTTACTTCATGTTTGTCTTTTATTGGGTTTTTCACCATCTTTTCTTACTTTAACTTTTGAACTCTGCTTAAATTAGCTAAATGCACCCTTTGTCAGCTATCTACGAAATATTTCTCAGTTGTCATTTTATAATTCCTTGTTTATTATTCATTTACCCGTTGCAGAAACTTTTCTACAAAGTGCAAAATTTCCCTTTTTAGATACTGGACAAAGATCACTTAAACAATTTAAATAACTGAGAAAAATTCCAAGGACCTAAAGAGTGTAGGTTGAAAGTTTGTGGGGAGGGGTAGCAAGTCTCTTTGAGTTCACCTATGTGCCTTTCCACATGTACTTTTCAATAAACTACCATGAAATATATCTAGATATCTAGATAGATAGATAGATAGATATGTATAAAGAGAAAAAAATGAAGTAGAGGCGGGTAGCTCCATGATGGGCCAAGATGAAGCCAGGAGGGCTGGAGCTGCACCTGGGACTCCAAACAGAGGAGTCAGCCATAGTTGGGTCAGCCCTGTGAAGCCAGCAGGGACACGTCTCTAGAGCTGTGACTGGAGGACTCTGGGCGCCCCAGCAGTACTCAAAGCCAAGATCACCAGGAGGGGAGCACAAGCAGGACGATGATGCTGCACAGTAGGCCTGTCTCCCCTGGGCCACAGGAAAGGTGATGCTACTTTTACTATGGAAAATGTAGTCTGTGGATATTGGGAAAAGAACTTGGTCAGTGCACACAGTGTGAAAAAGTAAGGAAGAACCATGACTATCACCACAGTGCATATTCTAGCCCACTTCTCCCCATCATGTTTCAGCTCATATTTGTAAAGTTGGAATTACACTTCATGCGCATTTTGGTTTTCTCTGTACATTCCCAAAGATTTTATTATAAAAATTTCCAAACATTCAACAAAGTGGAAAATTTTTTCTAGCTAATACACAAAGACATCCCACCTTGATTCTACTGTAACCATTTTCCGTACTTCCTTTGTCATGCATCTATCCATTTTTCCATCCCTATATCCATCCATTAATCAATCTCACTCCTTGGTGCATTTTGTGGGAGATTGCAGACATCAGTATGTGTCTTTGTATTTCAGCAAGCCTACCATCAAGTAGTGAGCTGTATTTGTTTATAGCAGTTTTCTTTGAAATGTAAGCTTTACATACAGTGAAATATACCAATCTTTTTTTTCCCCAGACATGTTCTTTTTTAGTTGAAGATTAGTTGATTTACAATGTTGTGTTACTTTCTGCTTTACAGCCAAGTGATTCAGTCATACACATATATGTGCAATATGCATTCTGTGGGTGTGTGTGTATACATACAGATTCATTTATTTAATCCTTACACTGTGCCACGTATGGGTTTAGTTCACTGACCAGAGATTGAACCTGCATCCCCTCAGATGGAAATATGGAGTCTTCACCACTGGACTGTCAGGAAAGTCCCATATATATTCTTTTCCATTATGATTTATCATAGGATACTGAATATAGTTCTCTTTGCTCTACAGTAGGAACTTGTCCATCCATTCCATGTACTCCAGTATACAGCTCTTAGCCCCAGTCTCTTACTCCTTTCCGCCCCCAATTCTCTCTGCCTTAGAAGCCACAAGTCTGTTCTCTATGTCCATGAGTGTGTTTGTTTCATACGTATGTTCATTTGTGTCATATCTTCGATGCCACGTTTAAGTGATATTTTGTGTTTGTCTTTGTCTGACTCACTTCACTTAGTATGATCTTCCATTGGTCCATCCATGTTGCCTCAAATGGCCTTACTGTTGTAGCTGTACAGTTTCTTGCATCCTTTTTAAGCATACATAGAAGTATTCATCAGTGGTTATTTTGATGAATATATTATGAAAACGTGTTTAGTACACCACTCTTGGAATAATAGGTCCATTTTGAGGCTGTATTAGGGTTTTATATGAATGTATATGTCAGTCAGTTCAGTTCAGTCCTTTAGTCATGTCTGACTCTTTGCGGCCCCATGGACTGTTAACACGCCAGGCCTCCCTGTCCATCACCAACTCCCCAAGTCTACTCAAACTCAGGTTCATCGAGTGGGAGATGCCATCCAATCATTTCATCCTCTGTCGTCCCCTTCTCCTCCCACCTTCAAACTTTTCCAGCATTAGGAACTTTCCAGTGAGTCAGTTCTTCACATCAGTTGGAGAAAGTATTGGAGTTTCAGCTTCAACATCACTCCTTATGAATATTCAGGCTGATTACCTTCAGGATTGACTGGTTTGATCTCCTTTCAACCCAAGCACTCTCAACAGTTTGTGTGGGTATGAATAAAAAATTATTGTGCTTATGCTCCCCTCATGTGGAGAAATATAAGAATGCTTAAGAATGGAATTTATAAAATCCAGGTGTATTCTATCATATGTATATATGGTTATGCATACATATTTACTGTGCTTATGCTGTGCAATCTTGGACAAAAGGAAGAATGCTTATGAGTGTCATTTATAAACTGAAAAGTGATTCTTTACAGGTTGAAAAGGAAGGGAAGTGACTTGCTGACCTCATAAAGCATAAGGGTGTGGCCCCCTAGGGAGGCGTGTATATAGGGGTGCTCAGGGGCTCTGGAGGAGACAACTGCGAGTCTTCAAAATGGCAAACGACAGCTCCAAGTGGAGCAAGGGCAGGTGTGTTCAGTGCATTCTCCCAGCCTGAAGACAGGGGTTTCCGACTGGAAACTGTAAAACTCAGGAGAGCTACCTGAACACTGAGAAGAGAAGGTGGGATGGAAGTTTTCTGGTAGGCGGCCCAGAATTAAATGGTCTTCAATGTGGTTTAAGACCTCAAACACAGCCTAATTATCAAGGAGTGATTTAAGGCAAGATATTAAAAGACTAGATAATGGTGAAAGGTGAGAGAGAAGAGAAAGGGAAGCCTGAATACTGTGGCTGTGAACCAAGGTTTGGAGGAGACACACTACCCCTGCCATGTGACACATCAGTGTAGAGTCAGAGAGAGGAAGATGGCAGGTGAGTTTCATGGGCTCATAAGGGGCATTTAAAATGCCTCTTTTATCCCACCAAACCATCTAAATTTCTCCCCATCCTCCCCTAGAGGTGTCAGAATGGGCCTTTGTGATGTCAAGGCTCACCCAGGGTCACCATTGGTTGGAGAAGTGACTTGCTGACCTCATAATGTATAAGGGTGTTGCCCCCTGGGGAGGGACATATATAGGGGTGCTCAGGGGTCCCTCAAATTCCCCACCCCAAATCTCCCACACTCTCATCATCCCCCTCAAATTACCCCCCTCCCAAATCTCCTACACTCTCATAATCTATCAAATTCCCCCACCCCAAACCTCCCACCCCATCACCAGTTGTGGAAGTCTGTATTGAGGCTCTGACCTGAGCCCAACTCACTGCCAGGCCCAAGAGGCTGACCCTCCTCTCCCAGGACAGACACGTGAGCCCCTGGCTCAGCACCTGCAGCTTCCAGCTCCTGCAGCGTGAGGCGGTGGGCACACAGGGGCATTCCTGGGGTGGGGGTGAAAGTGCAGAGACACGGGCTGGAGCCACCTGCCGGGGGCGAGTCCTCTGCCCACCACCCCCTGTGGACATCCTTGGAAGCGGGGTGGGGAGAAGGAGATGGGTGGGAAGGAGACTCCATACAGCTCTGGGCCCTGAGAATGCACTTCCAGTAGCAAGTTGGACTGTGTACCTGCGTCAGGGGGCTGACCATGAGCAGTGTAAGGCTATGGCTTGACCGGGGCTGGCCAGGCTCTTTCCTCATCAGAGCATTGAGCCAGGACAAGGCAGGGTCAACATAGGCCATTAGAGGATGGGACCCGCAAGAGGGGAACGAGGGAGGCAAAAATGGTCTGAGCCAGGAACGGGAACACATCCTTTTGAGTTTAGCTTTGCTGGGAAGTGTCCCTTGACTCCTTTCCCCTGCCTGGGATCTCAGGGCCACCAGCTCTAAGTCAGGACACTTAGAGGCCGTCCAGAGGTCACAGGGTCTGTAGAGGTGAGAGCTGATGGATGAGGGGAGGGCCCTGGGCTCCTGGCAGGGGGAGTCCCAACTGGGACACAGGCCAAGCAGCGCAGGAAGTTGCCCTCGGGGCAGTGACAGCCCTCCTCGCAGCCGGCGGAGAAGTGGCCCACCAGCCCGGTGAAGTGGGCCCATGAGAAGAGGCACCCCTCACTGGGCAGGCACTCACGGTACACACCCCCAGCCAGGCAGCCTGCCTCTGAAGTGAAATCTCTAAGTTGTGTCCAACTCTTTGCGACCCCATGGACTGTAGCTCAAGTGGAGCCCAAGGCTCTTCCGTCCATGGAATTTTCAAGGCAAGAGTACTGGAGAGGGTTGCCATTTCCTTCTCCAGGGGATCTTTCTGACTCAGGGATCGAACTTGGGTGTCCCATATTGTGCGAAGATGCTTTACCAGCTGAACCCTGAATTAGCGCCCAGGCCACACCACCCTCACGGCCTGCTCTGCCCACCTCCTCTCACCCCAGTGCCCATCCCCTCCAGTGGCCCCCGGAGTCATGCAGACCACACCCTCCCTGGGCCAGACCCTAGGTCACGCCTGCTCCTACAGTCTCCCCTGCCCCACAAATCTGCCTGCTTCCTCCTCTGTTTGCCCACCACTGGCCTGGGTGAGGGGTGGCATGTGGCGGATTGGGTGGGAGAGGTCAAAAGGCAACCTGCGAGTCAGGGTTAAAGGCCAGGATGGGGATCAGGAGTGAAGTCAGAGTGCCCAGACAGGGCCTGGGCCGGTGCTCACCTCTGCAGACCTGGGTGCAGCAGGTGGGGCTCTGGTGGGCAGGCCCCGGGCAGCCGCTCCCGTCCGCCACAGGTGACGCTACATTCCTCCCAGGAGCCCCACACCCCCGGCCCGGGGCAGGCAAGTACCGCCTGGCACTGCAGGATGCCCACCTCACAGGTGCTGGGGATAAAGGCAGGGTTTCAGAAGACAGGGTCCTGCCTGCTTCCCCGGGGTCCCTCCTGCCCAGCTGGCAGCCCACGCCTCCCTGGTGCTCTTGGCTCACCAGTTGTCACACAGCCCCGCCATTACCTCTCCAGGCTCCAGGCTCTCCCAGGAGCTGAGCCCAGACCCCACGGAGCGACTCTGGTTCTCAGGGATCCCTGAGGGCACAGGAGCGGGGTGGGCTCTTCAGATGGCTCAGCCAATCACCAACCCTGCTCAGGGCTCTACCCCACTGTCTCCACCCACGGGGACCAGGGTCCTGGTTGGTGGAGGACACAGAAGCCCCAATGGGCACCAGCCCTGGGACACAGGAGTTGCCCATTCCCATCCTACAGTCCCAGGCTGGCCCCTGTGGGCAAAGTGGAAGGGGCCAGGCGGGAGGGCACTGCTGTGCTTGGGGGGCGGGTTGGGGGACACACTGACCCATGCCTCTGGGCTGGTACTGACAGTGGCACTGGGCCAGTGGGCGGGGTGGGGCACACAAAGGCCATCCTGGGACAGCTGGCCTGGGGGTCACCCACAGCTGGGCTGCTGGCAGGTTGTCGAGTCTGGCTGGCACACGACCTTGGGGAGACATGTCCTCGCAGGAGTGAAGGCAGGGCTGCCCATAGGGGAGAAGACAGTGGCTACCTGCAGAGTCTGCAGCAGGAGGGAAGCAGAGAAGGTAGGTTTGGGAGTGGGTCCATCCTGAGGCGGGGGGGGGGGGTGTCCCGAAATTTGAGTGACCAGCCCTCCTGTCATGCCCACCACCTGCTAGGACCTTCACTCGCCCAGTTCCACAGGGTTAGTGCCCTAAGGGCTCTCCCTCAAAGGAAGTGGCATGCATGTGTGTATGCAGGGGTGGGGGAGGGTCAGATGCAGGGGGTCAAAGCTCAGAGGTAGCATTTCCCTAGCCTTACAAGCCACCACCACCACCCACCATCTCCACAGAAGTCCTCACCTGTGCACTGAGTGGAATTGCCCTGGCAGGGTTGACTCTGCCTGTGGCCCCCAGGGCAGGGCCGGCCTCCCTCAGAGGTGGGAGGCCAGCTGCATGCTCGGCTGTGATGGGACTGCCCCAGGCATACATCACAGGGGGACCATGGCCCCCTTGGGCTCCAAGCTTCGTCCACTGTGGCAGGAATACAAAAGCACCCCTTTGCCTTGGGAAGCCCAAGAGGTTACAGCCCCCTGGGATTGAAGCCCCCCAGTGGGACATCTCACCTGGGCATTCGGGGTAGGGGGGCTGGCACAGGTCTCCCTCTGATGCTGGGCCCCTGCCTCCTCCGCCTGCCTGGGGCTTGGGCGCCCCCACCCCCCCCAATGCTGTGGTGCTGGACAGCTGGAGGCCCTGGAGCGGGTCCTCATCTGGGCCAAGCAGGGCTGGGAGCATGCTGTCCACTCCAACCATGGGCACCAGGCACCAGGCACTGTGGGGGTGAATGGTGAGCCCTGGGGTGCAGCCATCCCACCCCCAGTCCCAGCCCTCACTGCACCCCCAGACTGCTTCTCCTCACCTCGTTCTGAGCGTGGTACATATCTGGGCAAGGCAGGTCTGTGCAGGTGAGCTGGCCTAGGAACATCAGTGGGACTGAAAAGCTATGCACGTGAGGGTTTGGTGCCCTGGGACCCGCCGCCCAGCACCCTTCCCCTGTCTCTGCACCCAGACCTGATTATCCAGAAGGAGCAAAGCAGATGGAATGTGGGGAGTGAGGGGGTGTCCCCCCATGTGCCTGGGCGTGTAGTGGGTGCCGCAGGAGGCTGGGGGGTTCCTGAGGTCAGGCAGCACCCTCCGTGTCTCCCTACAGCGAGCCCATGCAGTGCACAATGCTGTACTCCACCAGGGGAGCACAGAGACCATCGAGGAGGTGGAGGCTAAGCAGGATGAGGAGGCACCTGAGTGGGCCCAGGAGGCCAAGTCCCCATAGGACCCCATGGAGGATGGTGACGTGGAGGCCCTGCCATCCTACAGCAAAGCCATCAGCTTTGAGCAGCTGTCCTTCAACTCCCAGGATGACTCGGCCGGCCAAACCCCCATGGAGGTCAGCCCAGATGACAGCCACTGGGACTGACTGGAGGCCAGCATCCTGCCACCCCTGACTCACCAGCTGACAGCCAGCCAGCTGCTGCTGAACAAGTAAGAGCCGTGGCCACAGCGATGGAGCTGGGAGTGACCCTTAGTGTCCACTGGGCTGCTGAAGGCAAAGACCACTTGGAAAAAGTCCCCCTCAAGACATTTAGAACCACATGTGTGCTCACACTCTCTCTGTAACATGATAGGAGGTTGACAGCACAGGATGCCTGGGGACCCAGGCAGCAGGGAGTGGAGGGCAGGGTCTCACCGTACGGAATCAGTGCCCAGGAGGAACTGAGGCTAGTATTCTGGCAGGATGTTCCAAGACAACGAGCTGGAGGAGACAGAGAAGGTGTACATGGGACAGCCGCACTTCCTGCTGCTCTTCTACGTACTGTACAACATGCTGGTTGCCCGCTCCTAGATGGTGTGCTACTTTGTCATCATCCTCGGCCACATGGTCTCCGCCTCCAAGATCAGCCTCGTGCTGCCCATCCTCATCTTCCTCTGGGCCATGCTGTTCATCCCCCGGCCCAGCAGACGCTTCTGGATGATAGCCGTCGTCTACAAGGAGGTAGGCTTCCCTCCAGTGGACCTGCCTGACCCCTGCTTCACATAAATAAATAGTTAGAGAGATCATCTTAGGTCAGCACATAATTATAACCAGCAGTTGTTGGCGCTGAGAAATCTAGTTGTCTTTTCACATCTCACAATTCATACAACATAGGAGCTAGTATCATTCTGTACAACAGGGATAAGGAACAGCCTTTATGAGATTAAATAATTGGTCCAAAGTGGGCTTCCATGGTGGCTCAGATGGTAAAGAATCTGCCTGCAATGCACGAGACCCAGGTTTGATCCCTGGCTCGGGAAGATTGCCTGGAGAAGAAAATGGCTACCCACTCCAATATTCTTGCCTGGAGAATCCCATGGACAGAGGAGACTGGAAGGCCACAGTCCATGGGGTTGCAAAGAGTCAGACACAACTGAGTGACTAACACTTTCACTTTCATTTTACCCAGCTGGGGAGTGGTGGGGGAGGCTTTTTGAGGTCCGGTGTCTGCTCTGTGATATTGACCAGCAAGACAGTAAGTGTGAGGCAGACTCAAGCATGGTGCCAGGGTCAGTGCATGGTCAGTGAGTGGACATTGGGTCAAACAATACAGTTAGCACTTGAAACACAGTTGGATGCAATTAACCCTGATGATGTAGACATTGGAGGACTGTTTCAACTTAGATCTCTACAAACATCTCTGTGTTTGCACCCTGAGCTGGCAAGGTTTTGTTTCATTTGCTTTTATTTCTTCTTGAGGAGAACTTCCAGTGAGCAATAAAATGCTGAGAAGAAAGAGAGCAGAATAAAGTGAAAATTGTCTATAGTGTCTGTGCAGTTTGCTCCTAAAGATTGTGAGCTAAAGCCATGCTTGTAGAATAAAGATCCTCCTGTTCACATTGGTCCTAGTCACCTCATTTAATAGCTGAATATTTGTATAAGCATCTAATTGAATCAACACAAACTAGCCCTTGCATGCAGCTAAGTCACTTCAGTCATGTCTGACTCTTTGCAACCTCATGGACTGTAACCCTTCAGGCTCCTCTGTCCATGGAATCCTCTAGGCAAGAATACTGAAGTGGGTTGTCAATCCCTTCTCCAGGGGAACTTCCCGACCCGGGGATCAAACCCACATCTCTTATACCTCCTGCATTTGCAGGTGGGTTCTTTACCACTGGTGTCACCTGGGAAGTCCAGAAACTAGCCCACTCCCTGACAATAGAAGAAGTCATTTGAGCCAAGTCAGGAGTAACCTCCATGGCCCCAGTGTGTCTGCAGTCACAGGACCTGGAGACGTGGTTCTGGCCTTGTCTTGAGGTTGATATCTGTGGAAGGAGAATTTGTTATTCCACATGCTGTGTGCATTCCCAGCACCAAAACTGAGACTTTTCCCCTTAATGTTTGTATCACTCTTCCTCATCTAGAACTATTCTTAAAGGGAGTCATTTCTTCTCATTTCTTGCATCTGTGCAGGTGGCCATTGTGGTCAAGTACTTCTTCCCATTTGGGCTCTTCCCCTGGAACAAGAATGTGGAACTGAACAAGAACAAGTTGTACCACCCACCCAACAGCATCAGGGTGGAGACGAAGAATGCCTACATGTTCTATGATCTAATCAAGCTTCTGGCACCTTCTTCCACTGCTCCATCCTGAAGGTACTGCCCGCCCATTACCCCTGGATATTCCCGAGAACCCTGAGCTAGGATCACGAGGGGCTGAGGGGCCACAGGCAGAGTCTATCTGTGTGCTCTTGTTTTCTTTGTTAACTGTTTTGTTCATGCCATTCGTTTTCTCAACACTGTGTACTCAATAATTGAGTTTGTGACCAATCGGGGGAGCTTTCCCCCTATTTCTACTCTGGGATGCATGCTTGCATGCTAAGTTGCTTTAGCCATGTCTGACACTTTTGCAACCCTGTGACCTATAACCTGCCAGGCTCCTCTGTCCATGGGATTCTCCAGGCAAGAATACTGGAGTGGGTTGCCATGCCCTCCTCCAGGGAATCTTCCTGACCCAAGGATTGAACCCACAACTCTTATGTCTCCTGTATTGGCAGACAGGTTCCTTACCACTAGCGCCACCTGCAAAGCACACCCTGGGATGAAGGCACCCTAATGATCCCACGTTTGTGGGGATTCCACAAAAGGTGTGTGGTTCTTATTGCTGTATTCACCAAGTCGTCCCTGAGTTGAAGACAGATCACTAGGGAGTTAGTATTTGGGGTCTCCTCTCCAGTTTGACCTTGGCCCACCCCCTTTTAGGAGCATTGCTTTTCTCATGTATTTTGGCTTTGAAACCACTGATTTAATGACAGACTGTCCAATCCATGGGCCTGGGGATGCCAGGCTGCACTCCCAGAGAGGCCACCTCTGAGAAAGCCATGCCTGCATTGCTCTGGGAAGATAGGTCTGCGGGTAACCTTTTCAGGATCTGTACCTCCTGTCATCCTGCTGAGCACCTGCAGGGTTTCTGATCTCAGACACTGTGAAACATAAGCTCTTGTGATATGCCACTCAACTCTACATGTTAGAGATTGTCACACAGCATGCTTTGGATGTAGTGATGTGCCTTTGGTCAGAATCTCACTTTACTTCCCTTTTTTTAACTGTGTCTCCTTGTATTGATATAGCATATCTTACATTCATTTTATCAAGTATTGTCTTTGTTAGTTCCTTTTCAGAACAAGCTTGGCCTAAGTTAAGGCACACACATGCCACATCCAGCACAGTGGTTGAGAAAGACCTGAAACAGGGGTGAGCACATAATGAAAAGACAGACACATATAATTTGGCAAGCGGGGAGTCAGGGGCCCCTCTTGCTCTCCATGACAGGAAGACAAAATGGCTCTTTTCAGCCCACAGTTTTATTGGCAGAAGTCACAGGAGATCATTAAGGAATAGCTACCCTGGGGAGTTTGATTAGCGAAGGCTCTGCCGTTGATCAGGAATATCTTATTTTGTTTCTATGGGGATGGATGCAGGGGTACACAGTGAAGTGGACCAGACAGCACGTCCCTACCCAAGAATGTCTATTTGGCATGCTTCCTGGGACAATCATGAGGACGCAGTTTGCCACACTCTCAAGTTATGGGGCAGGTTCTGGTCTCTGCTCCGCCAGGCTGCAACACACACATACATGCACACACACATACATGTAAATGTGTTCTCAACCTCTATCTTACTTGGTGGGCTGTTTCACACTGGCTTTTGTCTATGTGAACTATGACCAAGACCTTCACTTTGCCTACTGCCACCTTGCAAGCTGCCAGTCCCTAATCCTCCATTTGAGGGGGTCTTTCCTGAGTCATTGGGGTGTGATGAGTTTGAAATGCTACATATAGGTAGATAATAAGCTTTCTTAGGATCCCTGACCTTGCTTTGGTTTTCTAACTTTTTTTTTTTTTTGTAACTTCAGCTTTGTTTATGTATTGTTGCTTAGTTGCTAAGTCATGTCCAACTCGTTGTGATCCCATGGATTACAGCATACTAAGCTCCCATGTCTTTCACTATCTCCTGGAGTTTGCTTAGATTCATGTCCATTGAATCAAAGATGCCATCAAAATATCTCATCTGTCACCTTCTTCTCTTGCCCTCATCTTTCCCAGCATCAGGATATTTTCTAATGAGTCAGCTGTTCCCATCAGGTGGACAAAGTATTTGAGTTTCAGCTTCAGCATCAATCCTTCTGATGAATATTCAGAGTTGATTTCCTTTAGGATTGACTGGTTTGATCTCCTTGCTGTCCAAGGAACACTCAAGAGTCTTTTCCAGCAACACAGTTTGAAAATGTCAGTTCTTTGATACTCAGCCTTCTTAATGGTCCAACTCTCACGTCCATACGTGACTACTGGAAAACCATAGCTTTAACTAAAGGACACTTTGTTAATTTATAATTGGTCAGTGAAATTGTAAGCTGTCAGAAGTCTACACATGGTGATTTGATGAGCGTATATATGGTGAAAGGACCCCAGTCAGGTTAGTCAACACATCCACCACTTCCTCACCTGACTGTTGGTCGGTGTTTGGTGGGAACACTTAGGTTGTGCTCTCCTAGCAGTCTCCACTGTCCATCAGGGTCGTTGGCTGCAGTCGCCCTGTTTGACATGTGGTTTCCTATCCAGAGGGACACATCCTGGTGGCTAGGGTGTCACAGGACCAAGTCCCAGCTTCTGGCTGGACAGCTGGCTGAGCTGTCCCGCCCCTGCCTCCTCAGTGTCGTGGCCTCTGGGACAAAGACGACATCATGGACAGTTACTCAGGAAAGGTGGAGTTGGGTGATGAGCTGTCCCTTGACCAGGGCAGGAGGGCCTCCTCCGACTTGCTCAAGTCCATCAACCTGGCTCGTCTATGGAGTCGGTGCACGTGACCTTCCCTAAGCATCAGGCCACTGTCCAGGGAAGCGCTCCAGCAGCAGCTCCCAGACATCACAGGGGTCCAGCTTTTCCTCAAATAGGTCTAAGAGAGGTATTGCCGAGTGGTGTCACTGCAAGGACTCCTGAGTGGAGTCATCCCCTGGTGCCAGAGGGTCAGCGGCAAGAGAGCTGGGTGCTGTTGAGGTGGAAGATACTGTGATGTGAAATGAATGTACTTTGTAACTAGACACAATAAGTTCAAATCCTGGCTGAGCTGTGGGTGCTCACGCCCCTGTCCAGGGTGTCTCTCTGAATTACCCAACCCCCACACGGGACAAGTATTTCAGGTTTTGGTGAAAAGTGGCCAGCACACTGCCTCGTACCTCTTGTCAGACACAGTGTAGTTGTCAATCATACCCAGAGATTCTGCCGGTGTGCCCAGAGTGAGGTATATCACGATTTATTTTGAAAGTACACTTAGATTTAATCAATAGGAACTTTAAGCCAAACCACCTGGTTATCTCCTACGCTAGTTACTAATTTCTTACTAAACAGCCAGAGACAGGAAAGTACACGTGTGTTATGGTTGCCCTTCTTGGGGTAACTGCAATTTCATGTTGACAACACTCCTGTCTGAAGCTCTCCAGACCCTCTGTATTCATCTGAAGAAGATAGTTTTCTACCACTGGCAGGCCATCTCATATTGGTTTTACAGCTAGAGAAATTTGGCCCTGAAAAAAGGCATGGTCCTGGACCCAGACTAGAAAACCCACGACCAAAACCTAGGATCCCATTGAGCAGGAATAAATCTGCTCCCCAGTCTAATTCTTCCTGGGACAGAGGTCCCACAGCCACCCGGGAAGGAGCCATCAGTGGATGTGAAAACCTATGGATGCCTTTGGCTACAGAAGCAGAGTGGGGACTGCAGACCCCAAGTTCTCCATCACTGTTCTTACAGGCATCTGAGCATCTCGCCCTTTAACCAGCCTCCAGCTGTCCCTCTGCCATGGGGGTGGCAGGTTTCTACAATAATTATGGCAACAAGTTCACAACTCACAATGCATCTCAGTTCCTTCTTGCCTCCAAGCAGCACAAGTAACAGGAACAGCAGCCAGAAAGGAAGCAGTGTTGGGAGCATCAAGCAGAAGAACAGATGGAAAATTTACATAGAGAAGCTGCAAGAACACTTGATCAAAACAAAAGCATTTTTCATAAAGAGGTGAGACTTTACTTATTATTGCCAAAATATAGGAGGAGGAGGAGGAGGAGGAGGAGGTGGTGGTGGAGGAGGAGGAGGTGGGACGAGGAGGAAGGAGGAGGAAGGGGAGGAGGAGGTGGTGGAGGTGGAGGACCCCTGAAGGAAGTGGTTGCTGCTGCAATACCCAGGCTTCCCCAGAGCTCTCTGGGTGACTGCCCCTCTCCCACTGCCATGGCTGCCACTCTGGGGAGTCCATCTAAAGACCACGGTCTCAGCAGGCAAGATGAAGTGCCAAGCACCTAATGTGACCAGGAAGATGCCAGATCCTGGCTCCGAGATGCACTACAGGTGAAGAAGAATGAGCTGGTGCAATTCCTGCTCATGAGGTGTCTTGCAGGCAGCAACTTGCCAAGGAGCCAATCACAGAGGCAGAAGTGCTGAATAGTGTGCTCAAAGATTACCAGGACCATTTCCTGGTGGTCCTTGGTCAAACCTCACAGTACCTGCAGTTGGTCTTTGGCTTGGAGGTGAAAGAGGTGGACCCCAGTGACCATACCTATATCCTGGTCCCCTCCCTGGGCCTCACCCTCAATGAGATGCTGAGGGCTGGGCAGAGGTTGCCCAAGGCCAGCCTCCTGGTGGTGATCCTGTGCCTGATCACTGTGGAGGATGACCACGCCCCTGAGGAGGAGATCTGGGCAGCACTCAGCATGATGGGGGTGTGTCCTCGTAGGAACACTTCACCTATGGGGAGCCCAGGGAGCTGCTGACCCAAGTGTGGGTACAGGAGGGGTACCTGGTATATCAGCTGGTACCTGAGAGTGACTCTGCTCGCTACAAGTTCCTGTGGGGTCCCCAGGCCTATGCGGAGACCAGCAAGCTTAAAGTCCTGGAGTATTTGGACAGAGTCAGTTGAAAGGGTCCCAGCTCCTTCCACCCCTTCTGCAGAGGCTGCAAGGGAGGACGGGGGAGGGCTCTGAGCCAGAGCAGCAGCCAGGATCCTTCCAGGCCCATGTCCAACAGATTTTCTTGGGGACAGGAAAGGAGGCTGATCCTTCCCTCTGTGATTGAGGAGGGAACAGTCAGCCTTCTCAGCAGTGAGGGTCCAGGCCTATTGGGGGAACCCGGTGTGTGGCATCTTTGTGGTCCTGTTCTCTACAATGACATGGAGACTCATCTCTGTTTCTTTAGGAATTTTTCAAATTTTCCTTTTTAGAGAAGACAGTGCATTCCAGTATCTAACTATATCAATGACGTTGATCACACTTTGTATTCAACCAGCTCAAGATGAAGACTTTTCCTGTTCTGTAAAAGAGATTAAGAACACTTTCATTTTATTCCATGGTCCTGCACAAGATGACATGGAATTAGAATTAGAATGATTTTGGAAATGTGAATTTATTTAGCAGTGATATAGTTGGTGGAAAATTAGAAAATAAAAAGTGATAGTAGTGAATTATTGCTTCTTAAACTTTTTGTGCGTCATTTTGTACAGCTAAGTGATCTCGGTTTATATGGATTTTCCTGGGTTATCAAAGGAAGTAGCAATTCATCCCTTCCTCACTGGCTCATTTATTGCAAAGACCTTTTTGGGGCCTCTGCTCCGTGAAAGGCCCTGTATTAGCAGTGGGGACACTGGGAGAAGCAGGACCCACCCACACCTAGAGTGATGGTCTACGAGCCACAGTCATATGAGGTGCATCATGGGAGTGAGGGGAAATGGGACATTGCTGTAAGGTGGCAAGAGAGATCTCTTTCTGGGGTAGCATGGAAGGGATCCTGGCTCTTGTCACTTTGCTGCTGACCACAAGGATGGCGTAGGTGTTTTCTCCCCATTATCTGCTAGGAATCCTGAAGAACTCCCATCACACTCCCTTGAAGTGATGCCCAGAAATCCATGGACCGACCCTCTCTTTCCTGGCCCTGGGGATCCAGAACTCAAGGTGTTAACTAGCTTTTAATTATCTTCATTGTAATTGGGCACTGTAATCAAAGACTCAACATTTATTGGTGCTGCAATGACGAAAAGTAAGGGTGATGGAAGACCAGCTGGGACACATGCTTTTATTTCCTTGGGTCCTGCTGGAACACTCCTCCACACCCAAATTTCACAGGTCCTCTAACTGGAAATGGGCCTTTCTGGGTAGCCCATACAATGAAGAATGTGCTTGCATTTTTGGAGACCTGGGTTCAATCCCTGGGTCAGGAAGATCCCCCTGGAGAAGGGCATGGCAATCCACTCCACTATTCTTGCCTGGAGAATTCCATGGCCAGAGGAGCCTGGCAAGCTACAGTCAATGAAGTTGCAGAATCAGACATGACTAAGTGATTAACACTATGGTCCACTATGGTCTAAGTAGAAAAGTTTCTTAGTTTTATTTAAGAAACATCCTGTTTGGCTAATTAGGAATTCCACATCCTATTGAGGTGCATATTCTCTAACCCACCCTGGACCACAAAGGAGCCAACCCAATCCAGTGGAGAATGGAGGAGTGTCTGGGGGAAACAGTGTGAGAAATTCCTGCCCCGCCTTCACAGGGCCAACAGTCACCAGGCCCTTCAAGCTCTGTCTCATCACTCACATGCATCCTGTAGCCCAACACACAGGGCTCCTCACACCCACTCGCATCACAGATGGAGACCTGAGGCAATGGGGCTTGGGCATCTTCCCAAGACCACGTGTGTGCTAGTGAGGGCCAGGGTGGGCTCAGAGCTCTGGTCTCAATTTCCCTGGAGCCCCTGCCCTTCCCGCCCACCCCAGGCCACAGCCTGACCTTCCAACTTCTCACACCTTCCTCTTCTTAGTGCTACACGATGCCTCTGAGGTGACAAAAAGCAGGCCCACAGAAGGAAGGGGACAAGGAGAATCAGAAGCACCATGGGGCTGCTCTGTGGTTTGCTGAGAACTGACTCTGCTGGGGGCCGGCATCCTTGTCCAGTCCAAACACCTGTGTGAGGGCAGCACCCTGTCCCTGCTGCTGCCATTGGGCCTCCTGCCCAGTGGAACCTGCCAGGCTGACCAGCTTCTCACCGAGCAGGAGGGAGGGAGATCCTGACTGTATGGTTCCAGTGCCCACTGGGATAAGGCCCTACAGGAGTCTCCTCTGATACAAAAGGGAAGGGAACACAGGTGGACCCCCAAGGCTCCAGGTCTCTGCAGCCGCAGCAAGGGAGGGGAGCAGGTGGAGGGACTTTGGTCTGGGGACATTGACATGCTGACGCCAAGCACAGGGGCAGGAGAGTGAGGGTGAGAAAAGCAGGTCTTGGATGCCATGAGAGCTTGTGTGTGCACAACACAAGTGTCCCAAGCCACGGCTGATAAAGACCCCCTTGGTGACACACAAACCCACTTCCAGGACCTGGGTGCTTCCTGGAGAAGGGGGACCAGAAAAAGCAGCTCCCTCAGGGCCCAGGGCATGAGGAGGGGCCCCAAGCATGAAAGGGAGCAAGAAAGCCCACCTAGCCAGGCTGCCCACAGATGCCATGACCTTCCGTCCCCTTCTGAGGAGCCACCAGGGGCCCCTACCAATGTTTACAGCCTCCAGAGTCATGTCCCAGTCAGATGAACTGACCAGATGCAAAGACTTGTCAACCTGCTTAGAAGCAGAAAGGCCACAGAGAAGCCCAAGTCGAAACCTGGAGCTCATCCAGGCCACCAGTCCTTAGGCAGAAAGGCCCCTGGGAGAGCTTCTTCCACACCCTCTTAGATCTCCCCTTTCAGACACCAGGGACTGGCCCTCACACAGGGCAAATGACCTTGCTACTGGCAGAGGTGGGAGACAGTGCCCTGGGGCCTTGGAATACGGGCCTTTCCAAGGTGCCAGTCTGTACCCTACACAGTGATTTTTCAAGAACTGTGGCCCACACCCAGCCTCTCATCCTTTTTCAAATACAGGTAGACTGGGGCTTCCTTTGGTCACATATAGCTCAACAAGTCAGGCATGTCCCTGGGAGTGAGTGTGTGTAAAGCAGGGCCCTTGAAAAACACCTAACCCATGAGCCAACAAAATCATTTGATGGACCTGTCATCTGGGTAACTGAGAACAGGTCCACAGTGGTGGTGGGAACAGGGGCAGGGGCAGGGAAGATCAGAACTGGCCTCGAAGAGGACCAGTGAAGTGCCTGTTTTCAACAGAACAGGCTGTACCTTGAGCCTCCAGTCAAGTACTTCAAAGGTTAGTTATCCAAATAGACTCAAGTTGGACGTGGGCAGCCAGGACTGCAGGTAGCAGAAGCCCAAGCACCCCACTGACAAAAGGAAACAGGGCTTTCAAAGCAGCCTCCAAGGAGTCTGAATCCGAGGCTCTGGGGAGGGGAAAAGCACATGCAGGTGTTCCCAAAGTGAACGCTCTAGGGCCACCAGAGTGGTGTTTATGGAAAAATTGGAAACTGAAGGCAACAGCATGTGATGTGAAGTGGGATGATGCCTGGGGGTGGGCAGAATGCGGGAGGCTGTAAGCTCAGTGGAGCACCTGGCTTTGTCCTCCCACATGACATCCTGGGGAATCTATGTCTCAGGTGCTTGGGAACAGTCAAGTGGAATATGTCACTCCACTGTGCTCAACCAGAGCCTTCCTGTGGGGAGAGCTTGACCTGCGGGGCGGTGGGGGCAGGACAACAGGAATCTGACTTTGGGGCCAACTGAATGGGACCAACCAGCCAGCAGGACCAGCCAGAAGACAACAAAGCCAGAAGGGGAAAAGGATGGGAGGGGGGCATCCACTCAGGCAGAGCTAATCAGTCCACTAAGGACCCCATCTTCTGGGAGGGACAGTCACCAGGGGCCCATCTGACCCCTGGGATCTCTCTTGGTGGTAGCAGACCTAGGACTTGCCAGGGCCTTGACCTTCAGCAGAATCCAGCCACAAGCCTGCATGTTGCTAGTGAGGGGAGTGGAGACAGGGGAACATTTGACAACCCATCCAGGGCCTGGCCCCCAGAAACAAGGCAACTGGCAGCAGATGGGAGCCTTTGTAGGCAACCTGAAACCTACACTTCTGTGCTTTCAGACAAGAGACAAGCTGGGGATCCCATCTCTGTCCCCAGACTGCCTCCCCCACACTGGGCCAAGGCTGCCTCTCCACATCACCTCTGTGACATAATGAAACAATTAAGGAAGCTGACCACTTAATTGGCTGCCTGTCCCATGACCCAGATTCTAGACTCTCCAGAGAGCTTTTTTGGGGCACCCCAACCCTGGTCTGAGGCCCTTCTGCCCTGAGCATTCAATGCTTGGGTAGAGAATGCTCCTGAGCTAAACTGGCTCCATGGCTAGTCAGAGTAGTCAGGAGGCATGGGCAGCCCTTCTGGCCTCATCAACTGACAGGGAGCCCACAGCAGGGGACCCCCATGATTACTCCCCGGTTCCAAACGTGGATTCAAGGGAGGCTTTGGAGAAGCAGGGTGACCAACCTGAGAGCCCACACCCGGGCTCCCAAGTATACTTGACCCCACAGGGCCCCAACCCAGAAATGGTCAACAAGGAAGATAACAACACCATCCTTGGGCTGTCCTTCCCCAGGAAGCTCTGGATGATCATGGAAGATGCAGCCTTCACCTCTGTGCACTGCAGTGACAAGGGAGACACTGTGGTCACTGAGGCAAATCTCTTCCAGACGGCGGTCCTCCAGCTCAGGGGCACAGACCAGATCTTCAAGACAGACAGCATCAAGAGATTCATCCGTGAAATGAACCAGTATGGGTTCAGTAAAATCTGCCCTTCGAGGTGCTCTGCAGGGAAGAAGAAGCTGATGGTAAGGTAGAAAGCCCTCCTGGGGAGACTAGACTAGATGAGCTGAGTGCTGGACAGGTTTCATTTCCCAGAAGAACATTGTTATCATGAGAGGGTAGTTAAGGAGAGGAGGAAGCAGGGTCTGTCATATTCCACCACCCCCCTTAGACAGGATCCACAGGGGTGACTCCAGACCCTGCAGGGCCACTTGATGCTAGAGACGACCAGTAACACCTTAAGTGAGGCTGGCCCCAGGGGAGCTCTAGGGACTAGTGTGCTAGGACCTCATAACCTGCCAGAAATGAAGAGACCTTTTCTCCATACTTAGGCATGGCCAGGATGGTGGTAGGGAGGAGGGTGGTGAGGAAGGCTCTTCTCGCCCTTGCTGTCTAAAGTAATTCATTTCCTTTCAGATCTATCACAACTTCAACTTTCAGAGAGACAAGCCTCTCCTCCTGCAGAACATCCAGAGGAAAGGTGACCCTCAGCCCACCACCAGCACAACCACCCCAAAGAGAAAGAAGCGAGCGGTGGAGACCAGATGCTCTCCTCGATTCCATCATGAGTTCACCCAAGAGACAGACAAGAACACCCAGAATGGAACCCCAGAAACCCCCAGCCTGCACTCATTTCTGTTCTCTGGCCTTTGATCTGTGTGCAATCAAGCCAGGTGGGCCAGGGGAAACCATCTCCCCAGTGAGCAGGGTGGCCCCAGTGACGAGGGCATGTCCAGCAATGCCATGTCTGTACCCCTGGCTACTGCTGGAAGGGAGGGAGCAGGGGAACTGACCGACAGCCCCCCGGAGTACCCAAGTTACAATTTGGTGATGGCTGTGTACAAGACCTTTTACTCCACCATGATGGCAGCCCTTTCAGTCATGGCCCCAGATGAGGCCTCTGAGGCGGAGGAGTAGCAGGGAGAGTCCTCAGATTACAAGGGTGCCCTCCGTGAGCAACTCAAGCACAAACAAAATTCCTGAGCTTCCAGATCCCTAGGGACACTCAAAATCACTCTCTTGTAATAAAAAAATCAATTTATGTTCTAATAAATTAAAGTGAAACTCTGTGGGAGTAAAGTATCAAACGAGAACTGCAAGTCTGTGTTCTTTATATTTGTCCATGTGATTCACACTGCACAGGATGAGCCCAATGAGGCTGTAAGCACATGCCCCAGGCAGGCTTCAGTCTGGTCCCCATTGTCCCTTTTTTCTGAAGCAGCAACATTTCACATGCTCAGCCAAGAGTGTGGTTGCTGAGTTGAGTGCAGAGGCCAGCACAGGATGGGCTTGTTCTTGGACCTTGGTTCCTGACAGTGGGGGTGTCACTTTCCATGAGTCATGCATCCTGAAGCGGAAGGTGCTCCTCAAGGATCCCCCGATGATACCACAAATTTCTGATCAGCAGCTGAGCATCTCCAACTCTCGATCCATGGCCCACCCTAAGATGCTCAGCAGAAAATAGGGTCATTCTCCCCACCCGCCAAGAGCCTTGTAAACGCATGACCCCAAACCCAAAGATAAGTACAAGGTTCCCACAAGGTGAACACCAGCCCTTCTTGCTCTGCCCTCACAGCTACATTGACGAGCCTATGTTTAGATGTGATGCGTACAGGCAGCGTGTCCAACATGCAGGCCTTGTCTTGGCTCACAAGACAGTTTACAGCAGGGCAAGGGTCACCTGCAAGGACACACTGTGGCCTGTTTCTGGCCCTGTGGGCCTCTCTACCAGCCCGAGGCCTCGCTGTCTGCTTATTCTCAGCCTGCCCCCAGCCTCCCCTCATTACTCCCTGGGCACTGTTTGGGCCAGAACAGAGAGGGGAAAACACTAACCGATTTCCTAACAACACGTTTCTCTCAACCACCCAGATCCAGCAGAGCCAAAGTTAGTGGCAACGCTAGCATTCTGCAAAGGTCAAAGGCCCAGAAATTCTCACTGAGTCCAGAGCAGCACCGCATGAGGGGAGTCCCTGCCCCGGGCCCCACACCAAGTGGGCACCACTTGATTCAATCAGAACCAGATGTGCATGTCCAGGGTGGGGTGGTAACTCAGGGTGTCACCATGTGCTGATCTCTCAGTCACCTCCCTTTTGAGAGCCCAGTCTGGACAGGACTCCTGCCCAAAGGGGTTCAGGTGCTAGGGGATGTCCACCTGGAAGATGTCCCTCCCACCCCTCCCTGGCAAGGCCTGCAACAGCCAGCGGGATTTGGCGAGCACAGTCATTTACTTCTGTCGCAGGTCGGGTAGCAGGGCTTGAATCTCCAGCTCTTCCACCTCATCGGGACCTAGGTTTTCTGGGCATAGCAAAGTGTCCCCAGTGTCCGCAAGACTGTGCAAAGACAGGAGACAGAAAGAGAACAAGGTCATTCAAAGCCGTGCCTCCTAGAGACGAAGACCGTATCATGGAGGGGACGCGAGGTGAATTGGGTCCTCTGGCTGAGCAATTCAGACTGGCTCACCTTGGCAAAGGGAATTCAGGGCAAGACCAAGCGAGGGAGGGAGCAAAATGAAACGGAGAGGCCTGGTGCTCCAGGAACCCACCAGGCCATGGGGAGCTCTCAGTCTGCCCACTGAAGGCTGCAGGGACAGAGCAGGAGGGCCCCGGTGGGGAGCCTGTGAACATCAGGTCCCCAAAAGTTTTGCCAGCAGACAGGTGTTGCTGTGGGGCCTCACCGCTGGGGAGTCAGGGGACTTGCTAAGGCCCGGCCGCAGGCAGTGGGGGTGGAACTGCCTGGGTTCCCAGGCTGGGTGCTGTGCTGCCTCTCATGGTCTCTGCTGGGCACACACACGTGGGGACACACACACACACATGTGGGGACACACACACACATGGGGACACACACACACATGGGGACACACACACACACACACGTGGGGACACACACACACATACGTGGGGACACACACACACGTGGGGACACACACACGTGGGGACACACACAAGTGGGGACACACACACATGGGGACACACATACACACGTGGGGACACACACACATGTGGCACACACACACACGTGGGGACACACACACACACATGTGGCGACACACACACACACATACACACACACAGAGGCAAGTGCCACGTACAGACCTGGATGTGCCTCTGCCTAAGAGCACAAATGGGGACTGAGGCCCAGAGTGGTGGTCAGGGAACCCAGCCACCGTCTCCCAGCCCAGGCACCCTCTCTGTCCCTCTGAAGAACCCTCAGTCCCCCCTACACCTCACCAACTGGTTTAACAGAAAACAAATGATCACAACCTGGTTGAGATCCAGGGCAGCACCGCAGCCAGGCAGTGCAGGGCCGGGCATCACTTGCCCACAATCACTGTGCAGCCAAACTTGTCCCCATCCCACAGCAAGGCCTGGATCTGGGCGGGGCTCATCCCCAACCTCTTCTTCAGCAGCTCCCACCAGGCCACATACTCCCAGTCCCCGGTGCACCATGTGGACAGCCAGGGTACAGTGCTGGGTCTACATAGCATGGGCCACCATTGTATCTCCAGGGTCTTGACACTCTTTAAGACGAAACCTGCAAAATGCTGTCAGAAGGACAGACAGCTAAACTTCATCTCCCAGGGCTCCCAGGGCTCCCAGGGCTCCCAGGGTTCCCAGGGCCTCTTGTTGCTGCAGATATACAGAACCACAAAGGTCTGGAGCTTGATACAGCAGTCTCCAAGCTCACAGCCCTGGGCTGGACCTCAGCCCTATGAACCTGAGGTTCCTCCAAGCCTGCTGACACAAAATGGGGGATGGTGGTCAGAGAGGGCTGACTCCTTCCATCTGTCTCCACATGGTCTGCTGACAGGTGGATGGTGACCCAGAGGACACATCCACCACATGGAGACGGTGGGGAGGTCAGGAAGGAGGACGAGACAGCAGGAGAGAGGCACGTGGTGAGTTCCAAGACAGAGGGCCCCAAAACACTGGGAGCATTGAGGAGGGAGGGCAAGCCCCTGGCTTCACAGCCCATAGGCTGGGCTCTGGTCCTCTTGCAGCACAGACAGGCACTGTCCTGGGCTTGACTTCCCCCACCCAGGCCACCACCCCACCCCTCGGCTCCTGGCCCCATCCCTGCCCATGCTCTGCAGATCCCCCATCTCAGCCCAGGGCTACTGAGGACAGTTCCATGCTAACCAATCAGGCCTTGGCCCTGGGGCTGCCCTGGACCTCAGACGGCCCTGCCAGGTGTCTTCCCCATGCCTTTGGGAGCCACCTTCCTCCAAACCCTTCACACACCCTGGCCTCCACTGCCAGCTGATGCCAAGCTCTCGCCCAGAACCTCGAGAAAGAACAAAGGAGTGCAGGGACTACTGGGACGGGCACACTCTGTGTCATCACCAGGGCCTGGGACAGCACCACACAGGGGTCACAGAATTCAAATCTCAAATAATCTGCTAGGTTACTATCATCTCATTCCATGGCTGGGGAGATGCTGAGAGATAGAAAGATAGCCCATGACTGCAGGGGGCCTGACCACACCTCCAATCTCCCTTCTTTTCTTTTACCTGGAGAGGAGTCCTTGTTTACTGGAGGGGGTTGGAGTCAGAGAAGCAGAGCCACAGGCCTGAACCCCAGCATGGTCTCAGCACCTCCAAGGGAGCCTCTGTTTCCACATGGCTGTGAGGACGAGGACAAGGTCCCAGAGGAACCCAGCCCAGGGCCACCCAAGCCTTTCCTTCACTGAACACAGCAGAGCCACAGTTATCACAGGTCCATGAGGTCCCATGAGTTCTGGTTCCTACCCTGGTGGCCTGCTCTCCTCACCTCTGGATTCACCACCAGTAGCCATGAAGGTCATCCTTCCATACTTGTAACATTCCAGTGTCTTCCTCCCTCAAAGCCTTTGTAGGGTATGAGGAGAAACATCATGCCCCTCAGAGTCAGGTGCTGGAATCTCAATTGCAAGTACCTCAGTGTGACACTACAGACAAAGGAAAGGTCTTCACAGAGCTGATGGAGGTCACCTGAGCCCATTATGATGGACCCTCTTCTTACAGGATGCCTGGCCCCATATGAAGGACACATTTACAGACAGACAGGCAGGCACACAGGAGAACTCCTGGTGAAGAGGAAGGCAGAGCTCTCCAAGCCCAGACGCACCCACCACGGCCAGCAATGACCTGGAAGTGAGGTGGTAGAGATGGGACAGACTCTCCCCACAGCTCTCATGAGAGCCAAAGTCAGCTGACACCTCAACCTTGGCTCCTAGCCTCCTGAACCAACACAGTTCACAGGTTGAGCCACCCAGCCTGTGTGACCCTGACACAAAAGTCGTTCTCCAAAGAAGACCCTTTATCCAAAGAGGACACAGATGGCCAAGAGGCACTTGAAAAGATGCTCAACATTCTTAATTACTAGACAAATTCAAATCAAAACTCCAATGAAGTATCACCTTATACTTGTCAGAAAGGCCATCATCAATAAAACCTATGAAGAATAAATACTGGAGAGTGTGCAGAGAAGAGGGAACACTGGTACACTGTTGGTGGAAACATAAATCGGAACAGTCAATATGAAGAACAGTATGGAGGATCATTAAGCAACAACAAACAGAACTACCATATGATCTAGCAATCCCATTCCTGACTATATACCTGGAAAAGGCAAAAACTCTAATATGAAAAGATACATGCACCCCAATATTCATTGCAACACTATCTAAAACAGTCAAGATATGGAAACATCCTAAATGTCCATCAACAGATGACTGGATAAAGAAGATGTGGTACACACACACACACCCACACACACACACACAGAGGAATACTTCTCAGCCATGAAAAATAACCAAGTAATACCATCTGTGGCAACATGGATGGACCTAAAGATTATCGTATTAAGTGAAGTAAGTCAGAAAGAGAAAGACAAATAATCTGTGATATCACTTATATGTGGAAAAAAGGATGATACAAATGAAATTATTTACAAAGCAGAAACAGACTCAGAGAACAACTTATGGTTACCAAAGGGGAAAAGCAGGGGAAGGGATAAATTAGGAGTTTGGGATTAACAGATACACACTACTGTGTATAGAATGGTACTACTGTGGTGCTGCACAAGACTCTTTTTTTTTTTTTTTTTTTCTTTTTTAATTTTTATCATTATTATTTTTTTTTCCCAGTGGGTTTTGTCATACATTGATATGAATCAGCCATGGATTTACATGTATTCCCAATCCCGATCCCCCCTCCCACCTCCCTCTCCACCCGATTCCTCTGGGTCTTCCCAGTGCACCAGGCCCGAGCACTTGTCTCGTGCATCCCACCTGGGCTGGTGATCTGTTTCACCATAGATAGTATACATGCTGTTCTTTTCAAATATCCCACCCTCACATTCTCCCACAAAGTTCAAAAGTCTGTTCTGTGTTTCTGTGTCTCTTTTTCTGTTCTGCATATAGGGTTATCGTTATCACCTTTCTAAATTCCGTATACATGTGTCAGTATGCTGTAATGTTCTTTATCTTTCTGGCTTACTTCACTCTGTATAATGGGCTCCAGCTTCATCCATCTCATTAGGACTGGTTCAAATGAATTCTTTTTAATGGCTGAGTAATATTCCATGGTGTATATGTACCACAGCTTCCTTATCCATTCATCTGCTGATGGGCATCTAGGTTGCTTCCATGTCCTGGCTATTATAAACAGTGCTGCGATGAACATTGGGGTGCACGTGTCTCTTTCAGATCTGGTTTCCTCAGTGTGTATGCCCAGAAGTGGGATTGCTGGGTCATATGGCAGTTCTATTTCCAGTTTTTTAAGAAATCTCCACACTGTTTTCCATAGCGGCTGTACTAGTTTGCATTCCCACCAACAGTGTAAGAGGGTTCCCTTTTCTCCACACCCTCTCCAGCATTTATTGCTTGTAGACTTTTGGATAGCAGCCATCCTGACTGGCGTGTAATGGTACCTCATTGTGGTTTTGATTTGCATTTCTCTAATAATGAGTGATGTTGAGCATCTTTTCATGTGTTTGTTAGACATCTGTATGTCTTCTTTGGAGAAATGTCTGTTTAGTTCTTTGGCCCATTTTTTGATTGGGTCATTTATTTTTCTGTAATTGAGCTGCAGGGGTTGCTTGTATATTTTTGAGATTAATCCTTTTTCTGTTTCTTCATTTGCTATTATTTTCTCCCAATCTGAGGGCTGTCTTTTCACCTTACTTATAGTTTCCTTTGTAGTGCAAAAGCTTTTAAGTTTCATTAGGTCCCATTTGTTTAGTTTTGCTTTTATTTCCAATATTCTGGGAGGTGGGTCATAGAGGATCTTGCTTTGATTTATGTCGGAGAGTGTTTTGCCTATGTTCTCCTCTAGGAGTTTTATAGTTTCTGGTCTTACATTTAGATCTTTAATCCATTTTGAGTTTATTTTTGTGTATGGTGTTAGAAAGTGTTCTAGTTTCATTCTTTTACAAGTGGTTGACCAGTTTTCCCAGCACCACTTGTTAAAGAGGTTGTCTTTTTTCCATTGTATATCCTTGCCTCCTTTGTCAAAAATAAGGTGTCCATAGGTTCGTGGATTTATCTCTGGGCTTTCTATTCTGTTCCATTGATCTATATTTCTGTCTTTGTGCCAGTACCATACTGTCTTGATGACTGTGGCTTTGTAGTAGAGTCTGAAGTCAGGCAGGTTGATTCCTCCAGTTCCATTCTTCTTTCTCAAGATTACTTTGGCTATTCGAGGTTTTTTGTATTTCCATACAAATTGTGAAATTCTTTGGTCTAGTTCTGTGAAAAATACCATTGGTAGCTTGATAGGGATTGCATTGAATCTATAGACTGCTTTGGGTAGAATAGCCATTTTGACAATATTAATTCTTCCAATCCATGAACACGGTATGTTTCTCTCACGGTTTGCAGATGACATGATCCTCTACATAGAAAACCCTAAAGACTCTACCAGAAAATTACTAGAGCTAATCAATGAATATAGTAAAGTTGCAGGATATAAAATTAACACACAGAAATCCCTTGCATTCCTATATACTAACAATGAAAAAACAGACAGAGAAATTAAGGAAACAATACCATTCACCATTGCAACAAAAAGAATAAAATACTTAGGAGTATATCTACCTAAAGAAACAAAGGACCTATACATAGAAAACTATAAAACACTGATGAAAGAAATCAAAGAGGACACAAACAGATGCAGAAGACTCTTGAAAGTCCCTTGGACAGCAAGGAGACCAAGCCAGTCAATCCTAGAGGAAATCAACCCTGAATATCCATTGAAAGGACTAATGCTAAAGCTGAAGCTCCAATACTTTGGTCACCTGATGGGAAGAGCTGACTCCCCTGGCCCTTGTCCTCTCCCCGCCTGAGTCCTTGCTCTTCATACCAGGCCCCCAGTCTCTCACAGACCCGGATGTCAGGAAGTCAGCACAGGCCGAGTGTGCTCTTCTCACCCCAGGGGCTCCCAGGGATGCCGACAGGGGTGGGGATCTGTGGGGTTCCATCAGTCCTCCCTCAGGGTCCTGTCAGTCCTCCTCAAGGACCTCATCTTGTCTCTGGGTAGGACTTTGGATTCTCTCCTGTCCCCTACTAAGGCCCCAGCCCTTACACCAGGACACCAGTCTCTCAGAGACAAGGAAGATGGGAAGTCAGCCCCCTATACCAGGTCCCCAGTCTCTCTGACACCTGGATGTCAGGAAATGCAGCATGTGTTCATCTGCCGTATGTCTTCCCAGAGCCCACTCTACTCTTGGGCCCAAGGTCCCCTCAGTGTCTTCACCTTGACTCTCAAAAGAACTAAGATCTTCCCCTCTGCCCATCTGAGGCCCTGCCCCTTCTCACATTTGCCTAATGTCTCTGAGACATGGATGTGGAAGTCAAAACAGGCTGCCAAGTGCTCATCCCACCACAAGAGTCGCCCAGGGCTGACAGCAGGGTCAGGGATCTGTGGGGTTCCTTATATCTTCCCTCAGGGACCTCATCTTGAGCCCTGGTGAACCCGGGAATGCCCACCTTTCCTGACATCCAGGTCTCAGAGAAACTGGGGGCCCATGATAGGGGGTGTGGCCTCAGGTGAGCAGAGGGAAGAAGCCCAGCTCCTCCAAGTTTCAAGTTAAGGACCCTGATGGAGGACTGAGGGGACCCTGGACCCAAGTCAGAGGAGTCCTCAGAGAAGCCCGTTTCTGTTGTCAGTCCAGGGTGACCATGGGGGTAGGATGAGTGCAATAGACATGTGCTGAATTCCTGACATCCGAGTCTTGGAGAGACCGGGGCCCTGGTATAAGGATCCGGACTTCAGCTGGGGAGAGCCGAGAATCCCAGGTCCTGCCTGGAGGCAAGCTGAGGTGCCTGAAGGAGGACTGAGGGGACCCTGCTTGAGGACTGATGGAACCTCACAGATTCCTGTCCCTGTAGTCATCTGGAAGACCTTGGGGTGAGAAGAGCACACTAGGCATGTCTGCCTTCCTCACGTGAGGGTCTCAGAGAGCCTGGGGACCTCATGAAAGAGGCGAGGTCTCAAAATGGTGCATGGGACAGTCCCTGATCCTGCCTGGAGTTCAGGCTCCATGCAAGGATGGACTGAGGGGGTTAGACCCCAACAGCGAGGCAGGGATCCTGGCCCTTGTGGGGACTCTTGGAAGCTCTAGAACTGGGTGTGCAGGGTGAGCAGTTTTTTGATCGCTGGCTTAGGGACCTCGGGAGGTGAGGTTTTTTGGGCAGAAGGCAGAGGCTGGACTTCCTAACCCCGAAGGAGGACTGAGCAGACTCCCACCTCCATGGTCCGTGCTGGGAGGCCAGGCAGGATGTTAGGAGGAGGCCCTGGGCAGGTGCAGCTGCATGTGGGGCCCCACCACCATTTCTGTTCAGACTCGGGTCTTGATCTGAGTTTCACTGAAGTGAAGTGAAGTGAAGTTGCTCAGTCATGTCTGACTGTTTGTGACCCCGTGGACTGTAGCCTACATGGTACCTCCATCCATGTGATTTTCCAGGCAACAGTACTGGAGTGGGTTGCCATTTCCTTCTCCAGAGGATCTTCCCGACCCAGGGATCAAACCCTGGTCTCCCGCATTGTAGGCAGACGAGTTTCACTGCAGGCTCCCAAAGGTGAGGGATCAGGCTGGTCAGGGGAAAGCTGAGCACTACAAGGGAGGCCCTTGAGGCCCTCCCACTGCACAACAGGGGGACCTCACAGAGTCCACACCCTTACCATCACAGAAGGCCCAAGGCTGTGCCACAGGATACCCTTGATGTGTCACCTCCATTTCTCTCACAGGAGCTCCAGGAACCAGGAGGTGAAGACAGAGGTCTGAGGACTGTGTGCTGAGCACACAGAGAGCAAAGAAGGTCCAGGCAGTGCCAGGAGTCAAGGTGAGGAGGGGATTCCGCAGGCCCTAATCCCCCTACCTTGTCATTACCAGAAATCTCGAGCTGTGCTATCTGCATCCTGGGGAACCACCTCACTTCCTCCTTCAGGTAGCAAGGGGACTGGGCAGCCAGGAGGAGCACCCCTGTGAGGTCTGAGTAAACCCCTCAAGGGTAGACCTGTAAGTGGTCTGAGTCAGATCACCCAGGGTGCAGTTCTCAACCAAATTAAGACCATTTAAATTCTCCTCCAAATTAAGACAGCAGTTAAAGTCCACCTATTCATTTTTTGCCTGTAACTGTTTGCTTGAGACTGGTAAAATCACTACTTTCCTTTTTAACAGAAATTGTACAAATCTAACTGATTACTATGATTTTTACACTCTGTCATGGGGTGAATTTTGTTTCCCCCTCCAAATTCACATGTTAAGGCCCTAACCCCAGCACTTCAGAATGTGTTTCTGTTTGAATATAGGGACTTTGGAGGGGGGTTCAGGATGGGGAATGCATGTATGCCCATTGCTGCTTCTTGTCAATGTATGGCAAAAACCACTAAAGTATTGTAAAGTAATTAGCCTCCAATTAAAATAAATTAATTAATTAAAAAAAAAAAAAAAAACGAAAAAAGAAAGGCTAAATGAGGTCATATGAGTGGGCCCTCATTCATTCTGACTGTGGTTCTTATAAGAAGAGTAAGTTTGGAGACATAAAGGAACACAGGGTTGGGCACACACAGGGAAGGTGACATCTGAAGATTCAGGATGGAGACCACCATCTGCAAGCCAAGGAGAGAGGCTTCAGGAGAAACCTGACCTGCTGACACCTTCATCTTGGACTTTCAGCCTTCAGTACTGTCAGAAAATTAATTTCTTGGGCTTTTCTGGTAGCTCAGTAGTGCAGAACCTGCCTGATAATGCAGAAGACACAGATCCAATCCCTGATCTTAGAAGACCCCACATGCCACAAAGCAACTACCCCATGCACCACAACTCTTGAGTCTGTGCTCTGGAACCTGGGAGCTGAAACTGTTGCAGGCTGTGTGCCCTAGAACCCGTGCTCTGCAACAAGAGAAGCCACCACAGTGAGAAGCTTGCACACCACAGCTAGAGAGTAACCACCATTCACCATAACTAGAGAAAAGCCTGTGCAGCAACAATGGCCCAGCAAAGCAAAAAATAAATCAACAAATAAAATTATTTTTTTTAAAAAAGTAAATGAATTTCCATTGTGCATGCTACCCAGTCTGTGACACTTTGTTCTGGCAGCCCTAGCAAACTAATACCTGATTCTTCTTTTGGACCTTTGCCTCTTCCTAGTGGTGGAACTCCAGAAAATGGGAAATGGGAATCTTCTTGAAGGAAATGAGAGAAAAATATACTTTGGGAGAAACAACATGTTTGCCTAAAAACTCTGTCTCTTGGCCTAACATTTGGGAGATTTTCTGAGGAAGACGTGTGTGGCAGATCCTGCCCATGTCCCCTCTGCCTCATGGCTGCAGCACATACCAGTTACTAAAGTGCAAGCAGCTCGTCAGTCGCTTGGAGGTTTTTCCCTCATGCCTGAAGCCTACTTTGTCAGTGCTTAGGGCAGACTGGAAATGTCAGAGACGTGATGCTTTGTGACCCATAGGAACTGGAGTATAAACAACCCACCTCCCTCAGCCTCAAACATGATAACTCAGGTAATTCTCCATAGGCTAGCAGAGTTCTCCAGTAGAATGAAGTTCTCTTAATCTTTCTTGAAATGCAACTTTTCTTGGCTCCCTTCCTATCTCTATTGAAGCTCTCCATCCTTTCTCTGGAAAGCACATCTCCCAAGGAAACTACTTGCTCTAGAATTCTTATTTTAGGGTGTGATTCTGGGGGAACCAAAACTAGGGCCACCTGCCTTCTAGCTCCCTGTGTGTTCATATGAAACATCCATATTTCAAGATGTTGTTGTAGTTTCCAATTTAACAAGATGATACATTGCATTGGGGATTACCTGTTGGCTCAATGGTAAAGAATCTGCCTGCCAATGCAGGAGACTCTGGTTCAGTCCCTAGGTCAGGAAGATCCCTGGAAAAGGAAATAGAAACCCACTCCAATATTCTTGCGTGGAGAATTCCATGGATATAGGAACCTGGTGGGCTACAGTCCATGGGATGATGAAAGAGTCAAACACGACTTAGTAACTAAATGACAACACTGCATCCCATTTTTTCTGTGGCAAGGTGGTGGTAAGTGGTTCATCCACCGTTGAACCCTGGAGCCTCTCCTTGCAGGAAAGGGTGTTCTAAAGTCCTGCCTGTGGAAATGCCTTTGTGTCAAATCATCAATGCTGCACTTTTTCCTTCTATAAACACCAAAGCCCAATATTTTCAGTACTTATTGGCTTTAAAAAAGTGTTTAAATTGAAGGACAATTGCTTTATAGAATTTTGTGGTTTTCTGTCATACATCAACAAGAAGCAGCCATAGGTACACCCATTTGCCTTCCCTCCCGACCTCCCTCCCATCTCCCTCCTCATTCCACACTTCAGTTTGTCGCAGAGCTCCTGTTTGACTTCCCTGAGTAAATTCCCATTGGCTATCTATTTTACACAAAGTATTTTAAATTTCTGTTACTCTCTCCATGCATCTCACCTCCCTCCTCTCCTCCCACTGTGTCTTTCTTGGCTTTGCCTAGCCTGCACTCTTGCATCACATCTCCATGATGGGTAGGTGTGTTTGCATCAGGGTGGAGTGGTTTTAATAAGTTATCTTGTGCCTGAGCCACATGTTTCCCTATGGGGCTGCTCTAATACCTGCTGTGAAGTTTTCATGGTCCATGGGGGTGCAGTTGGGGGAGTTGCTTCTGAATAGTGGTCCAAGCGACTATGAGAGAAACAGACTTCTGAGGAACAGTGCAAGCTGCCCTGGGTGTGCAGTTAAGCTTCTGCTAAGCCCACTGACCCTAAGCCCTTTCTTGTTACTTTCAGACTGCTGTTGAGCGTGTCAGAGGTTGAGGTCCTCTCAGTGACTACTCAGAACAAGGTCAAGGATGTTCTAAATTGAGTAACTTTCAAACTTCTAGGCTCCCTTAACCCCCGAAACTGTTTACAGCCAGGCCCACAGTTCTGGAATGATGAGCCCTGGGACAAATCTGTGGATGAATGCATTAGCCACGTCTCACCTGACTGTGCATGTAGCCTCTGCAGCTGGTTTGCTGACAGGATCACCTGTCTTTGCCCCAAGAGGAAACGTTTTGTCACAGAAACTATTTCTCTGCCACATCTTTTGTGAATCTTTTGCTATTAGCACAATGATCCTAAGAAGTATTGCTGGCTTAAAGGATTTATGTGAGTCAGCCAGGGTTCTACCACCATAGTGTTTAATCCCTCCCCGAATCCTTTCTCATCTTCTTATCCCATCTGGTCGGGTTTTCCTTCCAGATGCTCACCTCCACTTTGCTTCTCTACTACCATTTAGACTGTTTAATAGCCTCAGGTGTCATCACCTCAACTGGGGGGTCCCTGTGGTTACCTCCAAGTCCACCTCCTTGATCTTAGTTCTACATATTCCAGGCACCTCTGCCTCCTGTTTCTCTGCTAATTATCCCCAAACACGCTTCCACCGTGTCCGTCCCCAGCTAAGAAACATACTGTGCTCCCTATGGATTACCATACACCTTCCATTTTTCTCTGCTGGACTTTTGAGGCCCTCCACAATCTAGCGTGTTCCACACAGCCCAGCACGCTCTCATTCTCCATTGCTCAATGTGCTTTGCTTTTTCCTCTTACTATGAGCATTTCAGGACCTTTCCAGGGCTAGTGGATACGGGTGTCCAACTTGTGTACTGCCCGCGGCTCTGGGCATCATGCAAAGCTGGTCATTTCTACTTCATGATCTTTTTTTCCCACTGCTTGCCTGTCTGACTTCTTCTCATCCTTCAAAACATCCCTTAGCCACAATGTCTTCCTTAGTTGTGCCTAGTTTCATTAGTCTCCTCTTCCTTTGAAGTTCTACAAGTCTTAGAAGCTCTCCCCCCTTTCCCCCAATAAGAAAACGCCTCTGCTATGGAGGGCATGTTGTTATTTAGTTTCTAAATTTTATCCAGCTCTTTTGCGACCCCATGGACTATAGCCCATCAGGCTCCTCTGTCCATGGAATTTCTCAGGCAAATATACTGGAGTGGGTTGCCATTTCCTTCTCTAAAAGATCTTCCTGACCCAGGGATTGAACCCATGGCTGCCACATCTCCTGCACTGTAGGCTGATCCCCGGAGGGCATGTACCCCCACTTATCTTCCCATCCCAACAACAGAACACAGTAGGGCTTAGTGACTATTGAATAGTTTTCTCTCTTTTCAAATGTGATTATTTTAACTCTCCCAACTACTTTCTGTGTTCCTGGAGGGAATAAAGGCTACCATCCGCATCTGTGGCTGACACAGTGCTGAGCACAGGATTGGTGTTCTATAAATATTGGCACTTTGATTCCTGAGAATTATCTATAATTAAGACAGAAAGGAGGAAGAACATCAAATGTTGATACGTTTGTTAAGGCAAAATCAGCATCATTCTTAGTCTGAGCTCAGAGATATGTGACCCAAAGGTGTGTGATTTTCAAGTAATAAGGCCTGTTCCAGCAAGTTGTCCACATTGTCCAGATACAAGAAAGGATGAATTATTTTTCACCACCAACAATGTAATTGATTTCAAACAAGGCAGCTTCAATTATTTAGAATACTGAGTAGCTATTCAGGGTTATTTTTTAATTAATCTTTTTTTTTTTTTTTATTGCAGGATATTTGCTTTACAGAATTTGGCTCTTTTCTGTCAAACCTCAACATGAATCAGACATAGGTATACATATATCCCTTCCATTTTGAAACTCCCTCCCACCTCCCTCCCCATCCCACTCCTCTAGGTTGATACAGAGCCCCTGTTTGAGTTTCCTGAGACATACAGCAAATTCCTTTTGGCTATCTATTTTACATATGGTAGTATAAGTTTCCGTGTTACTCTTTCCATACCTCTCCTCCCCTCTCCCCATGTCCATAAATCAATTTTCTATGTCTGTTTCTCCATTGTTGCCCTGTAAATAAATTCTTCAGTACCACTTTTCTGGATTCCATATATATGTGTTAGAATATGGTATTTATCTTTCTCTTTCTGACTCCCTTCACTCTGTATAATAGGTTGTAGATACACCCACCTCGTTAGAATGGACTCAAATGTGTTCCTTTTTATGGCTGAGTAAAATTCCATTGTTTATATATACCACAACTTCTCTATCCATTTATCTGTTGATGGATATCTAGGTTGCTTCCATGTTCTAGCTATTGTAAATAGTGCTGCAATGAACAACGGGATACATGTGTCCCTTTCAATTTTGGTTTCCTTTTTTCCCCCAGTGTCTTTATTTCTTTATGTATATTCAGATTTCTTTTTTTCCCAATTATTTTTATTAGTTGGAGGCTAATTACTTTACAATATTGTAGTGGTTTTTGCCATACATTGACATGAATCAGGCATGGATTTGCATGTGTTCCCCATCCTGAACCCCCCTCCCAACTCCTTCCCCATCCCATCCCTCTGGGTCATCCCAATGCACCAGCCCTGAGCACTTGTCTCATGCATCCAACCTGGACTGGTGATCTGTTTCACACTTGATAATATACATGTTTCGATGCTGTTCTCTCAGAACATCCCACCCTCGCCTTCTCCCATAGAGTCCAAAAGTCTGTTCTATACATCTGTGTCTCTTTTGTTGTCGTGCATATAGGGTTATTGTTACCATCTTTCTAAATTCCATATATATGTGTTAGTATACTGTATCGGTGTTTTTCTTCCTGGCTTACTTCACTCTGTATAATGGGCTACAGTTTCATCCACCTCATTAGAACTGATTCAAATGAATTCTTTTTAATGGCTGAGTTCGTGTATATGTACCACCGTTTTCTTATCCATTCGTCTGCTGATGGGCATCTAGGTTGCTTTCATGTCCTGGCTATTATAAACAGTGCTGTGATGAACATTGGGGTACACATGTCTCTTTCAGTTCTGCTTTCCTCGGTGTGTAGTCCCAGCAGTGGGATTGCTGGGTCATATGGCAGTTCTATTTCCAGTTTTTTTTAAGGAATCTCCACACTGTTCTCTATAGTGGCTGTACTAGTTTGCATTCCCACCAACAGTGTAAGAGGGTTCCCTTTTCTCCACACCCTCTCCAGCATTTATTGCTTGTAGACTTTTGGATAGCAGCTATTCTGACTGGCGTGTAATGGTACCTCATTGTGGTTTGGATTTGCATTTCTCTGATAATGAGTGATGTTAAGCATCTTTTCATGTGTTGCTAGTTATCTGTATGTCTTCCTTGGAGAAATGTCTGTTTAGTTCTTTGGCCCATTTTTTGATTGGGTCATTTATTTTTCTAGAATTGAGCTGCAGGTGTAGCTTGTATATTTTTGAGATTAATCCTTTGTCTGTTGCTTCATTTGCTATTATTTTCTCCCATTTTGAAGGCTGTCTTTTCACCTTGCTTTTCACCTTCCTTTGTAGTGCAAAAGCTTTTAAGTTTCATTAGGCCCCATTTGTTTATTTTTGCTTTTATTTCCAGTATTCTGGGAGGTGGGTCATAGAGGAACTTGCTGTGATTTATGTCCGAGACTGTTTTGCCCATGTTCTCCTCTAGGAGTTTTGTAGTTTCTAGTCTTACATTTAGATCTTTAATCCATTTTGAGTTTAATTTTGTGTATGGTGTTAGAAAGTATTCTAGTTTCATTCTTTTACAAGTGGTTGACCAGTTTTCCCAGCACCACTTGTTAAAGAGATTGTCTTTTTTTCCGTTGCATAGTCTTGCCTCCTTTGTCAAAGATAAGTTGTCCATAGGTATGTGGATTTATCTCTGGGCTTTTTATTTTGATCCATTGATCTACATTTCTGTCTTTGTGCCAGTGCCATACCGTCTTGATGACTGTGGCTTTGTAGTAGAGCCCGAAGTCAGGCAGGTTGATTCTTCCAGTTCCATTCTTCTTTCTCAAGTTTGCTTTGGCTATTTGAGGTTTTTTTGTATTTCCATACAAATTCTGAAATTATTTGTTCTAATTCTCTGAAAAATACTGTTGGTAGCTTGATAGGGATAACGTTGAATCTATAGATTACTTTGGATAGCATAGTTATTTTCACAATATTGATTCTTCCAATCCATGAACATGGTATATTTTCTATCTATTTGTGTCCTCTTTGATTTCTTTTATTAGTATTTTATACTTTTCTATATATAATTCTTTTGTTTCTTTAGGTAGATATACTCCTAAGTATTTTATTATTTTTGTTGCAATGGTGAATGGTATTGTTTCCTTAATTTCCCTTTCTGTTTTCTCCTTGTTAGTGTATAGAAATGCAAGGGGTTTCTGCGTGCTAATTTTATATGCTACAACTTGACTATATTCATTGATTAGCTCTAGTAATTTTCTGGTAGAGTCTTTAGGGTTTTCTATGTAGAGGATCATGTCATCTGCAAACAGTGAGAGTTTTACTTCTTCTTTTCCCTTCTGGATTTCTTTTATTTCTTTTTCTGCTCTGACTGCTGTGACCAACACTTCCAAAACTATGTTGAATAGTAGTGGTGAGAGTGGGCACCCTTGCCTTGTTCCTGACTTTAGGGGAAATGCTATCAATTATTCACCATTGAGGATAATGTTTGCTGTGGGTTTGTCATATATAGCCTTTAATATGTTGAGGTATGTTCCTTCTAGTCCTTCTTTCTAGAGAGTTTTTTATCATAAATGAATGATGAATTTTGTCAAAAGCTTTTTCTGCTCTATTGAGATAATCATATGGCTTTTATCTTTCAGTTTGTTAATGTGGAGTATTACATTGATTGATTTGCAGATGTTAAAGAATCTTTGCATTCCTGGGATAAAGCCCACTTGGTCATGACGTATGCTCTTTTAAAGATGTTGGATTCTGTTTGCTAGAATTTTGTGAAGGATTTTTGCATCTATGTTCATCAGTGATATTGGCCTGTAGTTTTTTTTTTTTTTTTTTTTTTTTTTTTCTCTCTCTCTCTGTGTGTGTGTGTGTGTGGCATCTCTATCATGTTTTGGTAATATGGTGATGATGGCCTCATAGAATGAATTTGGAAGTTTACCTTCTGCAATTTTCAGGAAGAGTTTGAGTAAGATAGGTGTTTGCTCTTCTCTAAATTTTAGGTCGTATTCAGCTGTTAAATCTTCTGCTCCTGGCCTTTTGTTTGCTGGAAGATTTCTGATTACAGTTTCAATTTCCCTGCTTGTGATGGGTCTCTTAAGATCATCTATTTCTTCCTGATTCAGTTTTGGAAGGTTATACTTTTCTAAGAATTTGTCCATTTCTTCCAAGTTGTCCATTTTATTGGCATATCGCTGCTGGTAGTAGTGTCTTATGATCCTTTGTATTTCAGTGTTGTGTGCTGTGATCTCTCCATTTTCATTTCTAATTTTGTTGATTTTGTTATTCTCCTTCTGTTTCTTGATGAGTCTGGCTAACAGTTTGTCAATTTTATTTCTATTTTCAAAAAAACAGTTTGTAGCTTTGTTGATTTTTCCTATGGTCTCTTTTGTTTCTTTTGCATTTATTTCTGCCCTATTTTTTAAGATTTCTTTCCTTCTACTAACCGGAGTTCTTCATTTCTTCCTTCTCTAGTTGCTTTAGTTGTAGAGTTAGGTTATTTATTTGACTTTTTTCTTGTTTCTTGAGGTAAGCCTGTATTACTATGAGCCTTCCCCTTAGTACTGCTTTTACCATGTCCCATAGGTTTTGGGTTGTTATGGTTTCATTTTCATTCGTTTCTGTGCATATTTTGATTTCTTTTTTGATTTCTTCTATGATATGTTGGTTATTCAGAAGTGTGTGATTTAGCGTCCATGTGTTGGAATTTTTAATAGTTTTTTTTTTTATTTTTTATTTTTTTTTCCTGTAACTGAGATCTAATCTTACAGCATTGTGGTCAGAAAAGATGACTGGAATGATTTCAATTTTTTAAAAAATTTACCAAGGCTAGATTTATGGCCCAGGGTGTGATCTATTCTGGAGAAGGTTCTGTGTGCACTTGAGAAAAAGGTGAAATTGATTGTTTTGGAGTGAAATGTCCTATAGATATCAATTAGGCCTAGCTGATCCATTGTGTCATTTAAAGATTGTGTTTCCTTGTTAATTTTCTGTTTAGTTGATGTACCCACACTTGTGAGTGGGTCATTAGATTCTTCCACTATTAATGTGTTATTGTTAATTTCCCCTTTCATACTTGTTAGCATTTGCCTTACATATTGTGGTGCTCTTATGTTTGGTGCATATATATTTATAATTGTTATATCTTCTTCTTTGATTGTTCCTTTGATCATTATGTAGTGTCCTTCTTTGTCTCTTTTCACAGCCTTTATCTTAAAGTTATTTTATCTGATATGAGTATTGTGACTCCTGCTTTCTTTTGGTCTCCGTTTGCATGAAATATTTTTTTCCAGCCTTTCACTTTCAGTCTGTATGTGTCCCTTGTTTTGAGGTGGGTCTCTTGTAGACAGCATATATAGGGGTCTTGCTTTTGTATCCATTCAGCCAGTCTTTGTCTTTTGGTTGGGGCATTCAACCCATTTACATTTAAGCTAATTATTGATAAGTATGGTCCCATTGCCATTTACTTCGTTGTTTTGGGTTCACATTTATACAACCTTTCTCTGTGTCCTGTCTAGAGAAGATCCTTTAGCATTTGTTGAAGAGCTGGTTTGGTGGTGCTGAATTCTCTCAGCTTTGGCTTGTCTGTAAAGCTTTTGAATTCTCCTTCATATCTGAATGAGATTCTTGCTGGGTACAGTAATCTGGGTTGTAGCTTATTCTCTTTCATTACTTTAAGTATGTCCTGCCATTCCCGTCTGTCCTGAAGAGTTTCTAATGAAAGGTCAGCTGTTATCCTTATGGGAATACCTTTGTGTATTATTTGTTGTTTCTCCCTTGCTGCTTTTAATATTTGTTCTTTGTGTTTGATCTTTGTTAATTTGATTAATATGTGTCTTGGGGTGTTTTACCTTGGGTTTATCCTGTTTGGGACTCTCTGGGTTTCTTAGACTTGTGTGACTATTTCCTTCCCCATTTTGGGGAAGTTTTCAGCTATTATCTCCTCGAGTATTTTCTCATGACCTTTCTTTTTGTCTTCTTCTTCTGGGACTCATGATTCGAATGTTGGGGTGTTTCACATTGTCCCAGAGGTCCCTGAGGTTGTCCTCATTTCTGTTTGTTCTTTTTTCTTTTTTCCTCTCTGCTTCATTTATTTCCACCATTTTATCTTCTACCTCACTTATCCTACCTTCTGCGTCATTTATTCTACTGTTGGTTCCCTCCAGAGTGTTTTTAATCTCATTTATTGCATCATCCATTTTTAATTGACTCTTTTTTATTTCTTCTAGGTCCTTGTTAAACATTTCTTGCATCTTCTCAATCCTTGTCTCCAGGCTATTTATCTGTAACTCCATTTTGTTTTCAAGATTTTGGATCATTTTTATTATCATTATTCTAAATTATTTTTCAGGTAGATTCCCTATCTCTCCTCTTTTGTTTGGCTTGGTGGGCATTTTTGATGTTCCTTTACCTGCTGTGTATTTCTCTGCCTTTTCGTCTTATTTAGATTGCTGTGTTTGGGGTGACCTTTCTGTATTCTGGTAGTCTGTGGTTCCTTTTAATTGTGGAGGTTTCTCCCGGTGGGTGGGGTTGGACGATTGGCTTGTCAACGTTTCCTGGTTAGGGCAGCTTGCGTTGGTGTTCTGGTGCATGGAGCTGGATTTCTTCTCTCTGGAATGCAATGGAGTGTCCAGTAGTGAGTTTTGAGATGGGTTTATGGGTTTGGTGTGATTATGGGCAGCCTGTATATTGATGCTCAGGGCTATGTTGCTGTGTTGCTGGAGAATTTGTGTGGTATGTCTTGCTCTGGAACTTATTGGCTCTTGGGTGGTGGTTGGTTTCAGTGTAGGTATGGAGACTTTTGGATGATCTCTTATTAATTAGCGTTCCCTGTAGTCAGGAGTTATCCAGTGTTCTCAGCTTTTAGGCTTAAGCCTCCTGCAACTGGATTTCAGTCTTAGTCTTCCAGTAGCCTCAAAACTTCTCCATTCATACAGCACTGATAATAAAACTTCTAGGTTAGTGGTGAAAAGATTCTCCACAGTGAGGGACACCCAGAGTGGTTCACAGAGTTACATGAAGAAGAGGAGAGGGAGGAAGGAGATAGAGGTGAGCAGGAGGAGAAAAAGGGGTGCTGATGTCCAGCCCCAGCAGGACCAGGAATACCCAAGGGATGAGTGGTGTTGGTGAGGAAGAAGACAGACACACACAGAGACGGTTGCGTAGAAGAGGTAGCTTTTTTTTTATTTTTTAGGATAGCTCAGTTTTTATAGAATGAATGTTACCTCCCCCTTAAGTCACCACATATTACATTGGATATTGGTTTGTGCTTCCATCAATATTTTTTCCCCATATTTCCCCCCTGTGAATTCATCTAGAACATTCCCGATTATAAGTTTTTTCTTAAATGTCCCGTACATAGTCTTCTTGCTTCAATGGCCTAACATTCTCATTCTAACAAAAACAGTGTTCCATAGATTCCAGATATAGTATGAATTCTCTGGGTAATAAAACAATACATGAGAAGGGTCACAGTAACATGTTTGACATTTCTGAGAATAGTACCATGAGAAAACCCTGATATTTTTCTTTACCTGAAACCACAAAGTCTTGATTTACAATGATTAACTATTAAACAGCAAAAACGCCTCTAAAGCAGAAAAACACCTCTATTAATAGTGAGATAATGACAGTGAAGCTGGTTAATATAAATCTATTGAAATCATATGTACCCCATTTCCTAACTCTACAAAAATACCCATAATATCCCAAGTTGTTTAAAGAAAGAGAAACAACAGACAAATAACAGCAAGGAAATAGCAATAATGAAAACCATTTCAACCAAGGAAGGAGCAAGTAAACTAAAGCAGTATATCTACTTCTAAATCTAAATGCCCCTACTCTTTTCTATTCTAGAACATTATAATCTTTTAAGCAAGCAGCCAAAATATACCTGTGGCCTTTTCTTTTTTGACTTGATGTTTATGGTCATGTCCTGAGCCAGAGCAATCATAAGCATTTCCAAAAAGGCTTGGACTTTTCCAGGGGGGGCCTTATTACTATATATTATATTTCCAAAAATTAATAGAAAGCCCAACAACAGTAAGGCAGAAGGAAGAAAGTGACGTACCGGGCCCCCGGGACAACCTCGAGGGGAAGAGCTGCCTTGCAGGTTCCTTTCTTGTCCTGGTGGCTCCTGAGGGGACATATTGGGCCCCCGGGGCAGCCCTATGTGAGGAAGAGCTGTCTTGCAGGTTCCTCTCTCATCCCGTGACCTTGTCATTGTTTGGGTACACCCCGGTGTCTCCCAACAAAGGGGGACTCAACAGGAAAGAGACAGATCTAGGCAGTACTCTGTTCCCTAAGTATTCTCCACAGCTCAGAACACCCACAGAGATTCACAGAATTGGATTGAAAAGAGAAGGGGGAGGGAGGAAATAGAGGTGATCTGCGGGAGAAAAAGGAGAGTCAAAAAGGGGGAGAGAGTAATCAAACCAGTAATCACACTCCTGAGTAAAAATGGGTACTGAAGTTTGGATTCTTAAATGTCCAAAATTGATATCAAACACTGAAAAACAAAGATTAAAAATCTAGAGTAGAGGTTAGACTCTTAAAAATACAATGTTAAAAAAACAAAAACAAAAAATTTAAGAAATATATATGAAGATTGCTTTAAAAATAGGGTCCTTTTTTTGCAAGGTTATAGTGGGTTATAAAAATGAAAATTAAGGAGTAATAGAGTAGTAATAGAGGACTTAAAAAAAGAAGAAAATTTAATTAAAAAATAATAATAGTAAAAATATATCTAGGAATTTCTCTGGAGCTGTTGCAGGCAGTGTGGGTTCAGTTCAGCTTCAGATAGTTCCTTTTTCTAGCTTATACTTCTCAATATGTACAGGCCCCTTCCAGTGTAGTCAGTGTTAACTACAGGGATTTTAATCTGTTGCACCTGTCACTTCTAAAGTGGTTCCCTTTGTTTATTTGGCTTCTGTTTGCAGGCCTCTACAGTGTCTAATTTCCACCCTGATACAAGTGGGCAGAGGTAGTCTCTTGTTTAGGATCGCTTGCTCAGTTGTGCTGTGGGGAGCGAGGGGCACTGCAAACAAGTACCACTGGTGTGTGTGGGGAGCACTCAGTGTTCCAGTCACACTGGGTTTGACCGCGCTCACGATGCGTATGCTTTCCCCATCTACACTGCTCAGGCTCCAGGCTGCTCTACAGGGAGCGGGCCCTCAGTTGCGTGCACTTCCCAAGTCTAAGCTACTCAGGTTCAGGTTTTCGGGTACTCCACAAAGGTGCAGACTCAGTTGGGCCTGCGTTGTGTGCCTTCCCCATCTGAGCAGCTCAGGGAACCAGGAGCTTGACGAGCACACTGTCTTCAGATGGAGCACGACTTCTCCCCTCCCCGCCCCAGCCTCAGTTTCCAGGCGCGCCCGGTCCGGTGTGCCTTGTGTCTCTTCTGGGGAGCTGATCTCTGGCTGTGGTGGATGTCAACCATCCATTATCTCAGGAAGTCTTTGGTTGGAAACTGGAAGCCTGTTTGCAGTTTGGTAGGGGATGCCCTCTCTGAGGCCGAGTTTGCCCCTTTCTGGCTCTGGCTGGCACCCGCTTCCCCCCTGCCTCTGGCAGGGGATGGGCTGGTCTGCAGCCGGCTAGCTCTTCTCTGTACTTTGTTCTGTGAACAGACTGGCTGTGCCTTAGGTTAGGGCTTTTTGCAGGTTAATTATCTCTCTCTCTTGCTATCCCACAGTTTAAGTTGCTATCTCACGTTAGCTCCCTCAGATTGCCTTCAGGGCCTTCAGGTCCAGTCCTTACCCTAAGCAATGCCACCCGCTCGTCTCCATTCAGCCCCCACTTGCTGGTGCCAAATGCGGGCCTCTGGGGTACTTTTCTGCTGGCAGTTGCTTTTAGGCTTGTAATCTCTGGGTTTTATTTATTTTTCCTCCCGGTTAGGTTGCCCTCCGAGATTCGAAAACTTCCCCCAGACCCGCCAGTGAGAGGGTTTTCTGGTGTTTGGAAACTTCCTCTATTAAGACTCCCTTCCCAGGATGGATCTCCATCCCTAAATATTTTGTCTCTCTTTTTATCTTTTATATTTTGTCATACCTCCTTTCAAAGACAATGGGTTGCTTTTCTGGGTGCCTGATATCCTCTGCTAGTGGCCAGAAGTTGTTTTGTGGAGTTTGCTCAGCATTCAAATGTTCTTTCAATGAATTTGTGGGGGAGAAAGTGGTCTCCCCTTCCTATTCCTCTGCCATCTTAGCTCCTCCCAGAATGCTTTCTTTAGCTTGTTCACATCTCCCTACTTTCTTTCTATTTTCCTTTCTTTCTTCTTCCTTCACTCCTTTCTCTCTCTTTTTCTTTTTTTCCAGCCATGCTGCATGGTTTCTGAGATCTCGGTTCCTTGAGTAGGCATGGAACCTGCACCACTTTTTCTGGGAGCTAGGAGCCCTAACCACTGGACCACCTGCAAACTCTGTCCCTCCTTTCTTATTATCAGAGACAATCTTTTCTAACCGTTTTTTGGTCTTGGGACCCCTTTACACCTTTAAGTTATTGAGGGTCTTGAAGAGCGTTTCTTTTCCTGTGGGTCATGCCTGTGGATACTTGCTATTCTGAAATTGAAAAGAGCAAAATTAAATATATATATATATATATATATATATATTTATTCATTTAGTAAACTGGTCATATGTCAATAAAAATATGGTTTATGAAAAATAATGGTTTTCCAAACCAAACAAAGTTTAGTGAAGAGAATGGCCTTGTTTATATTTTTTTTAGTTCTTTGTTGTTTGGCTTAGTAGAAGCTGCTGAAATCTCTTCTCTGTTCTTGCATTCTGTCTGTTGGAGTGTCATGTGGCCATAGCCTCTGAAAACACCAGTGTATCCTCTTGAGAAAATGACAACAAAAAAGACAAATAGTATTTTGGCATGATTAAGAGAACAGTTTTTACCTTATGAAAGCCCTACAAGGATCTTGAGGATTCCCAGAGGTCCCCAGGTCACACTTTGAGAACTGCTGGTCTATATAACCACCTAAGTATTCACTAAGGCCAGTGAAAAGACTCAATGTTTGGGTCAGATGAAATATTCCAGGTCAGAGGAACCATATAATTGTGGTATATGTGGCAAGTCTTTCAGGGTACGTTCAAGCCTTGCTTTTCATCAGAGATTTCATACTGGAGAGAAACCATATAAATGTCATGTATGTGGCAAGGCCTTTAATCAGTCTGCACATCTTGCAGTTCATTGGAGAATTCATACTGGAGAGAAGCCATATAAATGTGATGTGTGTGGCAAGTCCTTTAGTTCAAATTCAAGCCTTGCAGTTCATCGGAGTATTCATACTGGAGAGAAACCATATAAATGCTATGTATGTAGCAAAGGCTTTAGTATAACTTCAAGCCTTGCAGTTCATTGGAGAATTCATACTGGAGAGAAGCCATATAAATGTGATGTGTGTGGCAAGGCGTTTACTAGTACTGGACAACTTGCTGTTCATCAGAGAGTTCATACTGGAGAGAAATCTTAAAAATGTGATGTGTTGGGGCAAGGCATTTATTCGTACTGGACAGCTTGCTGTTTATTGGAGAGTTCATACTGGAGAGAAACCATGTAATTGTGGTATATGTGGCAAGACTTTCAGCATAAGTTCAAGCCTTGCTGTTCATTAGAGAGTTCATACTGGAGGGAAGCCATATAAATGTGATGTATGTGGCAAAGGCTTTACTGAAACTTCAAGCCTTGTGTTTCACTGGCGAATTCATACTGGAGAGAAACCTTATCAATGTCATGTATGTGACAAGGCCTTTGATCAATCTATAAGACTTGCACTTCACCAGAGAATTCATACTGGTGAGAAGACATACAAATGCAATGTATGTGACAAGGTATTTAATCATACTGGAAACCATACTGTTCATGGGAGAGTTCATACTGGGGTGAAACCATATAAATGTGATACATGTGGCAAGATTTTCAGAGTAACTTCACACCTTGCTGTTCATTTGAGAGTACATACTGGAGAGAAACAATATAAATGTGATATCTGTGGCAAGGCCTTTAATGAAGCTGCAAAGCTTGCAGTTCACCAGAGATTCCATAATGGAGACAAACCATATAAAGGTGATATATGTGGCAGAGCCTTTAGTCAAGCTGCAAACCTTAGTGTTCATCAGAAAGTTCATACTGGCGTGAAACCATATAAATGTGATATATGTGACAAACTTCATGACTTGCAGTTCATCAGAAAATTCATACTGGAAAGAAACTATATAAATGTGATGTGTGTGGCAAGGACATTAATCAGACTGCAATACTTGTTCTTCATCGCAGAATTCATACTGGAGAGAAACCATATATATGTGATGTATGTGGCAAGGCGTTTGTTTGTACTGTTAACCTTGGTATTCATCAGAGAGTTCATACGGGAGAGAAACCAGATAAGTGAGGCATATGTGGCAGGGCTTTCAGTGTGAATGCAAACTTTGCAGTTCATCAGAGAATTCATACTAGAGAGAACCTTAGAAATATAAGAATTGTGACAAACCATTTAGGCACAGTCATCCATAACATCATCAGGCAGTTCAGACAGGAGAGAAACCATATAAATATGATATATATGGCCAGTGCTTTATTTCAAATGACGAACTTAGAATCCATCGGAGAATTCATACTAGAGAGAAACATTAGAAATGTGACAGTTGTGAGAAACGTTTCATTTTAAAAAATGTTTTTTGTTAGTATATATTACTACAGTTTATTAAATAATGACACAAGATTTATGCCACATTTTCCAACAATGTTTAAATAAAGAGTTCAAAATATTAAAAAGAAAAGAAAAGAAAAGAAAAGAAATATTCCAGGTCAGTGAATCCAACCATGCATCTGATAAAATGAAATTCCATGAAATCCCCTCTAGTAAGAATACTACAGAAGAAAATGGCATTCCACTCCAGTATTCTTGCTGGAGAATCCCCATCGACAAAGGAGCCTGGTGGGCTGCAGTCCATGGGGTCACAAAGAGTCAGACACACTGTGTGACTCTCTCTCTCTCTCTCTCTCACACACACACACACACACACACACACACACACACACACACACATACACGGACTGTTTAAGTTCAACATGGGTTTAAGTGGATAGAAAAGTCTTTATTATGTTGAGAAGAAATTTTACTCTATAGTTTCCATCTTCAGTCTTAATTCCATTTAGAATGAATCCAATTTTTCCTTTGTGTATTCCATATACATGAAAACTACAGCCTTGTCCCTTGCTGTCATTTTCTTCAAAAGACTCCCTTTATGTTTAAGGACTTAGGAGACCTTCCTGCTCTGAGTATTCTCTAGGCCCACATCTCTGTATTCTCATCCAGATCTTCAAATGCCAATTTGAACTCATACAGTGCTGCCAGAATGTGCTCAGGCAGATTTTCTCATAGCTTACTCTGTGCTTGGCTTAGATCAGGGCTACAAATGCTTCACATTCACAGACGGAATGAAACATGTTGTCAAAAGTCTCTGTCTTCTGGTTAAGCATGACTATTGACTCTTCCACTCCTTCTGCCATTCTGGTCCCAGCTCCACTTTCTCCAAGGCATCATCCCATTTGTCCCTTCTCTTTCACCCCTACAGAAAGGCAGTGCTCTAGATGTAGTGCTTTGAAGTTTGCAAACAGCTTTATAAACATCATCTCATTTAATTAGCATGGAAACTCCACACAGAATGTTGTTGTTCAGTCATTAAGTTATGTCCGACTCTTTGCAACCCCATGGCCTGCAGCACACCAGGATTCCCTGTCCTTCACCATCTCCCAGAGTTTGATCAAACTCATGACCGTTGAGTCAGTGATGCTATATAACCATCTTACCCTCTGCCGCCCACTTCTCCTTTTACATTCAGGCTTTCCCAGCATCAGGATCTTCTCTAATGAGTAGGTTCTTCACTTCAGGTGGCCAAAGTATTGGAATTTGAACTCAGAATCAGTCCTCCTAGTGAATATTCAGGGTTGATTCCCTTTAGGATTGACTGCTTTGATTTCCTTGAAGTCCAAGGGACTCTCAAGAGTCTTCTCCAACACCACAGTTCAAAAGCATCAGTTCTTCAGCACTTAGCCTTCTTTATGGTCCAACTGTCACATTCGTACATGATTACTGGAAAAACCATAGCTATGACTAGATGGACCTCTGTCAGCAAAGTGATGTCTCTGTTTTTTAATACACTGTCTATGCACAGAATGCACAGATGTGAGTAGTGTAAGGAAAACACAGAAGTTTCCGTTAACCTGATTTTGTGGATTAACACACTAATACTTCATTCCTGGTACCCTGTAACCTGCTTTGCTGGCTGCCCAGCTTTCAGGGTTTCCCTATTATAAAGCACTCTACATACGCATGCTAAAATCATCTTTCCTTCCTGCTGATCTGAACATGGAACCATCTGGAGTCCATTTATAGCCTCCAACATTTTTGGGGTAATGTATTTTCCTGAGACCCTCAAGACACTGCATCTGCTAAGACTTCTGGCTGACTTTCCTCAACCTAGGATGACAGTGTTTGGCTAATCAGAGTTCTGTTCATTCATTTGTTCATCCATCCAGCATTCAATCACATATGCATTGTGTAACATAGCATCTATGATGTGCTAGGCACTGCAATGGACAGTAGAAGGGAATACACAAATAAGTCATCTCTGCCCTCCAAGGTTTTATAACTTCATCTAGGTCTAATATGCACAAGTGGTTCAGGTGGTAAAGTACCTGCATGCCAGTGCAGGAGATATAAAAGAAATGAGTTTGATCCCTGGGTTGGGATGATCCCCTGGAGAAGGGCATGGCAACACACTTCAGTATTCTTGCCTAGAGAATCACATGGACAGAGGAGACTCGTGGGCTGCAGTCCATGGTGTTGCAAAGAGTTGGATATGACTGGAGCAACTTAGCACACACATACACAGGTGCACACAATTCAAATACAAGACTAACAGTGATAAGAGAGCTGGTGAAAGTAGATTCATAGTTGTAGGTAAACTCTGAGGTTTACCTGAGGAAGAATTAATCCCAATGGGCAGAGCATGCAAGACCTCCAGGAGGTGTACGGTTGAATCTGTGCAAGGACAAGTAGGTTTCCATAAGCAGAAAGGGGTGATGGGACAAGACAGGCTCGGCTTCCTTCTTGTCTGTTGGTCAAGTTAAGTCTCCTATGGCCTTTTCCTTGTGTCTTCTTGGGCATTTGACCACAGAGAATTTTTTTAACCAGTGTCCTAAGTACAGAAGGGCCTGGTAAATGTGCACATCTGACCTAAAAAAGGAAATTTCCAGTATGGTAACAGTCAGTGGCATATGAAAAGGTATGAACAGACAGATTTTGTTTCAAGATTATGAGTGTAAAGAATAGAAGACAAACTTACAAGGAAAGGCACCCACCCTTATCAGCTAGTCTCTGGTGGGAGTCACCAATCCAAGTAGTGTAAGAAAAAATGTATCATCTCCAAGGGGGATATTTGCATGATGCATAGCATGTGATATACTACACAAATAATAGCACAGCATCACACAGGCATGTCATGAACCCTCTGATGGCAGATAGTCCTATTTGTGATCCTTGAAAACTAAAATAAAATGAGTAAGGCTTAACATTTTTAGGTTTGAAACATGTTTCATTATTTTGTGACTTTGATCTCAATTGCATATTCATTCCATACGAAAACATAAAAATAGTATTAGTATCAAGCACACACTTCTGTGTGGCATTCTCAAGAGGCAGGGTGGGCAGTGTTGGGTTTCAAGTGCAAGCTGTGCCTCTGATATCCCACTTCAACCTTAGTCCTGGGGAAGATCCCATTCAATGCATCTTGCTCGTTATATATTAAAGCATTAGCAGGCTTGAATAGAGAAACAAAACTGTATTGAGATTTTCTATTTCAAATAGCTGTTAAAGAAATGCAACACATCTTAAATGGAGGAAAAATGAAAACAAGGGATTTTGGGAAGGGATGGGCACCAAGGAGGACTCATCAAAGTTCTGGTAGCTGTGGGGTTAGGAGTCTCTATAGAATGTAATACACATGGTGTACATTTATGGGGAGATAAGTAGTTACACAGGAAGGGGGAAAATACAAGGGAAAGCCCAGCTGATAGATGCTTTCCTTAGCATTCTGGATAATCACATGGACCACAAAAATTAAAGGAGGAAAGCAAGGTGAGTAACTGCTTCACATTCCATACAACAAGGACTGGAAAGTCGCATGCTGTGTGTGCTCCAAGGGCCCAGTGTAGCAAAGGGTGGACTGTCTCCTCTCCTCTCTCTCCTCTGAGCACTCCAGCCCCGTTCCATCCTTTACAATCAGATATTTGGGCCCAAGCATCACCATCGCTCCTGTCCTTTCTCTTGGGCGCCAGCCCATCCTTTGTTCTTGCTGGTCAGATTTTCACTGGGTGGGGTGGAGGTGGGGAGCTTCTAGTTTAGTGAGTTTAACTGCTGTGTAAACAAAACTCAAATCAGCCCCCCCACCTCCTAACTTTTCTAAATCCAGAGCCATTTTTAAAAACAATTTTTTCAATAGGTATTATGTTCTCATGTTTAGAAACAAAATGAAACAAAAAATTTATACTTGAAAAAATTCTCCCTTCTTTCCTTTCCTCATGTAGCCAATTCAGACCACTTGCAAGAAACTTTACGTTTCTTCACACACATGCAAATAGAAATATAAATTTCCAAAGACAACCTCTTTAACAAGTGGTGCTGGGAAAACTGGTCAACCACTTGTAAAAGGATGAAACTAGAACACTTTCTAACACCATACACAAAAATAAACTCAAAATGGATTAAAGATCTAAATGTAAGACCAGAAACTATAAAACTCCTAAAGGAGAACATAGGCAAAACCCTCTCCGACATAAATCACAGCAGGATCCTCTATGACACTTCCCCATCCCCACTGGAGACAGGCAGGTAGGGTCACCAGAGTCGGAAGTGGGCAATTGCAGCCCCAGAGTGGCATCCTCTACCAAACTGCAAGCAGACTTCATTGCTAACCAAGACTTGTCGGGATTCTGGAGAGTTGACATGCGCCAGGAGGTTCACAGCCCGAGATCAGCTCCCCAGAAGAAACACACGGCACACCTGAGAAGGCACTCCCATTGTACACGCAGCAAACTGAGCAGCTGGGATGGGGGAGGAGATAAGACGCAACACCCACCTGTGGGTGACTGCGCGCGCCAGGCACCTGGTCTCGTGAGCTGCTTCGACCTGGGAAGGGCACACAACACAGGCCCAATGGAGTCTGCACCTTTGTGGAGTACCCGAGAACCTGAATCTGAGCAGCTTAGACCTGGGAAGTGGACGCAACCCAGGGCCTGCCTCAGACAGTTCCCGGCAGAGCAACCTAGAGCCTGAGAAGAGTAGACCATGAAAGCACACGTGCAGTGAGGTGGGGCAAACCCAGTGCAGCTGAAACACTGTGAGCACTACCCCACACACGACAGTGGTATTTGTTTGCAGTGATCCTCCCTCCCCAGAGCATGACTGAACAAGTGAGACTAAAAGAGTGATCATCATCACCTCTTGTGTCAGGGCGGAAATTAGACACTGAAGAGACCAGCAAACAGAAGAAGCCAAAATAAACAAAGTGAAATACAGCAGTGTGATATCATAAAGAGGGGATGTGATATAATACATAGTGCATATGATCTCATGTATATAGTGGTCATGATATCATCAATGCAGTGGGTGTGATGACTCAGGTAGAGTGGATGCAATGTCAAGTGTATAGAAGATGTGATGGTATATACAATTGATGTGACTTCCTTTGTAGTGGATGGAATACCGCGAATACATGATGTGACATCATAAATACAGCAGTTATGTCATAGAGAATTAATATGATATCATATATCACGCATATGATGTCATTCATCAGTGTGTGTGATATCATCAATGGAGTGATTGTGATGACGTAAAGAGAGTGTATGTGATGAGATACCATGGGTGTGATGTCAGATATAGTGGTTGTGTAATCACACACAGAGTGTGTGTGATGTCATATACAGTGGGGATGATGTCATAAACATAGTGGGTGCCAAATCATTGTTACAGTGGCTGTGAAGTCACAGGTGTAGAATATGTGATGTCATATACTGTGGATGTGACTTCATACATATTGGGTGTGATGTCATGAAGAGAGTGGATGTGAGTCATAAATACAGTCGTGTGATTTCATAGAGAATGGATATGATATCCTTCATAGTGAATATGATGAACCTCAGTGTGTGTGATATCGATACTGTGGGTGTGATAACCCAGATACAATGGATGTAATAACAGATATAGTGGGTGTGATGTCAGATTCAGTGGTTGTGTTCTCATACACACAGTGTGTGTGATGTCATATATAGTGGATGTGATGTCATAAATATACTGGGAGACATGTCATAGATACAGTGGCTGTGATGTCACATGTATAGTCAGTGTGATGTCATGATCAGTGGATATGTAAGATATAGTGGGTGTGATGCCATAAAGAGTGTGATTTGATGTCATAATGAGTGAATGAGATGTCATGTAAGTGCATGCAATGTCATACATATACCCAGATGGATGTCATGCATGGAGTGGGTGTGATGTCATCAATAGAATGGGTGTGAGGACACAGATACTGTGGATGTGATGTCACATGGGTAGAAGATGTGATGTCACAGTCACTGGATGTGATGTCAGATACAGTGGCTGTGTTACCATGAATCCAGTGGATGTGATTTCATAAATACAGCAGTGTGATGTCATAAAGAGTGGGTGTGAGGGATATGTATATAATGCCTAGGATGGCAGCATATCGTGGGTGTGGTGTCACACATACTGTGCTTGTGATGACATAGATACAGTGGATATGAGATCAGATATAGTGCGTGTATGTCAGACATAGTGGTTGTGTTGTCACACACTGTGTATGATGTCACATGTGGTGGATATGACATCATGAACATAGTGGATGTCATATCATAGATATGGTGGCCATGATGCCACTGGTAGAGTGGCTGTGATGTCATATAGTGGACGTGATGTCATGTAGAGTGAGTATGATGTTGTGAATACAGTGGTGTGATGTCATAAAGAGTGGATATCATGTCAAATATAGTGCGTATGATATGATAGATATAGTGGGTGAGATATCATTGATATAGTGGGTGTGATGACACAGGTAGAGTGGGTATGATGTCAGATAAAGTTGTGTTCTCAAACATACAGTATATGATGTCATGTATAGTGGATATATTGTCATATATAGTGGGTGGGATGTCATACATACAGTGGATATGATGATGTTGATACAGTGGATGTGATATCAGATATGGTGTGTGTGCTGTCACATATAGTGGCTGTGTTCTCACCCACAGAGTTGGCGATGTCACGTACAGAGGATATGACGTTGTAGACATAGTGGTTGTCATGTCATAGATACAGTGGCTCTGATGTCACAGGTAGAGAATAGGTGATGTCATATACAGTTTATGTAACTTCCTATATATACAGTGGTTGTATTGTCACATGTATAATCAATGTGATGTCATACACAGTGGATGAGATGTCATACCTACTGGGTGCAATGTCATGAACAGAGTGGATGTGATGTCATAAAGTGTGATGACAAAGATAGAGTAGATGTCATAACAGATATACTCTGTGTGATGTCATATATTGTTGTTGTGTTCTCATACACACAGGACATGATGTCATATATAGTAGAGGTGGTGTCATAAACATAGTGGGTGTGATATCATAGCTGTAGTGTCTGTAATGCCACAAGTATAGGCGAAGTGATGTCATAATCAGTGGATCTGATGTCATATATAGTCGGTGTGAAGTCATCCGTCATTCATATGATGTCATACATATCGGGGGTGTGGTGTCATACATACAGGGGTTGTGATGACATAGATACAATGGATGGGATATCAGATATAGTGGGTGTATGTCAGAAATAGCAGCTGTGTTGTCACACACAGTGTGTGAGTTGTCACATGTAGTGGATAGGGTGTCATAAATATAGTGGTTGTCATGTCATAGATACAGTGGCTGTGATGTCACAGAGTGGACGTGATAGCATCTATAGTGGGTGTGATGTTATGAAAACAGTGGATGGGATATCATAAATACAGTGGTGTGATTTAATGAGTGGATATTATGTCATATATAGTGCATATGATATCATACATATGGCAGGTGTGATATCAGCGATACAGTGGGAGTGTTGACACAGATACTCTGGATGTAATAGCACATATAGTGGGTATGATGTCAGATATAGTGGTGGTGTTCTCATACACACTGTGTGATGTCATATATACTGGGTATGATGTTATAAATACAGTGGTGTAATGTCATAGATACAGTGGCTGTGATGTCACATGTATAGTAAATGTGATGTCATGATCAGTGGATATGTAAGACATAGTGGGTGTGATGCCATAAATAGTGTGGTTTGATGTCATAATGAGTGAATGAGATGTCATGTAAGTGCATGCAATGTCATACATACATCACAGTGGATGTGATGTCATAAATACAGCGGTGTGATGTCATAAAGAGTGGATATTATGTCAGATATAGTGTGCATGATATCATAGATATAGTCGGTTTGATATCATCAATACACTGGGTGCGATGACACAGATACAGTGGGTATGATCTCAGATAAAGTTACGATGTGATATAGTGGAGGTGATGTCATCTTTAGTGAGTGTGATGTCATGAAAACAGTGGATGGGATGTCATAAATACAGTGGTGTGATTTAATAAGGAGTAGATATTATGTAATAGCAGATATAGTGGGTGTGATGTCAGATATAGTGTTTGTGTTCTCATACACACAGTGTGATGTTGTATATACTGAGTATAATGTTATGAATATAGTGGGTGTGATGTCATAGATATACAGTGGCTGTGATGTCACTTGTATAGTAAATGTGATGTCATAATCAGTGGGTGTGATGTCAGATAAAGTGGGTGTAATACAATACACACTGTGCGTTTATGTTGTAAAGAGTGATTGTGATGTCATGTACTCTTCACATGATGTCATACAGATGCCCAGATTGATGTCATACATGGACTGGGTGTGGTGTGATCAAGAGAATGGGTACGATGAGGCAGATACAGTTTCTGTGATGGCACATGTGTAGTTGATGTGATGTCATAATCAGTGGATGTGATGTCATATATACGGGTGTGATGTCATAAGTACAGTGGATGTGATGTCATGAATACAGCAGAGTGATATCATAAAGACAGGATGTGATATCATATATAGTGCATATGATCTCATGTTTACACTGGTCGTGATATCATCAATGCAGTGAGTGTGATGACTCAGATACAGTGCATGTGATGTCATGTGTACAGAAGATGTGATGTCATATACAGTTGATGTGACTTCCTATATTTTTGGTGTGATATGTTGAATACAGTGGATGTGATGTCATAAATACAGTTGTGTAATGTAATAAACAGAAGATGTGATGTTCATATATAGTGCATATGATGCCGTATGGGTAGTTGGTGTGATGTCATGCATACAGTGGTTGTGATGACACCGATACAGTAGATGTGCTGTCAGAAATAGTGAATGTGATGTCAGATATAGTTGCTGTGTTCTCATACACAAAGTGTGACTGATGTCACATATAGTGGGCATGACATCATAAGCATAGTAGGTGTGATGTCATAGATACAGTGGTTGTGTTGTCACATGTATAATCAATGTGATGTCATACATAGTGGATGAGATGTCATACCTACTGGGTGCAATGTCATGAACACAGTAGATGTGATGTCATAAATACAGCAGTTGTGATGACACTGATACAGTAGATGTGATGTCAGATATTGCGGGTGTGATGTCAGATATAGTTGCTGTGTTCTCATACACACAGTGTGTGTGACGTCACATATAGTGGGCATGACGTCATAAACATAGGAGGTGTGCTGTCATAGATGCAGTGGCTGTGTTGTCACGTGTATAGTCAATATGATGTCATAAACAGATGTGATGTCCTACCTACTGGGTGCAATGTAATGAACACAGTGGATGTGATGTCATAAATACAGTGGCGTGATGTCATAAAGAGTGGGTGTGATGCTATATATAGTGCAAATGAGGTCACACATATGTTGGGAGTGATGTCATACATATACTGGGTGTGATGACAAGGTAGAGTGGATGTGATATCATACTCATGTGATTTCAGATATAGTGGTTGAGTTGTCACATGTATAGTTAATGTGATGTGATAATCAGTGGATGTGATGTCAGATGAAGTGGGTGTGATGTCATAAGCATTGTGTATTGATGTCACAAGGAATGAATGTGATGTCATTTTTTGTGCGCCTGATGTCATACAGACACCCAGACTGATGTCATACATAGAGTGGGTGTGATGTCATCAAGAAAATGGGTGTGATGACACAGATACAGTTTCTGTGATGTCAGATGTGTAGTCGATGTGGTGTCATAATCAGTGGATATGAAGTCATATATAAGAGTGTGATGTCATGAGAACGGTGGATGGGATGTCATACATACAGTGGTGCGATTTAATAGAGTGGATATTGCGTCTTATATAGTGCATATGATATCAAACTTATAGTGGGTGTGATATCATTGATACAGTGTGTGTGGTACCACAGATATTGTGGATGTCATAGCAGATATAGTGGATGTGATGTCAGATATATTGGTGGTGTTCTCATACACTGTGTGGTGTCATATATACTGGGTATGATGTTACAAATACAGTGGCTGTGATGTCACATGTATAGTAAATGTGATATCATAACCAGTGGTGTGATGTCATAAAGAGTGGATATTATGTCATATATAGTGCATAAAATATCATAAATATAGTGGGTTTGATATCATTGATACAGTGGGTGTGATGACACAGATACAGTGGGTATGCTGTCAGATAAACTTGTGTTCTCATACAGTGTGTGATGTCGTGTATGGTGGATATATTGTCATATATATATTGGATGCGATGTCATACATACAGTGGATATGATGTAGCAGATACACGGATGTGATATCACATATAGTGTGTGTGATGTCACCTATAGTGGCTGTATTCTCACACACAGTGTGGGTGATGTCACGTACAATGGATCTGATGTCATAAACATAGTGGGTGTGATGACTCATACAGTGGATGCAATGTCACATGTACAGAAGGTGTGATATATACAATTGATGTGACTTCCTATATATTGGGTGTGATGTATTGAATACAGTGGATGTGATGTCATAAATACAGTTGTGGAATGTAATAAACGGTAGATGTGATGTCATATACACTACATATGATGCCATACAGATAGTTGGTGTGATGTCATGCATACAGTGGTTGTGATGACACTGATACGGTAGATGTGATGTCAGATATTGTGGGTGTGATGTCAGATATAGTTGCTGTGTTCTCACATACAGTGTGCGTAATGTCACGTGCAGTGGACATGATGTAATAAACACAGTGGGGGTGATGACTCATACAGTGGATGCGATGTCATGTGCACAGAAGATATGATATGATATACAGTTGATGTGACTTCCTATATATTGGGTATGATATATTGAATACAGTGGATGTGATGTCATAAATACAGTTGTAGAATGAAATAAATGGTACATGTGATGTCATTTACACTGTATATGATGCCATACAGATAGTTGGCATGATGTCATGCATACAGAGGTAGTGATGACACTTATACAGTAGATTTGATGTCAGATATTGAGGGTGTGATGACACTGATATGGTAGATGAGATATCAGATATTGTGGGTGTGTTGTCAGATATAGTTGCTGTGTTCTCATACACGGTGTGTGTGATGTCACTTATAGTGGGCATGACGTCATAAACATAGGAGGTGTGCTGTCATAGATGCAGTGGTTGTGTTGTCACATGTATAGCCAATATGATGTCATAAACAGAGGATGTGATGTCATACCTATTGGGTGCAATGTAATGAACACAGTGGATGTGATGTCATAAATACAGTGGTTTGATGTCATAAAGAGTGGGTGTGATGCCGTATATAGTGCATATGAGGTCACACATATGTTGGGAGTGATGTCATACATATACTGGGTGTGATGACAAAGATAGAGTGGATGTGATATCAGACACACTCTCTGTGACTTCAGATATAGTGGTTGTGTTCTCATACGCACATATAGTAGAGGTGATGTCATAAACAGAGTGTGTGCTATCATAGATATAGTCTCAGTCAGAGATCAGCTCCCCAGAAGAGACACATGGAACACTTGAGACGGCGCACCAGCTGCCATCCAGGAAACCAAGTGGCTGGGACTGGGGAGGTGGTAAGTCGTACCCCCCACCTGGGGAGAGTTCGGTCGCCAAGCACCTGGTCGCCAGAGCTGCTCAGACCTTGGAACAGCACAAAACGCAGGCCCAACTGAATCTGCACCTTTGAGGAGTACCCAAGAACCTGAATTTGAGTGGCTTAGACCTAGGAAGTGCACGCAACCAAGGGCCCACTTTAGACAATTCCCCTGCAGAGCAACCTGGAGCCTGAGCAGTGTAGACTGGGAAAGCACACACGCCCTGAGTGGGGGCAAACCCAGTGTGGCCGAAACACTGCAAGCACTCCCCACACACGCCACTGGTATTTGTTTGCAGTGTTCCTTCCTCCCCACAGCACACTGAACAAGTGAGCCTAAATAAGTGACCACCTTCACCGCCTTGTGTCAGGGTGAGAATTAGACACTGAAGAAGCCTGCAAACAGAAGAAGCCAAAAGAAACAGAGGGAAATGCTTTGGAAGTGACAGGTGCAACAAATTAAAAGCCTGTATTTAGGATGGACTACATAGGAAGGGGCCTATAGATCTTGAGAAGTATAAGCCGGATCAAGGAACTATCTGAAAATGAACTGACACCACACTGCACACAACAGCTGCAGAGAAATTCCTAGATATATTTTTAGTATTATCATTTCAAAAATTGTTTTTAATTTAAAAAAAATTTTTGAGTCCTCTATTACTCCTTTAATTTTTATTTTTATAACCTATTATTACCTTTCAAAAAAGACCCTATATTTTTTCATTTATTTTTGTAAAGCAAACTTCATATATATATTTTAAATAATTTTTATGATTTTGTTTTGGTTTTTTTATAATGTATTTTTGAGAGCCTAACCTCTACTGTAGATTTTTAATCTTTGCTTTCTAGTATTTGTTATCCATTTTGTACCTTTAAGAATCCAATCTTCAGTGCCCAATTTTACTTAGGAGTGTGATTACTGGCTTGATTACTCTCTTCCCCTTTTGACTCTCCTTTTTCTCCCCCAGGTCACCTCTATCTGCTCCTTCCCCCCTTCTCGTCTTTACCCAACTCTGTGAATCTCTGTGTGTGTTCCGGGCTGTAGAGAAAACTTAAGGACCTGATTATTGCCTAGATCTGTCTCTTTCCTTTTGATCCCCCGTCTTCCCCTCCTGGTCAGCTCTATCTCCTTCCTCCCTCTTGTCTTCTCTATGTAACTCTGTGAACCTCTCTGAGGGTTCCAGACTGTGGAGAGCACATAGGAAATTGATTACTAGCTAACTTGTGCTCGCCTTTTTTGATTGCCCCTCTTGTCCTCCTGGTCACCTCCATCTCCCTTGTTCCTCTTCTCTTCTCCATGTAACTCTGTGAAACACTCTGGGTGTCCCTCACTGTGGAGAATATTTTCACCATTAACCTAGATGTTTTATCATCAGCGCTGTGTGGATGGAGAAGTCTTGAGGCTACTCTATGAATAAGACTGAAAACCAGAGGCAGGAGGCTTAAGCCCAAAACCTGAGAACACCAGAGAACTCCTGACCCCAGGGAACATTAATCGATAAGACCTCATCCAAAAGCCTCCATATGTTCACTGAAACCAAGCACCACCCAAGAGCCAAAAAGTTTCAGAGAAAGACATACCACGCGAATTCTCTAGCAACACAGGCACATAGCCCTGAGCTTCAATATACAGGCTGCCCAAAGTCACACCAAACCCACAGACATGTCAGAACTCACTACTGGGCACTGCATTGTACTCCAGAAAGAAGAAATCCAGCTCCACCAACCAGAACACTGACACAAGCTTCCCTAACCAGGAAACCTTGACAAGCCACCTGTCCAACCCCACCCACAGGGAGGAACCTCCACAATAAAGAGGAAAACTGCCAAAATACAGAAAGGCCACCCCAAACACAGCAATATAAACAAGACAAAAAGGCAGAGAAATACACAGCAGGTAAAGGAACAGGATAAATGCCCACCAAACCAAACCAAAGAGGAGGAGATAGGGAGTCTACCTGAAAAAGAATTCATAATAATGATAGTAAAAATGATCCAAAATCTTGAACACAAAATGGAGTTACAGATAAATAGCCTGGAGACAAGGATTGAGAAGATGCAAGAAATGTTTAACAAGGACCTAGAAGACATAAAGAAGAGTCAATCCATAATGAATAATGCAGTAAATGAGATAAAAAACACTCTGGAGAGAACCAACAGTAGAATAATGGAGGCAGGAGATAGGATGAGTGAGGTAGAAGATAGAATGGTAGAAATAAATGAAGCAGAGAGGAAAAAAGAAAAAAGAATTAAAAGAAATGAGGACAACCTCAGGGACCTCTGGGACAATGTTAAAAGCCCCAACATTTGAACCATAGGAGTCCCAGAAGAAGAACACAAAAAGAAAGGCCATGAGAAAATATTTGAAGAGATAATAATTGAAAACTTCCCTAAAATGTGAAGGAAACAGTCACCCAAGTTCAAGAAACCCAGAGAGTCACAAAGAGGATAAACCCAAGGCGAAAACACCCCAAGCCATGAATTAGTCTAATTAATGAAGATCAAACACAAAGAACAAATATTAAAAGCAGCACGTGAAAAAAAACCAAATAACTCACAAGGGGATTCCCACAAGGATAACAGCTGATCTTTCAATAGAAACACTTCAGGCCAGACGGGAATGGCAGGACATACTTAAAGTGATGAAAGAGAAAAACCTACAACCCAGATTACTGTACCCAGCAAGAAACTCATTCAAATATGAAGGAGAAATCAAAGCTCTTCAGACAAGCAAAAGCTGAGATAATTCAGCACCACAAAACCAGCTATTCAACAAATGTTAAGAATCTTCTTGAGACAGGAAATACAGAAAAGGTGTATAAACTTGCACCCAAAACAACAAAGTAAACGGCAATGGGATCATACCATGGTATGAGATACTATGTGTGTGATGTCAGATGTAATTGTTGTTTTCTCATACAGACAGTGTGGGTGATGTCATATAAAGTGGATATGATGTCATAACATAGTGGGTGTAATGTCATAGATCTAGTGGCTGTGATGTCACGTGTATAGTGGATGTGATGTCATATATAGTGGGTGTAATGTCATGAACACAGTGGATGTGATGTTATAAATATAGTAGAGTGATATCATGAAGAGTGGGTGTGATGCCATATATAGTGCCTAGGATGTCTTACACATACTGGCAGTGATGTATTACATACAATGGGTATGACATGATCAATAGAGTGGGTGTGATGACACAGATACAGTGGATCTCATGTCAGTTATGGTGGGTATGATTTCATAAATACTGTGGTTTGATGTTAAAGAGTGAATGTGATCTCGTGTAGAGTGCACGGGATGTCATACATACACCCAGGGTGATATCATAGATAGTGTGTGATTACACAAATAGAATGAGTGTTATGACACAGATACAGAGGATGCAATGTCACATGTATAGAAGATGTGATGTCATATACATTTTTTGTGAATTCATATCTAGTGGCTGTGATGTCATGAATACAGTGGATGTGATGTCATAAATACTGTGGTGTCATGTCATAAAGAGTGGACTTGATATCATATATAGTGCATTTGGAGAAGGAAGTGGCAACCCCCGCCAATGTTCTTGCCTGAAGAATCCCATGGATAGAGGAGCCTGGTGGGCTAAGGTCCACAGGATCACAAAGAATCAGGCACGACTGAGCAACAACACACTTACTTACACTTACAGTGCATATGATGCATACATATACTGGGTGTTATATCATCGATAGAGAGGGTGTGATGACACAGATACAGTGGATGTGATGTCAGATATAGTAGTTGTGTTCTCATACACAGAGTCTATGATGTCACATAGAGTGGTTATGATGTCATAAACATAGTGGGAGTGATGTCATAGTTACAGTGGATGTCACATTTATGGTTGATGGGATGCCACAATCAGTGGAAGTGACATGATATATAGGGGGATGTGATGTCATGAATACAGTGGTGTGATGTCACTTATGCAGTGGGTGTGATGACACAGATACAGTGGATGGGATGTCATATATAGTGGGTGTGAGTCATAAATACTATGATTTGAGGTGGTAAAGATTGAATGTGATGTCATGTATAGTGCATGTGGTGTCATGCATACACCAGACTGATGTCATATATAGAGTGGGTGTGATGTCATCAACAGAATGGGTATGATGACAATGATACAATGGATTGGTGTCAGATACAGTGTATGTGATGTCACACATAGTGGCTGTGTTGTCATATTCATAGTGTGTGCGATGGCACATATAGTGGACATCATGTCCTAAACATAGTGGTTGTGAAGTCATAGATGCAGTGGCTGTGATGTGACATGTATAGTGGGTGTGATATCATATAATGGACTTGATGTCATATATTGAGGGTATGATGTCATGAATACAGTAGATGCGATAGAATGGTTGTTGCTGAACCATGAAAAGATGCCGGGATTCTTAGCCTCCAGAGATGAGGCTTGATCGCTCAGAGGCTTTGTGTAAAAAACTTTTATTAAAGTATAAAGGAGATAGAGAAAGCTTCTGATATAGGCACCAGAAGGGGGCAGAAAGAGTACCCCCTTGCTACTGTTAGCAACGAAGTTATATATTCTCAAATTAGTTATTAAAATGAATCAAAAGAATGTCTGGAGGTTTTAAAGACCTCACTAGACCTACTACCATAATTTACATTTGAAGATAACAGGATTAGTCAGAAGGTTTTTTCCAGAGACTGTCCTCAAGCAGGATACATTATTGTTATATAATCCTAAGGAATGTAGAGGGAAAGAGGGGGGGGCGGGGAAAGGTCTGTCCTTTTTCCTCCTTGAGAATTCCAGACCTCTCACTCCTTGGCTCTCCTTGGGGACCCCTGGACTTCTTATCAATCTGCCTAGGAATCGACTCCCTCATGATGTCACAAATACAGTGGTGTGATATCATAGAGAATGAATATGATACCATATATAGTGCATATGCTGTCATACATATAGTGGGTGTGATGACACACATACAGAGGATGTGATATCAGATATAGTAGGTGTGATGTCAGATATAGTTGTGTTCTCATACACATGGTGTTTGTGATGTCATATATAGTGGATATGATGCCATAAACATAATGGGTATGATGTCACATATAACAGAAGAAATCATAGATACAGTGGATACAATATCACATATAGTGGATGTTTTGTCATCAATAGAGTCTGTGTGATGTCATAGATATAATGTGTGGGATATCATAGAGTTACTGGTCATGATATTATATGTAGTGGATAAGAAAGCATGTGTTTGGTGTGTGATGTCATATAGAGTGGGAACGATGTCAAATGTTGTGGGTGTGATGTCACAAATAGAGTGGGTGTGTTCATAGATATTGTGGTTTTGAAGTCAAAGAGAGACAGGAAGTGAGGACAAATACAGTGGGAGTGTTCTCACAAAAAGAACGGGGGTTATGTCTTATATAGAGGATGTGATGGTATATATAGAATATATGATGTCATAGAGGGGGTGTGACATCATAAATACAGTGGGTGTGGTATCATAAATACATTAGGTTGATATCATAAATATACTGGGCTTCATTTCATATGTAGGGGATAAGATATCATATGTTGTATGTGTGATGTCATATAGAGGCAGTGTGATGTCACATGTAGTTGGTGTCTTGTTATAAATACAGGTGTGTGATGTCATAGGTAGAGTGGAAGTGATATTAGATAGAGTGGATATGATGTCACATACAGTGGGTGTGATGCCATTGATAGAGTGGCTGTGATGTCACAGATACAGTGGGTGTGATGGCAGATATAGTGGGTATGATGTCATAAATGCAGTGGGTTTGATGACAAAGAGTGTGTGACATCATAGTTATGGTGGGTGCAACATCACAAATATGCTGGGTGTGACATCCTAATAAGAGTGGGTATGACGCTATAGTTATAGTGGTTGTGATTTCATAGACATGGTGGGTGTGATGTCACATATATAGACAGTGTTATGTCACGTACATTGGAATTAATGTCATATAGAGTGGATGTGATGTCATTGATGCAGTGGGTTTGATCATAGATATGGTGGGTGTGATGGCACAGATGTAGTGGATGGGAAATATATAGTGAGTGTGATGTTATAAATGTGTGTGATGCCATACAGTGGACGAGATATCATAAATACTGTGGTTGTGATGTCATCAGTACAGTGTCTGTGATCATAGATATGGTGTGTGTGAAGTAGCAGATAGAGTGGATGTGATGTCAAATATATTGTCTTGTTGTCATACTCACAGTGTGTGAGATGGCACATATAGTGGACATCATATCTTAAACATAGTGGTTGTGAGTCATAGATGCAGTGGCTGTGATGTGACATATATACTGGATGTGATACCATATAATGGACATGATGTCATATATTGAGGGTGTGATGTCATGAATACAGTGAATGCGATAGAATGGTTGTTGCTGAATCACGAAAAGATGATGGGATTCTTAGCCTCCAGAGATGAGGCTTGATCGCTCAGAGGCTTTCTAAAATAACGTTTATTAAAGTATAAAGGAGATAGAGAAAGCTTCTGATATAGGCATCAGAAGGGGGCGGAAAGAGTACCCCCTTACTGCTGATCGCAATGACTTATATAGTCTATATTAGTTATTAAAATAAATCAAAAGAATGTCTGGAGGTTTAAAGACCTCACAAGACCTACTTCCATAATTTACATTTGAACGTAACAGGATTAGTCAGAAGTTTTTTTCCAGAGACTGTCCTCAAGCAGGATACATTATTGTTATATAATCCTAAGGAATGTAGAGGGAATGAGGGGAAAAAAAAAAAAAAAAAACAAAAAAAAAACGGTCTGTTCTTTCTTCCTCCTTGAGAATTTCAGACCTCTCACTCCTTGGCTCTCCTTGGGGACCCCTGGACTTCTTAACAATCTGCCTAGGAATCGACTCCCTCATGATGTCACAAATACAGTGGTGTGATATCATAGAGAATGAATATGATACCATATATAGTGCATATGTTGTCATACATATAGTGGGTGTGATATCCATACAGTGGGTGTGATGACAAACATACAGAGGATGTGATATCAGATATAGTAGGTGTGATGTCAGATATAGTTATTTTCTCATACACAGAGTGTGTGTGGTGTCATATATAGAGGATATGATGTTATAAACATCATGGGAGTGATGTCAGAGTTACAGTGGCTGTCACATGTATAGTCGATGTGATGTCATAATCAGTGGAAGTGATATCATATACAAGGGTGTGAGGTCATGAATAGAGTGGTGTGATGTCATTTATACAGTGGGTGTGATGACACAGATACAGTCGATGTGATGTCAGATATAGTGGATGTGATGCCAGATATAGTGGCTGTGTTGTCATACACACATTGTGTGTGATGTCAAATATAATGAATATGATGTCCTAAAATAGTTGTTGTGATGACACACATATAATGGCTGTGATTCACATGTATAGTGGATGTGATGTCATGAATAGTGTGGATAAGAAGTCATAAGCACAGGAATGATTTCATAAAGAATGGATGGTATGTCATATATACTGCATGTGATGTCATATATATGTGGCTGTGGTGTCATATGTACAGTGGGTATGATATCATTGATTCAGTGGGTGTGATGACAGAGATACAGAAGATGTGATGTTAGAAAAAGAGATTCTGTTCTCATACACATAGTGTGTGTGATGTCATATATAGAGTGGATATGATGCCATAAACATAGTGGGTGTGATGTCACATAGAGCGGATGAAATCATAGATACAGTGGATGCAATATCACATATAGTGAATGTTTTGTCATGAATACAGTCTGGGTGATGTCATAGATAGAATTTGTGGGATATCATAGGTTTACTGATCATGATATTATGTGTAGTGTATAATATAGCATGTGTTAAAAATAAATTCAAAATGGACTGAAGATCTAAATGTAAGACCAGAAACTATAAAACTCCTAGAGGAGAACATAGGCAAAACACTCTCTGACATAAATCACAGCAAGATCCTCTATGAGCCACCTTCCAGAATATTGCAAATAAAAGCAAAACTAAACAAATGGGACCTAATGAAACTTAAAAGCTTTTGCACTACAAGGGAAACTATAAGTAAGGTGCAAAGACAGCCCTCAGATTGGGAGAAAATATTAGGAAATGAAGAAACAGACAAAGGATTAATCTCAAAAATAAACCGGCAAATCCTGCAGATCAATTCTAGAAAAATAAATGACACAATAAAAAAATGGGCCAAAGAACTAAACAGACAATTCTCCAAAGAAGACATACAGATGCCTAACAAACACATGAAAAGATGCTCAACATCACTCATTATCAAAGAAGTGCAAATCAAAGCCACAATGAGGTACCATTACACGCCAGTCAGGATGGCTGCTATCCAAAAATCTACAAGCAATAAATGCTGGAGAGGGTGTGGAGAAAAGGGAACCCTCTTACACTGTTGGTGGGAATGCAAACTAGTACAGCCACTATGGAAAACAGTGTGGAGATTTCTTACAAAACTGGAAATAGAACTGCCAGCAATCCCACTTCTGGGCATACACACTGAGAAAATCAGATCTGAAAGAGACACGTGCACCACAATGTTCTTCACAGCACTGTTTATAATAGCCAGGACATGGAAGCAACCTAAATGCCCATCAGCAGATGAATGGATAAGGAAGCTGTGGGACATATACACCATGGAATATTACTCAGCCATTAAAAAGAATTCATTTGAATCAGTCCTAATGAGATGGATTAAACTGGAGCCCATTATACAGAGAGAAGTAAGCCAGAAAGATAAAGAACATTACAGCATACTAACACATATATATGGAATTTAGAAAGATGGTAATGATAACCCTATATGCAAAACAGAAAAAGAGACACAGAAATACAAAACAGACTTTCGAACTCTGTGGGAGAAGGTGAGGGTGGGATGTTTCAAAAGAACAGCATGTATACTATCTATGGTGAAACAGATCACCAGCCCAGGTGGGATGCATGAGACAAGTGCTCGGGCCTGGTGCACTGGGAAGACCCAGAGGAATCGGGTGGAGAGGGAGGTGGGAGGCGGGATCGGGATGGGGAATACGTGTAAATCTATGGCTGATTCATATCAATGTATGACAAATCCCACTGAAATGTTGTGAAGTAATTAGCCTCCAACTAGTAAAAAAAAAAAATAGCATGTGTTTTGTGTGTGATGTCATATGGAATGAGAGCAATGTCAAATGTTGTGGGTGTGATGTCACAAATAGAGTGGGTGTGATGTCACAGATATAGTGGTTGTGTTCATAGATATTGTGGTTTTCAAGTCAAAGCCAGACAGGATGTGATGTCAGATAGATTGGGAGTCCTGTCACAAAAAGAGTGGGGGTTATGTCTTATACAGTGGATGTGCTGGTATATATAGAATATATGATGTGAAATAGTGGATGTGACATCATAAATACAGTGGATGTGGCATCATAAATACATCAGGCTCATATCATAAATATACTGGGCTTGATTTCATATGTAGTGGATAAGATCTTATATGTTGTATGTGTGACATCATATAGATTCAGTGTGATGTCACATGTAGTTGGTGTCTTGTGATAAATGCAGGGGTGTGATGTCATAGATAGAGTGGAAGTGATATCAGATAGAGTGGATATGGTGTCACATACAGTGGGTGTGATGCCATTGATAGAGTGGCTGTGATGTCACAGATACAGTGGGTGTGATGGAAGATATAGTGGGTATGATGTCATAAATGCAGTGGGTGTGATGACATAGAGAGTGTGACATCATAGTTATGGTAACAGTGGGTATGACGCCGTTGTTATAGTGGTTGTGATCTCATAGACACGGTGGGTGTGATGTCACATATATAGACAATATTATGTCATACACATTGGAATTGATGTCACATAGAGTGGATATGATGTCATTGATGCAGTGGGTTTGCTCATAGATATGGTGGGTGTGATGGCACAGATGTAGTGGATGGGAAATATATAGTGAGTGTGATGTTATAAATGTGTGTGATGTCATACAGTGGACGAGATGTCATAAATACTGTGGTTGTGATGTCATCAGTAAATTGTCTATGATCATAGATATGGTGGTTGTGAAGCAGCAGATAGAGTGGATATGATGTCAAATATAGTGGTTATGTTGTCATAAACATAGTGGATGTGATCTCATATATAGAGCATATGATGTCATAAAAAGAGAGGATATGATGACAGATAGAGTTGATGTGGTGTCAGATATAGTCTGTGTGATGTCAGATTATAATGGTTGTGATGTCATAAACATAGTGGGTGTGATGTTATAGATACAGTGGCTGTGATATCACATGTATAGTGGCTGTGATGTGATATACAAGGCATGTGATGTGATTTATAGTGGCCTTTTGTCCTAAATACAGGAGGTGTGATGTCAAAAATACAGTGGTGTGACAACAAAAAACGTGGATGTGATGCCATATACAGTGCATAAGATGTCACCCATACAGTGGGTGTGATATTATCAATACACTGGGTGTGATGACAGAGATACACTGGATATGAAGTCATATATAGTGGACGTGGTATGAGTACTGTGAATGTGATGTCATTAATACAGTTGCTTGATGTCATAAACAGTTGATGTGATGTCATGTATAGTGAAAGTGATGTCATAGGTATGCTGAGTGTGATGTCATATATACAGTGGGTGTTATGTCATTGATACAGTGCATGTGATGTCACATGTATAGTCGTTGTGATGTCATATACAACGGTAGTGTTGCCATATAGTGGCTATTTTGTCATAACTATACTGGGTTAGATGTGATTAAAACAGTGGGTGTGATATCATAAATACAGAGGGTGTTATATCATAGTTCTACTGGGCATGGCTTCATACGCTGTGTATGTCATATGTTGTGTGTGTGATGACATATAGAAGGGTGTCAGATCCAGTGAGTGTGATGTCAGATCCAGTGGTTTTGTTGTCATAAACACAGGGAGTGTGATGGTATATACAGTGGATATAATATGATAAATATAGTGTGTGTGATGTCATAGATACGGTGGCTATGATGTCACATTTATATTTGATATGATGTCATATAAACAGTGTCTAGACTTTCCTGGTGGCTTAGATGATAAAGCGTTTGCCTACAATGTGGGAGACTTGGCTTCAATCCCTGGGTCAGGAAGATATCCCGGAGGAGGAAATGGCAACCCACTCCAGTGTTCTTGCCTGGAAAATCCCATGGACGGAAGAGCCTGGTAGGCTACAGTCCATGGGGTCTCAAAAATTCAGACGTGACTGACCAAATTCACTTTCTTTCATATGCAGTGGATGTGATGTCACATGTAGTGGATGTGATTTCATGAATACAGTAGATTTGATGTCCTACTACAGTAGGTAGTGTCATGAAGAGTGGATGTGATGTCATATATAGTGCCTAAGATGTCATACAAGAGTGGGTGTTATTTCATACATACAGTGGGTGTGACATCGATGCAGTTGGCGTGATGACACAGATACAGTGGATGTGCTGTCATATATAGTGGGTTTGATGTCATAAATACTGTGCTTTGATGTTGTAAAGATTGAATGTGATGTCATGTATAGTGCATGTGGTGTCATGCATACACCAGCCTGATGTCATATGTAGAGTGGGTGTGATGTCATCAACAGAATGGGTATGATGATAAAAATACAATGGATTGGTGTCAGATACAGTGGGTGTGATGTCAAACATAGTGGCTGTGTTGTCATACTCACAGTGTGTGAGATGACACATATAGTGGACATCATGTCCTAAACATAGTGGTTGTGAAGTCATAGATGCAGTGGCTGTGATGTGACATGTATAGTGGGTGTGATATCATATAATGGACTTGATGTCATATATTGAGGGTGTGATGTTATGAATACAGTGGATGCGATAGAATGGTTGTTGCTGAACCACAAAAAGATGCCGGGATTCTTAGCCTCCAGAGATGAGGCTTGATCGCTCAGAGGCTTTGTGTAATAAAGTTTTATTTAAGTATAAAGGAGATAGAGAAATCTTCTGATATAGGCATCAGAAGGGGACAGAAAGAGTACCCCTTGCTACTGTTAGCAATGACGTTATATACTCTCAAATTAGTTATTAAAATGAATCAAAAGAATGTCTGGAGGTTTTAAAGACCTCACTAGACCTACTCCCATAATTTACATTTGAAGATAACAGGATTAGTCAGAAGTTTTTTCCAGAGACTGTCCTCAAGCAGGATGCATTATTGTTATATAATCCTAAGGAATGTAGAGGGAATGAGGGGGGAAAAAAATGGTCTGTCCTTTCTTCCTCCTTGAGAATCCCAGAACTCTCACTCCTTGGCTCTCCTTGGGGACCCCTGGACTTCTTATCAATCTGCCTAGGAATCGACTCTCTCATGATTTCAAAAATACAGTGGTGTGATATCATAGAGAATGAATATGATACCATATATAGTGCATATGTTGTCATACATATAGTGGGTGTGATATCAATACAGTGGGTGTGATGACACACATACAGAGAATGTGATATCAGATATAGTAGATGTGATGTCAGATATAGTTGTGTTCTCATACACAGAGTGTGTGTGGTGTCATATATAGAGGATATGATGTTATAAACATCATGGGAGTGATGTCACAGTTACAGTGGCTGTCATATGTATAGTCGATGTGATGTCATAATCAGTGGAAGTGATATCATATACAAGGGTGTGATGTCATGAAGAGAGTGGTGTGATGTCATTTATACAGTGGGTGTGATGACACAGATACAGTCGATGTGATGTCAGATATAGTGGATGTGATGCCAGATATAGTGCCTGTGTTGTCATACGCACATTGTGTGTGATGTCCAATAAAATGAATATGATGTCCTAAAATAGTTGTGATGACACATATATACTGGCTGTGATTCACAGGTATAGTGGATGTGATGTCATGAATAGCGTGGATATGAAGTCATAAACACAGGAATGATTTCATAAAGAATGGATGATATGTCATATAAACTGCATGTCATGTCATATATATGTGGCTGTGATGCCATATGTACAGTGGGTATGATATCATCGATTCAGTGGGTGTGATGACAGAGATACAGTAGATGTGATGTTAGATAAAGAGGTTCTGTTCTCATACACATAGTGTGTGTGATGTCATATATAGAGTGGATATGATGCCATAAACATAATGGGTGTGATGTCACATAGAGCGGATGAAATCATAGATACAGTGGATGCAATATCACATATATGTGTTGTCATCAATACAGTCTGTGTGATGTCATAGATAGAATTTGTGGGATATCATAGTTTTACTGGTCATGATGTTATATGTAGTGGACAAGATAGCATGTGTTAAAAATAAACTCAAAATGGATTAAAGATCTAAATGTAAGACCAGAAACTATAAAACTCCTAGAAGAGAACATAGGCAAAACACTCTCTGACATAAATCACAGCAAGGTTCTCTGTGACCCACCTCCCAAAATATTGGAAATAAAAGCAAAACTAAACAAATGGGACCTAATGAAACTTAAAAGCTTTTGCACTACAAAGGAAACTATAAGTAAGGTGCAAAGACAGCCCTCAGATTGGGAGAAAATAATAGCAAATGAAGAAACAGACAAAGGATTAATCTCAGAAATATACAAGTAACGCCTGCAGCTCAATTCCAGAAAAATAAATGACCCAATCAAAAAATGGGCCAAAGAACTAAACAGACATTTCTCCAAAGAAGACATACAGATGGCTAACAAACACATGAAAAGATGCTCAACATCACTCATTATTAGAGAAATGTAAATCAAAACCACAATTAGGTACCATTATATGCCAGTCAGGATGGATGCTATCCAAAAATCTACAAGCAATAAATGCTGGAAAGCGTGTGGTGAAAAGGGAACCCTCTTACACTGTTGGTGGGAATGCAAACTAGTACAGCCACTATGGAAAACAGTGTGGAGATTTCTTAAAAAACTGGAAATAGAACTGCCAGCAATCCCACTTCTGGGCATACACACTGAGGAAACCAGATCTGAAAGAGACACGAGCACCGCATTGTTCGTCGCAGCACTGTTTATAATAGCCAGGACATGGAAGCAACCTAGATGCCCATCAGCAGATGAATGGATAGGAAAGCTGTCGGACATATACACCATGGAATATTACTCATCCTTTAAAAAGAATTCATTTGAATCAGTCCTAATGAGATGGATGAAACTGGAGCCCATTATACAGAGTGAAGTAAGCCAGAAAGATAAAGAACATTACAGCATACTAACACATATATATGGAATTTAGAAAGATGGTAATGATAACCCTATATGGAAAATAGAAAAAGAGACACAGAAATACAGAAGAGACTTTTGAACTCTGTGGGAGGAGGTGAGGGAGGGATGTTTCAAAAGAACAGCATGTATACTATCTATGGTGAAACAGATCACCAGTCCAGGTGGGATGCATGAGACAAGTGCTCGGGCCTGGTGCACTGGGAAGACCCAGAGGAATCGGGTGGAGAGGGAGGTGGGAGGCGGGATCGGGATGGGGAATACGTGTAAATCTATGGCTGATTCATATCAATGTATGACAAATCCCACTGAAATGTTGTGAAGTAATTAGCCTCCAACTAATAAAAAAAAAAAAAGCATGTGTTTTGTGTGTGATGTCATATGGAGTGAGAGCGATATCAAATGTTGTGGGTGTGATGTCACAAATAGAGTGGGTGTGATGTCACAGATATAGTGGTTGTGTTCATAGATATTGTGGTTTTGAAGTCAAAGCCATACAGGATGTGATGTCAGATAGATTGGGAGTGCTGTCACAAAATAAGTGGGGGTTGTGTCTTATACAGTGGATGTGATGGTATATATAGAATATATGATGTGAAATAGTGGATGTGACATCATAAATACAGTGGATGTGGTATCATAAATACATTAGGCTCGTATCATAAATATACTGGGCTTGATTTCATATGTAGTGGGTAAGATATCATATGTTGTATGTGTGACGTCATATAGATTCAGTGTGATGTCACATGTAGTTGGTGTCTTGTGATAAATACAGGGGTGTGATGTCATAGATAGAGTGGAAGTGATATCAGATAGAGTGGATATGGTGTCACATACAGTGGGTGTGATGCCATTGATAGAGTGGCTGTGATGTCACAGATACAGTGGGTGTGATGGCAGATATAGTGGGTATAATGTCATAAATGCAGTGGGTGTGATGACATAGAGAGTGTGACATCATAGTTATGGTGGGTGCAACATCACAAATATGCTGGGTGTGATGTCCTAATAACAGTGGGTATGACGCCGTAGTTATAGTGGTTGCGATCTCATAGACACGGTGGGTGTGATGTCACATATATAGACAATGTTATGTCATACACATTGGAATTGATGTCACATAGAGTGGATATGATGTCATTGATGCAGTGGGTTTACTCATAGATATGGTGGGTGTGATGGCACAGATGTAGTGGATGGGAAATATATAGTGAGTGTGATGTTATAAATGTGTGTGATGTCATACAGTGGACGAGATGTCATAAATACTGTGGATGTGATGTCATCAGTACAGTGTCTGTGATCATAGATATGTTGTGTGTGAAATAGCAGATAGAGTGGATGTGATGTCAGATATAGTGGTTGTGTTGTCATAAACATAGGGGGTGTGATGTCATATATAGAGCATATGATGTCATACAAAGTGTGGGTGTGATGACAGATAGAGTTGATGTGGTGTCAGATATAGTTTGTGTGATGTCAGATATAATGGCTGTGATGTCATAAACATAGTGGGTGTGATGTTATAGATACAGTGGCTGTAATGTCACATGTATAGTGGCTGTGATGTCTTATACAAGGCATGTGATGTGATTTATAGTGGCCTTTTGTCCTAAATACAGGAGGTGTGATGTCATAAATACAGTGGTATGACAGCAAAAAAAGTGGATGTGATGCCATATATAGTGCATAAGATATCACCCATACAGTGGGTGTGATATTATCAATACACTGGGTGTATTGTGTCAGTGGGTGACACAGATACACTGGATATGATGTCATATATAGTGGACATGGTATGAGTACTGTGAATGTGATGTCATTAATACAGTTGCTTGATGTCATAAACAGTTGATGTGATGTCATGTAAAGTGAAAGTGATGTCATAGGTTTGCTGAGTGTGATGTCATATATACAGTGGGTGTGGTGTCATTGATACAGTGCATGTGATGTCACATGTATAGTCGTTGTGATGTCATATACAACAGAAGTGTTGCCATATAGTGGCTATTTTGTCATAAATATAGTGGGTTAGATGTGATTAAAACAGTGGGTGTGATATCATAAATATAGAGGGTGTTATATCGTAGTTTTACTGGGCATGGTTTCAATCGCTGTGTATGTCATATGTTGTGTGTGTGATGACATATAGAATGGTGTCAGATCCAGTGAGTGTGATGTCAGATCCAGTGATTTTCTTGTCATAAACACAATGAGGGTGATGGTATATACAGTGGATATGATATGATAAATATAGTGTGTGTGATGTCATAGATACGGTGGCTATGATGTCACATGTATATTTGATATGATGTCATATAAACAGTGTCTAGACTTTCCTGGTGGCTCAGATGATAAAGCGTTTGCCTACAATGCGGGAGACTCGGCTTCAATCCCTGGGTCAGGAAGATATCCCGGAGGAGGAAATGGCAACCCACTCCAGTGTTCTTGCCTGGAAAATCCCATGGACGGAAGAGCCTGGTAGGCTACAGTCCATGGGGTCTCAAAAATTCGGATGTGACTGACCAAATTCACTTTCTTTCATATACAGTGGATGTGATGTCACATGTAGTGGATGTGATGTCATGAATACAGTGGATTTGATGTCCTAATTACAGTAGTTTGGTGTCATAAAGAGTGGATGTGATGTCATATATAGTGCCTAAGATGTCATACAAGAGTGGGTGTTATGTCATACATACAGTGGGTGTGACATCGATACAGTTGGCACAGTGATGACACAGATACAGTGGATGTGCTGTCATATATAGTGGGTTTGATGTCATAAATACTGTGCTTTGATATTGTAAAGATTGAATGTGATGTCATGTATAGTGCATGTGTTGTCATACATACACCAGCCTGATGTCATATATAGACTGGGTGTGATGTCATCAACAGAATGGGTATGATAACAAAGATACAATGGATTGCTGTCAGATACAGTAGGTGTGATGTCAAACATAGTGGCTGTGTTGTCATACTCACAGTGTGTGAGATGGCACATATAGTGGACATCATGTCCTAAACATAATGGTTGTGAAGTCACAGATGCAGTGGCTGTGATGTGACATGTATAGTGGGTGTGATATCATATAATGGACTTGATGTCATATATTGAGGGTGTGATGTCATGAATACAGTAGATGCGATAGAATGGTTGTTGCTGAACCACGAAAAGATGCCGGGATCCTTAGCCTCCAGAGATGAGGCTTGATCGCTCAGAGGCTTTTTGTAATAAAGTTTTATTTAGTATAAAGGAGATACAGAAAGCTTCTGATATAGGCATCAGAAGGGGGCAGAAAGAATACCCCTTTGCTACTGTTAGCAACGACGTTATATACTCTCAAATTAGTTATTAAAATGAATCAAAAGAATGTCTGGAGGTTTAAAAAACCTCACTAGACCTACTCGCATAATTTACATCTGAAGGTAACAAGATTTGTCAGAAGGTTTTTGCCAGAGACTGTCCTCAAGAAGCATACATTATTGTTATATAATCCTAAGGAATGTAGAGGGGATGAGAGACAAAAAAAGAAAAAGCTCTGTCCTTTCTTCCTCCTTGAGAATTCCAGACCTCTCACGCCTTGGCTCTCCTTGTGGACCCCTGGACATCTTAACAATCTGCCAAGGAATTGACTCTCTCATGATGTCACAAGTACAGTGGTGTGATATCATAGAGAATGAATATGATACCATATATAGTGCATATGTTGTCATACATATAGTGGGTGTGATATCAATACAGTGGGTGTGATGACACACATACAGAGAATGTGATATCAGATATAGTAGGTGTGATGTCAGATATAGTGTTCTGATACTCAGAGTGAGTGTGGTGTAATATATAGAGGATATGATGTTATAAAGATCATGGGAGTGATATCACAGTTACAGTGGCTGTCACATGTATAGTCGATGTGATGTCACAATCAGTGGAAGTGATATCATATACAAGGGTGTGATGTCATGAATAGAGTGGTGTGATGTCATTTATACAGTGGGTGTGATGACACAGATACAGTCGATGTGATGTCAGATATAGTGGATGTGATGCCAGATATAGTGGCTGTGTTGTCATACACACATTGTGTGTGATGTTAGATATAATGAATAGGATGTCCTAATATAGTTGTTGTGATGACACACATATACTGGCTGTGATTCACAGGTATAGTGGATGATGTGATGTCATGAATAGCGTGGATATGAAGTCATAAACACAGGAATGATTTCATAAAGAATGGAAGGTATGTCATATATAGTGCATGAGATGTCATATATTTGTGGCTGTGATGTCATATGTACAGTGGGTATGATATCATCGATTCAGTGGGTGTGATGACAGAGATACAGTAGATGTGATGTTAGATAAAGAGGTTCTGTTCTCATACACATAGTGTGTGTGATGTCATATATAGAGTGGATATGATGCCATAAACATAGTGGGTGTGATGTCACATAGAGCGGATGAAATCATAGATACAGTGGATGCAATATCACATATAGTGGATGTTTTGTCATGAATATAGTCTGGGTGATGCCATAGATAGAATTTGTGGGATATCATAGGCTTACTGATCATGATATTATGTGTAGTGTATAAGATAGCATATGTTAAAAATAAATTCAAAATGGACTGAAGATCTAAATGTAAGACCAGAAACTATAAAACTCCTAGAGGAGAACATAGGCAAAACACTCTCTGACATAAATCACAGCAAGATCCTCTACGACCCACCTTCCAGAATATTGGAAATAAAAGCAAAACTAAACAAATCGGACCTAATGAAACTTAAAAGCTTTTGCACTACAAGGAAACTATAAGTAAGGTGCAAAGACAGCCCTCAGATTTGGAGAAAATAATAGCAAATGATGAAACAGACAAAGGATTAATCTCAAAAATAAACCGGCAAATCCTGCAGATCCATTATAGAAAAATAAATGACCCAACCAAAAAATGGGCCAAAGAACTAAACAGACATTTCTCCAAAGAAGACATATAGATGCCTAACAAACACATGAAATGATGCTCAACATCACTCATTATCAAAGAAGTGCAAATCAAAGCCACAATGAGGTACCATTACACGCCAGTCAGGATGGCTGCTATCCAAAAATCTACAAGCAATAAATGCTGGAGAGGGTGTGGAGAAAAGGGAACCCTCTTACACTGTTGGTGGGAATGCAAACTAGTACAGCCACTATGGAAAACAGTGTGGAGATTTCTTACAAAACTGGAAATAGAACTGCCATATGACCCAGCAATCCCACTTCAGGGCATACACACTGAGGAAACCAGATCTGAAAGAGACACATGCACCACAATGTTCTTCGCAGCACTGTTTATAATAGCCAGGACATGGAAGCAACCTAGATGCCCATCAGCAGATGAATGGATAAGGAAGCTGTGGGACATATACACCATGGAATATTACTCAGCCATTAAAAAGAATTCATTTGAATCAGTTCTAATAAGATGGATGAATCTGGAGCCCATTATACAGAGAGAAGTAAGCCAGAAAGATAAAGAATGTTACAGCATACTAACATATATGTATGAAATTTAGAAAGATGGTAATGATAACCCTATATGGAAAATAGAAAAAGAGACACAGAAATACAGAAGAGACTTTTAAACTCTGTGGGAGGAGGTGAGGGAGGGATGTTTCAAAAGAACAGCATGTATACTATCTATGGTGAAACAGATCACCAGCCCAGGTGGGACAAGTGCTCAGGCCTGGTGCACTGGGAAGACACAGAGGAATCGGGTGGTGAGGGAGGTGGGAGGTGGGATCGGGATGGGGAATATGTGTAAATCTATGGCTGATTCATATCAATGTATGACAAATACCACTGAAATATTATGAAGTAATTAGCCTGCGAGTAATAAAAAAAAAAATAACATGTGTTTTGTGTGTGATGTCATATAGAGTGAGAGCGATGTCAAATGTTGTGGGTGTGATGTCACAGATATAGTGGTTGTGTTCATAGATATTGTGGCTTTGAAGTCAAAGACAAACAGGATGTGATGTCAGATATAGTGGGAGTCCTGTCACAAAAAGAGTGGGGGTTATGTCTTATACAGTGGATGTGATGGTATATATAGAATATATGATGTGAAATAGTGGATGTGACATCATAAATACAGTGGGTGTGGTATCATAAATACATTAGGCTGATATCATAAATATACTGGGCTTGATTTCATATGTAGTGGATAAGATATCATATGTTGTATGTGTGATGTCATATAGAGTCAGTGTGATGTCACATGTAGTTGGTGTCTTGCTATAAATACAGGGGTGTGATATCATAGATAGAGTGGAATTGATAATAGGTACAGTGGATATGATGTCACATACAGTGGGTGTGATGCCATTTATAGAGTGTCTGTGATGTCACAGAAACAGTGGGTGTGATGGCAGATATAGTGGTATGATGTCATAAATGGGGTGGGTGTGATGACATAGAGTGTGTGCCATAATAGTTATGGTGGGTGCAACATCACAAATATGCTGGGTATAATATCTTAATAACAGTGGGTATGACGCCATATTTATAGTGGTTGTGATCTGATAGACACGGTGGATGTGATGTCATATATATATACAATGTTATGTCATACACATTGGAATTGATGTCACATAGGCAGGATGTGATGTCATTGATGGAGTGGGTTTGATCATAGATATGGTGGGTGTGATGGCACAGATGTAATGGATGGGAAATATATAGTGAATGTGATGTTATAAATGTGTGTGATGTCATACAGTGGATGAGATGTCATAAATACTGTGGTTCTGATGTCATCAGTAGTGTCTCTGATCATAGATATGGTGTGTGTGAAGTAGCAGATAGAGTGGATGTGAGGTCAAATATAGTGGTTGTGTTGTCATAAACATAGTGGGTGTGATGTCATATATAGAGCATATGATGTCATAAAAAAAGTGGGTGTGATGACACATAGAGTTGATGTGGTGTCAGATATAGTCTGTGTGATATCATATAAATGGTTGTGATGTCATAAACATAGTGGGTGTGATGTTATAGATACAGTGGCTGTGATGTCACATGTACAGTAGCTGTGATGTCATATACAAGACATGTGAAGTCATTTATAATGGCCTTTTGTCCTAAATACAGGAGGTGTGTTGTCATAAATACAGTGGTGTGACAACAAAAAAAGTAGATGTGATGCCATATATAGTGCATAAGATGTCACCCATACAGTGGGTGTGATATTATCAATGCACTGGGTGTGATAACACAGAAGAACTGGATATGATGTCATATATAGTGGACGTGGTATGAATACAGAGAAAGTGATGTCATAAATACAGTTGCTTGATGTCATAAACAGTTGATGTGATGTCATGTGTAGTGAAAGTGATGTCACAGGTATGCTGAGTGTGATGTCATATATACAGTGGGTGGATGTCATTGATACAGTGCATGTGATGTCACATATATAGTCGTTGTGATGTCATATACAACGGTAATGTTGCCATATCATGTCTATTTTGTCTAAAATATAGTGGGTTAGACGTGATTAAAACAGTGGGTGTGATATCATAAATACACAGGGTGTTATATCGTAGTTCTACTGGGCATGGTTTCATACGCTGTGTATATCATATGTTGTGTGTGTGATGACATAAAGAATGGTGTCAGATCCAGTGAGTGTGATGTCAGATCCAGTGGTTTTGTTGTCATAAACACAGGGAGTGTGATGGTATATACAGTGGATATGATGTCATAAATGTAGTGTGAGTGATGTCATAGATACGGTGGCTATGATGTCATATGTATATTTGATATGATGTCATATACAGTGTCTAGACTTTCCTGGTGGCTCAGATGATAAAGCGTTTGCCAACAATGCGGGAGACTCGGCTTCAATCTCTGGGTCAGGAAGATTTCCCGGAGGAGGAAATGGCAACCCACTCCAGTGTTCTTGCCTGGAAAATCCCATGGACGGAAGAGCCTGGTAGGCTACAGTCCATGGGGTCTCAAAGACTCGGACGTGACTGACCAAATTCACTTTCTTTCATATACAGTGGATGTGATGTCACATGTAGTGGATGTAATGCCATGAACACAGTGGATTTGATGTCCTAACTACAGTAGGTGGTGTCATAAAGAGTAGATGTGATGTCATATATAGTGCCTAAGATGTCATACAAGAGTGGGTGTTATGTCATACATACAGTGGGTGTGACATCGATACAGTTGGCGTGATGACACAGATACAGTGGATGTGATGTTATATATAGTGGGTGTGATGTCATAAATACTGTCTTTTGATGTTGTATAGATTTAATGTGATGTCATGTATAGTGCATGTGGTGTCATGCATACACCAGACTGATGTCATATGTAGAGTGGGTGTGATGTCATCAACACAATGGGTATGATGACAAAGATATAATTGATTGGTGTCAGATACAGTGGGTGTGATGTCACACATAGTGGCTGTGTTGTCATACTCACAGTGTGTGAGAAGGCACATATAGTGGACATCATGTCTTAAACATAGTGGTTGTGAAGTCATAGATGCAGTGGCTGTGATGTGACATGTATAGTGGGTGTGATATCACATAATGGACTTGATGTCATATATTGAGGGTATGATATCATGAATACAGGGGATGCGATAGAATGGTTGTTGCTGAACCACGAAAAGATGCCGGGATTCTTAGCCTCCAGAGATGAGGCTTGACCGCTCAGAGGCTTTTGTAATAAAGTTTTATTTAAGTATAAAGGAGATAGAGAAAGCTTCCGATATTGGCATTAGAAGGATGCAAAATGTGTACCCCCTTGATACTGTTAGCAATGACGTTATATACTCTCAAATTAGTTATTAAAATGAATCAAAAGAATGTCTGGAGGTTTTAAAGACCTCACTAGACCTACTCCCATAATTTACATTTGAAGATAACAGGATTATTCAGAAGGTTTTTTCCAGAGACTGTCCTCAAGCAGGATATATTATTGTTATATAATACTAAGGAATGTAGAGGGAATGAGGGGGAAAAAAAAAAAAAAGGTCTGTTCTTTCTTCCTCCTTGAGAATTCCAGACCTCTCACTCCTTGGCTTTCTTTGGGGACCCCTTGACTTCTTATCAATCTGCCTAGGAATCGACTCCCTCATGAAGTCACAAATACAGTGGTGTGATACCATAGAGAATGAATATGATACCATATATAGTTCATATGTTGTCATACATATAGTGGGTGTGATATCAATACAGTGGGTGTGATGACACAGATACAGAGGATGTGATATCAGATATAGTAGGTGTGATGTCAGATATAGTAGTTTTCTCATACAGAGTGTTTGTGGTGTCACATATATAGGATATGATGTTATAAACATCATGGGAATGATGTCACCGTTACAGTGGCTGTCACATGTATAGTCGATGTGATGTCATAATCAGTGGAAGTGATATCATATACAAGGGTGTGATGTCATGAAGAGAGTGGTGTGATGTCATTTTTACAGTGGGTGTGATGACACAGATACAGTCGATGTGATGTCAGATATAGTGGATGTGATGCCAGATATAGTGGCTGTGTTGTCATATGCACATTGTGTGTGATGTCAGATATAATGATTATGATGTCCTAAAATAGTTGTTGTGATGACACACATATAATGGCTGTGATTCACATGTATAGTGGATGTGATGTCATGAATAGCGTGGATATGAAGTCATAAACACAGGAATGATTTCATAAAGAATGGATGGTATGTCATATATACTGCACGTGATGTCATATTTGTGGCTGTGATGCCATATGTACAGTGGGTATGATATCATCGATTCAGTGGGTGTGATGACAGAGATACAGTAGATGTGATGTTAGATAAAGAGGTTCTGTTCTCATACACATGGTGTGTGTGATGTCACATATAGAGTGGATATGATGCCATAAATATAGTGGGTGTGATGTCACCTATAGTGGATGAAATCAGAGAAACAGTGGATGCAATATCACATATCGTGGATGTGTTGTCATCAATACAGTCTGGGTGATGTCATAGATACAATTTGTGGGATATCATAGTTTTACTGGTCATGATGTTATATGTAGTGGACAAGATAGCATGTGTTAAAAATAAACTCAAAATGGATTAAAGTTCTAAATGTAAGACCAGAAACTATAAAATTCCTAGAGGAGAACATAGGCAAAACACTCTCCGACATAAATCACAGCAAGATCCTCTATGAGCCACCTCCCAGAATATTGGAAATAAAAGCAAAACTAACCAAATGGGACCTAATGAAACTTAAAAGCTTTTGCACTACAAGGGAAACTATAAGTAAGGTGCAAAGACAGCCCTCAGATTGGGAGAAAATAATAGCAAATGAAGAAACAGACAAAGGATTAATCTCAAAAATATACAAGCAACGCCTGCAGCTCAATTCCAGAAAAATAAATGACCCAATCAAAAAATGGGCCAAAGAACTAAACAGACATTTCTCCAAAGAAGACATACAGATGTCTAACAAACACATGAAAAGATGCTCAACATCACTCATTATCAGAGAAATGCAAATCAAAGCCACAATGAGGTACCATTACACGCCAGTCAGGATGGCTGCTATCCAAAAGTCTACAAGCAATAAATGCTGGAGAGGGTGTGGAGAAAAGGGAACCCTCTTACACTGTTTGTGGTAATGAAAAGTAGTACAGCCACTATGGAAAACAGTGTGGAGGTTTCTTAAAAAAAACTGCAAATAGAACTGCCAGCAATCCCACTTCTGGGCATACACAATGAGGAAACCAGATCTGAAAGAGACACGTGCACCCCAATGTTCTACACAGCACTGTTTATAATAGCCAGGACATGGAAGCAACCTAGATGCCCATCAGCAGATGAATGGATAAGGAACCTGTGGTACATATATACCATGGAATATTACTCAGCCATTAAAAAGAATTCATTTGAATCAGACCTAAAGAGATGGATGAAACTGGAGCCCATTATACAGCATGAAGTAAGCCAGAAAGATAAAGAACATTACAGCATACTAACACATATATAAGGAATTTAGAAAGATGGTAATGATAACCCTATGTGCAAAACAGTAAAAGAGACACAGAAATAGAAAACAGAATTTTGAACTCTGTGGGAGAAGGTGAGGGTGGGATGTTTCATAAGAACAGCATGTATACTATCTATGGCGAAACAGATCACCAGCCCAGGTGGGATGCATGAGACAAGTGCTCGGGCCTGGTGCACTGGGAAGACCCAGAGGAATCGGGTGGAGAGGGAGGTGGGAGGGGGCATTGGGATGGGGAATAAGTGTAAATCTATGGCTGATTCATATAAATGTATGACAAAACCCACTGAAATGTTGTGAAGTAATTATCCTCCAACCAAAAAAAAAAAAAAAAGAAAATAGCATTTTTTTTTTTTGTCTGATGTCATATAGAGTGGGAGCGATGTCAAATGTTGTGGGTGTGATGTCACAAGTAGAGTGGGTGTGATGTCACAGATATAGTGGTTGTGTTCATAGATATTGTGGTTTTGAAGTCAAAGACAAACAGGATGTGATGTCAGATAGAGTGGGAGTGCTGTCACAAAAAGAGTGGGGGTTATGTCTTATACAGTGGATGTGATGGTTTATATAGAATATATGATGTCAAATAGTGGATGTGACATCATAAATACAGTGCACGTGGTATCATAAATACATTAGGCTGATATCATAAATATACTGGGCTTGATTTCATATGTAGTGGATAAGATATCATATGTTGTATGTGTGATGTCATATAGAGTCAGTGTGATGTCACATGTAGTTGGTGTCTTGTGATAAATACAGGGGTGTGATGTCATAGATAGAGTGGAAGTGATATCAGATACATTGGATATGATGTCACATACAGTGGGTGTGGTGTGATGCCATTGATAGAGTGGCTGTGATGTCACAGATACAGTGGGTGTGATGGCAGATATAGTGGGTATGATGTCATAAAGGCAGTAGGTGTGATGACTTAGAGTGTGTAACATCATAGTTATGGTGGGTGCAACATCACAAATATGCTGGGTGTGATGTCCTAATAACAGTGGGTATGACGCCGTAGTTATAGTGGTTGCGATCTCATAGACACGGTGGGTGTGATGTCACATATATGGACAATGTTATGTCATACACATTGGAATTGATGTCACATAGAGTGGATGTGATGTCTTTGATGTGGTGGGTTTGGTCATAGATATGGTGGCTGTGATGGCACAGATGTAGTGGATGGGAAATATATAGTGAGTGTGATGTTATAAATGTGTGTGATGTCATACAGTGGACGAGATATTATAAATACTCTGGTTGTGATGTCATCAGTACAGTGTCTGTGATCATAGATATGGTGTTTGTGAAGCAGCAGATAGAGTTGATGTGATGTCAAATATAGTGGTTGTGTTGTCATAAACATAGTGGATTTGATGTCATATATAGAGCATATGATGTCATACAAAGAGTGGGTGTGATGACACATACAGTTGATGTGGTGTCAGATATAGTGTGTGTGATGTCAGATATAATGATTGTAATGTCATAAACATATTGGGTGTGAGTTATAGATAAAATGGCTGTGATGTCACATTTTGAGTGGCTGTGATGTCGTATACAATGCATGTGATGTCATTTATAGTGGCCTTTTGTCCTTAATACAGAAGCTGTGATGTCATAAATACAGCAGTGTGACAACATTAAAAGGGGATGTGATGACATATATAGTGCATAAGATGTCACCCATACAGTGGGTGTGATATTATCCATACATGGGTGTGATGACACAGATACACTGGATATGATGTCACATATAGTGGACGTGGTATGAATACAGTGAATGTGATGTCATAAATACAGTTGCTTGATGTCATCAACAGTTGATGTGATGTCATGTATAGTGAAAGTGATGTCATAGGTATGTTGAGTGTGATGTCATATATACAGTGGGTGTGGTGTCATTGATACAGTGCATGTGATGTCACATGTATAGTGGTTGTGATGTCATATACAATGGAAGTGATGCCATATAATGGCTATTTTGTCATAAATATAGTGGGTTAGATGTGATTAAAACAGTGGGTGTGATATCATAAATACAGAGGGTGTTATATCGTAGTTCTACTGGGCATGGTGTCATACGCTGTGTATATCATATGTTGTGTGTGTGATGACATATAGAATGGTGTCAGATCCAGTGGGTGTGATGTCAGATCCAGTGGTTTTGTTGTCATAAACACAGGGAGTGTGATGGTATATACAGTGGATATGATGTCATAAATACAGTGTGTATGATGTCATAGAAACGGTGGCTATAATGTCACATGTATATTTGATATGATGTCATATAAACAGTGTCTAGACTTCCCTTGTGGCTCAGATGAAGAAAGCGTTTGCCTACAATGCGGGAGACTCGGCTTCAATCCCTGGGTCAGGAAGATCTCCCGGGGGAGAAAATCCAACACACTCCACTGTTCTTGCCTAGAAAATCCCATGAACGAAAGAGCCTGGTAGGCTACAGTCCATGGGGTCTCAAAGATTCAGATGGGACTGACCAAATTCACTTTGTTTCATATGCAGTGGATGTGATGTCATACGTAGTGAATGTGATGTCATGAATAGAGTGGATTTGATGTCCGAAATACGGTAGTTTGGTGTCATAAAGAGTGGATGTGATGTCATACATAGTGCCTATGATGTCATACAAGAGGGGTGTGATATCATATATACAGTGGATGTGACATTGACAAAGTTGGTGTGATGACACAGATACAGTGGATGTGATATCATATATAGTGGGTGTGATGTCATAAATACTGTGCTTTGATGTTGTAAAGATTGAATGTGATGTCATATATAGTGCATGTGGTGTCATGCATACACCAGACTGATGTCATATGTAGAGTGGGTGTGATGTCATCAACAGAATGGGTATGATGACAAAGATACAATGGATTGGTGTTAAATACAGTGTGTGTGATGTCACACATAGTGGCTGTGTTGTCATACACACAGTGTGTGAGATGGCACATATAGTGGACATCATGTCCTAAACATAGTGGTTGTGAAGTCATAGATGCAGTGGCTGTGATGTGACATGTATAGTGGGTGTGATATCATATAATGAACTTGATGTCATATATTGAGGGTGTGATGTCATGAATACAGTGGATGCGATAGAATCGTTGTTGCTGAACCACGAAAAGATGCCGGGATTCTTAGCTTCCAGAGATGAGGCTTGATCGCTCAGAGGCTTTGTGTAATAAAGTTTTATTTAAGTATAAAGGAGAGAGAGAAAGCTTCTGATATAGGCATCAGAAGGGGTAGAAAGAGTACGCCCTTGCTACTGTTAGTAACGACGTTATAAACTCTCAAATTAGTTATTAAAATGAATCAAAAGAATGTCTGGAGGTTTTAAAGACCTCACTAGACCTACTCCCATAATTTACATTTGAAGATAACAGGATTAGTCAGAAGGTTTTTTCCAGAGACTGTCCTCAAGCAGCATACATTATTGTTATATAATCCTAAGTAATGTAGAGGGAATGAGGGGAAAAAAAAAAAAAAAAAGGTCTGTCCTTTCTTCCTCCTTGAGAATTCCAGACCTCTCACTCCTTGGCTCTCCTTGGGGACCCCATGACTTCTTATCAATCTGCCTAGGAACCGACTCTCCCATGATGTCACAAATACAGTGGTGTGATACCATAGAGAATGAATATGATACCATATATAGTGCATATGTTGTCATACATATAGTGGGTGTGATATCAATACAGTGGGTGTGATGACACAGATACAGAGGATGTGATATCAGATATAGTAGGTGTGATGTCAGATATAGTTGTGTTCTCATACACAGAGTGTGTGTGGTGTCATATATAGAGGATATGATGTTATAAACATCATGGGAATGATGTCACAGTTACAGTGGCTGTCATATGTATAGTCGATGTGATGTCATAATCAGTGGAAGTGATATCATATACAAGGGTGTGATGTCATGAAGAGAGTGGTGTGATGTCATTTATACAGTGGGTGTGATGACACAGATACAGTCGATGTGATGTCAGATATAGTGGATGTGATGCCAGATATAGTGGCTGTGTTGTCATATGCACATTGTGTGTGATGTCAGATATAATGAATATGATGTCCTAAAATAGTTGTTGTGATGACACACATATAATGGCTGTGATTCACATGTATAGTGGATGTGATGTCATGAATAGCGTGGATATGAAGTCATAAACACAGGAATGATTTCATAAAGAATGGATGGTATGTCATATATACTGCATGTGATGTCATATATGTGGCTGTGGTTTCATATATACAGTGGGTATGATATCATCGATTCAGTGGGTGTGATGACAGAGATACAGTAGATATGATGTTAGATAAAGAGGTTCTGTTCTCATACACATAGTGTGTGTGTCATTTATAGGGTGGATATGATGCTATAAACATAGTGGGTTTGATGGCACCTATAGTGGATGAAATCAGAGATACAGTGGATGCAATATCACATATAGTGGATGTTTTGTCATCAATACAGTCTGTGTGATTTCATAGATAGTATTTGTGGGATATCATAGTTTTACTGGTCATGATGTTATATGTAGTGGACAAGATAGCATGTGTTAAAAATAAACTCAAAATGGATTAAAGATCTAAATGTAAGACCAGACACTATAAAACTCCTAGAGGAGAACATAGGCAAAATATGCTCCAACAAAAATCACAGGAAGATCCTCTATGAGCCACCTCCCAGAATATTGGAAATAAAAGCAAAAGTAAACAAATGGGACCTAATGAAACTTAAAAGCTTTTGCACTACAAAGGAAACTAAGTGTGGTGAAAAGACAGCCCTCAAATTGGGAGAAAATAATAGCAAATGAAGAAACAGACAAAGGATTAATCTCAAAAATATACAAGCAACGCCTGCAGCTCAATTCCAGAAAAATAAATGACCCAATCAAAAAATGGGCCAAAGAACTAAACAGACATTTCTCCAAAGAAGACATACAGATGTCTAACAAACACATGAAAAGATGCTCAACATCACTCATTATCAGAGAAATGCAAATCAAAGCCACAATGAGGTACCATTACACGCCAGTCAGGATGGCTGCTATCCAAAAGTCTACAAGCAATAAATGCTGGAGAGGGTGTGGAGAAAAGGGAGCCCTCTTACACTGTTGGTGGGAATGGAAACTAGTACAGCCACTATGGAAAACAGTGTGGAGATTTCTTAAAAACCTGGAAATAGAACTGCCAGCAATCCCACTTCTGGGCATACACAATGAGGAAACCAGATCTGAAAGAGACACGTGCACCCCAATGTTCTTCCCAGCACTGTTTATAATAGCCTGGACATGGAAGCAACCTAGATGTCCATCAGCAGATGAATGGATAAGGAAGCTGTGGTAGATAAACACCATGGTATGTAACTCAGCCATTAAAAAGAATTCATTTGAACCAGTGCTAATGAGATGGATGAAGCTGGAGCCCATTATACAGACTGAAGTAAGCCAGAAAGATAAAGAAGATTACAGCATAGTAACACATATATATGGAATTTAGAAAGATGGTAAAGATAACCCTATATTCAAAGCGGAAAAAGAGACACAGAAATAGATAACAGACTTTTGAACTCTGAGGAGGAGGTGAGGGTGGGATGTTTCAGAAGAACAGCTTGTATACAATCAACGGTGAAACAGATCACCAGCCCAGGTGGGATGCATGAGACAAGTGCTCAGGGCTGGTGCACTGGGAAGACCCAGAGGACTCGGGTGGAGAGGGAGGCGGGAGGGTGGATCGGGATGGGGAATACGTGTAAATCCATGGCTGATTCGTATCAATGTATGACAAAACCCACTGAAATGTTGTGAAGTAAGTAGCCTCCAACTAATTAAAAAAAAAAAAATAGATAAATAAAAGCATTTTCCACACACACACACACACACAAAATACATTCCTTTGCTAAAAAGGGCCTAATCCGTATTGCTTTTTTGACCTCCAAAAACGCCATTCTTTTCCTTCCTCTCTTCCCTCCTTCCTCCCTCCACTTTCTTTCTTTTTCTTTCGTATTATACAACTGTTAAAGCTTGCTTTCTATTTATAGTTATGACAAAGTCCTGGCTCTATTCCCCATGTTGTACAATCCATCCCTGAGCTCATCTTCCACCTAACTAACACTGAGTGCCTCCCACTCCCCCACCTCTGTATTGCCCCTCCCTCTTCCCCTCCCCGCCGGTAATCAGTAGATGCTTCTCTGTATCTGCACGCCTCCATGTTTATCATATTCTCTACTTTGCAGTATGTTTAGATTCTATAAGTCATATTATACAGTATTTGCCAATCTCTGTCTGAGTTATTTTACTCAATATTCTACCTTCCATGTGGCTGCAAATGCCAATATTCCTTTCTTTTGATGGGGCACCTCCTTTGTATGACTTTTTAGCAAATGGCACGGCCACCCCACACACGACACAGCTCCCAAGCTAAGTATCCGTCCTCTTCTCTTCTCCCATGGGAAGTGTGTCTTTGAAGCTCAGTCTGGAACCAGTTGTTCCCCCTACTTTCTGGCAACATGGGCCTTCTGGTCCCATCTCCAACTCCACAGAAGCCATCTCCCTCCCTCCTCACACACTTATCCCTTCCCTGCCTTCTCTGCCCCCCACTATCAGAGAACTCAGAGACAAACATAATTTCACAACAGGTTGATTTTATTTTCATTAATAATGTATGCAGCTGCTATAATATTCAGCATCTGTACTGTTGGCCAGTACTCAGCGGCGAGACCCCCGAGCATTTCTGAAGTCTCTAGCCATGCCCCGAAGTCACTGGCTGTCCACTGGTCCAGCTGGAATGGCAGGGATCTCCATGGCCTCTGAGATCTCCTCTGGTTCGTTCTGATTAGCTGGAATGGCAGGGGTCTCTGTGGTCTCTGGGATCTCCTCTGGTTGATTCTGATTAACTGGAATGGTAGGGGTCTCTCTGGTCTCTGGGACCTCCTCTGGTTCCTTCTGATTCAGCTGTTCATTTGCCTTGGAACTCTGGCTACAGAGCTTTGAGCATCTGATTTTCTTAAGCTTTTTGGTGGTTGGAGTTTCCTGAGTTATCTTAGGCAGCTTTGCCGGAATGGGATTATTCACCCTCACGGTTACCCTGGCCACCTAGAGAAAACAAGAGGGGGAGCAAAGAATGGCACTGGTTTAGGGAAGAGTGTGAAGACAGGTGGGAACGATGGCTTCAGGAGAAGGGGTGTGGGCAGAGAAGGGTTATGTGCCAGGCAAGGACAGGGGAGGGGGTCTTTTGGGGTGGGGCCGATGGGCAAGAGGAGTTTGGCTGGGTTCAGCTCACCTTGACATTTTTTCTGGACCTCAGTTGATAGGAGGTCTTCATCTTGTCCTGGGTAACAGGAGATGCATGTTCCATAACCACTCTGGAGCCTTGTGGCTTCCTAGTCACCTCAGTCATTTGGAGGACTCACAGTGGTCTGCTCAGAGCACCTGAGCACCCCTATATATACCCGTTCCCATGGAGCCTCACCCTCTTGCTTTATGAGGTCAGCAAGTCTCTTCCCCAGCCAATGGTGGCCCTGGTTGAGCTTTGACATCACAAAGCCCCATCCTGACATGTCTAGCGGGGGATGGGGAGCAATTCAGATGAATTGCTGGGAGAAAAGAGGCATTTGTAATGCCCTAAAGAGACCTCCAAACTAACCTGCCACCCTCACCTTTGTGTCAACTCTGATGGGTCACATAGCAGGCAGAGTGCATCTCCTCCAAACCTTGCCCCACAGCCACACTCCTCGGGCATTCATTCTGTTCTCTCTCAGCTTTCACCATTATCCAGCTTTTCATATCTTGCCTAAACTCCCTCCATGACAACTAGGTTGTGTTTAAGTGTCTGTGGAAGCGAGAATCATTCCACGTTCCTCCTGCAATGTGGCCTTAATGCACCTCGAATACCACTTAATTCTGGGCCAGCTGACAGAAACCTTTCCCATCCCGCCTCCTTTTCTCCGCGTTCCAGAAGCATCCTCTGTTTTCTGGTCTCCAGTCGGAAACCCTTGTCTTCAGGCTGTGAGAGCACAGTGAATACACTTGACCTTGTTCCACATGCAGCTTTCTTGAATAAACCCACTTGGTCATGATGTCTAACTTTTGGAATACGTCGTTGGATTCTGTTTGCTAGAATTTGTTGAACATTTTTCACATATGTTCATCAGTGATATTGGCCTGTAGTTTTCTTTCCTGGTGGCATCTTTGGCTGGTTTTGGGATTAGGGTGAAGGGGGCCTCATAAATTGAGTTTGGGGGTTTACCTGGTGCAATAATTTGGAAGAGTTTGAGTAGGATAGGTGTTAGCTCTTAATTGTTTGGTGGATTCACCTGTGAAGCCAACTGGTCCTTGGCTTTTGTTTGTTCAAAGATTTTTCATTGCAGTTTCAATTTCCATGCTTTTGATTGGTCTAGTAAGATTTTCTATTTCTTCCTGGCTCAGTTTTGGAAGGTTATACTTTTCTAAGAATTCATCCATTTCTTCCAAGTTTTCCATTTTCTTTTCATATAGCTGCTGACAGTAGTCTCTTGTGATCCTTTGTATTTCTGTGTTGTCTGTTGTGACTTCTCCATTTCCATTTCTAATTTTGTTGATTTGATTCTTCTCCCTTTTTTTCCTGATGTGTCTGGCTAGTGGTTTGTCTATGTTATTTATCTTCTCAAAGAACCATCTTCTAGTTTTGTTGATTTTTTCTATAGTCTGCTTTTTTTTTTTTTTTTTCACTTTTTTCTGCCCTAACTTTATGATTTATTTCCTTCTACTAACTCTCGGGGTCTTCATTTCTCCTTTTTCTAGTTGCTTTAGGTGTAAGCTTAGGAAATTTATTTGATGTTTCTCTTGTTTCTTGAGGTAAGCTCTTATTGCTATCACCTTGCCCCTTAGCACTGGTTTACTGAATGGCATAGATTTGGGTCCTCGTGTTTTAATTTTCATTTGTTTCTATGCATATTCTGATTTCTTTTTTATTTCTTCTGTAATTTGTTGGTTATTAAGAAGCACGCTGTTTAGCCTCCTTATGTTTTTATTTTTAATATTTTTTCCCTGTAGTTGACATCTAATCTTACCTCATTGTGATCAGAAAAGCTGCTTGAAGTGATTTCAATTTTTTTTAATTTACCAAGGATAGATTCATGGCCCAGACTGTGATCTATTCTGAAGATTGTTCCATGTGCACTTGAGAAAAAGGTGAATTTCATTGTTTTCAGGTGAAATGTCATATAGATATCAGTTAGGTCTAACTGGTCCATTGCATCATTTAAACTTTGTGTTTCCTTGCTAATTTTCTGTTTGGTTGATCTATCCATAGGCGTGAATTGTGTATTAGTCTTCTATTCTTGTTGTGCTACTGTTAATTTCCCCTTTACTAATTGTTAGCATTTGCATTACGTATAATGAGCTTCTCCTATGTTGGGTGTGTATTTGTTTATAATTGTTATACCTTCTTGGCTTGATCCTTTGATCCTTATGTAGTGTCCTTCTTTGTCTCTTTTCACAGCCTTTCTTTCAAAGTCTATTTTATCTGATATGAGTATTGATACTCCTGCTTTCTTTTGGTCTCCATTTGCTTGACATTCCTTCTTTCAAACCTTTATGTTCACTCTGTAGGTGTCTCTTGGGATGAGGCGGGTCTCTTGTAGACAGCATGCATAGGGGTCTGCTTTTGTAACAATTTTACAATACTGGCTTTGTCATGTATCTATCCATTTGCTGATGCCTCTGTCCAATCATCAATTCACCTTTATCCTTGGTGCATTTTCTGGTAAATTGCAGACATCAGTGTGTCTCTCTGTAAGTATTTCAGCAAGCCTGCCATTTAGTAGTGAGCTGTGTTTGTTTACAGCAAATTTTTTTGGATATAAACTTTATATACAATGAAATGTCCCAATCTCTTTTTTCCAGTCATGCTGCTTTTTAATTGAAGTATAGTTGATTTACAATGTTGTGTTCAGCTCAGTTCAGTTCAGTTGCTCACTCATGACTGACTCTTTGCAGCCCAGTGAACCACAGCATGCCAGGCCTCGCTGTCCATCAACAATCCAGAGTTTACCCAAACTCATGTCCACTGAGTGGGTGATGCAATCCAACCATCTCATCCTCTGCTGTCCGCTTCTCCTCCTGCCCTCAATCTTTCCCAGCATCAGTGTCTTTACAAAGGAGTCAGCTCTACACATCAGGTGGCCAAAGCATTGGAGTTTCAGTTTCAACATCAGTCCTTCTGATGAACACCTAGGACTGATCTCCCTTAGGATGAACTGGTTGGATCTCTTTGCAGTGCAAGGGACTCTCAAGAGTCTTCTCCAACACCACAGTTCAAAAGCACCAATTCTTCAGGGCTCAGCTTTCTTTATAGTCCAAATCTCACATCCATACATGACTACCGGTAAAAACATACCCTTGACTAGATGGACCTTTGTTGACAATGTAATGTCTCTGCTTTTTAATATGCTGTCAAGGTTGGTCATAACCTTTCTTCCAAGGAGTAGGTGTCTTTTAATTTCATGGCTGCAGTGACCATATGCAGTGATTTTGGAGCCCCATAAAATAAAGTTAGCCACTGTTGACCCATCTATTTGCCATGAAGTGATGGGACCAGATGCCATGATCTTAGTTTTCTGGATGTTGAGCTTTCAGCCAACTTTTCACTCTCCTCTTTCAGTTTCATCAAGAGGCTCTTTAGCTCTTCTTCATGTTCTGCCATGAGGGTGGTGTCATCTGCATATCTGAGTTCATTGATATTTCTCCCAGCAGTCTTGATTCCAGATTGTGCTCATTCCAGCCTAGCATTTCTCATGATGTACTCTGCATATAAGTTAAATAACCAGAGTGACAATATACAACCTTGATGTACTCTTTTCCCTATTTGGAACCAGTCTGTTGTTCCATGTCCAGTTCTACCTGTTGCTTCCTGACCTGCATACAGGTCTCTCAAGAGGTAGGTCTCGTGGTCTGGTACCCATCTCTTTCAGAATTTCCATAGTTTATTGTCATCCACATAGTCAAAGGCCTTGGCATAGTCAATAAAGCAGAAATAGATGTTTTTCTGGAACTCTCTTGATTTTTCGAGGATCCAGTGGTTATTGGCAATTTGATCTCTGGTTTCTCTGCTTTTTCTAAAACCATCTTGGACATCTGGAAGTTCACACTTCACGTATTGCTGAAGCCTGACTTGGAGAATTTTGAGCATTACTTTACTAGTGTGTGAGATGAGTGCAATTGTGTGGTAGTTTAAGCATTCTTGGGCATTGCCTTTCTTTGGGATTGGAATGAAAACTGGCCTTTTCAAGTCCTCTGGCCACTGCTGAGTTTTCTAAATTGCTGACATACTGAGTGCAACACTTTCACAGCATCATCTTTTAGGATTTGAAATAGTTCAACTGGAATTCCGTCACCTCCACTAACTTTGTTCGTAGTGATGGTTCCTAAGGCCCACTCCATTTTAGATTCCAGGATGCCTGGCTCTAGGTGAGTGATCACACCATTGTGATTATCTGGGTCATGAAGATCTTTTTTGTAGAGTTCTTCTGTGTATTCTTGCCACCTCTTCTTAATATCACCTGCTTCTGTTAATCCATCCCTTTTCTGTCTTTTGTTGTGCTCATCTTTGCATGAAATGTTCCCTTGGTATCTCGAATTTTCTTGAAGACGTCTTTCCCATTCTGTTTTCCTCTATTTCTTTGCACTGATCGCTGAGGAAGGGTTTCTTATCTCTCCCTGCTATTCTTTGGAATTCTGCATTCAAATGGGTATACCTTTCCTTTTCTCCTTTGACTTTAGCTTCTTTTCTTTTCTCAGCTATTTGTAAGGCCTCCCCAGGGAACCATTTTGCCTTTTTGCATTTGTTTTTCTTGGGTATGGTCTTGATCACTGTTTCCTGTGTAATGTCCCAAACCTAATTAGTTGTCAAGTCATTATTCTCCAAAACATACAAAGGGCTTAGGTAGGCCAGTATCCAAAAAAGAAAAAAAAAAAACTCAATAAAAAAATGGGCAAATCTAAACAGACATTTCTCCAAAGAAGACATACAAGTGGCTAAAAAAACACAGGAAAAAATGCTCAACATCAGTAATTATTAGAAAAATGCACATCAAAGATGGGGGGGGGGAAGGAATGACAGAGAATGAGACGGTTGGATGGCATCACAGACTCAATGGACATGAGTTGCTAGATCACGAAAAGGGTGTGTGTATGTATGATGTTATTCTTTTACTCAAGATAATGAGGGAAAGTCTCCCTGAAAGATGGCAATTAAGCAGAGATCAGGAGGAAGTGAGGGAGCAGGCCGTATTAGTACCTAAGGGAAGAGCATTCCAAGCAGAAGGAACAATAAATGCCACAGTTCTGGCAGGGAAATCCACCTGACACGGTTCTGAATCTCAAGGAGTCCTGTCATACTCTGGTTTTGGCATGTTTCAGTGGGATTAGCACTCATTGAAAGGGGTCTGGTGATGCTGTCTTTGTTTCTCCCACAATTTGTGGTCATCCAAATTATACGATATCTTTTTCAACATGTAAAGAATACATCTGGACTTTATAAATTACATTCATAAGCACTTTTCTATTTCTCCACTAGAGGGCAGAATACCAGACTACACCAACTGCAGTGCAATGGCGTAGGTCAGGAGATACTATTTGTGCGATTGGCTGGCACTTGCAGGACTGTTGTCACTGGCCATCCTTTCCTCACTTCTGTCCTGGAAATGGGCACTGCGGAGATACCACGACCACTCTCCGCGAGTCTGTGGATGCCTCGTGCCTCCTCTTCTGGTTGCTCCACGTCTCATGTTCTGTCACCTTCACCTCTGTGTCTTCAGTGGGCCAGACACATACACAAAGACAGGCAACACAACCACGCCTGTGTACACACACTCGTGCAAGATACAGGGACATAAACACAAACAGAGAACACAGGTGTTTCAGTAGCTGAAGACGCCCATCTCCAGCAATGTGGGAGACGATGTCAGGAGGCTCCATGTCCTGCCCTTTTGGGATCCCTGTCCATTTCTTCCCCAGCCCTTCAGTATTATCACCAGCCACTCTTAAGCCATTTCCAGCTTTGACTGTGTCTTGGTGGTAAGAGGCCAAGCGGTGGATGTGGAAATTCAGAGAAGACTCCAAATTCAGCACAAAAGTGCAATGTGACAGCAGACAGAAGCCCGTTGCAAATGGTGGGGCTTCCCAGGAGAAGGGGTGGGGGTGAATGACCAAAGGAATCTCAAACTCAATGAGCAGCAGGAGGCCTGTGGATGGCAGGACCCAGGGAAGGAAGATTCTGACCAAGGAGCTAGATTAACCCTGCCTCTATCAGAATCACATAGGACTCTCATGCTGTAAGCACAGCTGCTTCGTGTAGGACTTGGAGATGAAGTGACTTGAGCATGACTTGAGGATGAGGTCCTCAATCATCCAGTCTATGTGCATGACACGAATCCAGGCTCCACATCCAGCCTGCATGAGCCTGAGATTCCCCATGTGGGAAAGGAGTGTCCTGGCCTCTACACGGCTGTGCCTTCAGGGCCCAGATGCTGATCCCCTCACAACCCATGTTCTCCCAGTTACCTCTCGTTTCAGAACCTTCTACCTGGGTAGTGCTGCAGGGAATCCATCAACAAGTCTTTGTTGATGATCTGCTGGCAACACGAACAAGGCCAGCACTGGGCTGACCAGGCCCCATACCCTCCCATGAGCAGCCAAGAACTCTAATAGCAATAATCAATTCTGCACAGGCCCACACAGACTCCACCTCAGCAATCCTGTTTGATCCTGGGCTGTTGTGGTCTGACAGCCAGTTGAGGAAGTTAAGGCTGCTGCTGTGCAGCCCATTGGCTGGGAGCTCCCCTTTCATAATCCCGGAGTTAGTGGCCTAGAGGCGAATGATGCACCCTGGAGGAATCCTGTATCCTGGAGGAATACAGGGGAGACAGAGTAGGATCATGCAGAGGGGCATGCACTCCCTCCCCCACCCACTCACACTGCACTGGGAGCTAGGTTGTGACAGCAATGTCAAGCTGGTATTCCTTAATGATCAGTGTCTTCCACAAGTAGGGGTTGTTCCAAAAGGAAAATATCAGCTTGCAGCGAGAACAGGGACAGCTCAGCTCCTGCACATTTCAGGACCAGGAAGAGGGAAAAGGTGCAAGCTTCTAGGGGCCTCAGCTTGCCTGCCAGGCAGGCATCAACAGCTTCTGCTACTCCTCTCTGAATGCTCACACCACATGCACAGGGATAACATGATTCCCCCTCATCCTTCCCCATTCAGCTCCCCTACCCCAGTCCTCTGAGTCTCCCTCACAGACCTTCAAATCCATCATGTCGTTAACCAAGTCTTCATGTTGGTTACTGATAATGATGGACACCTGGGGGTGGTTCATAAGCTGCTTTACGTCAAGGAGCCAGTCATGTCAACTGTTGGGCAAGGGAGTGCCACGAGCAACAGGGCTTGTCTGGGGCAGAACAAGGACGCTGACACAGGCATCTGCAAGGGCTCTGGGCACTCCTTCATGCCCAGCCACCCCACCGCTGTCCCCAGCCCCTGCATACCATCAGGCACGCTCATGAGTCTCGGTCCCCCGTGGTCTCCTGCATCTGAGGCTATCTGCATCCGCCTAGGGAGAGTGTTTCTGACTGCTCCTGATTTCTGCCTGGCCTGTGTTTGTTAGGTAGCGCGATGTCACTGTTTAGAATGTCAGGAACGGCAGTTTCTGCGGCACGTCTTGTCTGCGGTAAGTGTGTGTGTTGTGTGTGGGTATCATTGTGTGTCTCTGTGTCTGTTTAGCAAGAAAGCCCTGGGTCTCTGGTCTGCTACCTGTCTTCAAAAGGGGTGGCAAGAAAAAAAAAAAAGGGTGGCAAGGATGTGTCTGCAGTCAGCTTTCACTCGTAGCATACAAGGACAGCAGTCCCTTCCGGCTCCACAATGGTGGACACCTCCGTGATTCTGCAATGCACTCGTGGGGAAACCGCCAGTGGCTCTGACTGACTGGGATGGGTTGTGAGACTTCTGCTGTCTCTACTACTTTCCAGGATTATCCACAGTTGCGATGAAAGCTCTCTGGGAATGTTCCTCTGGCCTACTGTCACTGCTAACTCCTGACATAGTGTCCCCGTCAGGAGACTCCTGTGCATCTGCTCTTCAGATGCAGGAGTAAAAGAGGCACCAAGAGTCATGCCTCTGACACCCACAGCTGTGGTGGCCCTGCCCAGGCTCTCCTCTCGAGGTGCCTTTGGAGACCGCCACTCCACCAGCCCCTCATCCCTCAGCCCCCTCACCTTGCCTGTGCCCTCTTCCCAAAACTTCCTCCTGCCACCCCTCCATGTCTTCCTCCTGAGAAGCCGAACCCATGGAGTAGAGGTCAGGATATGGCTTTGGCACAGAAGCGAGGGATGCCCTGGATGATGGCATTTCTTCCAGCCACGTGAGCCTTCTTCCTCTGTTGGTTCTTCCTCCTGATAGGAGCGCAGGTCCTGTGGTCTTTCTCATGCTGAGAGCTCATCTCCACCTGCAGGGCTGCCACTGAATCTAGGCCCTCCAGTGCAGGCCAGTCACTTGGGGCTCCTGGCCTTGAATGTTCCTGACTCTACTCCTTTGGCTTCTCCTCACACACCTACGAGGACACCTGCTCCTTCTCCTTGTCAACCACCACCTCCATCTCCTACATAATGTCTACCACCAGCAGCTGGAACCAGCAGTAGCACGATCCCCGCCAATTCTGCCCCCTCCAGGTCCGCGACTTCCACACCGCCTTCAACCTGAAGAGAGCAACCACCTCGCCTGGAACGTGTCCTGGTGCCTGCAACGTCCCTGATGACCCCACGGTGCTGGCAGGCTGCAGGGGCCCTGCCCCCTGAACCCGGGATCACAGCTACAAAGTTCCACAGTCCTCCACAGCTCCGGCCTTCTTCTGGCTGTCTCACTCTCCACATGGCCCTAGCCTTGACCCCGAGCTGGGGCAGCAGTTAAGGGGCTGGACATGACAACACGGCAGGTGGCATGCCCAGCCTGTCCACAGGCTGCCGTCACCCTCTGGAGATAGCTTGATTCTTCTGGGGGTGTTCTGAGACTGAAGAAAACGGTGGGGAATGGCCTGGGGCACGGCGCACATTCCAGCCTGAATCACCAAGGCACTCGGGCCCCCTAGGCTACTGGAGCTGTGAGTCATGCCCAGGTTACTGGGCAAAAATCTCGACCAATCACAGAGAAGGTAGTGGGAGGCACCTTCCAGGGACACGCCCCTAGCCCAGAGGGAATTGCTCCAGGGGGTCCTGGGCTCCAGCGCCCACACGTAGCTGCCTTTGCTCCAGTCAACGTGCCTGTCCACATACATTCCCTGCCTTGTATCTGGCACCTCCCGGGTGCCAACGGCAATTTACTTGGCCTCCGGAAATTCGAACCATGAGTTCCTTGCTTCCATGTCGAAAAAGCACATTCCCGTGTCCCAGAGGACCTTTAACCATTGGGAGCTCTCCCAATGTGTCCAATGAAAGGCAGGGGGGGCAATGTGTCAGGTGCATCCAGGGGAGATCCGACTTTGTCAGTCCACACAGTCGGACGATGCTTTCTCAAACTTGAGAGGCCATCACAGGCAATCTCTGCTGAACCACAGCAGGGAACAGGCGTCCTTCCGTCCCTTGCATGACAGACATGAACACTGCGCAGGACTAAGGCGACTTGGCCACACTTTGGAGAGAGGCAGAAACAGGGCATGCTCTTCCTGGCATGAAGAAACTCCCAGAACCCTGTTGGAATGCCAGTCAGTGAGATACTAAGGACAGCACTGCATTAAGGGCCATGATTCTTTGGTACTAGAGGAATTGAAGCCTGACCATTTACCATATAGAGGCCCTTTGCAAGTTGTTCTGTTCTCATCCAGCCTCCACATGAGAACACATCACAGGCTACCCTGTCTCCCCAGCCCTGTGGGGATGGGAGCAGTGAGAGAATCAACCTAATCCATGCTTTGCATAGCCCTGATACCCAAGGGTTCTGCGAGGAATACAAAGAGTGATGTTTCAAACTGGCAAACTCTGCAGGTAGCAGCAGCTTATGCTGCAGTGCCTGTCTGTCTCCCAAAGCTCACAAAAAAGGCAAGGTGTGCTCATGTGCCTGGTCATGCCAGGGAATGTTCCTACACTTGAGAAGGACAGAAAGGTCTCTGTAGCTGGGCGTCCAAGGGCTGTAGGCCCTGCCTCTTCTGTGCCTGGGAATCTACCCCATTCTCTTTTTCATATTCTGTGCATTCTCCCTGACCACCCCCAGTTGCTTTCTTCCAGCCTTTCCTTTCTGGCAGGGATCCAGGGTGCAGCAGCTCGTTTCCAATTACAGCTTGCTTGCTTGGTCCCTGGCTTCCATGCTTCTGCTGCCCCATGGTCTATGTACTTTACACAAGTTCTTTCACCTTTTTGGTGTCCATTCTTCCATATCCCAGCCCAGCCTGTTCTGATAGCTCACACACAGACAGATACATGAAACCTTAAAGGAGACTTGCAAGTATACAGAAATATACGTCTACTTATACAGAATAATGGAATTTGTAAGCAACCCTCTATTTTTGTCCTGGTCAATTTCTTTCATTCGCTTTTCAATCAAGTCAATGTCCTCTTCAACCTCTATGACTTTCCCTGAAAGGTTATACAGTCCTTGGATTTGCTCATGAGGGGAAGTGACCTGTAAAGAGGTGGGCGGGTTTGGGAGTTCTCCCCATGGAGAGCTGAGTGATATGCCCCTGTGTTCTGTGTCGTCCCATCATGTTGGACAGGGTCACAGTGCCCAGCACTTTGGCATGCTTCCTTTCCCTGGGCTTTCCTTCCAGGAACCGCACAGAGATGGCCAGGGGTTTTGCACTTGGCTGACTTCAGTTCAGTCGCTCAGTCGTGTCCCACTCATTGCAACCCCAAGGACTTGTAGCACTCCAGGCTTCCCTGAAGATCACCAACTCTTGGAGCTTACTGAAACTCACGTCCAATAGTCAGTGATGCCATCTAACCACCTCATCCTCTGTCATCTTTCCCCTTGTACCTTTGATCTTTCCCAGCATCAGGGTCTTTACCAATGAGTCAGTTCTTCACGTGAGGTGGTCAGCTATTGGAGTTTCCGCTTCAGCTTCAGTCCTGCCATGGAATATTCAGGACTGATATCCTTGAGGTTTGACTGATTTGATCTCCTTACAGTCCAAGGGACTCTCAAGAGTCTCCTCCAATGCCACAGTACAAGAGCATGAATTCGTCAGTGCCCAACCTTTTTATAGACCAACTCTCATGTCTATACATGAGTAATGGAAAAACCATAGCTTTGACTAGATGGACCTTCATCAGCAAAATAATGTTTCTGCTTTTAAATATGCTGTCAAGGTTACTCATAGGTTTTCTTCCAAGGAACAAGAGTCTTTTAATTTCATGGCTGCAGTCACCATCTCTAGTGATTTTGGAGCACCCCCCAAATAAAGTCTGTCACTGGTTCCAGCATTTCCCCATCTATTTGCTATGACATGATGGGACCAGCTGCCATGATCTTAGTTTTTGGAATGCTGACTTTTAAGCCAACTTTTTCACTCGCCTCTTTCTCTTTTATCAAGAGGCATTTCAGTTCTTCTTCGCTTTCTGCCATAAGGATGTTGTCATCTGCATATCTGAGGTTGTTGTTATTTCTCCTGACTATCTTGATTGTAGCTTGTGCTTCATCCAGCCTGGAATTTTGCATGATGTACTCTGCATATAATTTAAATAAGCAGGATGAAAATATATAGCGTTGACACACTCCATTTTCAATTTGGAACCAAACAGTATGAAAAGGCAAAAAAGATGTGACACTGAAAAATGAACTCCCCGGGTCAGTAGGTGCCCAATATGCTACTGGAGAAGAGTGGAGAGATAGCTCCAGAAAGAATAAGGAGACAGAGCCAAAGAAATATATAACTGATGTTGGAAGGAAAATCTGATGCTATGAAGAACAACATTGCATAGGAACTTGGAATCTTAGGTCCATGAATCAAGGTAGTTTGGAAGTGGTCAAATAGTTGATGGCAAGAGTGAACATTGGCATTATAGAAATGAGGGAACTAAAATGGACTTGATTGGGTGGATTAATTCAGATGACCAATATATCTACTACTATGGGCTAGAATCCCTTAGAAGAAATGGCATAGCCCTCATAATCAACAAAAGAGTCCGAAATGCAGTATTTGGGTGCAATCTCAAAAACGACAGAAAAATCTCTGCACGTTTCCAAGGCAAACCATTCAGTATCACAGTAATGCAAGTCTATGCCCCAACCAGCAATGCTGAAGAAGCTGAAGTTGGATGGTTCTAGGAAGACCTACAAAACCTTTTAGAACTAACACCAAAAAATATATATTTTACATCATAGGGGAATAGAATGTTAAAGTAAGAAATCAAGAGATACCTGGAGAAAAAGGCAACATTGGGCCTGGGAGTACAAAAGGAAGCAGGGCAAAGCCTAACAGAATATTGCCAAGAGAACGCACTGGTCATAGCATACACCCTTTGCCAACAACACAAGACAAGACTCTACACATGAACATCACTAGTTGGTCAATAGCAAAATCAGATTGATTATATTGTTTGCAGCCATAGATGGAGAAGCTCTATAGAGTCAGCAAAAAGAAGACCAAGAGCTGACTGTGGCTCAGATCGTGAACTCCTTACTGCAAAATTCAGACTTAAATTGGAGAAAGTAGGGGAAACCACCAAGCCATTCAGGTATGATCTATGTGAAATCCCTTATGATTATACAGTGGAAGTGACAAATAGATTCAAGGGATTAGATCTGACAGACAAAGTCCCTGAAGAACTATGGATGGAAGTTCATGACATTGTTCAGGAGGCAGTGATCAAGACCATCCCCAAGAAAAAGAAATGCAAAAAGGCAAAACGGTTTTCAGAGGACGCCTTTCAAATAGCTGAGCATTGAAGAAAAGCTAAAGGCAAAGGAGAAAAGGAAAGCTATAGCCATTTGAGTACAGAGTACCAAAGAATTAGCACAGAGAGATAAGAAAGCCTTCCTCAGTGATCAATGCCAAGAAATACAGGAAAGCGACAGAATGGAAAAGACTAGAGATCTCTTCGAGAAAATTAGGGATGCCAAGGGAACATTTCATGCAAAGATGGGCACAATAAAGGGCAGAGATGGTTTGGACCTAACAGAAGCAGAAGATATTAAGGCGAAGTGGCAAGAACAGAGAAGGTCTATGAAAAAAAAAAAAAAAAAAATGATCATCATGACCCAGATAACCACAATAGTGTGATCACTCTCCTAGAGCCAGACATCCTGGAATGCAAAGTCAAGTGAGCCTTGGGAAGCATCACTACCAACAAAGCTAGTGGAACTGATGGAATTCCAATTGAACTATTTCAAATCCGCAAAGATGCTGCTGTGAAAGTGCTGCACTCAATATGCCAGCAGATTTGGAAAACTCAGCAGTAGCCACAGGACTGGAAAAGGTCAGTTTTCATTCCAATTCTAAAGGCCATGCCAAAGAACGTTCAAATGACCACACAGTTGCGCTCATGTCACACTCTAGGAATGTAATGCTCAACATTCTCCAAGTCAGGCTTCAACAGCTTGTGAGCCGTGACCTTCCAGATGTTCAGGCTAGATTTAGAAAATGCATACGAACCAGAGAGATCAAATTGCCAACATTGGTTGGATCATCAAAAAAGCAAGAGAGTTCCCAGAAAACATCTACTTCTGCTTTAATGACTACTAAAAGCCTTTGTTGTGGATCACAGCAAAATGTGGAAAATTCTTAAAGAGGTGGGAATAGTAGACCACCTTACCTGCCTCATGAAAAATCTGTGTGCAGGTGAAGAAGCACCAGTTAGGACCGGACGTGGAACAACGGACATGGAGCTGACTTGGAGCATCTTTTTCTCAGCGTGCACCTCTCAAGATCATTCCTTCCCAATGCCGTGCTCGTCGCAGGGTCAGCACGCCCTCCCCGGGGCTACCTGAGCTTTTCCGTTTGCAACTGTTTTCCTTTTCACCCAATTGCTATCTTCCTGTAGCAGGAAAAGGCCAAATAGATGCCCGGTCCCCCAGACGGTCAGAGAGAATGTGACAGGCCTCTAACTCTGATACAGTGCCATGAAGAAGGTGCACATGGATCCAGAGGGGCTCTGCCAAAACGAAGCAGTGAACCCACAGCTGAAATGGTAAGCTGGCCTCCCTTCCTGTCGGCTCTACAGTTTACTACTACCAACAGACAGAGAGCCCCACACGAAAGGCACCCTGGCATGTCTGCCCGCCCTATGCCCACAGCTCTCCTCTCCCTTGTACATGAAGCAGCATTCCTCTCCTAAATGCACCAAGAGGAGTTGATTCCACCAGGCCTCACTGACTTGCTGAATGGCAAGGCTCTCTTTTTGCTGCCCTCGCTAGCCTGCGGTAGGTCTGCCTACAACTCAGGCATTCCCTAACTCTTCTACACAGTGTGGGCCACCAAACCCAGCTAATGGTTGGGCTGGGGGAAATCCAAGACACTCACTTAGAATCCAGGGTCCGTGTGAGAGTCACGTGGTGCAGGTCTCCTTCAGGAACTCCATGAAGAAAGCAGAGGTTGTGCTCCCGTGAGGCTTTCAGAACTCTCCTTCAGGTGCAGACTGACACCTTTAACTCTTTGCCCTCCATGGCCAAGGAGGGAACTGCCAAGAAAGGAGGAAATTCATGTCAAAATTTCTGGAGCAAGCAATGGGGCCTCTTTTGCAGGACTGCTATGCACGAACCCCTGGAGCCTGAAAACCAGCTGGCTCTGAACTGCCAGCTGTCTCTCACTGCCCCAGGGTCCCTGCATACAAACGACCCACCAACCGTGCTTCATCGCTGTTCTCTCTCTCACACACACCAGCCTAGGGCACACACATGCACCCCACACCATTGCTTTTCTCACCTTTCTGCATGACCATTTAGGCTGGAAGTTCTTGGATGGATTCCATACCCATACCATGTCTCTCCTGGGATGCCTGGGCTTGCGAACTGAGCACTTACCTTAGCATGTCATTTGTCTCACATGGTGCCAATGTGTGCCACCCTGGGGACGGGAGGGTGCTGGCTGACAGGCTGATGCTAGGCAGCACTAGCCCAGGACCTCCAGCTATCTCCTTCTCACATGTGTGGCAGAGGTTAAGTCTCCAGTGAAGCAGGCTCTCTTTCCTTGCCTCCTCCTCCCAGTCTCTACCGTTTTCTCAAGGACCTTGGTCTTTTCACAATCCTGGGTCCTGCAGCAGCCATAACTACCGTTCCCATGGCAGCCAATGCCCCACAGACGGAGGGGTCCACAGGCAGCGGTTTTAAAGCCCCACACCACTTGATCTACTCTGGGTGACTCCTCAAACCCTCTACCCCTGCTTAACAACACACACAGACAAAACAACACAGCAGAAATTGTGAGCTTGTTTATGTCTCTTTCTCTAATTGCAGATTTGTGGACCCACTTTCAGGAGCTGTCCCTGGCCATCCTTCTTTCGTTGCTGTCCTGGGCATGGGCACCACACAGATGCGTGGACCAGTCTCCCCTAGGCTGTGGATGCCTTGGGCCTCCTCTTCTGGTTGTTCCACGTCTCATGTTCTGCCACCCTCATCTCTGCGTCTGCAGTGGGCCAGAACCACGCACCATCCACAAACACAGGTGACACAAACACACACCTGTACACACACACGTGCGAGGCACAGGGACAGAACCATAACAGAGAACACATGTTTCAGTGCCTGAGAACCAGTGGTTCACACGAAATACAGAGATTTCCATAGTTCTTATGGAAAATTCCCCATTCTGATCTTCAAATGTGAAACACAGAGAAGCCCAACTTTATGAAAGAGTATTATCACCCAGATTTTTATATAAGAGATACAGAGAATTCCATATCTCATGGTGGAAAACTGCCTTGGTATATGTGTGAGAAATACAAAGGTTTCCATATTTCATGAAGAAACAGTGATGCCCATGGTGGTCATGGCGACCTCATTCAAAAGGACTTGTGGCAGGACTGTTAGAGTCAGTGCTCCTGAAGCCATGGCAGGCCACTGTCCACACACAGCTCCACCAGAGACTCCTGAACACTCACTGGCCTCTCTCGTGGCCTCACTGCTCCTTGCTCCTGGGTCCTGGTGCACACAAGTTTGTGTCTGTGCCTTCCAAGTGTCTGTTTCCCTTGTCCTCTGGAAGCTCCATAACCAAACCCACTGGCCTCCAGAATCAAATACACTGGGAGTTGTCAGTCCCTCTGCTGGATCCACAGGGTGGGAAATCTGTTTTGTGTCCTAGAACTTTCATAACAGTGAGAGGACTTCTTTGGGATAGTTGTTCTCTAGTTTACGGGCTGTCTGCTTCCAAAACCTACGGGAATCAGTAAAAGCAGTGCTACGAGGGAAGTTAATAGCAAAACAAGCCTACCTCAACAAACAAGAAAAACATCAAATAGACAGCCTAACTCTACACCTAAAGCAGCTTGAAAATAAGTTAAAAAAATCCAAACCCTAAGTTAGTAGAAGGAAAGAAATCATAAAAAATCTGAGCCAAAATAAATGAAAAAGAAATGAATGCAGCAATAGTAAAGATTTACAAAACAAAAAGTTGGTTCTTTGAGAAGATAAACAAAATTGACAAATAATTAGCCAGACTTATCAAGAAAACAAAGGAGAAAAATCACATGAAGAAAATTAGGAATGAAAAAGGGGAGTTTACCACAGACAACACAGACAATACCTATCGTTCTGAAACACTTGCCAAAATATGCAGAGGAAGGAACACTTCCAAACTCCTTCTATGACAGCACAACCACCCTGATACCAAAGCCAGACAAAGATATCACAAAAAAAGAAAATAACAGGCCAATGACACGGATGAACATAGATGCAAAAATCACAAACAAAATTCTAGGAAACAGAATGCAACATGACATTAAAAAGATCACAAGTATGATTAAGTCAGATGTATTCCAGGGATGCAAGGATTCTTCAATATATGCAAACTGATCAATGTGATACACTATATTAACAAACTGAAAGACAAAATCCAAGGGATAATCTCAATAGATGCAGAAAAAGCCTTTGACAAATTTCAGCACCCTTTTATTGTAAAAACTCTTCAAAAATAAGTATAGAGGTAACCTGACTGAACATAGTAAAGGTCATACATGATAAACCCACAGCAAACATTATTCTAAACAGTGAGAAAATGAAAGCACTCCCTATAAGATCAGGAACAAGAGAAGGGTCCCCACGCTAGCCACTATTATTCAAATACTTTTGGAAGTGCTAGCTACGGCAATCAGAGAAAAGAAAGAAATAAAAGGAATCCAGATTAGAAAGGAAGAGGTGAAACTCACACTATTTGCCGATGACATGATACTGTACATAGAAAACCCTAAAGATATCATCAGAAAAAAAACTAGAACCAATCAGTGAATTTAGTAGTTGCATGATACAAAATCAATACACACAAATCACATGCATTCCTATACATTAACAATGAAAAAACAGAAGGAGAAATTAAGGAATCAATCCCATTTACCATTGCAACTAAAAGAATAAAATACCTAGGGATAATCCTACCAAAAGAGGCAATAACACTGTATACAGAAAAGTATAAGACACTGACGAAAGATATCAAAGATGATATAAACAGACAGAAGGATATTCCATGCTCCTGGGTTGCAAGAATCAATATTGTGAAAATGACTACTACCAAATGCAATCTACAGATTCAATGCAATCCCTATCAAATTACCAATGGCATATTTCATGGAGCTAGAATAAAAAAAAATTTCACAGTTCGTATGGAAAGACAAAAGACCCTGAATAGGTAAAGTAACCTTGAGAAAGAAGAATGGAACTGGAGGAATCTACTTACCTGATCTCAGAGTATACTACAAAGCTACAGTCATCAAGACAGTATGTCACTGACACAAAAACAAAAGTATTGGCCGGTGGAACAAGAGAGAAAGCCCAGAGAAAAACCCACACACATATGGGCACCTTATCTCTGACAAAGGAGGCAAGAATATGCAATGGGAACAAGACGGCATCTTCAAGAAGTCGTGCTGGAAGAACTAGACAAGTAAGTGCAAAAGAATGAAATTGGAAAACTTCCTAAAACCATACACAAAGGTAAACTCAAAATGGACTAGAGACCTAAATGTAAGACCAGAAACTATAAAACTCGGGAGAAAACACAGGCAGAACACTGAAAGACATAAATCATAGCAACATCCTCTATGACAAACCTCCTAGAATAAACAAATAGAAACAAAAATAAATAAGTGGGAGCTAATTAAATTTAAAAGATTTGCATAGCAAAGGATACTATAAACAAGATGAAAAGATCACCCATGGAATGGGAGAAAATAACAGCAAAGGCAACAACTGACAAAGTATTAATTTCCAAAACATACAAGCAGCTCATACACGTCACTACCAGAGAAACAAACAACCCAGTCGAAAAGTGGGCAAAAGTCCTAAACAGATATTTCTCCAAATAAGACATATGAATGGCTAATAAACACATGAAGAGATGCTTGACATCACTCATTATTAATGAGTGTTAGTCGCTCAGTCGTGTCCGACTCCTTGCAACCCCATGGACTGTAGCCTGTCAGGAATTTTCCAGGCAAGAATACTGGAGTGGGTTGCCATTTCCTTCTCCAGGGTGTCTTTCCAACCAAGGGACTAAACCCGGGTCCCCCACACTGCAGGCAGACTCTCCACCCACTAAGGGAAGCTCATTATTAGAGAAACACAAAGCAATACTACAATGTGATATCACCTCACACCAGACAGAATGGGCATAATCAAAAAATCCAAACAACAAGTGCTGGAGAGGGTGTGGAGAAAAGGGAAGCCCCGTGCACTGCTGGTCGGAATGTAAATTGATAGAGCCACAATGGAAGGCAGTATGGCAATTCCTCAAAATCTAGGAATAAAACCACCTTTTGACCCATCAATCCCACTATTAGGCATACATCCTTCAAAATCCAAAGCTAAAAAGACACACGCACCCCAGTGTTCACTGCAGCACTATTTACAGCAGCCAAGACATGGAAGTAAGCTAGATGTCCATTGACAGAAAAATGGAGAAAGAAGCTTTGGTGTACATATACAATGAAATACTACTCAGCCATAGAAAAACAGGAATGCATCTGAGTCAGTTCTAAGAAGGTGGATGAACCCAGAGCCTATTATACAGAGTGAAGTAAGTCAGAATGAGAAAAACAAATATACATTAACACACATATGTGGAATCTATGGAAGGATGGTACTGATAAACCTGTTTGCAGAGCAACAATGCAGATGCAGATATAGAGAACAGACTTAGGCACAAATGTGGGGGAGCAGAGGGAGTGGGTGAGATCAATGGAAAGAGAGTAGCATGGATGCATATACACTAACATATGTAAATAGAGAGCCAATGGGAATCTGCTGGATGACTCAGGGAACTCAAATGCTGGCTCTGTAATAACCTAGACGGGTGGGAATGAGCGGGAAGTGGGAGGGATTCAAGAGGCAGGGGACATATGGACACCTACACCTATGGTTAATTCAGGTTGATGTATGACAGAAATCAAACCAATACTGTAAATAAGAATCAATCAATGAAAAAATATTTTTTAAAAAGCTAAAAATCATTATTTGGAAATTATTTAGAATGTCACAGTTGCGAGAAAAAAAAATAAAACTTCGTAAGTGGTCTATTGCCTTCCAGGTTCTGTTCTCTTCATTTTTAAAAAGTATGAGATAAGGGAGTTAATGTCTTCATGATACTGTCTCTGCTGTTCTGTTTATCATTATACAATGGTTATGCTACTTTCCATAATAATGAGCGTGCTCCACTAATGTTGGTCACAGGAAACACATGTTGAGGCCTTCATTTGGACCAGGAACTCCTCTGTGATGTGTGCAGGTTGACATGAAACCCCAAGGTCTTTCATGCACTTAGGAGACACTGTGTTCAATCCAAATACAGATTCATACACAGTAATGTTTCCTGCAGATGGACATGTTGACCTGTCTTTTGATCCAGAGGACACTAGACACGGCACTGTATTCCAGATTGGGAGTCAGATACAACACGTCTCTGTTTCTCTCTGGCCTGGGCACCGATCTGATTCAGCTCTTGCCAGGAAGGTGACTTTGGGCAAATTCATTCACTCGTTAACCGCTATGTGTTTCTGCTTCCCCAGCTGCTGAAAAGGATGGTAGCAGTAAAAATGCTTAACCTCATAGTGTTGCTCTGAGTACTCAAAAGATTTTATTATACGTGTACACATGGAGAGCTAACCACAGTTCAGAAGGGTGAGCTTATCTCCTTGCCTCTCTTCACATCCTTTTCTGCTTGTACTCACATTCCCTTGTCCCTGCCCCACCCTTTCCCCCTCCTAGCCAACTCCACTCTCTCTCACCTGTGCCCCATCCTCAGACTCTACATCCAAAAACATGGCTCAAAATCTCATGATTTACCTCAGAAAATATCCATACCATCACCCTTGGATTAAAAAAAATCATGAATATTAGCGGAAGAAATCAGAAACTCGTTAAAACTGGTTGTGTGAAAACTACACAAGAAATAAAGCATTATTGGTGAAAGTTTGACTATGAACATTTTCATACCGTCATCAGATTCAGATTTTCAGAATTCAATACAGGAGAATTATACTTGTTAGAAATAATGGCAAAACATTAAAATTAAAAAAAAAAAAAAAACATTTTATGAGGTTTCTTGGCCTTTAAATATCCCTCTACAGGGTTTTTAAAACTTTATATAATCATGTTCTATTACTGTCCCATGCCCACTTATTTCCTATCATTATACAGATCATGTGAAGGGGTCATTAGGCCTGTAACTTCATATAGAATATGCACTAAACGTTTCCATACGAGCACACAAAGAAACCTCAGTGTTGCATTTAGGCTTCACAGTATCCCCATAAGAAGAGGCGAATACTCATTATGCTGAAAAAGAAAAATCCTTCCCCCGTCCCCCCATGCCTAATACACTCTGTTCTTGAGGCCCTGAAGGGCTGAATTGACAGTGCTAGGTCCATGCGGTGAGTCAAAGGCGCTGCTGACACTGCGTCCATGCAACAGGGAAATGTGGAACAGCAACAGTATTAACAACAGTAATGACAGCAGCTAGAATTGACTGGAACGTACCATATGTCAAATATTGTTCTGATGATTTCCCATGTCTTAACATGGTCAGTGTTCTATACTGTCCCATGACGTAGTTAACTTTACTCCAAGCTAGTGTTTCCATGCGGCTAATGGAGGAATGAGGCACAGAGACGCTAAGTCACTTGCTCAGTGTCGCCCAGCAGTAAGGGAGCCACTGTTCTGAACGCGTTGTGGAACATTGTGTGCTTGTATTTATTCAGTCAAGGGTAAGATCCAATGGCTATGGCAAAATATGCAGAATAACAGCTACCACATAACACAAATTTATTTCACATTATGGAAAGGCACACGAAATAGAAACCTGATTTCTTCAGAAATCTTTCAGATATAGGCTTGGCAAGACTGGAATCAGGGTGTTTTGTAGAAATGATGGTCTGAGAGCCTCCTAAGAACAGCAGACAGAATGGCAGTGAGTCTGCTAGACTGGAGGTCTTGGGTTTGTGTGTCAGAGAAGGCAGTAAACCCCTGTCACCTACACAAGCTCCCAATGGAGAAAGAGCATGGAAGTAGGCAACATAAGACCATTCCTCTGCTCTGGTAGTGCCCAGACAAGTTGTCCTTGTCAATCAGAATTGAGGGATTCTAAAAAAAAAAGAAAGAAAGAGAAAACTGCAGATTTCACGACCTTCACTCAGAGAATCTCACAGCTACAAGAGTGCCCTAGAATCTGTGAGTTTTCACTCGGCTTGGGAAACTCTCAGGGACTTTATTAAACCCCTTTAGTACCGAGACTGTCAGTAAAATAAGGGAAATAGTGATCAGAACAGATATTAGAAAAAAATTAGAGATTATCAACAAAACCCAAAGTTGGCTCTGTCAAAAGTTCAATACAAATTCATAAACTTCTACTCATATAGACCAAAAAAGTCAAGAAAACTAAAGACAACACTTACAAATATTGGGAGTAAAATAGGTTTCAGATCCCACAGAGATTACAAGGATTCTACGACTGATTATACATAACTACATCTGGCAATTTTGGTGAAAGGAAATAACTAACTACGTTGAGCAAAAAAGAAATTGATAGTCTGTTTAAAAACCGAGCTTGTAGTTGAAAAACGTGCAGAAATCTCCAGGCCCATGTGGTACCCTTGGCACAAAAGAGAAAGGAAGGGAAAAAGTGGGTAGGGACAGAGAAAAGGTGAATATATTCTAATACAATCAGTCACTCAAGGTATTTGAGCCAAATCCAAGCAATGTGATGAAGCCATTGGCTTTTATTTCCTCATTGTCCTCCAGCTTCCCCGTCCTGCCTCCCTCCAATGCCCCAGTTGCTTTCGCCTTCTTAAGTCCTGCCCTCCGTCAAGAGTAGCATGATTATGAGGCATGATTCCCACATTAAAACTGATATCCACTGGCTGACTGACATTCAGCATGGATGCTATCATCCCCTGCAGCTGGTATACTGAAGCTTTCTGTCTCTCATCATACCAGAAGGTTTCACTCCTAATTTCAGGTATAGCTAGGAGAGACTGGGCAGAGCACATGTTGAAGCCTTGAGTCCTTCATCTGTGAAATTTGGATGACCACAAATTGTGGGAGAAACAAGAGACAGCAGCACCAGACCCCTTTCAATGAGTGCTAAGCCCACTGAAACATGCCAAACCCAGAGTATCACAGGACTCCTTGACATTCAGAAGCATGTCAGGTGGATTTCCCTGCCAGGAGTGTGGCATTTATTGTTCCTTCTGCTTGGAATGCTCTTCCCTTAGGCACCAATACGGCCTGCTCCCTCACTTCCTCCAGATCTCTGCTTAATTGCCATCTTTCAGGGAGACTTTCCCTTATTATCTTGAGTAAAATAATGATATCATACCTACACACACCCTTTCCGTGATCTAGCAACTCATGTCCATTGAGTCTGTGATGGCATCCATCTCATCCTCTGTCGTTCCCTTCTACCCTGTCTTTGATGTGCATCTCTCTAACAATTAGTGATGTTGAGCATCTTTTCATGTGTTTTTTTAGCCACTTGTATGTCTTCTTTGGAGAAATGTCTGTTTAGATCTGCCCATTTTTGATTGAGTTTTTATTTTGTTTTTTTGTTTGTTGTTTGTTTGTTTGTTTGTTTGGATGCTGGCCTACATAAGCCCTTTGTATATTTTGGAGAATAATGCCTTGACCACTAATGAGGTTTGGGACATTACACAGGAGGCAGTGATCAAGACCATACCCAAGAAAAACAAATGCAAAAAGGCAAAATGGTTCTCTCGGGAGGCCTTACAAATAGCTGAGAAAACAAGAGAAGCTAAAGTCAAAGGAGAAAAGGAAAGGTATACCCATTTGAATGCAGAATTCCAAAGAATAGCAGGGAGAGATGAAAAAGCCTTACTCAGTGATCAGTGCAAAGAAATAGAGGAAAACAATAGAATGGGAAAGACTAGAGATCTTTTCAAGAAAATTTGAGATACCAAGGGAGCATTTCATGCAAAGATGAGCATAATAAAAACCAGAAAAGGGATGGACTAAAAGAAGCAGAAGATATTAAGAAGAGGTGGCAAGAATACACAGAAGAACTACAGAAGAAAGATCTTCATGACCCAGATAAACACAATGGTGTGATCACTCTCCTAGAGCCAGATATCCTGGACTGTGAAGTCAAGTGGACCTTAGGATGCATCACTACAAACAGAGTTAGTGGAAGTGATGGAATTCCAGTTGAGCTCTTTCAAATCCTAAAAGATGATGCTGTGAAAATGTTGCCCTCAATATGCCAGCAAATCTGGGAAACTCAGCAGTGCCCACAGGAGGGGAAAACGTCGGCTTTCATTCCAATCCCAAAGAAAGGCAATGCCAAAGACTGTTCAAGCTACCATACAATTGCACTCATCTCACACGCTAGCAAAGTAATGCTCAATAGTCTCCAAGACACGCTTCAACAGTACCTGAACTATGAACTTCCAGATGTTCAAGCTTGATATGGAAAAGGCAGGGGAACCAGAGATCAAATTGCCAACAACTGCTGTACCATGGAACAAGAAAGAGTTCCAGGAAAACATCTACGTTTGTTTATTGACAACACCAAAGCCTTTGACTGTATGGATCACAACAATCTGTATGCAGGTCAAAAAGCAACACTTAGAACTGGACATGGAACAACAGACTGGTTCCAACTTGGGAAAGGAGTACCTCAAGGCTGTATCTTGTCACCCTGCTTATTTAACTTATAGTATATTCATGAAAATAACCTCAGATGAATACCTCTATATATGGTTAAAAGGATACATGAATGTGTACAATTACAATAAGGCCATTTGTTTCACTATGCATGGGGTGAAAGATGATTATATGAAGTGAACTGAGGCACACAGTGAAATACAAATACCAAATGATATCACTTAAATATGGAATCTAAGATGCGATATAAATAAACATATGTATGAAACAGAAAAAAACAAACAAACAACAACAACAAAAAAAAAAAACAACACTCATGGACATAGAGAACAGACTTGTGGCTTCCAAGGCAGAGAGAATTGGTGGAGGGAGAGGAAGAGATTGGGGACTATACATATAAACTAGAGTATATGGAATGGACAGATTAGTTCCTACTGTAGGGAATAGAGAACTATATTCAGTATCTGATGATAAATCATAAAGGAAAAGAATATATATAGGACGGCCCTGGTGGTCCAGTGGCTAAGACCCCACACTTCCACTGCAGGGGATGCAGGTTCAATTGCTGGTCAGGGAACTAATCCCACATGCTGCACATTGTAGCCATTAAAAAAGATTAAATAAATGAATATATATGTATATATATATATGTGTGTGTGTGTGTATATACACACAATATATGTTAAGACATATATGTAAATAAATGCATCACTTTGTTGTAAAGCAATAAGTCACACAACACTGGAAAGGAACTATACTTCAAATAAAAAATAACAAGACTGGGAAAAAAAGATGGGTGTATTTCATTGTACATAAAGCTTATATTTCAAAGAAAACTAGTGTAAACAAACATAGCTCACTACTGAATGGCAGGCTTGCTAAAATACTTATGGAGATGCATACAGATGTCTGCAATTTATCAGAAAATGCACCAGGGAATAAGAGGGACTCACGGATGGATAGAGGGATGGACACATGGATAATTACATGACAAAGGAAGTACCTTAAAATGGTTACAGTAGAATCAAGGTGGGAAGTCTGTGTCTTAGCTAGAAAAAATTTTCAACTTTGTGGAATGTTTGGAAGATTTTATAATAAAACATTCGGGAAAGTACAGAGCAAAGAACAATGAAAACCAAAATGCACATGAAGTGTAATTCCAACTTTAAAAATATGGGCTGAACCATGATGGGGAGGAAATGGGGTAGAATGTGCACTGTGGTGAAAGGAATCATGGTTTCTGCTTACTTTTTCACACTCCATGCACTGACCAAGTTCTTTTCCCAATAGCCACAGACTACATTTTCCATAATAAAAGAAGCATCACCTTCCCACTGGCCCAAGGGAGACAGGCTAACTGGGCAGCATCATCACCCTGCTTGTGCTTCCCTCCTCATGGCCTTGGCTCTGAGCACATGCTGGGGCTCCTGAGTCCTCCAATCACAGCTCAAGAGACGCGTCCCTTTTGGCTTTACAGGGCTGACCAAGCCTATGGCTGACTCATCTGTTTGGAGTCCCAGGTGCAGCACCACCCCATCCTGGCTTCATCTTGGCCCATCATGGCACTACCCGCCTTCACTTACTGTTTTCTCTCTATATATATATCTATGTATATTTCAGTGCAAAGTAAATAGTTTATTGAAAAGTACATGTGGAAAGGCACACAGGTGAACTCAGAGTGAGTTGCCTGCCACCCCATAATTCTTTTAGTGTACACCCTCTAGCACCCTGGAGTTCTCTCAGTTATTTAAATTTCTTAATTTAAGTGATCTTTGTCCAGAAGCTAAAAAGGGAAAATTTACACTGTGTAGTAAAATTCCTGTAAATAAATAACAAACAAGGAATTATAAAAAGAGAATTGAGAAATATTTGGAAGATATTGGACAGAGGGCTCATTTGCCTAATTTATGCAGAGTTAAAAAGTCAAAATAAGAAAAGAAGATGAAAAATCCAATAGGAGACAACCAGGAAGTAAACATTCAGTACAAACAAACACAAATTACTCAAAAGAAAAAAAAGAAAAATTACCAAAAAACAGGAGGAAATGTTGAAACTAATTAGAAATAAAAGAAAGACAAGCCAAAACAGTAATGGAATGTGATTTCTAACCATGCAATTTGCCAAAGTTCAATGAGAAAGTTGAAAGGTCCCAAATGTTTCCTCCAAATTGAGGATGAGGGATTGGAAAATGAGTGCTCATGCAGTGTTGTGAAAACATAGTGTGATGCAACTTTCTGAAGGATACTTTGACACTATCTAGTAAATTTATAAATACATGGAGCCACATAGCAAGACCCTGTTTGGAATTTACACTGCAGAAATATTTATGCAATTTCACCAAGATTATATGATGCTCAGTGCAATTTTTTCTCAGCATCCTAGAAAAGCTCTTTGGTACCCTTGCCCACACTGCCCTTCCCACATGAAACCCCTCTTCTCAGTTGCATTAGTAGAGATTGCTTTTGCCTCATCTAGAACTTCCTATAAATGGAGCCTACAGTATGTACACATGCAGTTGCTTTACAATGTCCTGTTACTTTCTGCTGGACAGCAACCTAAATCAGCTGTGTGTTTGTGTGTGTATATATGCCCTATTTTTTGAATTTCCTTTGCATTTAGGTCACCACAGATCATTGAGGACACTTACCTGTGCAACAGAGGTAGTTCCCATTAGTTATCAAGGCACTATTCTCCAAAACATAAAAACAGCTCATGTACCCAAGTATTAAAAAAAAAAAAAAAAAAAACACTCAAAAAACAAGCAGATCTAAACAGACATTTCGCCAAAGAAGACATTCAGATTGAGATAAAACACATGAAAAGAGGCTCAACATCAGTAATTATTAGAGAAATGCAAATCAAAACTACAATTCAGACACTAGTCTGAATAGCTATCATCAAAAATTCTACAAAGAATAAATCTAGGGAGAGTGGGGAGAAAAGGGAACCCTCTTGCACTGTCAGTGGGTATGTAAATTGGCACAGCCAATATGGTGAACAGTATGGCAGCTCCTTTCAAAATTAAACGGAATTACCATATGACCTAGCAACCCCTCTCTTGTGCATATTCCTGGAGAAAACCTTATTTCCAAAAGGTACATGCACCCCAATGTTCATCGCAACATTATTTTCCATAGCCATGACTTGCAACATTTTTTAGTCATAGCAATAAGTCACACACACACACACACACAAAAAAAAAAAAAAAAAAAAAACCTCCTTGCAACAAAGAGTCTCTATACAGGGGATCAAATTACTAGGCATTTGTAAAAATAGAAGCTTAAAGATAAGTAAACAAAGCAAGAATCATGTATCAGAACCAAGTTCTACGTTAGCATTCAAATAGCAGAAAAGATGGTTTTATACTAAAAGAACTAGTGCACTCTCATCTTTTTATCTCCCCGTCCCAGGAACTCAGAGTTCTGAGGCAATGCTATATAAAATCATGGGTGATTTTTTTCTGTCTTTGTATTTTTCTAGCAATTTCACATTTTCTGTTATGAGCATGTATTAATTTTTTTAAATGTTATACAGTATCATTTCCAACATGTAAAGAAAACATCTGGTTTTTATAAATTGCTTGGGCCTGGTGCACTGGGAAGACCCAGAGGAATCGGGTGGAGAGGGAGGTGGGAGGGGGGATCGGGATGGGGAATACGTGTAAATCTATGGCTGATTCATATCAATGTATGACAAAACCCACTGAAAAAATAAATAAATAAATAAATAAATAAAGGAGAAAAAATAAAATAAAAAAATAAAAATATAAATTGCATTCATAAGCACTCTTCTATTTCTCCACGAGAGGGCAGAATAAGCACAGTATATGTTTATTCATACCCACATGTACTTATGAGAGGATACATCTGGATTTTATACATTACATTCCAAAGCATTCTTCTATTACTCCATGAGATGTCAGCATAAGCACAGAAAATATGCATTCATACACACATATACATATGAGTGAATACCTTGGATTTTGTAAATTACATTCATTAGCATTTTTGTTTATCCTCGAGAGGGCATCATATGCACAGTAAATATTTATTCATACCCACATATACATATGTGAGAACATCCGGATTTTATGAACTGCATTCATAACCATTCTTCTATTTCTCCACGACAGGGCAGCAAAGGTACAGTAAGTAATTATTCACACCCACATACTTTGGCCAGCTGATGTGAAGAGCTGACTCATTGCAAAAGTCCCTGATGTTTGGAAAGACTGAAGGCAGGAGGTGAAGTGGACGACAGAGAATGGGATGGTTGGGTGTCATAACCGACTTAATGGACATGAGTTTCAGTAAGCTCCAGGAGAGGTGATGGACAAGGAAGGCTGGCGTGCTGCAGTCCATGGGGTCACAAAGAGTCAGACACACTGACCGACTGAACTGGACTCACATATACATTTGAGAGAACACATCTGGATTTTATAAATTACATTCATAAGCAATCTTCTCTTTCTCCACGAGAGGCCAGCATAAGCACAGTAAATGTTTATTCATACCCACATATGCTCTGGGGACTCCCTTGGGCTGTAAGGAAATCAAACAAGTCAATCCTAAAGGAAATCAGTCCTGAATATTCATTGGAAGGACTGATGCTGAGCTGAAACTCCAATAATTTGGCCAACCGATGGGAAGAACTGACTCATTTGAAAACTCCCTAATGCTGGGAAAGATTGAAGGCAGAAGGTGAGGGGCACACCAGGGGATGAGAGGTTTGGATGGCATCACCCACTCGATGGACATGAGATTGAGCAGGCCCCAGGAGTTGGTCATGGATAGGGAAGCCTGGTGTCCTACAGTGCATGTGCTCGCAAAGAGTCAGACACGACTGACCGACTGAACTGAACTGACTGACAAAAACGTATAAAATGCTAATACAGCTTCAAAATGGACGTGCTATTCCACGAGTGGTGTACTACACAAGTTTTCATAACATATCTGGGAAAATAACCACAGATGAATACCTCTATGTGTGGCTAAAAGAGTACAAGAATCTGTACAGCTACAACAATAAGGCCATTTGAGTCAACACGCATGGACCAAGAGATGATCATACTAGCTGAAGTGAGGCACACAGAGAAAGACAAACAACAGATATCGCTTAAATGTGGAATCTAAGGTATAACACAGAGTGAAGGAAGCCAGAAAGATAAACACCAATACAGTATACTAACGCATATGTATGGAATTTAGAAAGATGGTAACGATAACCCTATATGCAAGACAGAAAAAGAGACACAGATGTATAGAACAGACTTTTGGACTCTATGAGAGAAGGCGAGGGTGGGATGATCTGTGAGAATAGCATTGAAGCACGTATATTATCAAGTGTGAAACAGATCGCCAGTCCAGGTTGGATGCATGTGACAAGTGCTCAGGGCTGGTGCACTGGGATGACCCGGAGGGATGGGATGGGGAGGGAGCTAGGAGGGATGTTCAGGATGGGAAACACATGTAAACCCATGGCTGATTCATGTCAGTGTACGGCAAAAACCGCTACAATATTGTAAAGTATTTAGCCCCCACTAATAAAAATAAACCAAAAAAAGAGATATAACACAAATGAGCACATGTATGAAACGGAAACACACTTGTGGACATAGAGAACAGACGTGTGGCTTCCAAGGCTGACAGAATTGGGGGAGCAATGGAGTATGAGATTGGGGTTAAGAGATATAGACTAGAGTATACGGAATGGATTGACAAGTTCCTACTGTAGAGGACAGAGAACTATATTCAGTATCCTATGATAAATCATGATGGAAAAGAATATATATGGGATATCCCTGGCAGTTCAGTGGTTACGACTCCACACTTCCACTGCAGGGCATGCATGTTCAATTCCTGGTCAGGGAACTAAACCCACATGGTTAAAGTGTAGTCAAAAGAAAAACAAAAATTAAAGATGAAACAAAAGAATGCATAATGTGTATATACAATATATGTGTTTAACTGAATCACTGTGCTATAAAGAAGAAGGGAAATGGCAAACCACTTCAGTATTCTTGCATTGAGAATCCCGGAAACAGTATGAAAAGGCAAAAATATAGGACACTGAAAGATGAACTCCCCAGGTCGACAGGTGCCCAATATACTACTGGAGATCAGTGGAGAAATAACTCCAGAAAGAATGAACGGATGTAGTCAAAGCAAAAACAACACACAGGTGTGGATGGGACTGGTGATAGAAGCAAGGTTTGATGCTGCAAACAGAAATATTGCATAGGAACCTGGTATGTTAGGTCCATGAATCAAGGCAAATTGGAAATGGTCAAATGAAATGGCAAGAGTGAACACAGATGGACTGGAATGGATGAATTTAACTCAGGTGACCATTAAATCTACCACTGTGGGCAAGAATCCCTTAGAAGAAATGAAGTAGACATTGTAGGCAACAAAAGACTCTGAAATTCAATACTTGGATCCAATCTCAAAAATGAAAGAATGATCTCTCTTCGTTTTCAAGGCAAACCATTCAACATCACAGTAATCCAAGTCTATGCCCCGACAAGTAACACTGAAGAAGCTGAAGTTGAATGGTACTATGAAGACCTGCAAGACCTTTTAGAACTAACACCCCAAAGAGATGTCCTTTTCATGATAGGGGACTGGAATGCAACAGTAGGACATCAAGAAACACCTGGAGTAACAGGCAAATTTGGCCTTGGAGTACAGCATGAAGCAGGGCAAATGCTAATAGAATTTTGCCAAGAGAACGCATTGGTCATGCAAACACCTTCTTCCAACAACACAAGAGAAGACTCTACTCAAGGACATCACCATATGTTCAACACCAAAATCAGACTGATTGTGTTCTTTGCAGCCAAAGATGGAGAAGATCTATACAATCAGCAAAAACATGACCAGATCACAGCCAATAATGTGATGAACAATAATGAACTCCTTACTGCCAAATTCAGACTTAAATTGAAGAAAGTGGGGAAAACCACTAGACCATTCAGGTATGACCTAAATCAAATCCTTTATGATTATACAGTGGAAATGAGAAATAGATTTAAGGGACTAGATCTGATAGACAGAGTGCCTGATGAACTATTGATGCAGGTTCATGACTTTGTATAGGAGACAGGGAGCAAGACCATCCCCAAGAAAAAGATTTGCAAAAAAGCAAAAGGGCTGTCTGAGGAGGCCTTACAAATAGCTGTGAAAAGAAGAGAAGCTAAAAGCAAAGGAGAAAAGGAAAGATACATCCATTTGAATTCAGAGTTCCAAAGAATAGCAAGGAGCGATAACAAAGCCTTCCTCAGCAGTCAATGCCAAGAAATAGAAGAAAACAATAGAATGGGAAAGACTAGAGATCTTGTCAAGAAAATGAGAGATACCAAAGGAATATTTCATGCAAATTGGGGTCAATAAGGGACAGAAATGGTATGGACCTAACAGAATCAAAAAATAATAAGAAGAGATGGCAAGAGTACACAGAAGGACTCTACAAAAAAGATCTTCACAACCCAGATAATCACAATGGTGTGATCACTCACCTAGAGCCAGGCATCCTGGAATCTGAAGTCGAGTGGGCCATAGGAAGCAGCAATATGAACAAAGTTAGAGGAGGCGATGGAATTCCAGTTGACCTATTTCAAATGCTAAAAGATGATGCTGTGAAACTGTTGCACTCAATATGTCAGCAAATACAGAAAACTCAGCAGTGGCCATAGGACTGGAAAAGGCCAGTTTTCATTCCAATCCCAAAGAAAGGCAATGCCAAAGAATGCTTAAACTACCACACAATTGCACTCATCTCACACACTAGTAAAGTAATGCTCAAAATTCTCCAAGTCAGGATTCAGCAATACTTGAACTGTGAAATTCCATATGTCCAAGCTGGCTTTAGAAAATGCAGAGGAACCAGAGATCAAATTGCCAATACCCACTGGATCCTCGAAAAATCAACAGAGTTCCAGAAAAGCATCTATTTCTGCTTTACTGACTATGGCAAGGCCTTTGACTATGTGGATGTCAATAAAGTGTGGAAAATTCTGAAAGAGATGGGAATACCAGACCACCTGACCTGCCTCTTGAGAAACCTGTATGCATGTCAGGAAGCAACAGGTAGAACTGGACATGGAACAACAGACTGGTTCCAAATAGGGAAAAGAGTACGTTAAGGCTGTATATTGCCACCGTGATTTTTTAACTTATATGCAGAGTACATCAGGAGAAATGCTAGGCTGGAATGAGCACAATCTGGAATCAAGACTGCCGGGAGAAATATCAATAAACCCACATATGCAGATGACACCACCTTTATGGCAGAACGTGAAGAAGAACTAAAGAGCCTCTTGATGAAACTGAAAGAGGAGTGAGTGAAAAGTTGGCTTAAAGTTCAACATTCAGAAAACTAAGATCAAGGCATCCGATCCCATCACTTCATGGAAAATAGATGCGGAAACAGTGGCTGACTTTATTTTTGGGGGCTCCAAAATCACTGCAGAGGGTAACTACAGCCATGACATTAAAAGACGCTTACTCCTTGGAAGAAAGGTTATGACCAACCTTGACAGCAAATTAAAAAGCGGAGACATTACATTGTCAACAAAGGTTCATCTAGTCAAGGCTATGGTTTTTCCAGTAGTCATGTATGGATGTTAGATTTGGACTATAAAGAAAGGTGAGCCCTGAAGAATTGGTGCTTTTAAACTGTGGTGTTGGAGAAGACTCTTGAGAGTCCCTTGGACTGCAAGGAGATCCAACCAGTCCATCCTAAGGGAGATCAGTCCTGGGTGTTCATTGGAAGGACTGATGTTGAAACTGAAACTCCACCACTTTGGCCACCTAATGCAAAGAGCTCACTCCTTTGTAGAGACACTGATGCTCGGAAAGATTGAGTTCAGGAGGAGAAGCGGACGACACAGTATGAGATGGTTAGAAGGCATCACCAACTCAATGGACCTGAGTTTGGGTAAACTCTGGGATTGGTGATAGACAGGGAGGCCTAGCATGCTGCGGTTCACTGGGCCGCAAAGAGTCAGTCATGAGTGAGCAACTGAACTGAACTGAGCTGAACACAACATTGTAAATCAACTATACTTCAATTAAAAAGCAGCATGACTGGAAAAAAAAAAAAAAAAGATTGGGACATTTCATTGTATATAAAGTTTATATCTAAAGAAAATTGCTGTAAACAAACACAGCTCACTACTAAATAAAAATGGCAGGCTTGCTGAAATACTTAGAGACACACACTGATGTCTGCAATTTACCAGAAAATGCACCAAGGAAAAAGGTCAATTGAAGACTGGACAGAGGCATTGGCAAATGGATAGCTACACGACAAAGGAAGTATTGTAAAATCGTTACAAAAGCAGACCCCTACACTTGCTGTCTACAAGGGACCCACCTCATACCAAGGGACACATACAGAGTGAACATACACGTTTGCAAAAAGGTATGTCATGCAAATGGAGACCAAAAGAAAGCAGGAGTATCAATACTCATATCAGATAAAATAGACTTTGAAAGAAAGGCTGTGTAAAGAGACAAAGGACACTACATAAGAATCAAAGGATCAAACCCAGAATATATATACGTACCCGACATAGGAGAAGCTCAATATTCATAATGCAAATGCTAACAAAGAGGAAAGGGGAAATTAACAGTAACACAATAAGAATAGAAGACTTTAATATACCATTCACACCTATGGATAGATCAACCAAACAGAAAATTAGCAAAGAAACACAAATTTAAATGATACAATGGACCAGTTAGACGTAATTGATATCTATAGGACATTTCACCCCAAAACAATGAAATTCACCTTTCTCTCAAGTGCACATGGAACATTCTCCAGAATAGATCAAATTCTGGGTCATGAATCTAGCCTTGGTAAATTCAAAATAATCGAAATCATTTTGAGCATGTTTTCTGATCACAATGAGGTAAGATGAGATGTCAACATCAGGAAAAAAACTATTAAAATAAAAACATATGGAGGCTGAACAATGTGCTTCTGAATAACCAACAAGTTACAGAAGAAATAAAAAAGAAGTCAAAATATGTATAGAAACAAATGAAAATTAAAACACGAGAACCCAAATCTATGCCATTGAGTAAAGCAGTGCTAAAGGGAAAGTTGATAGCAATAAGAGCTTACCTCAAGAAACAAGAGAAACATCAAATAAATGACCTAACTTTACACCTAAAGCAACTAGAAAAAGAAGCAGTGCAGAACCCCAGGGTTAGCAGAAGGAAAGACAAGATAAAAATCAGGGCAGAAAGAAGTGGGGAAAAAAAAAAAAAAAAAGGAGACTATAGCAAAACTCAACAAAACTAAAAGCTGGTTCTCTGAGAAAATAAATAAAATAGACAAACCACTAGCCAGACCCATCAGGAAAAAAAGGGAGAAGAATCAAACCAGTCAAGAAAATTAGAAATGGAAATGGAGAAATCACAACAGACAACACAGAAATACAAAGGATCACAAGAGACTACTATCAGCAGCAGGAAGAAATGGACGAATACTTAGAAAGTATAACCTTCCAAAACTGAACCAGGAAGAAAGAGAAAATTTTACCAGACCCATCAAAAGCATGGAAATTGAAACTGTAATAAAAAAAAAAAAATCTTCAGACAAACAAAAGCCCAGGACCAGTTGGCTTCACAGGTGAATTCCTCCAAACAATTAAAGAGCTAACACCTATCCTACTCAAACTCTTCTAAATTATTGCACAACGTAAACCTCCAAACTCATTTTATGAGGCCCCCATCACCCTAATCCCCAAACCAGAGAAAGATGCCACAAAAAAAGAAAACTACAGGCCAATATCACTGATGAACATACAGGAAAAATCTTCAACAAATTCTAGCAAACAGAATCCAACAACATATCCAAAAGGTCAGACATCATGACCAAGTGGGTTTATTCCAGGGATGCAAGGATTCTTCAATATCTGCAAAACAGTCAATGTGATAAATTGTATTAACAAACTGAAAGGTAAAAACCATATGGTTATCTCCATAGATGCAGAGAAAGCCTCTGACAAAATTCACACATTTATGATAGAAACACTCAAGAAAGCAGGCACAGAACGAACACGAATCAACATAATAAAAGACATATATGATAAAATCATAGCAAACTTTATCCTCAAAGGCGAAAAATTGAAAGCATTTCCCATAAAGTCAGGAACAAGACAAGAGTGCCCACTCTCACCACTACTATTCAACATAGTTTTGGAAGCTTTAGCCATAGCAATGAGAGAAGAAAAAACTTAAAGGGTATCCAGACTGGAAAAGAAGAAATGAAACTCTCACTGTTTGCAGATAACATGATCGTCTACACAGAAAGCCCTAAAGACACCACCAGAAAATGACTAGAGCTAATCAGTGAATACAGAAATGTTGCAGGATATAAAATTAATACACATAAATCCTTTGCATTTCAATACACTAACAATGAGAAAACAGAAAGTGAAATGAAAAAGCAATCCCTTTCAGCATTGCGGTGAAAAGAATAAAACTACCTAAAGAAACAAAAGACCTATACATAGAAAACGTTAAGACACTGATGAAAGAAATCAAAGATGACAGAAATAGATGGTGAAATATACCTTGTTCATGGATCTGAAGAGTCAACATAGTGATAATGAATATACTACCCAAGGCACTCATAGATTGAATGCAATCCCTATCAAGCTATCACTGGTATTTTTCACAGAACAAGAACACATAATTTCACAATGTGGATTGAAATACAGAAAACCTCGAAGAGCCAAAGCAATCTTGAGAAAGTAGAACGGAAGAGGAGGAATCAATCTGCCTGACTTCAGACTATACTACAAAGCTACAGCCATCAGGACAGTATGGTACTGGCACAAAGACAGAAATATATGTCAATGGAACAAAACAGAAAGCTCAGAGATAAATCCGCACACCCATGTTCACCGTATCTTTAACATAGGATGCAAAAATATGCAATGAAGAAAAAACAATCTCTTTAACAAGTGGTGATGGGAAAACTGGTCTACCAAATGTAAAAGAAGGGAACTAGAACATTTTCTAACACTGTACACAAAAATAAACTCAAAATTGACGAAAGATGCAGTACTAGACACTATAAAATTCCTAGAGGAGAACATATTCAAAACACTCCCTTACATAAATCACTGTAGGATCGTATATGACACACCTCTCAGAGTAATGGAAATACAAGCAAAATTAAACAATCTGGACCTAATTAAACTTAAAAGCTTGGGAACAACAAAGGAAAGTATAAGAAAGGTGAAAAGACAGCCTTCAGAATGGGAGAAAATAATAGCAAATGAAGCAACTGACAAAGTTTAATCTCAAAAATATACAAGCAGCTCCACACCAGAAATATAAATGACCCAATCAAAAAAACGGGACAAAGAACTGAAGAGACTTTTCTCCAAAGAAGATATACAAATGGCTAACAAACACATGAAAAGATGCTCAGCATCACTCATTATCAGAGAAATGCAAATCATACCCACATGAGGGATTATCTCTCGCTGGTCAAGATGGCTGCTATCAGGAAGTCTACAAACAATAAATGCTGCAGAGGGTGCAGAGTAAGAGAACCCTCTTACACCGTTGGTGGGAATGTAAACTAGAATGGCCCTATGGAGAACAGTGTGGGGATTCCTTAAAAAACTGGAAATAGAATTGCCAAACAACCCAGAAATCCCACTGCTGGGCATACACACTGAGGAAACCAGCACTGAAAAAGACATGAGTACCCTAATGCTCATCGCAGCACTGTTTACAATAGCTTGGATATGGAAGCAACCTAGATGTCCTTCAACATACAAATGGAAAAGAAAACCATGATAGCTATTAAAAAGAATGTATCTGAATCACTTCTAATGAGGTGGATGAAACTGGATCCTATTATAAAGAGTGGAGTATGTTAGAAGGAAAAAGACCCATAAAGTATATTAACACATATATATAGAGAAATTAGAAAGATGGTAATGATGACCACATATGCAAGGCAGTAAAAGAGACACAGATATAATGAAGAGACTTTTGGACACTGTTGGAGAAGGCCAGGGTGAGATTACTTGAGAGACTAGCAGCGAAACATGTATATTACAATATGTGAAATAGATCACCTGTCCCAACTTTGATGTATGACATAGGGCACTGAAAGCCGATGTAGTGGGGAAACCCTGAGGGGTGGGATGGCGAGAGAAGCAGTAAGGGTTTCAGGATGGGGAAGACATGTACGCCCATGGCTGCTTCAGCTCAATATATGGCAAAAACCACCACAATACTGCAAAGTAAGTAGCCTCCAATTAAAATAAATGCATTAATTTAAAAGAAAAAGACCCAGGTACCTGCTGTCTATAAGAAACCCACTTCAGACCTAAAGACACATACAGACTGACAGTGACAGGATGGAAACATATATGCCATGCAAATGGGAATCAAAAGAAAGATGGAATAGCAATCCTCATATCAGACCTTAAACGAAAGAAGATTACAATAGATAAGGAAGGACACTACATAGTGATGAAGGGATCAATACAAGATGAAGACATAGCAATTGTAAACATCTATGGCCCCAACAAAGGAGCACCTCAATACATAAGACAAACATTAAAAGAGAAATTGACAGTAAAACAATCATAGTTGACTTTAACACCCCACTCACAACAATGGACAGATCATCAAAAAAGAAAATTAATGCAGAAACACATGTCTTATATGATACATGAGATGAGATGAATCTCATTGATATTTTCAGGACATGTCATCCAAATGGAGAAGAATACACCTTCTTCTCAAGTGCACAGGGAGCATTTTCCAGGAGAGACCACATCTTGGGTCCCAAATCAAATCTCAGTAAAATGAACAAAATTGAAATTGTATCAAGCATCTTTTCTTACCAGAACACTATGAGACTAGATATCAATTAGGAGAAAAAAAGAAAACTGTAAGAAACACAAACACATGGAGATGAAACAACACATTTCTAAATAACCAACAGGTTGCTGAAGAAGTCAAAATGGAAATCGAAAATTTTCTAGAAAAAAATGACAATGAAAAAAACAACAACTCACTATCTATGGGATGCAGGAAAAGAAGTTCTAAGAGGGAAGTTTGTAGCAATACAATCCTAACTCAAGAAACAAGAAAAGCATTGAATAGACAAGCTCAATGGACTCCTAAAACAGCTGATAAAGAAAAACAAAACAAACAAACAAACAAAAAAAAGAGCCAAAATTAGTACATGGAAAGAAATCATAAAAATCTGAGCTGAAATAAATGAAAAATAAATGAAAGAAACAATAGCAAAGGTCAACAAACTAAAAGCTGGTTCTGTGAGAAGATAAACAAAATTGGCAAGCCTTTAGCTAGACTCATCAAGAAACAGAGAGAGAAGAATGAAATCAACAAACTTAGAAATGAAAAGGGAGAATTACAACAGAAAATGCAGAAACACAAAGGATTATAAGAGACTATTATGAACAACTCTATGGCAATAAAATAGATAACCTGGTAGAAATGGACAGATGCTTAGAAAAGCTCAATCTTCCAAGATTGAAACAGGAAGAAATAGAAATTATGAACCACCCAATTACAAGCTCCAAATCGAAGCTGTGATCAACAAATTCCCAAAAGACAAAATCCCAGGACCAGATGACTTCACAGGTGAATTCCATCAAACATTCAGAGATGAGCAAATGCCTATCCTTCTAAAACTCTCTCAAAAATATTTCAGAGGAAGGAACACTTCCAAACTCATTCTACAGGACTACCATCACCCTGATACCAAAACCAGGCAAAGACAAGACCAAATAAGAAAACTACAGGCCAATATCACTGATGAACATAGATGCAAAAAATCCTCAGCAAAATTTTAGCACACAGAATTCAACAACATATCAAAAACCATGATCAGGTTGGCTTTATTCCAGGGATGCAAGGATTCTTCAATATTCGCAAATCAATTAATGTGACACACCATATTAACCATAGGAAAGCTAAAAATCATATGATAACCTAAATAGATGCAGAAAAGGCCATTAAATTTAAAATTTTACAATTATTAAATTAAAAAATAATTTTTAAAAAGAAATAAACTTAAAAAAGAAAACAACATTGAAATAACTCAAATGACCATCAACTGGTGATCGAATAAATAAAACATGCAATACAAAATTATTTGGCCATCAAATGAATGGAGTTCTTATATAAGCTATAACATGTTAGAGCTCTGAAATGATCATGTTAATTAAAAGAAGCTGGGAACAAAAGGCTCTGTATTGCATTATTCTGTTCGTGTGAACACGTATGTCTTAGATTAGGTAATTCTCTGAAGGCCGAAAATAGAGGAGTGAATGCAAGGGCCCAAATGAAGGGAGAAACGGAAAATGTCTGCCAGCAAAAGAGTGTTTCCCAATTGGAATGATGAAAATATTCTAGAATGAGGCTGTGGTTATGGTTATTCAACCTATGAATAAGTTACAAATCAATGAATTATACAGCTTAACTAGTATATTCATGCTACTGGTACAACATTTCAATAAATCAAACGTATTTTTTTTTTTTCTTTTAAACTACTGAAATTAACTTCTACATCCAGGACTATTATCCTTCAAAAACAAAGGAGAAGGAGATATTTACATATGAACAAAACATTGAGGAATTCATTCTCGGCAGATACCTTATCTGTAAGAAATGTTAAAAGAAGTTATTTACACAGAATAAGATGATATTTAAGAGAAACTATGAGTTAAGAAAGACTGTTATGTTGAAGTTTGACAGAAAACAACAAAATTCTGGAAAGTAATTATCCTTCAATGAAAATTTAATTGAAAAAATAAACGAATGCAAATTGAAATGAAGGTTTTTATTCTTATTATTAATTGGTTAAAGATAAATGCTTTTTTGGGCTTCTGTATCTTTGTTTTTCACTGACTATGAATCTTCATAATTAAAGTGGGTTTCACGTATACAAGATCCAGTTTCACTCAGTGGTAACGAATCCGCCTGCAATGCAGGAGCTGTGGCAGATGCGAATTCCATCTCTGGGTCAGGAAGATCCCCTGCAGGAGAGCATGGAAACCCACCCCAGCATTCTTGCCTGGAGAATCGCCGTGAACAGAAGAGACTGGTGGGCTCACAGTCCATGGGGTGGCAAAGAGTTGGACACGACGGTGCAAGTAAGCAACAGCAGACACATATTCCTAACAGAAACTCTGAAGATACTAAAAATAGATGAGAAAATTCTCACCCTAAACAAAGGAAAACAAACAAACAAAAATCCTAGATTGTAGAGCTGAATTAGGAAAGGTTTTAGGCAATAAAATATCTCCCAACACTAGTGTAAACAGTGTGTTCCACACAAAAGAGAGAAGTCATTTTTAATACTCACTCAATAGAAAAACATTCTAGTTACATTCATAAATTAAAGGAAATGAAAATGTCCAGAAAACATAGTATGAAATCTACTGATCATTTTATATCTAATTAAGATGTTAAAACTGTAAGGGAATTTTTAAGAAAAAAAGTCTGTGAAAATTTAAGCAGCACCCAATGAAAATTGTTGGACACGACTGAGTGACTGAACTGAACTGAAGCAGTCCCAATGAATGTAAATTTATTTTCTTTTCTCCATAGGCTCAAAATAATTGACAATTAAGAATGAATTTCACTTTAACACATATTTTTCAATTTCACCAGGATGTTTTACATTCAAATATAAGATTTTTCAACCTAAAAAAGTATGTACCTTGCAGTGAATATTTTGTTTCACTGACTTAAACATACATAAAATCACATCGTGTGTCTTTATCTTGACCATCTTTGTGGTATCACTATGCATTAAGAATCAACTGTTTGAATGTGGGGTCTGTGAAGTTCTTGGGTCACATACTGTTGAAGCCTAGCTTGAAGGATTTTGAGCATTATCTTGCTAACATGAAATATGAGTGCTGCCATGTAGTAGTTTGAACATTGTTTGGCATTGCCCTTCTTTGGGATTGAAATGAAAACTGACCTTTTCAGTCCTGAGGCCACTGCCAAGTTTTCCAAACTGGCTGGCCTATTGAGTGCACCACTTTAACAGCACCATCTTTTAGGATTTGAAAGCTCTCAGCTGGAATTTCATCACCTCCACTAGCTTTGTTCATACTGCTGCTTCCTAAGACCAACTTGACTTTGCACTCCTGGATGTCTGGCTCTAGGTGAGTCATCACACCATCGTGGTTCTCCAGGATAATAAGATCTTTTTTTTTTTTAAATTTACAGTTCTTCTGTATATTCTTGCTACCTCTTCATCTCTTCTGTTTTAGTTAGGCCCATAATGTTTCTGGGCTTTATTGTGCCTGTCTTTGCATGAAATGTTCCCTTGGCATGTCTAATTTTCCTGAAGAGATCTCTAGTCTTTCCCAATCTACTGTGTTCCTGTGGTTCTTTGCTTTATTAAAATCCCTTGTGAGTATACTCTGGAAGGGACAAATAGACTCAAGGGTTAGGCCTGGCACACACAGCACCAGAAGACCTATGGATGGAGGTTCCCAACATTGTGCAGGAGATGGTGATCAAAAGCATCCACAAGAAAAAGAATTGCAAAGAGGCAAAGTGATTGTCTGAGGAGGCCTTACAAATAGATAAGAAGAGAAGAGAAACATAAAGCACACACGGAAAGATATAGCCACTGCATACTGCCTCCCCCGCCTCCCGATCTGGGGGTCACCCTCTGCTGCTCTCGGTGCCAGGGGGAGGGGACAACCCAGACTCTCCTACTGGGAAGCCATGGACCGGGTGTGTCTCCCTGAGGATGTGATTGTATAAATCATGCACTCACCTTTAATCATCACCTCACACCCTGCATTCGCCAAGAGACACACGGAGGACCGAGGAGACCATGGACCCTGCTATCTGGCCACACCCCTGCAGTCTCCAACGTTCAGTGGACGGGCGGATGGATGACCAGCCCCGCAGGACCGGGCTGAGAACAGCCTCTGCAATGCCCAGCTCCTAAACATGCCGTCCATCAGCACCAAGTCGGCTACCGGTTTCGGCCGGTGACGGCACACGACGTGACTGAGAGGCAGCCTCCGTGACACTCAGCTCCACCCACGCTCAGTCCGGCGGCCTCGACGCAGCTTCCGGTTCAGCCCAGTGACGTCACAGGATGTGAACCAGGAGTGGCCTCGCAATGCCCAGCCCCTCAGTGCGTCGTCCGTCAGCCCCGAGGCGGTTTAGTTTCATGCTGGTAACACGAACGTGACTGAGACGCAGCCTCCGTGATGCCCAGCTCCAGGTGCCATTTTTCAGCCCTGAAGCAGCTTCTGTTTCAACCTGATGACATCGCCAACAAACCCGACAGCCCAGATGAAGTCGCCTGCGATGGTGTTGGTATAGCCGGCAGCTGACCCCGGGCACTGGCCCCGCACCCATGCGCAAAGGTAGTGGAGCCAGGGACCAGGCCAGGGGAATGAGGACAAGCTGCAGGTTCAATGTGAGGTTCATGCCGGCCATGAACAGCCTGCCTGGGACAAGACAGGGGCTGCAGTTCATGGTGCCAGCTGTGGGGTCAGCCGCCTACATGTGAAGTCAATAACCCACAGAGTCATGTGACAAACCAGACCATGTGGTCACCGACTCACATGGTCGGTCACCCACACACGGGGTCACTTCATAATGTGGTGATCCCTCCAAGTGGCCACCAACCCACGTGGTCACCCACCCATGGGGTTACTAACCTGCAAGGTCATGTGGTCACCTGTCCACATGATTACCCCCTCACACCATCACCCACCCACGCAGTCACCCACTCACCAGGTCAGCAACTCACATGGTAACCCACCCTGCTGTCAGGAGTTCAAACCAGTCACCCACCCACATGGTCACCCACCCACAGGGTCACCAAGCCACACATCTCCTGCCCATGTGACAAATAACCCATGGGGTCACCAGCTCATGCAGTCACCAAGCTGTGCCATCGCCCCCCAGACTCTGGCCTCTGCAGGGGTCAGAGATTCAGATGTCCGACAGAGACCCAAGTTCAGACAGCAGGGATTCACAGGGGTGTTGGCTGATGAATTTCTCCTGTTACAAAGGGCAGGCGGGCTGGACAGTGACCCCAGAGATGTCCACGTCCTGACCCTGTGTAGTGGACACAATAATGTGCGCATGGATGTTCACATCCTGTCTACATCCTGACCCCCTGTGGTAGACACAGTAACATCCCCAAGAATGTCCATGCCCTGATCGCCATGTGTTGAACAGAATAACGTCCCCTAATATGTACTGTTCCATTTATCCACTTGAACTAGGACATCCCCGTGTGCTAGGACATGCGTGTGATCAGGTGTTCTGGTATGAAGGCGGCACTCACCTAGGTGGCTGCAGCTCTTCATGTGCTCCAGGTAGTGGACGAGGTCTAGGTGCTTCACCTGGTTCCCCCACCAGTAGGGGATACCGGGCCACAGTTCTGCATGCTGACTCATGGATGCCTCGTCCTTGTATGACAGGATGACCTGCTGGCCCCGGGACCACGGCTGGCGCAGAGTTGGCACCTCCTGTGGGGAGAATCATCCAAGTGCCCATGAGACGTGTGCACAGGGGTTATTGGGGTGCCTTGTGACACGATGTGTCAGGTATTGGGGGTGTCCCGGAAGCTACAGCAGTGTGTGGATTATTGGGGTGTCTATGAGAAGTGATGGACTGGTTATTGGGTTCTCTGTGAGAAGAGATAGTCATGGGTGGAATAATGGCATGTCTGAGTAGAGACACTAGTGGGTAGATTACTGGGGTGTCTGAGTAGAGAAGGTGATGAGTGAGTTATTGGGGTGTCTTGAGCAGTGATTGGTAGATTTTGGGGTGTTTGAGTGGAGACAGTGGTGGGTAGATTACTTGGGTGTCTTGAGCAGTGATGGGTCATTTATTGGGGTACATACCTGAGTGGAAACAGAGGTGGGTGGATTATTGGGATTTCTGATAGGAAATGGCAGGTGGATTACTGGGGCAACTTGAGGCGTGATTGATGGATTTTGGGAGTGTCTGAATAGAGACCGGGCAGGGTGGATTATTGGGCATGCCTGTGACCAGTGATGGGCTGGTTACTGGGGTGTTTGAGTGGAGACAGTGGTGGGTGGATTACTGGAGTTCTGTGAGCAGCATCACCTGGAGTCTGAATCAGCTTCATGCAGCGAGCAGATAGTTGGATTACAGTGAAGCCTAGTGCTCCCACTGACAAGAGTATGGGGAGCCTGTGGCCCCTGCTCACCCCACGGGGACACAGGATGTTCCCAAAGATATTCTTGATGCAGCCCATCAGGTACTCATGCAGGTCCTCCATCATGCCCTTGGAGTTCCTGCATGCCAGGATAACCACCTCCTGGGGGTTGTTCTCCAGCCACTCCGAGATCTCCAGGAGGGCGTTCTTTAAGGGGGTGGAGGAAAGGGGCCTTGTATTGAGAGACAGAGGGGCGTGGATGGGGACTTCCCCCAGCACAGCCATCTACAGACAGGTTGGGGAGTCCTGACTCACAAAGACATAAAGCATGGCGCCTGCTCCCAAGGGACCCAGCCTCTTCTGAGTGGCAGTGGGGAACTGTGGCATTGCTCTGGAGGGTCTGTGTGTGTGTGTTTCTGTGTGTGTATGTACATGCTCCTGTAGGTACAGGTGCACACACATGTGTGCATGTGTTCAGGGTCTGTGTGTGCACAGATATGCATGTGTGTGTGTGTGTGCACAGCAACAGAGAGCAGTGCTTATAATACTGTGAGAAGTCTGTACTCCATGGAGCATGGGAGGCCAGCAGGGTACATTCACAGTGAGGCCCAGGCCGGAACCTCCAAGGGTCATTAGGTTCTGTGGTGGGGGCACTGGGGGCCGAGGCCAGACTGAAACATTAAGTGACTTGTCCAGCAGCCAAGAGAATGGACTGGACACCCCAAAATGGGACACAGGAAAAGACGTGTCAGGAACCTGGTTTAGCCAAATTCTGGGAGACACCCCAGAGGCCAGGGCTAGAGGTGTGAGTTCAGAAATGCATGTTGGTCAGGAATTCTGAGTGTCTGATGCCAGAGGTCAGCCCTCTCCTGCCAGGAGGAGTGTATCCGTCCCCTTAGAGATCAATGTCTTCTAATGGGAGTGGACCTGTGTTGTCCCCTTAAAGGTCAGCCTCTCCTGCCTGGAGTGACCGTGTGTCCATCTGAGTGGACGTGTGTCCATCTGAGTGGATGTGTTTTCATTACCTTAGAGGTCAGCATCTTCTAACTGGAGTGGACCTGTGTTTTCCCCTTAGAGGTCTGCCTCTCCTGCCTGGAGTGACCAGATGTCCATCTGAGTGGACGTGTGCCCATCCCCTCAGAGGCCCTCCATGTCCTGCCTGGACCGGACGTGGGTGTCCCTGGCTGGCGGACTCCCGTCCATACCCCCGCCCCCACCCTTACCTCCACGAGGGCCATCATGTACACCATGTGGTAGAGTGCAGGTTCCCCTCGGTGCCCTCTTCTGTGTGCGCCATCCGCAGGTCCTCACGCCCAGCATCCAGCTGCTTCGTGATGCTCAGCAGCTGCACACAGAGGTCGCTCACCTGTGCTGGGCACAGAGGGCGGCCCCCTGCTCAGGGGCTGGGCATGCACTGAGGATGCCCAATGAGGGCCACATCGTCCACTGTGAAATCAACAGTGTTGGTGTTGCCAGGACTGAGGCCCTGCTTCTGGGAACAGGGTCTCCAGGGTCACTGGTCACATGGAGCACACAGCCCGGGTCCAAATTGTGGTCTTGGGGGGCTGTTCCTGCAGAGTCCAGCCTCACCCTCCTCTCAGGCAGTCCCTGGGTGGAAGCGCCCTGTGGGTTCAACAGCCCAGGCTCCAAACACCCAAGCTGGACCCTTGAACATGAGGACACACAAGACCCACAAAAGTCTGTGCCCACCCCCAGAAACAGTACTAGGAAAGGCAAGAAGGAATCAAGCAGGGAGAACGAAAGGAAGAAACATCTGTCCACCACACAAATAAGACAGGAAAAAGCAAAAAATAACTAACATAAATTGAAAAGTGAAAGTTGTTCAGTTGTTTCCAACTCTTTTCTATCCAGTGGACTGTAGCCCACCAGACCCCTCTGTCCATGGAATTATCCAGGCAAGATTACTGGAGTGGGTTTCCATTCCCTTCTCCAGGAGATCTTCCCAACCCAGGAATCGAACCCATGTCACCAGCATTGCAAGCAGATTCTTTACCAATTGAGCCACAAGGAAGCCCTAATATAAATTTGTAGCAGAAAAGGTACTGTGTCCTCTACAAGGAGTCATAATGGAAAAACAAGAAAACATAAGGATAAAAAAAAAAAAAAGGAAAGAAAATAATAGATTCTCTCATCCAAAATAAAAGAAAAAGCAAAAAACTAATATTAACATAAACTAGTAGCAGAAAATGGTACTGTGTTCTCTGTAGAGAGTCATGACGGACAAAAAAAAATATGAGGATAAAACATGGGGAATAAATGGGAAAGGAAGTCACAGTGCCCCCACCCAATCCAAATTAAAAGAAAAAGCAAAGACTCATATGAATATTGTCAGCTACACACAGGCACTTGCCATCCACCTCTCCAAGGATTAAATTAGGTGCTGCTGCAGCAAATGACCTTCAACACCCCTTGAAAGACCACCACCCGTGTCCCCCACCCCACACACAGCCCACTTCTCCTTGGCAACCATACAACTTGAGACCACGGCACTGAGGCCCCCCAGGATGGAGGGACCCTGCCCTGGAGGGACATAGAACAGAGAGACCCTGGCACCAAGGGACCTTCAGAGCAGACGGACCCTAGTCCTGTAGGACTCCCAGGTTCTGGTGGTCGCCCTACTGCTCACTCCCTCCTCTGGGTGTGAGCTCTTAAGGCCAGGCTGCAGGCACCTGATGCAAGCAGGAATGAGGTTTGCCCATATTCCAGCCCTGGCTCTCTGCCCATCAGATCCCCTGAGAAGGATTCCAGCAGCCGGGGATCTCCCAGGAGGAAGCAATTACACAAGGCAAGAGCTGTGCTTGACAGCCATCTGTCCCCTCCAGGTGGGCCCCTGCCCCTGGGGGCACCTGGGCCCAGGTGGGTTCTCTACCTCAGTCTACTGCATGAGGTCACACGGGGCCTCCTCCAGTGTCTCACTGTGGGCCGGCGGGGGCAGAACCTGACCTCACCGGCATGCGCCCCACCTGCTCACCTGAGTGGGCTGAGAACTCAGAGTGGGCGGCTGACTCACAGGAGGAAGCGCCATCAGGGTGTGCAGGGGCACCCGGCTTGCTCCCTGGGGTGCTGTCCAAGGCCTCGTGGCTGGGTGGCACTACTGCTGAGCACTCCTGAATCTGCACTGGGAAACCAGACAGCTGGGGTTCAGAGACAAGGAAGAGAGGACAGGTGACCCACACCTATGTGCCTGGGAGATGGGAAAGTGTCTTGCAAGTACAGGATTGGTGTCCACAGGCGATGGGACATTATTCCTCCCATCCCAGTGAACCCACCACCATCTCAGGCCAGTGCAAATGGGAAGATGAAGCGCTTGTGACACCCTGACCCGGATTATGATGGAACAGAGGTCCAGGGATGTGGAGACAGGACGACTCGGGAGTGGGCAGGTGACCTGTGCTAGGTGGAGAGTTGTGGAAAGGACACCCAGGAGGCAGGTGACCTGTATTATGGGGAGGTCTCCTCTGTGAGGGGAAGACAGACACACACCCTCAGGTGTCCCCAGGATGGTGACACAGACACACCAAAGGAGCCCTATGTGGCGGGGCACACACATCCACAGGGGTCCCCATGGCGTGGTGCTTGGGGTTCTTACGTACTGTTTTGCTGTGTGTTCTACTTGCATCTCGTTGACTATTCGGATTAGAGAAGAGACTTTTATTCTGAAAGGTTATTGTGACGAGGAAAGGGGAGTATTACAGGAGGATGAGCTCTTCAGGGAGAAGGACTATTATTCTAGAGAGGGGGTGATTACAAAGAGGTAGGACTTTATTTGCACAAGGGGCACCATTACTGTAGAGAGCTGACTAATATGATAGAGGGGAGATACAACAATAAATAGGGCTATGACCATGTAGGGGGGATGTCACTGTGGAGAAAGTGAAAGTTGATCAGTCATGTCTGACTCTAGACAGGCCATGGAATTCTCTAGGCCAGAATACTGGAGTGCATAACCTTTCCCTTCTCCAGTGGATCTTCCCAACCCAGGGACTGAACCCACGTCTCCCACAATGCAGGCAGAATCTTTACCAGCTGAGCCACCAGGGAAGCCCTACTGTGGAGAGGGGATTCATAATCAAGGAGGACCCTTACTATAGTGGGGGACTATTACTGTGGAGGGGGGAAGGTTATAATAGGATGACTCTGATACCATGGGTCTTGTGTGTCCTCATGTCCAAGGGTCCAGCTTGGGTGTTTGGAGCCTGGGCTGGTGAACCCACAGGGCGCTTCCACCCAGGGACTGCCTGAGAGGAGGGTGAGGCTGGACTCTGCAAGAACACTGCCCCCAAGACCACAATTTGGACCCGGGCTGTGTGCTCCATGTGACCAGTGACCCTGGAGACCCTGTTCCCAGAAGCAGGGCCTCAACCCTGTTCCTAGAAGCAGGGCAGCACCAACACTGTTGATTTCACAGTGGATGATGTGGCCCTCATTGGGCATCCTCAGTGCATGCCCCAGCCCCTGAGCGGGGGGCTGCCCTCTGTGCCCAGCACAAGTGACCGACCTCTGTGTGCAGGTGCTGAGCATCACGAAGCAGCTAGATGCTGGGCGTGAGGACCTGCAGATGGCACACACAGAGGAGGGCACTGAGGGGAACCTGCACTCTGGCCACATGGTGTACATGATGGCCCTCGTGGAGGTGGGGGCGGGGGCAGAGGGTATGGGCGGGGATCCGCCAGCCAGGGACACCCACGTCTGGTCCAGGCAGGACATGGAGGGCCTCGGAGGGGATGGGCACACGTCCACTCAGATGGACATCTGGTCACTCCAGGCAGGAGAGGCAGACCTCTAAGGGGAAAACACAGGTCCACTCCAGTTAGAAGACACTGATCTCTAAGGGTACAGACAGACGTCCACTTCTGGCAGGAGAGGGCTGACCTCTGGCATCAGGCACTCAGAATTCCTGACCAACATGCATTTCTGAACCCACAGCTGTACCCCAGGACTATGGGGTGTCTCCCAGAATTTGGCTAAACCAGGTCCCTGACACATCTTTTCCTGTGTCTACAAGTTTTGGGGTGTCCAGTCCATTCTCTCGGCTGCTGGACAAGTCACTTAATGTTTCACTCTGGCCGCTGGCCTCCCACGCTCCCTGGAGTACAGACTTCACACAGTATTATAAGCACTGCTCTCTGTTGCTGGGCACACACACACACACACACACACATGCATATCCGTGCACACACAGCCCCTGAACACATGCACACATGCGTGTGTACCTCTACCTACCAGAGCATCTGCATACACACACAGAAACACACACACACACACACACACACACACACACACACACACACACACACACACACACACACCCCAGAGCAATGCCACAGCTCCCCACTGCCACTCAGAAGAGGCTGGGTCCCTTGGGAGCAGGCACTGTGCTTTATGTCTTTGTGTGTGAAGACCCCCAACCCGTCTGTAGAGGGGCTGTACGGGGAGAAGTCCCCATCCACGCCCCTCTGTCTCTCAATACAAGGCCCCTCTCCTCCACCTCCGTCCAGAACGCCCTCACAGAGATCTCAGAGTGGCTGGAGAACCATCCCCAGGAGGTGGTCATCCTGGCATGCAGGAACTCCAAGGGCATGATGGAGGACCTGCATGAGTACCTGATGGGCTGCATCAAGAACATCTTTGGGAACATCCTGTGTCCCCGTGGGGTGTGCAGGGGCCACAGGCTCCCCATGCTCCTGGCAGCGGGAGCACTAGGTTTCACTGTAATCCAACTATCTGCTCGCTGCATGAGGCTGATTCAGATACCAGGTGATGCTGCTCACAGAACCCAAGTAATCCACCCACCACTGTCTCCACTCAAACACCCCAGTAACCAGCCCATCACTGGTCACAGGCATGCCCAATAATCCACCCTGCCCGGTCTCTATTCAGACACTCCCAAAATCCATCAATCACGCCTCAAGAGCCCCAGTAATCCACCTGCCATTTCCTATCAGAAATCCCAATAATCCACCCACCTCTGTTTCCACTCAGGTATGTACCCCAATAAATGACCCATCACTGCTCAAGACACCCAAGTAATCTACCCACCACTGTCTCCACTCAAACACCCCAAAAATCTACCAATCACTGCTCAAGACACCCCAATAACCCACCCACCACCTTCTCCACTCAGACACCCCAGTAATCTACCCACTAGTGTCTCTACCCAGACATGCCATTATTCCACCCTTGACTATCTCTTCTCACAGAGAACCCAATAACCAGTCCATCACTTCTCATAGACACCCCAATAATCCACACACTGCTGTAGCTTCTGGGACACCCCCAATACCTGACACATCGTGTCACAAGGCACCCCAATAACCCCTGTGCACACGTCTCATGGGCACTTGGATGATTCTCCCCACAGGAGGTGCCAACTCTGCGCCAGCCGTGGTCCCGGGGCCAGCAGGTCATCCTGTCATACAAGGACGAGGCATCCATGAGTCAGCATGCAGAACTGTGGCCCGGTATCCCCTACTGGTGGGGGAACCAGGTGAAGCACCTAGACCTCGTCCACTACCTGGAGCACATGAAGAGCTGCAGCCACCAAGGTGAGTGCCGCCTTCATACCAGGATACCTGGTCACACGCATGTCCTAGCACATGGGGCTGGGTTTGGGTTCAAGAGGAGAAATGGAACAGGACATACTGGGGGGACGTTATTCTGTTCACTACCTGGGGACCATGGCATGGACATCCTTGGGGATGTTACTGTGTCTAACACAGGGTGTCAGGACGTGAACATCCGTGCAGACATTTTTGTGTCCACCACATGAGGTCAGGACGTGGACATCTCTGGGGTCACTGTCCAGCCCGCCTGCCCTCTGTAACAGGAGAAATTCATCAGTCAACACCCCTGTGAGTCCCTGCTGTCTGAACTTGGGTCTCTGTCGGACATCTGAATCTCTGACCACGGAGGAGGCCAGAGTCTGGGTGGGTGATGGCACAGCTTGGTGACTGCGTGGGCAGGTGACCCATGGATTACTGTTCACATGGGCAGGAGATGTGTGGGTTGGTGACCGCATGGGTGGGTAAGTGTGTGGGTGGGTGACCGGTTTGAGATCCTGCCTGCAGGGTGGGTTACCATGTGAGTTGCTGACCCAGTGAGTGGGTGACCACGTGGGTGGGTGATGGCGTGAGGGGGTAATCATGTGGACAGGTGACCACATGACCTCACAGGTTAGTGACCCCATGGGTGGGTGACCAATCATGTGAGCCGGTGACCACACGGTTTGGTTGGCCACGTGACTCCATGGGTTAGTGACTGCACACGTGGGCACCGGACCCCACGTCTCGCACCATGAACTGCAGCCCCTCTTTTGTTCATGGCCGGCATCAACCTCACGGAGAACCTGCACTTTGTCCTCATCCACCCAGCCTGGTCCCTGGCTCCACTACCTTTGCGCATGGGTGCGGGGCCAGTGCCCGGGGTCAGCTGCCGGCTATACCAACACCATCGCAGACGACTTCATCTCGGCTGTCAGGCTTGTTGGTGATGTCATCAAGTTGAGCCGGAAGCTGCTCCAGGGCTAACAGACTGGCGCGTCTGGAGCTTGGCAGCGCTGAGGCTGCGTCTCAGTCACGTTCTGTGATGTGACCAGCCTGAACTGGAAGCCGCCTTGGGGCTGCCGGACGGCACACTGAGGGGCTGGGCATTGCGGAGGACACTCCTTGTTCAAATCCTGTGACGACACTGGACTGAACTGGAAGCTGCGTCGAGGCCGCCGGACTGTGCATGGGTGGAGCTGGGCATCACGGGAGCTGCGTCTCAGTCACGTCGTGTGCCGGCACCAGCCTAAACCGGAAGCCGCCTTGGGGCTGATGGATGGCATGTTTAGGAGCTGGGCATTGCAGAGGCTATTCTCAGCCCTGTCCTGCGGGGCTGGTCATCCGTCCGCCCGTCCACTGAACGTTGGAGACTGCAGGGGTGTGGCCAGATAGCAGGGTCCATGGTCTCCTCGGTCCTCCATGTGTCTCTTGGTGAATGCAGGGTGTGAGGTGATGATTAAAGGTGAGTGCATGATTTATACAATCACATCCTCAGGGAGACACACCCGGTCCATGGCTTCCCAGTAGAAGAGTCTGGGTTGTCCCCTCCCCCTGGCACCGAGAGCAGCAGAGGGTGACCCCCAGATCGGGAGGCGGGGGAGGCAGTATGGCAGTGGCTATATCTTTCCGTGTGTGCTTTACGTTTCTCTTCTTATCTATTTGTAAGGCCTCCTCAGACAATCACTTTGCCTCTTTGCAATTCTTTTTCTTGTGGATGCTTTTGATCACCATCTCCTGCACAATGTTGGGAACCTCCATCCATAGGTCTTCTGGTGCCATGTGTGCCAGGCCTAACCCGTGAGTCTATTTGTCCCTTCCAATGTATACTCACAAGGGATTTTAATAAAGCAAAGAACCACAGGAACACAGTAGATTGGGAAAGACTAGAGATCTCTACAGGAAAATTAGACATGCCAAGGGAACATTTCATGCAAAGACAGGCACAATAAAGCACAGAAACGTTATGGGCCTAACTAAAAGAGAAGAGATTAAGAAGAGGTAGCAAGAATACACAGAAGAACTGCAAATTAAAAAAAAAAATCTTATTATCCTGGATAACCACGATGGTGTGATGACTCACCTAGAGCCAGACATCCAGGAGTGCAAAGTCAAGTGGGCCTTAGGAAGCAGCAGTACGAACAAAGCTAGTGGAGGTGATGAAATTCTAGCTGAGAGCTTTCAAATCCTAAAAGATGGTGCTGTTAAAGTGGTGCACTCAATAGGCCAGCCAGTTTGGAAAACTTGGCAGTGGCCTCAGGACTGAGAAAGGTCAGTTTTCATTTCAATCCCAAAGAAGGGCAATGCTAAACAATGTTCAAACTACCACATGACTGCACTCATTTTACATGCTAGCAAGATAATGCTCAAGATCCTTCAAGCTAGGCTTCAACAGTATGTGACCTGGGAATTTCACAGACCCCACATTCAAACAGTTGATTCTTAATGCATAGTGATACCACAAAGATGGTCAAGATAGAGACACACAATGTGTCTTTATGTCTAAGTCAGTGAAACAAAATAGTCACTGCAAGGTACAAACCTTTTTAGGTTGAAAAATCTTTTATTTGTATATAAAACATCCTGGTGAAATTGAAAAATATGTGTTAAAGTGAAATTCATTCTTAATTGTCAATTATTTTGAGCCTATGGAGAAAAGAAAATAAATTTACATTCATTGGGACTGCTTCAGTTCAGTTCAGTCACTCAGTCGTGTCCAACAATTTTCATTGGAGGCTGCTTAAATTTTCACAGACGTTTTTTCTTAAAAATTCCCTAATGTTTGTTTGTTTGTTTTTTATTAGTTGGAGGCTAAAATTAGATACAAAATGATGAGTAGATTTTATACAATGTTTTCTGGACATTTTCATTTCCTTTAATTTATGAATGTAACTAGAATGTTTTTCTATTGAGTGAGTATTAAAAATGACTCCTCTCCCTTGTGTGGAACACACTGTTTACACTAGTGTTGGGAGATATTTTATTGCCTAAAACCTTTCCTAATTCAGCTCTACAATCTAGAATTTTTGTTTGTTTGTTTTCCTTTGTTTAGGGTGAGAATTTTCTCATCTATTTTTAGTATCTTCAGAGTTTCTGTTAGGAATATGTGTCTGCTGTTGTTAACTTGCACCGTCGTGTCCAACTCTTTGCCACCCCGTGGACTGTATACCCACCAGTCTCTTCTGTTCACGGCGATTCTCCAGGCAAGAATGCTGGGGTGGGTTTCCATGCTCTCCTGCAGGGGATCTTCCTGACCCAGAGATGGAATTCGCATCTGCCACAGCTCCTGCATTGCAGGCGGATTCTTTACCACTGAGTGAAACTGGATCTTGTATACGTGAAACCCACTTTAACTATGAAGATTCATAATCAGTGAAAAACAGAGAAACCCAAAGAAGTATTTATCTTTAACCAATTAATAATAATAAGAAAACCTTCATTTCAATTTGCCTTTGTTTATTTTTTCAATTAAATTTTCATTGAAGGATAATTACTTTCCAGAATTTTGTTGTTTTCTGTCAAACTTCAACATAACAGTCTTTCTTAACTCATAGTTTCTCTTAAATATCATCTTATTCTGTGTAAATAACTTCTTTTAACATTTCTTACGGACAAGGTATCTGCTGAAAATGAATTCCCCAATTTTGTGTTCCTGTGAGAATATCTCCTTCTCCTTTGTTTTTGAAGGATAATATTCCTGGACAGAAGTTAATTTCAGTAGTTAAAAAAAAAAGTTTGATTCATTGACATGATGTACCTGTACCATGAATTTACTAGTTAAGCTGTATAATTCATTGATTTGTAACTTATTCATAGATTGAATAACCATAACCACAGACTCATTCTAGAATATTTTCATCACTCCAATGGGAAACACTCTCCAGTTGGCAGTCATTTTCCATTTCCCCCTTCATTTGGGCCCTTGCATTCACTCCTCTATTTTCGGTCTTTAGAGAATTACCTAATCTGAGACACACGTGTTCACACGAACAGAATATGCAATACACAGCCTTTTGTTCCTGGCTTCTTTTAATTGGAAACTTGAAATATAATAATGATGACTGCATACACAAGGCAGCAATAGAGACACAGATATAAAGAAGAGACTTTTGGACTCTGTGGGAGAAGGCCAGGGTGAGATGATTTGAGTGACTAGCATCAAAACATGTATGTTATGATATGTGAAATAGATCACCCGTCCAATTTTGATGCATGACACAGGGCACTCAAAGCCGCTGTACTGAGGAGACCTTGAGGGATGGGATGGGGAGAGAAGTGGTAGGGGTTTCAGAATGGGCAAGACATGTACTCCCATGGCTGATTCAACTCCTTATATGGCAAAAACCACCACAATACTGCAAAGTAAGGAGCCTCCAATTAAAATAAATACATAAGTTTCCATAGATATGTGTTAATATACTCTATGGGTGTTTCTCCTTCTGACATACTTCACTCTGTATAATAGGCTCCAGTTTTAGACGTTCTCATATTGCATTTGATTCTTTCATCCATTTTGAGTTTATTTTTGTGTATGGTGTTAGAAAGCATTCTAGTTTCCTTCTTTTACATTTGGTAGGCCAGTTTTCCCATCACCACTTGTTAAAGAGATTGTCTTTTCTCCATTGTATATTTTTGCATCCTTTGTTAAAGATACGGTGTCTATGGGTGCATGGGTTTATCTCTGAGCTTTCTCTTCTGTTCCATTGATCTATATTTCTGTCTTTGTGCCAGTACCATACTGTCCTGATGGCTGTAGCTTTGTAGTATAGTCTGAAGTCAGGCAGATTGATTCCTCCTCTTCCATTCTTCTTTCTCAATATTGCTTTGGCTCTTCGAGGTTTTCTGTATTTCAATCAACATTGTGAAATTATGTGTTCTTGTTCTGTGAAAAATACCAGTGATAGCTTGATAGGGATTGCATTCAATCTACGAGTGCCTTGGGTAGTATATTCATTATCACTATGTTGACTCTTCAGATCCATGAACAAGGTATATTTCACCATCTATTTCTGTCATCTTTGATTTCTTTCATCAGTGTCTTAACGTTTTCTATGTATAGGTCTTTTGTTTCTTTAGGGAGTTTTATTCCTAAGTATGTCATTCTTTTCACGGCAATGCTGAAAGGGATTGCTTTTTCATTTCACTTTCTGTTTTCTCATTGTTAGTGTATCGAAATGCAAAGGATTTATGTGTATTAACGTTATATCCTGAAACTTTTCTGTACTCATTGATTAGTTCTAGTCATTTTCTGGTGGTGTCTTTAGGGCTTTCTGTGTAGACGATCATGTTATCTGCAAACAGTTTCATTTCTTCTTTTCCAATCTGGATACCCTTTAAGTTTTTTCTTCTCTCATTGCTATGGCTAAAGCTTCCAAAACTATGTTGAATAGTAGTGGTGAGAGTGGGCACTCTTGTCTTGTTCCTGACTTTAGAGGAAATGCTTTCAATTTTTCGCCTTTGAGGATAAAGTTTGCTATGATTTTATCATATATGTCTTTTATTATGTTGATTCGTGTTCGTTCTGTGCCTGCTTTCTTGAGTGTTTCTATCATAAATGTGTGAATTTTGTCAGAGGCTTTCTCTGCATCTATGGAGATAACCATATGGTTTTTACCTTTCAGTTTGTTAATACAATTTATCACATTGACTGTTTTGCAGATATTGAAGAATCCTTGCATCCCTGGAATAAACCCACTTGGTCATGATGTCTGACCTTTTGGATATGTTGTTGGATTCTGTTTGCTAGAATTTGTTGAAGATTTTTCCTGTATGTTCATCAGTGATATTGGCCTGTAGTTTTCTTTTTTTTGTGGCATCTTTCTCTGGTTTGGGGATTAGGGTGATGGGGGCCTCATAAAATGAGTTTGGAGGTTTATGTTGTGCAATAATTTAGAAGAGTTTGAGTAGGATAGGTGTTAGCTCTTTAATTGTTTGGAGGAATTCACCTGTGAAGCCAACTGGTCCTGGGCTTTTGTTTGTCTGAAGATTTTTTTTTTTTTTTATTACAGTTTCAATTTCCATGCTTTTGATGCGTCTGGTAAAATTTTCTCTTTCTTCCTGGTTCAGTTTTGGAAGGTTATACTTTCTAAGTATTCGTCCATTTCTTCCTGCTGCTGATAGTAGTCTCTTGTGATCCTTTGTATTTCTGTGTTGTCTGTTGTGATTTCTCCATTTCCATTTCTAATTTTCTTGACTGGTTTGATTCTTCTCCCTTTTTTTCCTGATGGGTCTGGCTAGTGGTTTGTCTATTTTATTTATTTTCTCAGAGAACCAGCTTTTAGTTTTGTTGAGTTTTGCTATAGTCTCCTTTTTTTTTTTTTTCCCCCACTTCTTTCTGCCCTGATTTTTATCTTGTCTTTCCTTCTGCTAACCCTGGGGTTCTGCACTGCTTCTTTTTCTAGTTGCTTTAGGTGTAAAGTTAGGTCATTTATTTGATGTTTCTCTTGTTTCTTGAGGTAAGCTCTTATTGCTATCAACTTTCCCTTTAGCACTGCTTTACTCAATGGCATAGATTTGGGTTCTCGTGTTTTAATTTTCATTTGTTTCTATACATATTTTGACTTCTTTTTTATTTCTTCTGTAACTTGTTGGTTATTCAGAAGCACATTGTTCAGCCTCCATATGTTTTTATTTTTAATAGTTTTTTTCCTGATGTTGACATCTCATCTTACCTCATTGTGATCAGAAAACATGCTCAAAATGATTTCGATTATTTTGAATTTACCAAGGCTAGATTCATGACCCAGAATTTGATCTATTCTGGAGAATGTTCCATGTGCACTTGAGAGAAAGGTGAATTTCATTGTTTTGGGGTGAAATGTCCTATAGATATCAATTACGTCTAACTGGTCCAATGTATCATTTAAATTTGTGTTTCTTTGCTAATTTTCTGTTTGGTTGATCTATCCATAGGTGTGAATGGTATATTAAAGTCTTCTATTCTTATTGTGTTACTGTTAATTTCCCCTTTCCTCTTTGTTAGCATTTGCATTATGAATATTGAGCTTCTCCTATGTCGGGTACGTATATATATTCTGGGTTTGATCCTTTGATTCTTATGTAGTGTCCTTTGTCTCTTTACACAGCCTTTCTTTCAAAGTCTATTTTATCTGATATGAGTATTGATACTCCTGCTTTCTTTTGGTCTCCATTTGCATGACATACCTTTTTGCAAACGTGTATGTTCACTCTGTATGTGTCCCTTGGTATGAGGTGGGTCCCTTGTAGACAGCAAGTGTAGGGGTCTGCTTTTGTAACGATTTTACAATACTTCCTTTGTCGTGTAGCTATCCATTTGCCAATGCCTCTGTCCAGTCTTCAATTGACCTTTTTCCTTGGTGCATTTTCTGGTAAATTGCAGACATCAGTGTGTGTCTCTAAGTATTTCAGCAAGCCTGCCATTTTTATTTAGTAGTGAGCTGTGTTTGTTTACAGCAATTTTCTTTAGATATAAACTTTATATACAATGAAATGTCCCAATCTTTTTTTTTTTTTTCCAGTCATGCTGCTTTTTAATTGAAGTATAGTTGATTTACAATGTTGTGTTCAGCTCAGTTCAGTTCAGTTGCTCACTCATGACTGACTCTTTGCGGCCCAGTGAACCGCAGCATGCTAGGCCTCCCTGTCTATCACCAATCCCAGAGTTTACCCAAACTCAGGTCCATTGAGTTGGTGATGCCTTCTAACCATCTCATACTGTGTCGTCCGCTTCTCCTCCTGAACTCAATCTTTCCGAGCATCAGTGTCTCTACAAAGGAGTGAGCTCTTTGCATTAGGTGGCCAAAGTGGTGGAGTTTCAGTTTCAACATCAGTCCTTCCAATGAACACCCAGGACTGATCTCCCTTAGGATGGACTGGTTGGATCTCCTTGCAGTCCAAGGGACTCTCAAGAGTCTTCTCCAACACCACAGTTTAAAAGCACCAATTCTTCAGGGCTCACCTTTCTTTATAGTCCAAATCTAACATCCATACATGACTACTGGAAAAACCATAGCCTTGACTAGATGAACCTTTGTTGACAATGTAATGTCTCCGCTTTTTAATTTGCTGTCAAGGTTGGTCATAACCTTTCTTCCAAGGAGTAAGCGTCTTTTAATGTCATGGCTGTAGTTACCCTCTGCAGTGATTTTGGAGCCCCCAAAAATAAAGTCAGCCACTGTTTCCGCATCTATTTTCCATGAAGTGATGGGATCGGATGCCTTGATCTTAGTTTTCTGAATGTTGAACTTTAAGCCAACTTTTCACTCACTCCTCTTTCAGTTTCATCAAGAGGCTCTTTAGTTCTTCTTCACGTTCTGCCATAAAGGTGGTGTCATCTGCATATGTGGGTTTATTGATATTTCTCCCGGCAGTCTTGATTCCAGATTGTGCTCATTCCAGCCTAGCATTTCTCCTGATGTACTCTGCATATAAGTTAAAAAATCACGGTGGCAATATACAGCCTTAACGTACTCTTTTCCCTATTTGGAACCAGTCTGTTGTTCCATGTCCAGTTCTACCTGTTGCTTCCTGACATGCATACAGGTTTCTCAAGAGGCAGGTCAGGTGGTCTGGTATTCCCATCTCTTTCAGAATTTTCCACACTTTATTGACATCCACATAGTCAAAGGCCTTGCCATAGTCAGTAAAGCAGAAATAGATGCTTTTCTGGAACTCTGTTGATTTTTCGAGGATCCAGTGGGTATTGGCAATTTGATCTCTGGTTCCTCTGCATTTTCTAAAGCCAGCTTGGACATATGGAATTTCACAGTTCAAGTATTGCTGAATCCTGACTTGGAGAATTTTGAGCATTACTTTACTAGTGTGTGAGATGAGTGCAATTGTGTGGTAGTTTAAGCATTCTTTGGCATTGCCTTTCTTTGGGATTGGAATGAAAACTGGCCTTTTCCAGTCCTATGGCCACTGCTGAGTTTTCTGTATTTGCTGACATATTGAGTGCAACAGTTTCACAGCATCATCTTTTAGCATTTGAAATAGGTCAACTGGAATTCCATCGCCTCCTCTAACTTTGTTCATATTGCTGCTTCCTATGGCCCACTCGACTTCAGATTCCAGGATGCCTGGCTCTAGGTGAGTGATCACACCATTGTGATTATCTGGGTTGTGAAGATCTTTTTTGTAGAGTCCTTCTGTGTACTCTTGCCATCTCTTCTTATTATTTTTTGATTCTGTTAGGTCCATACCATTTCTGTCCCTTATTGACCCCAATTTGCATGAAATATTCCTTTGGTATCTCTCATTTTCTTGACAAGATCTCTAGTCTTTCCCATTCTATTGTTTTCTTCTATTTCTTGGCATTGACTGCTGAGGAAGGCTTTGTTATCGCTCCTTGCTATTCTTTGGAACTCTGAATTCAAATGGATGTATCTTTCCTTTTCTCCTTTGCTTTTAGCTTCTCTTCTTTTCACAGCTATTTGTAAGGCCTCCTCAGACAGCCCTTTTGCTTTTTTGCAAATCTTTTTCTTGGGGATGGTCTTGCTCCCTGTCTCCTATACAAAGTCATGAACCTGCATCAATAGTTCATCAGGCACTCTGTCTATCAGATCTAGTCCCTTAAATCTATTTCTCATTTCCACTGTATAATCATAAAGGATTTGATTTAGGTCATACCTGAATGGTCTAGTGGTTTTCCCCACTTTCTTCAATTTAAGTCTGAATTTGGCAGTAAGGAGTTCATTATTGTTCATCACATTATTGGCTGTGATCTGGTCATGTTTTTGCTGATTGTATAGATCTTCTCCATCTTTGGCTGCAAAGAACACAATCAGTCTGATTTTGGTGTTGAACATATGGTGATGTCCTTGAGTAGAGTCTTCTCTTGTGTTGTTGGAAGAAGGTGTTTGCATGACCAATGCGTTCTCTTGGCAAAATTCTATTAGCATTTGCCCTGCTTCATGCTGTACTCCAAGGCCAAATTTGCCTGTTACTCCAGGTGTTTCTTGATGTCCTACTGTTGCATTCCAGTCCCCTATCATGAAAAGGACATCTCTTTGGGGTGTTAGTTCTAAAAGGTCTTGCAGGTCTTCATAGTACCATTCAACTTCAGCTTCTTCAGTGTTACTTGTCGGGGCATAGACTTGGATTACTGTGATGTTGAATGGTTTGCCTTGAAAACGAAGAGAGATCATTCTTTCATTTTTGAGATTGGATCCAAGTATTGAATTTCAGAGTCTTTTGTTGCCTACAATGTCTACTTCATTTCTTCTAAGGGATTCTTGCCCACAGTGGTAGATTTAATGGTCACCTGAGTTAAATTCATCCATTCCAGTCCATCTGTGTTCACTCTTGCCATTTCATTTGACCATTTCCAATTTGCCTTGATTCATGGACCTAACATACCAGGTTCCTATGCAATATTTCTGTTTGCAGCATCAAACCTTGCTTCTATCACCAGTCCCATCCACACCTGTGTGTTGTTTTTGCTTTGACTACATCCGTTCATTCTTTCTGGAGTTATTTCTCCACTGATCTCCAGTAGTATATTGGGCACCTGTCGACCTGGGGAGTTCATCTTTCAGTGTCCTATATTTTTGCCTTTTCATACTGTTTCCGGGATTCTCAATGCAAGAATACTGAAGTGGTTTGCCATTTCCCTTCTTCTTTATAGCACAGTGATTCAGTTAAACACATATATTGTATATACACATTATGCATTCTTTTGTTTCATCTTTAATTTTTGTTTTTCTTTTGACTACACTTTAACCATGTGGGTTTAGTTCCCTGACCAGGAATTGAACATGCATGCCCTGCAGTGGAAGTGTGGAGTCGTAACCACTGAACTGCCAGGGATATCCCATATATATTCTTTTCCATCATGATTTATCATAGGATACTGAATATAGTTCTCTGTCCTCTACAGTAGGAACTTGTCAATCCATTCCGTATACTCTAGTCTATATCTCTTAACCCCAATCTCATACTCCATTGCTCCCCCAATTCTGTCAGCCTTGGAAGCCACACGTCTGTTCTCTATGTCCACAAGTGTGTTTCCGTTTCATACATGTGCTCATTTGTGTTATATCTCTTTTTTTGGTTTATTTTTATTAGTGGGGGCTAAATACTTTACAATATTGTAGCGGTTTTTGCCGTACACTGACATGAATCAGCCATGGGTTTACATGTGTTTCCCATCCTGAACATCCCTCCTAGCTCCCTCCCCATCCCATCCCTCCGGGTCATCCCAGTGCACCAGCCCTGAGCACTTGTCACATGCATCCAACCTGGACTGGCGATCTGTTTCACACTTGATAATATACGTGCTTCAATGCTATTCTCACAGATCATCCCACCCTCGCCTTCTCTCATAGAGTCCAAAAGTCTGTTCTATACATCTGTGTCTCTTTTTCTGTCTTGCATATAGGGTTATCGTTACCATCTTTCTAAATTCCATACATATGCGTTAGTATACTGTATTGGTGTTTATCTTTCTGGCTTCCTTCACTCTGTGTTATACCTTAGATTCCACATTTAAGCGATATCTGTTGTTTGTCTTTCTCTGTGTGCCTCACTTCAGCTAGTATGATCATCTCTTGGTCCATGCGTGTTGACTCAAATGGCCTTATTGTTGTAGCTGTACAGATTCTTGTACTCTTTTAGCCACACATAGAGGTATTCATCTGTGGTTATTTTCCCAGATATGTTATGAAAACTTGTGTAGTACACCACTCGTGGAATAGCACGTCCATTTTGAAGCTGTATTAGCATTTTATACGTTTTTGTCAGTCAGTTCAGTTCAGTCGGTCAGTCGTGTCTGACTCTTTGCGAGCACATGCACTGTAGGACACCAGGCTTCCCTATCCATGACCAACTCCTGGGGCCTGCTCAATCTCATGTCCATCGAGTGGGTGATGCCATCCAAACCTCTCATCCCCTGGTGTGCCCCTCACCTTCTGCCTTCAATCTTTCCCAGCATTAGGGAGTTTTCAAATGAGTCAGTTCTTCCCATCGGTTGGCCAAATTATTGGAGTTTCAGCTCAGCATCAGTCCTTCCAATGAATATTCAGGACTGATTTCCTTTAGGATTGACTTGTTTGATTTCCTTACAGCCCAAGGGAGTCCCCAGAGCATATGTGGGTATGAATAAACATTTACTGTGCTTATGCTGGCCTCTCGTGGAGAAAGAGAAGATTGCTTATGAATGTAATTTATAAAATCCAGATGTGTTCTCTCAAATGTATATGTGAGTCCAGTTCAGTCGGTCAGTGTGTCTGACTCTTTGTGACCCCATGGACTGCAGCACGCCAGCCTTCCTTGTCCATCACCTCTCCTGGAGCTTACTGAAACTCATGTCCATTAAGTCGGTTATGACACCCAACCATCCCATTCTCTGTCGTCCACTTCACCTCCTGCCTTCAGTCTTTCCAAACATCAGGGACTTTTGCAATGAGTCAGCTCTTCACATCAGCTGGCCAAAGTATGTGGGTGTGAATAATTACTTACTGTACCTTTGCTGCCCTGTCGTGGAGAAATAGAAGAATGGTTATGAATGCAGTTCATAAAATCCGGATGTTCTCACATATGTATATGTGGGTATGAATAAATATTTACTGTGCATATGATGCCCTCTCGAGGATAAACAAAAATGCTAATGAATGTAATTTACAAAATCCAAGGTATTCACTCATATGTATATGTGTGTATGAATGCATATTTTCTGTGCTTATGCTGACATCTCATGGAGTAATAGAAGAATGCTTTGGAATGTAATGTATAAAATCCAGATGTATCCTCTCATAAGTACATGTGGGTATGAATAAACATATACTGTGCTTATTCTGCCCTCTCGTGGAGAAATAGAAGAGTGCTTATGAATGCAATTTATATTTTTATTTTTTTATTTTATTTTTTCTCCTTTATTTATTTATTTATTTATTTATTTTTTCAGTGGGTTTTGTCATACATTGATATGAATCAGCCATAGATTTACACGTATTCCCCATCCCGATCCCCCCTCCCACCTCCCTCTCCACCCGATTCCTCTGGGTCTTCCCAGTGCACCAGGCCCAAGCAATTTATAAAAACCAGATGTTTTCTTTACATGTTGGAAATGATACTGTATAACATTTAAAAAAATTAATACATGCTCATAACAGAAAATGTGAAATTGCTAGAAAAATACAAAGACAGAAAAAAATCACCCATGATTTTATATAGCATTGCCTCAGAACTCTGAGTTCCTGGGACGGGGAGATAAAAAGATGAGAGTGCACTAGTTCTTTTAGTATAAAACCATCTTTTCTGCTATTTGAATGCTAACGTAGAACTTGGTTCTGATACATGATTCTTGCTTTGTTTACTTATCTTTAAGCTTCTATTTTTACAAATGCCTAGTAATTTGACCCCCTGTATAGAGACTCTTTGTTGCAAGGAGGTTTTTTTTTTTTTTTTTTTTTTTTTTGTGTGTGTGTGTGTGACTTATTGCTATGACTAAAAAATGTTGCAAGTCGTGGCTATGGAAAATAATGTTGCGATGAACATTGGGGTGCATGTACCTTTTGGAAATAAGGTTTTCTCCAGGAATATGCACAAGAGAGGGGTTGCTAGGTCATATGGTAATTCCGTTTAACTTTGAAAGGAGCTGCCATACTGTTCACCATATTGGCTGTGCCAATTTACATACCCACTGACAGTGCAAGAGGGTTCCCTTTTCTCCCCACTCTCCCTAGATTTATTCTTTGTAGAATTTTTGATGATAGCTATTCAGACTAGTGTCTGAATTGTAGTTTTGATTTGCATTTCTCTAATAATTACTGATGTTGAGCCTCTTTTCATGTGTTTTATCTCAGTCTGAATGTCTTCTTTGGCGAAATGTCTGTTTAGATCTGCTTGTTTTTTGAGTGTTTTTTTTTTTTTTTTTTTTTTAATACTTGGGTACATGAGCTGTTTTTATGTTTTGGAGAATACTGCCTTGATAACTAATGGGAACTACCTCTGTTGCACAGGTAAGTGTCCTCAATGATCTGTGGTGACCTAAATGCAAGGGAAATTCAAAAAATAGGGCATATATACACACACAAACACACAGCTGATTTAGGTTGCTGTCCAGCAGAAAGTAACAGGACATTGTAAAGCAACTGCATGTGTACATACTGTAGGCTCCATTTATAGGAAGTTCTAGATGAGGCAAAAGCAATCTCTACTAATGCAACTGAGAAGAGGGGTTTCATGTGGGAAGGGCAGTGTGGGCAAGGGTACCAAAGAGCTTTTCTAGGATGCTGAGAAAAAATTGCACTGAGCATCATATAATCTTGGTGAAATTGCATAAATATTTCTGCAGTGTAAATTCCAAACAGGGTCTTGCTATGTGGCTCCATGTATTTATAAATTTACTAGATAGTGTCAAAGTATCCTTCAGAAAGTTGCATCACACTATGTTTTCACAACACTGCATGAGCACTCATTTTCCAATCCCTCATCCTCAATTTGGAGGAAACATTTGGGACCTTTCAACTTTCTCATTGAACTTTGGCAAATTGCATGGTTAGAAATCACATTCCATTATTGTTTTGGCTTGTCTTTCTTTTATTTCTAATTAGTTTCAACATTTCCTCCTGTTTTTTGGTAATTTTTCTTTTTTTTCTTTTGAGTAATTTGTGTTTGTTTGTACTGAATGTTTACTTCCTGGTTGTCTCCTATTGGATTTTTCATCTTCTTTTCTTATTTTGACTTTTTAACTCTGCATAAATTAGGCAAATGAGCCCTCTGTCCAATATCTTCCAAATATTTCTCAATTCTCTTTTTATAATTCCTTGTTTGTTATTTATTTACAGGAATTTTACTACACAGTGTAAATTTTCCCTTTTTAGCTTCTGGACAAAGATCACTTAAATTAAGAAATTTAAATAACTGAGAGAACTCCAGGGTGCTAGAGGGTGTACACTAAAAGAATTATGGGGTGGCAGGCAACTCACTCTGAGTTCACCTGTGTGCCTTTCCACATGTACTTTTCAATAAACTATTTACTTTGCACTGAAATATACATAGATATATATATAGAGAGAAAACAGTAAGTGAAGGCGGGTAGTGCCATGATGGGCCAAGATGAAGCCAGGATGGGGTGGTGCTGCACCTGGGACTCCAAACAGATGAGTCAGCCATAGGCTTGGTCAGCCCTGTAAAGCCAAAAGGGACGCGTCTCTTGAGCTGTGATTGGAGGACTCAGGAGCCCCAGCATGTGCTCAGAGCCAAGGCCATGAGGAGGGAAGCACAAGCAGGGTGATGATGCTGCCCAGTTAGCCTGTCTCCCTTGGGCCAGTGGGAAGGTGATGCTTCTTTTATTATGGAAAATGTAGTCTGTGGCTATTGGGAAAAGAACTTGGTCAGTGCATGGAGTGTGAAAAAGTAAGCAGAAACCATGATTCCTTTCACCACAGTGCACATTCTACCCCATTTCCTCCCCATCATGGTTCAGCCCATATTTTTAAAGTTGGAATTACACTTCATGTGCATTTTGGTTTTCATTGTTCTTTGCTCTGTACTTTCCCGAATGTTTTATTATAAAATCTTCCAAACATTCCACAAAGTTGAAAATTTTTTCTAGCTAAGACACAGACTTCCCACCTTGATTCTACTGTAACCATTTTAAGGTACTTCCTTTGTCATGTAATTATCCATGTGTCCATCCCTCTATCCATCCGTGAGTCCCTCTTATTCCCTGGTGCATTTTCTGATAAATTGCAGACATCTGTATGCATCTCCATAAGTATTTTAGCAAGCCTGCCATTCAGTAGTGAGCTATGTTTGTTTACACTAGTTTTCTTTGAAATATAAGCTTTATGTACAATGAAATACACCCATCTTTTTTTCCCAGTCTTGTTATTTTTTATTTGAAGTATAGTTCCTTTCCAGTGTTGTGTGACTTATTGCTTTACAACAAAGTGATGCATTTATTTACATATATGTCTTAACATATATTGTGTGTATATACACACACACACACACATATATATATACATATATATTCATTTATTTAATCTTTTTTAATGGCTACAATGTGCAGCATGTGGGATTAGTTCCCTGACCAGCAATTGAACCTGCATCCCCTGCAGTGGAAGTGTGGGGTCTTAGCCACTGGACCACCAGGGCCGTCCTATATATATTCTTTTCCTTTATGATTTATCATCAGATACTGAATATAGTTCTCTATTCCCTACAGTAGGAACTAATCTGTCCATTCCATATACTCTAGTTTATATGTATAGTCCCCAATCTCTTACTCTCCCTCCACCAATTCTCTCTGCCTTGGAAGCCACAAGTCTGTTCTCTATGTCCATGAGTGTTGGTTTTTTTTTGTTGTTGTTGTTGTTTGTTTGTTTTTTTCTGTTTCATACATATGTTCATTTATATCGCATCTTAGATTCCATATTTAAGTGATATCATTTGGTATTTGTATTTCACTGTGTGCCTCAGTTCACTTCATATAATCATCTTTCACCCCATGCATAGTGAAACAAATGGCCTTATTGTAATTGTACACATTCATGTATCCTTTTAACCATATATAGAGGTATTCATCTGAGGTTATTTTCATGAATATACTATAAGTTAAATAAGCAGGGTGACAAGATACAGCCTTGAGGTACTCCTTTCCCAAGTTGGAACCAGTCTGTTGTTCCATGTCCAGTTCTAAGTGTTGCTTTTTGACCTGCATACAGATTGTTGTGATCCATACAGTCAAAGGCTTTGGTGTTGTCAATAAACAAACGTAGATGTTTTCCTGGAACTCTTTCTTGTTCCATGGTACAGCAGTTGTTGGCAATTTGATCTCTGGTTCCCCTGCCTTTTCCATATCAAGCTTGAACATCTGGAAGTTCATAGTTCAGGTACTGTTGAAGCGTGTCTTGGAGACTATTGAGCATTACTTTGCTAGCGTGTGAGATGAGTGCAATTGTATGGTAGCTTGAACAGTCTTTGGCATTGCCTTTCTTTGGGATTGGAATGAAAGCCGACGTTTTCCCCTCCTGTGGGCACTGCTGAGTTTCCCAGATTTGCTGGCATATTGAGGGCAACATTTTCACAGCATCATCTTTTAGGATTTGAAAGAGCTCAACTGGAATTCCATCACCTCCACTAACTCTGTTTGTAGTGATGCATCCTAAGGTCCACTTGACTTCACAGTCCAGGATATCTGGCTCTAGGAGAGTGATCACACCATTGTGTTTATCTGGGTCATGAAGATCTTTCTTCTGTAGTTCTTCTGTGTATTCTTGCCACCTCTTCTTAATATCTTCTGCTTCTTTTAGTCCATCCCTTTTCTGGTTTTTATTATGCTCATCTTTGCATGAAATGCTCCCTTGGTATCTCAAATTTTCTTGAAAAGATCTCTAGTCTTTCCCATTCTATTGTTTTCCTCTATTTCTTTGCACTGATCACTGAGTAAGGCTTTTTCATCTCTCCCTGCTATTCTTTGGAATTCTGCATTCAAATGGGTATACCTTTCCTTTTCTCCTTTGACTTTAGCTTCTCTTGTTTTCTCAGCTATTTGTAAGGCCTCCCGAGAGAACCATTTTGCCTTTTTGCATTTGTTTTTCTTGGGTATGGTCTTGATCACTGCCTCCTGTGTAATGTCCCAAACCTCATTAGTGGTCAAGGCATTATTCTCCAAAATATACAAAGGGCTTATGTAGGCCAGCATCCAAACAAACAAACAAACAAACAACAAACAAAAAAACAAAATAAAAACTCAATCAAAAATGGGCAGATCTAAACAGACATTTCTCCAAAGAAGACATACAAGTGGCTAAAAAAACACATGAAAAGATGCTCAACATCACTAATTGTTAGAGAGATGCACATCAAAGACAGGGTAGAAGGGAACGACAGAGGATGAGATGGATGCCATCACAGACTCAATGGACATGAGTTGCTAGATCACGGAAAGGGTGTGTGTAGGTATGATATCATTATTTTACTCAAGATAATAAGGGAAAGTCTCCCTGAAAGATGGCAATTAAGCAGAGATCTGGAGGAAGTGAGGGAGCAGGCCGTATTGGTGCCTAAGGGAAGAGCATTCCAAGCAGAAGGAACAATAAATGCCACACTCCTGGCAGGGAAATCCACCTGACATGCTTCTGAATGTCAAGGAGTCCTGTGATACTCTGGGTTTGGCATGTTTCAGTGGGCTTAGCACTCATTGAAAGGGGTCTGGTGCTGCTGTCTCTTGTTTCTCCCACAATTTGTGGTCATCCAAATTTCACAGATGAAGGACTCAAGGCTTCAACATGTGCTCTGCCCAGTCTCTCCTAGCTATACCTGAAATTAGGAGTGAAACCTTCTGGTATGATGAGAGACAGAAAGCTTCAGTATACCAGCTGCAGGGGATGATAGCATCCATGCTGAATGTCAGTCAGCCAGTGGATATCAGTTTTAATGTGGGAATCATGCCTCATAATCATGCTACTCTTGACGGAGGGCAGGACTTAAGAAGGCGAAAGCAACTGGGGCATTGGAGGGAGGCAGGACGGGGAAGCTGGAGGACAATGAGGAAATAAAAGCCAAAGGCTTCATCACATTGCTTGGATTTGGCTCAAATACCTTGAGTGACTGATTGTATTAGAATATATTCACCTTTTCTCTGTCCCTACCCACTTTTTCCCTTCCTTTCTCTTTTGTGCCAAGGGTACCACATGGGCCTGGAGATTTCTGCACGTTTTTCAACTACAAGCTCGGTTTTTAAACAGACTATCAATTTCTTTTTTGGTCAACGTAGTTAGTTATTTCCTTTCACCAAAATTGCCAGATGTAGTTATGTATAATCAGTCGTAGAATCCTTGTAATCTCTGTGGGATCTGAAACCTATTTTACTCCCAATATTTGTAAGTGTTGTCTTTAGTTTTCTTGACTTTTTTGGTCTATATGAGTAGAAGTTTATGAATTTGTATTGAACTTTTGACAGAGCCAACTTTGGGTTTTGTTGATAATCTCTAATTTTTTTCTAATATCTGTTCTGATCACTATTTCCCTTATTTTACTGACAGTCTCGGTACTAAAGGGGTTTAATAAAGTCCCTGAGAGTTTCCCAAGCCGAGTGAAAACTCACAGATTCTAGGGCACTCTTGTAGCTGTGAGATTCTCTGAGTGAAGGTCGTGAAATCTGCAGTTTTCTCTTTCTTTCTTTTTTTTTTAGAATCCCTCAATTCTGATTGACAAGGACAACTTGTCTGGGCACTACCAGAGCAGAGGAATGGTCTTATGTTGCCTACTTCCATGCTCTTTCTCCATTGGGAGCTTGTGTAGGTGACAGGGGTTTACTGCCTTCTCTGACACACAAACCCAAGACCTCCAGTCTAGCAGACTCACTGCCATTCTGTCTGCTGTTCTTAGGAGGCTCTCAGACCATCATTTCTACAAAACACCCTGATTCCAGTCTTGCCAAGCCTATATCTGAAAGATTTCTGAAGAAATCAGGTTTCTATTTCGTGTGCCTTTCCATAATGTGAAATAAATTTGTGTTATGTGGTAGCTGTTATTCTGCATATTTTGCCATAGCCATTGGATCTTACCCTTGACTGAATAAATACAAGCACACAATGTTCCACAACGCGTTCAGAACAGTGGCTCCCTTACTGCTGGGCGACACTGAGCAAGTGACTTAGCGTCTCTGTGCCTCATTCCTCCATTAGCCCCATGGAAACACTAGCTTGGAGTAAAGTTAACTACTTCATGGGGCAGTATAGAACACTGACCATGTTAAGACATGGGAAATCATCAGAACAATATTTGACATATGGTACGTTCCAGTCAATTCTAGCTGCTGTCATTACTGTTGTTAATACTGTTGCTGTTCCACATTTCCCTGTTGCATGGACGCAGTGTCAGCAGCGCCTTTGACTCACCGCATGGACCTAGCACTGTCAATTCAGCCCTTCAGGGCCTCAAGAACCGAGTGTATTAGGCATGGGGGGACGGGGGAAGGATTTTTCTTTTTCAGCATAATGAGTATTCGCCTCTTCTTATGGGGATACTGTGAAGCTTAAATGCAACACTGAGGTTTCTTTGTGTGCTCGTATGGAAACGTTTAGTGCATATTCTATATGAAGTTACAGGCCTAATGACCCCTTCACATGATCTGTATAATGATAGGAAATAAGTGGGCATGGGACAGTAATAGAACATGATTATATAAAGTTTTAAAAACCCTGTAGAGGGATATTTAAAGGCCAAGAAACCTCATAAAATGTTTTTTTTTTTTTTTTTAATTTTAATGTTTTGCCATTATTTCTAACAAGTATAATTCTCCTGTATTGAATTCTGAAAATCTGAATCTGATGACGGTATGAAAATGTTCATAGTCAAACTTTCACCAATAATGCTTTATTTCTTGTGTAGTTTTCACACAACCAGTTTTAACGAGTTTCTGATTTCTTCCGCTAATATTCATGATTTTTTTTAATCCAAGGGTGATGGTATGGATATTTTCTGAGGTAAATCATGAGATTTTGAGCCATGTTTTTGGATGTAGAGTCTGAGGATGGGGCACAGGTGAGAGAGAGTGGAGTTGGCTAGGAGGGGGAAAGGGTGGGGCAGGGACAAGGGAATGTGAGTACAAGCAGAAAAGGATGTGAAGAGAGGCAAGGAGATAAGCTCACCCTTCTGAACTGTGGTTAGCTCTCCATGTGTACACGTATAATAAAATCTTTTGAGTACTCAGAGCAACACTATGAGGTTAAGCATTTTTACTGCTACCATCCTTTTCAGCAGCTGGGGAAGCAGAAACACATAGCGGTTAACGAGTGAATGAATTTGCCCAAAGTCACCTTCCTGGCAAGAGCTGAATCAGATCGGTGCCCAGGCCAGAGAGAAACAGAGACGTGTTGTATCTGACTCCCAATCTGGAATACAGTGCCGTGTCTAGTGTCCTCTGGATCAAAAGACAGGTCAACATGTCCATCTGCAGGAAACATTACTGTGTATGAATCTGTATTTGGATTGAACACAGTGTCTCCTAAGTGCATGAAAGACCTTGGGGTTTCATGTCAACCTGCACACATCACAGAGGAGTTCCTGGTCCAAATGAAGGCCTCAACATGTGTTTCCTGTGACCAACATTAGTGGAGCACGCTCATTATTATGGAAAGTAGCATAACCATTGTATAATGATAAACAGAACAGCAGAGACAGTATCATGAAGACATTAACTCCCTTATCTCATACTTTTTAAAAATGAAGAGAACAGAACCTGGAAGGCAATAGACCACTTACGAAGTTTTATTTTTTTTCTCGCAACTGTGACATTCTAAATAATTTCCAAATAATGATTTTTAGCTTTTTAAAAAATATTTTTTCATTGATTGATTCTTATTTACAGTATTGGTTTGATTTCTGTCATACATCAACCTGAATTAACCATAGGTGTAGGTGTCCATATGTCCCCTGCCTCTTGAATCCCTCCCACTTCCCGCTCATTCCCACCCGTCTAGGTTATTACAGAGCCAGCATTTGAGTTCCCTGAGTCATCCAGCAGATTCCCATTGGCTCTCTATTTACATATGTTAGTGTATATGCATCCATGCTACTCTCTTTCCATTGATCTCACCCACTCCCTCTGCTCCCCCACATTTGTGCCTAAGTCTGTTCTCTATATCTGCATCTGCATTGTTGCTCTGCAAACAGGTTTATCAGTACCATCCTTCCATAGATTCCACATATGTGTGTTAATGTATATTTGTTTTTCTCATTCTGACTTACTTCACTCTGTATAATAGGCTCTGGGTTCATCCACCTTCTTAGAACTGACTCAGATGCATTCCTGTTTTTCTATGGCTGAGTAGTATTTCATTGTATATGTACACCAAAGCTTCTTTCTCCATTTTTCTGTCAATGGACATCTAGCTTACTTCCATGTCTTGGCTGCTGTAAATAGTGCTGCAGTGAACACTGGGGTGCGTGTGTCTTTTTAGCTTTGGATTTTGAAGGATGTATGCCTAATAGTGGGATTGATGGGTCAAAAGGTGGTTTTATTCCTAGATTTTGAGGAATTGCCATACTGCCTTCCATTGTGGCTCTATCAATTTACATTCCGACCAGCAGTGCACGGGGCTTCCCTTTTCTCCACACCCTCTCCAGCACTTGTTGTTTGGATTTTTTGATTATGCCCATTCTGTCTGGTGTGAGGTGATATCACATTGTAGTATTGCTTTGTGTTTCTCTAATAATGAGCTTCCCTTAGTGGGTGGAGAGTCTGCCTGCAGTGTGGGGGACCCGGGTTTAGTCCCTTGGTTGGAAAGACACCCTGGAGAAGGAAATGGCAACCCACTCCAGTATTCTTGCCTGGAAAATTCCTGACAGGCTACAGTCCATGGGGTTGCAAGGAGTCGGACACGACTGAGCGACTAACACTCATTAATAATGAGTGATGTCAAGCATCTCTTCATGTGTTTATTAGCCATTCATATGTCTTATTTGGAGAAATATCTGTTTAGGACTTTTGCCCACTTTTCGACTGGGTTGTTTGTTTCTCTGGTAGTGACGTGTATGAGCTGCTTGTATGTTTTGGAAATTAATACTTTGTCAGTTGTTGCCTTTGCTGTTATTTTCTCCCATTCCATGGGTGATCTTTTCATCTTGTTTATAGTATCCTTTGCTATGCAAATCTTTTAAATTTAATTAGCTCCCACTTATTTATTTTTGTTTCTATTTGTTTATTCTAGGAGGTTTGTCATAGAGGATGTTGCTATGATTTATGTCTTTCAGTGTTCTGCCTGTGTTTTCTCCCGAGTTTTATAGTTTCTGGTCTTACATTTAGGTCTCTAGTCCATTTTGAGTTTACCTTTGTGTATGGTTTTAGGAAGTTTTCCAATTTCATTCTTTTGCACTTACTTGTCTAGTTCTTCCAGCACGACTTCTTGAAGATGCCGTCTTGTTCCCATTGCATATTCTTGCCTCCTTTGTCAGAGATAAGGTGCCCATATGTGTGTGGGTTTTTCTCTGGGCTTTCTCTCTTGTTCCACCGGCCAATACTTTTGTTTTTGTGTCAGTGACATACTGTCTTGATGACTGTAGCTTTGTAGTATACTCTGAGATCAGGTAAGTAGATTCCTCCAGTTCCATTCTTCTTTCTCAAGGTTACTTTACCTATTCAGGGTCTTTTGTCTTTCCATACGAACTGTGAAATTTTTTTTTATTCTAGCTCCATGAAATATGCCATTGGTAATTTGATAGGGATTGCATTGAATCTGTAGATTGCATTTGGTAGTAGTCATTTTCACAATATTGATTCTTGCAACCCAGGAGCATGGAATATCCTTCTGTCTGTTTATATCATCTTTGATATCTTTCGTCAGTGTCTTATACTTTTCTGTATACAGTGTTATTGCCTCTTTTGGTAGGATTATCCCTAGGTATTTTATTCTTTTAGTTGCAATGGTAAATGGGATTGATTCCTTAATTTCTCCTTCTGTTTTTTCATTGTTAATGTATAGGAATGCATGTGATTTGTGTGTATTGATTTTGTATCATGCAACTACTAAATTCACTGATTGGTTCTAGTTTTTTTTCTGATGATATCTTTAGGGTTTTCTATGTACAGTATCATGTCATCGGCAAATAGTGTGAGTTTCACCTCTTCCTTTCTAATCTGGATTCCTTTTATTTCTTTCTTTTCTCTGATTGCCGTAGCTAGCACTTCCAAAAGTATTTGAATAATAGTGGCTAGCGTGGGGACCCTTCTCTTGTTCCTGATCTTATAGGGAGTGCTTTCATTTTCTCACTGTTTAGAATAATGTTTGCTGTGGGTTTATCATGTATGACCTTTACTATGTTCAGTCAGGTTACCTCTATACTTATTTTTGAAGAGTTTTTACAATAAAAGGGTGCTGAAATTTGTCAAAGGCTTTTTCTGCATCTATTGAGATTATCCCTTGGATTTTGTCTTTCAGTTTGTTAATATAGTGTATCACATTGATCAGTTTGCATATATTGAAGAATCCTTGCATCCCTGGAATACATCTGACTTAATCATACTTGTGATCTTTTTAATGTCATGTTGCATTCTGTTTCCTAGAATTTTGTTTGTGATTTTTGCATCTATGTTCATCCGTGTCATTGGCCTGTTATTTTCTTTTTTTGTGATATCTTTGTCTGGCTTTGGTATCAGGGTGGTTGTGCTGTCATAGAAGGAGTTTGGAAGTGTTCCTTCCTCTGCATATTTTGGCAAGTGTTTCAGAACGATAGGTATTGTCTGTGTTGTCTGTGGTAAACTCCCCTTTTTCATTCCTAATTTTCTTCATGTGATTTTTCTCCTTTGTTTTCTTGATAAGTCTGGCTAATTATTTGTCAATTTTGTTTATCTTCTCAAAGAACCAACTTTTTGTTTTGTAAATCTTTACTATTGCTGCATTCATTTCTTTTTCATTTATTTTGGCTCAGATTTTTTATGATTTCTTTCCTTCTACTAACTTAGGGTTTGGATTTTTTTAACTTATTTTCAAGCTGCTTTAGGTGTAGAGTTAGGCTGTCTATTTGATGTTTTTCTTGTTTGTTGAGGTAGGCTTGTTTTGCTATTAACTTCCCTCGTAGCACTGCTTTTACTGATTCCCGTAGGTTTTGGAAGCAGACAGCCCGTAAACTAGAGAACAATTATCCCAAAGAAGTCCTCTCACTGTTATGAAAGTTCTAGGACACAAAACAGATTTCCCACCCTGTGGATCCAGCAGAGGGACTGACAACTCCCAGTGTATTTGATTCTGGAGGCCAGTGGGTTTGGTTATGGAGCTTCCAGAGGACAAGGGAAACAGACACTTGGAAGGCACAGACACAAACTTGTGTGCACCAGGACCCAGGAGCAAGGAGCAGTGAGGCCACGAGAGAGGCCAGTGAGTGTTCAGGAGTCTCTGGTGGAGCTGTGTGTGGACAGTGGCCTGCCATGGCTTCAGGAGCACTGACTCTAACAGTCCTGCCACAAGTCCTTTTGAATGAGGTCGCCATGACCACCATGGGCATCACTGTTTCTTCATGAAATATGGAAACCTTTGTATTTCTCACACATATACCAAGGCAGTTTTCCACCATGAGATATGGAATTCTCTGTATCTCTTATATAAAAATCTGGGTGATAATACTCTTTCATAAAGTTGGGCTTCTCTGTGTTTCACATTTGAAGATCAGAATGGGGAATTTTCCATAAGAACTATGGAAATCTCTGTATTTCGTGTGAACCACTGGTTCTCAGGCACTGAAACATGTGTTCTCTGTTATGGTTCTGTCCCTGTGCCTCGCACGTGTGTGTGTACAGGTGTGTGTTTGTGTCACCTGTGTTTGTGGATGGTGCGTGGTTCTGGCCCACTGCAGACGCAGAGATGAGGGTGGCAGAACATGAGACGTGGAACAACCAGAAGAGGAGGCCCAAGGCATCCACAGCCTAGGGGAGACTGGTCCACGCATCTGTGTGGTGCCCATGCCCAGGACAGCAACGAAAGAAGGATGGCCAGGGACAGCTCCTGAAAGTGGGTCCACAAATCTGCAATTAGAGAAAGAGACATAAACAAGCTCACAATTTCTGCTGTGTTGTTTTGTCTGTGTGTGTTGTTAAGCAGGGGTAGAGGGTTTGAGGAGTCACCCAGAGTAGATCAAGTGGTGTGGGGCTTTAAAACCGCTGCCTGTGGACCCCTCCGTCTGTGGGGCATTGGCTGCCATGGGAACGGTAGTTATGGCTGCTGCAGGACCCAGGATTGTGAAAAGACCAAGGTCCTTGAGAAAACGGTAGAGACTGGGAGGAGGAGGCAAGGAAAGAGAGCCTGCTTCACTGGAGACTTAACCTCTGCCACACATGTGAGAAGGAGATAGCTGGAGGTCCTGGGCTAGTGCTGCCTAGCATCAGCCTGTCAGCCAGCACCCTCCCGTCCCCAGGGTGGCACACATTGGCACCATGTGAGACAAATGACATGCTAAGGTAAGTGCTCAGTTCGCAAGCCCAGGCATCCCAGGAGAGACATGGTATGGGTATGGAATCCATCCAAGAACTTCCAGCCTAAATGGTCATGCAGAAAGGTGAGAAAAGCAATGGTGTGGGGTGCATGTGTGTGCCCTAGGCTGGTGTGTGTGAGAGAGAGAACAGCGATGAAGCACGGTTGGTGGGTCGTTTGTATGCAGGGACCCTGGGGCAGTGAGAGACAGCTGGCAGTTCAGAGCCAGCTGGTTTTCAGGCTCCAGGGGTTCGTGCATAGCAGTCCTGCAAAAGAGGCCCCATTGCTTGCTCCAGAAATTTTGACATGAATTTCCTCCTTTCTTGGCAGTTCCCTCCTTGGCCATGGAGGGCAAAGAGTTAAAGGTGTCAGTCTGCACCTGAAGGAGAGTTCTGAAAGCCTCACGGGAGCACAACCTCTGCTTTCTTCATGGAGTTCCTGAAGGAGACCTGCACCACGTGACTCTCACACGGACCCTGGATTCTAAGTGAGTGTCTTGGATTTCCCCCAGCCCAACCATTAGCTGGGTTTGGTGGCCCACACTGTGTAGAAGAGTTAGGGAATGCCTGAGTTGTAGGCAGACCTACCGCAGGCTAGCGAGGGCAGCAAAAAGAGAGCCTTGCCATTCAGCAAGTCAGTGAGGCCTGGTGGAATCAACTCCTCTTGGTGCATTTAGGAGAGGAATGCTGCTTCATGTACAAGGGAGAGGAGAGCTGTGGGCATAGGGCGGGCAGACATGCCAGGGTGCCTTTCGTGTGGGGCTCTCTGTCTGTTGGTAGTAGTAAACTGTAGAGCCGACAGGAAGGGAGGCCAGCTTACCATTTCAGCTGTGGGTTCACTGCTTCGTTTTGGCAGAGCCCCTCTGGATCCATGTGCACCTTCTTCATGGCACTGTATCAGAGTTAGAGGCCTGTCACATTCTCTCTGACCGTCTGGGGGACCGGGCATCTATTTGGCCTTTTCCTGCTACAGGAAGATAGCAATTGGGTGAAAAGGAAAACAGTTGCAAACGGAAAAGCTCAGGTAGCCCCGGGGAGGGCGTGCTGACCCTGCGACGAGCACGGCATTGGGAAGGAATGATCTTGAGAGGTGCACGCTGAGAAAAAGATGCTCCAAGTCAGCTCCATGTCCGTTGTTCCACGTCCGGTCCTAACTGGTGCTTCTTCACCTGCACACAGATTTTTCATGAGGCAGGTAAGGTGGTCTACTATTCCCACCTCTTTAAGAATTTTCCACATTTTGCTGTGATCCACAACAAAGGCTTTTAGTAGTCATTAAAGCAGAAGTAGATGTTTTCTGGGAACTCTCTTGCTTTTTTGATGATCCAACCAATGTTGGCAATTTGATCTCTCTGGTTCGTATGCATTTTCTAAATCTAGCCTGAACATCTGGAAGGTCACGGCTCACAAGCTGTTGAAGCCTGACTTGGAGAATGTTGAGCATTACATTCCTAGAGTGTGACATGAGCGCAACTGTGTGGTCATTTGAACGTTCTTTGGCATGGCCTTTAGAATTGGAATGAAAACTGACCTTTTCCAGTCCTGTGGCTACTGCTGAGTTTTCCAAATCTGCTGGCATATTGAGTGCAGCACTTTCACAGCAGCATCTTTGCGGATTTGAAATAGTTCAATTGGAATTCCATCAGTTCCACTAGCTTTGTTGGTAGTGATGCTTCCCAAGGCTCACTTGACTTTGCATTCCAGGATGTCTGGCTCTAGGAGAGTGATCACACTATTGTGGTTATCTGGGTCATGATGATCATTTTTTTTTTTTTTTTTTTTCATAGACCTTCTCTGTTCTTGCCACTTCGCCTTAATATCTTCTGCTTCTGTTAGGTCCAAACCATCTCTGCCCTTTATTGTGCCCATCTTTGCATGAAATGTTCCCTTGGCATCCCTAATTTTCTCGAAGAGATCTCTAGTCTTTTCCATTCTGTCGCTTTCCTGTATTTCTTGGCATTGATCACTGAGGAAGGCTTTCTTATCTCTCTGTGCTAATTCTTTGGTACTCTGTACTCAAATGGCTATAGCTTTCCTTTTCTCCTTTGCCTTTAGCTTTTCTTCAATGCTCAGCTATTTGAAAGGCGTCCTCTGAAAACCGTTTTGCCTTTTTGCATTTCTTTTTCTTGGGGATGGTCTTGATCACTGCCTCCTGAACAATGTCATGAACTTCCATCCATAGTTCTTCAGGGACTTTGTCTGTCAGATCTAATCCCTTGAATCTATTTGTCACTTCCACTGTATAATCATAAGGGATTTCACATAGATCATACCTGAATGGCTTGGTGGTTTCCCCTACTTTCTCCAATTTAAGTCTGAATTTTGCAGTAAGGAGTTCACGATCTGAGCCACAGTCAGCTCTTGGTCTTCTTTTTGCTGACTCTATAGAGCTTCTCCATCTATGGCTGCAAACAATATAATCAATCTGATTTTGCTATTGACCAACTAGTGATGTTCATGTGTAGAGTCTTGTCTTGTGTTGTTGGCAAAGGGTGTATGCTATGACCAGTGCGTTCTCTTGGCAATATTCTGTTAGGCTTTGCCCTGCTTCCTTTTGTACTCCCAGGCCCAATGTTGCCTTTTTCTCCAGGTATCTCTTGATTTCTTACTTTAACATTCTATTCCCCTATGATGTAAAATATATATTTTTTGGTGTTAGTTCTAAAAGGTTTTGTAGGTCTTCCTAGAACCATCCAACTTCAGCTTCTTCAGCATTGCTGGTTGGGGCATAGACTTGCATTACTGTGATACTGAATGGTTTGCCTTGGAAACGTGCAGAGATTTTTCTGTCGTTTTTGAGATTGCACCCAAATACTGCATTTCGGACTCTTTTGTTGATTATGAGGGCTATGCCATTTCTTCTAAGGGATTCTAGCCCATAGTAGTAGATATATTGGTCATCTGAATTAATCCACCCAATCAAGTCCATTTTAGTTCCCTCATTTCTATAATGCCAATGTTCACTCTTGCCATCAACTATTTGACCACTTCCAAACTACCTTGATTCATGGACCTAAGATTCCAAGTTCCTATGCAATGTTGTTCTTCATAGCATCAGATTTTCCTTCCAACATCAGTTATATATTTCTTTGGCTCTGTCTCCTTATTCTTTCTGGAGCTATCTCTCCACTCTTCTCCAGTAGCATATTGGGCACCTACTGACCCGGGGAGTTCATTTTTCAGTGTCACATCTTTTTTGCCTTTTCATACTGTTTGGTTCCAAATTGAAAATGGAGTGTGTCAACGCTATATATTTTCATCCTGCTTATTTAAATTATATGCAGAGTACATCATGCAAAATTCCAGGCTGGATGAAGCACAAGCTACAATCAAGATAGTCAGGAGAAATAACAACAACCTCAGATATGCAGATGACAACATCCTTATGGCAGAAAGCGAAGAAGAACTGAAATGCCTCTTGATAAAAGAGAAAGAGGCGAGTGAAAAAGTTGGCTTAAAAGTCAGCATTCCAAAAACTAAGATCATGGCAGCTGGTCCCATCATGTCATAGCAAATAGATGGGGAAATGCTGGAACCAGTGACAGACTTTATTTGGGGGGTGCTCCAAAATCACTAGAGATGGTGACTGCAGCCATGAAATTAAAAGACTCTTGTTCCTTGGAAGAAAACCTATGAGTAACCTTGACAGCATATTTAAAAGCAGAAACATTATTTTGCTGATGAAGGTCCATCTAGTCAAAGCTATGGTTTTTCCATTACTCATGTATAGACATGAGAGTTGGTCTATAAAAAGGTTGGGCACTGACGAATTCATGCTCTTGTACTGTGGCATTGGAGGAGACTCTTGAGAGTCCCTTGGACTGTAAGGAGATCAAATCAGTCAAACCTCAAGGATATCAGTCCTGAATATTCCATGGCAGGACTGAAGCTGAAGCGGAAACTCCAATAGCTGACCACCTCACGTGAAGAACTGACTCATTGGTAAAGACCCTGATGCTGGGAAAGATCAAAGGTACAAGGGGAAAGATGACAGAGGATGAGGTGGTTAGATGGCATCACTGACTATTGGACGTGAGTTTCAGTAAGCTCCAAGAGTTGGTGATCTTCAGGGAAGCCTGGAGTGCTACAAGTCCTTGGGGTTGCAATGAGTGGGACACGACTGAGCGACTGAACTGAAGTCAGCCAAGTGCAAAACCCCTGGCCATCTCTGTGCGGTTCCTGGAAGGAAAGCCCAGGGAAAGGAAGCATGCCAAAGTGCTGGGCACTGTGACCCTGTCCAACATGATGGGACGACACAGAACACAGGGGCATATCACTCAGCTCTCCATGGGGAGAACTCCCAAACCCGCCCACCTCTTTACAGGTCACTTCCCCTCATGAGCAAATCCAAGGACTGTATAACCTTTCAGGGAAAGTCATAGAGGTTGAAGAGGACATTGACTTGATTGAAAAGCGAATGAAAGAAATTGACCAGGACAAAAATAGAGGGTTGCTTACAAATTCCATTATTCTGTATAAGTAGACGTATATTTCTGTATACTTGCAAGTCTCCTTTAAGGTTTCATGTATCTGTCTGTGTGTGAGCTATCAGAACAGGCTGGGCTGGGATATGGAAGAATGGACACCAAAAAGGTGAAAGAACTTGTGTAAAGTACATAGACCATGGGGCAGCAGAAGCATGGAAGCCAGAGACCAAGCAAGCAAGCTGTAATTGGAAACGAGCTGCTGCACCCTGGATCCCTGCCAGAAAGGAAAGGCTGGAAGAAAGCAACTGGGGGTGGTCAGGGAGAATGCACAGAATATGAAAAAGAGAATGGGGTAGATTCCCAGGCACAGAAGAGGCAGGGCCTACAGCCCTTGGACGCCCAGCTACAGAGACCTTTCTGTCCTTCTCAAGTGTAGGAACATTCCCTGGCATGACCAGGCACATGAGCACACCTTGCCTTTTTTGTGAGCTTTGGGAGACAGACAGGCACTGCAGCATAAGCCGCTGCTACCTGCAGAGTTTGCCAGTTTGAAACATCACTCTTTGTATTCCTCGCAGAACCCTTGGGTATCAGGGCTATGCAAAGCATGGATTAGGTTGATTCTCTCACTGCTCCCATCCCCACAGGGCTGGGGAGACAGGGTAGCCTGTGATGTGTTCTCATGTGGAGGCTGGATGAGAACAGAACAACTTGCAAAGGGCCTCTATATGGTAAATGGTCAGGCTTCAATTCCTCTAGTACCAAAGAATCATGGCCCTTAATGCAGTGCTGTCCTTAGTATCTCACTGACTGGCATTCCAACAGGGTTCTGGGAGTTCCTTCATGCCAGGAAGAGCATGCCCTGTTTCTGCCTGTCTCCAAAGTGTGGCCAAGTCGCCTTAGTCCTGCGCAGTGTTCATGTCTGTCATGCAAGGGACGGAAGGACGCCTGTTCCCTGCTGTGGTTCAGCAGAGATTGCCTGTGATGGCCTCTCAAGTTTGAGAAAGCATCGTCCGACTGTGTGGACTGACAAAGTCGGATCTCCCCTGGATGCACCTGACACATTGCCCCCCCTGCCTTTCATTGGACACATTGGGAGAGCTCCCAATGGTTAAAGGTCCTCTGGGACACGGGAATGTGCTTTTTCGACATGGAAGCAAGGAACTCATGGTTCGAATTTCCGGAGGCCAAGTAAATTGCCGTTGGCACCCGGGAGGTGCCAGATACAAGGCAGGGAATGTATGTGGACAGGCACGTTGACTGGAGCAAAGGCAGCTACGTGTGGGCGCTGGAGCCCAGGACCCCCTGGAGCAATTCCCTCTGGGCTAGGGGCGTGTCCCTGGAAGGTGCCTCCCACTACCTTCTCTGTGATTGGTCGAGATTTTTGCCCAGTAACCTGGGCATGACTCACAGCTCCAGTAGCCTAGGGGGCCCGAGTGCCTTGGTGATTCAGGCTGGAATGTGCGCCGTGCCCCAGGCCATTCCCCACCGTTTTCTTCAGTCTCAGAACACCCCCAGAAGAATCAAGCTATCTCCAGAGGGTGACAGCAGCCTGTGGACAGGCTGGGCATGCCACCTGCCGTGTTGTCATGTCCAGCCCCTTAACTGCTGCCCCAGCTCGGGGTCAAGGCTAGGGCCATGTGGAGAGTGAGACAGCCAGAAGAAGGCCGGAGCTGTGGAGGACTGTGGAACTTTGTAGCTGTGATCCCGGGTTCAGGGGGCAGGGCCCCTGCAGCCTGCCAGCACCGTGGGGTCATCAGGGACGTTGCAGGCACCAGGACACGTTCCAGGCGAGGTGGTTGCTCTCTTCAGGTTGAAGGCGGTGTGGAAGTCGCGGACCTGGAGGGGGCAGAATTGGCGGGGATCGTGCTACTGCTGGTTCCAGCTGCTGGTGGTAGACATTATGTAGGAGATGGAGGTGGTGGTTGACAAGGAGAAGGAGCAGGTGTCCTCGTAGGTGTGTGAGGAGAAGCCAAAGGAGTAGAGTCAGGAACATTCAAGGCCAGGAGCCCCAAGTGACTGGCCTGCACTGGAGGGCCTAGATTCAGTGGCAGCCCTGCAGGTGGAGATGAGCTCTCAGCATGAGAAAGACCACAGGACCTGCGCTCCTATCAGGAGGAAGAACCAACAGAGGAAGAAGGCTCACGTGGCTGGAAGAAATGCCATCATCCAGGGCATCCCTCGCTTCTGTGCCAAAGCCATATCCTGACCTCTACTCCATGGGTTCGGCTTCTCAGGAGGAAGACATGGAGGGGTGGCAGGAGGAAGTTTTGGGAAGAGGGCACAGGCAAGGTGAGGGGGCTGAGGGATGAGGGGCTGGTGGAGTGGCGGTCTCCAAAGGCACCTCGAGAGGAGAGCCTGGGCAGGGCCACCACAGCTGTGGGTGTCAGAGGCATGACTCTTGGTGCCTCTTTTACTCCTGCATCTGAAGAGCAGATGCACAGGAGTCTCCTGACGGGGACACTATGTCAGGAGTTAGCAGTGACAGTAGGCCAGAGGAACATTCCCAGAGAGCTTTCATCGCAACTGTGGATAATCCTGGAAAGTAGTAGAGACAGCAGAAGTCTCACAACCCATCCCAGTCAGTCAGAGCCACTGGCGGTTTCCCCACGAGTGCATTGCAGAATCACGGAGGTGTCCACCATTGTGGAGCCGGAAGGGACTGCTGTCCTTGTATGCTACGAGTGAAAGCTGACTGCAGACACATCCTTGCCACCCTTTTTTTTTTTTCTTGCCACCCCTTTTGAAGACAGGTAGCAGACCAGAGACCCAGGGCTTTCTTGCTAAACAGACACAGAGACACACAATGATACCCACACACAACACACACACTTACCGCAGACAAGACGTGCCGCAGAAACTGCCGTTCCTGACATTCTAAACAGTGACATCGCGCTACCTAACAAACACAGGCCAGGCAGAAATCAGGAGCAGTCAGAAACACTCTCCCTAGGCGGATGCAGATAGCCTCAGATGCAGGAGACCACGGGGGACCGAGACTCATGAGCGTGCCTGATGGTATGCAGGGGCTGGGGACAGCGGTGGGGTGGCTGGGCATGAAGGAGTGCCCAGAGCCCTTGCAGATGCCTGTGTCAGCGTCCTTGTTCTGCCCCAGACAAGCCCTGTTGCTCGTGGCACTCCCTTGCCCAACAGTTGACATGACTGGCTCCTTGACGTAAAGCAGCTTATGAACCACCCCCAGGTGTCCATCATTATCAGTAACCAACATGAAGACTTGGTTAACGACATGATGGATTTGAAGGTCTGTGAGGGAGACTCAGAGGACTGGGGTAGGGGAGCTGAATGGGGAAGGATGAGGGGGAATCATGTTATCCCTGTGCATGTGGTGTGAGCATTCAGAGAGGAGTAGCAGAAGCTGTTGATGCCTGCCTGGCAGGCAAGCTGAGGCCCCTAGAAGCTTGCACCTTTTCCCTCTTCCTGGTCCTGAAATGTGCAGGAGCTGAGCTGTCCCTGTTCTCGCTGCAAGCTGATATTTTCCTTTTGGAACAACCCCTACTTGTGGAAGACACTGATCATTAAGGAATACCAGCTTGACATTGCTGTCACAACCTAGCTCCCAGTGCAGTGTGAGTGGGTGGGGGAGGGAGTGCATGCCCCTCTGCATGATCCTACTCTGTCTCCCCTGTATTCCTCCAGGATACAGGATTCCTCCAGGGTGCATCATTCGCCTCTAGGCCACTAACTCCGGGATTATGAAAGGGGAGCTCCCAGCCAATGGGCTGCACAGCAGCAGCCTTAACTTCCTCAACTGGCTGTCAGACCACAACAGCCCAGGATCAAACAGGATTGCTGAGGTGGAGTCTGTGTGGGCCTGTGCAGAATTGATTATTGCTATTAGAGTTCTTGGCTGCTCATGGGAGGGTATGGGGCCTGGTCAGCCCAGTGCTGGCCTTGTTCGTGTTGCCAGCAGATCATCAACAAAGACTTGTTGATGGATTCCCTGCAGCACTACCCAGGTAGAAGGTTCTGAAACGAGAGGTAACTGGGAGAACATGGGTTGTGAGGGGATCAGCATCTGGGCCCTGAAGGCACAGCCGTGTAGAGGCCAGGACACTCCTTTCCCACATGGGGAATCTCAGGCTCATGCAGGCTGGATGTGGAGCCTGGATTCGTGTCATGCACATAGACTGGATGATTGAGGACCTCATCCTCAAGTCATGCTCAAGTCACTTCATCTCCAAGTCCTACACGAAGCAGCTGTGCTTACAGCATGAGAGTCCTATGTGATTCTGATAGAGGCAGGGTTAATCTAGCTCCTTGGTCAGAATCTTCCTTCCCTGGGTCCTGCCATCCACAGGCCTCCTGCTGCTCATTGAGTTTGAGATTCCTTTGGTCATTCACCCCCACCCCTTCTCCTGGGAAGCCCCACCATTTGCAACGGGCTTCTGTCTGCTGTCACATTGCACTTTTGTGCTGAATTTGGAGTCTTCTCTGAATTTCCACATCCACCGCTTGGCCTCTTACCACCAAGACACAGTCAAAGCTGGAAATGGCTTAAGAGTGGCTGGTGATAATACTGAAGGGCTGGGGAAGAAATGGACAGGGATCCCAAAAGGGCAGGACATGGAGCCTCCTGACATCGTCTCCCACATTGCTGGAGATGGGCGTCTTCAGCTACTGAAACACCTGTGTTCTCTGTTTGTGTTTATGTCCCTGTATCTTGCACGAGTGTGTGTACACAGGCGTGGTTGTGTTGCCTGTCTTTGTGTATGTGTCTGGCCCACTGAAGACACAGAGGTGAAGGTGACAGAACATGAGACGTGGAGCAACCAGAAGAGGAGGCACGAGGCATCCACAGACTCGCGGAGAGTGGTCGTGGTATCTCCGCAGTGCCCATTTCCAGGACAGAAGTGAGGAAAGGATGGCCAGTGACAACAGTCCTGCAAGTGCCAGCCAATCGCACAAATAGTATCTCCTGACCTACGCCATTGCACTGCAGTTGGTGTAGTCTGGTATTCTGCCCTCTAGTGGAGAAATAGAAAAGTGCTTATGAATGTAATTTATAAAGTCCAGATGTATTCTTTACATGTTGAAAAAGATATCGTATAATTTGGATGACCACAAATTGTGGGAGAAACAAAGACAGCATCACCAGACCCCTTTCAATGAGTGCTAATCCCACTGAAACATGCCAAAACCAGAGTATGACAGGACTCCTTGAGATTCAGAACCGTGTCAGGTGGATTTCCCTGCCAGAACTGTGGCATTTATTGTTCCTTCTGCTTGGAATGCTCTTCCCTTAGGTACTAATACGGCCTGCTCCCTCACTTCCTCCTGATCTCTGCTTAATTGCCATCTTTCAGGGAGACTTTCCCTCATTATCTTGAGTAAAAGAATAACATCATACATACACACACCCTTTTCGTGATCTAGCAACTCATGTCCATTGAGTCTGTGATGCCATCCAACCGTCTCATTCTCTGTCATTCCTTCCCCCCCCCCATCTTTGATGTGCATTTTTCTAATAATTACTGATGTTGAGCATTTTTTCCTGTGTTTTTTTAGCCACTTGTATGTCTTCTTTGGAGAAATGTCTGTTTAGATTTGCCCATTTTTTTATTGAGTTTTTTTTTTTTCTTTTTTGGATACTGGCCTACCTAAGCCCTTTGTATGTTTTGGAGAATAATGACTTGACAACTAATTAGGTTTGGGACATTACACAGGAAACAGTGATCAAGACCATACCCAAGAAAAACAAATGCAAAAAGGCAAAATGGTTCCCTGGGGAGGCCTTACAAATAGCTGAGAAAAGAAAAGAAGCTAAAGTCAAAGGAGAAAAGGAAAGGTATACCCATTTGAATGCAGAATTCCAAAGAATAGCAGGGAGAGATAAGAAACCCTTCCTCAGCGATCAGTGCAAAGAAATAGAGGAAAACAGAATGGGAAAGACGTCTTCAAGAAAATTCGAGATACCAAGGGAACATTTCATGCAAAGATGAGCACAACAAAAGACAGAAAAGGGATGGATTAACAGAAGCAGGTGATATTAAGAAGAGGTGGCAAGAATACACAGAAGAACTCTACAAAAAAGATCTTCATGACCCAGATAATCACAATGGTGTGATCACTCACCTAGAGCCAGGCATCCTGGAATCTAAAATGGAGTGGGCCTTAGGAACCATCACTACGAACAAAGTTAGTGGAGGTGACGGAATTCCAGTTGAACTATTTCAAATCCTAAAAGATGATGCTGTGAAAGTGTTGCACTCAGTATGTCAGCAATTTAGAAAACTCAGCAGTGGCCAGAGGACTTGAAAAGGCCAGTTTTCATTCCAATCCCAAAGAAAGGCAATGCCCAAGAATGCTTAAACTACCACACAATTGCACTCATCTCACACACTAGTAAAGTAATGCTCAAAATTCTCCAAGTCAGGCTTCAGCAATACGTGAAGTGTGAACTTCCAGATGTCCAAGATGGTTTTAGAAAAAGCAGAGAAACCAGAGATCAAATTGCCAATAACCACTGGATCCTCGAAAAATCAAGAGAGTTCCAGAAAAACATCTATTTCTGCTTTATTGACTATGCCAAGGCCTTTGACTATGTGGATGACAATAAACTATGGAAATTCTGAAAGAGATGGGTACCAGACCACGAGACCTACCTCTTGAGAGACCTGTATGCAGGTCAGGAAGCAACAGGTAGAACTGGACATGGAACAACAGACTGGTTCCAAATAGGGAAAAGAGTACATCAAGGTTGTATATTGTCACTCTGGTTATTTAACTTATATGCAGAGTACATCATGAGAAATGCTAGGCTGGAATGAGCACAATCTGGAATCAAGACTGCTGGGAGAAATATCAATGAACTCAGATATGCAGATGACACCACCCTCATGGCAGAACATGAAGAAGAGCTAAAGAGCCTCTTGATGAAACTGAAAGAGGAGAGTGAAAAGTTGGCTGAAAGCTCAACATCCAGAAAACTAAGATCATGGCATCTGGTCCCATCACTTCATGGCAAATAGATGGGTCAACAGTGGCTAACTTTATTTTATGGGGCTCCAAAATCACTGCATATGGTCACTGCAGCCATGAAATTAAAAGACACCTACTCCTTGGAAGAAAGGTTATGACCAACCTTGACAGCATATTAAAAAGCAGAGACATTACATTGTCAACAAAGGTCCATCTAGTCAAGGGTATGTTTTTACCGGTAGTCATGTATGGATGTGAGATTTGGACTATAAAGAAAGCTGAGCCCTGAAGAATTGGTGCTTTTGAACTGTGGTGTTGGAGAAGACTCTTGAGAGTCCCTTGCACTGCAAAGAGATCCAACCAGTTCATCCTAAGGGAGATCAGTCCTAGGTGTTCATCAGAAGGACTGATGTTGAAACTGAAACTCCAATGCTTTGGCCACCTGATGTGTAGAGCTGACTCCTTTGTAAAGACACTGATGCTGGGAAAGATTGAGGGCAGGAGGAGAAGCGGACAGCAGAGGATGAGATGGTTGGATTGCATCACCCACTCAGTGGACATGAGTTTGGGTAAACTCTGGATTGTTGATGGACAGCGAGGCCTGGCATGCTGTGGTTCACTGGGCTGCAAAGAGTCAGTCATGAGTGAGCAACTGAACTGAACTGAGCTGAACACAACATTGTAAATCAACTATACTTCAATTAAAAAGCAGCATGACTGGAAAAAAGAGATTGGGACATTTCATTGTATATAAAGTTTATATCCAAAAAAATTTGCTGTAAACAAACACAGCTCACTACTAAATGGCAGGCTTGCTGAAATACTTACAGAGAGACACACTGATGTCTGCAATTTACCAGAAAATGCACCAAGGATAAAGGTGAATTGATGATTGGACAGAGGCATCAGCAAATGGATAGATACATGACAAAGCCAGTATTGTAAAATTGTTACAAAAGCAGACCCCTATGCATGCTGTCTACAAGAGACCCGCCTCATCCCAAGAGACACCTACAGAGTGAACATAAAGGTTTGAAAGAAGGAATGTCAAGCAAATGGAGACCAAAAGAAAGCAGGAGTATCAATACTCATATCAGATAAAATAGACTTTGAAAGAAAGGCTGTGAAAAGAGACAAAGAAGGACACTACATAAGGATCAAAGGATCAAGCCAAGAAGGTATAACAATTATAAACAAATACACACCCAACATAGGAGAAGCTCATTATACGTAATGCAAATGCTAACAATTAGTAAAGGGGAAATTAACAGTAGCACAACAAGAATAGAAGACTAATACACAATTCACGCCTATGGATAGATCAACCAAACAGAAAATTAGCAAGGAAACACAAAGTTTAAATGATGCAATGGACCAGTTAGACCTAACTGATATCTATATGACATTTCACCTGAAAACAATGAAATTCACCTTTTTCTCAAGTGCACATGGAACAATCTTCAGAATAGATCACAGTCTGGGCCATGAATCTATCCTTGGTAAATTAAAAAAAAATTGAAATCACTTCAGGCAGCTTTTCTGATCACAATGAGGTAAGATTAGATGTCAACTACAGGGAAAAAATATTAAAAATAAAAACATAAGGAGGCTAAACAGCGTGCTTCTTAATAACCAACAAATTACAGAAGAAATAAAAAAGAAATCAGAATATGCATAGAAACAAATGAAAATTAAAACACGAGGACCCAAATCTATGCCATTCAGTAAACCAGTGCTAAGGGGCAAGGTGATAGCAATAAGAGCTTACCTCAAGAAACAAGAGAAACATCAAATAAATTTCCTAAGCTTACACCTAAAGCAACTAGAAAAAGGAGAAATGAAGACCCCGAGAGTTAGTAGAAGGAAATAAATCATAAAGTTAGGGCAGAAAAAAGTGGAAAAAAAAAAAAAGCAGACTATAGAAAAAATCAACAAAACTAGAAGATGGTTCTTTGAGAAGATAAATAACATAGACAAACCACTAGCCAGACACATCAGGAAAAAAAGGGAGAAGAATCAAATCAACAAAATTAGAAATGGAAATGGAGAAGTCACAACAGACAACACAGAAATACAAAGGATCACAAGAGACTACTATCAGCAGCTATATGAAAATAAAATGGAAAACTTGGAAGAAATGGACGAATTCTTAGAAAAGTATAACCTTCCAAAACTGAGCCAGGAAGAAATAGAAAATCTTACTAGACCAATCAAAAGCATGGAAATTGAAACTGCAATGAAAAATCTTTGAACAAACAAAAGCCAAGGACCAGTTGGCTTCACAGGTGAATCCACCAAACAATTAAGAGCTAACACCTATCCTACTCAAACTCTTCCAAATTATTGCACCAGGTAAACCCCCAAACTCAATTTATGAGGCCCCCTTCACCCTAATCCCAAAACCAGCCAAAGATGCCACCAGGAAAGAAAACTACAGGCCAATATCACTGATGAACATATGTGAAAAATGTTCAACAAATTCTAGCAAACAGAATCCAACGACGTATTCCAAAAGTTAGACATCATGACCAAGTGGGTTTATTCAAGAAAGCTGCATGTGGAACAAGGTCAAGTGTATTCACTGTGCTCTCACAGCCTGAAGACAAGGGTTTCCGACTGGAGACCAGAAAACAGAGGATGCTTCTGGAACGCGGAGAAAAGGAGGCGGGATGGGAAAGGTTTCTGTCAGCTGGCCCAGAATTAAGTGGTATTCGAGGTGCATTAAGGCCACATTGCAGGAGGAACGTGGAATGATTCTCGCTTCCACAGACACTTAAACACAACCTAGTTGTCATGGAGGGAGTTTAGGCAAGATATGAAAAGCTGGATAATGGTGAAAGCTGAGAGAGAACAGAATGAATGCCCGAGGAGTGTGGCTGTGGGGCAAGGTTTGGAGGAGATGCACTCTGCCTGCTATGTGACCCATCAGAGTTGACACAAAGGTGAGGGTGGCAGGTTAGTTTGGAGGTCTCTTTAGGGCATTACAAATGCCTCTTTTCTCCCAGCAATTCATCTGAATTGCTCCCCATCCCCCGCTAGACATGTCAGGATGGGGCTTTGTGATGTCAAAGCTCAACCAGGGCCACCATTGGCTGGGGAAGAGACTTGCTGACCTCATAAAGCAAGAGGGTGAGGCTCCATGGGAACGGGTATATATAGGGGTGCTCAGGTGCTCTGAGCAGACCACTGTGAGTCCTCCAAATGACTGAGGTGACTAGGAAGCCACAAGGCTCCAGAGTGGTTATGGAACATGCATCTCCTGTTACCCAGGACAAGATGAAGACCTCCTATCAACTGAGGTCCAGAAAAAATGTCAAGGTGAGCTGAACCCAGCCAAACTCCTCTTGCCCATCGGCCCCACCCCAAAAGACCCCCTCCCCTGTCCTTGCCTGGCACATAACCCTTCTCTGCCCACACCCCTTCTCCTGAAGCCATCGTTCCCACCTGTCTTCACACTCTTCCCTAAACCAGTGCCATTCTTTGCTCCCCCTCTTGTTTTCTCTAGGTGGCCAGGGTAACCGTGAGGGTGAATAATCCCATTCCGGCAAAGCTGCCTAAGATAACTCAGGAAACTCCAACCACCAAAAAGCTTAAGAAAATCAGATGCTCAAAGCTCTGTAGCCAGAGTTCCAAGGCAAATGAACAGCTGAATCAGAAGGAACCAGAGGAGGTCCCAGAGACCAGAGAGACCCCTACCATTCCAGTTAATCAGAATCAACCAGAGGAGATCCCAGAGACCACAGAGACCCCTGCCATTCCAGCTAATCAGAACGAACCAGAGGAGATCTCAGAGGCCATGGAGATCCCTGCCATTCCAGCTGGACCAGTGGACAGCCAGTGACTTCGGGGCATGGCTAGAGACTTCAGAAATGCTCGGGGGTCTCGCCGCTGAGTACTGGCCAACAGTACAGATGCTGAATATTATAGCAGCTGCATACATTATTAATGAAAATAAAATCAACCTGTTGTGAAATTATGTTTGTCTCTGAGTTCTCTGATAGTGGGGGGCAGAGAAGGCAGGGAAGGGATAAGTGTGTGAGGAGGGAGGGAGATGGCTTCTGTGGAGTTGGAGATGGGACCAGAAGGCCCATGTTGCCAGAAAGTAGGGGGAACAACTGGTTCCAGACTGAGCTTCAAAGACACACTTCCCATGGGAGAAGAGAAGAGGACGGATACTTAGCTTGGGAGCTGTGTCGTGTGTGGGGTGGCCGTGCCATTTGCTAAAAAGTCATACAAAGGAGGTGCCCCATCAAAAGAAAGGAATATTGGCATTTGCAGCCACATGGAAGGTAGAATATTGAGTAAAATAACTCAGACAGAGATTGGCAAATACTGTATAATATGACTTATAGAATCTAAACATACTGCAAAGTAGAGAATATGATAAACATGGAGGCGTGCAGATATAGAGAAGCATCTACTGATTACCGGCGGGGAGGGGAAGAGGGAGGGGCAATACAGAGGTGGGGGAGTGGGAGGCACTCAGTGTTAGTTAGGTGGAAGATGAGCTCAGCGATGGATTGTACAACATGGGGAATAGAGCCAGGACTTTGTCATAACTATAAATAGAAAGCAAGCTTTAACAGTTGTATAATACGAAAGAAAAAGAAAGAAAGTGGAGGGAGGAAGGAGGGAAGAGAGGAAGGAAAAGAATGGCGTTTTTGGAGGTCAAAAAAGCAATACGGATTAGGCCCTTTTTAGCAAAGGAATGTATTTTGTGTGTGTGTGTGTGGAAAATGCTTTTATTTATCTATTTTTTTTTTTAATTAGTTGGAGGCTACTTACTTCACAACATTTCAGTGGGTTTTGTCATACATTGATACGAATCAGCCATGGATTTACACGTATTCCCCATCCCGATCCACCCTCCCGCCTCCCTCTCCACCCGAGTCCTCTGGGTCTTCCCAGTGCACCAGACCTGAGCACTTGTCTCATGCATCCCACCTGGGCTGGTGATCTGTTTCACCGTTGATTGTATGCAAGCTGTTCTTTTGAAATATCTCACCCTCACCTCCTCCTCAGAGTTCAAAAGTCTGTTATCTATTTCTGTGTCTCTTTTTCCGCTTTGAATATAGGGTTATCTTTACCATCTTTCTAAATTCCATATATATGTGTTACTATGCTGTAATCTTCTTTATCTTTCTGGCTTACTTCAGTCTGTATAATGGGCTCCAGCTTCATCCATCTCATTAGCACTGGTTCAAATGAATTCTTTTTAATGGCTGAGTTACATACCATGGTGTTTATCTACCACAGCTTCCTTATCCATTCATCTGCTGATGGACATCTAGGTTGCTTCCATGTCCAGGCTATTATAAACAGTGCTGGGAAGAACATTGGGGTGCACGTGTCTCTTTCAGATCTGGTTTCCTCATTGTGTATGCCCAGAAGTGGGATTGCTGGCAGTTCTATTTCCAGGTTTTTAAGAAATCTCCACACTGTTTTCCATAGCGGCTGTACTAGTTTCCATTCCCACCAACAGTGTAAGAGGGCTCCCTTTTCTCCACACCCTCTCCAGCATTTATTGCTTGTAGACTTTTGGATAGCAGCCATCCTGACTGGCGTGTAATGGTACCTCATTGTGGCTTTGATTTGCATTTCTCTAATAATGAGTGATGTTGAGCATCTTTTCATGTGTTTGTTAGACATCTGTATGTCTTCTTTGGAGAAATGTCTGTTTAGTTCTTTGGCCCATTTTTTGATTGGGTCATTTATTTTTCTGGAATTGAGCTGCAGGCGTTGATTGTATATTTTTGAGATTAATCCTTTGTCTGTTTCTTCATTTGCTATTATTTTCTCCCAATTTGAGGGCTGTCTTTTCACCTCACTTACAGTTTCCTTTGTAGTGCAAAAGCTTTTAAGTTTCATTAGGTCCCATTTGTTTACTTTTGCTTTTATTTCCAATAATCTGGGAGGTGGCTTATAGAGGATCTTCCTGTGATTTTTGTTGGAGCATATTTTGCCTATGTTCTCCTCTAGGAGTTTTATAGTGTCTGGTCTTACATTTAGATCTTTAATCCATTTTGAGTTTATTTTTAACACATGCTATCTTGTCCACTACATATAACATCATGACCAGTAAAACTATGATATCCCACAAATACTATCTATGAAATCACACAGACTGTATTGATGACAAAACATCCACTATATGTGATATTGCATCCACTGTATCTCTGATTTCATCCACTATAGGTGACATCAAACCCACTATGTTTATAGCATCATATCCACCCTATAAATGACACACACACTATGTGTATGAGAACAGAACCTCTTTATCTAACATCATATCTACTGTATCTCTGTCATCACACCCACTGAATCGATGATATCATACCCACTGTATATATGAAACCACAGCCACATATATGACACCACGTGCAGTATATATGACATACCATCCATTCTTTATGAAATCATTCCTGTGTTTATGACTTCATATCCACGCTATTCATGACATCACATCCACTATACATGTGAATCACAGCCATTATATGTGTGTCATCACAACAACTATTTTAGGACATCATATTCATTATATCTGACATCACACACAATGTGCATATGACAACACAGCCACTATATCTGGCATCACATCCACTATATCTGACATCACATCGACTGTATCTGTGTCATCACACCCACTGTATAAATGACATCACACCACTCTCTTCATGACATCACACCCTTGTATATGATATCACTTCCACTGATTATGACATCACATCGACTATACATATGACAGCCACTGTAACTGTGACATCACTCCCATGATGTTTATAACATCATATCCTCTATATATGACACCACACACACTCTGTGTATGAGAACACAACTATATCTGACATCACACCTACTATATCTGATATCACATCCTCTGTATCTGTGTCATCACACCCACTGTATTGATATCACACCCACTATATGTATGACAACATATGCACTATATATGGTATCATATTCATTCTCTATGGTATCACACCACTGTATTTGTGACATCATGGGAGAGTCGGTTCCTAGGCAGATTGATAAGAAGTCAAGGGGTCCCCAAAGAAAGCCAAGGAGTGAGAGGTCTGGAATTCTCAAGGAGGAAGAAAGGACAGACCTTTTTTTTTTTTTTTTTTCCCCCTCATTCCCTCTACATTCCTTAGGATTATATAACAATAATGTATGCTGCTTGAGGACAGTCTCTGGAAAAAACCTTCTGACTAATCCTGTTATCTTCAAATGTAAATTATGGGAGTAGGTCTAGTGAGGTCTTTAAAACCTCCAGACATTCTTTTGATTCATTTTAATAACTAATTTGAGAGTTTATAACGTCATTGCTAACAGTAGCAAGGGGGTACTCTTTCTGCCCACTTCTGATGCCTATATCAGAAGCTTTCTCTCTCTCCTTTATACTTAAATAAAACTTTATTACACAAAGCCTCTGAGCGATCAAGCCTCATCTCTGGAAGCTAAGAATCCCGGCATCTTTTCATGGTTCAGCAACAACGATTCTATCGCATCCACTGTATTCATGACATCACACCCTCAATATATGACATCAAGTTCATTATATGATATCACACCCACTATACATGTCACATCACAGCCACTGCATCTATGACTTCACAACCACTATGTTTAGGACATGATGTCCACTATATGTGCCATCTCACACACTGTGAGTATGACAACACAGCCACTATGTGTGACATCACACCCACTGTATTTAACACCAATCCATTGTATCTTTGTCATCATACCCATTCTGTTGATGACATCACACCCACTCTACATATGACATCAGTCTGGTGTATGCATGACACCACATGCACTATATATGACATCACATTCAATCTTTACAACATCAAAGCACAGTATTTATGACATCACACCCACTATATATGATATCACATCCACTGTATCTGTGTCATCACGCCAACTTTGTCAATGTCACATCCACTGTATATATGAGATCACACCCCTCTTGTATGACATCATAGGCACTATGTATGACATCACATCCACTCTTTATGACACCAAACTACCGTATTTCGGACATCAAATCCAGTCTATTCATGACATCACATTCACTACATATGACATCACATCCACTGCATATGAAAGAAAGTGAATTTGGTCAGTCCCATCCGAATCTTTGAGACCCCATGGACTGTAGCCTACCAGGCTCTTTCGTTCATGGGATTTTCTAGGCAAGAACACTGGAGTGTGTTGGATTTTCTCCCCCGGGATATCTTCCTGACCCAGGGATTGAAGCCGAGTCTCCCGCATTGTAGGCAAACGCTTTTTTCATCTGAGCCACAAGGAAAGTCTAGACACTGTTTATATGACATCATATCAAATATACATGTGACATTATAGCCACCGTTTCTATGACATCACACACACTGTATTTATGACATCATATCCACTGTATATACCATCACACTCCCTGTGTTTATGACAACAAAACCACTGGATCTGACATCACACCCACTGGATCTGACACCATTCTATATGTCATCACACACACAACATATGATATACACAGCGTATGACACCATGCCCAGTAGAACTACGATATAACACCCTCTGTATTTATGATATCACACCCACTGTTTTAATCACATCTAACCCACTATATTTATGACAAAATAGCCATTACATGGCATCACTTCCATTGTATATGACATCACAACCACTATACATGTGACATCACATGCACTGTATCAATGACACCACACCCACTGTATATATGACATCACACTCAACATACCTATGACATCACTTTCACTATACATGACATCACATCAACTGTTGATGACATCAAGCAACTGTATTTATGACATCACATTCACTGTATTCATACCACGTCCACTATATATGACATCATATCCAGTGTATCTGTGTCATCACACCCATGTATGGATAATATCACACCCACTGTATGGGTGACATCTTATGCACTATATATGTCATCACATCCCCTTTTAATGTTGTCACACTGCTGTATTTATGACATCACAGCTTCTGTATTAAGGACAAAAGGCCACTATAAATGACATCACATGCATTGTATACGACATCACAGCCACTCAAAATGTGACATCACAGCCATTTTATCTATAACTCACACCCAATATGTTTATGACATTACAATCATTATATCTGACATCACACACACTATATCTGACACCACATCAACTGTATGTGTCATCACACCCACTCTTTGTATGACATCATATGCTCTATATATGACATCAAATCCACTATGTTTATGACAACACAACCACTATATTTGACATCACATCAACTCTATCTGCTGCTTCACAAACACCATATCTATGATCACAGACACTGTACTGATGACATCACAACCAGAGTATTTATAATATCTCGTCCACTGTATGACATCACACACATTTATAACATCACACTCACTATATATTTCCCATCCACTACATCTGTGCCATCACAGCCACCATATCTATGACCAAACCCACCACATCAAAGACATCACGTCCACTCTATGTGACATCAATTCCAATGTGTATGACATAACATTGTCCATATATGTGACATCACACCCACCGTGTCTATGAGATCGCAACCACTATAACTACGGCGTCATACCCACTGTTATTAGGACATCACACCCAGCATATTTGTGATGTTGCACCCACCATAACTATGATGTTACACACTCTAAGTCATCACACCTACTGCCTTTATGACATCATACCCACTATATCTGCCATCACACCCACTGTATCTGTGACATCACAGCCACTCTATCAATGGCATCACACCACACCCACTGTATGTGACATCATATCCAATGTATCTGATATCACTTCCACTCTATCTATGACATCACACCCCTGTATTTATCACAAGACACCAACTACATGTGACATCACACTGACTCTATATGACATCACACATACAACATATGATATCTTATCCACTACATATGAAATCAAGCCCAGTATATTTATGATATCAGCCTAATGTATTTATGATACCACGTGCACTGTATTTATGATGTCACATCCACTATTTGACATCATATATTCTATATAAACCATCACATCCACTGTATAAGACATAACCCCCACTCTTTTTGTGACAGCACTCCCACTCTATCTGACATCACATCCTGTTTGTCTTTGACTTCAAAACCATAATATCTATGAACACAACCACTATATCTGTGACATCACACCCACTCTATTTGTGACATCACACCCACAACATTTGACATCGCTCCCACTCTATATGACATCAGACAAAAAAAAAAATGCTATTTTCTTTTTTTTTTTTTTTGGTTGGAGGTAATTACTTCACAACATTTCAGTGGGTTTTGTCATACATTGATATGACTCAGCCATAGATTTACACTTATTCCCCATCCCGATCCCCCCTCCCACCTCCCTCTCCACCCGATTCCTCTGGGTCTTCCCAGTGCACCAGGCCCGAGCACTTGTCTCATGCATCCCACCTGGGCTGGTGATCTGTTTCACCATAGATGGTATACATGCTGTTCTTATGAAACATCCCACCCTCACCTTCTCCCACAGAGTTCAAAATTCTGTTCTCTATTTCTGTGTCTCTTTTACTGTTTTGCACATAGGGTTATCATTACCATCTTTCTAAATTCCTTATATATGTGTTAGTATGCTGTAATGTTCTTTATCTTTCTGGCTTACTTCACGCTGTATAATGGGCTCCAGTTTCATCCATCTCATTAGGTCTGATTCAAATGAATTCTTTTAATGGCTGAGTAATATTCCATGGTATATATGTACCACAGGTTCCTTATCCATTCATCTGCTGATGGGCATCTAGGTTGCTTCCATGTCCTGGCTATTATAAACAGTGCTGTGAAGAACATTGGGGTGCACGTGTCTCTTTCAGATCTGGTTTCCTCATTGTGTATGCCCAGAAGTGGGATTGCTGGCAGTTCTATTTCCAGTTTTTTTAAGAAACCTCCACACTGTTTTCCATAGTGGCTGTACTAGTTTGCATTCCCACCAACAGTGTAAGAGGGTTCCCTTTTCTCCACACCCTCTCCAGCATTTATTGCTTGTAGAGTTTTGGATAGCAGCCATCCTGACTGGCGTGTAATGGTACCTCATTGTGGCTTTGATTTGCATTTCTCTGATAATGAGTGATGTTGAGCATCTTTTCATGTGTTTGTTAGACATCTGTATGTCTTCTTTGGAGAAATGTCTGTTTAGTTCTTTGGCCCATTTTTTGATTGGGTCATTTATTTTTCTGGAATTGAGCTGCAGGCGTTGCTTGTATATTTTTGAGATTAATCCTTTGTCTGTTTCTTCATTTGCTATTATTTTCTCCCAATCTGAGGGCTGTCTTTGCACCTTACTTATAGTTTCCCTTGTAGTGCAAAAGCTTTTAAGTTTCATTAGGTCCCATTTGGTTAGTTTTGCTTTTATTTCCAATATTCTGGGAGGTGGCTCATAGAGGATCTTGCTGTGATTTATGTCGGAGAGTGTTTTGCCTATGTTCTCCTCTAGGAGTTTTATAGTTTCTGGTCTTACATTTAGAACTTTAATCCATTTTGAGTTTATTTTTAACACATGCTATCTTGTCCACTACATATAACATCATGACCAGTAAAACTATGATATCCCACAAATTGTATCTATGACATCACCCAGACTGTATTGATGACAACACATCCACTATATGTGATATTGCATCCACTGTATCTCTGATTTCATCCACTATAGGTGACATCACACCCACTATGTTTATGGCATCATATCCACTCTATATATGACATCACACACACTATGTGTATGAGAACAGAACCTCTTTATATAACATCACATCTACTGTATCTCTGTCATCACACCCACTGAATCGATGATATCATACCCACTGTATATATGAAACCACAGCCACATATATGACACCACATGCAGTATATATGACATACCATCCATTCTTTATGAAATCATTCCTGTGTTTATGACTTCATATCCACGCTATTCATGACATCACATCCACTATACATGTGAATCACAGCCATTATATGTGTGTCATCACAACAACTATTTTAGGACATCATAGTCATTATATCTGACATCACACACAATGTGCATATGACAACACAGCCACTATATCTGGCATCACATCCACTATATCTGACATCACATCGACTGTATCTGTGTCATCACACCCACTGTATAAATGACATCACACCACTCTCTTCATGACATCACACCCTTGTATATGATATCACTTCCACTGATTATGACATCACATCGACTATACATATGACAGCCACTGTAACTGTGACATCACTCCCATGATGTTTATAACATCATATCCTCTATATATGACACCACACACACTCTGTGTATGAGAACACAACTATATCTGACATCACACCTACTATATCTGATATCACATCCTCTGTATCTGTGTCATCACACCCACTGTATTGATATCACACCCACTATATGTATGACAACATATGCACTATATATGGTATCATATTCATTCTCTATGGTATCACACCACTGTATTTGTGACATCATGGGAGAGTCGGTTCCTAGGCAGATTGATAAGAAGTCAAGGGGTCCCCAAAGAAAGCCAAGGAGTGAGAGGTCTGGAATTCTCAAGGAGGAAGAAAGGACAGACCTTTTTTTTTTTTTTTTTTTTCCCCTCATTCCCTCTACATTCCTTAGGATTATATAACAATAATGTATGCTGCTTGAGGACAGTCTCTGGAAAAAACCTTCTGACTAATCCTGTTATCTTCAAATGTAAATTATGGGAGTAGGTCTAGTGAGGTCTTTAAAACCTCCAGACATTCTTTTGATTCATTTTAATAACTAATTTGAGAGTTTATAACGTCATTGCTAACAGTAGCAAGGGGGTACTCTTTCTGCCCCCTTCTGATGCCTATATCAGAAGCTTTCTCTCTCTCCTTTATACTTAAATAAAACTTTATTACACAAAGCCTCTGAGCGATCAAGCCTCATCTCTGGAAGCTAAGAATCCCGGCATCTTTTCGTGGTTCAGCAACAACGATTCTATCGCATCCACTGTATTCATGACATCACACCCTCAATATATGACATCAAGTTCATTATATGATATCACACCCACTATACATGTCACATCACAGCCACTGCATCTATGACTTCACAACCACTATGTTTAGGACATGATGTCCACTATATGTGCCATCTCACACACTGTGAGTATGACAACACAGCCACTATGTGTGACATCACACCCACTGTATTTAACACCAATCCATTGTATCTTTGTCATCATACCCATTCTGTTGATGACATCACACCCACTCTACATATGACATCAGTCTGGTGTATGCATGACACCACATGCACTATATATGACATCACATTCAATCTTTACAACATCAAAGCACAGTATTTATGACATCACACCCACTATATATGATATCACATCCACTGTATCTGTGTCATCACGCCAACTTTGTCAATGTCACATCCACTGTATATATGAGATCACACCCCTCTTGTATGACATCATAGGCACTATGTATGACATCACATCCACTCTTTATGACACCAAACTACCGTATTTCGGACATCAAATCCAGTCTATTCATGACATCACATTCACTACATATGACATCACATCCACTGCATATGAAAGAAAGTGAATTTGGTCAGTCCCATCCGAATCTTTGAGACCCCATGGACTGTAGCCTACCAGGCTCTTTCGTTCATGGGATTTTCTAGGCAAGAACACTGGAGTGTGTTGGATTTTCTCCCCCGGGAGATCTTCCTGACCCAGGGATTGAAGCCGAGTCTCCCGCATTGTAGGCAAACGCTTTTTTCATCTGAGCCACAAGGAAAGTCTAGACCCTGTTTATATGACATCATATCAAATATACATGTGACATTATAGCCACCGTTTCTATGACATCACACACACTGTATTTATGACATCATATCCACTGTATATACCATCACACTCCCTGTGTTTATGACAACAAAACCACTGGATCTGACATCACACCCACTGGATCTGACACCATTCTATATGTCATCACACACACAACATATGATATACACAGCGTATGACACCATGCCCAGTAGAACTACGATATAACACCCTCTGTATTTATGATATCACACCCACTGTTTTAATCACATCTAACCCACTATATTTATGACAAAATAGCCATTATATGGCATCACTTCCATTGTATATGACATCACAACCACTATACATGTGACATCACATGCACTGTATCAATGACACCACACCCACTGTATATATGACATCACACTCAGCATACCTATGACATCACTTTCACTATACATGACATCACATCAACTGTTGATGACATCAAGCAACTGTATTTATGGCATCACATTCACTGTATTCATACCACGTCCACTATATATGACATCATATCCAGTGTATCTGTGTCATCACACCCATGTATGGATAATATCACACCCACTGTATGGGTGACATCTTATGCACTATATATGTCATCACATCCCCTTTTAATGTTGTCACACTGCTGTATTTATGACATCACAGCTTCTGTATTAAGGACAAAAGGCCACTATAAATGACATCACATGCATTGTATACGACATCACAGCCACTCAAAATGTGACATCACAGCCATTTTATCTATAACTCACACCCAATATGTTTATGACATTACAATCATTATATCTGACATCACACACACTATATCTGACACCACATCAACTGTATGTGTCATCACACCCACTCTTTGTATGACATCATATGCTCTATATATGACATCAAATCCACTATGTTTATGACAACACAACCACTATATTTGACATCACATCAACTCTATCTGCTGCTTCACAAACACCATATCTATGATCACAGACACTGTACTGATGACATCACAACCAGAGTATTTATAATATCTCGTCCACTGTATGACATCACACACATTTATAACATCACACTCACTATATATTTCCCATCCACTACATCTGTGCCATCACAGCCACCATATCTATGACCAAACCCACCACATCAAAGACATCACGTCCACTCTATGTGACATCAATTCCAATGTGTATGACATAACATTGTCCATATATGTGACATCACACCCACCGTGTCTATGAGATCGCAACCACTATAACTACGGCGTCATACCCACTGTTATTAGGACATCACACCCAGCATATTTGTGATGTTGCACCCACCATAACTATGATGTTACACACTCTAAGTCATCACACCTACTGCCTTTATGACATCATACCCACTATATCTGCCATCACACCCACTGTATCTGTGACATCACAGCCACTCTATCAATGGCATCACACCACACCCACTGTATGTGACATCATATCCAATGTATCTGATATCACTTCCACTCTATCTATGACATCACACCCCTGTATTTATCACAAGACACCAACTACATGTGACATCACACTGACTCTATATGACATCACACATACAACATATGATATCTTATCCACTACATATGAAATCAAGCCCAGTATATTTATGATATCAGCCTAATGTATTTATGATACCACGTGCACTGTATTTATGATGTCACATCCACTATTTGACATCATATATTCTATATAAACCATCACATCCACTGTATAAGACATAACCCCCACTCTTTTTGTGACAGCACTCCCACTCTATCTGACATCACATCCTGTTTGTCTTTGACTTCAAAACCATAATATCTATGAACACAACCACTATATCTGTGACATCACACCCACTCTATTTGTGACATCACACCCACAACATTTGACATCGCTCCCACTCTATATGACATCAGACAAAAAAAAAAATGCTATTTTCTTTTTTTTTTTTTTTTTGGTTGGAGGTAATTACTTCACAACATTTCAGTGGGTTTTGTCATACATTGATATGACTCAGCCATAGATTTACACTTATTCCCCATCCCGATCCCCCCTCCCACCTCCCTCTCCACCCGATTCCTCTGGGTCTTCCCAGTGCACCAGGCCCGAGCACTTGTCTCATGCATCCCACCTGGGCTGGTGATCTGTTTCACCATAGATGGTATACATGCTGTTCTTATGAAACATCCCACCCTCACCTTCTCCCACAGAGTTCAAAATTCTGTTCTCTATTTCTGTGTCTCTTTTACTGTTTTGCACATAGGGTTATCATTACCATCTTTCTAAATTCCTTATATATGTGTTAGTATGCTGTAATGTTCTTTATCTTTCTGGCTTACTTCACGCTGTATAATGGGCTCCAGTTTCATCCATCTCATTAGGTCTGATTCAAATGAATTCTTTTAATGGCTGAGTAATATTCCATGGTATATATGTACCACAGGTTCCTTATCCATTCATCTGCTGATGGGCATCTAGGTTGCTTCCATGTCCTGGCTATTATAAACAGTGCTGTGAAGAACATTGGGGTGCACGTGTCTCTTTCAGATCTGGTTTCCTCATTGTGTATGCCCAGAAGTGGGATTGCTGGCAGTTCTATTTCCAGTTTTTTTAAGAAACCTCCACACTGTTTTCCATAGTGGCTGTACTAGTTTGCATTCCCACCAACAGTGTAAGAGGGTTCCCTTTTCTCCACACCCTCTCCAGCATTTATTGCTTGTAGAGTTTTGGATAGCAGCCATCCTGACTGGCGTGTAATGGTACCTCATTGTGGCTTTGATTTGCATTTCTCTGATAATGAGTGATGTTGAGCATCTTTTCATGTGTTTGTTAGACATCTGTATGTCTTCTTTGGAGAAATGTCTGTTTAGTTCTTTGGCCCATTTTTTGATTGGGTCATTTATTTTTCTGGAATTGAGCTGCAGGCGTTGCTTGTATATTTTTGAGATTAATCCTTTGTCTGTTTCTTCATTTGCTATTATTTTCTCCCAATCTGAGGGCTGTCTTTGCACCTTACTTATAGTTTCCCTTGTAGTGCAAAAGCTTTTAAGTTTCATTAGGTCCCATTTGGTTAGTTTTGCTTTTATTTCCAATATTCTGGGAGGTGGCTCATAGAGGATCTTGCTGTGATTTATGTCGGAGAGTGTTTTGCCTATGTTCTCCTCTAGGAGTTTTATAGTTTCTGGTCTTACATTTAGAACTTTAATCCATTTTGAGTTTATTTTTAACACATGCTATCTTGTCCACTACATATAACATCATGACCAGTAAAACTATGATATCCCACAAATTGTATCTATGACATCACCCAGACTGTATTGATGACAACACATCCACTATATGTGATATTGCATCCACTGTATCTCTGATTTCATCCACTATAGGTGACATCACACCCACTATGTTTATGGCATCATATCCACTCTATATATGACATCACACACACTATGTGTATGAGAACAGAACCTCTTTATATAACATCACATCTACTGTATCTCTGTCATCACACCCACTGAATCGATGATATCATACCCACTGTATATATGAAACCACAGCCACATATATGACACCACATGCAGTATATATGACATACCATCCATTCTTTATGAAATCATTCCTGTGTTTATGACTTCATATCCACGCTATTCATGACATCACATCCACTATACATGTGAATCACAGCCATTATATGTGTGTCATCACAACAACTATTTTAGGACATCATAGTCATTATATCTGACATCACACACAATGTGCATATGACAACACAGCCACTATATCTGGCATCACATCCACTATATCTGACATCACATCGACTGTATCTGTGTCATCACACCCACTGTATAAATGACATCACACCACTCTCTTCATGACATCACACCCTTGTATATGATATCACTTCCACTGATTATGACATCACATCGACTATACATATGACAGCCACTGTAACTGTGACATCACTCCCATGATGTTTATAACATCATATCCTCTATATATGACACCACACACACTCTGTGTATGAGAACACAACTATATCTGACATCACACCTACTATATCTGATATCACATCCTCTGTATCTGTGTCATCACACCCACTGTATTGATATCACACCCACTATATGTATGACAACATATGCACTATATATGGTATCATATTCATTCTCTATGGTATCACACCACTGTATTTGTGACATCATGGGAGAGTCGGTTCCTAGGCAGATTGATAAGAAGTCAAGGGGTCCCCAAAGAAAGCCAAGGAGTGAGAGGTCTGGAATTCTCAAGGAGGAAGAAAGGACAGACCTTTTTTTTTTTTTTTTTTTTTCCCCTCATTCCCTCTACATTCCTTAGGATTATATAACAATAATGTATGCTGCTTGAGGACAGTCTCTGGAAAAAACCTTCTGACTAATCCTGTTATCTTCAAATGTAAATTATGGGAGTAGGTCTAGTGAGGTCTTTAAAACCTCCAGACATTCTTTTGATTCATTTTAATAACTAATTTGAGAGTTTATAACGTCATTGCTAACAGTAGCAAGGGGGTACTCTTTCTGCCCCCTTCTGATGCCTATATCAGAAGCTTTCTCTCTCTCCTTTATACTTAAATAAAACTTTATTACACAAAGCCTCTGAGCGATCAAGCCTCATCTCTGGAAGCTAAGAATCCCGGCATCTTTTCGTGGTTCAGCAACAACGATTCTATCGCATCCACTGTATTCATGACATCACACCCTCAATATATGACATCAAGTTCATTATATGATATCACACCCACTATACATGTCACATCACAGCCACTGCATCTATGACTTCACAACCACTATGTTTAGGACATGATGTCCACTATATGTGCCATCTCACACACTGTGAGTATGACAACACAGCCACTATGTGTGACATCACACCCACTGTATTTAACACCAATCCATTGTATCTTTGTCATCATACCCATTCTGTTGATGACATCACACCCACTCTACATATGACATCAGTCTGGTGTATGCATGACACCACATGCACTATATATGACATCACATTCAATCTTTACAACATCAAAGCACAGTATTTATGACATCACACCCACTATATATGATATCACATCCACTGTATCTGTGTCATCACGCCAACTTTGTCAATGTCACATCCACTGTATATATGAGATCACACCCCTCTTGTATGACATCATAGGCACTATGTATGACATCACATCCACTCTTTATGACACCAAACTACCGTATTTCGGACATCAAATCCAGTCTATTCATGACATCACATTCACTACATATGACATCACATCCACTGCATATGAAAGAAAGTGAATTTGGTCAGTCCCATCCGAATCTTTGAGACCCCATGGACTGTAGCCTACCAGGCTCTTTCGTTCATGGGATTTTCTAGGCAAGAACACTGGAGTGTGTTGGATTTTCTCCCCCGGGAGATCTTCCTGACCCAGGGATTGAAGCCGAGTCTCCCGCATTGTAGGCAAACGCTTTTTTCATCTGAGCCACAAGGAAAGTCTAGACACTGTTTATATGACATCATATCAAATATACATGTGACATTATAGCCACCGTTTCTATGACATCACACACACTGTATTTATGACATCATATCCACTGTATATACCATCACACTCCCTGTGTTTATGACAACAAAACCACTGGATCTGACATCACACCCACTGGATCTGACACCATTCTATATGTCATCACACACACAACATATGATATACACAGCGTATGACACCATGCCCAGTAGAACTACGATATAACACCCTCTGTATTTATGATATCACACCCACTGTTTTAATCACATCTAACCCACTATATTTATGACAAAATAGCCATTATATGGCATCACTTCCATTGTATATGACATCACAACCACTATACATGTGACATCACATGCACTGTATCAATGACACCACACCCACTGTATATATGACATCACACTCAGCATACCTATGACATCACTTTCACTATACATGACATCACATCAACTGTTGATGACATCAAGCAACTGTATTTATGGCATCACATTCACTGTATTCATACCACGTCCACTATATATGACATCATATCCAGTGTATCTGTGTCATCACACCCATGTATGGATAATATCACACCCACTGTATGGGTGACATCTTATGCACTATATATGTCATCACATCCCCTTTTAATGTTGTCACACTGCTGTATTTATGACATCACAGCTTCTGTATTAAGGACAAAAGGCCACTATAAATGACATCACATGCATTGTATACGACATCACAGCCACTCAAAATGTGACATCACAGCCATTTTATCTATAACTCACACCCAATATGTTTATGACATTACAATCATTATATCTGACATCACACACACTATATCTGACACCACATCAACTGTATGTGTCATCACACCCACTCTTTGTATGACATCATATGCTCTATATATGACATCAAATCCACTATGTTTATGACAACACAACCACTATATTTGACATCACATCAACTCTATCTGCTGCTTCACAAACACCATATCTATGATCACAGACACTGTACTGATGACATCACAACCAGAGTATTTATAATATCTCGTCCACTGTATGACATCACACACATTTATAACATCACACTCACTATATATTTCCCATCCACTACATCTGTGCCATCACAGCCACCATATCTATGACCAAACCCACCACATCAAAGACATCACGTCCACTCTATGTGACATCAATTCCAATGTGTATGACATAACATTGTCCATATATGTGACATCACACCCACCGTGTCTATGAGATCGCAACCACTATAACTACGGCGTCATACCCACTGTTATTAGGACATCACACCCAGCATATTTGTGATGTTGCACCCACCATAACTATGATGTTACACACTCTAAGTCATCACACCTACTGCCTTTATGACATCATACCCACTATATCTGCCATCACACCCACTGTATCTGTGACATCACAGCCACTCTATCAATGGCATCACACCACACCCACTGTATGTGACATCATATCCAATGTATCTGATATCACTTCCACTCTATCTATGACATCACACCCCTGTATTTATCACAAGACACCAACTACATGTGACATCACACTGACTCTATATGACATCACACATACAACATATGATATCTTATCCACTACATATGAAATCAAGCCCAGTATATTTATGATATCAGCCTAATGTATTTATGATACCACGTGCACTGTATTTATGATGTCACATCCACTATTTGACATCATATATTCTATATAAACCATCACATCCACTGTATAAGACATAACCCCCACTCTTTTTGTGACAGCACTCCCACTCTATCTGACATCACATCCTGTTTGTCTTTGACTTCAAAACCATAATATCTATGAACACAACCACTATATCTGTGACATCACACCCACTCTATTTGTGACATCACACCCACAACATTTGACATCGCTCCCACTCTATATGACATCAGACAAAAAAAAAAAAATGCTATTTTCTTTTTTTTTTTTTTTTTTGGTTGGAGGTAATTACTTCACAACATTTCAGTGGGTTTTGTCATACATTGATATGAATCAGCCATAGATTTACACTTATTCCCCATCCCGATCCCCCCTCCCACCTCCCTCTCCACCCGATTCCTCTGGGTCTTCCCAGTGCACCAGGCCCGAGCACTTGTCTCATGCATCCCACCTGGGCTGGTGATCTGTTTCACCATAGATGGTATACATGCTGTTCTTATGAAACATCCCACCCTCACCTTCTCCCACAGAGTTCAAAATTCTGTTCTCTATTTCTGTGTCTCTTTTACTGTTTTGCACATAGGGTTATCATTACCATCTTTCTAAATTCCTTATATATGTGTTAGTATGCTGTAATGTTCTTTATCTTTCTGGCTTACTTCACGCTGTATAATGGGCTCCAGTTTCATCCATCTCATTAGGTCTGATTCAAATGAATTCTTTTAATGGCTGAGTAATATTCCATGGTATATATGTACCACAGGTTCCTTATCCATTCATCTGCTGATGGGCATCTAGGTTGCTTCCATGTCCTGGCTATTATAAACAGTGCTGTGAAGAACATTGGGGTGCACGTGTCTCTTTCAGATCTGGTTTCCTCATTGTGTATGCCCAGAAGTGGGATTGCTGGCAGTTCTATTTCCAGTTTTTTTAAGAAACCTCCACACTGTTTTCCATAGTGGCTGTACTAGTTTGCATTACCACAAACAGTGTAAGAGGGTTCCCTTTTCTCCACACCCTCTCCAGCATTTATTGCTTGTAGACTTTTGGATAGCAGCCATCCTGACTGGCGTGTAATGGTACCTCATTGTGGCTTTGATTTGCATTTCTCTGATAATGAGTGATGTTGAGCATCTTTTCATGTATTTGTTAGACATCTGTATGTCTTCTTTGGAGAAATGTCTGTTTAGTTCTTTGGCCCATTTTTTGATTGGGTCATTTATTTTTCTGGAATTGAGCTGCAGGCGTTGCTTGTATATTTTTGAGATTAATCCTTTGTCTGTTTCTTCATTTGCTATTATTTTCTCCCAATCTGAGGGCTGTCTTTGCACCTTACTTATAGTTTCCCTTGTAGTGCAAAAGCTTTTAAGTTTCATTAGGTCCCATTTGGTTAGTTTTGCTTTTACTTCCAATATTCTGGGAGGTGGCTCATAGAGGATCTTGCTGTGATTTATGTCGGAGAGTGTTTTGCCTATGTTCTCCTCTAGGAGTTTTATAGTTTCTGGTCTTACATTTAGAACTTTAATCCATTTTGAGTTTATTTTTAACACATGCTATCTTGTCCACTACATATAACATCATGACCAGTAAAACTATGATATCCCACTAATTGTATCTATGACATCACCCAGACTGTATTGATGACAACACATCCACTATATGTGATATTGCATCCACTGTATCTCTGATTTCATCCACTATAGGTGACATCACACCCACTATGTTTATGGCATCATATCCACTCTATATATGACATCACACACACTATGTGTATGAGAACAGAACCTCTTTATATAACATCACATCTACTGTATCTCTGTCATCACACCCACTGAATCGATGATATCATACCCACTGTATATATGAAACCACAGCCACATATATGACACCACATGCAGTATATATGACATACCATCCATTCTTTATGAAATCATTCCTGTGTTTATGACTTCATATCCACGCTATTCATGACATCACATCCACTATACATGTGAATCACAGCCATTATATGTGTGTCATCACAACAACTATTTTAGGACATCATATTCATTATATCTGACATCACACACAATGTGCATATGACAACACAGCCACTATATCTGGCATCACATCCACTATATCTGACATCACATCGACTGTATCTGTGTCATCACACCCACTGTATAAATGACATCACACCCTTGTATATGATATCACTTCCACTGATTATGACATCACATCGACTATACATATGACAGCCACTGTAACTGTGACATCACTCCCATGATGTTTATAACATCATATCCTCTATATATGACACCACACACACTCTGTGTATGAGAACACAACTATATCTGACATCACACCTACTATATCTGATATCACATCCTCTGTATCTGTGTCATCACACCCACTGTATTGATATCACACCCACTATATGTATGACAACATATGCACTATATATGGTATCATATTCATTCTCTATGGTATCACACCACTGTATTTGTGACATCATGGGAGAGTCGGTTCCTAGGCAGATTGATAAGAAGTCAAGGGGTCCCCAAAGAAAGCCAAGGAGTGAGAGGTCTGGAATTCTCAAGGAGGAAGAAAGGACAGACCTTTTTTTTTTTTTTTCCCCCTCATTCCCTCTACATTCCTTAGGATTATATAACAATAATGTATGCTGCTTGAGGACAGTCTCTGGAAAAAACCTTCTGACTAATCCTGTTATCTTCAAATGTAAATTATGGGAGTAGGTCTAGTGAGGTCTTTAAAACCTCCAGACATTCTTTTGATTCATTTTAATAACTAATTTGAGAGTTTATAACGTCATTGCTAACAGTAGCAAGGGGGTACTCTTTCTGCCCCCTTCTGATGCCTATATCAGAAGCTTTCTCTCTCTCCTTTATACTTAAATAAAACTTTATTACACAAAGCCTCTGAGCGATCAAGCCTCATCTCTGGAAGCTAAGAATCCCGGCATCTTTTCGTGGTTCAGCAACAACGATTCTATCGCATCCACTGTATTCATGACATCACACCCTCAATATATGACATCAAGTTCATTATATGATATCACACCCACTATACATGTCACATCACAGCCACTGCATCTATGACTTCACAACCACTATGTTTAGGACATGATGTCCACTATATGTGCCATCTCACACACTGTGAGTATGACAACACAGCCACTATGTGTGACATCACACCCACTGTATTTAACACCAATCCATTGTATCTTTGTCATCATACCCATTCTGTTGATGACATCACACCCACTCTACATATGACATCAGTCTGGTGTATGCATGACACCACATGCACTATATATGACATCACATTCAATCTTTACAACATCAAAGCACAGTATTTATGACATCACACCCACTATATATGATATCACATCCACTGTATCTGTGTCATCACGCCAACTTTGTCAATGTCACATCCACTGTATATATGAGATCACACCCCTCTTGTATGACATCATAGGCACTATGTATGACATCACATCCACTCTTTATGACACCAAACTACCGTATTTCGGACATCAAATCCAGTCTATTCATGACATCACATTCACTACATATGACATCACATCCACTGCATATGAAAGAAAGTGAATTTGGTCAGTCCCATCCGAATCTTTGAGACCCCATGGACTGTAGCCTACCAGGCTCTTTCGTTCATGGGATTTTCTAGGCAAGAACACTGGAGTGTGTTGGATTTTCTCCCCCGGGAGATCTTCCTGACCCAGGGATTGAAGCCGAGTCTCCCGCATTGTAGGCAAACGCTTTTTTCATCTGAGCCACAAGGAAAGTCTAGACACTGTTTATATGACATCATATCAAATATACATGTGACATTATAGCCACCGTTTCTATGACATCACACACACTGTATTTATGACATCATATCCACTGTATATACCATCACACTCCCTGTGTTTATGACAACAAAACCACTGGATCTGACATCACACCCACTGGATCTGACACCATTCTATATGTCATCACACACACAACATATGATATACACAGCGTATGACACCATGCCCAGTAGAACTATGATATAACACCCTCTGTATTTATGATATCACACCCACTGTTTTAATCACATCTAACCCACTATATTTATGACAAAATAGCCATTATATGGCATCACTTCCATTGTATATGACATCACAACCACTATACATGTGACATCACATGCACTGTATCAATGACACCACACCCACTGTATATATGACATCACACTCAGCATACCTATGACATCACTTTCACTATACATGACATCACATCAACTGTTGATGACATCAAGCAACTGTATTTATGACATCACATTCACTGTATTCATACCACGTCCACTATATATGACATCATATCCAGTGTATCTGTGTCATCACACCCATGTATGGATAATATCACACCCACTGTATGGGTGACATCTTATGCACTATATATGTCATCACATCCCCTTTTAATGTTGTCACACTGCTGTATTTATGACATCACAGCTTCTGTATTAAGGACAAAAGGCCACTATAAATGACATCACATGCATTGTATACGACATCACAGCCACTCAAAATGTGACATCACAGCCATTTTATCTATAACTCACACCCAATATGTTTATGACATTACAATCATTATATCTGACATCACACACACTATATCTGACACCACATCAACTGTATGTGTCATCACACCCACTCTTTGTATGACATCATATGCTCTATATATGACATCAAATCCACTATGTTTATGACAACACAACCACTATATTTGACATCACATCAACTCTATCTGCTGCTTCACAAATACCATATCTATGATCACAGACACTGTACTGATGACATCACAACCAGAGTATTTATAATATCTCGTCCACTGTATGACATCACACACATTTATAACATCACACTCACTATATATTTCCCATCCACTACATCTGTGCCATCACAGCCACCATATCTATGACCAAACCCACCACATCAAAGACATCACGTCCACTCTATGTGACATCAATTCCAATGTGTATGACATAACATTGTCCATATATGTGACATCACACCCACCGTGTCTATGAGATCGCAACCACTATAACTACGGCGTCATACCCACTGTTATTAGGACATCACACCCAGCATATTTGTGATGTTGCACCCACCATAACTATGATGTTACACACTCTAAGTCATCACACCTACTGCCTTTATGACATCATACCCACTATATCTGCCATCACACCCACTGTATCTGTGACATCACAGCCACTCTATCAATGGCATCACACCACACCCACTGTATGTGACATCATATCCAATGTATCTGATATCACTTCCACTCTATCTATGACATCACACCCCTGTATTTATCACAAGACACCAACTACATGTGACATCACACTGACTCTATATGACATCACACATACAACATATGATATCTTATCCACTACATATGAAATCAAGCCCAGTATATTTATGATATCAGCCTAATGTATTTATGATACCACGTGCACTGTATTTATGATGTCACATCCACTATTTGACATCATATATTCTATATAAACCATCACATCCACTGTATAAGACATAACCCCCACTCTTTTTGTGACAGCACTCCCACTCTATCTGACATCACATCCTGTTTGTCTTTGACTTCAAAACCATAATATCTATGAACACAACCACTATATCTGTGACATCACACCCACTCTATTTGTGACATCACACCCACAACATTTGACATCGCTCCCACTCTATATGACATCAGACAAAAAAAAAAATGCTATTTTCTTTTTTTTTTTTTTTTTGGTTGGAGGTAATTACTTCACAACATTTCAGTGGGTTTTGTCATACATTGATATGACTCAGCCATAGATTTACACTTATTCCCCATCCCGATCCCCCCTCCCACCTCCCTCTCCACCCGATTCCTCTGGGTCTTCCCAGTGCACCAGGCCCGAGCACTTGTCTCATGCATCCCACCTGGGCTGGTGATCTGTTTCACCATAGATGGTATACATGCTGTTCTTATGAAACATCCCACCCTCACCTTCTCCCACAGAGTTCAAAATTCTGTTCTCTATTTCTGTGTCTCTTTTACTGTTTTGCACATAGGGTTATCATTACCATCTTTCTAAATTCCTTATATATGTGTTAGTATGCTGTAATGTTCTTTATCTTTCTGGCTTACTTCACGCTGTATAATGGGCTCCAGTTTCATCCATCTCATTAGGTCTGATTCAAATGAATTCTTTTAATGGCTGAGTAATATTCCATGGTATATATGTACCACAGGTTCCTTATCCATTCATCTGCTGATGGGCATCTAGGTTGCTTCCATGTCCTGGCTATTATAAACAGTGCTGTGAAGAAGATTGGGGTGCACGTGTCTCTTTCAGATCTGGTTTCCTCATTGTGTATGCCCAGAAGTGGGATTGCTGGCAGTTCTATTTCCAGTTTTTTTAAGAAACCTCCACACTGTTTTCCATAGTGGCTGTACTAGTTTGCATTACCACAAACAGTGTAAGAGGGTTCCCTTTTCTCCACACCCTCTCCAGCATTTATTGCTTGTAGACTTTTGGATAGCAGCCATCCTGACTGGCGTGTAATGGTACCTCATTGTGGCTTTGATTTGCATTTCTCTGATAATGAGTGATGTTGAGCATCTTTTCATGTGTTTGTTAGACATCTGTATGTCTTCTTTGGAGAAATGTCTGTTTAGTTCTTTGGCCCATTTTTTGATTGGGTCATTTATTTTTCTGGAATTGAGCTGCAGGCGTTGCTTGTATATTTTTGAGATTAATCCTTTGTCTGTTTCTTCATTTGCTATTATTTTCTCCCAATCTGAGGGCTGTCTTTGCACCTTACTTATAGTTTCCCTTGTAGTGCAAAAGCTTTTAAGTTTCATTAGGTCCCATTTGGTTAGTTTTGCTTTTATTTCCAATATTCTGGGAGGTGGCTCATAGAGGATCTTGCTGTGATTTATGTCGGAGAGTGTTTTGCCTATGTTCTCCTCTAGGAGTTTTATAGTTTCTGGTCTTACATTTAGAACTTTAATCCATTTTGAGTTTATTTTTAACACATGCTATCTTGTCCACTACATATAACATCATGACCAGTAAAACTATGATATCCCACTAATTGTATCTATGACATCACCCAGACTGTATTGATGACAACACATCCACTATATGTGATATTGCATCCACTGTATCTCTGATTTCATCCACTATAGGTGACATCACACCCACTATGTTTATGGCATCATATCCACTCTATATATGACATCACACACACTATGTGTATGAGAACAGAACCTCTTTATCTAACATCACATCTACTGTATCTCTGTCATCACACCCACTGAATCGATGATATCATACCCACTGTATATATGAAACCACAGCCACATATATGACACCACATGCAGTATATATGACATACCATCCATTCTTTATGAAATCATTCCTGTGTTTATGACTTCATATCCACGCTATTCATGACATCACATCCACTATACATGTGAATCACAGCCATTATATGTGTGTCATCACAACAACTATTTTAGGACATCATATTCATTATATCTGACATCACACACAATGTGCATATGACAACACAGCCACTATATCTGGCATCACATCCACTATATCTGACATCACATCGACTGTATCTGTGTCATCACACCCACTGTATAAATGACATCACACCACTCTCTTCATGACATCACACCCTTGTATATGATATCACTTCCACTGATTATGACATCACATCGACTATACATATGACAGCCACTGTAACTGTGACATCACTCCCATGATGTTTATAACATCATATCCTCTATATATGACACCACACACACTCTGTGTATGAGAACACAACTATATCTGACATCACACCTACTATATCTGATATCACATCCTCTGTATCTGTGTCATCACACCCACTGTATTGATATCACACCCACTATATGTATGACAACATATGCACTATATATGGTATCATATTCATTCTCTATGGTATCACACCACTGTATTTGTGACATCATGGGAGAGTCGGTTCCTAGGCAGATTGATAAGAAGTCAAGGGGTCCCCAAAGAAAGCCAAGGAGTGAGAGGTCTGGAATTCTCAAGGAGGAAGAAAGGACAGACCTTTTTTTTTTTTTTTTCCCCCTCATTCCCTCTACATTCCTTAGGATTATATAACAATAATGTATGCTGCTTGAGGACAGTCTCTGGAAAAAACCTTCTGACTAATCCTGTTATCTTCAAATGTAAATTATGGGAGTAGGTCTAGTGAGGTCTTTAAAACCTCCAGACATTCTTTTGATTCATTTTAATAACTAATTTGAGAGTTTATAACGTCATTGCTAACAGTAGCAAGGGGGTACTCTTTCTGCCCCCTTCTGATGCCTATATCAGAAGCTTTCTCTCTCTCCTTTATACTTAAATAAAACTTTATTACACAAAGCCTCTGAGCGATCAAGCCTCATCTCTGGAAGCTAAGAATCCCGGCATCTTTTCGTGGTTCAGCAACAACGATTCTATCGCATCCACTGTATTCATGACATCACACCCTCAATATATGACATCAAGTTCATTATATGATATCACACCCACTATACATGTCACATCACAGCCACTGCATCTATGACTTCACAACCACTATGTTTAGGACATGATGTCCACTATATGTGCCATCTCACACACTGTGAGTATGACAACACAGCCACTATGTGTGACATCACACCCACTGTATTTAACACCAATCCATTGTATCTTTGTCATCATACCCATTCTGTTGATGACATCACACCCACTCTACATATGACATCAGTCTGGTGTATGCATGACACCACATGCACTATATATGACATCACATTCAATCTTTACAACATCAAAGCACAGTATTTATGACATCACACCCACTATATATGATATCACATCCACTGTATCTGTGTCATCACGCCAACTTTGTCAATGTCACATCCACTGTATATATGAGATCACACCCCTCTTGTATGACATCATAGGCACTATGTATGACATCACATCCACTCTTTATGACACCAAACTACCGTATTTCGGACATCAAATCCAGTCTATTCATGACATCACATTCACTACATATGACATCACATCCACTGCATATGAAAGAAAGTGAATTTGGTCAGTCCCATCCGAATCTTTGAGACCCCATGGACTGTAGCCTACCAGGCTCTTTCGTTCATGGGATTTTCTAGGCAAGAACACTGGAGTGTGTTGGATTTTCTCCCCCGGGAGATCTTCCTGACCCAGGGATTGAAGCCGAGTCTCCCGCATTGTAGGCAAACGCTTTTTTCATCTGAGCCACAAGGAAAGTCTAGACACTGTTTATATGACATCATATCAAATATACATGTGACATTATAGCCACCGTTTCTATGACATCACACACACTGTATTTATGACATCATATCCACTGTATATACCATCACACTCCCTGTGTTTATGACAACAAAACCACTGGATCTGACATCACACCCACTGGATCTGACACCATTCTATATGTCATCACACACACAACATATGATATACACAGCGTATGACACCATGCCCAGTAGAACTACGATATAACACCCTCTGTATTTATGATATCACACCCACTGTTTTAATCACATCTAACCCACTATATTTATGACAAAATAGCCATTATATGGCATCACTTCCATTGTATATGACATCACAACCACTATACATGTGACATCACATGCACTGTATCAATGACACCACACCCACTGTATATATGACATCACACTCAGCATACCTATGACATCACTTTCACTATACATGACATCACATCAACTGTTGATGACATCAAGCAACTGTATTTATGGCATCACATTCACTGTATTCATACCACGTCCACTATATATGACATCATATCCAGTGTATCTGTGTCATCACACCCATGTATGGATAATATCACACCCACTGTATGGGTGACATCTTATGCACTATATATGTCATCACATCCCCTTTTAATGTTGTCACACTGCTGTATTTATGACATCACAGCTTCTGTATTAAGGACAAAAGGCCACTATAAATGACATCACATGCATTGTATACGACATCACAGCCACTCAAAATGTGACATCACAGCCATTTTATCTATAACTCACACCCAATATGTTTATGACATTACAATCATTATATCTGACATCACACACACTATATCTGACACCACATCAACTGTATGTGTCATCACACCCACTCTTTGTATGACATCATATGCTCTATATATGACATCAAATCCACTATGTTTATGACAACACAACCACTATATTTGACATCACATCAACTCTATCTGCTGCTTCACAAACACCATATCTATGATCACAGACACTGTACTGATGACATCACAACCAGAGTATTTATAATATCTCGTCCACTGTATGACATCACACACATTTATAACATCACACTCACTATATATTTCCCATCCACTACATCTGTGCCATCACAGCCACCATATCTATGACCAAACCCACCACATCAAAGACATCACGTCCACTCTATGTGACATCAATTCCAATGTGTATGACATAACATTGTCCATATATGTGACATCACACCCACCGTGTCTATGAGATCGCAACCACTATAACTACGGCGTCATACCCACTGTTATTAGGACATCACACCCAGCATATTTGTGATGTTGCACCCACCATAACTATGATGTTACACACTCTAAGTCATCACACCTACTGCCTTTATGACATCATACCCACTATATCTGCCATCACACCCACTGTATCTGTGACATCACAGCCACTCTATCAATGGCATCACACCACACCCACTGTATGTGACATCATATCCAATGTATCTGATATCACTTCCACTCTATCTATGACATCACACCCCTGTATTTATCACAAGACACCAACTACATGTGACATCACACTGACTCTATATGACATCACACATACAACATATGATATCTTATCCACTACATATGAAATCAAGCCCAGTATATTTATGATATCAGCCTAATGTATTTATGATACCACGTGCACTGTATTTATGATGTCACATCCACTATTTGACATCATATATTCTATATAAACCATCACATCCACTGTATAAGACATAACCCCCACTCTTTTTGTGACAGCACTCCCACTCTATCTGACATCACATCCTGTTTGTCTTTGACTTCAAAACCATAATATCTATGAACACAACCACTATATCTGTGACATCACACCCACTCTATTTGTGACATCACACCCACAACATTTGACATCGCTCCCACTCTATATGACATCAGACAAAAAAAAAAAAATGCTATTTTCTTTTTTTTTTTTTTTTTTGGTTGGAGGTAATTACTTCACAACATTTCAGTGGGTTTTGTCATACATTGATATGAATCAGCCATAGATTTACACTTATTCCCCATCCCGATCCCCCCTCCCACCTCCCTCTCCACCCGATTCCTCTGGGTCTTCCCAGTGCACCAGGCCCGAGCACTTGTCTCATGCATCCCACCTGGGCTGGTGATCTGTTTCACCATAGATGGTATACATGCTGTTCTTATGAAACATCCCACCCTCACCTTCTCCCACAGAGTTCAAAATTCTGTTCTCTATTTCTGTGTCTCTTTTACTGTTTTGCACATAGGGTTATCATTACCATCTTTCTAAATTCCTTATATATGTGTTAGTATGCTGTAATGTTCTTTATCTTTCTGGCTTACTTCACGCTGTATAATGGGCTCCAGTTTCATCCATCTCATTAGGTCTGATTCAAATGAATTCTTTTAATGGCTGAGTAATATTCCATGGTATATTGTACCACAGGTTCCTTATCCATTCATCTGCTGATGGGCATCTAGGTTGCTTCCATGTCCTGGCTATTATAAACAGTGCTGTGAAGAAGATTGGGGTGCACGTGTCTCGTTTCAGATCTGGTTTCCTCATTGTGTATGCCCAGAAGTGGATTGCTGGCAGTTCTATTTCCAGTTTTTTAAGAGAAACCTCCACACTGTTTTCCATAGTGGCTGTACTAGTTTGCATTACCACAAACAGTGTAAGAGGGTTCCCTTTTCTCCACACCCTCTCCAGCATTTATTGCTTGTAGACTTTTGGATAGCAGCCATCCTGACTGGCGTGTAATGGTACCTCATTGTGGCTTTGATTTGCATTTCTCTGATAATGAGTGATGTTGAGCATCTTTTCATGTGTTTGTTAGACATCTGTATGTCTTCTTTGGAGAAATGTCTGTTTAGTTCTTTGGCCCATTTTTTGATTGGGTCATTTATTTTTCTGGAATTGAGCTGCAGGCGTTGCTTGTATATTTTTGAGATTAATCCTTTGTCTGTTTCTTCATTTGCTATTATTTTCTCCCAATCTGAGGGCTGTCTTTGCACCTTACTTATAGTTTCCCTTGTAGTGCAAAAGCTTTTAAGTTTCATTAGGTCCCATTTGGTTAGTTTTGCTTTTACTTCCAATATTCTGGGAGGTGGCTCATAGAGGATCTTGCTGTGATTTATGTCGGAGAGTGTTTTGCCTATGTTCTCCTCTAGGAGTTTTATAGTTTCTGGTCTTACATTTAGAACTTTAATCCATTTTGAGTTTATTTTTAACACATGCTATCTTGTCCACTACATATAACATCATGACCAGTAAAACTATGATATCCCACTAATTGTATCTATGACATCACCCAGACTGTATTGATGACAACACATCCACTATATGTGATATTGCATCCACTGTATCTCTGATTTCATCCACTATAGGTGACATCACACCCACTATGTTTATGGCATCATATCCACTCTATATATGACATCACACACACTATGTGTATGAGAACAGAACCTCTTTATATAACATCACATCTACTGTATCTCTGTCATCACACCCACTGAATCGATGATATCATACCCACTGTATATATGAAACCACAGCCACATATATGACACCACATGCAGTATATATGACATACCATCCATTCTTTATGAAATCATTCCTGTGTTTATGACTTCATATCCACGCTATTCATGACATCACATCCACTATACATGTGAATCACAGCCATTATATGTGTGTCATCACAACAACTATTTTAGGACATCATAGTCATTATATCTGACATCACACACAATGTGCATATGACAACACAGCCACTATATCTGGCATCACATCCACTATATCTGACATCACATCGACTGTATCTGTGTCATCACACCCACTGTATAAATGACATCACACCCTTGTATATGATATCACTTCCACTGATTATGACATCACATCGACTATACATATGACAGCCACTGTAACTGTGACATCACTCCCATGATGTTTATAACATCATATCCTCTATATATGACACCACACACACTCTGTGTATGAGAACACAACTATATCTGACATCACACCTACTATATCTGATATCACATCCTCTATATCTGTGTCATCACACCCACTGTATTGATATCACACCCACTATATGTATGACAACATATGCACTATATATGGTATCATATTCATTCTCTATGGTATCACACCACTGTATTTGTGACATCATGGGAGAGTCGGTTCCTAGGCAGATTGATAAGAAGTCAAGGGGTCCCCAAAGAAAGCCAAGGAGTGAGAGGTCTGGAATTCTCAAGGAGGAAGAAAGGACAGACCTTTTTTTTTTTTTTTTCCCCCTCATTCCCTCTACATTCCTTAGGATTATATAACAATAATGTATGCTGCTTGAGGACAGTCTCTGGAAAAAACCTTCTGACTAATCCTGTTATCTTCAAATGTAAATTATGGGAGTAGGTCTAGTGAGGTCTTTAAAACCTCCAGACATTCTTTTGATTCATTTTAATAACTAATTTGAGAGTTTATAACGTCATTGCTAACAGTAGCAAGGGGGTACTCTTTCTGCCCCCTTCTGATGCCTATATCAGAAGCTTTCTCTCTCTCCTTTATACTTAAATAAAACTTTATTACACAAAGCCTCTGAGCGATCAAGCCTCATCTCTGGAAGCTAAGAATCCCGGCATCTTTTCGTGGTTCAGCAACAACGATTCTATCGCATCCACTGTATTCATGACATCACACCCTCAATATATGACATCAAGTTCATTATATGATATCACACCCACTATACATGTCACATCACAGCCACTGCATCTATGACTTCACAACCACTATGTTTAGGACATGATGTCCACTATATGTGCCATCTCACACACTGTGAGTATGACAACACAGCCACTATGTGTGACATCACACCCACTGTATTTAACACCAATCCATTGTATCTTTGTCATCATACCCATTCTGTTGATGACATCACACCCACTCTACATATGACATCAGTCTGGTGTATGCATGACACCACATGCACTATATATGACATCACATTCAATCTTTACAACATCAAAGCACAGTATTTATGACATCACACCCACTATATATGATATCACATCCACTGTATCTGTGTCATCACGCCAACTTTGTCAATGTCACATCCACTGTATATATGAGATCACACCCCTCTTGTATGACATCATAGGCACTATGTATGACATCACATCCACTCTTTATGACACCAAACTACCGTATTTCGGACATCAAATCCAGTCTATTCATGACATCACATTCACTACATATGACATCACATCCACTGCATATGAAAGAAAGTGAATTTGGTCAGTCCCATCCGAATCTTTGAGACCCCATGGACTGTAGCCTACCAGGCTCTTTCGTTCATGGGATTTTCTAGGCAAGAACACTGGAGTGTGTTGGATTTTCTCCCCCGGGAGATCTTCCTGACCCAGGGATTGAAGCCGAGTCTCCCGCATTGTAGGCAAACGCTTTTTTCATCTGAGCCACAAGGAAAGTCTAGACACTGTTTATATGACATCATATCAAATATACATGTGACATTATAGCCACCGTTTCTATGACATCACACACACTGTATTTATGACATCATATCCACTGTATATACCATCACACTCCCTGTGTTTATGACAACAAAACCACTGGATCTGACATCACACCCACTGGATCTGACACCATTCTATATGTCATCACACACACAACATATGATATACACAGCGTATGACACCATGCCCAGTAGAACTACGATATAACACCCTCTGTATTTATGATATCACACCCACTGTTTTAATCACATCTAACCCACTATATTTATGACAAAATAGCCATTATATGGCATCACTTCCATTGTATATGACATCACAACCACTATACATGTGACATCACATGCACTGTATCAATGACACCACACCCACTGTATATATGACATCACACTCAGCATACCTATGACATCACTTTCACTATACATGACATCACATCAACTGTTGATGACATCAAGCAACTGTATTTATGACATCACATTCACTGTATTCATACCACGTCCACTATATATGACATCATATCCAGTGTATCTGTGTCATCACACCCATGTATGGATAATATCACACCCACTGTATGGGTGACATCTTATGCACTATATATGCCATCACATCCCCTTTTAATGTTGTCACACTGCTGTATTTATGACATCACAGCTTCTGTATTAAGGACAAAAGGCCACTATAAATGACATCACATGCATTGTATACGACATCACAGCCACTCAAAATGTGACATCACAGCCATTTTATCTATAACTCACACCCAATATGTTTATGACATTACAATCATTATATCTGACATCACACACACTATATCTGACACCACATCAACTGTATGTGTCATCACACCCACTCTTTGTATGACATCATATGCTCTATATATGACATCAAATCCACTATGTTTATGACAACACAACCACTATATTTGACATCACATCAACTCTATCTGCTGCTTCACAAACACCATATCTATGATCACAGACACTGTACTGATGACATCACAACCAGAGTATTTATAATATCTCGTCCACTGTATGACATCACACACATTTATAACATCACACTCACTATATATTTCCCATCCACTACATCTGTGCCATCACAGCCACCATATCTATGACCAAACCCACCACATCAAAGACATCACGTCCACTCTATGTGACATCAATTCCAATGTGTATGACATAACATTGTCCATATATGTGACATCACACCCACTGTGTCTATGAGATCGCAACCACTATAACTACGGCGTCATACCCACTGTTATTAGGACATCACACCCAGCATATTTGTGATGTTGCACCCACCATAACTATGATGTTACACACTCTAAGTCATCACACCTACTGCCTTTATGACATCATACCCACTATATCTGCCATCACACCCACTGCATCTGTGACATCACAGCCACTCTATCAATGGCATCACACCACACCCACTGTATGTGACATCATATCCAATGTATCTGATATCACTTCCACTCTATCTATGACATCACACCCCTGTATTTATCACAAGACACCAACTACATGTGACATCACACTGACTCTATATGACATCACACATACAACATATGATATCTTATCCACTACATATGAAATCAAGCCCAGTATATTTATGATATCAGCCTAATGTATTTATGATACCACGCGCACTGTATTTATGATGTCACATCCACTATTTGACATCATATATTCTATATAAACCATCACATCCACTGTATAAGACATAACCCCCACTCTTTTTGTGACAGCACTCCCACTCTATCTGACATCACATCCTGTTTGTCTTTGACTTCAAAACCATAATATCTATGAACACAACCACTATATCTGTGACATCACACCCACTCTATTTGTGACATCACACCCACAACATTTGACATCGCTCCCACTCTATATGACATCAGACAAAAAAAAAAATGCTATTTTCTTTTTTTTTTTTTTTTTTTTTGGTTGGAGGTAATTACTTCACAACATTTCAGTGGGTTTTGTCATACATTGATATGAATCAGCCATAGATTTACACTTATTCCCCATCCCGATCCCCCCTCCCACCTCCCTCTCCACCCGATTCCTTTGGGTCTTCCCAGTGCACCAGGCCCGAGCACTTGTCTCATGCATCCCACCTGGGCTGGTGATCTGTTTCACCATAGATAGTATACATGCTGTTCTTATGAAACATCCCACCATCACCTTCTCCCACAGAGTTCAAAATTCTGTTCTCTATTTCTGTGTCTCTTTTACTGTTTTGCACATAGGGTTATCATTACCATCTTTTTAAATTCCTTATATATGTGTTAGTATGCTGTAATGTTCTTTATCTTTCTGGCTTACTTCACGCTGTATAATGGGCTCCAGTTTCATCCATCTCATTAGGTCTGATTCAAATGAATTCTTTTAATGGCTGAGTAATATTCCATGGTATATATGTACCACAGGTTCCTTATCCATTCATCTGCTGATGGGCATCTAGGTTGCTTCCATGTCCTGGCTATTATAAACAGTGCTGTGAAGAACATTGGGGTGCACGTGTCTCTTTCAGATCTGGTTTCCTCATTGTGTATGCCCAGAAGTGGGATTGCTGGCAGTTCTATTTCCAGTTTTTTTAAGAAACCTCCACACTGTTTTCCATAGTGGCTGTACTAGTTTGCATTACCACAAACAGTGTAAGAGGGTTCCCTTTTCTCCACACCCTCTCCAGCATTTATTGCTTGTAGACTTTTGGATAGCAGCCATCCTGACTGGCGTGTAATGGTACCTCATTGTGGCTTTGATTTGCATTTCTCTGATAATGAGTGATGTTGAGCATCTTTTCATGTGTTTGTTAGACATCTGTATGTCTTCTTTGGAGAAATGTCTGTTTAGTTCTTTGGCCCATTTTTTGATTGGGTCATTTATTTTTCTGGAATTGAGCTGCAGGCGTTGCTTGTATATTTTTGAGATTAATCCTTTGTCTGTTTCTTCATTTGCTATTATTTTCTCCCAATCTGAGGGCTGGCTTTGCACCTTACTTATAGTTTCCCTTGTAGTGCAAAAGCTTTTAAGTTTCATTAGGTCCCATTTGGTTAGTTTTGCTTTTATTTCCAATATTCTGGGAGGTGGCTCATAGAGGATCTTGCTGTGATTTATGTCGGAGAGTGTTTTGCCTATGTTCTCCTCTAGGAGTTTTATAGTTTCTGGTCTTACATTTAGAACTTTAATCCATTTTGAGTTTATTTTTAACACATGCTATCTTGTCCACTACATATAACATCATGACCAGTAAAACTATGATATCCCACAAATTGTATCTATGACATCACCCAGACTGTATTGATGACAACACATCCACTATATGTGATATTGCATCCACTGTATCTCTGATTTCATCCACTATAGGTGACATCACACCCACTATGTTTATGGCATCATATCCACTCTATATATGACATCACACACACTATGTGTATGAGAACAGAACCTCTTTATATAACATCACATCTACTGTATCTCTGTCATCACACCCACTGAATCGATGATATCATACCCACTGTATATATGAAACCACAGCCACATATATGACACCACATGCAGTATATATGACATACCATCCATTCTTTATGAAATCATTCCTGTGTTTATGACTTCATATCCACGCTATTCATGACATCACATCCACTATACATGTGAATCACAGCCAGTATATGTGTGTCATCACAACAACTATTTTAGGACATCATATTCATTATATCTGACATCACACACAGTGTGCATATGACAACACAGCCACTATATCTGGCATCACATCCACTATATCTGACATCACATCGACTGTATCTCTGTCATCACACCCACTGTATAAATGACATCACAACACTCTCTTCATGACATCACACCCTTGTATATGATATCACTTCCACTGATTATGACATCACATCGACTATACATATTACAGCCACTGTAACTGTGACATCACTCCCATGATGTTTATAACATCATATCCTCTATATATGACACCACACACACTCTGTGTATGAGAACACAACTATATCTGACATCACACCTACTATATCTGATATCACATCCTCTGTATCTGTGTCATCACACCCACTGTATTGATATCACACCCACTATATGTATGACAACATATGCACTATATATGGTATCATATTCATTCTCTATGGTATCACACCACTGTATTTGTGACATCATGGGAGAGTCGGTTCTTAGGCAGATTGATAAGAAGTCAAGGGGTCCCCAAAGAAAGCCAAGGAGTGAGAGGTCTGGAATTCTCAAGGAGGAAGAAAGGACAGACCTTTTTTTTTTTTTTTTCCCCCTCATTCCCTCTACATTCCTTAGGATTATATAACAATAATGTATGCTGCTTGAGGACAGTCTCTGGAAAAAACCTTCTGACTAATCCTGTTATCTTCAAATGTAAATTATGGGAGTAGGTCTAGTGAGGTCTTTAAAACCTCCAGACATTCTTTTGATTCATTTTAATAACTAATTTGAGAGTTTATAACGTCATTGCTAACAGTAGCAAGGGGGTACTCTTTCTGCCCCCTTCTGATGCCTATATCAGAAGCTTTCTCTCTCTCCTTTATACTTAAATAAAACTTTATTACACAAAGCCTCTGAGCGATCAAGCCTCATCTCTGGAAGCTAAGAATCCCGGCATCTTTTTGTGGTTCAGCAACAACGATTCTATCGCATCCACTGTATTCATGACATCACACACTCAATATATGACATCAAGTTCATTATATGATATCACACCCACTATACATGTCACATCACAGCCACTGCATCTATGACTTCACAACCACTATGTTTAGGACATGATGTCCACTATATGTGCCATCTCACACACTGTGAGTATGACAACACAGCCACTATGTGTGACATCACACCCACTGTATTTAACACCAATCCATTGTATCTTTGTCATCATACCCATTCTGTTGATGACATCACACCCACTCTACATATGACATCAGTCTGGTGTATGCATGACACCCCATGCACTATATATGACATCACATTCAATCTTTACAACATCAAAGCACAGTATTTATGACATCACACCCACTATATATGATATCACATCCACTGTATCTGTGTCATCACGCCAACTTTGTCAATGTCACATCCACTGTATATATGAGATCACACCCCTCTTGTATGACATCATAGGCACTATGTATGACATCACATCCACTCTTTATGACACCAAACTACCGTATTTCGGACATCAAATCCAGTCTATTCATGACATCACATTCACTACATATGACATCACATCCACTGCATATGAAAGAAAGTGAATTTGGTCAGTCCCATCCGAATCTTTGAGACCCCATGGACTGTAGCCTACCAGGCTCTTTCGTTCATGGGATTTTCTAGGCAAGAACACTGGAGTGTGTTGGATTTTCTCCCCCGGGAGATCTTCCTGACCCAGGGATTGAAGCCGAGTCTCCCGCATTGTAGGCAAACGCTTTTTTCATCTGAGCCACAAGGAAAGTCTAGACACTGTTTATATGACATCATATCAAATATACATGTGACATTATAGCCACCGTTTCTATGACATCACACACACTGTATTTATGACATCATATCCACTGTATATACCATCACACTCCCTGTGTTTATGACAACAAAACCACTGGATCTGACATCACACCCACTGGATCTGACACCATTCTATATGTCATCACACACACAACATATGATATACACAGCGTATGACACCATGCCCAGTAGAACTACGATATAACACCCTCTGTATTTATGATATCACACCCACTGTTTTAATCACATCTAACCCACTATATTTATGACAAAATAGCCATTATATGGCATCACTTCCATTGTATATGACATCACAACCACTATACATGTGACATCACATGCACTGTATCAATGACACCACACCCACTGTATATATGACATCACACTCAGCATACCTATGACATCACTTTCACTATACATGACATCACATCAACTGTTGATGACATCAAGCAACTGTATTTATGACATCACATTCACTGTATTCATACCACGTCCACTATATATGACATCATATCCAGTGTATCTGTGTCATCACACCCATGTATGGATAATATCACACCCACTGTATGGGTGACATCTTATGCACTATATATGTCATCACATCCCCTTTTAATGTTGTCACACTGCTGTATTTATGACATCACAGCTTCTGTATTAAGGACAAAAGGCCACTATAAATGACATCACATGCATTGTATACGACATCACAGCCACTCAAAATGTGACATCACAGCCATTTTATCTATAACTCACACCCAATATGTTTATGACATTACAATCATTATATCTGACATCACACACACTATATCTGACACCACATCAACTGTATGTGTCATCACACCCACTCTTTGTATGACATCATATGCTCTATATATGACATCAAATCCACTATGTTTATGACAACACAACCACTATATTTGACATCACATCAACTCTATCTGCTGCTTCACAAACACCATATCTATGATCACAGACACTGTACTGATGACATCACAACCAGAGTATTTATAATATCTCGTCCACTGTATGACATCACACACATTTATAACATCACACTCACTATATATTTCCCATCCACTACATCTGTGCCATCACAGCCACCATATCTATGACCAAACCCACCACATCAAAGACATCACGTCCACTCTATGTGACATCAATTCCAATGTGTATGACATAACATTGTCCATATATGTGACGTCACACCCACCGTGTCTATGAGATCGCAACCACTATAACTACGGCGTCATACCCACTGTTATTAGGACATCACACCCAGCATATTTGTGATGTTGCACCCACCATAACTATGATGTTACACACTCTAAGTCATCACACCTACTGCCTTTATGACATCATACCCACTATATCTGCCATCACACCCACTGCATCTGTGACATCACAGCCACTCTATCAATGGCATCACACCACACCCACTGTATGTGACATCATATCCAATGTATCTGATATCACTTCCACTCTATCTATGACATCACACCCCTGTATTTATCACAAGACACCAACTACATGTGACATCACACTGACTCTATATGACATCACACATACAACATATGATATCTTATCCACTACATATGAAATCAAGCCCAGTATATTTATGATATCAGCCTAATGTATTTATGATACCACGCGCACTGTATTTATGATGTCACATCCACTATTTGACATCATATATTCTATATAAACCATCACATCCACTGTATAAGACATAACCCCCACTCTTTTTGTGACAGCACTCCCACTCTATCTGACATCACATCCTGTTTGTCTTTGACTTCAAAACCATAATATCTATGAACACAACCACTATATCTGTGACATCACACCCACTCTATTTGTGACATCACACCCACAACATTTGACATCGCTCCCACTCTATATGACATCAGACAAAAAAAATGCTATTTTCTTTTTTTTTTTTTTTTTGGTTGGAGGTAATTACTTCACAACATTTCAGTGGGTTTTGTCATACATTGATATGAATCAGCCATAGATTTACACTTATTCCCCATCCCGATCCCCCCTCCCACCTCCCTCTCCACCCGATTCCTCTGGGTCTTCCCAGTGCACCAGGCCCGAGCACTTGTCTCATGCATCCCACCTGGGCTGGTGATCTGTTTCACCATAGATAGTATACATGCTGTTCTTATGAAACATCCCACCCTCACCTTCTCCCACAGAGTTCAAAATTCTGTTCTCTATTTCTGTGTCTCTTTTACTGTTTTGCACATAGGGTTATCATTACCATCTTTCTAAATTCCTTATATATGTGTTAGTATGCTGTAATGTTCTTTATCTTTCTGGCTTACTTCACGCTGTATAATGGGCTCCAGTTTCATCCATCTCATTAGGTCTGATTCAAATGAATTCTTTTAATGGCTGAGTAATATTCCATGGTATATATGTACCACAGGTTCCTTATCCATTCATCTGCTGATGGGCATCTAGGTTGCTTCCATGTCCTGGCTATTATAAACAGTGCTGTGAAGAAGATTGGGGTGCACGTGTCTCTTTCAGATCTGGTTTCCTCATTGTGTATGCCCAGAAGTGGGATTGCTGGCAGTTCTATTTCCAGTTTTTTTAAGAAACCTCCACACTGTTTTCCATAGTGGCTGTACTAGTTTGCATTACCACAAACAGTGTAAGAGGGTTCCCTTTTCTCCACACCCTCTCCAGCATTTATTGCTTGTAGACTTTTGGATAGCAGCCATCCTGACTGGCGTGTAATGGTACCTCATTGTGGCTTTGATTTGCATTTCTCTGATAATGAGTGATGTTGAGCATCTTTTCATGTGTTTGTTAGACATCTGTATGTCTTCTTTGGAGAAATGTCTGTTTAGTTCTTTGGCCCATTTTTTGATTGGGTCATTTATTTTTCTGGAATTGAGCTGCAGGCGTTGCTTGTATATTTTTGAGATTAATCCTTTGTCTGTTTCTTCATTTGCTATTATTTTCTCCCAATCTGAGGGCTGTCTTTGCACCTTACTTATAGTTTCCCTTGTAGTGCAAAAGCTTTTAAGTTTCATTAGGTCCCATTTGGTTAGTTTTGCTTTTATTTCCAATATTCTGGGAGGTGGCTCATAGAGGATCTTGCTGTGATTTATGTCGGAGAGTGTTTTGCCTATGTTCTCCTCTAGGAGTTTTATAGTTTCTGGTCTTACATTTAGAACTTTAATCCATTTTGAGTTTATTTTTAACACATGCTATTTTGTCCACTACATATAACATCATGACCAGTAAAACTATGATATCCCACAAATTGTATCTATGACATCACCCAGACTCTATTGATGACAAAACATCCACTATATGTGATATTGCATCCACTGTATCTATGATTTCATCCGCTGTATGTGACATCACACCCACTATGTTTATGGCATCATATCCACTCTATATATGACATCACACACACTATGTGTAAGAGAACAGAACCTCTTTATCTAACATCACATCTACTGTATCTCTGTCATCACACCCACTGAATCGATGATATCATACCCACTGTACATATGACATCACAGCCACATATATATGACATCTCATGCAGTATATATGACATACCATCCATTCTTTATGAAATCATTCCTGTGTTTATGACTTCTTATCCACGCTATTCATGACATCACATCCACTATACCTGTGAATCACAGCCAGTATATGTGTGTCATCACAACAACTATATTAGGATATCGTATTCATTATATCTAACATCACACACAATGTGTGTATAACAACACAGCCACTATATCTGGCATCAAATCCACTATATCTGACATCACATCGACTGTATCTGTGTCATCACCCTCACTGTATAAATGACATCACACCACTCTATTCATGACATCACACCCTTGTATATGGTATCACTTCCACTGATTATGACATCACATCGACTATCCATGTGACAGCCACTGTAACTGTGATATCACTCCCATGATCTTTATAACATCATATCCTCTATATATTACACCACACTCACTCTGTGTATCAGAACAGTATATCTGACATCACACCTACTATATCTGATATCACATCCTCTGTATGTGTGTCATCACACCCACTGTATTGATATCACACCCACTATATGTATGACAACATATGCACTATATATGGTATCATATTCATTCTCTATTATATCACACCACTGTACTTGTGACATCATGAGAGAGTCAATTCCTTGGCAGATTGTTAAGATGTCTAGGGGTCCACAAGGAGAGCCAAGACGTGAGATGTCTGGAATTCTCAAGGAGGAAGAAAGGACAGAGCTTTTTCTTTTTTTGTCCCTCATCCCCTCTACATTCCTTAGGAATATATAACAATAATGTATGCTGCTTGAGGACAGTCTCTGGAAAAAACCTTCTGACAAATCTTGTTACCTTCAGATGTAAATTATGCGAGTAGGTCTAGTGAGGTTTTTAAAACCTCCAGACATTCTTTTGATTCATTTTAATAACTAATTTGAGAGTATATAACGTCGTTGCTAACAGTAGCAAGGGGGTATTCTTTCTGCCCCCTTCTGATGCCTATATCAGAAGCTTTCTGTATCTCCTTTATACTAAATAAAACTTTATTACAAAAAGCCTCTGAGCGATCAAGCCTCATCTCTGGAGGCTAAGGATCCCGGCATCTTCTCATGGTTCAGCAACAACCATTCTATCGCATCCACTGTATTCATGACATCACACCCTCAATATATGACATCAAGTCCATTATATGATATCAAACCCACTATACATGTCACATCACAGCCACTGCATCTATGACTTCACAACCACTATGTTTAGGACATGATGTCCACTATATGTGCCATCTCACACACTGTGAGTATGACAACACAGCCACTATGTGTGACATCACACCCACTGTATTTAACACCAATCCATTGTATCTTTGTCATCATACCCATTCTGTTGATGACATCACACCCACTCTACATATGACATCAGTCTGGTGTATGCATGACACCACATGCACTATATATGACATCACATTCAATCTTTACAACATCAAAGCACAGTATTTATGACATCACACCCACTATATATGATATCACATCCACTGTATCTGTGTCATCACGCCAACTTTCCACTGTATATATGAGATCACACCCCTCTTGTATGACATCATAGGCACTATGTATGACATCACATCCACTCTTTATGACACCAAACTACCGTATTTCGGACATCAAATCCAGTCTATTCATGACATCACATTCACTACATATGACATCACATCCACTGCATATGAAAGAAAGTGAATTTGGTCAGTCCCATCCGAATCTTTGAGACCCCATGGACTGTAGCCTACCAGGCTCTTTCGTTCATGGGATTTTCTAGGCAAGAACACTGGAGTGTGTTGGATTTTCTCCCCCGGGAGATCTTCCTGACCCAGGGATTGAAGCCGAGTCTCCCGCATTGTAGGCAAACGCTTTTTTCATCTGAGCCACAAGGAAAGTCTAGACCCTGTTTATATGACATCATATCAAATATACATGTGACATTATAGCCACCGTTTCTATGACATCACACACACTGTATTTATGACATCATATCCACTGTATATACCATCACACTCCCTGTGTTTATGACAACAAAACCACTGGATCTGACATCACACCCACTGGATCTGACACCATTCTATATGTCATCACACACACAACATATGATATACACAGCGTATGACACCATGCCCAGTAGAACTACGATATAACACCCTCTGTATTTATGATATCACACCCACTGTTTTAATCACATCTAACCCACTATATTTATGACAAAATAGCCATTATATGGCATCACTTCCATTGTATATGACATCACAACCACTATACATGTGACATCACATGCACTGTATCAATGACACCACACCCACTGTATATATGACATCACACTCAGCATACCTATGACATCACTTTCACTATACATGACATCACATCAACTGTTGATGACATCAAGCAACTGTATTTATGACATCACATTCACTGTATTCATACCACGTCCACTATATATGACATCATATCCAGTGTATCTGTGTCATCACACCCATGTATGGATAATATCACACCCACTGTATGGGTGACATCTTATGCACTATATATGTCATCACATCCCCTTTTAATGTTGTCACACTGCTGTATTTATGACATCACAGCTTCTGTATTAAGGACAAAAGGCCACTATAAATGACATCACATGCATTGTATACGACATCACAGCCACTCAAAATGTGACATCACAGCCATTTTATCTATAACTCACACCCAATATGTTTATGACATTACAATCATTATATCTGACATCACACACACTATATCTGACACCACATCAACTGTATGTGTCATCACACCCACTCTTTGTATGACATCATATGCTCTATATATGACATCAAATCCACTATGTTTATGACAACACAACCACTATATTTGACATCACATCAACTCTATCTGCTGCTTCACAAACACCATATCTATGATCACAGACACTGTACTGATGACATCACAACCAGAGTATTTATAATATCTCGTCCACTGTATGACATCACACACATTTATAACATCACACTCACTATATATTTCCCATCCACTACATCTGTGCCATCACAGCCACCATATCTATGACCAAACCCACCACATCAAAGACATCACGTCCACTCTATGTGACATCAATTCCAATGTGTATGACATAACATTGTCCATATATGTGACGTCACACCCACCGTGTCTATGAGATCGCAACCACTATAACTACGGCGTCATACCCACTGTTATTAGGACATCACACCCAGCATATTTGTGATGTTGCACCCACCATAACTATGATGTTACACACTCTAAGTCATCACACCTACTGCCTTTATGACATCATACCCACTATATCTGCCATCACACCCACTGTATCTGTGACATCACAGCCACTCTATCAATGGCATCACACCACACCCACTGTATGTGACATCATATCCAATGTATCTGATATCACTTCCACTCTATCTATGACATCACACCCCTGTATTTATCACAAGACACCAACTACATGTGACATCACACTGACTCTATATGACATCACACATACAACATATGATATCTTATCCACTACATATGAAATCAAGCCCAGTATATTTATGATATCAGCCTAATGTATTTATGATACCACGTGCACTGTATTTATGATGTCACATCCACTATTTGACATCATATATTCTATATAAACCATCACATCCACTGTATAAGACATAACCCCCACTCTTTTTGTGACAGCACTCCCACTCTATCTGACATCACATCCTGTTTGTCTTTGACTTCAAAACCATAATATCTATGAACACAACCACTATATCTGTGACATCACACCCACTCTATTTGTGACATCACACCCACAACATTTGACATCGCTCCCACTCTATATGACATCAGACAAAAAAAAAATGCTATTTTCTTTTTTTTTTTTTTTTTTGGTTGGAGGTAATTACTTCACAACATTTCAGTGGGTTTTGTCATACATTGATATGACTCAGCCATAGATTTACACTTATTCCCCATCCCGATCCCCCCTCCCACCTCCCTCTCCACCCGATTCCTCTGGGTCTTCCCAGTGCACCAGGCCCGAGCACTTGTCTCATGCATCCCACCTGGGCTGGTGATCTGTTTCACCATAGATGGTATACATGCTGTTCTTATGAAACATCCCACCCTCACCTTCTCCCACAGAGTTCAAAATTCTGTTCTCTATTTCTGTGTCTCTTTTACTGTTTTGCACATAGGGTTATCATTACCATCTTTCTAAATTCCTTATATATGTGTTAGTATGCTGTAATGTTCTTTATCTTTCTGGCTTACTTCACGCTGTATAATGGGCTCCAGTTTCATCCATCTCATTAGGTCTGATTCAAATGAATTCTTTTAATGGCTGAGTAATATTCCATGGTATATATGTACCACAGGTTCCTTATCCATTCATCTGCTGATGGGCATCTAGGTTGCTTCCATGTCCTGGCTATTATAAACAGTGCTGTGAAGAAGATTGGGGTGCACGTGTCTCTTTCAGATCTGGTTTCCTCATTGTGTATGCCCAGAAGTGGGATTGCTGGCAGTTCTATTTCCAGTTTTTTTAAGAAACCTCCACACTGTTTTCCATAGTGGCTGTACTAGTTTGCATTACCACAAACAGTGTAAGAGGGTTCCCTTTTCTCCACACCCTCTCCAGCATTTATTGCTTGTAGACTTTTGGATAGCAGCCATCCTGACTGGCGTGTAATGGTACCTCATTGTGGCTTTGATTTGCATTTCTCTGATAATGAGTGATGTTGAGCATCTTTTCATGTGTTTGTTAGACATCTGTATGTCTTCTTTGGAGAAATGTCTGTTTAGTTCTTTGGCCCATTTTTTGATTGGGTCATTTATTTTTCTGGAATTGAGCTGCAGGCGTTGCTTGTATATTTTTGAGATTAATCCTTTGTCTGTTTCTTCATTTGCTATTATTTTCTCCCAATCTGAGGGCTGTCTTTGCACCTTACTTATAGTTTCCCTTGTAGTGCAAAAGCTTTTAAGTTTCATTAGGTCCCATTTGGTTAGTTTTGCTTTTATTTCCAATATTCTGGGAGGTGGCTCATAGAGGATCTTGCTGTGATTTATGTCGGAGAGTGTTTTGCCTATGTTCTCCTCTAGGAGTTTTATAGTTTCTGGTCTTACATTTAGAACTTTAATCCATTTTGAGTTTATTTTTAACACATGCTATTTTGTCCACTACATATAACATCATGACCAGTAAAACTATGATATCCCACAAATTGTATCTATGACATCACCCAGACTCTATTGATGACAAAACATCCACTATATGTGATATTGCATCCACTGTATCTATGATTTCATCCGCTGTATGTGACATCACACCCACTATGTTTATGGCATCATATCCACTCTATATATGACATCACACACACTATGTGTAAGAGAACAGAACCTCTTTATCTAACATCACATCTACTGTATCTCTGTAATCACACCCACTGAATCGATGATATCATACCCACTGTACATATGACATCACAGCCACATATATATGACATCTCATGCAGTATATATGACATACCATCCATTCTTTATGAAATCATTCCTGTGTTTATGACTTCTTATCCATGCTATTCATGACATCACATCCACTATACCTGTGAATCACAGCCAGTATATGTGTGTCATCACAACAACTATATTAGGATATCGTATTCATTATATCTAACATCACACACAATGTGTGTATAACAACACAGCCACTATATCTGGCATCAAATCCACTATATCTGACATCACATCGACTGTATCTGTGTCATCACCCTCACTGTATAAATGACATCACACCACTCTATTCATGACATCACACCCTTGTATATGATATCACTTCCACTGATTATGACATCACATCGACTATCCATGTGACAGCCACTGTAACTGTGATATCACTCCCATGATCTTTATAACATCATATCCTCTATATATTACACCACACTCACTCTGTGTATCAGAACAGTATATCTGACATCACACCTACTATATCTGATATCACATCCTCTGTATGTGTGTCATCACACCCACTGTATTGATATCACACCCACTATATGTATGACAACATATGCACTATATATGGTATCATATTCATTCTCTATTATATCACACCACTGTACTTGTGACATCATGAGAGAGTCAATTCCTTGGCAGATTGTTAAGATGTCTAGGGGTCCACAAGGAGAGCCAAGGCGTGAGATGTCTGGAATTCTCAAGGAAGAAGAAAGGACAGAGCTTTTTCTTTTTTTGTCCCTCATCCCCTCTACATTCCTTAGGAATATATAACAATAATGTATGCTGCTTGAGGACAGTCTCTGGAAAAAACCTTCTGACAAATCTTGTTACCTTCAGATGTAAATTATGCGAGTAGGTCTAGTGAGGTTTTTAAAACCTCCAGACATTCTTTTGATTCATTTTAATAACTAATTTGAGAGTATATAACGTCGTTGCTAACAGTAGCAAGGGGGTATTCTTTCTGCCCCCTTCTGATGCCTATATCAGAAGCTTTCTGTATCTCCTTTATACTAAATAAAACTTTATTACAAAAAGCCTCTGAGCGATCAAGCCTCATCTCTGGAGGCTAAGGATCCCGGCATCTTTTCATGGTTCAGCAACAACCATTCTATCGCATCCACTGTATTCATGACATCACACCCTCAATATATGACATCAAGTCCATTATATGATATCACACCCACTATACATGTCACATCACAGCCACTGCATCTATGACTTCACAACCATTATGTTTAGGACATGATGTCCACTATATGTGCCATCTCACACACTGTGAGTATGACAACACAGCCACTATGTGTGACATCACACCCACTGTATCTGATACCAATCCATTGTATCTTTGTTATCATACCCATTCTATTGATGACATCACACCCACTCTACATATGACATCAGGCTGGTGTATGTATGACACCACATGCACTATACATGACATCACATTCAATCTTTACAATATCAAAGCACAGTATTTATGACATCAAACCCACTATATATGACAGCACATCCACTGTATCTGTGTCATCACTGTGCCAACTGTATCGATGTCACACCCACTGTATGTATGACATAACACCCACTCTTGTATGACATCTTAGGCACTATATATGACATCACATCCACTCTTTATGACACCAAACTACTGTAATTAGGACATCAAATCCACTGTACTCATGACATCACATCCACTACATGTGACATCACATCCACTGTATATGAAAGAAAGTGAATTTGGTCAGTCACATCCGAATTTTTGAGACCCCATGGACTGTAGCCTACCAGGCTCTTCCGTCCATGGGATTTTCCAGGCAAGAACACTGGAGTGGGTTGCCATTTCCTCCTCCGGGATATCTTCCTGACCCAGGGATTGAAGCCGAGTCTCCCGCTATGTAGGCAAACGCTTTATCATCTGAGCCACCAGGAAAGTCTAGACACTGTTTATATGACATCATATCAAATATACATGTGACATCATAGCCACCATATCTATGACATCACACACACTATATTTATCATATCATATCCACTGTATATACCATCACCCTCCCTGTGTTTATGACAAGAAAATCACTGGATCTGACATCACACTCACTGGATCTGACACCATTCTGTATGTGATCACACACACAACATATGACATACACAGCATATGAAACCATGCCCAGTAAAACTACGATACAACACCCTCTATATTTGTGATATCACACCCACTGTTTTAATCACATCTAACCCACTATATTTATGACAAAATAGCCACTATATGGCAACACTTCTGTTGTATATGACATCACAACGACTATACATGTGACATAACATGCACTGTATCAATGACACCACACCCACTATATATATGACATCACACTCAGCATACCTGTGACATCACTTTCACTATACATGACATCACAGCAACTGTTTATGACAGCAAGCAACTGTATTAATGACATCACATTCACAGTACTCATACCACGTCCACTATATATGACATCATATCCAGTGTATCTGTGTCATCACACCCAGTGTACTGATAATATCACACCCACTGTATGGGTGACATCTTATGCACTGTATATGGCATCACATCCACGTTTTTTGTTGTCACACCACTGTATTTTTGACATCACACCTCCTGTGTTTAGGACAAAAGGCCACTATAAATCACATCACATGCCTTGTATATCACATCACAGCCACTATACATGTGATATCACAGCCACTGTATCTATAACATCACACCCACTATGTTTATGACATCACAACCATTATAATCTGATATCACACCCACTATACATGTCACATCACAGCCACTGCATCTATGACTTCACAACCACTATGTTTAGGACATGATGTCCACTATATGTGCCATCTCACACACTGTGAGTATGACAACACAGCCACTATGTGTGACATCACACCCACTGTATTTAACACCAATCCATTGTATCTTTGTCATCATACCCATTCTGTTGATGACATCACACCCACTCTACATATGACATCAGTCTGGTGTATGCATGACACCACATGCACTATATATGACATCACATTCAATCTTTACAACATCAAAGCACAGTATTTATGACATCACACCCACTATATATGATATCACATCCACTGTATCTGTGTCATCACGCCAACTTTCCACTGTATATATGAGATCACACCCCTCTTGTATGACATCATAGGCACTATGTATGACATCACATCCACTCTTTATGACACCAAACTACCGTATTTCGGACATCAAATCCAGTCTATTCATGACATCACATTCACTACATATGACATCACATCCACTGCATATGAAAGAAAGTGAATTTGGTCAGTCCCATCCGAATCTTTGAGACCCCATGGACTGTAGCCTACCAGGCTCTTTCGTTCATGGGATTTTCTAGGCAAGAACACTGGAGTGTGTTGGATTTTCTCCCCCGGGAGATCTTCCTGACCCAGGGATTGAAGCCGAGTCTCCCGCATTGTAGGCAAACGCTTTTTTCATCTGAGCCACAAGGAAAGTCTAGACACTGTTTATATGACATCATATCAAATATACATGTGACATTATAGCCACCGTTTCTGTGACATCACACACACTGTATTTATGACATCATATCCACTGTATATACCATCACACTCCCTGTGTTTATGACAACAAAACCACTGGATCTGACATCACACCCACTGGATCTGACACCATTCTATATGTCATCACACACACAACATATGATATACACAGCGTATGACACCATGCCCAGTAGAACTACGATATAACACCCTCTGTATTTATGATATCACACCCACTGTTTTAATCACATCTAACCCACTATATTTATGACAAAATAGCCATTATATGGCATCACTTCCATTGTATATGACATCACAACCACTATACATGTGACATCACATGCACTGTATCAATGACACCACACCCACTGTATATATGACATCACACTCAGCATACCTATGACATCACTTTCACTATACATGACATCACATCAACTGTTGATGACATCAAGCAACTGTATTTATGACATCACATTCACTGTATTCATACCACGTCCACTATATATGACATCATATCCAGTGTATCTGTGTCATCACACCCATGTATGGATAATATCACACCCACTGTATGGGTGACATCTTATGCACTATATATGTCATCACATCCCCTTTTAATGTTGTCACACTGCTGTATTTATGACATCACAGCTTCTGTATTAAGGACAAAAGGCCACTATAAATGACATCACATGCATTGTATACGACATCACAGCCACTCAAAATGTGACATCACAGCCATTTTATCTATAACTCACACCCAATATGTTTATGACATTACAATCATTATATCTGACATCACACACACTATATCTGACACCACATCAACTGTATGTGTCATCACACCCACTCTTTGTATGACATCATATGCTCTATATATGACATCAAATCCACTAGGTTTATGACAACACAACCACTATATTTGACATCACATCAACTCTATCTGCTGCTTCCAAACACCATATCTATGATCACAGACACTGTACTGATGACATCACAACCAGAGTATTTATAATATCTCGTCCACTGTATGACATCACACACATTTATAACATCACACTCACTATATATTTCCCATCCACTACATCTGTGCCATCACAGCCACCATATCTATGACCAAACCCACCACATCAAAGACATCACGTCCACTCTATGTGACATCAATTCCAATGTGTATGACATAACATTGTCCATATATGTGACATCACACCCACCGTGTCTATGAGATCGCAACCACTATAACTACGGCGTCATACCCACTGTTATTAGGACATCACACCCAGCATATTTGTGATGTTGCACCCACCATAACTATGATGTTACACACTCTAAGTCATCACACCTACTGCCTTTATGACATCATACCCACTATATCTGCCATCACACCCACTGTATCTGTGACATCACAGCCACTCTATCAATGGCATCACACCACACCCACTGTATGTGACATCATATCCAATGTATCTGATATCACTTCCACTCTATCTATGACATCACACCCCTGTATTTATCACAAGACACCAACTACATGTGACATCGCACTGACTCTATATGACATCACACATACAACATATGATATCTTATCCACTACATATGAAATCAAGCCCAGTATATTTATGATATCAGCCTAATGTATTTATGATACCACGCGCACTGTATTTATGATGTCACATCCACTATTTGACATCATATATTCTATATAAACCATCACATCCACTGTATAAGACATAACCCCCACTCTTTTTGTGACAGCACTCCCACTCTATCTGACATCACATCCTGTTTGTCTTTGACTTCAAAACCATAATATCTATGAACACAACCACTATATCTGTGACATCACACCCACTCTATTTGTGACATCACACCCACAACATTTGACATCGCTCCCACTCTATATGACATCAGACAAAAAAAAAAATGCTATTTTCTTTTTTTTTTTTTTTTTTGGTTGGAGGTAATTACTTCACAACATTTCAGTGGGTTTTGTCATACATTGATATGAATCAGCCATAGATTTACACTTATTCCCCATCCCGATCCCCCCTCCCACCTCCCTCTCCACCCGATTCCTCTGGGTCTTCCCAGTGCACCAGGCCCGAGCACTTGTCTCATGCATCCCACCTGGGCTGATGATCTGTTTCACCATAGATAGTATACATGCTGTTCTTATGAAACATCCCACCCTCACCTTCTCCCACAGAGTTCAAAATTCTGTTCTCTATTTCTGTGTCTCTTTTACTGTTTTGCACATAGGGTTATCATTACCATCTTTCTAAATTCCTTATATATGTGTTAGTATGCTGTAATGTTCTTTATCTTTCTGGCTTACTTCACGCTGTATAATGGGCTCCAGTTTCATCCATCTCATTAGGTCTGATTCAAATGAATTCTTTTAATGGCTGAGTAATATTCCATGGTATATATGTACCACAGGTTCCTTATCCATTCATCTGCTGATGGGCATCTAGGTTGCTTCCATGTCCTGGCTATTATAAACAGTGCTGTGAAGAAGATTGGGGTGCACGTGTCTCTTTCAGATCTGGTTTCCTCATTGTGTATGCCCAGAAGTGGGATTGCTGGCAGTTCTATTTCCAGTTTTTTTAAGAAACCTCCACACTGTTTTCCATAGTGGCTGTACTAGTTTGCATTACCACAAACAGTGTAAGAGGGTTCCCTTTTCTCCACACCCTCTCCAGCATTTATTGCTTGTAGACTTTTGGATAGCAGCCATCCTGACTGGCGTGTAATGGTACCTCATTGTGGCTTTGATTTGCATTTCTCTGATAATGAGTGATGTTGAGCATCTTTTCATGTGTTTGTTAGACATCTGTATGTCTTCTTTGGAGAAATGTCTGTTTAGTTCTTTGGCCCATTTTTTGATTGGGTCATTTATTTTTCTGGAATTGAGCTGCAGGCGTTGCTTGTATATTTTTGAGATTAATCCTTTGTCTGTTTCTTCATTTGCTATTATTTTCTCCCAATCTGAGGGCTGTCTTTGCACCTTACTTATAGTTTCCCTTGTAGTGCAAAAGCTTTTAAGTTTCATTAGGTCCCATTTGGTTAGTTTTGCTTTTATTTCCAATATTCTGGGAGGTGGCTCATAGAGGATCTTGCTGTGATTTATGTCGGAGAGTGTTTTGCCTATGTTCTCCTCTAGGAGTTTTATAGTTTCCGGTCTTACATTTAGAACTTTAATCCATTTTGAGTTTATTTTTAACACATGCTATCTTGTCCACTTCATATAACATCATGACCAGTAAAACTATGATATCCCACAAATTGTATCTATGACATCACCCAGACTGTATTGATGACAACACATCCACTATATGTGATATTGCATCCACTGTATCTCTGATTTCATCCATTATAGGTGACATCACACCCACTATGTTTATGGCATCATATCCACTCTATATATGACATCACACACACTATGTGTATGAGAACAGAACCTCTTTATATAACATCACATCTACTGTATCTCTGTCATCACACCCACTGAATCGATGATATCATACCCACTGTATATATGAAACCACAGCCACATATATGACACCACGTGCAGTATATATGACATACCATCCATTCTTTATGAAATCATTCCTGTGTTTATGACTTCATATCCACGCTATTCATGACATCACATCCACTATACATGTGAATCACAGCCATTATATGTGTGTCATCACAACAACTATTTTAGGACATCATATTCATTATATCTGACATCACACACAATGTGCATATGACAACACAGCCACTATATCTGGCATCACATCCACTATATCTGACATCACATCGACTGTATCTGTGTCATCACACCCACTGTATAAATGACATCACACCACTCTCTTCATGACATCACACCCTTGTATATGATATCACTTCCACTGATTATGACATCACATCGACTATACATATGACAGCCACTGTAACTGTGACATCACTCCCATGATGTTTATAACATCATATCCTCTATATATGACACCACACACACTCTGTGTATGAGAACACAACTATATCTGACATCACACCTACTATATCTGATATCACATCCTCTGTATCTGTGTCATCACACCCACTGTATTGATATCACACCCACTATATGTATGACAACATATGCACTATATATGGTATCATATTCATTCTCTATGGTATCACACCACTGTATTTGTGACATCATGGGAGAGTCGGTTCCTAGGCAGATTGATAAGAAGTCAAGGGGTCCCCAAAGAAAGCCAAGGAGTGAGAGGTCTGGAATTCTCAAGGAGGAAGAAAGGACAGACCTTTTTTTTTTTTTTTTTTCCCCCTCATTCCCTCTACATTCCTTAGGATTATATAACAATAATGTATGCTGCTTGAGGACAGTCTCTGGAAAAAACCTTCTGACTAATCCTGTTATCTTCAAATGTAAATTATGGGAGTAGGTCTAGTGAGGTCTTTAAAACCTCCAGACATTCTTTTGATTCATTTTAATAACTAATTTGAGAGTTTATAACGTCATTGCTAACAGTAGCAAGGGGGTACTCTTTCTGCCCACTTCTGATGCCTATATCAGAAGCTTTCTCTCTCTCCTTTATACTTAAATAAAACTTTATTACACAAAGCCTCTGAGCGATCAAGCCTCATCTCTGGAAGCTAAGAATCCCGGCATCTTTTCGTGGTTCAGCAACAACGATTCTATCGCATCCACTGTATTCATGACATCACACCCTCAATATATGACATCAAGTTCATTATATGATATCACACCCACTATACATGTCACATCACAGCCACTGCATCTATGACTTCACAACCACTATGTTTAGGACATGATGTCCACTATATGTGCCATCTCACACACTGTGAGTATGACAACACAGCCACTATGTGTGACATCACACCCACTGTATTTAACACCAATCCATTGTATCTTTGTCATCATACCCATTCTGTTGATGACATCACACCCACTCTACATATGACATCAGTCTGGTGTATGCATGACACCACATGCACTATATATGACATCACATTCAATCTTTACAACATCAAAGCACAGTATTTATGACATCACACCCACTATATATGATATCACATCCACTGTATCTGTGTCATCACGCCAACTTTCCACTGTATATATGAGATCACACCCCTCTTGTATGACATCATAGGCACTATGTATGACATCACATCCACTCTTTATGACACCAAACTACCGTATTTCGGACATCAAATCCAGTCTATTCATGACATCACATTCACTACATATGACATCACATCCACTGCATATGAAAGAAAGTGAATTTGGTCAGTCCCATCCGAATCTTTGAGACCCCATGGACTGTAGCCTACCAGGCTCTTTCGTTCATGGGATTTTCTAGGCAAGAACACTGGAGTGTGTTGGATTTTCTCCCCCGGGAGATCTTCCTGACCCAGGGATTGAAGCCGAGTCTCCCGCATTGTAGGCAAACGCTTTTTTCATCTGAGCCACAAGGAAAGTCTAGACACTGTTTATATGACATCATATCAAATATACATGTGACATTATAGCCACCGTTTCTGTGACATCACACACACTGTATTTATGACATCATATCCACTGTATATACCATCACACTCCCTGTGTTTATGACAACAAAACCACTGGATCTGACATCACACCCACTGGATCTGACACCATTCTATATGTCATCACACACACAACATATGATATACACAGCGTATGACACCATGCCCAGTAGAACTACGATATAACACCCTCTGTATTTATGATATCACACCCACTGTTTTAATCACATCTAACCCACTATATTTATGACAAAATAGCCATTATATGGCATCACTTCCATTGTATATGACATCACAACCACTATACATGTGACATCACATGCACTGTATCAATGACACCACACCCACTGTATATATGACATCACACTCAGCATACCTATGACATCACTTTCACTATACATGACATCACATCAACTGTTGATGACATCAAGCAACTGTATTTATGACATCACATTCACTGTATTCATACCACGTCCACTATATATGACATCATATCCAGTGTATCTGTGTCATCACACCCATGTATGGATAATATCACACCCACTGTATGGGTGACATCTTATGCACTATATATGTCATCACATCCCCTTTTAATGTTGTCACACTGCTGTATTTATGACATCACAGCTTCTGTATTAAGGACAAAAGGCCACTATAAATGACATCACATGCATTGTATACGACATCACAGCCACTCAAAATGTGACATCACAGCCATTTTATCTATAACTCACACCCAATATGTTTATGACATTACAATCATTATATCTGACATCACACACACTATATCTGACACCACATCAACTGTATGTGTCATCACACCCACTCTTTGTATGACATCATATGCTCTATATATGACATCAAATCCACTAGGTTTATGACAACACAACCACTATATTTGACATCACATCAACTCTATCTGCTGCTTCCAAACACCATATCTATGATCACAGACACTGTACTGATGACATCACAACCAGAGTATTTATAATATCTCGTCCACTGTATGACATCACACACATTTATAACATCACACTCACTATATATTTCCCATCCACTACATCTGTGCCATCACAGCCACCATATCTATGACCAAACCCACCACATCAAAGACATCACGTCCACTCTATGTGACATCAATTCCAATGTGTATGACATAACATTGTCCATATATGTGACATCACACCCACCGTGTCTATGAGATCGCAACCACTATAACTACGGCGTCATACCCACTGTTATTAGGACATCACACCCAGCATATTTGTGATGTTGCACCCACCATAACTATGATGTTACACACTCTAAGTCATCACACCTACTGCCTTTATGACATCATACCCACTATATCTGCCATCACACCCACTGTATCTGTGACATCACAGCCACTCTATCAATGGCATCACACCACACCCACTGTATGTGACATCATATCCAATGTATCTGATATCACTTCCACTCTATCTATGACATCACACCCCTGTATTTATCACAAGACACCAACTACATGTGACATCGCACTGACTCTATATGACATCACACATACAACATATGATATCTTATCCACTACATATGAAATCAAGCCCAGTATATTTATGATATCAGCCTAATGTATTTATGATACCACGCGCACTGTATTTATGATGTCACATCCACTATTTGACATCATATATTCTATATAAACCATCACATCCACTGTATAAGACATAACCCCCACTCTTTTTGTGACAGCACTCCCACTCTATCTGACATCACATCCTGTTTGTCTTTGACTTCAAAACCATAATATCTATGAACACAACCACTATATCTGTGACATCACACCCACTCTATTTGTGACATCACACCCACAACATTTGACATCGCTCCCACTCTATATGACATCAGACAAAAAAAAAAATGCTATTTTCTTTTTTTTTTTTTTTTTTGGTTGGAGGTAATTACTTCACAACATTTCAGTGGGTTTTGTCATACATTGATATGAATCAGCCATAGATTTACACTTATTCCCCATCCCGATCCCCCCTCCCACCTCCCTCTCCACCCGATTCCTCTGGGTCTTCCCAGTGCACCAGGCCCGAGCACTTGTCTCATGCATCCCACCTGGGCTGATGATCTGTTTCACCATAGATAGTATACATGCTGTTCTTATGAAACATCCCACCCTCACCTTCTCCCACAGAGTTCAAAATTCTGTTCTCTATTTCTGTGTCTCTTTTACTGTTTTGCACATAGGGTTATCATTACCATCTTTCTAAATTCCTTATATATGTGTTAGTATGCTGTAATGTTCTTTATCTTTCTGGCTTACTTCACGCTGTATAATGGGCTCCAGTTTCATCCATCTCATTAGGTCTGATTCAAATGAATTCTTTTAATGGCTGAGTAATATTCCATGGTATATATGTACCACAGGTTCCTTATCCATTCATCTGCTGATGGGCATCTAGGTTGCTTCCATGTCCTGGCTATTATAAACAGTGCTGTGAAGAAGATTGGGGTGCACGTGTCTCTTTCAGATCTGGTTTCCTCATTGTGTATGCCCAGAAGTGGGATTGCTGGCAGTTCTATTTCCAGTTTTTTTAAGAAACCTCCACACTGTTTTCCATAGTGGCTGTACTAGTTTGCATTACCACAAACAGTGTAAGAGGGTTCCCTTTTCTCCACACCCTCTCCAGCATTTATTGCTTGTAGACTTTTGGATAGCAGCCATCCTGACTGGCGTGTAATGGTACCTCATTGTGGCTTTGATTTGCATTTCTCTGATAATGAGTGATGTTGAGCATCTTTTCATGTGTTTGTTAGACATCTGTATGTCTTCTTTGGAGAAATGTCTGTTTAGTTCTTTGGCCCATTTTTTGATTGGGTCATTTATTTTTCTGGAATTGAGCTGCAGGCGTTGCTTGTATATTTTTGAGATTAATCCTTTGTCTGTTTCTTCATTTGCTATTATTTTCTCCCAATCTGAGGGCTGTCTTTGCACCTTACTTATAGTTTCCCTTGTAGTGCAAAAGCTTTTAAGTTTCATTAGGTCCCATTTGGTTAGTTTTGCTTTTATTTCCAATATTCTGGGAGGTGGCTCATAGAGGATCTTGCTGTGATTTATGTCGGAGAGTGTTTTGCCTATGTTCTCCTCTAGGAGTTTTATAGTTTCCGGTCTTACATTTAGAACTTTAATCCATTTTGAGTTTATTTTTAACACATGCTATCTTGTCCACTTCATATAACATCATGACCAGTAAAACTATGATATCCCACAAATTGTATCTATGACATCACCCAGACTGTATTGATGACAACACATCCACTATATGTGATATTGCATCCACTGTATCTCTGATTTCATCCATTATAGGTGACATCACACCCACTATGTTTATGGCATCATATCCACTCTATATATGACATCACACACACTATGTGTATGAGAACAGAACCTCTTTATATAACATCACATCTACTGTATCTCTGTCATCACACCCACTGAATCGATGATATCATACCCACTGTATATATGAAACCACAGCCACATATATGACACCACGTGCAGTATATATGACATACCATCCATTCTTTATGAAATCATTCCTGTGTTTATGACTTCATATCCACGCTATTCATGACATCACATCCACTATACATGTGAATCACAGCCATTATATGTGTGTCATCACAACAACTATTTTAGGACATCATATTCATTATATCTGACATCACACACAATGTGCATATGACAACACAGCCACTATATCTGGCATCACATCCACTATATCTGACATCACATCGACTGTATCTGTGTCATCACACCCACTGTATAAATGACATCACACCACTCTCTTCATGACATCACACCCTTGTATATGATATCACTTCCACTGATTATGACATCACATCGACTATACATATGACAGCCACTGTAACTGTGACATCACTCCCATGATGTTTATAACATCATATCCTCTATATATGACACCACACACACTCTGTGTATGAGAACACAACTATATCTGACATCACACCTACTATATCTGATATCACATCCTCTGTATCTGTGTCATCACACCCACTGTATTGATATCACACCCACTATATGTATGACAACATATGCACTATATATGGTATCATATTCATTCTCTATGGTATCACACCACTGTATTTGTGACATCATGGGAGAGTCGGTTCCTAGGCAGATTGATAAGAAGTCAAGGGGTCCCCAAAGAAAGCCAAGGAGTGAGAGGTCTGGAATTCTCAAGGAGGAAGAAAGGACAGACCTTTTTTTTTTTTTTTTTTCCCCCTCATTCCCTCTACATTCCTTAGGATTATATAACAATAATGTATGCTGCTTGAGGACAGTCTCTGGAAAAAACCTTCTGACTAATCCTGTTATCTTCAAATGTAAATTATGGGAGTAGGTCTAGTGAGGTCTTTAAAACCTCCAGACATTCTTTTGATTCATTTTAATAACTAATTTGAGAGTTTATAACGTCATTGCTAACAGTAGCAAGGGGGTACTCTTTCTGCCCACTTCTGATGCCTATATCAGAAGCTTTCTCTCTCTCCTTTATACTTAAATAAAACTTTATTACACAAAGCCTCTGAGCGATCAAGCCTCATCTCTGGAAGCTAAGAATCCCGGCATCTTTTCGTGGTTCAGCAACAACGATTCTATCGCATCCACTGTATTCATGACATCACACCCTCAATATATGACATCAAGTTCATTATATGATATCACACCCACTATACATGTCACATCACAGCCACTGCATCTATGACTTCACAACCACTATGTTTAGGACATGATGTCCACTATATGTGCCATCTCACACACTGTGAGTATGACAACACAGCCACTATGTGTGACATCACACCCACTGTATTTAACACCAATCCATTGTATCTTTGTCATCATACCCATTCTGTTGATGACATCACACCCACTCTACATATGACATCAGTCTGGTGTATGCATGACACCACATGCACTATATATGACATCACATTCAATCTTTACAACATCAAAGCACAGTATTTATGACATCACACCCACTATATATGATATCACATCCACTGTATCTGTGTCATCACGCCAACTTTCCACTGTATATATGAGATCACACCCCTCTTGTATGACATCATAGGCACTATGTATGACATCACATCCACTCTTTATGACACCAAACTACCGTATTTCGGACATCAAATCCAGTCTATTCATGACATCACATTCACTACATATGACATCACATCCACTGCATATGAAAGAAAGTGAATTTGGTCAGTCCCATCCGAATCTTTGAGACCCCATGGACTGTAGCCTACCAGGCTCTTTCGTTCATGGGATTTTCTAGGCAAGAACACTGGAGTGTGTTGGATTTTCTCCCCCGGGAGATCTTCCTGACCCAGGGATTGAAGCCGAGTCTCCCGCATTGTAGGCAAACGCTTTTTTCATCTGAGCCACAAGGAAAGTCTAGACCCTGTTTATATGACATCATATCAAATATACATGTGACATTATAGCCACCGTTTCTATGACATCACACACACTGTATTTATGACATCATATCCACTGTATATACCATCACACTCCCTGTGTTTATGACAACAAAACCACTGGATCTGACATCACACCCACTGGATCTGACACCATTCTATATGTCATCACACACACAACATATGATATACACAGCGTATGACACCATGCCCAGTAGAACTACGATATAACACCCTCTGTATTTATGATATCACACCCACTGTTTTAATCACATCTAACCCACTATATTTATGACAAAATAGCCATTATATGGCATCACTTCCATTGTATATGACATCACAACCACTATACATGTGACATCACATGCACTGTATCAATGACACCACACCCACTGTATATATGACATCACACTCAGCATACCTATGACATCACTTTCACTATACATGACATCACATCAACTGTTGATGACATCAAGCAACTGTATTTATGACATCACATTCACTGTATTCATACCACGTCCACTATATATGACATCATATCCAGTGTATCTGTGTCATCACACCCATGTATGGATAATATCACACCCACTGTATGGGTGACATCTTATGCACTATATATGTCATCACATCCCCTTTTAATGTTGTCACACTGCTGTATTTATGACATCACAGCTTCTGTATTAAGGACAAAAGGCCACTATAAATGACATCACATGCATTGTATACGACATCACAGCCACTCAAAATGTGACATCACAGCCATTTTATCTATAACTCACACCCAATATGTTTATGACATTACAATCATTATATCTGACATCACACACACTATATCTGACACCACATCAACTGTATGTGTCATCACACCCACTCTTGTATGACATCATATGCTCTATATATGACATCAAATCCACTATGTTTATGACAACACAACCACTATATTTGACATCACATCAACTCTATCTGCTGCTTCACAAACACCATATCTATGATCACAGACACTGTACTGATGACATCACAACCAGAGTATTTATAATATCTCGTCCACTGTATGACATCACACACATTTATAACATCACACTCACTATATATTTCCCATCCACTACATCTGTGCCATCACAGCCACCATATCTATGACCAAAACCACCACATCAAAGACATCACGTCCACTCTATGTGACATCAATTCCAATGTGTATGACATAACATTGTCCATATATGTGACATCACACCCACCGTGTCTATGAGATCGCAACCACTATAACTACGGCGTCATACCCACTGTTATTAGGACATCACACCCAGCATATTTGTGATGTTGCACCCACCATAACTATGATGTTACACACTCTAAGTCATCACACCTACTGCCTTTATGACATCATACCCACTATATCTGCCATCACACCCACTGTATCTGTGACATCACAGCCACTCTATCAATGGCATCACACCACACCCACTGTATGTGACATCATATCCAATGTATCTGATATCACTTCCACTCTATCTATGACATCACACCCCTGTATTTATCACAAGACACCAACTACATGTGACATCACACTGACTCTATATGACATCACACATACAACATATGATATCTTATCCACTACATATGAAATCAAGCCCAGTATATTTATGATATCAGCCTAATGTATTTATGATACCACGCGCACTGTATTTATGATGTCACATCCACTATTTGACATCATATATTCTATATAAACCATCACATCCACTGTATAAGACATAACCCCCACTCTTTTTGTGACAGCACTCCCACTCTATCTGACATCACATCCTGTTTGTCTTTGACTTCAAAACATAATATCTATGAACACAACCACTATATCTGTGACATCACACCCACTCTATTTGTGACATCACACCCACAACATTTGACATCGCTCCCCACTCTATATGACATCAGACAAAAAAAAAATGCTATTTCTTTTTTTTTTTTTTTTTTGGTTGGAGGTAATTACTTCACAACATTTCAGTGGGTTTTGTCATACATTGATATGAATCAGCCATAGATTTACACTTATTCCATCCCCGATCCCCCCTCCCACCTCCCTCTCCACACGATTCCTCTGGGTCTTCCCAGTGCACCAGGCCCGAGCACTTGTCTCATGCATCCCACCTGGGCTGATGATCTGTTTCACCTAGATAGTATACATGCTGTTCTTATGAAACATCCACCCTCACCTTCTCCCACAGAGTTCAAAATTCTGTTCTCTATTTCTGTGTCTCTTTTACTGTTTTGCACATAGGGTTATCATTACCATCTTTCTAAATTCCTTATATATGTGTTAGTATGCTGTAATGTTCTTTATCTTTCTGGCTTACTTCACGCTGTATAATGGGCTCCAGTTTCATCCATCTCATTAGGTCTGATTCAAATGAATTCTTTTAATGGCTGAGTAATATTCCATGGTATATATGTACCACAGGTTCCTTATCCATTCATCTGCTGATGGGCATCTAGGTTGCTTCCATGTCCTGGATATTATAAACAGTGCTGTGAAGAAGATTGGGGTGCACGTGTCTCTTTCAGATTGGTTTCCTCATTGTGTAAGCAGAAGTGGATTGCTGGCAGGTTCTATTACCAGTTTTTTTTAAGAAACCTCCACACTGTTTTCCATAGTGGCTGTACTA